>NC_080567.1:30423750-31679375 GCF_030253575.1 Rhododendron vialii
GAGCATGTTAAATCAGGGATCACATTATTATTTCGGATCACCTATGATTTATCTGGCTTTAATGGCTCTCTTATTTGCCGGTTCAATTGAAGGTTTTGATTACAGGGCCACAGTCGTACAATGAAGCAGCAGCACTGAAGTTAACGAGGTTAATGAGATGCCTTCACTGATGACTAAAGGAAATTAAGCAAGGCAAGACCAATCAATACGGTGTTATATTATTATGCCCCTCGTATTTAATACATGGCTGCTCGTTTTCTTTTATGTTCCATTGGTCAGCCGTTCACTATTATGGGTTTTCATATTGTCTCGTCCTATGTTTTCGTGAATTACTATGAACTTTAATTGCTGTTTTTAGGATTTCGTACTCCTGATGATACTGTGAGGAGAATTACATTTGGCAAGTTGCTGTTTCTGGATGCAATTTCAAGCGGTGAACCATAAGTTGCATTAGGCAAAGATGTTAAGTAATGATGAACCAAAAGCACACGAGGCAAGCTAATCATTGCGTTCTGAAGTATTCTATTTCTTTTTCACGTTTATTTATTTGGTCTTGTTTTATTTGTGGTTGGTATGCAGTGGAGGCAATTCAGTTGGAGGTACTAAATGTGTTGATAAACCTCTGAAAGTTAACTGGCTGCAACATGCTAATGCACATGACAGCTTTTCAAACCAAAAGGAGTTATTGAGTTCAAATTTTCTTTTCTCATTGTCAAAACAAAAACCACTTACTGAAGAATCCACAAGCGCAAGGTATGTTGCTATTGTTGTTTATAACCTGCGTTACTTGTTTGTTCATTGTTCAGTTCTTTTGTGTGCATAAACTTATATTTTGTCATTTCCCCTGCACCTCTTGTTAATTTTTTTTTTGCTGGAGTATGAGGGAATATCGAGGAACTTTATTGGAGACGAGAATTCATTAGACGCACCTTCAATGTTTCTTTGGCAATTGCATCCTTGTGGTGTAGGTGAATAATATAATTTCTGAGTAGATTTAGCACATTTCCTGAGTTAGTTCTTTTTTAGTTGACGATGCTCTCTTGCAGACTCACCGTGTCTTTGTCTCTAATGTATCTCATTAGGGTCTACGAACTTTATTTTCCCCATCTCGAATCACCCTAATTACCATCTTATTATGGCCCAAGGAACTATTTTTCCAATATTGAATCCACACTCTAAGCCGTCAGGAGTGAAAAATGTTTCTCTGTTATTGAATGCACAAGTGAAGTTTATAATTGCAAGTCCTTCTTGTTCTGTTTACTTTTAAATGTAGAGCCCTGGGATAAAATGTTTCCTCGGATTTAAGCAAGTTCATATAAATCATATGGTATCGAAGTCAACCAATAATTGCATCTTTTTGTTTCATCATCTTATTCTTTCCATTTTGTTTAGGTTGATGGCTTGTCAAGTTCTGAATCTTCCAAGTGTGCAGAGAACGCAAATTGATAAGGTGAGGATACTATTGGGAACCTTGATTATCAGTTGGTAACTAAGCTAATATTAATATCTTTCTTTCCGTGTCACTATTTATGATATTTGCTTATTAATTATTCATTATGTTTCACTAATATGCAGATTTTGTGATGAGGATATCATAGTTACAATTTTTGTTATGATTTTGTGTGTATGGCTTGAGGGTATCTATTCCCTCTCTTCTATCCACTCGCTCATGCATTTAATTTTCTAACTATATTATCATTTTATCACATTACAAATACTGTGCCTTCATTGAGCTTTGGTTGGATGCTAATAGTTTTCATTGACTTTTACTAATACACAATCAGAAAGTATACATGGCTCTGGTTGGTGTGCGCGGTGTTGTGATCATCTTCCTCATGTGGTGTTTACCTCCCGTATTTATCCTTTTGGCAGGCTTGGCAGGTTCTTTCCAGTGGTCAATTGTCTTGCAGGAACTATGTAAAACCTGGAAAAACTGTACCAGTTCTTAAGGATGTTAGTAATCATTCATCACAGAATGTTAGAAGAACTACCCAGCAAAGCCCATCTGACATAGAGAACAAATTTTCTGGACATATGGCAACACACAAGGACTCAAGTGGAACAAATGCAAAATTTAGTAGTGAACCCACAAAGTGCATGGGCAATTCTTTTCCATTTCATCCAAGTGAAGTGGATGAAGCTGGAAAGGTTGCAAGGGGGCAAAATGAGGGGTACAGGTCAACAGTCAACAGTTTCCATGCACAAACTACAAATGAAACTTTTGGCAATCATATGGCGCATACAAACCAAGCTAACGGACTATCTCATGCCTGTGCTGATGATGATGACATACTTGAGGTAATTTATTACTTTAGCTGATGACATGAGAGAGAGAATCAAATGAAAATAAACTTTCACCAGAACCTTATATTTGAGGTGAACTTGACAAGAAATCATTCAGGTTGGGACTCTCAAGTTATTTCCATTTCCATGTTGAATAGAGAATCAACCTAGGGATTGGTTTTGCTGTCATCCTTTTTTATATAATACTAGAAACTTGGTTGTCATTAGGGTGAACTCCATCTCTTTTGCCATGTAAAAATTTTAGTTTCTGAGCATACTATTGTGTATCTTACATTGAACTTTGTGATTCAGAATATTGACGTGGACCAAATAGTTATGGAACACTACCAATCGACTTGTACACCTCAACCGTCAATTTCAAAGCTTCCACCTATTACTCCAACTGTAGATAGAAATGATGCTTTGAGAAATGAGGAGACATGTTTGCCATCGGAATTGTGCTTGAACTGCAGTCATGGTTTTAGGGTATGTAAAGTGGTTTTGTTATCTTAGTTATTTCAACGCCTTCTCAATTTTCTCACAGCAGCTAAAGTCTGATTCCTGAGAATAATACAGCTAGGACTGTGTCCAGAAGCCTCAAATCATTTGCAAGATATGAAGGACATGCTAATTGCCATATCAAATGATCTTCTCGACAATGTTGACTTGAGTACAGATCAGATAGATAAGCTTCGCCAAGATAGGTCTGCCTCTCCCCCTGTTTTGGGTTTTGTTTTTCACATAGGCCAGAAAGGCCAGAGTTCATATGAGAAGAACACATGTCGAGATGAAGAAGCATAGGAATCCTGGGAAACAAGACCCATCACCAATGATCCAAAGTGGATTTTATTGCTTAATTGCCTAGTATTCTTATCCTTTCTTTCATCTTTTTCTCATTTTCTTTCCCCCTTTATATGTATACTCTAGTCGGTGGATGTTGATCTACTGGCCAAATCTATGCGTTGTTCCCATTCATCTTCATGCTGTTCTTCTTGCAAGATACAAAATATACCATATTTGTCTAATACATGTCTCTATCTGACCATTAGGTTGCAGCTGAATAAGCAAGTTCAACAGCTTGAGAAATATCTTCGAAATACGTCAGTTAATGATGAAAGACAAAAATCCCAGTTTTCTGCATCCACAGCCCCACCTAGGGCTTTTCAATATGATACCCCTCCAACATCTGCATTCAGGATTGACTCCATGAGATCCGATGCCCAGTCTTACATCTCTAACGGGCCAAATGGAAATGATAGGTGGAATTCATTCTCTTCCGTGGATGGGTTTGGTGCTTCCACATTCCCTGTGGAGCGAGAACAGTTTATTCCGAAGTATTCTGATGTCAATTATATAGAAGGTTCAAATGACAAAAATTGGAGTAGACGGGATTTCCCTTGGACAAATAAACTGGAGGTGTGTACCACATCAGTGCAAAAACCTCCTTTTTCTTTTGTTTCTATGTTCTATTGATGGGTCAACTTCTTTCAGTCATTGTCATTCTCATTTTTTAATGTGTGTGGAAGTGTATATGGTTTTGTACGTCCCTGTAGATATATAAAGATTGGTATGGTTGTATTTTTTCACAAGGTTGGGCCCCTTCTGTCATTGTTAATGATATGTTGGTGTTACTTATTGAAAGGGGAAAAAAAATGTTTGTGGTGGTTCTGCTCTCAGGAATGTAACAAGACATATTTTGGAAATCACTCCTTTCGCCCCAATCAGAGGGAGGTGATCAATGCTTCAATGAGTGGGCATGATGTTTTTGTTTTGATGCCAACTGGAGGAGGAAAAAGCCTGACATATCAGGTACAGTAGTGTCTTCTCATATTCCTCAATGAAGGTGCTTGATTATGGTCATGCTAAGAATATGTTCCCACTTCCCAGATTATTTATAGCCATCTGTTACGAATTTTGGATCTTATAAGATGAAGCTAATAAATTATAATAGCAAAAACTTAGAGTGTGCTGTTTAATGTTTTTTTGCATGTGGTTTTACCCTATATAAATATATAAATAAATACTAATGGTTTGCTCTAAACTTCCTTACAAATGCATTTGATTTGACGTTCCAGTTTGTGTTTAGTAAAGCAAGGTTTATCTTCCCGAAAGGTGCAAGTGTTAGTTGTCTTACTTCCGTAGATTACATGATGGATTGATGGGTGTTACGCGCTTAATTTTAGTGCAATTTTTGTTTAGTTCTTTTGGAATTAGGATATATTGGGTCTGGAAATGTTTTGAGAATGGTTTGCTTGCAGCTCCCTGCTCTTGTTTATCCAGGAATAACGTTGGTAATTTCACCTCTCGTGTCACTCATCCAAGATCAAATAATGCATCTATTGCAGGTACTGAATGCTAGATTTTGAGTTTGGAAACACCTTTGTTTTCATCTGGTTTCATAAGATGTCTTACCTAACGTGACAATTTTTTCCCTGAGTTTCGCTGTAGGCTAATATACGTGCTGCTTATTTAAGTGCAAATATGGAATGGAGCGAGCAACAGGAGATTCTCAGAGAGCTTTGCTCAGATTATAGCGACTACAAGCTTTTATACGTCACACCCGAGAAAGTTGCCAGGTGAGTGATGGTTATTTCACTTTGTAACGATTTCCACAAATTTTGGTAGCATTCCTCTCTCAAACACCTTAAACATAGTTAATTACGAAGGCATAAAAATTGTAATGAATCACTAGCCTTCTAACATATGACGAGTTTCTTCAAAGCCAGATATTACTAATCAGATAATTGTTAAAGATTTGTAAGTACTTTAGGGTTGAACTGCATTAAGTGCCAAATATGCTTATGTTTTTTCTTTGAAGTGCAGGAGTGATGTTCTGATACGAAATTTGGAGAGCCTACATGCTCGTGAATTGCTTGCTCGGATTGTTATTGATGAAGCTCATTGTGTAAGCCAATGGGGCCATGATTTCAGGCCAGACTATCAGGTTGTGGCTTTTATTAAGGGTTTTTAAGACTCTACATCTCTACGTTGGAGTTCAAATCCTAAGTTTAATAACTTGCTGTTTCTTGTTCAGGGTCTTGGTATCTTGAAACAGAAGTTTCCCACTACACCAGTGTTGGCTTTGACTGCAACTGCCACAGCTAGTGTCAAAGAAGATGTAGTGCAGGCTCTTGGTCTTGTTAACTGCATTGTTTTTCGGCAAAGTTTCAACCGTCCAAATTTGCGGTAATTCTCGAATGGAAATTCGGGTTGCTGAAAGTTGAAATGATCTCCCTTTTTGAATTTCACAACTGTGCTTTCTGAATATCACAGGTATTCTGTGTTTCCCAAGACAAAAAAATGTGTTGAAGACATTGACAATTTCATTAGAGAAAAGCATTTTGATGAATGCGGAATTATATATTGTCTCTCAAGAATGGACTGTGAAAAAGTTGCTGAAAAATTGCAGGTTCGTCCCTTCATATGCAAGCTTTATTATCTTACGTGGAAGGATTGTTGCACTTGGATGATAGATTCACGAGCCTCCTCAATATCCACAATTTTCCTGCAGCTAGTTGATTGACGATTATATTAAACTTGGCTTTTACCTTCTTTATAGTACATCAATGTCATTTATGCTGGTATGCCCTTGAGTCGGTGTCTAGTTGAAAACTTGAGATAATCTTAACAACATGTGATAAGATGACAATTTGATCATATTCCTGCCTTTTGGATCTTCATTCCTTCAGCTTCATGTGGCCATATCAGTGCTTCTTAGCTTGGCATGACCGATGCAGTCATGAAAGTAGTTCATTTGGCGCCACTGTAGACTTTGGTTTTGCATTGCATGTGAGACGATGGTCGTCATCTTGATCGTCCTCCTTTTTAAGTATGTGTTAGTAACACCTGTAGGCAAACTGACAAGATTCCATGAGGGTGCCATGTGGACAATATGCTATGTTGCGCCTTGATCAGTCATGTTTAGGATACTGTAAGGTGCTTGTGGTTTGGTTGCCATGCCACAGGTGACAGGCAGTTTCGGTTAACCATGTCATGGCATGCCCCATGAGACTGGCTTTGGCAATCACAGCTTTGGACATCATTGGCCGACTCTAATAGCAGGTTTACTAGAGGACAGAGTAAAAGAGGCAATAGACACATTTCACTCTTGTCGTGGGGCAGTGCATTGGACACATGTCCCATTTTTCTATAGCTTCCTCAAAACATGCCGGCTTTCAGTATGATACTCATTATTTTCCTTAAATGGATGAACGTTTTTCATACACAACCAGAAAAGAATTCCATCTTCTCTATTTCTCTCTCTATCCCTCTCCTCTATGATAACCTCTTTGCAGGTAATATTTCTCAGTTCTCAAAAACTGTTGTTAAACATTTTCAGTTCTGATCTGAAGGTTTTTGGAGACCCTTTTGTCAAAATCGATCAGATATAGATTTCGATGGATTAGTCGTGGGCATCTTTCAAGGACTATCGAACATGTTTCTTCACCGAATTGCAATGAAATTTGGTTTTTCCTTGATACTGCTGCGTTCTAATTATTGGTTGTATGGGCAAACAATGCACTCTAATGATTAATGAACAGTCCAAAGGAACTAGGAAGTCCATAATCCCATGCTGGCAACCTTATATGCAGGGCTTTCTATGAAAGTGAGAGAAGCTTTTATGATGGTGGCGGTTCATCCCCTTTTCAACCATGTATAAATTGTTATACCTCAACAGTGAACTTGAGACACCTGATTTCCAGATCTTAGTAAAAGCTTGAGGCTAGAATGTACTAGTCAAAAAGTGTCAAATGCCTGAAAAATATTTTTGATCATTTATGAGAAGTTATTCAACTCTCAGGAATGTGGGCATAAAGCAGCTTTTTACCATGGGAGTATGGATCCTGCTCAACGTGCTTTTGTTCAGAAACAGTGGAGCAAGGACGAGATCAATGTTATATGCGCAACCGTGGCATTTGGAATGGGTATGTTGTGATGAGTCATGACATCTGGTGATGCCTTTGAATCTATCACATGCATATATTTTAACATTGATATTTCAGGTATCAACAAACCAGATGTTCGCTTTGTTATTCATCACTCCCTCCCTAAATCCATAGAAGGCTACCATCAGGTATATATGTGAGAGCCATTGGATTTTGCTTAGTAGTAATGTCACTCTCGTTTGTAAAAATATACAATGATATTAATAACATAACAATTAGCTAATATGGGATATCATTGCTACAGGAATGTGGTCGGGCTGGCAGAGATGGTCAGCTTTCATCTTGCATTTTGTATTACAGTTATAGTGATTATGTAAGTTACTCTAATCTAACCCAGCTTTATTCTACCTAACTTGGGTAATTGGAACCCTGCAATTGGACATTGGCTGTGGTTGACATCAGGATATATGCTTTTTCTTTTGCTTTCATCCTATTCTTTTTTATATGACTTAAATTTCAAAGATTTGCTTCCATATTCGCAGATCAGACTTAAGCATATGATCACTCAAGGAGCTGCGGAGCAAAGTCCTTGGACATCTGGTTCTAAGAGCACAAATATGGGTAATCCAGGAAGGATACTCGAAACAAATACTGACAATATCCGGAGAATGGTACTTCTCAATATCATTAAGTTCTTGCAGTCATAGTCATTTTTTCAATCAACAAATTTCTTTGACGGTACTATTTTCAGGTCAGTTACTGTGAAAATGATGTGGATTGCCGACGTCTCCTGCAACTTATTCATTTTGGGGAAAAATTTGATTCTCTCAACTGCAAAGGAACATGTGACAATTGTTCCAAGACAAAAAGCTTTATTGAGAAGGATGTCACTGAGATTGCAAAGCATTTGGTTAGAAATTATACCATTTTCTTTGGTTTTTTCTTTTTGCCCAATTGATAGTTTTCCTGTGAAAAATACATAATATGCTTTTAATTTATGTACATCTTTGCGCTTTGTGGATATCTCCTGAATTTGCTGCATTCTATACAATGCTTAGGTTGAAATAGTGAAGTCAACAGGGCAACATTTCTCATCGTCTCATATCTTGGAAGTCTACAGGGGTTCCTTAAACCAATTTGTAAGTTCGGTTAGTTGTAAATTATAGTTGTTTCATTTCTTTCCCCCCTTGTTTTTTCATTCTAATGTCAATACCTAGGTGAAGAAACACAACCATAATACTTTGAAGCTGCATGGGGCCGGAAAACATCTTGCCAAAGGTGAAGCTTCCCGCATATTGCACCATCTTGTTGTAGAGGATTTTCTAGTGGAGGATGTAAAGAAAAGCGATGTTTATGGATCCATATCATCTGTAATAAAGGTTTGGCTTTAGTTATATTTGTTATTAAAACTTCTGTGCTATTGCCAGCAGCAAATCATTGTTTCTTTTTCTGAAATTTCTGGATTTGTGAGTATATGTCTGGGAACTGCTGTTTTCATTAGTATTTATGGTCTTCAGGTGAATGCATCGAAGGCTTACAATCTCAGCGTTGGTGGCCAGAAAATCACATTAAGGTTTAGTTTTTTTTTGCCTCTGATATATTTTTGTGTTCTGTCATCATTGTTGACTTGTCATCAACATTTTTATGTTGCTAAAAGGTGCAAGTTAAATCCTTTAAGTCATGTTTAAGAAGTTCTTCGTAAGGTTAAAGATGTTTTCTTATTGTTGGATACCATTTGTAATTACTTTGATCTCAGTTGGACTTTATGCTGCACAGGACGATTTACAACCACCATGCCTCTGTGTTTAAATCTATTAAACATAACTTCATTTGGAATGATTTATGTGAAAAGTATGAAATAGAAAAACTTCATTTCAATTTTTTTTTACCCTTCAAAAAACAATAAAAATAAGCGTCAAAATATCTGAAAAAGAAGCGACTTTTGAAATTTTTGTCTTTGGCCCCAAAAAGAATGGAGTCCTCTATGTTTCAACAACCCGTGTTATCTTAGTTTACGCGTTCCGATCAACTTTAACATTGACTTTACGGAAGGTTCTTTAATTCACACTGAAATTTTCTGCTTCAGTTATATATGAACATTTGGTCTTATCTCGGCTGACTTGATGCACAGATTCCCTTCCTCCATTAATGCATCAAAACAGAGTAAATCTGGAGCAACTCCAGCTAAAGGCTCGCTAATATCTGGAAGGCAAAGTCCTCCACTTAGGGAGACTCCTCTCCAACCTCTACGCGAAGTTGACTCGGTATGTTTGGTTCCTTATTTGTCTATTTCTCTGTACTCCCTTTGTCTTCAAGTTCTAGCTGTTCAGATCAACATTTGTCAAATGTACACAGAACCTCTCAGCCATACTGTATACTGCTCTGCGGAAGCTTCGAACTCTTCTTCTTAAAGAAGCTGCAGAAGGGGTCAATGCATACCATATATTCGGGTGAGGTCTAATCCTGCCATTTGATGGTATTGCCGCTGGTTGCGGCCTTCTCCTCCGATTGTTTCTTGTAAAGATTTTTGCTCTATGGTTCACCACTTGATTAGCAGGAGAATGGTGGACGGTAAATAAATAAAAAAACACCCTTTCATATGTTGTTTATAAGGAGAATGGTAGTAATTTCCCGAAACTTAACTATCTGGTATAGTGAGCATATAAACTTAATTTTTATTTCTTGCAATTCACCTAGAATTTGAATTCCAAGTTCACCCCTCTTTTATTACAATTTGTTCTTCGGCAAATTTCTTTTATTAAAACAAGTAAGGTTAACTATAGGCAAATACAATTCTTTTTCGTGTCTTGCACATTTTTCATCCTAATCATATGCATGCGAGAAAATAAATTGTGTATTATCCCTTTCCTTTGTTACACTTCAGTTTCTACCGTTTGCACTTTCTAGCACTCTTTTCTATTCTGCCTAATCAAACAGACCCCTAGGTTTACTATTGGAAATATTCAGCTTTTTCCATAGTGTTTGGTTCAGCATGTAGAAATTTTTGTTCCCTTGCCCTTTTATCTTGGACCTTCAACAGATTTCATGACCAAAATTATGTGTTGATCTGTGCTGTCTCTTGTCTCTGAACTTAGAAACTCCACGCTGCTCAATATCAGCAAGAGAATTCCCAGAACTAAGGAAGAACTTCTTGAGGTTAATGGCATCGGCAAGTAAGTTCTTAGTTCATGTGAGAACACTTTTATAAACAAGGTTATGCGGAAGCGCTATTACTTAGCCAGCTTTTTATGCTTCATTTAGTGTGAAGTTAAGCAAGTATGGAGATCGGGTGTTGGAAACGATTGAAGCTACAATCAAGGAATACTACGGGGCAGAGAAAAACAGCAGCGGTAGTAATGGCAGTTCTGATTCTGCGAAGAGGAGAAGAGACGGGGCTAAGGTTTTGGGTGGAGGTTCTAAAGATGATGGTAATTTCATGGAAAGCACTGGACGTTCGAAGAAAAGAGTAATGAAAAAGCCAATCATAAGTCCCCAGTTTGTCAATTTTAGTGAGTCGGACTATCATGACGACTCTCTGAATGATCCTGATTTTGATGGTTCCGACTTTGACATCGAAAATAATTTCTCGGATCCACCGGTCGGCCAGAACGGAGGAAGAGTCTTACCCTCATGGTCAATGCCACTGCCATGAAACAGAGGGCATATCCCCGTTCCATTTGGCTAGTTAAATTATCATCGGCATTTCACGTTTCATCTTTGCTTCCTTTTTAGGGTGAATCTGTCTTGCCAATACATTTTATGCTGCTGGAACAAGTTTCTCGTTCCACGGGTGTGATCGAGAACATGGGTTTACTGTATGTTTATCAAAGCGCGGTGACATATAGCAGTTCTGTATGTAACAGGATGGTGTATCTTAAACTTGCTGCCAGTATTCACAGTTGATGGGGAAGATAATTCTAGAATAGAATTTGTTCGTTTCAATCCTAGAATAGTATGTGTTGAGCTACTGGTTTATTTTTCTATCTGGAGCAATGCTATTCAAGCGGAGCTTTGGCTTGATAGAAAACTGAATTGAGGATATCATCTTCTTCTGTCTTTTACCCCCCATAAAAAAGGGTAAGAAGCGCAAACGGGTGGCAACCCCTTGGGCGTGATCATAGGGTTCCTTACCTGCTGTGGAATGTTTGGCTGGGAGGTGTTCTTGCGGGGTAGCTAGCCATTCAACCGGAGAGAACAACCCCCTTGCCACAGCCACACTAGGGCGTGAGTTGAACAAGGTGTCCTCTCACATAACATGTGGTTCATGAGGAATACTATTGCAGGTGGATTTAAACTTGCGACCACATGAGCTCTGGATAGAATGGAACAGGGTCGGTATAACTTACCAATCAAACTAATTATTTTGGTGGTGTTTTAAGTCTGAAGGTTAAAACAGGTGTATGAACAACATGCATGATTTTTTTTTTTCAAGTGATTAATTTTATGAGTTTAAGTTCGGATCTCTTCAAATGCAGATCTTTAGAGTCATGGATGTTAAAAAGTCAGCTTATTAGGATTGAGTTAGACAAATTTCAAAGGACAATTGAAGATCTTCAAACTTTTTCTATTATTCTTGTTGAGACGCATAATTAAAATTTTAAAAAACTGATGAAAGATGATTAGTTCAAATTCAAGTCAAACATTTCAAATATTGGAATTGTTGAGAGTTTGTATGGCCACTTTAAGACTCCGGCCAAATTAATTGAGGTGCATGCAAATTGATCCAGATGTCTGGCCAAGAGAAAAAGGTTCGGTTCATTTTCAATCCAATGGTTTAGACTAGACAAGATAGTCTAGATCGAGACCGTCCATTAGCAGATTCAATAGTTCAGATCTTTTCACACTCTCTTACGGGTAAGAACACTCGTATCGGTAAAAGAATAAAAATATATCCAAACCGTTGATTGCAGCAAATGAACGGTCCTAATTAGAATTGTCTCATCCTGTCCAAAAAACATAGACCAAAGAGGATCAATTTCACATATGTTAGTTTTGCGCCAAACTTTAGTGGATTATTGATTCGTTTCGACGAGAGGAATCAAAAAAGTTAAAAAAAATTACTTTTATCCAAGTATTTTAATCACTTATTTTACTAAAAAGTGTTTGTTTTTCAAAATACTTAGCTAAAAGTAAGAAAAATTACTTTTCCGATTTCTCTCATCGAGACGAATCAATAATCTACAAAAGTTGGATGCAAAACTAACAAATACAAAAAAAAAATTCAAATAAAGACAAGACAACTTAACTTTTTTTAAAGTTTAAGAGAACTCATACGTAATATATTTTCCATTGGCAAAAGAATGAGTTGGTTGATGCACTGAGCAGTGAGCACGCAATCATTTCCCATAGTACAGTAATTCCACAGTATCCACCGCCTCAGCCCGTCACCTTCCCCCCGTCTGGTCTGATAGTCACGTTCCAACGACGGGTCCTTCCTTCGACGTCTGTAGTTCTAGAGAGAGAAACACACAGTAGATGTAGAGAGAGAGAGAAAGAAGTTGAGTAACTTTCCTTTCTGCTCCTAGAGAGAGATGAGATTCTTGAATCTGTTAAGGTTGCGAAAGAGTCAAAACCGAATCCCTGGCGACACGGAGGGGGAAGGTTCCGATCCTGGTAGCGAGAGAAAGACGGAGAAGGAATCTAGTGAGAGGAGGAGGGGAGAGAATGAGAGCAGGCCTCCGGATGACGACTGCTGTTCCATCTGCTTCGGTAACTTCACTGTCCCCTGCCGGGCCCCCTGCGGCCACTGGTACTGCGGTGAGATCCCTCATCATTTCTCGTCCATTCTCAAGAATCTTGATAGTACTATCTTGTTTGGGCTTTGGGTAATTGTAGCCGTAGGGAAGTAGAGAAGAAAGTAACATAATTCAGGATTTTTTTTGTGTGCAATTTGGGACGTGGAAACCTCTAAAATCACGTGGAGCCCACACATATGTGAGTGTCTGTGCAAAAGTGTTTGTGGTTGTAGAATGACTTGTGGGACATTATCCAACCTGATTTTCGGGTGTTAGTACCCTGGGCCACGATTTGCACTGGAGCGGTGAATTAACACAACAATAACATAACTCATCTAGTCCCCAATCATTGGGAGTATAGGCAGGGTGGATTGGAAACAGACCTTTTGGCAATATATGCACAAAGTGACTGCTCTTAGAATACTACTCAGCGGCGAATAAAGAAAAAAGAAATTTTTGCGAGGCGAAATTTGGATGTTGATTTTGAGTTAAGGTGATTCTATGGGTTCATACGGTACTGCAGTACACACTTACATCCCGGAGGAGGTAGTTCCTGGAGGTGATTCAAGGGGTGGATACCGTACACAACCACACCACCCAAATAGGAGCATGTATTGTAGCATTTTCCCAAAAGCTGCGGAACACCGTTCGTATTTGCAAATGTTTTGAATTGTCATGCTAAAGTTATGTATTTTTAATGGAATGGTTTAGGATTTTAAGCAAATGTTAGGAGTTTTTGAGCAAGTTATGGATTTGTATGCAATATGACGAATTTCTAGCCAAATGTTGTGAATTCAAGGCAATTCAGGAGAGTGCATTGTGTACACAGTCAAATGGGCGTGTGTATTGTTGCATTTCCTTACATTTCAATTAAGTTAATTTTGAATTGAAATATTCAAAAGGTGTCTCCCCATGTGCTCTTTTTTAGCGTAGGAGGTTGCTCTACAAAAATAGAAAATCAAGAGCATAGGAAACACATATGGTTTACAAAGTCGCCACTTTTTCTCGTATTTCATCCATTTGTGACAGTTGGCTTTCAGTAATCACTACAAACCTGGCCATTCATTTTCTGGTATTGTTTGGGGTAAGCTAACCTTGGCCTTACGGGTTTTTGTACGGACTTGAGCTTCGGCAAAGGAGCTGCTCTCGACTAGAAGATGATCTTGTTTTACTTAATCATGTTCTTTCAAAGGGCTGTAACCACATTTTGGAAACGGCATGCTTCTTGTTGTTTAACCATGGAGTTCGGTATTTGTTTTGCTTGGGGAATCATTTTTGGAGGTGTGTGTTATCCTTGTATAGGTGATTGCATTTTACAGTATTGGAACCATGGGGCAGCCCTTAAGCCTTGCAAGTGCCCAATGTGCTCTCAGCCGATTACCAGGTTGATACCAGAGGCATCATTTGACCACTGCCAAGATGTTGAGGTTCTGCAAAATGTTCGGAAGTATAACCGTATTTTTGTTGGAGGCACATATGGCCTCATTCTGGTGTGTATTGGATATCCGCCTCCTTGCCCTTTTTCTTACGTTGACAATGTAGCTAGTATTTCTGCTTCTGCATTTGGCTTCGGTTGATTTATGCCTGATTGCCTTCTCTTGACAGAAAGTGCTTGAGTCGCCATTTCTCATCAAGAGAATAATTCGTGAGATGATGGATCCTGATGTAGCCAATAATCACCTTTTCAAAGTGCGCCTTTTTGCAGTTAAGTTCGTCCCGCAATTTAATAAATTCAAAGTTGAACAAATTAAAGAAGTTGTCTTCTGCCTTTAGTTTTATTTACTTTTCAATGAATCAATCTAGCTGAGTTGCAGTGTAGACTAAACAGATTCAAGAGGTTTCATTTCCCTTTCCCTTCAGGGACCGAGATCCAATCGTGGCATAAAATGCTACTGGTGGGTTAGGAACTTCTATCATAGAAGAGCTCTAGGCCCAAATTAGTTACATTCCTTTTCCGTCTCTGAACCAAGATTCAACATAGCAGAAAATGCTATTCGTGGGTTAGGAACTGTTACACAAGTGCTTCTTGCTGTGTGACTTCATGGACTTTTAAATGCAACTATATCATCACTAAGTCTTGCGCCTGACATAAACTGCTCTACTGTGCATGCACCAATAGACCTATTCAGCATTGACTTGAAGCTAGTTTTGTCAGGAAAATTTTGATTGTTGCTTTTGCTTGCAGATATTGCTGGGTGCCCTCTACTCTGTCTGCCACTTCGACTTCCTCCCGACTGGTTAACCTTCGATCTCTACTGTTTTATAAGCAAATTTCTAGCCAACACAGGGTTTAAGAAAAGATCAAAAGATACATTAATAAATAGGACATACATCTTTGCTATATGACAGAAAAGAGCACACAGGTTGAACCAAATTTCAAGTTGCAACTTGTGGGACCTTGAATTTGTTTATATCATCACATCCTTGGAGCAAATCCCCTATCGCGCGTTCAAGATCTGTTTCTGATATTTTTTTGTTTGTTTGGAGTTTGAAACCCCTCCAAGATGGGCTACCGCGCTACTTAACCGATGCTTTTGTTGTACAGGGCATATGGATGCCATAAACTTTTTTGATAACTTTGGTATTGGTGTGGTCCTCATCCTCTACATGATTGGCCTCTACCGCCGATGGCGACGACTTCGACTTGTGAGGCAGTTGGCTATAGCCCAACCTTGAAACATCTTGAATATCCCAACACGGCTGGTGCCACGTGTTTCCCCCAGATTTCGAAGTCAATTGTGATCTCTCAAGTAGATGATGTTGTTCGTCAGAGCCCTTTTGTAAATATTGAGCCATTCCAATATTCTGAAACTTTTTCAAATTGATTGGTGCTGATGCGATCCTGATTAAATTACAAATAGGAGTTTTCCTTGGGAGGTATTTTCTTTTGGGTCTTCTTTTGTCTCGAATTCCGAATAGCCGTTTTCCTTGCCACTACGGTGCCGAGACAACTATTGACCACAATAGTCAATACTCGATAGCCCTGATAGATGATGGAATGGGAGAGAAATGGAAGTCTATGTAAACTTTGTACAGAATTTCTTTTTTGAGGTCTTGCTGTAAATAGTTGCTGGTATTTTTTTGTTTCTCAAGTTGCTGGTATTATTACCTAAAACACTGCCTTGGTGGCTAGAATCTTGTTTTCCCAGTTAAGGCATGGTTTAGGTTTTATGCTCAATTCTTTTGTTTGTCAATGCCTCTTCCTTTCATTTGTTCGCAATTCATTTTGTTGTAATTTAAGGTTATCCCTTCCATGGGCTTGGTGAAACGTAATAGCGAAATCACATAGTGCAGTGCATGAACGAGCAATGCTACATGTACAACTTTAAAACACAACTCCGGACACAACTGTGTCCGGTACCGTTGGATTCAATTTTAAAACACAACTCTAGACACAATTGTCTCCGGAGTTGTGTTTCTAGACTTTTTGTGCATGAACGAGCGTGCCAATATGGACAGTGGGTTAGTAGAAGTGCGTGTAGACTGTAGACTGACCCGGACACTTGAGTACAAAAAAGTAGAGTGCCAATATGAAAAGCACCATGAACATTCATTTGTTCTAAATTAAGGTAATCCCTTCCATGGGCTCGGTGAAAGGTAGGACCGAAGTCACATGGTGCGCTAGCATGAATGAGAGTGCCAATATGAAAAGCGCCATGAACAAGAGTGCCAATATGAAAGCTTCTTTTGAAAATATTTCAACTTATCAAAATTTGCAAGGTCAAAAATTGAAAAAGAAAGAGAGGAGAGAGAGGATTGAGAATGGAAGAGATAGAAACGTTGAACTAGGGCAAGAAAGAAACAAGCACACCAACCGCCAAAGAGATTTTTCCTACAGTCGAAATCAGTTTAAACAGAAGCCTTTTTGGAAAAATCTAAACAGAAGCCTTTATTTCCATTCAATCAGTTAAAAGCACTATTTACATCTTCTTTCTAAACCTATGCATGTCACAATATAAACCAGCATAAATAGAAGGCCTTGTCATCCATATATACACACTGAAGAAAATCAGCATCACTAAAAATTTACAAGCGGAACCTAAAAAAAGATGAATACCCCCACCATCACATCTTCTCAACCAAATCCTCATACCATGGTCCATGCACCCTGCAGGACACAGCAGCTGCTACCAACACCACCGTGGCAGATTCCACCACATCATCAAGTAACGCGGCCGCCCCCACCTGGCGGAGGGCCGTTTCTGCCAACGCCTTTCCCCCCGGACCACTTCCACCGAGTACCACTCCTCTGGTGGCCGAATAAACAGCACGGGACACCTTGGAAAACACTGGGTCCCCATCTTGCAAGCTTTTTGTTAGAAACCGCGTCATGATGTTCTTCCGCGACTGAATTTTTATGTCATCGCCGTCAGCGGAGTTGTCGCTTTCTGCAAATTTGCAGAGTGTTTTGATGATTTCGTTGATACCTACATCCTCGGAAGAGTCCAGAAGCTCGGAAAGCTGCTTAATGCAGTTTGACAGGATGGTTTCCAAGTCTGTTGCATTGCGGACCATCTGCTCACTGAGGAGAGTCTGACGCAGAACTAGAACACTGCATAGTAAATTGAACCAGAATGAATGCATCAGTGAGGCAATAAAATGGCCAGAAAAGAAACATACTCGTTGGAAAAACCACCGAGGAAAACTAAATTTAAATGCCTCTTGAAAACTGTAATCAAAGAAGAAAAAGGTAGATCAGATGTATCATGAGAAATGAAAGCATTAAGATTTCCTTCGTTACTCAAAGGGACTGACATTTTGAGAGAGATGAAAGTATCCCAATGATTAATACCCCACCCGCGCACAAGCCAAAAGTTTCTAGTTGAAGCATGTCTGTTGTGTGTGTTGTGGAGAGAGAGAGATCTACTTATGTACCTGGTAGAAATTACAATGATCTTCTGAAGTTGAGCCTGAATACCCCTAAGCCTGGTGAAATTTAGCTTCAAAGTTTCAGGCAAAGCTTCTTGTGTTAGACCACATACCCCGCTCACTAATTTCAACAAGCCGAGCCTCACCACCAAATCAACCTTCTCTCCCTTGCATTCTGGATGTCTATTATCTGGTCCTATAACACAAACCAAGTAATAGTGTTAAAGCAACCCATATTTTGTACCAAGTAGTTTGTTTAAAACAACAATCGATATTTCAGTTCCAAGGATAGATAACAGATCCCAAATGAGTTAAAAATTTAAACCTGTTCCATGTGTAGCATTTTTGCTAGCAGAAGGGACTGCAATCATTTGGCTTCCACTCATTTTGCCTACACCAGTTCTGAGTGTGGTCGAAGGAAGAAGCCTTTGAGACAAACTCTCATTGCTCATCGTCAATACTGAGAGAGCATTTGTATGTTCAAGCCATTCCTGATCTTTGCTATCCCACACAGATGAAAGCCACATCTTTGTCAAGGGCAGAGCAGTTGAGGCATCAGAGGGAGGTCCATATTGATTGGCAAAAGCATTGTTCAGGTACTCCAAACCGGCACGCCCCTTGAGAAGTGGTTCCATAAGTTTTATTCGGGCTTTGCTGATTTCTTGCTTCAATGCCTGTTAGGGGAAAAGAAAAAGTGTGAGGAAAAAGAAGCCTCTTAAGGGTACCTCAGTTATTTACAGTTCAGTACAAGGTTAATCAAGCCAGAAAAGATCTCAGGAGTATGTCTCTGACAGATGACACCACCGGACCAATAAGAGATACGACTACGAGACATAATGCTAAAGAAATTTTTTTTGCGGTAGATAAATAAGCAACCTAACTGCCTTCACTGGACCATACGGGAAAACTTTTAGTTACTCCTGGAGTATCATCGGGCATTGCCCAAGTCGTACTCCCGGTATCAACACTTGTATCCCCCCATTCCCAATGAAAGTGAGACATATTAGGTCACACCTGCAAAAAATTTCGCTAAGTTATTGATTGGGAGTACCACGTAAAAATGCCACATGGGATTCCAGTTGTTTGACCAACCCTTGTATAAGTGGCTGGGCACATTCCCATCAACATGAAAAGATTTGGCCTCAGACCGTCAGTGTCTCACAGCCTTACATAGTTACACGTCACATCCCTCTAGGGAAGTATATAGCAGTAATAGTTGCAGCATTATATCCACATATGACAATGCAGTAAAAAGAACTCCAACAAAAAGGATGGGTCAAACACCTGTATTTGCTCCAGGACAAAGCGCAAACCCTTGATCAGTGCAACAACATGCAAATGGTTTGACCCATTTCCACCATGACAAATTTCAGCTAGCTCTTTCAGCTTTTTCTGGTGAGCAATCTTCAGCTCATCTTCACTAGCTGGAGCGGAAAGCTTCTGCAAAGTGCCTAACGCAAACTCCAAAATCTTTCCAAGAAAATCCATGTCTAGCTGACCTGAATTCAGCACCTGAGGAAAGGAAAAAGAAAAAAAAAAGGAGGAATAAGAACAACTTGTTTTTTATTGTGTACAACAAACATCAAAACCAATCTTGACAGAAATAGTAGAAAGATTCAGCATGCTACCTGAGAGAGAATGTCCAGATCGATAGCTTCCAAAATATCTGCTTTCCAGCTCTGGGGTACCATCTCACAGATTTCATCCCTCACCTCCCTCATTAGCTCAACAACACGGTCATACTTAGGTTCATCCTGTTCCATAGAGTTTGTTATTCCATCCCAGAAAGCCTTCTCCATTGTCTCTTTTATCTTCGCCTGCACCATGAAGAAATGAGTAATCAAGTCAGATCAACAATGTTGACTTATGATGCAGGTGTAAACTAAATCTTTGTGTTGGCGAACACCAGTTCAACGACCAAGACTTTTACTTTTTTGCCTATTGATCAAACCCAAAAGCATAGCCATTTGTGGGGAATGGGGAAGGGACAACTTCCATATGCAACGATGTTTTATTTCTTTGGTAAGGCTCTAAAAGAGAGCACTATTTTCCAGGGCGTGGTAAGGAAGCTGGAACAGATGAACTCCTTGTTTTCTTTTTTGCTCAGGAAAACCCCTTATTCTCTTACCATGACCATGAAGGATATAACAACACAGAACCACTAATAAATGATAAGTAAACAAATTTGAGTGGGACTCCCATTGAGCCTTAGTTGACTCCGGTATGGACATAAGGTCTATTGTACCTATATATAACTAAGAAAGCCAATGATGTTTAAGCCAATATAGCTAAGTCAGCCTGCTTAGTTTTATTTATTTTTGGAGGATAACAAATGGTGCTTGTATTGGCAACAGTCATTTACTTATGCTGAGTCAAAATTAATGATCACAGCAACACACTAACCTTCATCTGGCTTTGGTCTTCAGAAGTGACATTCAAATTATCTGCAATTGTATGATGTTGCTCATGTAGAACTTCGTTCACAATAAGTTCATTCTCCATGGAGAACTTCTCAGCAGAATGATGGAGTTGACTGTCCAATCTGCTGCTAGAAGCAGATGGACTAACTTCTTTGGAAGGTGAACTAGAGTCGTCCTTAAATAAGGTGCGAACCACAGAGCTCGGCCTTTGATTATCCTCTACTGCTTTACCCCTTTTATCGGCATTAGAAACAGAAGGGCTAGCTACGAAACTAGGAGGGATTGGAGATGTAATGTGCATTGGCGACCCGACAGAATCTCCATTCTCCACTGCTTGAAAATATTTCATTCTTGTGTCAGAAAGAGCAAATTCCATGCGTTCAATTCCAGCAGTGCCACTGAGATGATGTACTTTCTCCCTCAGAAGTTTCTGATCATCAGTAACCTGCATCAGTAGGAGTAACAAAATTGAGACCTGGTTGGTGCAAATGCTAGTATCATAGGCTACTAAGACACAATATGGGTTGAATACTTCAAATCAAAGTAGCCACTTTATACAGGAACCGTTAGTGGTTAGCACATATCCAGTCTACCTCTCCCAGCACCCAACCAGTAACAAATCGAAGTGACGGATAAAAAAGTACTACACTACTAGAGTCTAGACTACTACAACACTCTTCGGAGGGCACAAAGCAAAACATAATATTCATTTAAAGTCAAACTACCGTGGCTACGAAAGCAAACAAATGATCTTTCATTAAGTCAAAGTTACGTGTTTGGAGAACAAGAAGGTAGAACCATCAAAGAATCTCTTCAAGTACCCCGGTTTGTTGTGTACTTAATTGATGGGAATGAGGATCATTCTTCTTGAAAAGAATATTCCAAACATTAAGGGGACAAAAAATACCTGTTTCTGGACAGCTTTCATGTCATGAGTAAGAGCACCATTATCTCCATCTTGAGTCATCTTGCAAGTCTGCATCATAGACAGTTCCATCTGACAAGCAGCTCTCACCAAATCCTCCTCCAAGGACTCTGCATCCTTAACCTTCCACACAACAAAGCTATTCAAGTAGGAGCACCATGCCGCATCAAAAGATGCAAGCTGAGACCTCAAGCTCAAGCGTCTTGGGTATGCATCAGACTCTTCAGTAACTTCTATGGGCCCACCTAGTATAACCCTTATTAGCAACTCAAACTCACGAACAAACTTTTCGGCAGCCTTGGCCAGAGTGAATTCCCGTTCTCCTTGACCACTGAAAACTGCATCCGGTTGACCAAGTATCATGTAAGCACATAGTACGATTCTCACTTGGTACCTCGACAATTTGACAGGAGACCTGGCAAGTTCTCTCATGGACCCTGATCTCTTGACACCTTTGCTTGGTGTAGATTTCCTGGGGGTACGCCTCCTGCTTGGGGAAGCAACTCGCTTAAGAAGATGGTCAATGTCATTCCAAGTGAAAGGATTATTCGAAGCAGAAACTGGCTTTGACAGTTTGTAGCGAATCTCGAGACGGTCGAGTAAAGCTTTAACAGTCTCAAGGGTAGCAGGTGATTCAATCAAAAGTGCAAGCTGCTCAAAAGGCATTGATTTCACTGCTCTCTCAGATATATTCAAAGCATCATAAGCTTTCGCCAAGTTTAAGGTAGTCTTGTTCAGCTTAACAAACCGTCTCCAGCACCTACAGAGCACAACAATGATCAAGGAAAATCATGTACCCATCAACAATCGAACAAATTTTGTAAGTTTTAACAACAAATTAAGATCCCAAAAACCTATATGTGAGGTTTTTGGAACCAAAACAGTTCTGCACAATACATGTTTCCTTCTTTCTTTCTTTTTTTAAAAAAAAAAAAAACCACTTTCCTCTTAGAAAATTAAATAGGCCCTGTGGAATTGGTTTTAGACGAAGCGTTGAAACAATAATGGATTACTACTAATCGTCATTCACACACAAATACACACATTATGCCTTATATGAAACCAAAAAGAACAAAATATCTAAAAAAAACCTTAGAAAGATCCCTCAAGTCGATAACACTATCGAAGTTAGGTCCCAGAGTCAGCTTTATGATCAGGTAGGAATGCCTTTGAAACAATGAACCACAACGAATAATAGAAGGAACTGTGTAAAACACCAGAACATTAACTTTCTTTTATTGAAGGTCAATGGTTTTCTATAGATCATGTACCTTGCTAACTTTGCTGAGAGAATTTCAGCCTGCTTTTGCATCTTATTCCAATTAGCAGTGTTCTGCAGCCTTCCTCTGTGACTCAGATATTCCGCTCTTTGTCTCTTTGCCTATTTAACATCAAATTCCAAAAGTCAGAAACATTGCAAGCACCATAAAACGATGACCATGTAAAAAACAGGGTGAAAATATTAAAGATGTTGTGAAGTACTTTACCCTTTGCAGTCTGTCTTCTAACTTATCTTTCATTTTTCTCCTCTCAATTTCTCTCTGGTAGGATACCGACTTAGCAACTTTGCGCACTTGCAGCATCCTAGCACGTGCTCTCTTCTTCTCTTCCTCCAGCAATCCCAATCGCTTCTTCTCAGCAGCTGCACGCTTTTGGAGAATAGCAGCATGCACACGCTCCTTGTATTTATTCTCTCTAGCCATCACTCGTAACAGTGATTCAGATGTCCTTTCTTTTAGAGTGGCCCTCCGTTGCCTGTATGCCTTAAGAATAAGCATTCTATTTGCTTCTGCCTGCTGAACCCTTGACTCCACTCTTGTACCTAGCTCTGCACATTCCTTCCTAAAACGCATTTCTACTCCAGTTTTGGCGGCTTGACGTAACTCATCCAATTTAGCTAGGCGCCTCTGAGCCTTTTCTAGAATGCTTAACCTGTTTTGCCAAACAATAAAGGTTAGAGTTCCATGTATGACCAGTCATGAATGCCTACAAAAAAATGCGATTCATCCTGGTCTTCCATCCAAAGTTCTTCCCAATTGTGGAAGTGGGTAAGGACGAACATCTTAAATTAACTATTGCATTCTGAAGTAAAAGAAGGTACAAGAACCATGCAGAGCCTTCGAAGAACTCCAAATTTGAATAAAATGCAATCACAAGGAGAAACACACTACAGTATGGACGAAACTACAGCGAAGCGGAGCTTACAAGTTACAATACATAAGTCGGAGACAAAAAACAACACATAAGTATACTGAGCAGTACTAAGCCCGCACGCTAAAGAAATCAAACTTATGTCTACTGTCTTATTCCCGCTATGGATGGGGGACGTTAACTGAAAAGACGAGAAAGAAAGGAAGTAAAATGTTGAATTGCTGTAATTTTCACCACTTCTGCAAATTTGCAAGACGACCTTATCCCTCAGTAGTTTGGGTTGGTCATCAAACATGGAAAATGAATGTCCGTTTAGTACATTGCAATATATTGTTTTGGCACAATCAAATATGATGTCACTTGTGGAACTAAATGGCAATGCTTAGGGTTCAAAGTTCGAAAAAGAAGTAACGGCTAACAACCATGTTAGTTAGGGAGGAAACAAAATACTAATGAAGAAAGTTGACCAAATAGAATTGTTCAAATATAAATGGATATTTTGGGATAGGGCTCACTCCATGACAATGACACAGCCTTTCAAAACCAAAACCATAAACTAGTTTTCAATACCCTAACCTGGAGTAGTATATTAAAGGAACAAGTAGTTAGAGCTTGGGCAGTTTAACATCATTTTCAGCTGATAATTTTGTGGAGACCACTATAAAACACACCTTTTCTGCTCAGCAGCTTGGAGCTTTGCCTCGAGACGCTGACCAAGGTCTTCCTCATGGGATGAAGATTGTGAAGGGCTTCTTGGTTTTGGACGAGCCTTACTTGACAAGCTCTCATAGAATTTCTGTGACAAATAAGACCAAAAAACAATAAATACTGAGGATTGCATATAACTGAACTTGCAATTTTGGGGGATCTAATTGAATAAAGCAAGAAAAATAAAAGCTTCTTACAAACAAATACCACACAGAACCTAAATCTGTCATACTCGACCAAGTGAAAGTAAAACTCTGTTAAATTAAGATAAACCTCTAGAATTACGGTTTTCATAGTTACAAAAATGAACAAAGGCCTGAATTTGGAATTCCTTGTGCAAGAGACCACTACGAATCCATCAAAACATCTGACCGCCATAAAAAGAAGGCCTTAACTTCAAAAGGACAAAGTAAAAGACGAAACATGCCCCAAAAAAAAATATAGGGCTCCTTTAATACTCAAATTCAGCTGTTTTGTGTGCCTATGACCCTGAAAGTTCATGCAGGAAATGGTATTCGGAAAACAAACGCGAAGTTTATCGAGAAAACAATATAGAGTCTAAATTTAGCTTTGTGTAATTGGTAAAACTAAAGAAAAAGAATCAACTATTGGCCATACCCAAAGTGAATATGAGTGGGAAAAGAGCAGGAAAAAAAGAAAGAAAAAGGTTTTTCATTGGTCCATTTTTTCCTCACCCAATTTTGAGTATTTTAGTCACTTCCCAAAGAAGGTTTTTTGTTGGTCACATCCCAAAGAAGGTTTTTTATTGGTCACATCCCGTAAGAAATCCCAGTTCTTTCATCGTCTCTCTCTCTTTCTTTCCATCTAAGAGTAGTTACATGCTAATAACAGCCCAATAGCCTGTTAATAAGGCAGGAAAAGGACAAAAAAAAAAGAAGGTTTTTTTGTGTTGAAAGCTTCTTGAAAAGTGTTAAAATGCATCGAAAATTAATTTTTTTTATTCTTCTTGCTTTATTGACAAACCAATCAATAGCTTAAAATAACTGCTCTCTCTATATCCAAAGGACCGGTAAGTATCCCAAGTATAATTCTGGATAGCTAGAATAGAAGACTCATCAGAGAGAGACAGAGAGAGAGAGAGAAATTCAAGCAGGAAGAACCACCTAACTTCTAACCTAACCCGAGAGGCAACCTTCACCACAAAGCCAAATAAATAAATAAAAACTCAAAGAGATTGAGAAAGGAGAGTAACTCAAAAAGACCAGAAGCACACAATTAGTTTTGGACCACGAGAAATCGATTGGGAAGAAGGGGAAAAAAAAAAACATAAAAAGTTCTTATTTTATAAACTCTCTCACCTAAACTGAACCAACCACAAACAACTACGTTGCTCAGTTTAGTTGAGTTCGATTATTTCCTTATTAAAACCCAAACGTAACAAAAAAAAATTCAATCTTTTTACTAGAACAACTTCTTCTTATCCTCGGGATTTCTAAATTCAGATTTTTCGAGGTCAACAATCCTTTAATTGGAAGCCAATTCGAGCAAACGAATATACAAACACTTAAAAGCCTCGACCGCAACTATTCTCGCCTTTTCCGAGACGAAAGCGGCCAAAAAATTGCACACAAAGCAAAGAACAAAATTAATAAATCCAACTAATTAAACAAATTGCGAAAGAAATTAGAAGAGAGAGAGAGAGAGAGAGAGAGAGAGAGAGAGACCTGTCTACGATGATCGGCGTCTCTGAGCTTGGCCTCGATTTCCTCGACAGTCGACGGCGCCGCCTTCCCCTCCGACAAGAGCCTCCGCCGAAGCCGCCGCGGCATGGGCGGCGGCGAGAAGGAGGCGTCGTCCGTCGCGGGGAACTCCATCGCGACTCCGGACACCCTGCCGGCCCCCGGCGAGTCCACTCCCACCTCCATCGCGACAATCGAACCTCAGATTTCAAACCAAACTAAAACTCGATGCGAAATCCGCGGTACGGAGCAATCACGCAAGGCGTATCTACTCTAGATTCTAGTAACGATGTTTGTGTGTACAGAGTGATTATATATATAGGGAAGGAGAATTCTAGAGAGAGAAGGAAAGGTCGCGTCGACTCTCTCCTCTTTTCGTTTAATCGGTGGTGTGTTTTGAGAGAGAGAGAGAGAGAGAGAGAGAGAGAGAGAGCGGTGTCTATGTCCTTTTGGGTTTCGGTTTACGTTTTTTCTTTGTCTTCTCTTTACTTAAAGGCGCGTTTGAAAATGCGTAATGGGAATGCGCATTTTACTTATCCACCAAGGCAGCCACGTCATCACGGTTTCCCAACGGCTCCGGGACTCCCTTTCCTACCCTGCCTCCTGGTCGGGCTTTAGTCACATAATTCTTCTTCGAACTCTATCTTCGCACTCACGAATTATAGTTGCTGGGAAGGTTTTCAAAAAACTTTCTCGCGTTGCAGCACCCGCACCACTATATGTGATTGAGTCGGACTCTCTTTGGCTCTTTGACCCCTTTGCCCTTTAACATTCTACGCAAGAGCAACGATATGGACACAATTTTAATGCACAATTTCGGACAAAATTGTGTTCAAAGCTGTTAGATACACAGGGTCTGTCTCGTATACATCTGATGGCTCCGAATGCAGTTGCGTCGATGTCGCCGTTGTGTTATTAAACTTTTTGTTTATGTAATATTCGATGGGAGATGAATATGACAAAATCCATATCATGTTGTAGAGCCCACTAGAGTATAATTCATGCTAAAAATGAATATAATTAGATTTTTATTAGCCTTTTTTTGTTCTTTGATTAGAATTCGGTAGTCCATAATCATAATATATTCACAAAAAAAACAAATCATAATATATTTGTTGTAAGAAGAAAAGCTAATTTATTCACTAAGTTATGCTAGTCATCTATTTTATAGGTTTAAAAAAGAGAGAGAGTATATATGGTATCAATGAGAAAACAAAGTGGTGCCACGACGGCCATAATGGTCCCAAATTTGTTTTAGAGTGGTTGTCCTTTCAAAATCTCCATATTTTATTTTAGTTCATTCAAAATCAAATGTTCTTTATCGTGTTTCCTTCAAAATGGACTTCATTCGTTTTAGGGTCTCAAATCCTTTGGGCACGGCTTTCAATAATTTTTTTTTATCTATCTTTTTCATTCATTACCCTCAAATTTCCATCAAAACCAGAACCTAATAGAAAATTTTGTACGGAGCCATGTCTTTACTAATTTATTGCGTATGGCGCTGAATGTAATTGCACTGTTTAAAGAGGAGATTAAAACATTTGTTTTCTTCAAATCAATTATATTGTGTCACGTTGCCATGTTCTATTGATTGAGACTCATGTGTTTTATAACGTGGCGCAACGTAATTATTTTAAAGTAAATAAATATTTACACCGACGGTGTAAATAATTTATTCTCTTTAAAGAGATGGGGAGAAGGCAAAGTATAGCATGAGTTACATTCATACTTGAATTTAATAAATCAAATCCCTTTTGTGAGGATTACCTCCTCGTACTAAAACTTCAAATTTGTACACTTTTTGCGTAGGTAATTGTAAAAAAAAAAAAAAAAGCAAAGGAAAAGAATAAGAGAACGTCTCTGTCAATCTAACCTTTGCCCTTTTGCTTTTCCTAATCACTACTCCAATTTCAACCACCTAGGCTCCTACACAGCCATGTGACCGAGAAATTTTTCGGTGTCGGATGGATATATCTCACGTGGTATTTGTTTGGTACATTTAATATATTTTTTGACGGCTCAGATTGAAACCTTCTCTCTTCTCTCATCCCAACACTCTCTTTCCAAATTTGAGCCGTCAAAAAACGCAATGAACGGCTCGAATGCGCCTAATGGATAGCACGTGGTACGCACCCGACACTAAAATTTTATCTCATGTGATGGGTTTATTTTATCATGTATGTCGTATCAGTTGGATTCAATCGACTTCAACCCTTATACTAAGGAATGGGAGGGGCCGCACTCCACGGTGTAGTGCGGCGTGGACGACTTTAATCTCTTCATAAAAGCAACAAGATCAAATTAATGATTTTTGTTAAGTGGTCAAAATAGAAAGTGCTCATGGCAGGTTAATGATTTTGCTACTTTTCTCCTTTACTTCAATGGTTTCATGTCAATCATGAATTATATAAATATTCTTGAAACACGATAATGGGTTATGATTGCTAAAGATATATTTTTGTCCACGATAGGATGTTGGGTTTAATGGTTAATAATTATAACAGGAGTTGAGCTACTATTTCATGAGGACTTTACCTCAAAATCTTTCTCTTTAAAGAAAGAGTAACGAATCAACTATACTAAACTGGAGAAAGTCTTCAATACATATCTTTTTAAAGCGTGTACCATATGCACCTATTGTGTGGTTCATATTGTGCCACCTCATGAAAAATTACTTATAGGACCGGTCATTCATAACATTTTATTTCGTGTCGTAACTTTTATACTAAAATTTCGTAACTTTCCATTATTGATTCGTAACTTTTTAGAAATAAATTCATAACATTTTGGGAATCATAACATTTTAGTGTGTTTCAATAAAGGTGCATATGATACACACCCAATAAAGGGTGTGTATTGTAGCACTTCCCAACAAACTGTGGTATTCTTTTTCTTTTCTTTTTTTTGTCAAGCAGTAGGTGTGACAGCCTGCTCGCCGGTTGAGGGAGGGGCATGTCACAATTTATAAGGAACGATCCATCCTACTTGTAAAAGGCCTTTTAAAGCCGTGAGGGTGGGCCAACGCACATAGAAACTTCACAGTTAAGCGTGCTCATCCTAGGATAATCCAGGGATGGGTGACCTCACTGGAAAGTCTATGGGCGTCCAAAGCGGACAATATTGTACAAAAATGGATGGGATCGTCGTGGGCACGCGGCCGCACCGGCTCGAGCTCGCATAGGACGCCGTATGCGGGGCGGGGCGTGACAGTAAGAGAATATAAGTAATGAAATTGAAAACAACTCCACAAGTACTACTTAGGTCAAGTAATGATTTTGCTACTTTTCTCCTTTACTTCAATGGTTCATGTAAATCTTTAATTATATTATGGAAACAAGACAAAGGGTTATGATTGCTAAAGATATATTTTGGGCCAGAGGATAGGATGTTGGGCTTAATGGTTAATACTCCCTCCGTTCCAAATTGGATGACAATTTTTGAAATTTGTGCCATTTTTTATTGCTTATATCTTTCAATTTATAATGTTTATCACGAATTTGAAAACTTTGTATAATAGAACTAATCGAGAACTATCAAATAAGATCCATATTGCATATTTTTTGAGATTCATATTGAAAGATATAAGGAATTGAAATTGGCACAGATTTCAAAAATTGTCATCTAATTTGGGACGGAGGGAGTAGTTAATGGGAGTTTAGCAACTTCTTCACGATGATCTGAACTCAGGCTCTCTTATTTAAAAGGAGGAGTAGCGAACCAACTACACTAACTGTGTGTGTGTGTTTTTTTTATTTTTGCCGTCAAGCGGTAGGAGAAAACAAGTATAAGGATTACATGAAACCGAAAACAACTCCACATTTACTATAAGCTCAATCCAACTACTTGTCCCTAGGGGGAAAAACAATCCTACACAGATGCACAAACATTATAAGTTCAACCCAATTACAAGCCATATTAGAAGGAAAAATAATCCCAACTAATACATAATAAATAACACCCACACGCAGATGGAAAGATTCGAACTCTAATCCTCTGTTCATTGATAAAAGATTTGTTGATAATCTGCTGATGGTATATCAGAGTGTTCTTTTGATTTTATTACTTTCAAACTCGTTGCTCAAATATAATGGACACTATATTTGAGCAACAAAATTTTGATTCCTTGCTTATTGCTCAAAATTTTCAGTTGGGTGGTTATTTCTTTCCGAAATGTTAGAGTTTTTTCATGAAAGTGTCCATGAAAACATATTGGACAGAGGTCATTACAAATATTTTGGACAAAGTCAAACTAATCATTTAATTATTGTAAACGAGAAAAACACAAGACAGTCGATATCTTTCACCCCGACCCAGACGTTGAGACAGATGCAAACGGTGGCACTTGCAATCTGCTAAATATTTGTACATAGGATCAGCAGTCTCAAAAGAGATAACGTGCTAGCCAAAGATAAAAAACAACTACACATTTGATAAGCCACCATGAGTTGTCCTGCAAAAAATGTAAAGTAAGAGCACTGTTGACCGAATGTTAGGGATGGCATCTTACATCAAAGTAGACGTATGACAAACTTAAATTAATCTCGAAGGGAAGCTTAATGCCCTTTTCTCATTATATATTCGAATTATGACTTCATCACAAAAATGATAGTGACAAATTATTGCAGTTTAATCATTTTTAGTTATAGTTTCTCAAATACATTGAGCATCCACTCTTGACTAATTCCAGTTTGACGAATTCCAATTCACATGTCCGAAATTCGAATATGGAGTTCGTCAGACCATTTAATTACCAGGTTTTCTGGAAATTAATAATTCCAACTAAGCAAGATGTGTCACATCATATTTTTTCTTTTTCTTTTTCTTTTTTTTAGAACGAAGAATTGGATTACAGGGGTTTCTATTGGAATATCACGTAAATTTTCTCTTCCCAGTTTTTGCTAAAGAAATGGTCACGGAAAGCTGCGATGTTTCTCGGTGATGGCTACGTGTCATTTTCAAGGCCAAAAGCTTTCGAACGTGGATTGCGTCAAATTCATTTTTCACGTTTTTTTTTTTGGAAAATAAATGATTTCAGCTAAGCAAAATGGGTAATCATGTTTTAGGAGGCGGGGAGCTACTGTCCCTCTATGGGGCAGCAACATGCTGTCCCGGCCAAGTGGGGTCCATCTCGATTTTGTTCTGATGATCGAAAACGTTCACTTCATAAAGCTTATCGAGTAGAACAAATATATCAAAAATTAGCTTGATCGATATCATTAAGTGTCTGATTGGAACACATATAAGTTGCCAATAATTGGGTTCCAGTGGATTTGATCTAGTGTTTTAGATCCATTCTTTTCAAAATAAAAATGTTCAAATAAGGCACTTGTGATATCCGATCAAGCTAATTTTGATACTCTTGTTTTACCCAACGAGTCTACGAATTGAACGTTTTCGATTATTAGAACAAGACCGGAGTGGATGCTTGGCCGGGACAGTAACTCCACAGCCTCCCATGTTTTATCCTTTCTATGACGAAGAAAATAAAATAATTGGAAAAGAGAAAGAAAGAAAAGGGATAAGAAGAAGGAAGGTCGGTAAATTGGATTAATAGATTATTATTTGTAATCTCACATCAAATTTTCCTTTATAGATTATGCTAAATAATAAGTCACGAAAAGCGACACTCTTCTCCGTGATGGCTACGTGTCATTTTCTCGGCGGGAAGACACGTCATTCACCGAAGTCCCCCAATTAATCCTACTCGCTGGCTTAAGGAAACCACAAGTATTGCCTTTATCCACCAAATCTGGCCCAAAACTAGCCCGCTGACATGTCCCAAGAGGCTAAAACCATTAAACAAACGTCTAATGAATATGGCGTGGCCTTCAGCGTCTCGAAACTTTGTTACAATCACACATAAATGCGCTCTCGCGCACGCACTCACAAGTCACAAGACATGTGGCCCACCTCGTAATTGTGTGTGTGTTCCTATAATTTTTGTTTCATGTCACTTTTACCAATCCTTTCAATTCAATTTTTTCATGTGATGAAAATCATGTTTTACCGAGAGTGAAAGTAACTATTGGCACGAAAAGCCCAGCATGTTTGACCACGTGGCCATAGTGAGAGCTAAGGTGGAATTCCAACCATGTAAAGCGCTGCCGTTTCGGGACCCCACCACTTCAGGAAAAGAAAGGTGCCTTCGGGGTGAGGAGAGCCACTTAAACGCTGACGTTTGCGTGTACAACTGCAGATCCATGACATCTATATCTATACACCTAAAATATTCGAACCCTAGAACACAAACCAAATATCTGTCCACACAGATTTTACTGAGATTGTGACGTGGGGCCCATTATAAATCCCACACAAATAATTCGAATAGTTTATTGAATTTAAAATATTTTTCAAATGATCTTACGGAAAATCAGCTCAACACGATATTTCTATAAAATTTTTATACAAACTTGTATTATTATTATATATATATATATATATATATATATATATATATATACACACACACGCTTATTTCGGACATTCTATAGAATAATTTGTGTATTTTCTTCTTTTTTATATTACATGTTACTAAGGTTGCAAATGAACCATGTAGCTTGCAAGCTTGGCTCCGCTTGTTAACGCTTGGCTCTGCTCATCTCGTTTAGTAAAGGAGTCGAGCTTGAGCTCGAGTTTTCGGCTTGTTTAGTAAAGGAGCAGAGCTCGACTCGTTCAACAAAAGCTTGAACGAGTATCGATAAATATTACTTGTGTATTATTAAATGAGATAGACTTACTTACAGCTCTGCCGTAAATAAGTACTTTGCAGCCGGCTCAAATAAACCCGAAAACGACAGCGTTACCGTAAATAAGCTAGGGTTTTCATATGTGGGTCTAAAGTATCTGCTATTCATTTGATTTCAGAACTCTCTTAGGGTGTTCTCATATGAGGGTCTTAAAGTCATAAATTAATTATGACATTTTAAGACAAAATGATAAAAAAAAAAAGATATTTGCACCAATTCAAATGGATTCAAAATTTGAACACTTAATTTTTTATCATATTTAACGATTTCGTTTTTGGGTTTATCTGTTCCTTTGCTACAAAGGACTTATTTATGGCTCTACCGTAAATAAGTTTTTTCTCATAAATAAATGCTGGAGTATATAATAATATAAGCATGGGGTAAACGTCGTATTCAGACGTACCAGTATTTACTTTACTGCTCATGGCCCACACCTTATTCAATTTTCCAAAAGACGGGGCGGAAATTTTGGGCCTCGCGATTCAATTTTGACCTAATTGTTAGGTTGCGTCACATGCTTAATTAATTTTTGGTACTGCGCGCGATTGAAAGAATATCACCATCGGTGTAATTATTTTGATTTATTTCGGCAAAAAGGACTGGCCAGTAATTAACATTTGGAAAAGCACACAAGCAACGCACTCCAACTTTTGCTTCAAATTTTGGAAGGGCAGTTTTTTTTTTTTTAAATTTTAATAATTGCGTGGCAATTCGACGTGTTGAATTTGACATTTCGAAAGGTGCACGATCCAACTAATATGCCGAATTTATTGTTGTGGTGTTTCTTCACTTTAGTTTTGTTTCCATCCGTTATGTTGTTATTAGCGTTTTTAGAATAAAGCCAAAGATGTCAAACTTCACGTGATATATCAAATGAAAGAATTGGCATGTGAAGCAACTCCAATCGAGATGTCAAATGCTTATGTGTTGTTTGACATCTCCTCTCTTATGTCAACTTTGACACGTGATGTCAAACATTTTCTTTCATTATTTCACTTCAAAACTTTATAAATTAATAAATTTGACATGTTGGTTGGAAACTTGGAGCGGGTACCTTGAAGCTTTCAAAAAAAAAAAATTGACATCCTCAAATTTGAAGTCAAGGTTGGAGATGCTTAAAGAAAAAAAGATTTGGTATGGGAGAGGAGGTGTCAAATGATACGTCTAGACAATTGACATTTTGATTGGATTTGCATCAAATGTCAATTCATTAACTTGGCATGCCATGACAAATTCAGCATCCTTGGTCGAGCTGTGCGAGCATGCAAGAGTACGTGGGCAAAAAATGTCTTTGTTTTTAGACTTTTCCAATCACGAAGAATTATTTATTTTCCAATCAGGAAGAATTATTTATTGTGGATATCAAATTTTCAATCAACGTTCTTTTTTCTTTTTTGCTAGGACTAGGAAATTCTCAATCAACATTCATTGTTAACGTTAAATGTCTGGTAGATATTCCACCAAATTCGTTCATTATTCTTGCTGTAAATTGAGCTCTTTTTGCCCACATTGTTAGTTGAACTGTTGAACCCAATAGATAGTCGCACGAGTTGTTGGTTAGGAGTAGTTTTTTTTTTTGTTTTGTTTTCCAGAGGTAATAAATGAGCGAAACAGCCAAGTAAGCAGCTGATTGTTCTAACTTGATTAAATATTTGTTGGGAAAACGAGAGAATTACTGTTTTAACCCTAGAAAAGGAACTCATTCGCGTTTGGAGTTAAAAAAGGCTAAACGCAGTTAGTAATTGGACCACGTTGGAATAAAAGGGAAAATACAGAATGTAAATTGAGCAAATTAATACTGTAGAGACCAAGTTAACACAAACACTCAACTACGTGGACTATTTCGATTTTTTTCCCTATTTTTTTTTGGGGGTTTCATAAACTATAGAAGTACAAATTTAGCTTGTTTACGAAGGGAGTCTCGTGTTACGCTCTCCTTCGCCGTCAGCATCCTTTTCCTGTCCTAAGAGCATCTCCAATCCACCTCTATTTCTCCAAAATAGAGGATGGATGTGACACATTAAGGGAAAATTTTATAATTTATTCTCTTTTTTCTTCACTTTTTGTAATTTTTGGGAGAATTTTTGAGGGACCCACCGTCCTTTTTAGAGTTTGGTCCTCTAAAAGTAAATTTGATCCTCTAAAAATGGAGGATCAAAAGTAAATTTGGAGTACAAAATTCCTCCAAAACTCTAAAAAGGACGATGAGTCCCTCAAAGATTCTCTCAAAAAGTACAAAAAGTGAAGAAAAAATGAAATAAATTACAAAATCTCCCCTCAATGTGTTACATCCATCTTCTATTTTGGATGGATTGGAGATGCTCTAAGAAGATGTGGATCAAATTCTAGGCGATTCCCAAGGTTGGCCAATTTATGTGGAGAGTAGTTAAAAAACTGGGTCGCGTGTCGGGCGATTCCCGTCCTAAGGGAGTCTCGTGTTACGCTCTCCTTCGCCGTCAGCATCCTTTTCCTGTCCTAAGAGCATCTCCAATCCACCTCTATTTCTCCAAAATAGAGGATGGATGTGACACATTAAGGGAAAATTTTATAATTTATTCTCTTTTTTCTTCACTTTTTGTAATTTTTGGGAGAATTTTTGAGGGACCCACCGTCCTTTTTAGAGTTTGGTCCTCTAAAAGTAAATTTGATCCTCTAAAAATGGAGGATCAAAAGTAAATTTGGAGTACAAAATTCCTCCAAAACTCTAAAAAGGACGATGAGTCCCTCAAAGATTCTCTCAAAAAGTACAAAAAGTGAAGAAAAAATGAAATAAATTACAAAATCTCCCCTCAATGTGTTACATCCATCTTCTATTTTGGATGGATTGGAGATGCTCTAAGAAGATGTGGATCAAATTCTAGGCGATTCCCAAGGTTGGCCAATTTATGTGGAGAGTAGTTAAAAAACTGGGTCGCGTGTCGGGCGATCCCCGACCCCCCCCCCCCCCCCCCGAAAATGTGTTCCCCGAGCCCCCTCGATCTGCCCCATCTGCGAAACTGAGAGCGAATCTATTGAGCACATTTTGCTTCGGCGTCCTTGGACCAGAGCAGTTTGGTTCGGGAGTGGTCTTGCCTTTTGGGTGTCGGATGGGATAATCACAGCTGCAGATAAAATGGGTGTTTGAGCTTCTGTGTGGAAATTTAGCTAAGGAGGCTCCTAATGATGTGATTGCTCTTATTTTTCAACTCTGTTGGGCGATTTGGAAAGGGCGTAATGAATTGGGAAAATGACAACCAATGACGTGTTTTGATAATTTATACTTGTCAAGGACATGCTGAGGATATTTGTTAATGTTGAAAATGTCATTAACTAATTATCAAACACGTCCTGAGTCATCATTTTCCCCAATGAAATCGTGTTCGAGGGGACCATTCGATCCTAATCCTGAGAATGTCTCTCTCCAAAGCCAATTTGGCAATGATTATCTGGATGCGGTTTTTTTCTGGGGTGAAATATGATACTTATCGTCCCTCTTGAAGTCCCTTTCGGGTTGGAGGCTGGACCCCACCACCCTTGTCTGTTTTTAAAGTTAATCGCGACGGAGCTTACCCTTCCTGCCGTAGCTTAGCTGCCTTTGGCATCGTTGTCAGAGACAGTGGTGAAATTGCGGGAAACCTAAGGTCTCCTTGGCGGTTGCTACCGAGGCTTGGCACTGAGAATTGCCTTTGGTAGGCGTTCTTAGCTCGTTAATTTATTTTGATCTTCTCAAAAAACAAAAATGAAGGGAGCCACTTCCAGACGACTTTTAATTGAGGCGAACAAGTCGTCTGGAGTAACTTGCACTTTTTGTATGTTACAAGTTGGGTGAACCGAGTAGTAACATGTTCAAGTTTGGTTTGAAAATCTCAATGAGCTTTAAAAAAAAAAATCAAGTTTGATTTGTTTATGTAACAAATAATCTTGAATGAGCTTTTAACGAGCGAATACGAATTCAAATACAAATGAACTTGTTCATGTTTGGTTTGAAAAACTTAACGAGTTTAAAAAAAAAGGGGTACTATGTATCAAATGAGATAAAAAATTTAATTTATTGATACTATTAGTGAAATTTCAAGGGGAAAATGACGGCCAATGACGTGTTTTGTTCCAACGGTACATAAACTTAAGTTGGACATGGGTCACACTTGGACTCAAACTTAAGTTGGGAATGGGTCGGATTGGGGTGGGCTACTTGAACTTGGGCTTTTCCCTAAGTGATCCAAACGGATCTCAATGGATCTAAAACGAGTGTTTTACTTATTGGGTGTTGCAAATGACAAGCACAAGGCATGCTCACTCCCGAGAGCAATTTCGTTTATCCTCACTTTGTTTACCATCGGCGAGGGTATGCCCGTATTCTGCATATCACTCCGCAAAATTCGAGTGAATCAAATATCGATGAGTGCTCAATCTAGGAATTTTATTTATTTATTTTAAAATTCTCGACTTAATAATCAAACTTTTCGATCAAAGCGCTTACCAATATCTAGTTATACGTTTTCTTCGTAAAACGCAAAATAAACATACCCTCGCGAGGGTAAAACAAAAATGTGATGTGAATCGGTTGCGTACTACCAATCGATAGTCAAATTCTTTTTGCATGTAGCTTGTTTTGCAAGGCTTAAGATGTCTGTGATGATGAAATCCCCAATATCTTTGATCAAAATTCTGACTATGTTTCTTTTTTTCCTCTGGGTATTAGGTATTTGCCACACAATTACAGCCCCGATGGCAACGTTTTTTTTAACTCAATATATATCTCAACTTTCTAATTAGTCGGTTTGGGAGGACTAAGAATAGGCAAAGTGGTTGATTTTGATTTAGACAAGCACTCAAGGAAGTAATTAAACGGCTTGCTCCACAAAAGTCGCAAGTTTGAATTTCATAAAAGCCAAACATTTTAAATTTTGGGGCACTGGAAATTTGCCTAGTCGTTAATTTTAGAGCTCTATAATTAGTCAAGGTGAGTGTAAGCAGGCCTAGACATTCGGTTATGAAAAAAAATAATAAAGTGAAGTACGACTCCATTTGTTTCAATGTAAAATGTTTTTTTCATAAAACAAACTTCATACTTTTATTTTCCGGCGTTTGGTCGACACTTGAAAAATATTTTCAGAAATCGAAAAATAGTGTAGAGAGGGAAGGGGGGGCTTAAACGGTAGAGAGATTTGAGAATATTGTAATTGAAAGTGAATCAAGACTTACGATCGAGGAAATTGAGCAGTGAGAATTGCAGTAAAAGATAGCGGGTTCATTTCGGAAAATAATTTACGGAAGATTTAAGAGTAAGTCATTTTCATACAATTAATGGAAAATATTTTTCATGTAAAATATTTTCCTCATTTTTTACATAACTAAACACCGAAAAATAGGAAAAATATTTTATCGGAAAACATTTTACCCCTAAACAAACGGAGCCCACATGTCCTTACAATTACTTCATGTTATTTGATTTCCGCCCCACTTTTTTTTGCTAGCCAAAGAATGTGTTCCACTAACTAAAATAAATAATTATTTTTCAAGTAAATAATTATTTTTTAATTAAAGGTAATTGTATTATGAGAGAATATTCTGTATTGTAAAACGAAAAATAAGAACCTTAGCAAAACAAAGCCTTACTTGAATCAACTTGTACAGGGGTATGAATTTGAATAATCTGGTCAATCGTTGGTGGTAGTGGTTAGTATAAAAAAGTGAGATTTGATTGTATCTTCCTATTTTCTAATGGTTTGCATAATTTATTTAATTCTTTACGAAAGTACTCAAAATTTAAAATAATTTTCGGGTTGATCCATACAAATCTCAATTTTGCTATGGCCCCACTATACCTTCCCCTACTGTCCAAATTTTGGGGGAAGAGGAACACAGTGGTACGGTCGAGGAGAGAGACACGGTGGCAACTATTGTGTCGAATCGGTAACGGCGGGCGTGCATGGGTGGCGGCCGGTAGTTAGAAAAAGAGACTGCGGAGCCAGCATTTCACGACAATAGGTGCGAAATCTGTTCAATCGGTCGCTACCCGTACCACCCATAACATAATTGCAAGTGTTTGATCAAATTGGCTCATTTTCATTTACGTTTGGCTGCATTGGGTGAGACCCCCACTAGGGGTGTCCATGAATCAGACTTGACCAAACCAGTAAGCACAATGGACGGATCTAATCCGCTATGTCGGACAGGTTTGGTCCAAAAATCTAAAATTTTTTGGTTGTCGATTAGGTGTCGGATGCATAAGATTAATTTTGGTTGTCGATTAGGTGTCCTAATTTCATTTCATTTTCCCTTCCTTCCCAATTCGACAGTTCCCCAAAACGGCGACTCTCTGTGTCTCTCTTGATTTGGCTATAGAAGGAGAACGAAAGTAGATGAAGAAGAGAAGAAGTTACCGCTATAGCAAGGTGAGACTTCGATACACTGGGTGGTCTCTCTCTCTGTGGATCTGGCTATGGGAGGATTGAACTCGTGGCTACGGTGGTTCTCCTCTCTCTCTCTCTCTCTCTCCGTCGATCTGTCTATGTCATTTGTGTGACTATTTGATCCAAGAGTGTGTAATGGGTTTTGTGCGACGATTTGTTCCATCACTGTGTGTAATGGGTTTGTGTGATTTGTGGGTCTCTCTCCCCATTTTTTCTTTTTTGATCTGAACGTCATTGAGGACTGTATTTTCCAATCCGTGAATCCGACCAATCAACCCGAAATACCCTTTCGATTGAAACCGACCACCCATTCGGTCAGTCTTGAGTCCCCTTTTGGCAAACTCGACTAGAATTCAATTGGGTCAAACCCGACAAAACCCGACCCGTGGAGAGCCCTAGGCCCCACACAGCCATTAGGTGGGTTTTTTCCCTATTGTGAAACCAACAACATAACTTATACTATTTAAAGTTAAAACGGGTACAGGAGTGATATAGTTCTTTACAAAACAAGTACTTGTGATGACGGACGAGAAACAAGCCTTTTTTGGCCAAGAAAATATTATATTTGCTCGGTAAACTGTGGAATGCGTTGCCTCACCCGGTGACAAGAAATTGGCTTGCCTTGCCATTTTCTGGTTCAAAGGCATGCCGTTTTTTATGTTTCCTCTGAGCATAACCCAAGGGACGTGAAGCACAAGCAATTGAAGACAAACCCAATCCTCATACAAAGAAGTTTTTGGGCGCCAGTAGGATACCACACACGTGATACCCCGTGGGCAATCCGGACCATCCACACGTATTTTGGACCGTCCAGATTTTTAGAGAGTGAAAAAGAGGAGAGAGCAGTGGAGTGAGGGGAGAGAGAGAGAGAATACATCTGAACCGTTGGATCATTGCTTGTACGGTCCGGATTGCCGACGGGTATCGCCACGTGGTACCCGCTCGACACCCAAATCTATTAAGGTTGGGTTTGCATAAGGCAAATGATTTTGGCATTTCAATTTTTGATAGTAACACTTCAAAATTTGTCTTTTAATATAAAAATTATACATAACAAGCACAATAAAATACAAATTTTGAAATGTCATCATTCAAAATTAGAGTGCAAAAATCATTTTCCTTTGCGTAATTGCATTACAATTTACATGTTGCGTGCCGATTTGGGCAAGTAAAAAATCTACTCTTTTGGGTCAAGTGTAGAGGTCAACATACGAATCTGGACGGACGACGGAAACACGTCCAGGTGCATGCCCTCGAACCTGGCCCTCTTTCCTCAAACGAAGCAAATCCCACCTATTTTCCCTTCCCCCCACCTCCCCTTCCCACGCATCTTCCTTCATCTATTCGTATCTAACACGATTTCCTTGTCCAATTCCAAATCAAGGGTTTCAGACGCATCATCCATGGAACCTCCGCCCACAACCTCCCCATTCCCAACACCATCACTCCACTGCTCCATACCACACCATTATTATTCCCACTCTCTCTGTTGCTCCCATCCTTGTCCTCACTCCTGATCATCAACCTCACTTCGAAATCCCCACAAATGAACCACCCAGGGTACGTCACTCATTCGTCGATTCAGCTGCAGTTGATGGAGAGCCACAAGGCCGGGAACGATGTCGAGGAGAGAGAAAGCAATGAGGAGGAGGAGGAGGAGGAGGAGGGGGGGAGAGAAGTCAAGTTCCGAATCCTGGGCCACTCGATGTGCCTGAAGCGGAAGCGAGAACCGCAAACCCTGGAGTCGAGGCGGAACGCGGTTCGCTCTTGGGGAAACCAGCCGCTGAGGACAGCGGACCCCGATATCTTCTCAATCATGGAGAACGAGAAGATTAGGCAGTTCAAGGGGATCGAACTAATTGCTTCGGAGAATTTCGTTTCTCGAGCGGTGTTAGAAGCCCTAGGGAGCCACTTGACGAACAAGTACTCGGAAGGGATGCCAGGGGCGAGGTACTACGGTGGGAATCAGTACATTGATGAGATGGAAACCCTATGTTGCAATCGCGCTTTGGCCGCATTTGGATTAGATTCGGATAATTGGGGGGTGAATGTTCAGCCCTATTCGTGTACGACGGCGAATTTTGCTGTTTTCACGGGTTTGCTGTTGCCTGGGGAGAGGATTATGGGGTTGGATACACCTTGTGGGGGGAACACTAGTCATGGTTATTATACGCCAAATGGGAGGAAGGTTTCGGGGGCTTCGATTTTCTTTGAGAGTTTTCCTTATAAGGTGAATCCGCAAAGTGGGTACATAGATTATGATAAGCTTGAGGAGCGGGCGCTTGATTTTAGGCCCAAGATACTCATTTGCGGCGGGAGTTCGTATCCAAGGGAGTGGGATTACGTGAGGTTGAGGCAGGTTGCTGATAAGTGTGGAGCTGTGTTGATGTGTGACATGGCTCAAATAAGTGGTCTTGTTGCGGCTAAGGTGAAAATTTGGCTCCTCATCGTTTGTTGTTGCTTGAATGTTGATCTTTCTTCCTTAGCTTACTATCTACTCTTGGATTGTGATTTTTGTTTTCTATTGTTGGATTGGGGTTTTTATGTTAATTAATTGTATCTGCTTGCGTGCTCTTTCTAGTTCAGATTTTCCAATTTGTTATAGTTATGTTGTTGTTTTTTTAAGGGGAAAACTAAAATATATTTGGTTTTGGTTTGTCATGAGTCATGTTGGCGAGTACGATCGATGAATTTCGGGGGTAGGGTGGGCCTGAAATTTCTGTAGGATTGTGGGCTTTACTCAAGGCTCTGCATCATGCGCAACACCATTTTTTAGTACGGGTTTTGACTTGCAGCTGCAGAGCATCAAGTTCAGAGGATGTCGCAGCCACGGGAGGAAGGTGAAAAGTGAGATAGTAGCAGGTGGTGCTTTGCAGTTGATAGAAATTGCAGTGGATATAGAAACAAATTGGAGGGAACCGTTAGATTGCCCGAGGGAGAGTTGTCAGGGTGTTTCACGCTCTCTTGTAGGAGAAGGTCATATATACCTTGCCTAACTGCCTGGGTATTGTTCCATCACTAGGCACACACGCGGGACAATTTCCAAGTGATAAAGTGTGGTAGGGACATCGTGTCTATCTATCTTGATGAACGGTGGAGTTCCGGCAGTCAGTGTTCTAAAAGTTGGCCTAGGCGGCCACCCAACGCCTACATTTTAGGGTCTCGGCATTGATTATTTGTTTTAAACATTAGTCGGGAATTAGGTGGGGATCGGTTAGTTGGGCGGCGACTAGTTGGCAGCTTAGTTGCATGATCCCAGATCTAAGGCTGATGGACCACAGACTCATTCTCGCATCCACGACTTAATTGGGAATTCATACGGAGTATTTCAGACTAAATTCATACACTTCTGTCAGTTCCTAAATTCTCTTATAATCAGACTGATTTGTATTGACCAAGCTTTTATGTTGTACTCTAGAAACCTACCTGCCAGTACACCACTGTGCACATGCAAAATAAGAGATGAGAGATTATTCAGTGCCCTAGGATACCCCACGTGGTGCCCTTGGCCTCTTTTCCACCTTTTCCATCACACATTGGTGTGGGGCCTACACACTTTGTCTTGGATGGTTGGAACCCACACCAATATGTGGTGGAAAAGGGGAGGAATTTTCAGTGCCAGGTACCACGTGGTGCTGCTCGGCGCATCCTTGCCGTCCGAAAGTGTTTTGTACGATTCGGATTAAAAATAATCTATTAACGGTAATTGATTATACCGTTAATAGACTGTTTTCTATTACCATTAATAGACTGTTTTTAATCCGGATCGTCCAAAACACTTTTGGACGGCCTGGATGCGCCGAGCGGGCACCACTTCATCGTACCCCCCCGGCGTTGAAAAATTTCTCGGAAAAGGGACATAGGACATCACTTGGCGGTGCCTCCGGAGCACTAGATAATTTTTCCATACAAAATAGTCCATTCAACTGTTTAGTGTCCAATCAACATTTGTTTGTCTTGAACAAGTCATAAAAAGGACTAAAGTTGTTGGGGCTTGCATTAAACTATGTAACTCGGTTTCTTTTGCAGCAGGAGAATGATATTTGTGCTTCTTTTCTATTGTTCACACTCTTCTTTTGTGTTTATTGATGTGACTCTACTATGTTATCTTTTCATTAGCTCATTTTTTTTACACATCAAAAGGGAAAGTAATAAAGTCACATAAATAAAAACAAGAAAAGAGAATGATGAAAAAGGAGTGCCAAGATTAATTTCCTTCACAATTATTAGGGCCCAATTATTATTGTTATGGTTTGTTAGGTTTTTGTATTTTGAGCAGTTATTAATGATTGGATTTTTGGTTTTTTTCTTTCTTTCTCCTAAATAGATTGACAAATTGTATATGTCTTATCTTTATGTTTTTGTCGTGGGCATGAAATTTTATGACAACTATGTGAGTGTTTAAAAAATGGCTATGAAATATTTTTACTTATGTATATATAGAAGACGATTTCAGTTACTCTGTCCTACAGTTCTTCTAGATATGAAGTATGAGCACTTTCGCTCTCCCACACCCACACCCGCTCACGCTTGCGCATTATGTGACATAGGTCGGCGGGTCTATTTCATAATTTTGAGAAGTTTTAGGGTATATTGTGTAATATTAAAAATAAGGGGGGTTAGGTGCATTCGTAGCGATTTATGTGGTAAGTACTTAGTTTCATTTCATTTTGAACTTTGACCATCGAACTTTGTATCTGACTAATTAGTTGTTACTACTTTTTAATTGTTACTCAAACTTTGGGGAGGTAGGGAGATTTTGTTTTATAAAAAAAGTAGAAAAAATGACTAATCTCTTGGCCCTGACCAGTCAACCTAGGCACTAGGTGCTCTCTTCCGCCCGACTAGCACCTAGCAATTTTTAGAACGTTGCTCTGGACCTCTTTCTCAGTCGTGGCTGGCCATGGGTGTGCAATGTTGAGCAGTCCTCTCTAGCCTCCAAGCCACTGATAGCTCTTCAATTCTGCTGTGCTGGTCCTAGGCCTAAGTCATACCTCTTTGACTTAGTTTCTTTTCGTGGCACGAGTTTTAGAGTTATACCGCAGGGTACCACAGTGACCATGTGGAGGTTCAGCGGTAAGTCTGTCATGCCTCTTTGTCACGTCACTTAGCCATTTTAGCAGTTTTGGTGTTGTGATCCACCATGCAATCATAGTGGTCACCCTTGTAGAGATAACGCTGCTGTATTCATGACTAGCCACGTAGCATGTACCTTCAAGGGTCTACTTTTTCCTGATGATGATTTTAGGATTTTGCCTCCTCCATGTTAACCTATCTGAAATGTGAAGGAAAATGACAACTAGCTATTCATTTTTATCCTGCCATAGCCCTTGTTTAACCTTTAAAGGTTTATTTATGTAAATGGTTCTGTTTTGTAGCTTTTGACAACTTATTCTGTTACATTCTCTTCTAATAACCTGTATGGTTGATTCTTCTTGAAGGAGTGTGTGAACCCCTTTTACTGCTGTGACATAGTTACCTCAACGACTCACAAAAGTCTTCGAGGCCCCAGGGGAGGCATTGTTTTCTACAGGAGGGGTTCAAAGCCAAAGAAGATAGGGATTCTTTTGAATCAAGGTGATGGCAGTGACAGATATGACTTCGAGGACAAGATAAACTCTGCTATTTTTCCAGCTCTGCAAGGCGGACCGCACAATAATCACATTGCTGCCCTTGCCATAGCCCTGAAACAAGTGGCTACTCCTGAATACAAGGCATACATGCAACAAGTGAAGAAAAATGCTCAGGCTCTAGCATCCGCTTTATTGAGGAGGCATTTCAGATTGGTAACTGGTGGCACCGACAATCATTTGGTACTTTGGGATCTAAGGACTCTTGGACTAACAGGTATTGTATCTTCTTCTCTGTCACCCTCTGCATGAGTTGGTTGGAAAAATTAGACATCTCCTGATTCAACCCTCGAGTGCCGGACTTTTTTGAACTATTGTAAGTTGGAATTTGTTTTCCATATCTTGGTTTTGTATCTAATTTTGGTTTTGCATCCCTACTGGATTATCAATTATGTTCTTTGACATGTGACTTGATAATTAAGGTGATCTATGGATGGAAAGATAATGTAATATTGGGAGCCATCTCTAGATAGATTCTGTGGGAGGTAGGAGTGGGAAGAGTACCTGAGGTCGCCCTCCGGGTATATGGCGGTTGCTACAACGGTACTCGGGAACCACCGGAGGTGGAGGAGGAGAGAGCTCGGGGCGGACTTAGAGAGAGAGAGGGATGGCAGTGGAGAGTAGGTGCGTATTGAATGCCTTGAATTCTTTTTTGATCGGTATTGAATGCTTGTCTTTTATATGAACCTTGGAGATGAGGGAGAGCCAGGTGTAGGGCTCCTCCCCATTGGTGGACAGAGTGGAGGTTGACCTCTTTTCCTCTCTTAGTCCCAAGTCAGGCCTTGGGGCTTGTAACCAAGGAGCCGACAGAGGCTATTTCGGTGATACATGGAGACCCGTATCATCTGCCGAGTCAGGCGAGGTATGATACGAGCTCCGAGGTGCCAGGCGGTAGGTATGATACTTCTTCCGAGGTGTCAGATGGCGGTCAATGCCCCCTCTCTCTCTAGGACCGGTCAAGTTAGAGCTTGCCGGAGGCAAGCTCGTCCTCCTTGACAAACCTCTTGCTCTAGCCTCCAAGCCACATTCCTCCGTAGGTCCCGAGCGGGGTGCCTAGGTCCTGCTCCCGGCCTAGGGTGGTGTATAGAGTCGCCTTTAAGAGTTCGTGGAGTCTTCGAAGTGTCGAATAGGAGGTGAGGTGCCCGGAGGTGACCTCACCCCTCCGCGGGTGGAGAATTCTTGGAGAAAGCCTTGCTCCTCCGGAGGCGCAGTTTGTGGAGGAGGCTTTGCTCTTCCCGGAGGTGATCATTGTGGAGGAAGCATGCCTCCTCCTGGAGGTGAACTTGTGGAGGAAGCATGCCTCCTCCTGGAGGTGAATCTTGTGGAGGAAGCATGCTCCTCCGGGAGGTGAAACTTGTGGAGGAAGCATGCCTCCTCCTGGAGGTGAACTTTGTGGAGGAAGCATGCTCCTCCTGGAGGTGAAACTTGTGGAGGAAGCATGCCTCCTCCTGGAGGTGAACTTTGTAGAGGAAGCATGCTCCTCCTGGAGGTAAACTTTGTGGAGGAAGCATGCCTCCTCCTGGAGGTGAACTTTGTAGAGGAAGCATGCTCCTCCTGGAGGTGAAACTTGTGGAGGAAGCATGCCTCCTCCTGGAGGTGAAACTTGTGGAGGAAGCATGCCTCCTCCTGGAGGTGAACTTGTGGAGGAAGCATGCTCCTCCTGGAGGTGAAACTTGTGGAGGAAGCATGCCTCCTCCTGGAGGTGAACTTTGTGGAGGAAGCATGCCTCCTCCTGGAGGTGAACTTGTGGAGGAAGCATGCTCCTCCTGGAGGTGAAACTTGTGGAGGAAGCATGCCTCCTCCTGGAGGTGAACTTTGTGGAGGAAGCATGCCTCCTCCTGGAGGTGAACTCTTGGAGGAAGCATGCCTCCTCTTGGAGGTGAATCTTGTGGAGGAAGCATGCTCCTCCTGGAGGTGAAACTTGTGGAGGAAGCATGCCTCCTCCTGGAGGTGAAGCTTGTGGAGGAAGCATGCCTCCTCCTGGAGGTGAACTCTTGGAGGAAGCATGCCTCCTCTTGGAGGTGAATCTTGTGGAGGAAGCATGCTCCTCCGGGAGGTGAAACTTGTGGAGGAGGCCTTGCTCCTCCAGGAGATGGTCACCGGCAGAGTTCTTGGAAAAGGTGTATCCGGTTGCAAGATATATCATATACCCATAGATTCTAAGCAGCTGCCTTAATAACATATTAATTCGTGGTTTACTTTTTATCCTACAAACCAAAAAAGAAAACAAGTTCTCAGCCTCCTCCAAATGAGATTGTGCTAGCCTGAACTTAATAGTTAATGGTGCATTTTCTTGCTCAGAATTTAATAGGTTGATTACTCAGGCTATCCAGCTCCTTAAATCCTGTTTTCATTTTTCTCCTTGTAAACACAGTGAACCATACTGTCCATCATGCACCACAGTTGTTTCTGTCATCTGGTGCTGTCATCTGAGCTGTCAATTTTTTTTGTATTTCGAGTCTATTTTTCACAGGTAAGAATTACGAGAAGGTCTGTGAGCTGTGTCACATTACTCTCAACAAAATTGCTATATTCGACGATAGTGGCACTATAACGCCTGGAGGTGTGAGGATTGGTATGTGAAGATCGAGTCGCATTTCTAAACCCTAACTGTTTTGTTTATGAGTCTTTCGTGTCCCTAATTGGACTTTTATACTCATGCCCTCAGGTACTGCTGCGATGACATCTAGAGGTTGCGTAGAGGCCGATTTTGAGTCAATGGCTGAGTTCCTCATTAGAGCTGCTCAGATAACAAGCGCAGTGCAGAGAGAACACGGGAAGTTGGCTTTCCTTAGTGGCCTTCACAATAACAAAGACATTGTTGAACTACGTACACGAGTGGAGAATTTCGCAACTCAGTTTGCAATGCCAGGGTTTGACGAGTAGAAATGCTTTCCAAAGGATGCCTTCAGTGTGACCTCCGCGGCTCCGCTCCGCCACATGGTAACAAGTGCTGAATCACACACAGTCTTCTCTGTTTGCACAAGGTTTGGCATCTCTATATTGTCTTGGATAGGCTAACTAGTTGCTACATCTATTTACTTGTCCTCAATTCTTTGGAATGTACAATGTATATTACGCCGTTCTGGTAGAAATTTACAGTGATATGGAGCCTGTGGTATAATGTGAGTCATGTGACATGCTATTTGTGGGAATTAAAGTGAACAGCAATTCTTTTATAGTCCTCCATAGTTGTTGGCGAGCTTATTAAATACATGTGAATTTCATACAGGAGCTTGAATTCTTTTTTCCCTTGCTAAATTATTTTCTCTGTATGTATCTTTTTCTTGATTTATTCTTATTTGATTGGCTTTTGTTACATGTCTTTTTTTTCCCCCTGCTGTAAGTTGTTATATGCCTTGTTTTATAAAGGGAGGCCTATAACTTGTCATAATGTTATATATGAGTATCACAAACCTACATATCAATCACACACCCTTGAGTCCTTGACACTAAAAACATTGGCAGTGAAAGCGGGTTAGCGTAACTTACCCTATTTATAATGTTTATTGGTACTTTGCGACTATACTTTAGGAATGCCGGCATGGGTGTCGATTCTGTTACAGTTGCTATTCCATTGAGACATTCACTGGAGTGGGCTGGTGCTTGGACACACCTCCCTTTCATTCCTTTTCCCTAAACTGTCCTGTTACTAGCTTGCAGAGTTTGAAGTGTTGCAAGTGGGGTGTTTTTTTTAGAGAAAGAGAAATAGCTGTACTTAGGAATAACCATAAAAACGAAATTGCAAAGAATAAAATTGATTTTACGAAGAATGAAAATGGGAGGGAGAAACAAGGTTTACATGGTTCGGCATGTTGACGTACATGGCATCCATGATCTTTATAGAAAGTTGCTATACTCAAATGGATACATACATGAAATAGTATGTTTAAAGTGTGAAAATATAGAAGATCATCCTACGAGATTTCGGTCTATGTTACTTTATTTTTGATGTCGAGAGATAAACATTACTAGTGTTGTAAACTATCATCTGACAAGTATATGGTGTTAAGTGAATGTTCCACAAATGGTTGCTGTTTCTCATGCCTTATTCCAAGTGCTGATTTTTGCTTATTCACTGTGACTATAGGATTTGTCTGTTGGAATTGTGTCCCTCTTATAAAAGCAGTGATACGGACATAGATGAAGTGCACAGCTCCGGACACCGATGTGTGTGGAACAGTCTGATACACGTGAGTCCCATACTGTGGATGTGGGTTCCATACACGTCAGACGGTTCCAAACACATCCGTGTCTGGATCTTGTGAACTTTGGTATATGTCCCTAACTTTTGACTCTTATAGTTAGTTTAATATGCATATATTGTGTCTGAAGCAACACCCACTTTAGTCCCCATTAAAGGGGTTTTGGTCCTTTTGGAAGGGTAGTAGATTAGGTGTATTGCCCACGATTGGAATTAAGGATTTATTCTCTCAAGCTCAGGATCTCGTCGCCAACAAAAAAAAAAAATCGTTGGAGCACAAGTAGATGTTTGCCTATTCGTTTAACTTCGGGGCCTCGAAAGTAGTAGTACATAGATCTATTCAAGTATCTATGGGCCCGGAGTTATTAAATACATAGATCTATTCATGTATCTATATATTCTCTCTGAATGCAATAGGTACTTCTCGTTGTGGCTCATTGATGCCCGAACCAAAATCCGGAAGATTGAAAACAGGGGGGGGAATGAAATCATTCCATCATTGGAATGTGTGTGTGTGTGTGTGTGAGAGAGAGAGAGAGAGAGAGAGAGAGAGAGAGAGAGAGAGAGAGAGAGAATAGTGACAAACTAAACTGGGGGGAAAACAAAAGGAATCATCCCCCCAAAAAGAAACTTTGTAGTTCGGGCAGACACTTTTTTCCCTAGTTGATAATGAGCAGTCACTGTTATCCTCCTCCCGATGGAATAGAATAATTAAGTAGGAGTAGTAGTTTCAAGGATGCCAGTTGTTTTTTTTCAGGTTCAACAATCATCAAGTATTGTGTTGAACGACAAAATGCATGCCTGTGTTAATGATCTCCCTGTTGGAGGGTAAAGTGCTAGTCGACCTGAATTTGTACATGGCAAAATATAGGAAAATAAGCTACTCCATTTATTTTCTTGAAACTCCTTTGATGAAGGGCAAAACCAAGTGCACGAGGCTTCTGTCATTGTGGAGTTTGGGGAAGGGTTGATGCACACAATATTACCTTTGATGAAGGGTAAAACTCAGTGCACGAGGCTTCAGCCATTGCGGGGTTTGGGGAAGGGTTGATGCACATAGTATTACCTCTGCAAGCAGAGAGACTGTTTTCGTGACTCGGATTCATGACCTCCTGGAGGTCACAATGGAGCTTGAAACTCCTCTGATCTTTTGTTCATTTGGAAATTGGCTGACAACTCAGTCAACTTTCCTTAGTGCGGTATACATGAATCTTCCAAATTATCTTTAGTCAATCATCCACCAAAATGCTCCAAATCCCTTCAAAAGAGAAAACAAAAAAGAAAAAACATTTTCCAAATTATTGATGGAAATATATGGCGTCATAGTGATATATATATATATATATATATATATATATATATATATATATATATATATATATAGAGTTCTTTTCAGGTCCGGACGCCTTACGGTCCGGACCGTCCGGACCTCGCATTTCCCGATTGAATTTCGATGATCCAAGCCGCTCAAAGTGATCAGAACGTGATTTTAAGGGTACCCGCGAGAAATCAGCAAAAAAAATGATCGGGAAGGGCTTGATCCGAATAGTTTTTTATTGAACGGTTCAATAAAAAACTGCTCGAATCAAGCCCTTCCCGATCATTTTTTTTGCTAATTTCTCGCGGGTACCCTTAAAATCACGTTCTGAACACATTGAGCGGCTCGGATCATCGCAAATCGATTGGGAAAGGGAAAATCCGGACCATAAGAAAATCCGGACGAGTGGACCTGAAAATTACTGTATATATATATATATATTGAAGGTTAATAATTACTTGAAGTGTTATGACTTTGTTTGGTTGTCAATTTTGAGATAAAAAAAAGTTATAGTTAGCGTATTTTTTTCGTCTTTAGTCAATAACATTTTAATTTTTTCTTTTTACTTTTTGAGAGAGGTATACTATATACATCCAAAATGTAAAAAATAAGTAAAAAATCACTAAAGACGAAAAAACACTAATAATGAAACCGTCAAAAAATTTGGAAAAGAATATTTCTAAAAGGGGAACCAAAGACAGTGAATCTAATACACGACTTTTTGAGTTCTGCTATAGGGACTGACGGGTCCAGCACCGAAATCGTACCGATGGTCGCGCCGGGCCATCTTCGGCCACCAGACGGCCGATCCGAGCCGTCCAAATTTAAAAAAAAAAAAAACCGAGTGGGCTAAAGAGGGAATCAACGGCATTTGACATGCGTAGATGCTTGATCCAAACATCCCATTTTTTCATATATACACACGAAAAGTAGGGTGTTTGGATCAAACACTCTACACACATCGGATGCTGTTGATTTTCGCGTGGGCCTCTCGTTTTTTTTTATAAAATTTTTGGACGGCTCGGATCGGCCGTCCGGTGGCCGGAAAAGGCCCAATGTAAATGTGGGTACGATTTTGGTGCTGGACCCATCGTTCCCTATAGGTTTTCTGCTACTTTTTTGGATATCCCTTGTTTATTGGGCTTCTTTTCCACATACAAGGAGTTAGAGTGTTGTTATCGGGGAAACCATAAGTGGTTTATGAAGCTGAGTTTACCCCGTTCGAGAAAATAAACATGTTTCGAAGATTACTACTATAACTTTTAATGGAAGAACAAAATCATACTCGAATAACTTGATTCGTTTTTGCACGGTTGAGGAGAGTGAAAGGAAGTGATACTAAAAGAAATGAGGCAACTAGGGCTGTAAACGAACCGAGTAGTTTGCGAGCTCGGTTCGGCTCATTTAGTAAACGAGCCGAGCTCGAGCTCGAGTTTTCGGCTCATACAGAGGCTCGGCTCGATTAAAGTGGCTCGTTTAGTAAATGTCTAAGCTCGGCTCATTAAGGGCTGAGCTTGAGCTCAAATTTTTGGCTCGTTTTGTTAGTAAACGATCTAAACTCGTGCTCAACAAAGGTCTGTTCGTTTACAGCGGTAGAGGCAACTGAGGAACCAGCTCTGAGAACACAAGACAATGTCACGGCTTGTGTTGATACGTAGGGATTTGGATAATCATGAAAATACAAAAAACCAAGAACAAGAGCATAACAGAACAACAGTTCTGAAACAAATTGGAATCAGACATATATACTTACCAAACAGGAGTAAAAAGAAAAAGAGAGAGAGAGAGAGAGAGAAAAAAAAACTGCTTTTGTGATTTGTTTCAGAAAGCAAAACCCAGGAATCTTCTTTTTCCCATGTTGTCCTACTATACCCCCCCTTCCACTTTCCATCATTGTTTCACAACTGGAATGATTAGTCATCTACACTACCACAACTCAAAAGAATCTCGTGTGAAATTTGCAGCAAGATTTTTGTTATAGTTGGATTGTAACCAGGGACCTTGCAGTGCACACCTGCCAAACTGTCCGTCTCGCCAACTAATGGTTCAGATTTCATCTCGGCTCCTCTAGATTTGAGTCGTCCATTGTCGAGAGAAAAATTGAACCATTGATTGTCGAGACACGTCTCCGGGAAAACCGTCCCACCAATGACCTGCAATTCACTTTCTCCTCTTTTTCTTCCTTCAAGGTACAAGAAAAATCACATAAAGAAGAATTTGACAATCCTCACACCTACCCTTTATGTTTCTCTAATTTTACTTATCTTCACCATAAAAAGAAGAACCAGAACACTATTTCATCTTTGGTGTTCCCCTTGAGTTCTTACTCATGTTACTTCCTTAGTTCTCAACTATTTTTGGTTGCTGAACCATAAATCACTTGGTTATTGAGGATTTTTCATGGTTAGTGCTTCTTAATACTTGCTATGTTACATGGGTTTTTTTTTTTTTTTTGGAAAAAATTATACTATCAAAATTTTAAATTTTGTCGTAGAATTATGCCCGGAATAATTGTAATATGCATGAAATACTCTGCGACCCTTTTTGTAAATATCATTATGATCTAAAACATCAAGATGAACGGATATTTTGCTGTGTCCCCGTGTCAAGACAACTCGACACTTGTGGAAACTTTAATTACCAGATTAGAACAAACCTAATATCTTAACAGTGCAAGCTTCAGATCTTTGCCTAATTAAGTACTACAAATTAGTGTGAATTAGACAACAAAAGTTGGGCGGAGGAAATCAAACCTGCCTGCCGGTTGGGACGATGACCGGCCAACAAACAAAATTTAAAAGGTCTCTTTAACCTAATTTTACCCTATTCCTTCGAAGAATTCTGTCACAATCTGATATGGCTTTGAGAGGTTGTCATGAGGACAGGGAGCATAATTTCCTTTAATTGCTATAATCATCTTCTTTTTTTGCTTGATATGAGAAGCATCTTTAGCAAATCTTAATCTAACTTTTGTTGCTTTTGGCTTGACCTTGTGCGGTAATGTTGTTTTTGATACCAATATGGAATGATATGGAACTTTAATCTAAGTGTGGTTATGCTTTTTTCCCACTTTGCTTTTTCTGCTCTTGAATAACTGTTGCCTTTCGTATAGTCTCCCTGTCATCTGGAAAAATTTGGGGTGGTAGAAGTCTAGGAATTTCGCAAATGGTCTGTTCAAGGCACGTGATTCCTGTCTTTAAGACGTTATTTGCCCCCACAAATCCGGTATGCACTAGGTCGTTGACAAATTGTCTCCCAGGATACAATGAAGCACGCCTTCGAAACCGAAAGTTTCTAGTCTATTTGTAGTCGTGACCCTTCCTCCGAGTCACAAGACTCACTACCCTTCGAAACTGATTCTAGCATCAAAAAAAAAAAAAAACCTATTCCAACAGCCAGAAAACTATTTCTGACAGTCGCTTACCAACCACAACCAACTCCCCCTGGTTAATCGTAGCCATTTGATTGTGTTGATGTAAGTATCAACCGTCCGATCATATCTAATCTAGATAATAAAAAATGAAAGGCTATGGTGCCATAGCCATGTTGCCAAGTGCCAAGTAAGTCACTAGTGCCAAGCGCGTGCCTGCAATTTCACCATCTTATGCAGGCACTCACTTGAAAATCCGAAATCTGAAATCCATTTTGATAATCTTTCAGCATATCATGCATAAAGACACCGGAATTGCTCAAAGAAAACAGTAGCGCTAGCATGTGTTTGAGTAGCTGCAATGGTAGATTCATTTTTAATCAGCTATATACAAGTATTCAAGGTTTGGCCTAGAGGAAGAAACTACAAGAGATTGATCTGTCCAATTTGCTGAACTTATGGTTGAATTTTGCAAGTCGAAATTGGGATTTTCCAGGTTTCTATCTCCCTAATTTCCAGCTGAATCAAGAGAAAAATGATAAAAAATTATAACTTCTGTATGTAATGTGGAGAATGTACATGCTTCTGTGTTTTAAGAGTTGCAAATTTCATTAGGTTTTCGTTACCATTCTCATAAACATTTGCATATCAGACATTTAGGTTCCGTTTAGTTAAACGCAAGGATTTGCAACTAGCTCACTAGTAGTCGAGGAGAGAAGCTCAGATTTAGATTTGATAGAAGTTCAGATTTAGATTTGATAGATTACATATGCAGCAATCGACATTGAGTTTGGGAGCTTTGTCGTGATGGATTTGAATCACTAATTGATTCGTGTAAGTCTAAACGCTTGATGTTGAGGATTGTAGATAGCGAAGGTTCCTAAAACTAATTCATCTCTTCTACCTCTAATCTATCTTCAAAACTCTAGTCTGAGACGTCGCGTATAACTAAAACTCTTGTATGTTTGTCGTGATTTGAGTATTAAATTTCGCGTGACGACATCCACATCTATCTAAACAAAGCGCCAGCTTGTTTGCTCCTTCTGATGTTGTGGTTAGAACAAGCAGAATAAATTTCTCTTTCACGTGCACATAAACACAAGAATCTATCCCTTTGGGTAGGAAAATTTTGCTTTCTATTGAAGCTACTCTGTCTATTACATGTATTCTTCTTGTTTCTTCTCTTTAGATAAAGGAGATAATACATAATAATCTTGCTTTTCTTGAAAGGAAAGAATCACATTCTCTTTCCTTCAAAACTAAAGTGCCTCCAAGAGGGAGAAGGAAATCAAAACACATGTTTTTGGAAAAGTAGAGATCAAAAGCCTCAAAACTACCCATATCAGCTCGCAAGTGGACGGTGAGTTTAAGATCTCTGGATTAGTTGAGGTGCACATAAGGTGGCCCGGACGCCTGGTTATCGGGGAAAAAAAAGAGAAAAACCTACCCATATCAACTGTTTTTTTCTTCTTACACTTCACTTTCCTCTCTCTTACTATGGCTGCAAAAAAGTGCGAAAACTCCCTTTTCTCTCTCTCACTTCCTATGTGTGCACATGTCCAAAACCTTTTTCCTCCCTTCTACAATTTCATCAAAGAAGTCATCAAGCTGCACAATGACATTCTCAGCCCCACACTTCAACACTCCAAAGCAAGACTTCCAATTCTCAACCTTTTCTTGGAAATCAAATTCTGTACCATACTCCAGAATTCTCCCCAATTCCTCCTTCAGCTCCTCCATTGAAATTCTTGCTCTTCTGAACTCATAAAGGAGAATTCCCCACTCCCCATTGACCTGATTCGCCTCGGCTGCCACTCTCTGGTGCAGTTTCGCTATCGCCACCATCAAAGCCGATCCAAACACCATGTCCCCTTCATAGCCTTCTTGGCAGAATCTTGTTTCCGGGCAAAAATAGACCAGGCCATTGAATAGGATCATCAAGAGCAATGAACTCACGTTCCTCATCGCATAGAGTACCCCTCGAAAGCCATTGAACGCATTGAACTTGGAATCGATGGATACGTTCTCATCAAACCTTAGCGACAGCGGTTGGATTCTCGTCTCCATTAGGTTTCTGTTTTCCTCCTCCAATCCAACCGCTTCCCTTTGGCAGTTGGTGATCAACCGGATAACCTGCACAAAATAAGGAGGCGTAACTATAAAAAACAAACCCATTGTTGAACGCCAAATAAGGGATGTTAAGCAACGCCTTCGCGTTGTCTAGTTTTTGGTTAGTTGAAATTTGATAATTGAAAAGCAAAGTTCCGGAACTTCTGTCAGTTTTTCTTTGGGTACTTACAAGCTGTAAGCAGAAGCTGCACTGAACACACCCTGGGAAAAAAAGCCATGACTGCTATGTCGATTTTTGAGGTAACGTTTTTTTTTTGAACGGCAAAGAAAGATTTCATTCATCACAAGGACAAAAAAAGGTTAAATCTGTACAGGATTTTCGAGGTGATATTGCTGACCTGGCGGGAAAGTTGTGGTGTCATAGCACTATGTTGCTCGATGGAGGAAGCTATATTGACGCCGGCGGTGTGAAAATTTTCCATGTTTGATATGCCGGTTTTCAGGACATGACAGGCTTCCCAGAGTCGCGAACTCTCATCCATGTACTCATCGAGCCATTTCTCTCCGTTGGGCAGGTGGAGTTTCTGGACTAAAATGGTCAGATGGGAGTGGAAGGACCGGAGCGACGAGAGGACATGCTGGAGGAAATGGACTGACATGAAGTTGTAAGATGGGAAAGAGGAGTCAAGATCATTGAGGCCTTGTGTGAGGAGGGTGAAGAAGCCATTGACAGAGGAGGGAGAGTGGTTCATGATCATGGGAGATAGCAGAAAGGATGGTGTGGTGTTTTGGGGGAAAAAAGGTGATGCAGATTGATGGGTATTTAAAAGAAAGGAGAGAAGTGAAGGGTTCTAAGAGGTGGTCATGTTTGTATATGATGGAAAAAAATAAATTTGGGATTGTTGGTGGAATTATGGGTGTTTCCTATGGAGTGGAAGGGATGATTGGGAATCTTCCATTTCATTGTTTAATGGTCAGAAAAAAGGAAGAGAGAGAGAGAGAAGGGGGAAGAGACAGGAGATATTTCACTCAATTTTTCGAGAATTGATTTTCACGTCCTATTTTTAACTAAATGCACTTCGGTTTTTGTTTTTGTTAAAGTGAAATTACAAGATTACCCGTTTCGTATGGTGTGAAAAAAGAATGTATGAATGATAATTAATTTCCTATGGGTAACGGAAAAAAAAAAGTAGTACATTTGGAAAAAAAGAGAGTGCTAAAATGGTAAAATCAATCAATTCTCATTTTTCAAGAATTGATTTTCAAATCAAGTCCTAAAGTAGGAATATGTTAAAAAGTGGAGTACATGAGAACTTCATGAGTTCTGTTTAAGAGTCTTTTACAGCCTTAAACGAATGATCTTTTTTTTTTTTTTTTTGTTATTTAATGATTAAAGGTGACCCCACGGGCTGGCCGCCCGATAGTAGGCTGGATAGTCATGGCTTAAGGCTTAGAGATTGGCTTCCTCTTAGGATCGCAGGTTCAAAATTCTTAGGGCTTGTTCGTTTAGAGTACTCAAAATTTTTGCGCACGTTCCCAATAAATTTTCTCTATTTATCTTTCTCCACTCAATACAATTTAAAACCTATCTCAAAACTTAAACCAAACAGGGTCTTAGGTGCTATCAGTTGGGGCCAGTCCAAACAGAGCATTTGCTCCGGCTTTAAGTAGAGCCTCCGCTAGTCGACGGTGGGTTCCCGGCTCCAGGATTAGTCATGGTACGTGTAAGTTGACTCAAACGCATGGTTGTGAAAAAAATGATTATGGTTAAATCTTCAAAGTTTTAGCAGCTCTTTATTTCATAATGCTGGATTATGTTTCCTGGGCTGTAAAAGCTTGACTGCTTTGACCGCGATTCTTCTTCGTCTCATTCTTCCATTTTGATTTTGTACCCTTTAGACCGAGTGCTCTTTTGCTTTTTTTCTATTCTTTGCCCATTGTCTGTAAATCTTTTCCCTTGAGACCTTTTTGGGGTACCATTTCCATTCCATGGATATATGAACTCATATAACTACTAAAATATCACTGATATCCCTTGAGGTTTGCTCATATTCCTTGAGGGTTTGCTTTAGTTGACCGACAACGTATGAGAAAGGACTATAAGCCCCTGTGATTTTAATGTTCGTTTCATCGACATCTAACCAACAACTGTTCGACCAACCACGTGATTGAGTAAGCTAAAAGTGTCTTATATTGGCAATTCGCTATTTTTAATAAAATAATAAATAATGAAAAACACTCAATTCTCAATTTTTGTGACCCAAAAATAATAAATTTGGCCTTTCTCTGAGAAAAAATTATTATTTTTGAGCAGTAAAAACTAAATTGTTATTAATAAATTTTACCCTTTTGATCAAAGCTGCTCATTCGATGGATTAAAAAAAGTCACTTTAATTCAAAATAAGAATTGATGGGTTTTTTTCATTTCTTTTTATTATTAGAAATGGTGAATTTTATATAGGAGTATAAGTCACTTTTGACACATTCCTTCAAGTGTTTGAACAGATAGTGTCGAATGAGGATGTCGGTGAAATGCATGTAGATACCATTTGGGGTTCATATATTGTTATTTCTCATGAGTGAGGCCAGGGTATGTGTCTTTAAGGCAAACATCAGGTGGTGTTAGTGAAATTTACCCAATTTTCTTAAGAGAAACCAATCATGAGGTGGGTTATCTTATCTCTATAAATGCATATGCCTCCATGAAAATATTCTAGTTTGTGTGTTCCTATCATAATATTTCTAGGCATTAAAATAGGTTAGACTTTTTTCTTGGTCATGGATTCGAAGTTTTTGAATTTTCATTTAGACCATAAAATATACCCTAGTGATAACCAGATTGGAAATTCTCCCACCATAGTAGGTCCATAAAGCATAGTAAAATGTTTTAATTAGAGGCATAATTAAAGTTGCTAAATTGACTTGTATTGGTGAGGAAGATTAGAGATACTAACAAACATGTTTTCTCTTTTTGGTTGGTGATGCGACAAAATATGTGTGTACGTGACTAATCAGTTTTCCCACTTTTCTTTTCTTTTTTTTTTTTCCTCCCAAAATATTCGAATCGCATCTAGGCAAAGGATAATTAAACTTAATTAACTAAGGTTTTTGATCTGATTATGTGCTGAAAAACGAAGATTATATGCTGAAAGGATAATGAATCTTTTGATTAGAGTGCTCTCTCTCTCTCTCTCTCTCTCTCTCTCACACACACACACACACACACACACACACAAACACCCTAAACCCTAGTTAATTATAAAGTGGGTAACTTCTTGGAATAGATACTAAACCCTAGAGGAAAAATAAAAATAAAAATAAAAATAAAAATAAAAATAAAAAAAAAGAGAAAAGAAAAAGAAAAAACCTATTAAACCTCAAAGGGGTTGTATATATAACACATATTTCTTTTACTCACTAAAGATATTCACTGGTTTTGTCTAGAAAAATCTCAACATACCTATAGCCCCAGTCCTATATTTTGACAAACAACTACCGAATGAGATATTTTTCAAACTCAGTTGAATGAAAACCTACCTTGTTTGTCAAACTCAACTCCATATGATTTCAGAATTGGGGGACAGTATTATGCAGTGGTGTGCACAGCACCGTGCTGCATACATCCGAGCCGTCGGATCGTGCATCCGACGGCTCGGATCTCATCTCGGCAATGAACGGCAATGATTACTTACAGGTTTATGCATGGTTGCAAAAGTTCCACATTGATCAATGCCCAAAAGTTATGTTAGGTTTGGGCCCCACATGATCTTTTGACAGGGATGGAATCCTAGCCTCCACAATTTAAAATAAAGGATCGAATGGCATGCCAAGTGAAGTAATCCTTTGACATCAGATTCAATCTTGAGAGTCACAGAGGGGGGGATCATAAGGAAGGAGAGGGGAAGGAAGGAAGGAAGGAAGGAATTGGGGACTCCCATCACAGTACTTCAGATAGTGCTGCTAGCTGCAAATGGTAATTGGTTGCTTTCAATCATATCATACATCATATCAAATCCAATCAAAGTATGTTCATTAATTAGAAGAATATCCGATTTAATTGGTTCGATTTTATGTCATTTGTACACCAGACAATGTGGTATTTGATGGACAACAAATAAGCCAGATTTCCATCAGCCAACTTGGTGGATGCTACTAGTATGATTCTGTGTCACCAAAAAGATACAGTATATATATAATGATAGCACAAAAGTGGGAGTTTAAATCTCATGTACTTCAAAATAAATCTTCTAAAATTGATTATTCAAGCTCGATCGCGTTCTTGTCTTTCTAAACCTCCCATGAGAGGATATTGCCTATTGCAGCTAAAAGTGAAACGTGGATATCGTCTAGCTAGGAAGAAAAATGAACAGTAGACAACATTGCAATGCAAATAGGGGCAGTTGACGATTGAATCCGATCATCAAAAATTCCTGAAGAAATAAAATTTCTCTCTAGTATTGGTACCTTCAACAAAATTAGTACTACTAGCTAGACAATATAAATCTACTGAGCTTTATCCAAAGTTTACCTGGAATGTGGGTTTGCAAACAGCTCCTAGGCAAATTTACCATTATGAGATGGCAATTCTTAATCTTCATGGCATGGTTGTGGAGTTGAGGTCTAGTGACAATGGTGGTTGTGGTGGAGCGGAAGTGTGGTGGTAGTGGTCTAGGTAGTGAAGTGATGGTTGTGGAGGGGTGATGCATGTTACGGTGGTTGTAATGGGTGATTGATGATCTTTGCAGTGGACTGCTTTCAACCCACTTTTTATAAACAGAATTTTGCTATTTGTGTGGTTGGATTCTACTTTCTTTAAATACTTGAGAAACCCTTTTTGTCGATATATAATAGGACTTGATCCGATTTAAAATGAGCAAGTTGCGATCGTTTTATCGAAATAATTTATTTTTCAACCATTTGAGAGTAAAATGGTCATATCTCTTGATGTACAAAATGTTTTTGACCCGAAAAACTTTAGTTACAAAGTAGATTCAACAAGCTTTTCAACGGTTCGGACAACGTGCAAATTGGAGTTCAGAAGTTTCCGTGGCGAGCCCGCACAATTTGGTGAAATTTCAAGGACGCGCTCAGGGCGCATTGAAGTGCGCCTGAAGAGCATTGTATTGCGTCTGAGGCGCACTGAAAAGTTGCGCAACAGATTTCAAGGACGCGCCCGGGGCGCATTGAAGTGCGCCCGAGGAGCAAGGCATTGAGCCCGAGGCGCACTAAAAAGTTGCGGAACAGGTTTGAAAGACGCGCCCGGGGCGCATTAAAGTGCGCCCGAGAAGCAAGGTACTGCGCCTGAGGTGCACTAAAAAGTTGCGCAACAGGTCAAATTTCGTGGGCTCGCCACGGAAACTCCCGAACTTCGATTTGTGCGTGGTCTGAACCATTGAAAAGCTTGTTGAGACTACTTTGCACGCCAAGTGGTTTGCATCAATTTTTTTTATAAGTTAGAGGACATGACGATTTTACCCTCAACAGGTCGAAAAGCAAATCATTTTTTGAAAAATCCTCTGTTCTGTAACTTCTATTAAGATTTGAACCTTCCCTGAGATGAAGGAAAGTCCCTTCGTAGTCCCTTCATGCTTAGTGATGACTTTCCCCCAAAGCTTCCCAATCCTAGACATGGTTTCAGTGTTCCATCCTTGAATAGGGATCCCTTAACAGTTTCTTCCGAAGAGATGTTGGTAGATTTTACTATTGCGATCGTCTTAAACTATTTTGTGTGTTTGGTTGTGGTGAAAGTGGTGGTGAAGTGAAGGTGGTACTATATAGTACTAAGATGTTGCGTCGAGGATCAAAACCAAACACTCACTCATGAATTGAGAGAAACTTAACTATTATTGGATCACACGCAATAACATTGCAAAAAAACTCTCCAGAGAAGCACCCCTATGAGCTTGACTCCCTCTGGTTATCTCTCACCCTCATCATAAGTCTAGCCTTGGGTGAATCCTGATGATGAAACGGTTTCTAATTATTTAATGAAGCGTGGAGAGCCCTATAAACCTTGTGGACACTCTTACAGAATGAACGAGTACCTGAGAACTTGGGATCTGTGAATCGAATGGAACATAGAATGTGTAAATGCTGCCATGTGCTGGTGTATTCGAAGAAATGAAATTGGAAACATCACTTCAAAAAAAACCGTATTACCTACTAAAGGAAAAGGAGGAAAAAACTGGGTATTCGCGGGCTACTTGCATTGGATTGTTTTCTGGCCTCTCAATGCTGATACAACCAAGATGACAGCCCAGAATGAGAAACATAGACGCATTTTACCGGAATGAATCTTATTTTGATCCATTCAGGGTAAAATGGTCACTTCTTTTGATATGCAAATGATTTTTGATCTAAACTACTTGGGATAGAAAGTAAATTGGACAAGCTTTCTAACGGTTCAAACCATGCACAAATTGGAGTTCGGAAGTGTCTGGTGCAAGTCCGCAAAGTTTGACATGTAATGCAGCATTAATGCGCCTCAGGCGCAATCCTATGCGCCGCAGGCGCATATTGAACTCTGCACAACAAGTCCAACTTTACGAACTTGCCCTGGACACTCCCGAACTTCAATTTGTGCGTGGTTTGAACCGTTAGAAAGCTTATTCAATCTAATTTCCTACCAAGTTGGTTTTGATGAAAAGTATTTTGTACATCAAAATACATGACCATTTTACCCTCAATTGATCGAAAAATAAATTATTCCAGTAAAACGGTCGTATCGCTCTCATATTAAATCGGATTAAGACAAATTATATATTGATAAATAAGGTTTACATTGTATTAAAAGCTGATGGAAACGAACAATTAAAATAATGACGTTTTATTTATGAAAAGTTGGTCGAAGGGAGACCAATTCAAAGATCATTGGAGCGACAAATGCTAAAGTACGTTTTCGGCTTTTCACGCTCATTTACACATTCTAAGTTCCATTCGGTGCACACATCCCTAGTTCTAGGGTACTCATTTATTCTGTAAGAGTCTCCACAAGGTCCAAACGGTCGTATCGCTTTCTGTGAAGCCTTTTCAATTAACATAGAGATGCATAGGAAACAAAGAAAGAGATTTTCATTGCATAATATATATTTGGAAAGTCATACCAGTGGGGTTCTTCCTCTGCAGTCTCCAATGTCAGGATCCAACCCTGCCTTAAGAAGCTCATCAAGGAAGGCGGCATTGCCAGTATCGGCGACAGTGAGCAAGTTGACAGACATGTTCGGGTCATCATCTTCTTCCCCACCCTCAAGCCATATATCTCCAATTTTCAGAACCTTGAGCTTTTTGTGATGCTGTCAACAGGGTTATTCAATATAACCAACAATGTAAATCTTGAAAGGATTACAGTTGCTCGTTTGGAAGTAAAGGAAACTTTAACAGGCATGTAGATTTATTGCCTAGCTTCGTCTTGCAACTTGGAAAAACTCTTCAGATTATTACAAGAATAGTGCGCGGGGCATTCATTCTAGCAATTTAAGCAGAATGATGTGACAAATTTGCGTCTTTATCATTTCTAAACAAAAAGCATAGGAAGATGAACTATTATTCAAATTTGCAATATTGATTCATTATGTGTTTCTTATACCATAACAAATTCCATATTTTGGAACTCCATTTTTTTGTTCCACCATACGATCTTAATAGACAAAATGGGAACTTTGCATCTTAGTATCAATACCCAACCTGAAGGAAGTTCTTGAACATGGTGACATTGACGTCTTGTTTGATCTGCATTGCTTCAATCAGGGCACTGGTTTTGAGCCTGTGTAGCTGTGAGAGCATCTTGGTTCGGTAAGTAAAGCTCTGAGGCCTGCAACAAAGTGCACCTACTTCTCCAAATATTTCCCCTGACTGCAAGCTCCCAACCACTCTCTTTTTCTCCATCTCACAGCTGATCATTTCCACCTCTCCGGATGCTATTATGTAAATATCCTCCGGGGCATCGTTGTGCATTATCACATCCTCTCTAGGCGGTACGTACTCTGCCTTCATATCTGCAACCTGATAAATTATGACGGTTAGATATAAATTAGTATTCATCATGGCATATAACACACCTTGAGGGTTTGCAAGAGTTTACTGAAACTTAAACATGTTGAAGGGAACTCTTGCAAGCTCTAACATGAGAAAAAAAAAACTGCAGCCTTCTGGACACAAAACTGGCCGGAAAAACAATCGGGTAGCATTCAAAGATTGTTGAGACTTGCACCAGTGTAATCATGCTATGATGCCTGGATTTTGGTCCGATTTAGTTTACCTATGAGGTTTCCGTTTCTTTCTTTGACACATTATGGAAAATGAAACTCTTACACAGTTACAGCATACAAAGTTCATACAAAATGCTGCGTGCTTATTTAGCAATTGTAAAATACAATGACAAAGGCCTTGAGATTTCCGTTGTATGGATTCACGTCATTATCGATGAAGTTTTGTACATTAGTATCGTTTTGTTCATAGCATTACCCTTCCACAGTTATAATATTAGGCAAGTTTGTCCATACGCGAAGTTTACAAAGTATTTTGTGCATGTATGGGCTAAATAATGTTTCATCTGTGACGGACTAAATACAACGCAAAATTCAACTTAAAAGCCAAAATTCAAGCTGAAACTGGCTGATACGTTTGGCTTTGTTTCGGAATCCCTAAAATGGGCCAACCCCGGAGGCCAATCCAAGCTGAGCATGTCAATGGACTCGAATTTCAGCTTGAAAAATATTGGTCACTAAGATAAGTTTTTTTTCCCCATACCAGGAGTAGGAGAATCTCCTTTGAGACACCCTTGAATAGATAGACCTTCTCACCGTCGGGAAAAACAAGTGCTGCCGGATGCCTTTGCATATGGTTTTCGGAAGCTGCTCAATCAGTTCCTGCTGGTTCAAGCTCTCAGCCTTGAACCTCGAGCACATATAAGCCAGTATCTGTTTGTTCAACCTTGGAGGCAGTCTATTCCGGGACACGAAGTTTGATGCAGCTTCAATGCTACTTCTCTGCATTAACATCGCACCAACTATTTTCATCACCATTCTTGTGCTAAAGCGCATTTTTCTGGTAAAGCAGGTGCGAAAATAAAATAAATGACGTTGCTCCCAAATACAAGAACAAAGACAAAAAAAGAAACAAAGAGCTGGGCTTACGAATTCCATGGTACGGCGAGTGCCTTCAACGACCAAATTAGTTGTTGGGACTTTGGTGTGTATTTGTAAAACATTGTGTTTGCTTCTTGTCCCACATTGCCTAGTTACATAACTTCAAAGGCCCAAGGCAATTTGGAGAATTGATTTTGAAACCAATTAACTGGGTGCGCATCACGGATCCGGGATTTGAGCCCTCACGCAACTACTATAGTTAAGCCCATGTTTTGCTAAAATTCTGAAATATTTTTGGTTGCACAATTTTCAGTCCCGTTCGAAGGGGGAGTGCAAATCCGGGATTTGAGCCCTCGCGCACGTACTATAGTTAAGCCCACATTTTGCTAAAATCCTGAAACGTTTTTGGTTACAGAATTTTCAGTCAATCAAATCTTTTTCCAAATGGAAAGTTTTTGCTGATTAAGAAAACGTGATTGATTTAAATCATGTGCATGATTAACGGGATTTATTTTTCCTTCCAAAACCGAGGCCACAGCGTGCTCCTCCTGAACCTATAAATTCAAGCATTTCAGAATTGGTTTTAATACAGAAAAAAATCATCTCTCTTCCTCCACAAAAAAATGCTTTCTGTTGAGTTCGAGCAGTAGGTAGAATTGCGTTTTGTTTTCGGTTTTTTCTTCTGTGAAGAGAAGGCTGAGCACAGGTGGTGGATTCTAGGCTGTTTTATCCTGGGGACGGCGTGGTACTCAGAGAACTGCTTGCACAATCTGGGCAGAGCCGCAAAACGTCTTAAAGAGAGCGACCTAGTCCACGACTCAACCCAGACGTTGCTCTTCGATTGGTAATCTGTTTTCGATTACAGATTCTTGAGGTAACCCGTTCCTTATTTACAGCAATTATTCCAACAATTTTAAGACGTTCAATCTGCCATAGATTCTGAAAACAAGATCTCTGTTACCACCATTGAAATCAACAAACATTTTCGCTTTGAGGGGCTGCATTTTAAACATTGGAAGCAAAAGATGTTTTTCTTTCTGACTACTCAAAAACTTGCTGGTTGTTGTGATTCTGTGAAACCTCCTGCTGCTAATCCTTCTACTGCTAATCCTCCTACTGCTGAAAACACTAAGGAGATATCAAAATGGACCAATGATGATTTTTTGTGCAAGAACTTCATTTTGAATGCTTTGACTGATGATCTTTATGATTATTATTCCAATTTTGACACTGCTAAAGAACTTTGGGATGCCCTCCAGAAAAAGTATGATAAGGAAGAGGCTGGGACTAAAAAATATGCTGTTAGTCGTTGTTTGAAGTTTTCTATGGTTGATGAAAAATCCGTGGTTTCCCAGGCACACAATTTACATAAAATTGCACATGAAATACTTTCTGAGGGCATGGCTTTTTGTGAACAATTTTAGGTTGCTGTTCTTATTAATAAACTGCCTCCTAGTTGGAAAGACTTTAAAAAGGATCTCCGTCACAAGTCGAAAGATTTTTCTATGGAAATCTTGATTGTTTGGCTCCGTATTGAGGAGGAGGCTCGGAAACAGGATCAGAAGGATGAGGTTCTCTTTGTTGCAAACAAAAAGAACCACAGTTTGGCTATGCTCAAGCCGAAAGGAGGAATCGTGAAGCCAAATCAGAACAAGAACCGGAACGGAAAATTGAATCAGAACAAGAAGTTACCCCCTTATGGAGGCCAGGCTCGAAACACCGACTCTGTCCAATTTGTGTGTTACAATTGTAACAAGCCTGGCCATATGGCAAGAAATTGCAAGAACCCCAAGCGTCGCGCTCCACAGGCGAACCTGGTGGATGAAGAACCACTAGTGGCTATGATATCAGAGGTTAATCTGATAAGTGGTTCAGAAGTGTGGTGGATAGACACTAGCGCCTCTCGCCATGTCTGCTGTGATCCCTCCTTGTTCAAAAAGTATTCTGAGGCTGATGATCAAAAAGTGTTGTTGGGAGACTCCCACACCACTAAGGTTCTTGGTACTGGTGACGTTGATCTCAAGTTCACTTCTGGAAGGACTGTCACTTTGAAGGAAGTCCTGCACACTCCAAAATGAGGAAGAATCTTGTATCTGGCTACCTTCTCAATAAGGCCAGATTTACCCAGACTATAGGAGTAGATCAGTATACTCTTACTAAAAATGGCATGTTTGTTGGAAAGGGTTATGCATCTGATGGCATGTTTAAGCGTACTATTGATATGAATAAAATTGCATCTTCTTCTTATATTGTTTGTTCTGTTAATATGTAGCATGCTAGGCTTTGTCATGTTAACAAGAAACTGATTAAGAATATGAGCAACTTAGGTTTTATTCCTAATATCTCCTTAAATGATTTTGAAAAATGTGAATCATGTAGCAAGGCTTAGATCACAAAGAAGCCTCATAAATCAACTTTTAAGGAGACTGAATTGTTAGATTTGATCCATTCTGACATGTGTGAATTAGATGGAGTTCTCACTAGAAATGGACATCGATACTTTCTAATTTTATTCTCTTCGTAAACTGACTCGAAGACCAATGAATAGGAGCAAATAACTCTTCGTAAGCTGCCTTAAACACCAACGAATAAGAGCAAATACCCGCGAAAAGATGCATTTAATTCCTAAATGACAACTCAAGTTAAGACCTATTTCATCAATGATAAGAGTAACCCGGTAACGTAACCACTTAATACATTCTACTTTCTTTAAATACTTGAGAAACCCTTTTTGTTGATATATAATAGAACTTGATCCGATTTAAAATGAGCAAGTTGCGGTCGTTTTATTGAAATAATTTTTTTTTCAACCCTCTGAGAGTAAAATGGTCATATCTCTTGATGTACAAATTGTTTTTACCCCCCCCAACCCCCCAAAAAAAAAAAAAAAAGGTTATAAAGTAGATTCAACAAGCTTTTTAACGGTTCAAACCACACACAAATCGGAGTTCGGGAGTTTCCGTGGCGAGCCCACAAAATTTGGTGAAATTTCAAGGATGCGCTCGGGGCGCATTGAAGTGCGCCCGAGGAGCATTGTTCGGCAACACGTTTCAAGGACGCGCCCGGGGCGCATTGAAGTGCGCCCGAGGAGCAAGGCATTGCGCCTGAGGCGCACTAAATAGTTGCGCAACAGGTTTGAAGGACACGCTGGGGGCGCATTTAAGTGCACCCGTGGAGCAAGGTTGGGCGCACTAAAAAGTTGCGCAGCAGGTCAAACTTCGTGTGCTTGCCATGGAAACTCCCAAACTCCGATTTGCTCGTGGTCCGAATCGTTGAAAAGCTTGTTGAGCCTACTTTGCACCCCAAGTGGTTTGCATCATTTTTTTTTATAAGTTAGAGGACATGACGATTTTACCCTCAACAGGTCAAAAAAACAAATCATTTTTTGAAAAATCCTCTAACCACTCATGTAAAATTGAACAAAACCTATTTTATATCAAGAAAGAGACTATTGAAAGTAATACAATACAATATTGTGGAATAAAACTAAAAAAATATTAAAGTTTCATTTAAGTTTAAATTCCTCCAACCACTCAAGAATCAAGATGCATGAAGGTTCTGCGCTAACCTACTCCACCATTCACCAATATCATAGTTAGGCAAAGTAAATTTCCTTCCTTGCATAGATAGATCCACCACTTTCATCTCGTTTTTGAAAATAATTGAAGTCCTTCATACCCTTGTCCCTTCTGCAACAACCCTGCCTCTCCATTTTTTTTGAAGTCAATGAAATCCCGTCAAGCAGAAATTTTCGGATGCAAATAGGGTATTGTGCACGTGGTACCCAGAAGTGCGTCCGAGCCGTCCAAATGTGTTTTAGACGGTTGTATACAACCTCTAAACCTTAGGATGAGGCCAAACCAGTCAATTTGCGATCTCAATTACCTTGGGAATCCTCTCTTCATCCAAACTCCTGTAGGCATCCACAGTTCTGCTAATCACGTCTGTCATCACCATCATAACATGAACCCAGTTTTTGGCTTGTGCCCCATGTTGAGTTAGCTTCTTTAACTTGTCAATCTCATTGACCCTGCTGGGCCAGGTACAGAAGAAGCGACATGAGAATTATAGGCCAAAACCTCCATTCGACTCGAACCCGACTCCACGGAATATGGTCTGGTTAATGACATCCATCTGTTCTGTTAAGATTTGAACCTTCTCTGAGATGAAGGAAAGTCCCTTCATAGAAGCTAAACCATACTTTTTTGTTGCAAGGTCGTATTGGGCTGCTATTTACGTACATTGGAGAACCAAATATTCATCCAGCTTAGCTTACCACGACCGAAATGTTGTTTCCATTTCACAAATGGATGAGAAGTTAAGACCACTCTCTTGCCACCCATTGACCTCACTTGGATGTCAGGACCTTTCTCAATTCTCATGTAAAATTGCCTCCCTCCCTTACTATTTTCAGTGAATTCAATGATTTCAATTCTGCTACAAAACTCCTCCAAAGCCACCTAGCTGAGCCAAGCTCTCTATCATTGATGGTTCAAGAGGTGTTGGCCAAGTTGCCTTTGATAGCTTCTGCAAATGAATCTCCTTCTCCTTATTCATCTTAATTTGTTGCTAATTGTTGCTAATAGGTCTCCATGCCCATGTTCCTTTTGTTCAACTCCTCAGTAACCACCTTTTTTTGATTGCTTTCCAGTCCATTTTCACTCATCCCGGGAACTTCCAAGAGAATTTTACGAGCTTTTCATGAATTTTATGAGCTCTTATACTAACTTCATTCAAATCATTTATAATTGTTTGGCATGATCTCTTAATCCAAACCTTACAAAACCAAACTTAGAGTTTTTCCTAGATAATCTCTTCGCTGGAATTGCCACCTCCACATAAACAAGCATCTCTACTGAAAATTTGTTCCATCCATTCCTCATCCATGCCGTCACAAAGATTGTCCATAAAGACTGCGATCCTCTTGCTAGCCATAGTTCCTTGTGATCTTGAACATCTCCTCCTACCTGTTACAAGCTCCCAGTCATCCATCTCTTTTAACTTCTAAACTTACTAGATATTCTAGTTGAGTAATATTTAGGGAAGCTTAGGATTTTGTAATGCCTGGGGATCCAATCCACTGCTTCAGCTAGAATCTTGATGATGAAACGATTTTTGATTATTTAATGAAGTGCGAAGAGCCCTATGAACCTTGTGGACACTCTTAAAAATTGAACGAGTTCCCTAGAACTAGGGATGTGTGCATTGAATGGAACTTAGAATGTGTAAATGGGTGCCAAAACGTACTTTAGTCTTTGTCGATCCGATGATCTTTGAATCGGTCTCCCTTCGACCAACTTTTCATAAATAGAACTTCATTATTTTAATTGTTCATTTTCATCATCTTTTATTATAGTTAAAACCTTATCTATCATTTTATAATTTGTCTTAATCCGATTTAAAATGAGAGCTATACGAGCGTTTTACTTGAATAATTTTTTTTCACCAATGGAGGGTAAAATGGTCATGTATTTTGATGTAAAAAATACTTTTCATCGAAACCAACTTGGTAGGAAAGTAGATTGAACAAGCTTTCTAACGGTTCAAACCACGCGCAAATTGGAGTTCGGGAGTGTCCGGGGCAAGTTCGCAAAGTTGGGCTTGTTGTGCAGAGCGTTCGGAGCGCATTTAAATGCGCCTGGGCTTATAGGATTGCGCCTGAGGCGCATTAATGATGCCTAATATGTCAAATTTTTTAGACTTGCCCCAGACACTCCCGAACTCCAATTTGCGCGTGGTTTGAACAGTTAGAAAACTTGTCAAATTTATTTTCTAGCACAAGTAGTTTGGATAAAAAATCATTTGTACATCAAAGGAAGTGAACATTTTACTCTCGATGGGTTAAAATAAGATTCATTCCGGTAAAAAACGTGTATGTTTCTCATTTTAAATTGGATCAAGACCCATTATATATCAAGAAATAGTGTTTTTAAAGTACTAAAGATGGTGGAATTCAACCATAAAAATATGTGCATTTCGTTCACTAAAACTGGGTAGAAACAAGACAACTACAAAAAACATTGAAGCCACTAAGGCTAAAATAGGTTCTACGTTTCATTTGGTAATAATCAAATTCCTAATTCTAAGGTATTTCTTCATTGCATAATTGGTTCACAATGTTCATAGAGTAGCCACACTTCATCAAAGCTTAGAAAAAAACCGTTTCATCATCGACATTTGTCCAAACCGGGGCTTAAATATTTTCAAATTCAAATTTGGGTGTCTAAAACTATCAACACAATGAAAATTGAGAATATTTACAAACGAGAACACTAAAAAGGATTGACAGTATCTTCTACATTTCAATCTACTGCCACCACATTACAACTACGATCTTTAGTGTCGCCACAACTCCTCCAAAGCCACCCTAACCCAAGCTCTCTATCATTGATAGCTGTTAGGCATTCTCTCTTAATCCAAACCTTGCAAAACAAAACTTACTCAACATACCTACCGAAAATTTGTTCCATCCATTCCTTGTCCATGCCTTCACAGAGATTGTCCATAAAGACTGCAATCCTCTTGCTAGCCATATTCCTTGTGATCTTGAACATCTACTCCTACCTGTTACAAGCTCCCAGCCATCCATCTCTTTTAACTTCTAAACTTACAAGAGATTCTAGTTGAGTAATACTTAGGGAAGCTCTGGATTTTGCAATGCCTGGGGATCCAATCCAGGTCATCCAGAGAGCTGCTTCAGCTAGATTTAACCTCTAATCGACTCCAGAAGCCGGCCCTCAATCTGATTTTGGAAGTTCATTTGGCCCCGTTCAGTTGCCAGGAAAGTACAAGAAAGGATGGGAAAATCAACTTTCCCATGATTTTTGTAGTGTTCAGTTGGCAGGAAAGTAGTAGGAAACATGTTTTTAAGTTTTCCTGCAGGAATTACTTTCCTGCAAAAGTGATCCTGCAAAAAACACAGGATTTTGCGTCGCGGGAAAAGGAAAATGAGTGAACACTCACAAAATTTTCCCGAAAGTTTCTTTTTCCTGACAAATGAACAACTAAACCTTAATTATTCTTGCAAAATTCTTTTGTCCAATGAACACTCATAGGAAAATAATTTTTTTTTTCTTTTACTTCACCTCACTTCACTTTTTCTGGGAACCACTTCTAGGAAGGGTGGTTTTAAGATCAACTGTGATGCATCCTTAAGACTGATTTTTTTCAGGATTGGAAGGGTAAACTTATTGACGGCTTTGCGCAGAAATCCACGCCTCTCCAATCTTGCGTTCTGAAGCTATGGCTATACTTCATGCTTGCGTTCTATCTAAGGTTGAACCACTCCTTGCATTGCTGTGAAAAATAGACATATAAGTGAAGGGCAAAATAGGGAAAAGGACAATAAAGGGACACTCGACATAGATTGTTGTTTTCCCACATAACAAGAAATTAGCATAAGAAACATTCGAATAATTCATTTCTGATGTTAGATTTATGGTCACAATCATTAAGTATATATGTATATAAATTCCAAACTCGGGGACCCTGTAGTGTAGAGGTGCACTTCAGGGTGTAGTGCGTAATCCGAGCCGTCCATGTCCACAATCAACGATGGGCCATATTAGCAACTTACAGATATATAGGAGACACTAATACTCCCCTGCCATTGAGGCTAGTGTATATAAGTAGTGTATAGTAATTAGTCATACATAGGGTTGCTTGAGAATCATAGTAAGTTCTTTGTCTAGATGATCTCTGATTACATTAGAGAATTTGAGTCTTCTACTATGTAAAGCTTGTCATTATCTCTGATCACTTCAGTGGAGTCAATTTCTGCTCCTTGTTCATCGAAAACCAATGCATTTCTTGCATCAAATCCAAACTTTTCACCTGCCAGAGAACAGTAGAAACAATTGCGCCATTAGAAATGAAGAGTTTGACCTGAAATACAGAGTGACCTTCTTAAGTACTAAGATGGTTCAATTCAATCTGTAAAAATGATTAAGTCAAAGAAATTAAGGCATGATTAGTTCTTGTTGCCTAATTAAGCATGATGGTGGACTTATTTACCGTTGGTTTTTTCATGCTTGTTTAGGTCCTTTTGTCTTATTGTTGGCTTGCTCCCGTGGGAGTGTGACAATTTTACAGTGGAAGTCTGAGAATATTACATTGGAACAGTGGAAGTGTGATAATATGATAGTGGATGTGCGTGAGTATTATGGGACAAAATGGCCAAATGTCTTTACACGGAAGCGATGTTCATTTGGACCTAATCTGCAGGTGGTCTTCTTAGTATTGGACTTGGACGTAAGCCTGAACTGACATTGTTCCCTCCATTAACTAAGGTCTCAAATTATGGAGCTTCAACTAGGGAGCGGATAACATGATTTTAAATTCAACCACTTGGTAGAGGCGAAGGGTGGACAAACTATACCGTAACACTGAAAGATGTTCAGAATCCAGTGCGGCAGCACATCATTCATTACTTTGAAGTGCCGGTCCTATCTATAATGATTGTAGTGCTGCCGGCACAACATTCTGATTACTTTTCTAAAATGTTTAGTAGTGGCGAACAAACTACAAGAAGAGAGGGGTATTGGAAAATTCAATGTACCTGCAATGCTTTTGAGCTCCACAAGTGAATTTGGCAACCTAATGAGCCTCCCAGCTTCAGTGGAACAACTATCCCTTCTCACCACAGGGTGTCCTCGATATATCCTGACTCTTGGAGAAGACATCCCCTTTAACCTTCCCAAATTGTTCATTTCTTCTCCTTCTTCCCCCCTCGAAATCACTCCCTTTGGCAATGCATCGGGCAAGGTTACCCGGTACCCCACCTCCCTTTTCTGCAGCATTTCATTCAAATTAGCCCAAGGAAGATCGGATGGATCTGTTTCACCCACATCTGCGCCATTCATCACAAGGAGCTTCACCATGTCTTGGTGGTTTTCTGCCATGGCGATTCGGAGGGCTGTTTTGCCGTGGCGGTCCCTTGAGTCTACATGCAATCCGTGTTTTAATAGCTCCTTCATCACCATTATACTGTTTCTCTTTGAAGCCGTGCATAAGAGGTCACCGGCTGTGAGGGTCAGATATGGCAGCCCAGTGGTAAAGTATCCGGAAAATTGAATGGTGCTTTGCTGATATTGCATCCCATAGTGCAGTGTTTCCATCAATATCTGCCATAACAAGTTGCATGATAATTCGAATTAAATTTTACCCGAAAGAAATGAAAAAGAAAAAGTCCTAATGAATTGGATAGAAAGTTTGTGAAAGAGAAATCAATACAGTTCAAGTGCTTTTGATGCCGCAATGTGCTGGTGTATACAAAGAAATGAAATTGGAAACATCACTACAAAAAACAACAGTATTACCAACTAAAGGAAAAGGAGGAAAAAACTGGGTATTCGCGGGCTAGCTACTTGCATTAGATTGTTTTTTGGCCTCTCAATGCTGATATAACCAAGATAACAGGCCGGAATGAGAAACATACACGTATTTTACTGGAATGAATCTTGTTTTGATCCATTGAGGGTAAAATGGTCACTTCATTTGATATACAAATGATTTTTGATCTAAACTACTTGGGATAGAAAGCAAATTGGACAAGCTTTCTAACGGCTCAAACCATGGGCAAATTGGAGTTCGGAAGTGTCCGGTGCAAGTCCGCAAAGTTTGACATGTTATGTTGCATTAATACGCCTCAGGCGCATTCTTATGCGCCCAGGCGCATTTCAATGCGCCCTAGGCGCATCCTGAACTCTACACAACAAGTCCAACTTTGCGAACTTGCTTCGGACACTCCCGAAGTCCAATTTGCGCGTGGTTTGAACCGTTAGAAAGTTTGTTCAATCTACTTTCCTACCAAGTTGGTATTAATGAAAAGTATTTTGTACATCAAAATACATGACCATTTTACCCTCAATTGATCGAAAAATAAATTATTCCAGTAAAACGGTCGTATCGCTCTCATATTAAATCGGATTAAGACAAATTATATATTGATAAATAAGGTTTACATTGTATTAAAAGCTGATGGAAACGAACAATTAAAATAATGAAGTTTTATTTATGAAAAGTTGGTCGAAGGGAGACCAATTCAAAGATCATCGGAGCGACAAATGCTAAAGTACATTTTCTCTTTTCGTGCTCATTTACACATTCTAAGTTCCATTTGGTGCACACATCCCTAGTTCTAGGGTACTCATTTTTCTGTAAGAGTCTCCACAAGGTCCAAACCATCGTATCGCTTTCTGTGAAGTCTTTTCAATTAACATAGAGATGCATAGGAAACAAAGAAAGAGATTTTCATTGCATAATATATGGAAAGTCATACCAGTGGGGTTCTTCCTCTGGAGTCTCCAATGTCAGGATCCAACCCTGCCTTAAGAAGCTCATCAAGGAAGGCGGCATTGCCAGTATCGGCGACAGTGAGCAAGTTGACAGACATGTTTGGGTCATCATCTTCTTCCCCACCCTCAAGCCATATATCTCCAATTTTCAGATCCGTGAGCTTTTTGTGATGCTGTCAACAGGGTTATTCTTTGTGATGCTGTCAACAGGGTTATTCAATACAACCAACAATGCAAATCTCGAAAGAATTACAGTTGCCCGTTTGGAAGTAAAGGAAACTTTAACAGGCATGTAGAGTTATTGCCTAGCTTCGTCAACTTGCAACTTGGAAAAACTCTTCAGATTATTACAAGAATAGTGCGCGGGGCATTCATTCTAGCAATTTAAGCAGAATGACATGACAAATTTGCGTCTTTATCATTTCTAACCAAAAGCATACGAAGATGAACTATTATTCAAATTTGCAATGTTGATTCATTATGTGTTTCTTATACCATAACATATTCCATATTTTGGAACTCCATTTTTTTGTTCCACCATACGATCTTAATAGACAAAATGGGAACTTTGCATCTTAGTATCAATACCCAACCTGAAGGAAGTTCTTGAACATGGTGACATTGTCGTCTTGTTTGATCCGCATCGCTTCCATCAGGGCATTTGTTTTGAGCCTGGGTAGCTGTGAGAGGGTCTTGGTTCGGTAAGTAAAGCTCTGAGGCCTGCAACAAAGTGCACCTACTTCTCCAAATATTTCCCCTGACTGCAAGCTCCCAACCACTCTCTCTTTCTCCATCTCGCAGCTGATCATTTCCACCTCTCCGGATGCTATTATGTAAACATCCTCCGGGGCATTGTTGTGCATTTTCACATCCTCTCTAGGTGGTACGTACTCTGCCTTCATATCAGCAATCTGATAAATTATGATGGTTAGATATAAATTAGTATTCATCATGGCATATAACACACCTAGAGGGTTCGCAAGAGTTTTACTGAAACTTAAACACGTTGAAGGGAACTCTTTCAAGCTCTAACATGAGAAAAAAAGAACTGCAGCCTTCTGGACACAAAACTGGCCGGAAAAACAATCGGGTAGCATTCAAAGAGTGTTGAGATTTGCACCAGTGTAATCATGCTATGATGCCTGGATTTGGGTCCGATTTGGTTTACCTATGAGGTTTCCGTTTCTTTCTTTGACACATTATGGAAAATGAAACTCTTACACAGTTACAGCATACAAAGTTCATGCAAAATGTTGTGCGCTTATTTATGTAAAACACAATGACAAAGGCCTTGAGATTTCCGTTGTATGGAGTCGCATCATTATCGATGAAGTTTTGTACGTTAGAATCGTTTTGTTCATAACATTACCCTTCCACAGTTATGATATTAGGCAAGTTTGTCCATACCCAAAATTTACAAAGTATTTCGTGCATGTATGGGCTAAATAATATTTCATCTGTGATGGACTAAACACAACACAAAATGCAACTTAAAAGCCAAAATTCAAGCTGAAACTGGCTGATACGTTTGGCTTTGTTTCGGAATCCCTAAAATGGGCCAACCCCGGTGGCCAATCCAAGCTGAACATGTCGATGGACTCGAATTTCAGCTTGAAAAATATTGGTCAGTAAGATAAGTTTTTTTTCCCCATACCAGGAGTAGGAGAATCTTCTTTGAGGCACCCTTGAATAGATAGACCTTCTCCACCGTCGGGAAAAACAAGTGCTCCTTCAACCTTGGGGGCAGTCTGTTCAGGGACACGAAGTTTGATGCAGCTTCAATGCTACTTCTCTGCATTAACACCACACCAACTATTTTCATCACAAATTCTTATGCTAAACCGCATTTTTCTGGTAAAGCAGGCGCGAAAATATTGCTCCCAAATACAAGAACAAAGACAAAAAAAAAAAAAGAAGAAACAAAGAGCTGGGCTTACGAATTCCTTGGCACGACGAGTGCCTTCAACGACCAAATTAGTCATGTTGCCAATCAAGTAAGCAGTGAGGCCGAGGTTGAAGAGCATGTAAAAGATGATGAAGATCATCTCGGTGGTGTTGACGGCGTGCATGTCGCCATAGCTGACCGTGGTCATGGTGGAGTGGTTATGGACCAGTAGAAGGCGGAGATGTAGCGGACCCTGGGGCAGGTTTCCCTGAAGTTCGGGATCACTGACCCAATCCAAGTCCGACCGCCATGGGGGTATTTGTCTGCCAGTAAGTAGTAGATGCAACCATCACAGTGCACTAGGAACTCTGTCACCTACAAAAAACAACAATACCCACAGCCACAATGGCAAATTTCTAATTTTATCCTCTTTGTAAACTGACTCGAAGACCAACGAATAAGAGCAAATACCTCTTCGTAAACTGACTCGAACACCAATGAATAAGATCAAATACCCGCAAAAAGACGCATTTAACTCCTAAGTGACAACTCAAGTTAAGACCTATTTTATCAATGATAAGAGTAACCCGGTAACGTAACCACATAATACATTCATTTGTAAACAGTGTTTGTGCAGATGTGTGTTAGAGCCGATTCTTATTTGATATGAATAGTAAAGCTTAAATCAAAGCCACATTTATACGTAGGGCGTTCATCGAAGTCTGCTAACAAAACTTGAATAAAAACAGTGGAACGATAAGGCTCTGTTTGGTAAAGTAGCCAATTTTTTTGTTTTTCGTTTATGAAAAACAATGTTAGAGATTTTCAAAATAAAAGAGTCGTTGTTTTTGATTTTGTAAATTTCCTTTGTTTTCTTAGAATGCTTGTTTTCCTCTTTGTGAGCTTTGTCCCACATTGGTAAGCTGAGAGATGTTGGAGCGGTATATATTAGGAAACATTCCTAATGTAAGTAACTAATGATCTAGTGTGGTGCAGCTCTTTGGTGCTTCGCGGTACACACTGACACACGCGCGCCCGCGCGCGGCGTGGGCTGTGGTGCATTGTGGCGCTTTAGCCACTTTGCACGTCAGCGCTAGGCGCCATCAGCACACTAGTTCGGTGTGACTGATCGATCTAGACCGTAGGATCTGATCCAACGGTTAGATTAGATCGGGTGCATACCCATTCTCAATGGGTGCGTAATATACACATCTCTCTCTATTTTGCACGTCAGCGCTAGGCGCCATCAGCACACTAGTTCGGTGTGACTGATCGATCTAGACCGTAGGATCTGATCCAACGGTTAGATTAGATCGGGTGCATACCCATTCTCAATGGGTGCGTAATATACACATCTCTCTCTATACTTCCAAGCATTCATTCTGCATTCTTTTCTGCAGCAAAACAGAATGCAATGGTTGTCGGTTCTCATTTTTCGTTCAGCAGGTATTCTGTCCGTTTCGTTAGTGCAAACGCAAACGGAAAGAACTTCAAGTTCGGGCTTCGATTTATCTTAAAGGCAGGTTTGTTGTAACCCTTTGCATACCGATATTGGTGGGGGCAAATACTGTCTTTAGATTGTTGGAAAAATTGGCTGTTGCAAATTCTGTACTGTTAGTGAAACCTCCACAAATGCTGAAATACACTTCAAGTCACGACTATGTCGCTTTCTGGAAAGAGGCTATCCAAGATGAGATGGACTCTATCATGGGTAATAATACATGGGTTCTGGCGGATTTACCACCTGGTTCTCAGCTAATTGCTTGTAAATGGATTTTCAAGAAGAAAATGAAAATTGATGGAACTATTGATAAGTTCAAGGCCAGACTTGTAGTCAAAGGCTTTACCCAGAAAGAAGGTATTGATTACTTTGATACCTATGCCCCGGTTGCTAGAATCTCAACAATTAGAGTTTTAATTGCTCTTGCTTCTATATACAAGTTTGAGATACACCAAATGGATGTCAAGACTGCATTCCTTAATGGTGAGTTAGATGAAAAAATTTATATGAAGCAACCAGAGGGGTTTGTTGTGCAAGGTTATGAGCACAAAGTTTGCAAGCTTATAAAGTCTCTTTACGGACTTAAGCAAGCGCCTAAGCAATGGCATGAGAAGTTTGACAAAGTGGTTGTGTCAAATGGTTTTACAATACACCAATCTGACAAGTGCGTGTATAGTAAATTTAATGGCAAACGAGAAGTCATTATCTGTTTGTACGTAGATGATATGCTCATTTTTGGTACAGACCAAGAGAGCATTCAGAGTACAAAAGATTTTCTTTCTGCTAATTTTAGTATGAAAGATATGGGTATTGCTGATGTAATATTGGGTATAAGAATTAAAAGAAGTGGTGGTCACTTGATTCTATCCTAGGAACATTACATTGAGAAGATTTTAAAGAAGTTTAATTACTTTGAAAGTAAACCGGTGTCTACTCCGTATGACTCTCAATCACCATTGGATCTTAATGAGGGGAGAGCTGTGTCACAATTAGAGTATTCTAAAGTGATTGGCAGCTTGATGTATGCCATGACAAGTACAAGACCGGACATTGCATATGCAGTGGGGAGACTTAATAGGTATACTAATAATCCTGGGCATGTGCATTGGCATGCAGTATATAGAGTACTGCGGTACCTCAAAGGGACTATAGATTATGGAGTAGTCTATAGTGGATATCCTTCGGTTCTAGAAGGATACACTGATGCTAGTTGGATTACTGAGCGGAATGATCACTCGTCAACGAGTGGTTGGGTGTTTACACTTGGTGGAGGGTCAATCTCCTGGGGATCTAAGAAGCAAACGCTGATAACAGACTCGACCATGGCAGCCGAGTTTGTAGCATTAGTTTCTGGTAGTAAGGAGGCAGAATGGCTGAGAAATCTGTTGCTGAAAATTCCAGTGTGGCCTAAGCCTATGCCACCTGTACCGCTGCATTGTGATAGTCAAGCTACGTTATTTCGAGCGTATAACCAAGTGTATAATGGAAAGTCCAGGCATATTGGACTAAGGCATAGCTATGTGAGACAATTGATTGTTGATGGGGTGATAACCATTGATTTTGTTAAGTCAAGTCAAAACTTGGCGGATCCTTTTACGAAAGGCCTTGCAAGGGATTTGGTGTTGAAAACATCAAGGGGAATGGGACTTTTGCCCAATTAGTTTAATCACTCCTGGTGGAAACTCAACTCAACCGGTTGATACTCTCAATCTCTTGAGTTCAATGAGAAACTACACCATATGTCGTGATTGGAAACACTTTAAAGCTATTTTACACATTTCAAGGTAAAGTGTTTTGTACCTATAATGTGAATACAAAGGAGGTTGAACTACTTAGTTCTTAATAGATTGTTTTGTGCTAATGTTATAGGGGCACGGATAGCAATCTACCTATGTGAATGTGGAGATGGTGCCGCTTCCTATAGGTCACAGGGGCTAGACCTTAGAGCGTTCATGAAATCAAGATAAAAGACCCAAGGCCAGTTCACGGGTCAACCGATTGAGATATCTGCATTATTTGGAGGATTATGTGTGAAACAAGTCCGATTGGTCGACAGAGGGCAATTAGTTTAAAGACACGTCTACTATGCTGCCCTGACCAGCTTTGATATGTTTTCACTAAGTGAATAGTTGAAGTCGCCAGACACTATTTATGTATGCATAAACCTTGTAATAAGAACCGATATTATTTCATCTGTATTTCGAAAATGGTGGGGGATTGTTAGAGATTTTCAAAATAAAAGAGTCGTCGTTTTTGATTTTGTAAATTTCCTTTGTTTCTTTAGAATGCTTGTTTTCCTCTTTGTGAGCTTTGTCCCACATTGGTAAGCTGAGAGATGTTGGAGTGGTATATATTAGGAAACATTCCTAATGTAAGTAACTAATGATCTAGTGTGGTGCAGCTCTTTGGTGCTTCGCACCATACCGGCAGAGCCGGCACACGCACGCACGCGCGCGCGCGCGGCGTGGGCTGTGGCGCTTTAGCGGCGCACTTTGCACGTCAGCGCTAGGCGCCATTTCTTATTGCGAGTTGGCAGTAAGGTGGCGCTGACGTGGATGACACGTGTCACACGCGTGGCAGGTGAGTCACACGAGGTGGTTCGATCGGCTGCGACTTGTGCGCGAATGGGCTCGATCCAACGGATTGGATCAAATCCGATTGGGTGTGAGTGAAACAGCACACCAGTTCGGTGTGACTGATCGATCTAGACCGTAGGATCTGATCCAATGGTCAGATTAGATCGGGTGCATACCCATTCTCAATGGGTGCGTAGTGGCCTATAAATAGACCACTATTTAGCAGAATCCAGTGCTCATAATATACACAAAATCCGAATTTCCACATCTTTCTCTATACTTCCAAGCATTCATTCTGCATTTTGTTTTGTTGCAGAAAACAGAACGCAGTGGTTCTCGGTTCTCATTTTTCGTTCAGCAGGTATTCTGTCCGTTTCGTTAGTGCAAACGCAAACGGAAAGAATTTCAAGTTCGGGCTTCGATTTATCTTGAAGGTAGGTTTGCTGTAACTGTTACGACCTAGAATTTTATTTAATTTATTAACTATTTTGACCATTATTTAATTGGGTATTATGGTTGGGTCCCGATTAATTATTTTTGTGTACAATGGGTACAATTGTTGTTATTATAACTACAAGGGTATGAGCTTAATTAACCATAGTAATTTAGTTTTACCTTAGTTATAATTTTTGAAATTTTGTTTAACTAGATAGCTATAATTGTGGGTGTTTGTGATTAGTGGGTAGTTTTATGAAGTTATTCATTAGGAGATATTTTCACGGAGTAAGGTTTTTATTTGGAGAGAACGTGGGTCAGTGAAAGTCATTATATTGGACTAGGGTTGTTGATTTTGAGAGAGAGAAGTTGCAACAGTTGAAGTTGAGAGCAGCAATCAAGGGTTTCGGAGTGGTCTTCTTTGGATTCTCTGAGGTAATTAGTTTTCATCTACTGCGTTTTCTAATCTGCCGCTTCACAAAGCCATCAAGTCTTTCAATTGGGCTCTAGTTTTTAGTTAACTTATTGTTTGTACGATGGTGTGTACGTGGGAAACATCATGTGGTGTGGCAGTTTGTGATGATCTAAGATTGTAATAATCTGAGAAGGGATTTCGATGTTGCTCAAGGTATTGGAGAGAGTTCTTTGTTTAATAGTTTTGTTACTCAATGCGATTGTAGTTTCGGAGTAGACGGCTTTGGACTGTTATGAGTGCAAGTGCTTTATACATATTTTTTGGTAACAAAGGTGATTATTTGGAAGGGGTAATAGGTGGTTTCCTGATATTGTTCTTGGAAAAAGATCTCGTTGACTCTAAGTTTTGATATTGGATCCAATTATGAGACATTTATTCACTGGCATTTGGTTCTATCGATATTGGTTGTGGTTCCCCATTGTTGTTGGAGATTGGTTTGTGATCACCATTGAGATTTATTGGTAAATGATTTATGGCCAAATTTGTTCGTTTGATGCACACCTTTGTATGCCAAAATATGTTAACGTGATAATCTATTTTTAGCCAAGTTTTAGAACATTATTATTATACATGCTTTTACTACTCACCGAGCTCGTCAGCTGACGGATTTATTCCAATTTCATTTTCAGGCAAGTTGGGCAGTTAGGAGGACTCTGGCGGCATCTCGGGGATTTCATTTGTTGACCTCCTTAGGGTGTCTCATCTTATTATTATTATTATTATTATTATTATTATTTTTTGTTTTAATAATCGCTTCCGCATTCGAAACATTTGTCAAAAAAAAAATGGATTCTTTTTATTTTGGTTGGATCAGTGGATGTTGGTTGTTTCATGGGATGTTTGTGCCCCATGCTTTCTTTTGTTGAACTTTAATGGTTGGAGTTGTTTTTAATAAAAAAAAGTGGTTGGCTGTTTAGTAGTTCTTTGCTTTGGAATTTAATTAAATTTCTTTTTAGGCTGCATGTTCTACGAGTTTGGGTCTTGTGGTTCATGGCCGGTCACTTCTCATTTTGGGGTGTGACAGTAACCCTTTGCATACCGGTATTGGTGGGGGCAAATACTGTCTTTAGGAAAGCGACATAGTCGTGACTCGAAGCGTATTTCAGCATTTGTGGAGGTTTCGCCAACAGTACAGAATTTGCAGCAGCCAATTTTTCCAACAAACAAGAGATGAGTTATTAGTATTCATTAACAAACAACTAACCAAAAGAGAGAGAGAGAGGAAATAATGAGTGGAAGTTTACAGCCTGCAAGATATTGTTGGAACCCATTTCGAGTTCAGATTTTGAAATCATTAAAGTTGGTAAAAGTTGCAGTAAAGTGAATGTAACGGTGGGTAAAAGGGTTATTGAAAAACCTGGTGAAAAATTGCTTGACGCGATGGAGACGCCAAAAGCGGAGCAAACCGAGGAGGGAGAAACAGAGTCCCTTTTGGTGTTTCCCAGTGAAAAAGTAAGCAAGCGCTTCGAATGGGATTGTTGATGCCATGTCCATCACGAACCTCGTTGACATGTACCTCTATATATACACACACGTTTGGACATATTTATGTCACAACACACACATTAGTACATTACTAGCCTCGCATATAGTATTTCGAATCAAATGCATAAACTTACATCTCTCTGTCTCCACATTTCACAGGTTTGGTCAGGGATATTCACTTTGGCTTGAGAAATAGCTTGATCTATGGCTGCTAAATGAACTAAGCTATTCGAGTTTGTGTTGTGTTTATTTGTAAAAGTCTGTTCAAGATTGGTTTGTTGCATAAACAAATTTACCAAGCTTGAACATTTTTTTTTCAAGTTCAATAAGGTTTGAAACCAAGCTCTAACCAGCTACTACTCGGCTCGTTTGGCTTGTAATGTACAAGAAATAAAAGCTACTCAAGATCGGCTTGTGTTCGGCTTGATGGAAGCTCAGAGCGTTTAACTAGCTAAGCTAAAACATTCTTTTTAAGCTCATTGAATTTTCAAACCAAATTGGGCTTGTTAATCACCCGTAGCCAGACGAATTGCTTCTTATTCTTGTGGTATTTTGTTTTGTTTTGTTTCTTGTGGTCCTCATGCAACTAGAGTCATTAGACAACTTACACACATGTATATAAACGCAATTGCTATGCAGTGTGATCCCGGCTCAAATTGGGCTACTAAACAGGATATATGTCTTAATAGTTATCCGTGTTTGAAAGGGATAAAATAGATCACAAAAAAATGTGCGTGATAACCGGATATTTGGGCCGCTTTCCCATAACTCAATTAATTCCGCAGCTCTGAAGGTAACGACCAGGCATAAGCCCCAGTGGCCCAAGGTTTGGGTCCATGGAATTCGAACATGCGACCTCACGGTCAAATCGCTTATTGCTTTCTCATGCCCACTTTTCCAACCCCTTGGAGTTGGGGTTCAAGTGCGTGGTATCTTTAGTTACCCCATTCGTTCCCATTTGTACATTACCCACTCGGCGCATCCGGGCTGGCCATTTTGGTTTTGGATGGCTCGGATTTGGAGAGAGAAAGAGGAGAGAGAGTGTTGGGATGAGAGGAGAGAGAGTGTTTCAATCTGGGCCGTCCAATACACTTTTGGACGGCCCGGATGTGTTGCTCGGGTACCACGTCAGCTCGGCTGATGTGGTACCCACCCGGCACCCAAAAATTTCTCATTCATTCTAGTGTGTGGAAGGTATCAAGTAGTAACTTGTAGTAGGGTGGGTGGTCCAACCTTCTGCCAAAACCTACAACCCTTGGAGGACTGGCAACCAATTAAAAGAGAAAAGAATGGGACTCCTAATTAACCAAAAAAGAACAAGGGTTTGCCAAACAGCTCCTAGGCAAATTTACCATTATGAGATGTCAATTCTCAATATTCAGGGCATGGTTGTGGAGTTGAGGTCTGGTGGCAATGGTGGTTTTGGGAGAGCAGAAGTGTGGTAGTAGTGGTGGTCAAGTGATAGTGGTCTAGGTGGTGAAGTGAGGGTGGTGGAGGGGTGAAGCATGTTACGGTGGTAGTAATGGGTGATTGACGATCTTTGCAGTGGACTGCTTTCAACCCACTTTTTACAAACAGAATTTTGCTATTTGTATGGTTGGATTCTACTTTCTTTAAATACTTGAGAAACCCTTTTTGTCGATATATAATAGAACTTGATCCGATTTAAAATGAGCAAGTTGCGGTCGTTTTATTGAAATAATTTATTTTTCTACCCTCTGATAGTAAAATGGACATATCTCTTGATGTACAAATTGTTTTTTACCCAAAAAAAATAAGTCATAAATTAGATTCAACAAGTTTTTTAACGGTTAAAACCACGCACAAATCGGAGTTCGAGAGTTTCCGTGGCGAGCTCGCAAAATTTGGTGAAATTTCAAGGATGCGCCCGGGGCGCATTGAAGTGCGCCCGAGGAGCATTGTTGCGCAACAGGTTTCAAGGACGTGCTCGGGGCGCATTGACGTGCGCTCGAGCAGCAGGGCATTGCGCCTGAGGCGCACTAAAAACTTCCGCAACAGGTTTGAAGGACGCGCCTGGGGCGCATTTAAGTGCGCCCGAGGAGTAAGGTATTGCGCCTGAGGCACACTAAAAAGTTGCGGAACAGGTCAAACTTTGTTGGCTCTTCATGGAAACTCCCGAATTCCGATTTGCTCGTGGTCCAAACCGTTGAAAAGCTTGTTGAGCCTACTTTGCACCCGAAGTGGTTTGCATCAATTTTTTTTTATAAGTTAGAGGACATGACGATTTTACCCTCAACAGGTCGAAAAACAAATCATTTTTTGAAAATCCTCTAACCACACATGTAAAATTGGAACAAAACCTATTTTATATCAAGAAAGAGGCTATTGACAGTAATACTATACAATATTGTGAAATAAAACTAAAAATGTATTAAAGTTTCATTTAAATTTAAATTCCTCCAACCAATCAAGATGCATGAAGGTTCTGCCTAACCTACCTTCCTTGTATAGATAGATCCACCACTTTCATCTCGTTTTTGAAAATAATTGAAGTACTTCATACCCCTGTCCCTTCTGCAACAACCCTGCCTCTCCATATCTCCCTATCTCGAATCAGGCTAGGTTTAATTCTTGCTCTTATGGTTGGATTATCCCTAATTTGTATTTAGAATGCAAACATGGTGATAAGTTGGACTTCCAAAACCTAAAATCAATAATCGAGCAAACCTTCATTGATCTCAAAGTTATCTGCCGGTAATGAGAGTCGAACTTGCAAACTCGGAGTAGTTAGACTTTTTATTGATTAGAGTAACCTTTTTTCCTACCTAGCTCTTCTTCTTTCTTTAACCGTGGAGGTCAATTCAATTGTTATTCAAGTTCTCCAAAAGGTGAAATCAAATATTGCTTGACGCATGATTCTGAGAAGATTTTCAGTGCCAAGCGGTACGTGGTACCCGCTTGGGGCATCCGGGCCGACTATTTTGATTTTGGACGGCTTGGATTTGGAGAGAGAAAGAGGAGAGAGAGTGTTGGGATGAGAGGAGAGAGAGTGTTTCAATCTAGGCCGTCCAATACACTTTTGGACGGCCCGGATGTGTTGCTCGAGTACCACGTCAGCTTAGCTGATGTGGTACCCACCCAGCACCCAAAAATTTCTCATTCATTCCCAAGCTGATGTGGTACCCACCCGGCACCCAAAAATTCCTCATTTATTCCAGTGTGTGGAAGGTATCAAGTAGTAACTTGTAGTAGGGTGGGTGGTCCAACCTTCTGCCAAAACCTACAACCTGTGGAGGACTGGCAACCAATTAAAAGAGAAAAGAATGGGACTCCTAATTAACCAAAAAGGAACAAGGGTTTGCCAAGCAGCTCCTAGGCAAATTTACCATTATGCGATGACAATTCTCAACCTTCATGGCATGTTTGTGGAGTTGAGGTCTGGTGGCAATGGTGGTTGTGGTAGAGCAGAAGTGTGGTCGTAGTGGTGGTCAAATGATAGTGGTCTAGGTGGTGAAGTGATGGTGGTAAAGGAGGGGTGATGCATGTTACGGTGGTAGTAATGGGTGATTGACGATCTTTGCAGTGGACTGCTTTCAACCCACTTTTTATAAACAGAATTTTGCTATTTGTATGGTTGGATTCTACTTTCTTTAAATACTTGAGAAACCCTTTTTGTCGATATATAATAGAACTTGATCTGATTTAAAACGAGCAAGTTACGGTCATTTTATCAAAATAATTTAATTTTCAACCCTCTGAGAGTAAAATGGTCATATCTCTTGATATGCAAATTGTTTTTAACCCCCCCAAAAAATAGTTATAAAGTAGATTCAACAAGCTTTTTAACGGTTCAAATCACGCACAAATCGGAGTTCGGAAGTTTCGATGGCGAGCCCGCAAAATTTGGTGAAATTTCAAGGATGCGGCCGAGGAGCATTTTTGCGCAACAGGTTTCAAGGACGCGCCCGGGGCGCATTGTAGTGCGACCGAGGAGAAAGGCATTGTGCCTGAGGCGCATTAAAAAGTTGTGCAATAGGTCAAACTTCGTGGGCTCACCACGGAAACTCCCGAACTCCGATTTGCTCGTGGTTCAAACTATTGAAAAGCTTGTTGAGCCTACTTTGCACCCTAAGTGGTTTACATCAATTTTTTTTATAAGTTAGAGGACATGATGATTTTACCCTCAACAGGTAGAAAAACAAATCATTTTTTGAAAAAACCTCTAACCACTCATGTAAAATTGGAACAAAACCTATTTTATATCAAGAAAGAGGCTATTAAAAGTAATACTACAATATTGTGGAATAAAACTAAAAAAGTATTCAAGTTTCATTTAAATTTAAATTTCTCCAACCACTCAAGATGCATGAAGGTTCTGCCTAACCTACTCCACCATTCACCAATATCATAGTTAGGCGAAGTAAATTTCCTTCCTTGCATAGATAGATCCATCACTTTCATCTCGTTTTTAAAAATAATTGAAGTCCTTCATACCCCTGTCCATTCTACAACTACCCTGCCTCTCCATTTTTTTGAAGTCAATGAAATCCCCCCAAGCAAAAATTTTCGGATGCAAATAGGGTATTGTGCACGTGGTACCCAGAAGCACGTCCGAGCCGTCCAAATGTGTTTTGGATGGTTGCATACAACCTCTAAACCTTAGGATGAGGCCAAACCAGTCAATTTGGGATCTCAATCACCTTGGGAATCCTTTCTTCATCCAAACTCCTGTAGGCATCCACAATTCTGCTAATCACCTTTGTCATCACCATCATAACATGAACCCAGTTTTTGGCTAGTGCCCCATGTTGAGTTAGCTTCTTTAACATGTCAATCTCATTGACTCTGATGGGGCCAGGTACAGAAGAAGCCACATGAGAATTGTAGGCCAAAACCTCCGTTCGACTCAAACCAGACTCCATGGAATATGGTCTGGTTAATGACATCCATCTGTTCTGTTAAGATTTCAACCTTCCTTGAGATGAAGGAAAGTCCCCTCATAGTCTCTTCATCCTTAGTGATGGCCTTCACCCCAAAGCTTCCCAATCTTGGACATGGTTTCAGTGTTCCATCCGTGAATAGGGATCCCTTAACAATCTAGCCAAACCATCCTTTTTTGCTGCAAGGTCGTATTGGGCAGCTATTTACGTACATTGGAGAACAAATATTCATCCAGCTTAGCTTACCATGACCGAAATGTTGTTTCCATTTCACAAATGGATGAGAAGTTAAGACCACTCTCTTGCCACCTATTGACCTACTTGGATCTCAAGACTTTCTAAATTCTCATGTAAAATTGCCTCCCGCATTTACTATTTCCAGTGAATTCAATGATTTCAATTCTGCTACAAAACTCCTACAAAGCCAAGCTCTCTATCATTGATGGTTCAAGAGGTGTTGGCCAAGTTGCCTTTGATAGCTTCTGCATATGAATCTCCTTCTCCCTATTCATCTATGTTGCTAATTGTTGCCAATAGGTCTCCATGCCCATGTTCCTTTTGTTCGACTCCTCAGTAACCACCTTCTTCTGATTGCTTAATTTCCAGTCCATTTTCACTCATCTTGGGAACTTCCAAAGGAATTTTGCGAGCTTTGCATGTATTTTATGATCACTTATGCTAACTCCATTCAAATCATTTATAGCTATTTGGCATTCTCTCTTAATCCAAACCTTACAAAACCAAACTTAGAGTTTTTCCTGGATAATCTCTTCGCTGGAATTGCCACCTCCACATACTCAACATCTCTACTGAAAATTTGTTCCATCCATTCCTCATCCATGTCGTCACAGAGATTGTCCATAAAGACTGCGATCCTCTTAATTGCTAGCCATAGTTCCTTGTGATCTTGAACATCTCCTCCTACCTGTTACAAGCTTCCAGTCATCCATCTCTTTTAACTTCTAAAGTTACTAGAGATTCTAGTTGAGTAATACTTAGGGAAGCTCAGAATTTTGCAATGCCTGGGGATCCAATCCACTGTTTTAGCTAGAATCCTGATGATGAAATGATTTCTGATTATTTAATGAAGTGAGGAGAGCCCTATGAACCTTGTGGACACTCTTATAGAATGAATGAGTTCCCTAGAACTAGGGATATGTGCATTGAATGGAACTTAGAATGTGTAAATGGGAGCCAAAATGTACTTTAGCCTTTGTCACTCCGATTATCTTTGAATCGGTCTCCCTTCGACCAACTTTTCATAAATAGAACTTCATTATTGTAATTGTTTGTTTCCATCATCTTTTATTATAGTCAAAACCTTATCTATCATTTTATAATTTGTCTGAACCCGATTTAAAATGAGAGCGATATGAGTGTTTTACTTGAATAATTTTTTTTCCACCAATGGAGGGTAAAATGGTCATGTATTTTGATGTACAAAATACTTTTCATTGAAACTAACTTGATAGGAAAGTAGATTGAACAAGCTTTCTAACGGTTCAAATCATGTGCAAATTGGAGTTTGAGAGTGTCCGGGGCAAGTTCGCAACGTTGGACTTGTTGTGTAGAGTTCAGTATGCGCCTGGGGCGCATTTATGCTGCATAATATGTCAAATTTTGCAGACTTGCCCTGGACACTCCCGAACTCCAATTTGCGCGTGGTTTGAACCGTTTGAAAGTTTGTCAAATTTATTTTCTAGCCGAAGTAGTTTGGATAAAAAATCATTTGTTCATCAAAGGAAGTGACCATTTTACTCTTGATGGGTTATAAGATTCATTCTGGTAAAACACGTGTACGTTTCTTATTTTAAATTGGATCAAGACCCATTATATATCAAGAAATAGTGCTTTTAAAGTACTAAAGATGGTGGAATTCAACCATAAAAATATGTGCATTTCGTTCATGAAAACTGGGTAGAAACAAGACAACTATAAAAAAGCGTCATAGCCACTAAGGCTAAAACAGGTTCAATGTTTCATTTGGTAATAATCAAATTCTTAATTCTAAGGTATTTCTTCTTCGCATAATTGGTTCATAGTGTTCATAGAGTAGCCACACTTCATCAAAGCCTAGGAAAAACCATTTCATCATCGACATTTGCCCAAACCAGGGCTTAAATATTTTCAAATTCAAATTTGGGTGTCTAAAACTATCAACATAATGAAAATTGAGAATATTTCCAAACAAGAAAACTAAAAAGGATTGACAGTATCTTCTATATTTCAATCTACTGCCACCACATTACAACTACGATCTTTAGTGTTGTTACAACTCCTCCAAAGTCACCATGACCCAAGCTCTCTATCATTGATAGCTGTTAGGCATTCTCTCTTAATCCAAATCTTACAAAACCAAACTTACTCAACATACCTACCAAAAATTTGTTCTATCCATTCCTCGTCCATGCCTTCACAGAGATTCTCCATAAAGACTGCGATCGTCTTGCTAGCCATATTCCTTGTGATCTTGAACATCTCCTCCTACCTGTTACAAGCTCCCAGCCATCCATCTCTTTTAACTTCTAAACTTACAAGCGATTCTAGTTGAGTAATACTTTGGGAAGCTCTGGATTTTGCAATGCTTGGGGATCCAATCCAGGTCATCCAGAGAGCTGCTTCAGCTAGGTTTGACCTCTAATTGACTCCAGAAGCATGCCCTCAATCTGATTTTGGAAGTCCATTTAGTTGGACCACTCCTAGGAAGTTTGGTTTTAAGATCAACTGTGATGCATCCTTAAGACTGATTTTTTTCAGGATTGGAAGGGTAAACTTATTGACGGCTTTGCGCAGAAATCCACGCCTCTTCAATCTTGCGGTCTGAAGCTATGGCTATACTTCATGCTTGCGTTCTATCTAAGGTTGAACCACTCCTTGCATTGCTGTGAAAAATAGACATATAATTGAAGAGCAAAAACAGGGAAAAGGACAGTAAAGGGACACTCGACATAGATTGTTGTTTTCCCACATAACAAGAAATTAGCATAAGAAAAATTCGAATAATTCATTTCTGATGTTAGATTTATGGTCACAATCATTAAGTATACATGTATATAAATTCCAAACTCGAGGACCCTGTAGTGCAGAGGTGCACTACAAGGGGTAATGCGTAATCCGAGCCGTCCATGTCCACAATCAATGATGGGCCATATTAGCAACTTACAGATATATAGTAGACACTAATACTCTCCTGCCATTGAGGCTAGTGTATATAAGTAGTGTATAGTCATTAGTCATACATAGGGTTGCTTGAGAATCATAGTAAGTTCTTTGTCTAGATGATCTTTGATTACAGTAGAGAATTTGAGTCTTCATCTATGTAAAGCATGTCATTATCTCTGATCACTTCAGTGGAGTCAATTTCTGCTCCTTCTTCTTCGAAAACCAATGCATTTCTTGCATCAAATCCAAACTTTTCACCTGCCAGAGAATAGTAGAAACAATTGCGCCATTAGAAATGAAGAGTTTGACCTGAAATACAGAGTTACCTTCTTAAGTACTAAGATGGTTCAATTCAATCTGTAAAAATGATTAAGTCATAGAAATTAAGGCATGATTAGTTCTTGTTGCCTAATTAAGCATGATGGTGGACTTATTTACCTTTGGTTTTTCCATGCTTGTGTAGGTACTTTTGTCTTATTGTTGGCTTGCTCCTGTGGGAGTGTGAGAATTTTACAGTGGAAGTCTGAGAATATTACATTGGAACAGTGGAAGTGTGATAATATGATAGTGGATATGCGTGAGTATTTTGAGACAAAATGGCCAAAAGTCTTTACACGGAAGCGATGTTCATTTGGACCTGATCTGCAGGTGGTCTTCTTAGTATTGGACCTGGACGTAAGCCTGAAGTGATATTGTTCCCTCCATTAACTAAGGTCTCAAATTATGGAGCTGAAACTAAGGAGCGGATAACATGATTTTAAATTCTACCACTTGGAAGTGGTGCATGTTGGACAAACTATACCGTAACACAGAAAGATGTTCATAATGTAGTGCGGCAGCACATCATTCATTACTTTGAAGTGCCGGTCCTATCTATAATGATTGTAGTGCTGCCGGCACAACATTCTGATTACTTTTCTATAATGTTTAGCATTAGCGAACAAACTACAAGAAGAGAGGGGTATGGGAAAATTCAATGTACCTGCAATGCTTTTGAATTCCACAAGTGAATTTGGCAACCTAATGAACCTCCCAGCTTCAGTGCAGCAACTATCTCTCCTCATACAGGGTGTCCTCGATATATGCTAACTCTTGGAGAAGACATTCCCTTTAACCTTCCCAAGTTGTTCTCTTCCTCTCCTTCTTCCCCCCTCGAAATCACTCCCTTTGGCAATGCATTGGGCACGGTTACCCGGTACCCCACCTCCCTTTTCTGCAGCATTTCATTCAAGTTCACTGAAGGAAGATCGGATGAATCCGTTTCACCCACAGCTGCGCCATTCATCACAAGGAGCTTCACCATGTCTGGGTGGTTTTCTGTCATGGCGATCCGGAGGGCTGTTTTGCCCGTGGCTGTCCCTTGAGTCCACGTGCAATCCGTGTTTTAATAGCTCTTTCATCACCATTATATCGTTTCTCTTTGAAGCCGTGCATAATAGGTCACCGGCTGTGTGAGGGTCGGATATGGCAGCCTAGTGGTAAAGTATCCGAAAAATTGCATGGTGCTTTGCTGATATTGCATCCCATAGTGCATGTCAGTGATAATTCGTATTTTATTTTACCCGAAAGAAATGAAAAAGAAAAAGTCCTAAGGAACTGAATAGAAAGTTGTGAAAGACTAATCAATACAGTTTAAGTGCTTTTACCTCTGTGGTGAATGTTAAGCATGCTTGAGAATTACCAGTACGCACTCTTCATGCCCTTTTGATGCTGCAATGTGCTGGTGTATACGAAGAAATGAAATTGGAAACATCACTACAAAAAACAACAGTAGGTAAGAGTAAAATACTGGGTATTTTAGTATGGCTTTTCGCGGGGTACTTGCATTGGATTGTTTTCTGGCCTCTCAATGCTGATACAACCAAGATAACAGGCCGGAATGAGAAACATAGACACGTTTTACTGGAATGAATCTTATTTTGGCAAATCGAGGGTAAAATGGTCACTTCATTTGATATACAAATGATTTTTGATCCAAACTACTTGGGCTAGAAAGTAAATTGGACAAGCTTTCTAACGGTTCAAACCATGCATAAATTGGAGTTCGGACGTGTCCGGTGCAAGTTTGCAAAGTTTGACATGTTATGTAGCATTAATGCGCCTCAGGCGCAATCCTATGTGCTTCAGGCGCATCCTGAACTCTGCACAACAAGTCTAACTTTGCGAACTTGCCCTAGACAATCCCGAACTCCAATTTGCGCATGATTTGAACCATTAGAAAGCTTGTAAAATCTACTTTCCTACCAAATTTCGATGAAAAATATTTTGTACATCAAAATACATGACCGTTTTACCCTCAATTGATCAAAAAATAAATTATTCCAGTAAAACGGTCGTATTGCTCTCATATTAAATCAGATTAAGACAAATTATATAATGATAAATAAGGATTTCATTGTATTAAAAGCTGACGGAAGCGAACAATAAAAAAAAATGAAGTTTTATTTATGAAAAGTTGGTTGAAGGGAGACCGAGTCAAAGATCATCGGAGCAACAAATGCTAATATACGTTTTTGCGCCCATTTACACATTCTAAGTTCCATTCGGTACACACATCCCTGGTTCTAGGGTACTCCTTCGTTCTGTAAGAGTGTCCACAAGGTTCAAGGGCTCTCCACACTTCATTAAATAATCTGAAATCGTTTCATTATCAGGATTCAACCAAGGTGAGACTTTTGTATATATAATGATCCAAAAGTGGAGTTTGAGTCTCATGTTTCAAAATAAATCTTCTAAAATTGATTATTCAAGCTTGCGTTCTTGTCTTTCTAAACCTCCCACGAGAGGATTGCGGCTACAAGTGAAACGGGGATATCGTCTAGCTAGGAAGACAAATGTACAGTAGACAATATTGCAATGCAATTTTTGAATCCGATCATCAAAAATTCCTGAAGAAGAAAAATTCTCTCTAGTATTGGTACCTTCAACAAAATTAGTACTACTAGCTAGACAATATAAATCTACTGAGCTTTATCCAAAGTTTACCTGGAATGTGGGCTTGCCAAACAGCTCCTAGGCAAATTTTCCATTATGAGATGGCAATTCTAAATCTTCATGGCATGGTTGTGGAGTTGAGTTCTGGTGACAATGGTGGTTATTGTAGAGCGGAAATGTGGTGGTAGTGGTCTAGGTGGTGAAGTGATGTTGGTGGAGGGGTGATGCATGTTACGGTGGTAGTAATGGGTGATTGACGATTTTTGCAGTGGACTGCTTTCAACCCACTTTTTATAGATAAAAAATAGAATTTTGCTATTTGTATGGTTGGATTCTACTTTCTTTAAATACTTGAGAAACCATTTTTGTTGATATATAATAGAACTTGATCCGATTTAAAATGAGCAAGTTGTGGTCGTTTTATCAAAATAATTTATTTTTCAACCCTCCGAGGGTCATATCTCTTTATGTACAAATTGTTTTTGACCCGAAAAAAAATAGTTATAAAGTAGATTCAACAAACTTTTTAACGCTTCGAACAATGCACAAATTGGAGTTTGAGAGTTTCCGTGGCGAGCCCGCAAAATGTGGTGAAATTTCAAGGATGCGCCTGGAGCGCATTGAAGTGCGCCCGAGGAGCAAGGCATTGCGCCTGAGGCGCACTAAAAAGTTGCCCAGAAGGTTTGAAGGACGCGCCTGGGGCGCATTTAAGTGCGCCCGAGGAGCAAGGTATTGCGCTTGTGGCGCACTAAAAAGTTGCGCAACAGGTCAAACTTCGTAGGCTCGCCACGGAAACTCCCGAGCTCTGATTTGCTCGTGGTCTGAACCGTTGAAAAGCTTGTTGAGCCTACTTTGCACCCCAAGTGGTTTGCATCAATTTTTTTTATAAGTTAAAGGACATGACGATTTTACCCTCAACAGGTTGAAAAACAAATCATTTTTTGAAAAATCCTCTAACCACTCATGTAAAATTGGAACAAAACCTATTTATACTATCAAGAAAGAGGCTATTGAAAGTAATACTATAAAATATTGTGGAATAAAACTAAAAAAGAATTCAAGTTTCATTTAAATTTATATTCCTCCAACCACTCAAGAAGAATGAAGGTTCTGCCTAACCTACTCCACCATTCACCAATATCATAGTTAGGCGAAGTAAATTTCCTTCCTTGCATAGATAGATCCACCACTTTCATCTCGTTTTTGAAAATAATTGAAGTCCTTCATACCCCTGTCCCTTCTGCAACAACTCTGCCTCTCCATTTTTTTTGAAGTCAATGAAATCCCCCCAAGCAGAAATTTTCGGGTGGAAATAGGGTATTGTGCACGTGGTACCCAAAAGCACTTCTGAGCTATCCAAACGTGTTTTGGACGGTTGTATACAACCTCTAAACCTTAGGATGAGGCCAAACCAGTCAATTTGGGATCTCAATCACCTTGGGAATCCTTTCTTCATCCAAACTCCTATAGGCATCCACGATTCTGATAATCACCTTTGTCATCACCATCATAACATGAACCCAGTTTTTGGCTTGTGCCCCATGTTGAGTTAGCTTCTTTAACATGTCAATCTCATTGACTCTGCTGGGGCCAGGTACAGAAGAAGCCACATGAGAATTATAGGCCAAAACCTCCATTTGACTCGAACCCGACTCCATGGAATACGGTCTGGTTAATGACATCCATCTGCTTTGTTAAGATTTGAACCTTCCCTAAGATGAAGGGAAGTCCCTTCACGGTCTCTTCATCCTTAGTGATGGCCTTCCCCCCAGAGCTTCCCAATCTTGGACATGGTTTCAGTGTTCCATCCTTGAATAGGGATCCCTTAACAATCTAGCCAAACCATCCTTTTTTGCTGCAAGGTCGTATTGGGCTGCTATTTACGTACATTAGAGAACAAAATATTCATCCAGCTTAGCTTACCACGACTGAAATGTTGTTTCCATTTCACAAATGGAAGAGAAGTTAAGACCACTCTCTTGCCACCCATTGACCTCAATCGGATCTCAGGACCTTTCTCAATTCTCATGTAAAGTTGCCTCCCTACCTTACTATTTCTAGTGAATTCAATGATTTCAATTCTGCTACAAAACTCCTCCAAAGCCACCCTGAGCCAAGCTCTCTATCATTGATGGTTCAAGAGGTGTTGGCCAAGTTGACTTTGATAGCTTCTGCAAAAGAATCTCCTTCTCCCTATTCATCTTTGTTGCTAATTGTTGCCAATAGGTCTCCATGCCCTTGTTCCTTTTGTTCGACTCCTCAGTAACCACCTTCTTCTGATGGCTTTCCGGTCCATTTTCACTCATCCTGGGAACTTCCAAGGGAATTTTACGAGCTTTGCATGTATTTTATGACCTCTTATGCTAACTCTATTCAAATCATTTATAGCTGTTTGGCATTCTCTCTTAATCAAAACCTTACAAAACCAAACTTAGAGTATTTTCTGGATAATCTCTTCACTGGAATTGCCACCTCCACATACTCAACATCTATACTGAAATTTTGTTCCATCCATTCCTCATCCATGCCTTCATAGAGATTGTCCATAAAGACTGAGATCATCTTGCTAGCCATATTCGTTGTGATCTTGAACATCTACTCCTACTTGTTACAAGCTCCCAACCATCCATCTCTTTTACCTTCTAAACTTACAAGAGATTCTAGTTGAGTAATACATAGGGAAGCTCTTGATTTGCAATGCCTGTTGATCCAGTCCAGGTCATCCAGAGAGCTGTTTCAGCTAGATTTGACCTCTAATCGACTCCAGAAGCCGGCCTTCAATCTGATTTTGGAAGTTCATTTAGTTGGACCAGTCCTAGGAGGGTGGTTTTAAGATCAACTATGATGCATCCTTAAGACTGATTTTTTTCCAGGATATGAAGGGTAAACTTATTGATGGCTTTGCGCAGCCTCTACAATCTTGCGGTTTTAAGTTATGGCCATACGTCATGCTTGCGTTCTATCTAAGGTTGAACCACTCCTTGCATTGCTGTGAAAAATATACATATAATTAAAGAGAAAAAACAGGGAAAAGGACAGTAAAGGGAAGATCGGATGGAAGATCGGATGGATCCGTTTCACCGACATCTGCGCCATTCATCACAAGGAGCTTCACCATGTCTTGGTGGTTTTCTGCCATGGCTATTCAGAGGGCTGTTTTGCCGTGGCGGTCCCTTGAGTCCACGTGCAATCCATGTTTTAATAGCTCCTTCATTACCATTATATTGTTTCTCTTTGAAGCCGTGCATAAGAGGTCACCGGCTGTGTGAGGGTCACATATGGCAGCCCAGTGGTAAAGTATCCGGAAAATTGAATGGTGCTTTACTGATATTGCATCCCATAGTGCAGTGTTTCCATCAATATCTGCCATAACAAGTTGCATGATAATTCGAATTAAAATTTACCCGAAAGAAATGAAAAAGAAAAACTCCTAAGGAATTGGATAGAAAGTTTGTGAAAGATAAATCAATACAGTTCAAGTGCTTTTACCTCTGTGGTGAATGTTACAAGCATGCTTGAGAAGTACCAGTACACACTCTTCATGCCCTTTTGATGCTGCAATGTGCTGGTGTATACGATGAAATGAAATTGGAAACATCACTACAAAAAACAACAGTATTACCTACTAAAGGAAAAGGAGGAAAAAACTGGGTATTCGTGGGCTAGCTACTTGCATTGGATTGTTTTCTGGCCTCTCAATGCTGATACAACCAAGATAACAGGCCGGAATGAGAAACATAGAAGCATTTTACAGCAATGAATCTTATTTTGACCCATCGAGGGTAAAACGGTCACTTCATTTGATACACAAATGATATTTGATCCAAACTACTTGGGATAGAAAGTAAATTGGACAAGCTTTCTAACAGTTCAAACCACGCGCAAATTGGAGTTCGGAAGTGTCTGGTGCAAGTCTGCAAAGTTTGATGCAGCAGTAATGCGCCTTAGGCAAAATCCTATGCGCCCAGGCGCATCTTGAACTCTACACAGCAAGTCCAAGTTTGCGAACTTGCCCCGGCCAATCCCGAACTCCAATTGGCGCGTAGTTTGAACCGTTAGAAAGCTTGTTCAATCTACTTTCCTACCAAGTTGGTTTCGATGAAAATTATGTTGTACATCAAAATACATGACCATTTTACCCTCAATTGATCGAAAAATAAATTATTCCAGTAAAACGGTCGTATCGACCTCATATTAAATCGGATTAAGACAAATTATATATTGATAAATATGGTTTACATTGTATTAAAAGCTGATGGAAACAAATAATTAAAATAATAAAGTTTTATTTATGAAAAGTTGGTCAAAGGGAGATTAATTCAAAGATCATCGGAGCGACAAATGCTAAAGTACTTTTTCGGCTTTTCGCCTCTCATTTATACATTCTAAGTTGCATTCGGTGCACACATCCCTAGTTCTAGGGTACTCATTTATTCTGTCAGAGTCTCCACAAGGTCCAATTGGTCGTATCGCTTTCTGTGAAGTCTTTTCAATTAACATAGAGATGCATATGAAACAAAGAAAGAGATTTTTATTGCATAATATATGTAAAGTCATACCAGTGGGGTTCTTCCTCTGGAGTCTCCAATGTCAGGATCCAACCCTGCCTTAAGAAGCTCATCAAGGAAGGCGGCATTGCCAGTATCGGCAACAGTGAGCAAGTTGACAGACATGTTTGGGTCATCATCTTCTTCCCCACCCTCAAGCCATATATCTCCAATTTTCAGATCCGTGAGCTTTTTGTGATGCTGTCAACAGGGTTATTCAATATAACCAACAAAGCAAATCTCAAAAGGATTATAGCTGCCCGTTTGGAAGTAACGGAAACTTTAACAGGCATGTAGAGTTATTGCCTAGCTTCGTCAACTTGCAACTTGGAAAAACTCTTCAGATTATTACAAGAATAGTGCGCGGGTGTTATCAAAAATTCTTGTTTTCTTTCCAATCGACGGAGAATCGACGGGAAATCGTATTGTAAAGCTTGCTGGAATGTGGATGTGAAAAGTGGAGTTTGGTTCCTTGCCGTATTTCAGGACTTCTTTGGAAACAAACAATGAAATGGATGAAGTATGGAAGAAGATTAACAAAATGGACTTTATTAACCCTCAAAGTAGAAGAACAATCAATCGAGATGATTGAGTGAACAATTACAAGTTAATTCTACTCCTAGAAAAGAAAAGATAAAGGCCTGATTGGCGTTGTTTGTGTGTCCCTGAAACTGCTACTAACTTGTACTTAAATAGGCCTCCTCCCATTACATTTGAATTCAAAACTTTCCCCCCAAAGTGGCAGTTGAAAACTTCTCGGATTCTGATTATGAACCTCTTTCAACTGCCGATCATGCCCACGTTGAGAAAATTGTCTCGTTGATTGCGGTTTCCATCCATTTCAATCGTGGAATCATGGGATCCACGCTCATGTGACACCTGTCACTCGATCGACGGTCCAAAGTGCCACCAGGATACGCCACGTATAGGTCAATCGATGGACAAGACTGTTTATAGTTTTACCATCGATTCACCTCTATTCTGAATCATTAAGTCAAGTCCATTCTATCCTCACATTTGCTCATATTTATCCTTGCCACGTGTCACCTAATCGACGGGTAAAAAATAGAAATCTTAATTGTGGCACAAACAATGCCCCCCTTATTTGTTTGAGTTAAAAAGACATCATTTAACTCGAATAAATAATTCCTTCGCCTTTTCCAAAAGGCGTGGTTAACACACGAGGCTTTTCCAACGTATATATATTCTCTCGTTTATAAAAATTAGGGCATCGTTTGAAACCATCAACTCCCGAATCGATGGCGCGTAAGAAAGCTCCTCAAGGCAAAGCCATGGCTTCCAAAGCTTTCTCCAAATCGTCGTCTCCTCAGACAACTCAGAAGAAAACATCGAGTTCTCAGAAAACGGAAACCCCAACAGAGTCATATCCCCCAAGGTATCCTCAATGTCTACGGGAGGCACCACAGTTTCCTCTTTATTTTATTTCTGTAGTTGGTTGCCCCTCTAAATTCATTCTGGGCCCTATTTATTCTCCAACTCCTCCTGATTCACTACCAACCTATTATCCGGTGAATTTTGATGAGCCCTTGCTCCTCTCGCTCCCAGGTCTCCATCGCACTGGCTGGAATACCAGAGGGACAATCCGATCATGGCCCTCTGTATTTCCATCTTGGACCAAGTGGGTAGACCGTATGAGGGGATACTTACACCTTTCGTGGCGTGCCATGGGAATTTACGAAACCATAGACCTATCCACACAGGCTTTTGAATTTAACCCTAATTTGATTGCTGCTGCCGCCTGTTTTTGGTCAGTTTCATCCAATACCTTTGTTTTTCCATATGGCCCCATGAGTCCCACAGTCTTAGACATTGCTCATCTGACTGGCCTACCATGTATAGGTGCAGAAGTTAACGCTGCTTTGGATCATCGTCCTTGTGATCCACCATTTGAGGCCTCCACTGATAATTCGTGGAGTTATTCATACTTTATATCCCTTTTTTGCACTTCTGATCTCAGAGAACCATCATTTACTGAGAAAGTGGCCTTTTATTTGTATTGGCTCAACAAATACGTGCTGTGTGTGTCTGGCTTAAAGATCACCAAAGAATATGTCCGTTTGGCCATTTGCCTAGCTCAAGATGCACAACTTGCTTTAGCTCCCTTTGTACTAGGGACATTATATAAAGGGTTATGGACATTCACAAATATAAGATCACCAGTAACTGTGGTGGCCCTTTTTGGATCCTCCAGGCATGGCTGTATGCCTATTTTCCATTTCTTAAACCTTTAAGTTATTTTCCAAGAAGGAAAGATGGGGGTAAGTGTTTGAGCTACGCAGAATATTTTTTAGCTCATGATCCTAAGCACGAAGACTCATCCTTCAAAAGGTACCTCACAGCTTTCCATAGCCCTAACCTCGAGGACTATCCCACCTGGCTGCCTTTTAAGGACTGTCAGTACTCGTCATCACGAAGGATTGAACCTATCCTCAAATTTTTGGTGCCAGCCCAAACAGTGAATGAATTTTGGGCTAGCGTTTTGATATCAAGATTCCTGTCGATAGGATTCTCCCCCTCGACCACACGCTTTTCCAACTGCAGTTTTGAAGTCTACATGCCAAATCAGTGTGCTCGGCAATTTGGTCTGTCACAAGGGATCCCTGTCCCTCATACACATCCACGGATTAAGGATTTGGCCAAAACGAGGCCAATTGTGACCCAGACCTCTCTAATTACAGAATTGATTGGACAATTTCAAGGCATCAAGGCCAGTTTCCAACTAGCAAGTTTTGTGGCCGAACCTTCTCTTACTTCAGAATTTGAATTGTTTTGGGACTGCATCAAACCCACTATCTTCAATAAAGATCTGAGCAACTGCCTTTTGCGACTTGATCCTGAAGAATCCTCATCAGGTATCTTTCATAAAATCATCCCTCTTTATTTTGTAGACACAGAGTCCTAAACCTTATTAACTATTCCTCATTGTTTTAGTTCCTGAAGAAACTTATGTCTCAAGAGGCCCAAAAGGCCAAGACAAAGGGAAGCAACCTGAGGTTTCACTTCCCTCCAGGAAAAGAAGCAAGACTTCCCAAGCTCGAAGTGCTTTGCAAGATCCCCCATTGATGGCGGACGCAATGAAAGGTCTTGATTTGCCAGCTCGACAAGCCAGTTCTCCAGAAATTGCTGAAGATTCTGAGACACTGGTGACATTTAAAAGGGTAAAAATTTCATCCTTCTGTCAATTTGGACTATAGATATCATCTGTTACTCCTCCATTGATTTATTTCTTTCACATTTAGAAAACAAGAAGGAGACTGCAATTGGCACCTCAATCAGAGGATGAAAGCAGTAAAGATGAAGGTTTGACTACAAACCAATTAATTCCTGTCAATTTCTTCTTCTATTATTCAATTTGACCTTCCATTTAATATCCCTTTACCTTTAACATGTCCAGCGCCAATTCCGGATGAACATGTCAAAATTTCTGAAATGGATCACGAATCAACCTTTCCAGAGGTTCAAACATTTGATCCAATTACTGAGCTTATCTTAAGCTCAATACCTAATTCCCCTGTGACTCTGGGAGTTGATCCCCCTGTGGAACAAGGAACCATTAGTGCTGAGCAACCAGGAATTCATTCTCCAAGTCAAGGAGACAGAGTACGGGAATCTCCTTTTAATCAATCAAGAATTCGTTCTCCTATCCAAGGAGAATTTATGTCAGAGCCCGTAGAACTATTGGTTGAGGCTACTGAACCCTCAGGGCAACAGCAAGTAGAAAGGGAAACCCTCACTCCAGAGTTGATCCTCATCCCTACTACTCCAATAACTTTTTCTCCACCTGCCCATGGGGCTGATGCTGAGTTACCAACTAATTCATCAAACTCTGACTTGGACCTCATGCTGACTAAAACCAAGCAATACTCTGAGTTTTATTCCAAGTCCATTTCTGAGTTTTCTGAATCTCTGACTTCTCCACCACCATCTGAGCTTAGTGAGGAAACAAAAGAGGAGATAAAAACCTTTTTCGGGCTACTTGAACTTCCACTGTTGGAACTTGCCACTAAACACTCTGTAGCTTTTTCTGGCTGTATCACTTGTTTGATATCCAAGAAAGTTTTCCCACTGTCTGAGCAAATCAAACTTGAAGAATTTGGCTCAATTGTAACGGAGAGTTTGACAGTAGCAGCCTACTGTCAGAAAGAAATGAAGAGCAAACAGGATACCCTTAATCAATTTGCAGCCATCTCAGCTAATTTGGACACAATGGGGAGCAATATACATCAATTGAAAGATGAGTTGCAACAGATTGAGGACGAAAAGGCAGCCCTTCTTGCTCGTTTGAGTCAGCTTGACAATCAACAAAAGATCTTATTATCACGCAAAGAGTTGATCAGTCGAGAATTATCCAAGATCTCCTGTGATGAGCAAAGCACTAAGGCCATCATTGCTATGGCCAACACTGATCTTTTGAAATATCAGGAAAAATACAATGCTACCAACAGCAAGTGGAGCTATTTCTCCCAATTGCTCTTAGAAACCAAACTCAGGAATCCATGATTAATTTGTATATTATAACTTATCATTTTGGCCTCTATGTTTCAGGCATCTCATTAGTTGGACTCTGTATTTTCTTGCAATGTTTAGCCTTGCTTGCAGGCTTTTACACTTCTTTTCTTGAAATATTGATATTAATTTCGAAGTTTGTTTGTCTTATTCCTGTATTTATCCAAATTACAAGAATCTCTTAGCAACTCACGTCCCTAATCGATAGGGGAAATCAACCCTGCTTACTCATTTCTTTTAAAATTTGAAATAAACCCACCGATAGGGTTCATTCATAGGAAATCACGAAACCAACTAACCAAAGTTATTCCCTTCCTTGGTAATTGATGTAAATTGTGGCTAACCATTTCCTTCTTTACCAATGGGATAAACCAATGATAAATCATGGAAAATACCAACCGTCACTTCCTCCATTTCCTGTTAGTGGGGCTGATCATGGGTAATAACTGCTTTTAATTAACTGCTTGGAAACTGAACCATTGTTCATATTTTCCTTATAAATTGGATCTTTGTGGAATGATTACACATCGATCCCTTTCTTTTCAATTGACTTCTCATCTTCATAGTCAAATTAGCACCATGGACATCGATCTAAACACTCCCTCGCCTTCTTTTGATACCGTCGATCGGCCACTCTCTCCCACTACAGCCATTTCAGGCTGGGATGATCCTTTGCCTTCTAACCCTCTATCCATTTGGGGTAACAATCCACCCACTGAAAGGGTCGTCATCAGAATGGAGGATCCTCCTTTATATCCTAATTCGAGTGTTCGACGTTCACACGTCAAAGTCAGTTATCAATTTCCCTGGGTAAGAGACGAACCCCAGGCAATGTTACTGGATTCACTACTTTCTATGCCATATAGGCCAATGCCATTTCAGCTGGCAGAGGCAGGTGGCAAACCAAGCTTGGAGAGTCATGAATCCCTTTTCAAGAGGGCCAAAAATCAACAAGCTTATTGGAAGGAAATGGTTAGAAAGCCACAATTTCCTGTTGGCTTTTCTGATGACCAACCTGACATCTCCCCCCTACCTGAGAACCCTGATTGGTTTCAAGAGTTAGAGAATCTGAGGTACAATCCTCCACTATCTCAAGCCCATGTTGGGTATTCGATTTATAGAGATTCTGATGAAACTACAGCCAAAGAGCTATTGGCTGCTTTTGCTTTTTTGGATATTCACATTCTGGAGGAACATGTCCCCTATTTGAACTTCTTATGGGCATGTGAAACCCTTCAATTTTATGAGAGTAGCCTCATTACTACCCATCTTCATGGGTTCAAATCTGCACTGCCTCTTATAAGGCTTTGGATGAAGACCAGCACTGCTGCTTTCTATGATCCCTTTTGGGTTGATTATGAAGTTCAACATGACAAAGTGGTTAAACTTCATAACAAAGTGTTAGATTTAAATTACTCCAAATGGGAGCTGCCACCAAACTCCTCAAAAGCTCTGTTCAAAAAGCATCAAAACTGGCTTCGGAAGAAAAACCACAAGAGAGCTCACCTCTTGGCTCAAGCTGAAAAGAGTGTAATGGCCATGAGGCCATTGGTAGATAAAAAGATAAAGATGGATGCAGAGGCAATGGCTAGGGACAAAGAGCATTCATTCCTGACTTATGCTTGGGAAAAATTCCATGTTTTCGTTACTTGGAGTTTCCCACATTATTTTGAGATCATTCGGATTGATGTTGAGGGAAACCCTATCAATGCCTGAATTTCCTTTCTAAATAGGAAATTTATGTTTATTTCCTTTTATGAACAGGAAATGTAACTTGTTTTATCTAATGAAAAGTTTAGCCTAAATTTATAGGCTTTCAAGTGATGGTCTGTTCAAGTCTGAATTATTTGTCCATCCGTCGATTTTATGTTTTCATTCGTCAATTAACTCCCAAGGGGATGGAAAATATGCCTTTAAATACTTTCCATTGATTGTTCTTTCATGGACACTTCCAAGAATAGATTCTAACTGATAAGCACCTCCTCTTAGAACTTTTAACACACGAAATGGTCCCCACCTCCCAATTTGGGGACCATTTACCAAAGTACCCTTTCTTTTTCTTATCTAAAGGCAAAATTGCTTTCCAAACCAAATCCCCTTCTGCAAATGATTTCTCATGGACTCTTTTATTGTAGACTCTTTCTAAATTCCTTTTCTGTGCTTGTATGTTGTTTAAAGCATCAATTCTGGATTCTTCCAGTCCATCTAATTCTTGATACATTGCTTCCTCAAAATCCATATTGTTTGGGCTATAATGCTTAGCCACTCTGTGAGATATAATATTAACTTCGACGGGTAAAACTGCGGCTTGGCCATATACTAGCTCATATGGCGTAGCCCTGGTGCTCTCCCTTTTTGAAGTCCTATAGGCCCACAACACTCTTGGCAGTAGATCATGCCAATCCCTTGGATTGTCAATTATCATTTTAGATAAAGTATTTTTAATAATTTTATTTGTAGATTCTACTTGCCCATTTGCTTGGGCATAATAAGGAGAAGAATTCAAGATTTTAACTCCATATGAGTTAACATAAGTCATTACTTCATGACCATTGAACACAGATGCTTGGTCAACTGTTATTGTCTCAGGAATACCAAATCGACAGAAAATATGCTCCTCAATGAAATCAATTACTTGTTTCTGTGCTACATTCTTCAATGGGATAGCTTCTGTCCATTTTGTAAAATAATCCGTCGCCACCATTACATACTCATGCTGTTGAGAAGAATGAGGAACTATTTCTCCAATCATATCAATTGCCCATCCCCTGAAAGGCCATGGTTTAACAATTGATTGTAAAGGAAAAGCTGGAACCCTTTGAATAGGTCCATATTGCTGACATTTCTGACATCCCTTAGCATATGAGATACAATCTTTTCTTATTGTTGGCCAATAATAGCCATATCTTTTGAGTAACCATTTCATTTTCTCTCCAGACTGGTGAGAACCACAAGTTCCCTCATGAACTTCACCCATAACTGTCATTGCTTGGGATTTATCAATACACAGCAATAATACTTCATCTGAAGATTTTCTGAATAAATCATTGCCTACTATAACATAGTTTATGGCCCTTTGCTTTATATTTCTGTCTATTTTCTCCTTTGGGTTCTCTAGAAATTTCCTTATTGGAACCCTCCAATCATCAACCAGATTTATTTCCATAATATCAAAATCATTGTTATCTCTTTCAATAGAGAAAGGCAAGAATCTTTTTTGGACCTTTATTAATTTGTCACTTTGCCCTTCTGGAATCTTAATTCCAGAAGCAATTTGTGCCATTTGATTAGCATCACTATTCTCCAATCTATAAACATGTTGTAAATGCACTTCATCAAAATATGTTATTAGAATTTTAACTTTCTGTAGTTGTAATTCTAATAAAGGATGATTGCACTTATATTCACCTGTTATCTGTCGAATTACCAATTGTGAATCTCCCGCAACATTTAAATACCTAATATTCAATTCTTTTGCAATCTCTAATCCAATAATCAAAGCTTCATACTCAGCTTGATTATTGGTCAGAATCTTGTTTTCATCTAACTGAAAAGAAAACTGTAAGAATTCTCCTTTTGGGGATGTAAAAACTACACCTGCTCCAACTCCTCTGTCAGTCTTGGAGCCATCAAATGACAACTTCCATGGTTTTATTTCAACCAAATGTATCTCAAATTCATCCTTTTCTATTAATATGTTAGGATGATTAGTTATGAAGTCAGCTAAGGCTTGCCCTTTTGCTGCCTTTTGAGGCATGTACTGTAAATCATACTCTATTAAGGATAATAACCATTTCCCTTGTTTACCTCTTAATATGGGCCTTGTTAACATATATTTGATGATGTCCGTTTGTGCAATCACATATACCGTCGATGGTAACATGTAACATCTTAGATTGGTGGCAGAAAAGTATAATGTCAAGCATAGCTTCTCAATAGGCTTGTATTTTATCTCACATTCATTTAATCTCCTACTAAGATAATATATGGCTTGTTCATGGCCATTTTCATTATCTTGAGCCAAAAGACAACCAATCGACTGGTGTCCTGCTGAGATGTATAATTTTAAAGGCTTTCCATTTATTGGTGGCATCAAAACAGGAGGCCTTACCAACGATTGCTTTAAAAACTCAAATGCCTTCTGATGTTCTCCCTCCCATTTAAAATCTTTCTGAGATTTTAACTTTAAGAGTGGGGAAAAAGCAAGAGTTTTTCCAGACAGATTAGAGATGAATCGCCTAAGAAAATTTACCTGTCCTAGAAACTGTTGGAGTTCCTGTTTATTTGTTGGAAGCTGTGCTTCTATTATAGCTTTTGCTTTATCTTTATCAACCTCAATCCCTTTCTTATGAACCAGAAATCCCAAAAAATTTCCAGCAGTAACTCCAAAAGCACATTTCATTGCATTCATTTTCAGCTTATATAGTCTCATTCTCACCAAGACTTGTCTTAAATAGTCTATATGCTCATCAAATGTATGTGATTTTACCACTATATCATCAATATAAACTTCCATAAACCTTCCAATTAGGTCATGAAAAATCACATTCATTGTTCTTTGATAAGTTGCTCCTGCATTCTTTAATCCAAACGCCATAACAATCCATTCAAATAATCCAATATATCCTGGACATCTAAATGCAGTTTTGTGTGTATCTTCCTCTGCAATGAATATTTGGTTATATCCAGAATAACCATCCATAAAGGAAAGAAATCGATGGCCTGCGGTTGCATCCACTAGATGGTCCACAACAGGCATGTGATACTCATCTTTTGGTGATGCCGTATTCAAATTCCTAAAATCAATGCATATTCTAACCTTGCCATTTTTCTTGATTACAGGAACAATATTTGAAATCCATTCAACATACTTAACAGGCCTAATAAATTTGGCCTTAAATAATCGTTCCATTTCTTTCTTTACTTCTTTTTGAACCTCAGGTGTCATCTGTCTTGGAATCTGTTGATATGGGACAAAGTCCTCTTTAATAGGAATTTTATGTTCAACTAGTGATCTATTCAAACCAGGCATATCAGGATAATCCCAAGCAAAGCAATCCTTGAATTCTAACAACAAGTACTTCAAACGATCCTTCATTTCATCAGGTAAAGCAGCACATACATGAAGAATTCTAGGATCTTCCTCTGTTCCTACATTAAAATCCTCTAATGGATCTTTTACTTCTGCTTTATAATCATCAAGCTTAGCAGGAGCAGCTTTAAGATCTTCCATAGCTAATTCCTTAACAGACAAAGGACTATCATCAACTACGCAGTCTGCCCAATTACAAGAAATAGGCTCATCAGCCTCTAATTTCCTAGATACAATGAAAGAAAATAATCTCTTAAAAGTAGCTTTTAAAGTAGCTAACTCTTCATTCACATGACTTAGATTGTCACTGATCATGGGAAACCTTTGATGTAGAACCACTAAACCTTAGTATCATGTTAGGTCTAACAAAATCTCCACTTATTTCTTTAAAACCATCAGTAATGTATTTAAGGAATTGGCTTTCAGTAACACTTATTCCCATCGATTTCACTTCTGAACCTTCCACCTTGATTGACCATAAGTCTTCATCATAAAGACCTGCTTCCACATTGTTGGTATCTGCTTTAAATGGATGTTTATCTGCCCAGAAAATTTCCATACCGTCGATATCTTTATCCTCTCCTTGTTTCAGAAATATTAATGCCTGATGTAAAGAAGAGGGAACACACCCATTTATATGAATCCAATCTCTGCCTAACAAGGCATTATAATTGGAAGAAGAATCAATAACAAAGAAAGTAGTATTCTTCTTTCTATTTCCAATCTGTAATTGTAAAGAAATCACACCTTTAGCAGGTGAACATCCTCCTGCAAAGTTCCCAACTGTCACTTCTGTTGGAATCAAGTCTGACTCATTTTTATTCAAAATCTTCATCATTTTCGAAGGCAAAATGTTTACTATAGCTCCATTGTCAATCAAAACCTTATTAACAGGTTGCCCATTAATGTGAACCATAATATATAATGGCCTTAAATGCCTAACCAAGGCATTTTCGGGAGCCCTCAAGACAACCACGTCTTTTCCTTTTGTGTCTTTCTCAATTTGAATAGACTTCTTTTTTGAGTCTTCCTTTTGCTCACTTATTTTTACTATGGCATCTGCTTTGTCTTCAACATCCCCTTCTAAGATTGTGGGTTGATTAGGTTTTGCCTGAAAAGTTTTAGGCAAAACTAAAATCATGTTGCAATGAATTCTAGTAGGGGAGACTGACCCGAATTGGATTGTATCCAACGCTTGACCAAAAGAGGTAGACTTTTGGGAATCTGCTTCATTCTTGTCATCTTTGAAATCTTCTTTCATCATGTCTGAACTGTTAACTGACAGGAGATCATCATCCTCATCATCTTCTAACAATACTTGTTGAAATTCTGCCATTTTCTCCTTTAAACTCTTCTTGAATTCTGCCTTTTGCTCCTTAATTGATAGAACAGGAGACACACTTGAACTTTGCCCCCCAAGCCTTTGGGTGATGGCTGGTTTGATTGTTTGCCCCCCAGGTTTTTAGCTTCCTTTACCTGCTGTTTAGGCACTGCTTCAGTTGGTGCAGTGGACTCCCTAGTCCATACCATGGGAACTGCCCGATTTAGAACTGCTCTAGCCTTCATTTCAGGCCATTGTGTTGAATCCATCATCGCCTGTTGATCTCTCCTTTCTCTTTCTGAAATCTTCCTTTGTAACCTTCTTTTCTGAGTATTAGTAATGGGCTCAAATTCCCTTACACTTGGGAATTTAGGATGTCTTACTGTATCCCATCTATGATGCTCCATATTTGGTGGAATTACCATCCTCCCTTGATATCCACCTCTGACAAAAGGCATTCTTCCCCTTGAGTTCATACCTCTTGGGTAGAAGCCTCTTCCCCTTCCATTCATAAATGAAGGTGGATATATTAGGCCCGTATCTGGCTTCCCTGGTAATGCTGGAATCACAGGATATCCTTTAAATAGGAATGGTCCATCATCTTCTCCATACCATTTGAGTGATTCAGAGGGTATAAAAATTCCAGGGTCTTCCCCTTCAAAAATCAACTTTGGACCTACATAAATCTGCAAATCACTACTTCCCATGGTATTGAATCTAATGGAACCTTTAGCATAGGTACCATTGTACTCTTTTTCTGCGACAACCTCTTCCCCTTTTTTGATTTCCTCATCACATCTTAGGCAAAAATAATTCTCAAACTTCTGCCTCATCTGAACTTCCTCTTCTCCTTCCATAATTTCCTTTTCTTCTTGAATCCTTCTTTCAATGTGAGATGCCATTTTTCCTTTCTTCATTCTGGCAGTCACCATGTTGACTTTTACCAAGGGAAAAGGATCAATATCAATCCCCATCACTTCTTTATTTCCCTTAGCATATTGTAACAGACCTTTCTGGATCAGATCCTGCACACAATTCCAAAATGTAACACAGTTGTTAGTATTGTGTCTGAAAGAATTATGCCACTTACAATAATCTTTTCCTTTTCTATCCTTTTCAGGAGGGATCATATGCCCTGGTGACAAAGTCAAGAACTTTTGATTAATTAGTTCATCAAACAATTGATCAGCTTTGGACAAATCAAATGAGTATTGTCTGAAATTAGCTTGATTTCTCCTGTTAGGATGAGATGAGGGCATATTCACAGGTTTCTCAGCCTTTGTCAGAGTATCACAAACAATTGGTGTTTTTCCAATCACTTGGGCGACATCAATCTCCACATCACCCTCTATATCTTGGTAATATGTTCCAAGTGATTTGCTTTTCCTGTACTCTCCTTCCATCAGAATAGCCTCATATCCAATGGCTTTGGAAGTAAAATCAAATAAATCTCTAAACTCAGTTCCAGTAAAATGTTTCTTAAAATCATAATCTAACCCTTCCTGGGCTATCTTTACTATTTCAGATTCAGGGATGTAAAAATGACACTGATTCCTAATCTTTTTGAATCTGTTCATATATTGTTCAACAGACTCTGAAGGCTTTTGTTTGATTTTAGCCAAGTCCGCTACTGAAATTTCTGGTGCATGCCTAAAGAATTGAGTATGGAACTGTTCTTCCATTTCCCTCCATGAATGAACAGAATTTGGAGGCAAGTTAATAAACCAAGAGAAAGCAGTTCTAGTAAGAGAATGAGGAAATAATTTTAATTTCAGAGCCTCATCCAACTCTGCTTCGCCTATTTGCAGGCAAAATCTCCCAACATGCTCTATTGTTGATTGGTTTTCTTCTCCATTGAAAAGAACTAAATCTGGGATTCTATAATGCCTAGGAAAAGGCACATTATCAACCCAATTTGGATATGGGTTTCTAAACATAGGTTTTTCGATTCTCCGTAATCCAGGGCCATACATGTCTTGCATAATATTCGTGAGTTGAGCCCTTAAATAAGGCTCTTGAATTCTTCCAGTTTGATTTGGAGGAACGAGAGTTTCAGGCCTAATATCATATCCATATGGATAATCTTGTCTTCTTACGTTTGGTGGATCATACCCATAAAGATTTGGATCACCATTAGCCATACCTGGAATATTCCTATTATCATTCCTAAAAATATTTGCATACGCATTTTGCCCTCCATGGGCATTATTTCCAATGTTCCCAGTCTCTGTTCCCATAGGGAGAATGGTTGGTACATTTTGATAAAAACTCTGGTTTTGACCATTGCTAACATTATTTGGAACTCTATTCATGCCGGAAAAAACAGTTTCAAAAGTTGGATTTTCAAATACCTGTGTAGTAGGTATTTCAGTGCTACGGTTAGCATATCCACTGGTTTGTCCAGGGTTAACATTTACGTTAACTGGGACTTCCACCGTTGGTTGATTTTGAACCACTGCTGGCTTAAACATAGCCATCAGAGTTTTGGCTACTTCACTTTCTGGATCATTTAAAATCCTCGCAAATTTTTGGACCAAGTCACGTGACTCACTTTCTAGACCAATTGGTTGGCCTACTTCTAGACTTCTCTGGTCTGGATTCCCAATATTGACTCCATTTGCATCACTTCCACCATTAGTGTTGGCAGAATTATTGTCATTGTTGCCATCTGTTGGCAATTGATTCCTAGTCTTTGGTGCCATTACTCACTTCCAAATTAGTAATGGGCCCTCCTTCTAGCGCCAAAATTGTTATCAAAAATTCTTGTTTTCTTTCCAATCGACGGAGAATCGACGGGAAATCGTATTGTAAAGCTTGCTGGAATGTGGATGTGAAAAGTGGAGTTTGGTTCCTTGCCGTATTTCAGGACTTCTTTGGAAACAAACAATGAAGTGGATGAAGTATGGAAGAAGATTAACAAAATGGACTTTATTAACCCTCAAAGTAGAAGAACAATCAATCGAGATGATTGAGTGAACAATTACAAGTTAATTCTACTCCTAGAAAAGAAAAGATAAAGGCCTGATTGGCGTTGTTTGTGTGTCCCTGAAACTGCTACTAACTTGTACTTAAATAGGCCTCCTCCCATTACATTTGAATTCAAAACTTTCCCCCCAAAGTGGCAGTTGAAAACTTCTCGGATTCTGATTATGAACCTCCTTCAACTGCCGATCATGCCCACGTTGAGAAAATTGTCTCGTTGATTGCGGTTTCCATCCACTTCAATCGTGGAATCATGGGATCCACGCTCATGTGACACCTGTCACTCGATCGACGGTCCAAAGTGCCACCAGGATACGCCACGTATAGGTCAATCGATGGACAAGACTGTTTATAGTTTTACCATCGATTCACCTCTATTCTGAATCATTAAGTCAAGTCCATTCTATCCTCACATTTGCTCATATTTACCCTTGCCACGTGTCACCTAATCGACGGGTAAAAAATAGAAATCTTAATTGTGGCACAAACAGCGGGGCATTCATTCTAGCAATTTAAGCAGAATGACGCGACAAATTTGCGTCTTTATCATTTCTAACCAAAAAGCATACGAAGATGAACTATTATTCAAATTTGCAATATTGATTCATTATGTGTTTCTTATACCATAACATATTCCATATTTTGGAACTCCATTTTTTTGTTCCACCATACGATCTTAATAGACAAAATGGGAACTTTGCATCTTAGTATCAAATATGTCCCCTGACTGCAAGCTCCCAACCACTCTCTCTTTCTCCATCTCGCAGCTGATTATATCCACCTCTCCGGATGCTATTATGTAAACATCCTCCGGGGCATCGTTGTGCATTATCACATCCTCTCTAGGCGGTATGTACTCTGCCTTCATATCTGCAACCTGATAAATTATGACGGTTAGATATAAATTAGTATTCATCATGGCATATAACACACCGAGAGGGTTCGCAAGAGTTTTACTGAAACTTAAACATGTTGAAGGGGACTCTTGCAAGCTCTAACATGACAAAAAAAGAACTACAGCCTTCTGGACACAAAACTGGCCAGAAAAAAAATCGGGTAGCATTCAAAATTTTTTGAGACTTGCACCAGTGACCAGTGTAATCATGCTATGATGCCTGGATTTGGGTCCGATTTGGTTTACCTATGAGGTTTCCGTTTCTTTCTTTGACACATTATTGAAAATGAAACTCTTACACTGTTACAGCATACAAAGTTCATACAAAATGCTGTGTGCTTATTTATCAATTGTCAAACACAATGACAAAGGCCTTGAGATTTCCGTTGTGTGGAGTCACGTCATTATTGTTGAAGTTTTGTAATATTAGGCAAGTTTTTCCATATGCGAAGTTTACAATGTATTTTGTGCATGTATGGGCTAAATTATGTTTCAACTGTGACGGACTAAATACAACGCAGAATTCAACTTAAAAGCCAAAATTCAAGCTGAAACTGACTGATATGTTTGGCTTTGTTTCGGAATTCCTAAAATGGGCCAACCCCGGAGGCCAATCCAAGCCAAAGAGGTCGATGGACTCGAATTTCAGCTTTAAAAATATTTCTTACTTAGATAAGTTTTTCTTTCCCCATACCAAGAGTAGGAGAATCTCCTTTGAGACACCCTTGAATAGATAGACCTTCTCCACCGTCAGGAAAAACAGGTGCTGCCGGATGCCTTTGCATATGGTTTTCCGAAGCTGCTCAATCAGTTCCTGCTGGTTCAAGCTCTCAGCCTTGAACCTGTTCCTTCAACCTTGGAGGCAGTCTGTTCCAGGACACGAAGTTTGGTGCAGCTTCAATGCTACTTCTCTGCATTAACACCACACCAACTATTTTCATCAAAACTTCTTGTGCTAAACCGCATTTTTCTGGTAAAGCAGGCGCGAAAATAAAATAAATTACGTTGCTCCCAAATACAAGAACAAAGACAAAAAAAGAAACAAACAGCTGGGCTTACGAATTCCATGGTATGGCGAGTGCCTTCGATGACCAAATTAGTCATGTTGCCAATCAAGTAAGCACTGACCCAATCCAAGTCCGACCGCCGTGGGGGTACTTGTCTGCCAGTAAGTAGTAGATGCAACCAGCACAGTGCACCAGGAACACTGTCACCTACGAATAAAACAACAATACCCACATCCACAATGGCAAATTTCTAAATTTTATCCTCTTCGTAAACAACAATACCCACATCCACAACCCGCGAAAAGACTCATTTAATTCCTGAATGACAACTCAAGTTAAGACCTATTTCAATGATAAAAGTAATCCGGTAACGTGTTTAGTTTTGCTAGTCCTGCAACCACTTACACATTCATTTGTAAACGCAACGGTGTTTGTGCAAATGTGTGTTAGAGCCGATTCTCATGTGATATGACTAGTAAAGCTTAAACTAAAGCCACATTTATACATAGGACGTTTATCCGATTAAGATCCTCTCATGTGAAAGAACGGAGTGTTATTGGTATTCATTAACAAACAACAAACAGAGAGAGAGAGAGAGAGAGAGAGAGAGAGAGAGAGAGAGAGAGAGAGAGTGGAAGCTTACAGACAAGAGCCTAGCACATCTGACCCAGAAATAGCTAAACCTGATGTCCTTTTCCAGCCTGCAAGATTGTTGTCACCCATTTTGAGTTCAGATTTTGAAATCATTAAGTTGGTAATAAAAGTAGTAGTAATGTGAATGTAATGGTGGGTAAGAGGGTTATTGAAAAACCTGGTGAAAAATTGCTCGACGATACAGAGACGCCAAAAGCAGAGCAAACCGAGGAGGGAGAAACAGAGTCCCTTTTGGTGTTTCCCGGTGAAAAAGTAAGCAAACTCTTCGAATGGGATCGTTGATGCCATGTCCATCACGAACCAAGTTGACAGGTACCTATATATACACACACGTTTGGACATATTTATGTCACAACACACACATTAGTACATTACTAGCCTCGCATATAGTATTTCGAATCAAATGCATAAACTTACATCTCTCTGTCTCCACATTTCACAGGTTTGGTCAGGGAGTGTTTGCACAATATATTCACCGCATTTCGATGATCGACAGAAAGGTGACAATTATGAGAATGTTTCCTATTTTATTATTTCGTATTAATAATATAACTAGTTTTTATTTCTTTTATTTGTTTGTATTTTAATAAAGTGCAAGACAATGCTCCTGTTTCTCACAAAAAGTGCAAAACCAATTCGGCTTGGAGTCGCGGGCGTGCCATGGCAGGATTGTTGCCCAAATTTGTATCAAGGCCTTGAAGCCTCAATTTGACTTCTAACTGGACAAAAGTGCACGGCTTAAGGGTGGAGACCCTGAGGAGGTTCGTGGTTTGCCTTTGCGGGATAAGGATTTAGTATTTTCTAACCGTGTGAAAAATGGAAAGAAAAGTAGAACAAGGCCTAAAACAGAATTAAAAGGACTTTATTAACGGTTTAACAATGTCTGGATACAAGGAAATGAAATAAAATCTAGGCTTGGCTAGATTGAACGGGAAAGTAAAGATAATTGAAAGATAAATTTGCATAAGCCGTGGGCTTGATGGTCGTAGACCTAAAGATAGAAGATAATTGAAAAATAAATTTGCATAAGCCGTGGGCTTGATGGTCGTGGACCTTTGCCAAGGCCTTCAATTCTGGTATTTATAAGCAATACTTCCAGGCCTTGAGCTGCTTCCACAGGCCTTCATGCATGGCTGCCAAGTGTCCTCCTGGTAAAGGCTTAGGCTTGAGCTGCTCCTACTTCCTCCAATGAGTGATTGCCACCTATCTAAGCCTTGCTGCCCACTCCAAGAAATCAGCTGAGGTCTAAAAGGCCTGAAAAAACTCTCATTTCCTGCATAAAAACTTGTAAAAGGGCAAAAGAAATTTTGGCTATGCAGAATCACGAAGGCCTTTTGAGCTGCTTGAATGCCTGGATAGAAGATCTTGGGCCCACCAAGGCAAAAATTTTACCAAGCCTTTTAGCCATTTCAATGACTCTTGAGCCCCTTTTAAAGGCCCACTGGCAATTTTTAAGTATTTCCATATATATATATATATATATATATATGTATATACACATACATTTATATATGGAAAAGAGAGATTTCGTGGGACTTGTGCCCTACCATTTGCTTTCTTTAAGCTTTCAAACAGCAGGCCTAGTTGAGCTGCTTGTGAGTAGCTTGGAGAGAAACTTCTAGGCCTTTGAGCTGCTTGTGCAGGCATGAGCTGCTTGTGAGCTGCTTGGGCTGTCTCCATGCATGGCTACCATGTGTCCCAAGCCTTACTTCATGCTGAAGGATAGTAGAGACTCAGGCCTTGAGCTGTTTGTAAGCAGCTTCCTTAGATCTGCCAAGAAAGAACATTCTAGGCCTTTGAGCTGCTTGTGAGCAGCTTAAGACCTTTTCCTGCCAATTAAATGCCATATGTGATGTTTTTTTTAAGAAGTAGGCTCATCTATTACTTGGGCCTGAACTTGAGGAGCATCATAGGCCTTTTCTCTTTGTACATGCGAGCCCAAGTCTGGAAAGAAAACTTGGGCTTTAACTGATTTAGGCCCACTTAGAAGGCCTTATTATTTCTAAGAACTGGCCTAGGCTTGGATAAAACACTCAGATCTAGTGGGTCAACCCAAGTCTTCAGCCAATCTTGGGCTTGAGCTTGTGATAACGAAATTTTAGGCATAAATTTGGCCCAGGCCTTTGAAATTCAACTTGATCAGTGGCGTTCATATCGGCCTGATTTCGTGGATGACCAATCATGAGCCTTTTCAAGGCCTGAGACCTTCATTCAAGGCCTTCTTCTAACCAACAAATTGATTTTCTAAATTTTGGCAAAAAATGGGTGTAAACAGCTCCTACACATTTGGAAGTTAAAAAGACATTTGTCATTGTCCTACACACTTTGAAGTTGAAGGGAAGTTATTTGGACACTTGGAAGCAAATTAGAAGAATGAAGAGTAGTGGGAAGTTAGGAAGTTATTTCCTACACATTTGTTGTTTCCTATAAATAGCCTCTTTTGGCTTCATTGTAATCTCTCAAACAAATCAAAGTCTTAACGCTGTTCTTAATTTTGTCTTACTAACCTACTTCTGGGTTATAATTAGGAGTAGGAGTAGGATTAACTTAATTTTCTTACTTTCAATGAGGATCCATCATTCTTGATTGCAATTCTACCTTGGCAAAATAACAAAGTCCATTTGTTATTTTTCTTCCGCTCCACCCCACTTCACTAAACCATCAATCCACTCCGCCCAATCGATGGGTCGATTCCGTTCTTGAAGATTGGCGGGTGACGGTCTTCTTTTATGAGTCAATTCATCACCACCAAAAAATAGCATTTGATTCATTCGTCATTTCTCTTCCTGTGAAGTCCTGAAATACGGCAAGGAACCTCAAATCCGTTTGTGGAGACAAGCTGCATTTGCTGTTATTTTTGTTATTGGCGTTGTTTTCCGAAATCTCTGTCGATTTTGATCGAAGGAAAAATTGGTAAACAGGGAGATTCACTTTGGCTTGAGAAATAGCTTGATCTATGGTTGCTAAACGGAACTGAGCTATTTGAGTTTGTGTTGTGTTTATTTGTAAAAGTTTGTTCAAGATTGGTTTGTTACATAAACAAATTTACCAAGCTTGAACATTTTTTTTTCAAGTTCAATAAGGTTTCAAACCAAGCTCCAACCAACTACTACTCGGCTCGTTTGGCTTGTAATGTACAAGAAATGAAAGCTACTCGAGATCGGCTTGTGTTCGGCTTGTTTGAAGCTCGGTGCGTTTAACAAGCTAATCTAAAACATACTTTTTAAGCTTATTGAATTTTCAAACCAAATTCGGCTTGTTTATCACCCCTAGCCAGACGAATTGCTTCTGATTCTTGTGGTATTTTGTTTTGTCTTGTTTCTTGTGGTCCTGTTGCCACTAGAGTCACTAGACAAAAGATACCCATGTATATAAACACAATTGCTATGCAGTGTGATCCCAGCTCCAATTGGGCTACTAAACAGGATATATGTCTTACTTGTTATCCGTGTTTGAAATGGATAAAATAGTTCATAAAAACATGTGCGTGATAACCGGATATTCGGGTCAGCTTGCGCACAACTCAACTAATTCTGAGGTTCTGAAGGTAACGACCAGGCATAACCCCCAGTGGCTCAAGATTTGGGTCCATGGAATTCGAACATGCAACCTTATGGTCAATCGCTTATTGCTTTCTCATGCCCACTTTGCTAACCCCTTGGGGTTCATGTGTGTGGTATCTTTAGTTACTCCATCCGTTCCCATTTTTTTAGTCCTAGTCAACACTTTTTGCTGTCCAAAAAATAGTACACCCTTCGTCCGTGTTTGTACAATTCTTATTTTTCCAAGTTTACCCTTCAATCAATTAATTCAATAGTTGAATTCAAGGGTAAAAGAGTACAATTGACACAATTTACTCATTGACTTTCAAACATGGACAAATATTAGGGACGGAAAAAAATAAGTTTGTGGACTAACAAACACGGACGGAGGGAGTATCTCACTTCCAAACCAAAAAGTTAAGAAAGTTTTATTTTACCCTCCTACTTTTAAATCGGTAGTAATAAAAAAGTTTAAAAAGCAATGATTGAATGGTAGACTGAAAAAATATGGGAATTAGACATGCAATGATTATGTTCTCTTATATAATTAATTGGAATTGGGACTAAAAAATGAGAATGAAAGAAGTATTTATTAATAATTCACGTTTAATGTGCCAATTGTCAATTCTTGATCATTAAGTATTGCACTAATCGGCCACATTGATATTTTGGGATAGAATTACCGCCTCCTTTTTTCCATGGCTCCCCCTATCTCGAATCAGGCTAGGTCTAATTCTTGCTCTTATGGTTGGATTATATATCCCTAACTTTGTATTTAGAATGCAAACATGGTGATAAGTTGGACCTTTTTTTATTTTTCCAAAACCTGAAATCAAAATCGAGCAAATCTTCACTGACCTCAAAGTTATCTGGCTGTGATGAGAGTCGAACTTGCAAACTCGAAGGAGTTAGACCTTTTATTGATTAGAGTAATCTTTTTTCCTACCTACTGCTTCTTCTTTCTTTAACCACGGAGGTCAAATTCAATTGCTAATCAAATTCTCCAAAAGGTGAAATCAAATATTGCTTGACACGTGATTCCGAGAAGATTTTTAGTACCAAGCGGTACGTGGTACCCGCTCGGCGCATCCGGGCCGTCCATTTTGGTTTTGAACTGCTCGGATTTGGAGAGAGAAAGAGAAGAGAGAGTGTTGGGATGAGAGGAGACAGAGTGTTTCAATCTGGGCCGTCCAATACACTTTTGGACAGCCCGATGTGTTGCTGGGGTACCACGTCTGCCAAGTGACGTGGTACCCATCCGGCATCCAAAAATTTCTCATTCATTCCAGTGTGTGGAAGGTATCAAGTAGTAACTTGTAATAGGGTGGGTGGTCCAACCTTCTGCCAAAACCTACAACCCTTGGAGGATTGACAACGACTCCTAATTAACCAAAAAAGAACAAGGGTTTGCCAAACAGCTCCTAGGCAAATTTACCATTATGAGATGGCAATTGTAACGCCCCGATTTTTGAAAATAAAATCGGAGGTTTTAAATATGAATTTCTAAAAAATTTATTGAATTAAAATTTAAAATCCAAACCAGATAATACCCTAAAGTTTCGTCTATTACAAATTATCGCAGAAATACTGAAAATAGTCTTTGTGGTAATAACTAAACAAAATAACAGAGCCATCTTCTAAGTTTGATACGGGTCCCAAGCATATTCTGGCTCGACTCCCACCTCTGGGTTCTCTTCAGCATAAAACTGTTCACCTTCAGGATTTGGTGTCTCTTCTTGATTATCTGCAAAATCTGGCACGGAAGCCAGGCAATCCGTACCTGAGTGAACAAGTTCACCCCGAAGTATAATCCAACCCAACTACCCTTCTTACTTTACAGATAGCAAGCAGCAGGAATAATAATAGTGCGAAAAAGTAATACAGAGTTTGTTCCACATAAATCAGTTCATTACTATCCATTAACTTGACGTGAAATCTAAGATCTCCTCCGCGGAATCTTTCCTCCCTCAACCGCTAGCCATGCTCGGTCCCATGAGGTCACTTCCCTTTGCTGTCGCAGATGCATCTAAGTTATGTACCGAGTATGCATCCCAATAACGACAACAAGGGGAAAGCTTATCATGCCTGAATCACAACTAGGGTTCGCCTATCTTATATACCACTCACCATCATCTCTGGACGCACGCCAGTTTATCAAATCATCACTGGGCACACGCCAGCACTGGACACACGCCAGTTTATCAACTCATCACTGGACACACGCCAGTTTCAATCTCATCACAAATCTCAACATCACGCCTGCAGGCAATCTAGAAATAGAACTTTCCAATTCATCCATTATCTAGTATCGTCTAGGTGAATTCTACTCGCATACCATCCCATGTCTCTAGGGTCCAATCTATCACTCAAATCGATGCAATATACAACAAATCAATAATAATTAAAACAATTAATAAACAATGTAATCACGCAACTTATTATGAACGGGCCGTTGCCCTTAATCTTGTATAGTCATAATGTCAACAATAAAGTAAGAGTTTTAAAAGGAATTTGAAAGGAAAATTTCCTAGGCTTTTATTAATTAATTCTAAGATAATAGATTAATTAAAAACTAATTAAATACATTAATTGGATAAAAATATTGAAACATTTATCATGACCTAAATAAGAGTCCTACAGGTCCTATACAACTAGTCGAGAGTCAAAAGTTGGGTCCGGAAGGTCACGGGAGTAATTTAAATAAAGACGTTTAAATAAGGTGGCCGAAAGTGAAGTAAATAGATAATAAATAATTTACAAATTAAAATATGCTACTGTTAACAAGATTTCATCTTCAAAATATAGAGAGTCTAAATAAAATTATTCGGGCATTTATAATAAGGTTATAAGGTCGTAAAGAATTTTTGATTGAAAACGCTATAGAAATTACAATAAATAGTAAATTAAATAAAAAAAAATATTATCTTAACAAGATATTATCTTTGAGATGCAAGAAGTCTAGAAAAAATTAGTTTGGGTGTTAAAACGTTGTTTGGAGGGTCGCAAATATTTTTCGTTTGTAAACTTTGATAGATAACGAACAAATAATTTAATAAATAGATAATTAAATAAAAAAAAATATGATCTTAACAAGTTATGATCTTTGGAGTGTGAAAAGTCTAGGAAAAATAGTTCGAGGGTCGAAAACGATGTTCGAAAGGTCGAAAAGTCAATTCGAAACGAAACAGGTCAAACCGCAAGGTCTGACCGGTCAAAGGTTGCGGTGGGAAGCCTAGCCGCGAACTCACGACTGGTTCTTGCGGTCCGCAGGTTGCGGCCGCAAGGTACGGTCCAGGTTCGGTTTTTTTGGTTTTTCGTCACGGTTTTGATGCATGGGTCCATTTAGGGCATAGGGTTACGCATAAAAACACTTCATATACTTAGAGGAGTGTTTGGAAGGGATTATACTACCTTGGTTCGGGCCGAATTGATTTTAGAACGAAACTTGATTTTTGGAGAAGACGACTACGGTTTTGGCGATCGGGGGACTTTGGGCTCGAATTGAATGATGCTTGGGGATGCTTGGGATTGAAGGAAGAGATTGGAATGGTCAATTCGGGTTTCGATTGGCTCCGGAAAGGAAACCCATTTTTCTCTCTCTCTTTTTCTCTCTCTAGAACTCCATTGATTGGAGTTCGATTTTTCTCCAATTTCTCTCTCTCTCTGGACTGGTGAAATATGGGGAGTGGCGTGGTGTGCCCTAGGGTCGGGGTTATAGGGTATATATAAGGGAATTTTTATAAAAGTTGATGAAAGTTGAGTTTAAAAAGGATTCTAATACTAGGGCTTGAGATGAACGAAAATAAGGGTGGAGATAATCAGGGAGAAGGAGTAGAGTCTGAGTAGGAGAGGGAAAGGTGGAAAGAAATTCGTAATATGCATGCATGCAATTAAAAAAATGAAATAGGATAATTAGATTAGAATAATTATGTTTGTATAAATATATCCTATTAAAGAATAATTAATTTTTATTATCAATAATACTAATTATATGATATTATTTTTAATAAAAATATCGGGTTGTTACAGCAATTCTCAATCTTCATGGCATGGTTGTGGAGTTGAGGTCTGGTGGCAATAGTGGTTGTGATAGAGCGGAACTGTGGTGGTAGTGGTGGTCAAGTGACAGTGGTCTAGATGGTGGAGGGGTGATGCATGTTACGGTGGTAGTAATGGGTGATTGACGATCTTTGCAGTGGACTGCTTCATGGCATGGTTGTGGAGTTGAGGTCTGGTGGCAATAGTGGTTGTGGTAGAGCGGAAGTGTGGTGGTAGTGGTGGTCAAGTGATAGCGGTCTAGGTGGAGGAGGGGTGATGCATGTTAAGTTGGTAGTGATGGGTGATTGACGATCTTTGCAGTGGACTGCTTTAAACCCACTTTTATAAAAAGAATTTTGCTATTTGTATGGTTGGATTCTACTTTATTTAAATACTTGAGAAACACTTTTTGTCGATATATAATAGAACTTGATCCGATTTAAAATGAGCAAGTTGCGGTTGTTTCATCGAAATAATTTATTTTTCAACCCTCTGAGAGTAAAATGGTCATATCTCTTGATGTACAATTTGTTTTTGACCCGAAAAAAATTCGTTATAAAGTAGATTCAACAAGCTTTTTAATGGTTCAAACCACACAAAAAACGGAGTTCGGGAGTTTCCGTGGCGAGTTCGCAAAATTTGGTGAAATTTCAAGGATGTGCCTTAGGCACATTGAAGTGCGCCCGAGGAGCATTGTTGCGCATTTAAGTGCGCCCGAGGAGCAGGGTATTGCGCCTGAGGCGCACTAAAAAGTTGCGCAATAGGTCAAACTTCGTGGGCTCGCCACGAAAACTCCCGAACTCCGATTTGCTCGTGGTCCGAACCGTTGAAAAGCTTGTTGAGCTGACTTTGCACCCCAAGTGGTTTGCATCAATTTTTTTATACAAGTTAGAGGACATGACGATTTTACCCTCAACAAGTAGAAAAATAAATCATTTTTTGAAAAATCCTCTAACCACTCATGTAAAATTGGAACAAAACCTATTTTATATCAAGAAAGAGGCTATTGAAAGTAATACTATACAATATTGTGGAATAAAACAAAAGAAGTATTAAAGTTTCATTTAAATTTAAATTCCTCCAACCACTCAAGATGCATGAAGAGTCTGCCTAACCTACTCCACCATTCACCAATATCATAGTTCGGCGAAGTAAATTTTCTTCATTGCATAGATACCTCGGGAATCCTTTCTTCACCTCTGTCATCACCATCATAACATGAACCCAGTTTTGGGTTTGTGCCCCATGTTGAGTTAGCTTCTTTATCATGTCAATCTCATTGACTCTGCTGGGGCCAGGTACACGAGAAGCCACATGAGAATTATAGGCCAAAACCTCCATTCGACTCGAACCCGACTCCATGGAATATGGTCTGGTTAGTGACATCCATATGTTCTGTTAAGATTTAAGCCTTCCCTGAGATGAAGGAAAGTCCCTTCATGGTCTCTTCATCCTTAGTGATGGCCTTCCCCCCATAACTTCCCAATCTTGGACATGGTTTCAGTGTTCCATCCTTGAATAGGGATCCCTTAACAATCTAGCCAAACCATCCTTTTTTGCTGCAAGGTCATATTGGGTTGCTATTTACATACATTGGAGAACCAAATATTCATCCAGCTTAGGTTACCACCAATTGACCTCACCTGGATCTCAGGACCTTTCTCAATTCTCATGTAAAATTGCCTCCCTCCCTTACTATTTCCAGTGAATTCAATGATTTCAATTCTGCTACAAAACTCCTCCAAAGCCACCCTGCACCAAGCTCTCTATCATTGATGGTTCAAGAGGTGTTGGCCAAGTTGCCTTTGACAGCTTCTGCAAATGAATCTCCTTCTCCCTATTCATCTTTGTTGCTAATTGTTGCCAATAGGTCTCCATGCCCATGTTCCTTTTGTTCGACTCATCAGTAACCACCGTCTTCTGATTGCTTTCCAGTCCATTTTTCACTCATCCCAGTAACTTCCAAGGGAATTTTGCGAGCTTTGCATGTATTTTATGACCTCTTATGCTAACTCCATTCAAATCATTTATAGCTGTTTGGCATTCTCTCTTAATCCAAACCTTACAAAACCAAACTTAGAGTTATTCCTGGATAATCTCTTCGCTGGAATTGCTACCTCTACATACTCAACATCTCAACTGAAAATTTGTTCCATCCATTCCTCATCCATGCCATCACAGAGATTGTCCATAAAGACATGGATCCTCTTAATTGCTAGCCATAGTTCCTTGTGATCTTGAACATCTCCTCCTACCTGTTACAAGCTCCCAGTCATCCATCTCTTTTAACTTCTAAACTTACCAGAGATTCTAGTTGAGTAATACTTAGGGAAGCTCAGGATTTTGCAATGCCTGGGGATCCAATCCACTGCTTTAGCTAGAATCCTGATGATGAAACGATTTCTGATTATACAATGAAGTGCGGAGAGCCCTATGAACCTTGTGGACACTCTTACAGAGTGAATGAGTTCCCTAGAACTAGGGATGTGTGCATTGAATGGAACTTAGAATGTGTAAATGGGTGCCAAAACGTACTTTAGCCTTTGTCGCTCCTATGATCTTTGAATCGGTCTCCATTCAACCAACTTTTCATAAATAGAACTTAATTATTTTAATTGTTCATTTTCATCATCTTTTATTACAGTTAAAACCTTATCTATCATTTTATTATTTGTCTTAATCCGATTTTAAATGAGAGCGATATGAGCGCTTCACTTGAATAATTTTTTTTTGACCAATGGAGGGTAAAATGGTCATGTACTTTGATGTACAAAATACTTTTCATTGAAACCAACTTGGAAGAAAAGTAGAATGAACAAGCTTTCTAACGGTTCAAACCACGCGCAAATTGGAGTTCGGGAGTGTCCAGGGCAAGTACGCAAAGTTGGACTTGTTGTGCAGAGTTTAGGATGCGCCCAGGGCGCATTGAAATGCGCCTGGGCTCATAGGATTGCACCTGAGGCGCATTAATGCTGCATAATATGTCAAATTTTGCAGACTTGCCCCGGACACTCCCGAGCTCCAATTTACGTGTGGTTTGAACCGTTAGAAAGCTTGTCAAATTTATTTTCTAGCCCAAATAGTTTGGATAAAAAATCATTTGTACATCAAAGGAAGTGACCATTTTACTCTCGATGGGTTAAAAATAAAATTCATTCTGGTAAAACACGTGTATGTTTCTAATTTTAAATTGGATCAAGACCCATTATATATCAAGAAATAGTGTTTTAAAGTACTAAAGATGGTGGAATTCAACCATAAAAATATGTGCATTTCGTTCATGAAAACTTGGTAGAAACAAGACAACTACAAAAAACGTCGAAGCCACTAAGGCTAAAACAGGTTCTACGTTTCATTTGGTAACAATAAAATTCCTAATTCTAAGGTATTTCTTCTTTGCTTAATTGGTTCACAGTGTTCATAGAGCAGCCACACTTCATCAAAGCTTGGGAAAAACTGTTTCATCATCAACATTTGCCGAAACCAGGGCTTAAATATTTTCAAATTCAAATTTGGGTGTCTAAAACTATCAACACAATGAAAATTGAGAATATTTCCTCACGAGAACACTGAAAAGGATTGCCAGTATCTTCTATATTTCAATCTACGGCCACCACATTACAACTACGATCTTTAGTGCCGCCACAACTCCTCCAAAGCCACCCTGACCCAAGCCTTCTATCATTGATAGCTGTTGGCATTCTTTCTTAATCCAAACCTTACAAAACCAAACTTACTCAACATACCTACTGAAAATTTGTTCCATTCATTCCTCATCTATGCCTTCACAGAGATTGTCCATAAAGACTGCGATCCTCTTGCCAGCCATACTCCTTGTGATCTTGAACATCTCCTCCTACCTGTTACAAGCTTCCTGCCATCCATCTCTTTTAACTTCTAAACTTACAAGAGATTCTAGTTGAGTAATACTTAGGGAAGCTCTGGATTTTGCAATGCCTGGGGATCCAATCCATGTCATCCAGAGAGCTGCTTCAGCTAGATTTGACCTCTAATCAACTCCAGAAGCCGGCCCTCAATCTGATTTTGGAAGTTCATTTAGTTGGACCACTCCTAGGAAGGGTGGTTTTAAGATCAATTGTGATGCATCCTTAAGACTGATTTTTTTCAGGATTGGAAGGGTAAACTTATTGATGACTTTGCGCAGAAATCCACGCCTCTTCAATCTTGTGGTCTGAAGCTATGGCTATACGTCATGCTTGCGTTCTATCTAAGGTTGAACCACTCCTTGCATTGCTGTGAAAAATAGACATATAATTGAAGAGCAAAAACAATGAAAAGGACAGTAAAGGGACACTCGACATAGATTGTTGTTTTCCCACATAACAAGAAATTAGCATAAGAAACATTCGAATATTTCATATCTGATGTTAGATTTATGGTCACAATCATTAAGTATACACGTATATATGAATTCCAAACTCGGGGACCCTGTAGTGCAGAGGTGCACTGCAGGCTGTAGTGCGTAATCTGAGCTGTCCATGTCCACAATCAACGATGGGCCATATTAGCAACTTACAGATATATAGGAGACACTAATACTCCCCTACCATTGAGGCTAGTGTATATAAGTAGTGTATAGTCATTAGTCATACATAGGGTTGCTTGAGAATCATAGTAAGTTCTTTGTCTAGATGATCTTTGATTACATTAGAGAATTTGAGTCTTCAACTATGTAAAGCATGTCATTATCTCTGATCACTTCAGTGGAGTCAATTTCTGCTCCTTGTTCATCGAAAAACCAATGCATTTCTTGCATCAAATCCAAACTTTTCACCTACCAGAGAAAAGTAGAAACAATTGCGCCATTAGAAATAAAGAGTTTGATCTGAAATACAGAGTGACCTTCTTAAGTACTAAGATGGTTCAATTCAATCTGTAAAAATGATTAAGTCATAGAAATTAAGGCATGATTAGTTCTTGTTGCCTAAATAAGCATGATGGTGGACTTATTTACCTTTGTTTTTTCCATGCTTGTGTAGGTCCTTTTGTCTTATTGTTGGCTTGCTCCGGTGGGAGTGTGAGAATTTTACTGTGGAAGTCTGAGAATATTACATTGGAACAGTGGAAGTGTGATAATATGATAGTGGATGTGCGTGAGTATTATGGGACAAATGGCCTAAAGTCTTTACACGGAAGCGATGTTCATTTGGACTTGATCTGCAGGTGGTCTTCTTAATATTGGACCTGGAAGTAAGCCTGAACTGACATTGTTCCCTTCATTAATTAAGGTCTCAAATTTTGGAGCTGAAACTTGGGAGCTGATAACATGACTTTAAATTCTACCACTTGGTACAGGTGAAGGGTGGACAAACTATACCGTAACACAGAAAGATGTTCAGAATGCAGTGCGGCAGCACATCATTCATTACTTTGAAGTGCCGGTCCTATCTATAATGATTGTAGTGCTGCCGGCACAACATTCTGATTACTTTTCTAAAATGTTTAGTATTAGCAAACAAACTACAAGAAGAGAGGGGTATTTGAAAATTCAATGTATCTGCAATGCTTTTGAGGTCCACGAGTGAATTTGAAAATCTAATGAGCCTCCCAGCTTCAGTGCAACAACTATCCCTCCTCACCACAGGGTGTCCTCGATATATGCTAACTCTTGGAGAAGACATCCCCTTTAACCTTCCCAAATTGTCCTCTTCTTCTCCTTCTTCCCCCCTCAAAATCACTCCCTTTGTCAATGCATTGGGCACGGTCACCCGGTACCCCACCTCCCTTTTCTGCAGCATTTCATTCAAATTCGCCCAAGGAAGATCGGATGGATCCGTTTCACCCACATCTACGCCATTCATCACAATGAGCATCACCATGTCTTGGTGGTTTCCTGCCATGGCGATTCGGAGGGCTGTTTTGCTGTGGCAGTCCGTTGAGTCCACGTGCAATCCGTGTTTTAATAGCTCCTTCATCACCATTATATTGTTTCTCTTTGAAGCTGTGAATAAGAGGTCACTGGCTGTGTGAATATGACAGCCCAGTGGTAAAGTATCCGGAAAATTGAATGGTGCTTTGCTAATATTGCATCCCATAGTGCAGTGTTTCCATCAATATCTGCCATAACAAGTTGTATGATAATTCGAATTAAATTTTACCCGAAAGAAATGAAAAAGAAAAAGTCCTAGTGAATTGGATAGAAAGTTTGTGAAAGAGAAATCAATACAGTTCAAGTGCTTTTACCTCTGTTGTGAATGTTACAAGCATGCTTGAGAAGTACCAGTTCACACTCTTCATGCCCTTTTGATGCTGCAATGTGCTGGTGTATACGAAGAAATGAAATTGGAAACATCACTACAAAAAACAACAGTATTACCTACTAAAGGAAAAGGAGGAAAAAACTGGGTATTCGTGGGCTACTTGCATTGGATTGTTTTCTGGCCTCTCAATGCTGATACAACCAAGATAGCAGGCCGGAATGAGAAACATAGACGTATTTTACCGGAATGAATCTTGTTTTGAGCCATCGAGGGTAAAAATGGTCACTTCATTTGATATACATATGATTTTTAATCCGAACTACTTGAGATAGAAAGTAAATTGGACAAGTTTTCTAACTGTTCAAACCACATGCAAATTGGAGTTCGGAAGTGTCTGGTGCAAGTCCGCAAAGTTTGACATGTTATGCAGCATTAATGCGCCTCAGGCTCAATCCTTTGCGCCCAGGCACATCCTGAACTCTACACAACAAGTCCAACTTCGCGAACTTGCTCCAGACACTCCCAAACTCCAATTTCCGCGTGGTTCGAACTGTTAGAAAGCTTGTTCAATCTACTTTCCTACCAAGTTGGTTTTGATGAAAAGTATTTTGTACTTCAAAATACATGACCATTTTACCCTCAATTGATCGAAAAATAAATTATTCAAGTAAAACGGTCGTATCGCTCTCATATTAAATCGGGTTAAGACAAATTATATATTGATAAATAAGGATTACATTGTATTAAAAGCTGATGGAAACGAACAATTAAAATAATGAAGTTTTATTTATGAAAAGTTGGTCAAAGGGAGACCAATTCAAAGATCATCGGAGAGACAAATACTAAAGTACGTTTTCGCTTTTCGCGCTCATTTACACATTCTAAGTTCCATTCGGTGCACACATCCCTAGTTCTAGGGTACTCGTTTATTCTGTAAGAGTCTCCACAAGGTTCAAATGGTCGTTTTCTGTGAAGTCTTTCAATTAAGATAGAGATGCATAGGAAACAAAGAAAGAAATTTTCATTGCATAATATATGGAAAGTCATACCAGTGGGGTTCTTCCTCTGGAGTCTCCAATGTCAGGATCCAACCCTGCCTTAGGAAGCTCATCAAGGAAGGCGGCATTGCCAGTATCGGCGACAGTGAGTAAGTTGACAGACATGTTTGGGTCATCATCTTCTTCCCCACCCTCAAGCCATATATCTCCAATTTTCAGATCTTTGAGCTTTGTCTGATGCTGTCAACAGGGTTATTCATTACAACCAACAATGTAAATCTTGAAAGGATTACAGTTGCCCGTTTGGAATTAAAGGAAACTTTAACAGGCATGTAGAGTTATTGTCTAGCTTCGTCAACTTGCAACTTCGAAAAACTCTTCAGATTATTACAAGAATAGTGCGCGGGGCATTCATTCTAGAAAAAAAGCAGCATGACGTGACAAATTTGCGTCTTTATCATTTCTAACCAAAAAGCAGACGAAGATGAACTATTATTCAAATTTGCAATATTGATTCATTATGTGTTTCTTATACCATAACAAATTCCATATTTTGGAACTTCATTTTTTTGTTCCACCATACGATCTTAATAGACAAAATGGGAACTTTGCATCTTAGTATCAATATCCAGCCTGATGGAAGTTCTTGAACATGGTGACATTGTCATCTTGTTTGATCTGCATCGCTTCCATCAGGGCACTGGTTTTGAGCCTGAGTAGCTGTGAGAGGGTCTTGGTTCGGTAAGTAAAGCTTTGAGGCCTGCGACAAAGTGCACCTACTTCTCCAAATATGTCTCCTGACTGCAAGCTCCCACCACTCTCTCTTTCTCCATCTCGCAGCTGATCATTTCCATCTCTCCGGATGCTCTTATGTAAACATCCAGGAATAGGTGAATCAAATTTCAGCTTTAAAAATATTGCTTACTTAGAAAAGTTTTTCTTTCCCCATACCAGGAATAGGTGAATCACCTTTGAGACACCGTTGAACAGATAGACCTTCTCCACCATCGAGAAAAACAAGTTCTGTCGGATGCCTTCGCATATGGTTTTCGGAAGCTGCTCAATCAGTTCCTACTGGTTCAAGCTCTCAGCCTTGAACCTCAAGCACATATAAGCCAGTATCTGTTCCTTCAACCTTGGTGGCAGTCTGTTCCGGGACACGAAGTTTGATGCAGCTTCAATGCTACTTCTCTGCATTAACACCACACCAACTATTTTCATCACAAATTCTTGTGCTAAACCGTATTTTTCTGGTAAAGCAGGCGCGAAAATAAAATAAATGACGTTGCTCCCAAATACAAGAACAAAGACAAAAAAAGAAACAAACAGCTGGGTTTACGAATTCCATGGTACGACGAGTGCCTTTAACGACCAAATTAGTCATGTTGCCAATCAAGTAAGCAGTGAGGCCGAGGTTGAAGATCATATAAAAGATGATGAAGATCATCTCGGTGGCGTTGACGGCGTGCATGTCGCCATAGCCGACCGTGGTCACGGTGGTTATGGACCAGTAGAGGGCGGAGATGTAGCGGACCCTGAGGCTGGTTCCCTGAAGTTCGGGATCACTGGCCCAATCCAAGTCCGACCGCCGTGGGGGTATTTGTCTGCCAGTAAGTAGTAGATGCAACCAGCACAGTGCACTTGGAACACTGTCATCTACAAAAAACAACAATACCCACAGCCACAATGGCAAATTTCTAATTTTATCCTCTTCGTAAACTGACTTGAAGACAACGAATAAGAGCAAATACCTCTTCGTAAACTGACTCAAACACCAACGAATAAGAGCAAATATCCGCAAAAAGACACATTTAATTCCTAAATGACAACTCAAGTTAAGACCTATTTCATCAATGATATGACTAGTAAAGCTTAAACCAAAGCCACATTTATACGTAGGGCGTTTATCGAAGCATGCTAACAAAACTTGAATACAAACAGCAGAACGATAGGGCTCTGTTTGGTAAAGTAGCCAGTTTTTTGTTTATGAAAAACAAGAAAAGAGTTATTAGTATTCATTAACAAACAACTAACCAAAAGAGAGAGAGAGGAAATAATGAGCGGAAGCTTACAGATGAGAGCCTAGCACATCTGACCCAGAAATAGCTAAACCTGATGTCCTTTTCCAGCCTGCAAGATATTGTTTGAACCCATTTCGAGTTCAAATAGGGTATTGTGCATGTGGTACACGGAAGCGCGTCTGAGCCGTCCAAACGTGTTTTGCATGGTTGTGGAGTTGAGGTCTGGTGGCAATAGTGGTTGTGGTAGAGTGGAAGTGTGGTGGTAGTGGTGGTCAAGTGATAGTGGTCTAGGTGGTGAAGTGATGGTGGTGGAGGGGTGATGCATGTTACGGTGGTAGTAATGGGTGATTGACGATCTTTGCAGTGGACTGCTTTCAACCTACTTTTTATAAACAAAATTTTTCTATTTGTATGGTTGGATTCTACTTTCTTTAAATACTTGAGAAACCCTTTTTGTCGATATATAATAGAACTTGATCTGATTTAAAATGAGCAAGTTGCGGTCGTTTAATCGAAATAATTTATTTTTCAACCCTCTGAGAGTAAAATGGTCATATCTCTTTATGCACAAATTGTTTTTGACCCCAAAAAAATTAGTTATAAAGTAGATTCGACAAACTTTTTAACAGGTCGAACAACGCACAAATCGGAGTTCGGGAGTTTCCGTGATGAGTTTGAAAATTTTGGTGAGATTTCAAGGATGCGCCCGGTGAGCATTGAAGTGCGCCCGAGGAGCATTGTTGTGTAACAGGTTTCAAGGACACGCCCGGGACGCATTGAAGTGCACCCGAGGAGCAAGGCATTGCGCCTGAGGCAAACTAAAAAGTTGCGCAACAGGTTTGGAGGACGTGCCTGGGGCGCATTTAAGTGCGCCCGAGGAGCAAGGTATTGCGCCTGAGACACACTAAAAAGTTGAGCAACAGGTCAAATTTCGTGGGCTCGCCACGGAAACTCCCTAACTCCAATTTGCTCGTGGTCCGAACCGTTGAAAAGCTTGTTGAGCAAACTTTACATCCCAAGTGGTTCTTTATACAAGTTAGAAAACAAGACGATTTTACCCTCAACAGGTAGAAAAACAAATCATTTTTTGAAAAATCCTCTAACCACTCATGTAAAATTGGAACAAAACTTATTTTATATCAAGAAAGAGGCTATTGAAAGTAATACTATTCAATATTGTGGAATAAAACTAAAAAAAAGTATTAAAGTTTCATTTAAATTTAAATTCTTCCAACCGCTCAAGATGCATGAAGGTTTTGCCTAACCTACTCCACCATTCACTAATATCATAGTCAGGCGAAGTAAATTTCCTTCCTTGCATAGATAGATCCACCGCTTTCATCTTGTTTTTGAAAATAATTGAAGTCCTTCATACCTTGTCCCTTCTGCAACAACGTTGCCTCTCCATTTTTTTTTTTTTTAAGTCAATGAAATCGCCTCAATCAGAAATTTTCGGATGCAAATAGGGTATTGTGCACGTGGTACCCGGAAGCGCGTCTGAGCCGTCCAAAACAAACCTCTAAACCTTAGGATGAGGCCAAACTAGTCAATTTGGGATCTCAATCACCTTGGGAATCCTTTCTTCATACAAACTCCTGTAGGCATCCACAATTCTGCTAATCACCTCTGTCATCACCATCATAACATGAACCCAGTTTTGGGCTTGTGCCCCATGTTGAGCTAGCTTCTTTAACATGCTCTACTGGGGCCAGGTACAGAAGAAGAAGCCACATGAGAATTATAGGCCAAAACCACCATTCGACTCCAACCCGACTCCATGGAATATAGTCTGGTTAATGACATCCTTCTGTTCTGTTAAGATTTGAGCCTTCCCTGAGATGAAGGAAAGTCCCTTCATGGTCTCTTCATCCTTAGTGATGGCCTTCCCCTAGAACTTCCCAATCTTGGACATGGTTTCAGTGTTCCATCCTTGAATAGGGATCTCAAGACCTTTCTCAATTCTCATGTAAAATTGCCTCCCTCCCTTACTATTTCCAGTGAATTCAATGATTTCAATTCTGCTACAAAACTCCTCCAAAGCCACCCTGAGCCAAGCTCTCTATCATTGATGGTTCAAGAGGTGTTGACCAAGTTGCCTTTGACAGCTTCTGCAAATGAATCTCCTTCTCCCTATTCATCTTTGTTGCTAATTGTTGCCAATAGGTCTCCATGCCCATGTTCCTTTTGTTCGACTCATCAGTAACCACCGTCTTCTGATTGCTTTCTAGTCCATTTTTCACTCATCCCGGGAACTTCCAAGGGAATTTTGCGAGCTTTGCATGTATTTTATGACCTCTTATGCTAACTCCATTCAAATCATTTATAGCTGTTTGGCATTCTCTCTTAGTCCAAACCTTACAAAACCAAACTTAGAGTTATTCCTGGATAATCTCTTTGCTGGAATTGCTACCTCTACATACTCAACATCTCTACTGAAATTTTGTTCCATCCATTCCTCATCCATGCCGTCACAAAGATTGTCCATAAATACTGCGATCCTCTTGCTAGCCATAGTTCCTTGTGATCTTGAACATTTCCTCCTACCTGTTACAAGCTCCCAATCATCCATCTCTTTTAACTTCTAAACTTACAAGAGATTCTAGTTGAGTAATACTTAGGGAAGCTCAGGATTTTGCAATGCCTGGGGATCCAATCCACTGCTTCAGCTAGAATCCTGATGATGAAACGATTTTTGATTATTTAATGACGTGCGGAGAGCCCTATGAACCTTGTGGACACTCTTACACAATGAACGAGTTCCCTAGAACTAGGGATGTGTGCATTGAATGAACTTAGAATGTGTAAATGAATGAACTTAGAATGTGTAAATGGGTGCCAAAACGTAATTTAGCCTTTGTCGCTCCGATGATCTTTGAATCGGTCTCCCTTCAACCAACTTTCATAGATAGAACTTCTTTATTTTAATTGTTCGTTTTCATCATTTTTTATTAACCTTATCTATCATTTTATAATTTGTCTTAATTTGATTCAAAATGAGAGCGATACGAGCGTTTTACTTGAAATTTTTTTTTCCGACCAATGGAGGGTAAAATGGTCATGTATTTTGATGTAGAAAATACTTTTCATCGAAACCAACTTGGTAGGAAAGTAGAATGAACAAGCTTTCTAACCGTTCAAACCACGCGCAAATTGGAGTTCCGGAGTGACCGGGGCAAGTTCGCAAAGTTGGACTTGTTTGGCAGAGCGCCCGGGGCGCATCGAAATGCGCCTGGGCGCATAGGATTGCGCCTGAGGTGTATTAATGCTGCATAATATGTGAAATTTTGTAGACTTACCCCGGATACTCCAGAACTCCAATTTGCGCGTGGTTTGAACCGTTAGAAAGCTTATCAAATTTATTTTCTAGCTGAAGTAGTTTGGATAAAAAATCATTTGTACATCAAAGGAAGTGACCATTTTACTCTCGATGGGTTAAAATAAGATTCATTCCGGTAAAACACGTGTATGTTTCTCATTTTAAATTGGATCAAGACCCATTATATATCAAGAAATAGTGTTTTTAAAGTACTAAAGATGGTGGAATTCAACCATAAAAATATGTGCATTTCGTTCACTAAAATTGGGTAGAAACAAGACAACTACAAAAAACGTCGAAACCACCAAGGTTAAAATAGGTTCTACATTTCATTTGGTAATAATCAAATTCCTAATTCTAAGGTATTTCTTTATTGCATAATTGGTTCACAGTGTTCATAGAGTAGCCACACTTCATCAAAGCTTAGAAAAAACCGTTTCATCATTGACATTTGCCCAAACCGGGGCTTAAATATTTTCAAATTCAAATTTGGGGGTCTAATACTATCAACACAATGAAAATTGAGAATATTTCCAAACGAGAACACTAAAAAGGATTGATAGTATCTTCTATATTTCAATCTACTGCCACCACATTACAACTATGATCATTAGTGCCGCCACAACTCCTCCAAAGCCACCCTGACCCAAGCTCTTTGTCATTGATAGCTGTTAGGCATTCTCTCTTAATCCAAACCTTACAAAACCAAACTTACTCAACATACCTAAGGAAAATTTGTTCCATCCATTCCTCATCCATGCCTTCACAGAGATTGTCCATAAAGACTGTGATCATCTTGCTAGCCATATTCCTTGTGATCTTGAACATCTCCTCCTACCTGTTACAAGCTCCCAGCCATCCATCTCTTTTAACTTCTAAACTTACAAGAGATTCTAGTTGAGTAATACTTAGGGAAGCTCTAGATTTTGCAATGCCTAGGGATCCAATCCAGGTCATCTAGAGAGCTGCTTCAGCTAGATTTGACCTTAATCGACTCCAGAAGCCAGTGCTCAATCTGATTTTGGAAGTTCATTTAGTTGGACCACTCCTAGGAAGGGTGGTTTTAAGATCAACTGTGATGCATCCTTAAGACTGATTTTTTTAAGGATTGGAAGGGTAAACTTATTGATGGCTTTGCACAGAAATCCACACCTCTTCAATCTTGCGGTCTGAAGCTATGGCTATACTTCATGCTTGCGTTCTATCTAAGGTTGAACCACTCCTTGCATTGCTGTGAAAAATAGACATATAATTGAAGAGCAAAAACAGGGAAAAGGACGGTAAAGGGACACTTGACATAGATTGTTGTATTCCCACATAACAAGAAATTAGCATAAGAAAAATTCGAATAATTCATATCTGATGTTAGATTTATGGTTACAATCATTGAGTATACATGTATATAAATTCCAAACTCTGGGACCCTGTAGTGCACAGGGGGTAGTGCGTAATCCGAGCCGTCTACGTCCACAATCAACGATGGGCCATATTAGCAGCTTACAGATATATAGGAGACACACTAATACTCCCCTGCCATTGAGGCTAGTGTATATAAGAAGTGTATAGTCATTAGTCATACATAGGGTTGCTTGAGAATTATAGTAAGTTCTTTGTCTGGATGATCTTTGATTACAGTAGAGAATTTGAGTCTTCAACTATGTAAAGCTTGTCATTATCTCTGATCACTTCAGTGGAGTCAATTTCTGCTCCTTGTTCATTGAAAACCAATGCATTTCTTGCATCAAATCCAAACTTTTCACCTGCCAGAGAACAGTAGAAACAATTGCACCATTAGAAATGAAGAATTTGATCTGAAATACAGAGTGACCTCGTTAAGTACTAAAATGGTTCAATTCAATCTGTAAAAATGATTAAGTCAGTAGAAATTAAGGCATGATTAGTTCTTGTTGCCTAATTAAGCATGATGTAGACTTATTTACCTTTGGTTTTTCCATGCATGTTTAGGTCCTTTTGTCTTATTGTTGGCTTGCTCCCGTGGGAGTGTGAGAATTTTACAATGGAAGTCTGAGAATATTACATTGGAACAGTGGAAGTGTGATAATATGATATTGGATGTGCGTGAGTATTATGGGACAAAATGGCCAAAAGTCTTTACATGGAAGCGATGTTCATTAGGACCTGATCTGCAGGTGGTCTTCTTAGTATTGGACCTGGACGTAAGCCTGAACTGACATTGTTCCCTCCATTAACTAAGTTCTCAAATTATGGAGCTGAAACTAGGGAGTGGATAACATGATTTTAAATTCTACCACTTGGTAGAGGTGAAGGGTGGACAAACTATACTGTAACACAGAAAGATGTTCAGAATCCAGTGCGGCAGCACATCATTTATTACTTTGAAGTGCCGGTCCTATCAATAATGATTGTAGTGCTGCCGGCATAACATTCTGATTACTTATCTAAAATGTTTAGTATTGGCGAACAAACTACAAAAAGAGAGGGGTATTGGAAAAGTAAATGTACCCGCAATGCTTTTGAGCTCCACTAGTGAGTTTGGCAACCTAATGAGCCTCCCAGCTTCAGTGCAACAACTATCCCTTCTCATCACAGGGTGTCCTCGATATATGCTAACTCTTGGAGAAGACATCCCCTTTAACCTTCCCAAATTGTTCTTTTCTTCCCCTTCTTCCCCCCTCGAAATCACTCCCTTTGGCAATGCATCGGGCAAGGTTACCCGGTACCCAACCTCCCTTTTCTGCAGCATTTCATTCAAATTCGCCCAAGGAAGATCGGATGGATCCGTTTCACCCACATCTGCGCCATTCATCACAAGGAGCTTCACCATGTCTTGGTGGTTTTCTGCCATGGCGATTTGGAGGGCTGTTTTGCCATGGCGGTCCCTTGAGTCCACATGCAATCCGTGTTTTAATAGCTCCTTCATCACCATTATATTGTTTCTCTTTGAAGCCGTGCATAAGAGGTCACCAGCTGTGTGAGGGTCAGATATGGCAGCCCAGTGGTAAAGTATCCGGAAAATTGAATGGTGCTTTACTGATATTGCATCCCATAGTGCAGTGTTTCCATCAATATCTGCCGTAACAAGTTGCATGATAATTTGAATTAAATTTTACCCGAAAGAAATGAAAAAGAAAAACTCCTAAGGAATTGGATAGAAAGTTTGTGAAAGAGAAATCAATAAAGTTCAAGTGCTTTTACCTCTGTGGTGAATGTTACAAGCATGCTTGAGAAGTACCAGTACACACTCTTCATACCCTTTTGATGCTGCAATGTGCTGGTGTATACGAAGAAATGAAATTGGAAACATCACTACAAAAAACAACAGTATTACCTACTAAAGGAAAAGGAGGAAAAAACTGGGTATTCGTGGGCTACTTGCATTCGATTGTTTTCTGGCCTCTCAATGCTGATACAACCAAGATAACAGGCCGGAATGAGAAACATAGACGCATTTTACCTGAATGAATCTTATTTTGATCCATCGAGGGTAAAATGGTCACTTCATTTGATATACAAATGATTTTTGATCCAAACTACTTGGGATAGAAATTAGATTAGACAAGCTTTCTAATAGTTCAAACCACGCGCAAATTGGAGTTTGGAAGTGTCCGGTGCAAGTCCGCAAAGTTTTACATGTAATGCAGCATTAATGCGCCTCAGGCGCAATCCTATGCGCCCCAAAAGCATCCTGAACTTGGCACAACAAGTCCAACTTTGCGAACTTGCCCCAGACACTCCGAACTCCAATTTGCGCGTGGCTTGAACCATTAGAAAGCTTGTTCAATCTACTTTCCTACCAAGTTGGTTTCGATGAATAGTATTTTGTACATCAAAATACATGACCATTTTACCCTCCATTGATCGAAAAATAAATTATTCCAGTAAAACGGTTGTATCGCTCTCATATTAAATCGGATTAAAACAAATTATATATTGATAAATAAGGTTTACAATGTATTAAAAGCCGATAGAAATGAACAATTAAAATAATGAAGTTTTATTTATGAAAAGTTGGTCGACGGGAGACCAATTCAAAGATCATCGGAGCGACAAATGCTATAGTACGTTTTCGGCTTTTCGCGCTCATTTACATATTCTAAGTTCCATTCGGTGCACACATCCCTAGTTCTAGGGTACTCATTTATTCTGTAAGAGTCTCCACAAGGTCCAAACGGTCGTATCGCTTTCTGTGAAGTCTTTTCAATTAACAAAGAGATGCATAGGAAACAAAGAAAGAGATTTTCATTGCATAATATATGGAAAGTCATACCAGTGGGGTTCTTCCTCTGGAGTCTCCAATGTCAGGATCCAACCCTGCCTTAAGAAGCTCATCAAGGAAGGCGGCATTGCCAGTATCGGTGACAGTGAGCAAGTTGACAGACATGTTTGGGTCATCATCTTCTTCCCCACCCTCAAGCCATATATCTCCAATTTTCACATCCTTGAGCTTTTTGTGATGCTGTCAACAGGGTTATTCAATATAACCAACAATGTAAATCTCGAAAGGATTATAGTTGCCCGTTTGGAAGTAAAGGAAACTTTAACAGGCATGTAGAGTTATTGCCTAGCTTCGTCAACTTGCAAGTTGAAAAAACTCTTCAGATTATTACAAGAATAGTGCACGGGGCATTCATTCTAGCAATTTAAGCAGAATGACGAGACAAATTTGCGTCTTTATCATTTCTAACCAAAAAGCATATGAAGATGAACTATTTTTCAAATTTGCAATATTGATTCATCATTTGTTTCTTATACCATAACATATTCCATATTTTGGAACTCCATTTTTTTGTTCCACCATAGTATCAATACCCAACCTGAAGGAAGTTCTTGAACATGGTGACATTGTCGTCTTGTTTGATCTGCATCGCTTCCATCAGGGCACTGGTTTTGAGCCTGAGTAGCTGTGAGAGGGTCTTGGTTCGGTAAGTAAAGCTCTGAGGCCTGCAACAAAGTGCACCTACTTCTCCAAATATGTCCCCTGACTGCAAGCTCCCAACCACTGTCTCTTTCTCCATCTCGCAGCTGATCATTTCCACCTCTCCGGATGCTATTATGTAAACATCCTCCGGGACATCGTTGTGCATTATCACATCCTCTCTAGGGGGTACGTACTCTGCCTTCATATCTGCAACCTGATAAATTATGACGATTAGATGTAAATTACTATTCATCATGGCATACAACACACCTGGAGGGTTCACAAGAGTTTTACCGAAACTTAAACATGTTGAAGGGAACTCTTGCAAGCTCTAACAGGACAAAAAAAGAACTGCAGCCTTCAGGACACAAAACTGGCCGGAAAAAACAATTGGGTAGCGTTCAAAGATTGTTGAGACTTGCACCAGTGTAATCATGCTATGATGCCTGAATTTGGGTCTGATTTGGTTTACCTATGAGGTTTCCGTTTCTTTCCTTGACACGTTATGGAAAATGAAACTCGTACACAATTATAGCATATGAAGTTCATACAAAATGCTGTGGGATTATTTAGCAACTGTAAAACACAATGACAAAGGCCTTGAGATTTCCGTTGTATGGAGTCACGTCATTATCGATGAAGTTTTGTACGTTAGTATCGTTTTTTCATAGCATCACCCTTCCACCATTATGATATTAGGTATGTTTTTCCATACGCAAAATTTACAAAGCATTTCTGGCATGTATGGGCAAGACTATGTTTCGACTCTGATGGATTAAATACAATGCAAAATGCAACTTAAAAGCCAAAACTCAAGTTGAAACTGACTGATATGTTTGGTTTGTTTCGGAATTCCTAAAATGGGCCAACCCCGGAGGCCAGTTCAAGATGAACAGGTCAATGGACTCAAATTTCAGCATGAATTTCAGCTTGAAAAATATTATTGCTCACTTAGATAAGTATTTTTTCCCTATACCAGGAGTAGGAGAATCTCCTTTGAGGCACCCTTGAATAGATAGACCTTCTCCACCGTCGGGAAAAACAAGTGCTGCCGGATGCCTTTGCATATGGTTTTCGGAAGCTGCTCAATCAGTTCCTGCTGGTTCAAGCTCTCAGCCTTGAACCTCAAGCACATATAAGCCAGAATCTGTTCCTTCAACCTTTGAGGCAGTCTGTTCCGGGACACGAAGTTTGATGCAGCTTCAATGCTACTTCTCTGCATTAACACCACACCAACTATTTTCATCACAAATTCTTGTGCTAAACCGCATTTTTCTGGTAAAGCAGGCGCGAAAATAAAATAAATGACGTTGCTCCCAAATACAAGAACAAAGACAAAAAAAGAAACAAAAAGCTGGGCTTACGAATTCCATGGTACGGCGAGTGCCTTCAACGACCAAATTAGTCATGTTGCCAATCAAGTAGGCAGTGAGGCCGAGGTTGAAGAGCATGTAGAAGATGATGAAGATCATCTCGGTGGCATTGACGGCGTGCATGTCGCCGTAGCCGACTGTGGTCATGGTGGTTATGGACCAGTAGAGGGCGGAGATGTAGCGGACCGTAAGGCTGGTTTCCCTGAAGTTCGGGATCACTGACCCAATCCAAGTCCGACCGCCGTGGGGGTACTTGTCTGCCAGTAAGTAGTAGATGCAACCAGCACAGTGCACTAGGAACACTGTCACCTACAAAAAACAAAAACAATACCCACAGCCACAATGGCAAATTTCTAAATTTTATCCTCTTCGTAAACTGACTCGAACACCAACAAATAAGAGCAAATACCCGCGAAAAGACGCATTGAATTCCTAAATGACAACTCAAGTTAAGACCTATTTCATCAATGATAAGAGTAACCAGGTAACGTAACCACTTAATACATTCATTTGTAAACAGTGTTTGTGCAAATGTATGTTAGAGCCGATTCTTATGTGATAAGACTAGTAAAGCTTAAACTAAAGCCACATTTATACGTTGGGCGTTTATCGAAGTATGCTAACAAAACTTGAATACAAACAGAGGAACGATAAGACTCTGTTTGGTAAAGTTGCCAGTTTTTTATTTTTCGTTCATGAAAAACAAGAGATGAGTTATTATTATTCATTAACAAACAACTAACCAAAAGAGAGATAAGAGGAAAGAATGAGTGGAAGCTTACAGATAAGAGCCTAGCACATCTGACCCAGAAATAGCTAAATCTGATGTCCTTCTCCAGCCTGCAAGATTGTTGTCACCCATTTTGAGTTCAGATTATGAAATCATTAGAAGTTAGTAATAAAAGTAGTAGTAATGTGAATGTAATGGTGGGTAAAGGGTTATTGAAAAACCTGGTGAAAAATTGCTTGACGCGACGAATACGCCAAAAGCGGAGCAAACCAAGGAGGGAGAAACAGAGTCCCTTCTGGTGTTTCCCGGTGAAAAAGTAAGCAAGCGCTTCGAATGGGATTGTTGATGCTATGTCCATCACAAACCACGTTGACAGGTACCTATATATATACACATTGGACATATTTAGTATGTCACAAGCAACACACAATTTACTAGCCTCGCATATATTTCGAATCAAATGCATAAATTACATCTCTCTCTGTCTCCACACTTCGCAGGTTTGGTCAAGGAGATTCACTTTGGTTTGAGAAGTAGCTAGATCTACGGTTGCTAAACGAACTAAGCTATTCGAGGTCGTGCTCGTGTTTTTATTTGTAAAAGCGTGTTGAAGATTGGTATGTTTACATAAACAAATTTGGGAAAGACTACAATACACATCTCTTATTTGGGTGTCTATCATATGCATCCCCAAAAATGTTATGAATTGTAGAGAAAATGTTGCGAATCGTATTGCTAAAAAGTTACGAATCCTATAAAGGTTACGAGATACACCAAAATATTATGAATCATAATGAAAATGTTACGAATCGTGCTGCTGAAAGGTTATGAATTCTAGAACAAAAGTTATGAAACACACTAAAATGTTATGAATGAACCTTAAAATAGGTGCACATGGTACATCCTTTTAAGGGGTGTGTATTGTAGACTTTCCCAACAAATTTACGAAGCTTGAACAAATTTTTTTCCAAGCTCAATAAGGTTTCAAACCAAGCTCCAACCAGCTATTACTCGGCTCGTTCGGCTTGTAATGTATAAGAAATTGAAGCTACTCGAGATCGGCTTGATTGAAGGTCAGCACGTTTAACAAGCTAAGCTCAAACATAATTTTAAGCTCGTTGAATTTTCAAACCAAATTCGGCTTGTTTATTTTGTTTTGTTTCTTGTGGTCGTCTTGCCACTAGACAAAAAACACACATGTATATAAACGCACTTGCTATGCAGTGTGATTCTGGCTTAAATTGGGCCACTAAACAGGATATGTCTTACTTGTTATCCGTGTAGTTTGAAATGAATAGTTCACAAAAACATGTGCGTGGTATATCTATTCTGATAACCGAATATCCACGCTAGCTTGCGCATATTTCAATTAATTCCGGGGCCTTGAAATTAACGACCAGACATAATCCCTAGTGGCCTAAGATTTGAAATGGTTGGCCTCCATGAAATTTGAATATGCGACTTCATGGTCAATCATTTATTGCTTTCTGATGCTCACTTTGCCAACTCTTCGGGGTTCATGTGCGTGGATTTTTAGTTATTTATTAATAATGCACATTTAACGTGCCAATTGTCAATTCTTGATCATTAAGTATTGCACTAATCCACATTGATAATTTGGGATAGAATTACCACCTTATTTAATTTCATAGCACCCTATCTCGAATCATGTTAGGTCTAATTCTTGCACTCATGGTTGGATTATTCCTAACTTTGTATTTAGGCCCCGTTCTCCTAAGATTTTATTTTTTAAGTACTTATTTACCATTTTACGAAACAGATTATTCTCTCATTATACATCACATTTAATTCAAAAAATAAGTATTTATTTATTCTCTCATAATACATCACATTTAATTCAAAAAATAAGTACTTATTTTAGTTAGACGAACACACTAGAAGGAAACTTCTTCAGTGACCTCAAAGTTAGGGCCTGTTTGATAAAATTGAAACTGAATGCTGAAAAATTAAATATTGAAAGTTGAATGCTGAATTTTTTAAGCTGACAAGCTGTTTGATAAAAATATTAAGTACTAAATTAATTTTAGTTCCGATTCTCTCTTAATTAACTAATGGTCACAATGTACTTATGATAATGGTAGAATGGTGATTGTGGTGGTGGTGTGTTAGTGGTGATGGAGTGGCAGCAGCGGCAGCGTTGGTGTTGGAGTGCTGGCGATAGTGGGGTAATGGTGGTGGTGGAGTGATAGTGATGTAACTGTGACAATGAGTGGTGGTGGTGGTGATGGTGTAATGGTAATGGTGGCGGTGGAGTGATGGTATAATGGTAACAGTGAGTGGTGTCAATAGAGTGATAGTTGTGCAATGGTGGCATTGTGGTGGCGGCGATGGTGTGATAGTGGTGGTGGTGGTGGTATTGTGGTAATGGTGGTGCTGGTGATGGAGTGATAGAAGAGTGGTGGTGGTGGTGGTGGTGGAGTGCTGGTGGTGGTGGTAAAGTGGTGGTGAGAATGATGGTGGCGAAGTGGTGGTGGTGGAGTTGGTTGTGGTGATGGTGGCAAAGTGGTGGCGGTGGGAGTGGTTGTGATGGTGGTATGGTGATTAAATGCAAGTACACAAGAATTCAGCCAGAATTAAGTAATTCAAAACTACTTAATTTTTTTCAACTTTTTAGCCTATATTTAAGTAGCACTTAATTTGCTAAGCAATGTATAATGTCGTTATCAAACCTACTGAATCACTTATTACTTAATTGATTCAGTTTTATGTGCTGAATTTAGGTTATCAAACAAGCCCTTACTCTGGCATAGTCGAACTTGCAAACTTAGAGAAGTTAGGACTTTTATGAATTATAGTAGCCTGTTTTCCTACCTTTCTCTTCTTTCCTTAATCACGGAGGTCAAATTCAATTGCTATTTAAGTTCTCCAAAGGGTGAAATCAAATATTGCTTGTCACATCATTCCAAGAAGATTTTCAGTGCCGAACGGGTACCACGTGGTGCCTGTTCGGCGCATCCGGGCTGTCCATTTCGGTTTTGGATGGCTCGAATTTGGAGAAAGAAAAATGAGAGAGAGAGTGTTGGGATGAGATGAGAGAAAGTGTTTCAATCTGAACCATCCAATACACTTTTGAACGGCCTGAATGTGTTGCTAGGATACCACGTCGGCCGCGTGATGTGGTACGTACCCACCCAGCACCCAAAAATTTCTCCATGGTTCCAGTGTGTGGAAGGTATCAAGTAACTTGTAGTAGGGTGGGTGGTCCAACCTTCTGCCAAAACCTACAACCGTACCCTTGGAGGACTGGTAATCAATTAAAAGAGAAAAGAATGGACTCCTAATTAACCAAAAAAGATGAAGGGATCAATATTTTCATTCAACATGGATTAGAATCTTGACCAGATGTAGAGAGGTAAACGTACACTCATATCACTACTTGTTTAAGAAAAATCCCTCCAACCAAAAGCAGCCACGAGTTATTCAGCCCTCCATTACCAAAACGATTAGACACCATAATTCACCTAATCATGTTGCGATTGGGACAGTAGTGGAAGTTTAGATCACAATAGTTTTCTTTTTGGGTTCGGATCCTCTTTAGTCTGAGTTTTGGATTAGACGAGACAGTCTAAATCTGGACCATGCATTGGAATAGTCAATTATTCGGATTCCCTCAAAAACTCTTACCGAAACTTGGACCAGAGAGTAAATCCCAACGGTTAATTAATTGGCAGTATCCAATCAAAAATTTGGATCGAAGGGGATCCGGTTCCTTTCTGTTTTTGCTACCAAAGATGTCTTGGGGTTCATCACAACTACTTCCTTCCGTCCTAATTTGTTTGCTTATTTTATTTTTGACTCTTGAATTGTACAAAAATATTTGTCTCGTTGGAAAAATTAATAGATCAAAAAATATGGAATTCCCGTTTGACCCGGTATATTTAGACTTAAAGTAACAAATTTTAGAAGGTAAAGAGTAACTTTTGAGAAGTTAAAGATTTATAATTACGTTTTTTAAAAAGTTATGTTCTCAAAATTGAACAAACAAATCAAGACGGAGGTAGTAATTTTTCGAATCCCAGAATAGCCTGACGAAGAGTTGTGAAATGAAATGTTAAATTTAATTGGAGTCCCTGCTAGTGAACGGTCTCCGGAGACCGGAATTAGTTGAGGTATGGTACCCGAATGTCGATTATATGAAATGGCTCAACTCGTTACCTCGTGGCGATTTTTCTGGGGTCGCGAACAAGTAGGTGAGTTCTTGGATTAATGTAAGCAACGAAAAAGGTCAACACAATATCAACTGCGAAGAACAGGTCAACGATGTTGTCGGCGATGAATAAATTCCTCGGCAGAGAAGAATGTAGAAATGCAACCTCGAATGGGTATACCCATGCTATGTATGCCACCAAAAGAACCATAAATGTCTCCCAACACCTGCATACATACATACATACATACATATCAAAATACAACTATATATTGTCGAAAAATATTCTGATTGATGAAAATTCGAAACACGAAATAAATGGAAGAAAAGTACAAATAAGTTGGGCGGTCCAGATTCAAGCTTCTGCAGTGACGATTACACCATCATAACGAATATGCATGGGCCATGTAATATGCGGTCCAGAATCATGCTTCTGTAGCGACAACGATACCATCATAATAATGAATACGGCCCATGTAATATTCACTTTTGTATAATTTGCACAATATTTTTTTATTTGCGTGCATGTATGTACCATGTAGCACTGTTCTATTTTGCTTAGGGTTTTTTTTTAGCTAAATAATCCATTTGGATTATATTTTAGTTAGTACTGTACATGAATATAGCTCGAATAGAGAATAGTACAGTTGGAGTAGTATTTAAAATTGTACTTTAGCCGGTTAAAATTCTTAAGTGTGTTGGAAATGCTCGTGTTTCGTTTCGTTATTCTTTCAACCAGTTTCGTTCTTCTTTCCGTGGTAGAAAGAAGAACGATCGAATCAATTCTAGCTAGGTAGCTAACTAAAAAGTGTCTGAGTACTGACCTGTATCTGGAATCCAATGGAGAGATGATCCAGCCTTTGGATTCAGCCTGGTTTTGGTTATAATTAGTATTTGAAGCACCACCCAATGGAGGGAGAATAACCTTTGACAGGTATCTTAAGCTTATATGTCTTGATGATGCACTGCCATCTTCATTCTCACGTGGTTTCTCCCCCTTGCCATGTTGGCTTTTCAGGCTACCCTTCTTCTTCATTTCACAACCTCAGAGAGAGAGAGAGAGAGAGAGAGATGTATTGGGTAATATAATAGGTGTGGTGTGGTGTGTGTGTGAGAGAGAGAGATCTAGAGAGAGAGAGAGGTAGGGTAGTGTGGTCCTCTCAAGTATGAATCAAGGGAGGTGCAGGGTAGCACCTGCATTAAATGGTTGATGTTCCTCATCCTGATAAGGTCCCCGGTCCCCCTCTAATGCAAAATAATTGTTGTACGTAATGTACTGTCCAATATTTTGGCTAAGCTTAATTATTCACTACTCTCGAGCTCCACGTTTTTTGTTTTTTTTAAAAATATTTTAACACACACCACTCGAAAATATGTGCAACCCAAGCTTTTGGAGCATTGCTGTAAGAGCACTGAAAACGACGCCCACGCATCGGTCGGTTGTGTTAGGTTCAAATTGGGCTCACACTTATAAATAGGAGGATGGGCAGGCCGGTCCAGAAAACCCAAACCCAACTTATAAATATCGACAAACTTTGGCCCAACTCGAAACTTTCCATTCAAAGAGATTGCGAAAATATATATATGGGAAAAGAAATGGCGGTGGCTCGGTCTTGGCATGAGTGTCGAGATTGTTTAGCTAGCCTCCAACCCTGTACCTTGTCGGCAAGGTTCGCGTTACGAGAATCGACATCTTCTCTTCAGTAGGTTTGTCGTGTTAATTCTTGTGGTGGAAAAATGTTACAGGAAAGTAAAGAATTGATTTGGGTGGACGTACTCAGCATATCTCTATCCCGAATCTTCTGTTTTGGTAAGGATTATCTTCTTTTTTTAAAGAGAGAGGTAAAAAAGAAAAGAAAAGAAGTGTCGATGAGATCGTCAGGAGGCTAGGAGCCTCACGATTTTGATTGTTCAATTTCAATCATTGGGGGAGAGAGATGCAAGAAATAGTAGAAAGTATGCATCAACAAGGAAACCGAGGAGAGGGATTAAAAAGAAGCTTTGGAAAAGGAAAATCCTAATTAATTAAGATTCTTTTCACATGTCAATCGTGTTTAGTGAAATGTTACATTGGACCACCAGTTCAATGGTGGGAAGTGTGTGGGTGAAGTGCATTTGACAATGTTAGGGTTTTTTAAGCCACGCGAAAGGTGATATCGTAATTGAAGTACAGCCTGCTTTTGACCGGACCGAAGAGAAGAATAGTTGAGGGGCGCGTAAATTGATGCAAACATCCTGACCTCAGCGAACCAAGAGAGAGAAAAAAAAAACAAAAAACCCATAGGTATCAACTTGTAGAGAGCATAAAATTGACTGATGGGACAACATTTATGACTTTACCCAATCCACAAATGGGATGTGTTTTTACCATTTAAGATAAGAAACAGATGTGTTATGTTTGTTGAAGGTCTCACATGGCATGTACCATGGGCATCTATGGGTGGCTTCTTACAATAACATGCGTATTCACTCATTGCCCGAGCAGAAAAAAATGTATCATATTCACTACTCAAGTGTCTGGACCAGCTAATTATGTGCAACTTGACTAATTTCGGAACAATGAAGTTAATGATTAAACAAACTTTTAGTGATCTCGAAGGTATTTTGCCGACGGTGAGAGTCAAATCTACGACATTTAATAAGGCTATACTTGCTGTCTTGTTTCACCCAGCATGGCTTGCTTTATGGGACAAAGAAACTGTTGGTCTCATGGAAATGTGGTAAGAGAAAGTACTAATGGCCGTACATTATAAGCCTCCATAAAATAAAATAAAAATTATTTTGAACAGCGAAAAAATATATTAATCAAATGTAAAGAGTTACAATGATTAAACGGGATAAGGGGAAGACATCACGACACGAGTATGACATTCCAACTATGTTGACATCCCATTCCATGACGATCATATGCCACTCTATAAAAAAATTTGGTGACGTATTATTACACGGTTCGTAGAATAGAAATGTGAGATTCTTTCTAATTTTTTTCCTGAACAAAAGAATGTGTGATTCTAAAAACTGGTTTGAAGCTTTCCCAAGTTAAAAGATGAGAATGGACAATCAGCGCAGCAACCCCTTTTGGGCGTTACATAGGGGTTTCCATCCGCTGTAAAATATTCGATTTGAGCCATAACTACTACTTGGGAAGGCGAACCCGTCATCACAACCACACCAAAGTGCTAGAGCGGACCAAAGACCCTCCATACAACATTTGGTTCACATGACTACTACTCACAAGCAGAATTCGAATCCGTAACAGAGGACTTTCACGTACCCTCACGTACACCTTAGCCATCTAGGCTACCACCTTGGTGGTGGTGATGATTTTTTCTTGTTTTATTACTTTGTTGTGCTTGAAAAGTGAAGCCCAAAACCTAAATGTGTCCGAAACCGTCCGATGTATGTATATTTATGTGCATCAAACGGTTCCGACCAAGAAAACTGCGTTTGGTGTTTTGTTATCCTTTTTTTGTGTGTGTGTGTGTGTCCGCGTGTTCTATTACCTGCATTGCTAAAAAATACAAAACACTTCATGACTCATGGACAAATTCTGGGAGTCCGAGTCCCTGCAGTGAGATGAAATCACTACAAGTTGCAGCCCCCCAAAACGACGTCGTTTTGGGGGGGTTTTGGCCAATTTAGATATGCAACAAAACTACGCCGTTTTGAGATAAGAAAACTGCATTCCACAGTCCCAAAACGACGTCGTTTTGGGGCATTTTGGCCTTTAACAGAACTCCCAAAACTGCTCCCAATAAAAAAAAAAGACTCAACTCATTAAATTCAACCAAATCTCACAACTTTCTCATAATCTGTGATTATTGCTCCTAAGCCATAATAATGCCAACAATTATATATTGCCAACAAATTTAAAATGTCAAAATACACCATGTTTCACCACCAACAAATTGATAAAATGTCAAAATACACCATTTTTCACCACCAACAAATTGATAGTCAAAAATACATGTTTCATCACTTTTCAGTCGAATATTTTTCAACAAAGGCGGCATGTTCCCTCTTCAAAAATCAACTCAAATGCATCTCCCTCTTCATTCACATTCTAGTTTTGTCGGGATTATTTCGGAGCTAGCACTAATCAACTAAAAATAATAATCATCTTGCAAGATTGTCTCACCTCCCGTCACCTGAAAGAAATAAGAAGATAAGTACGTTGAAGCAAATAAAACGAAATGAAATTATACTACAAACCAAGAATGTATTATAGATGTCTTACACACCTCGAAACTTTGTGGATGGAATGATGTTTGGGAAGACAAATTAGATTCGCAATTGATCATTTCGGGCACATGGGGCATTGGAACATCCTAATTCACAAGAAAATCAACAACATATTCTTACATAATGTAAAAAACAAGAACTTGAAATAAAGTAGTTAAGCATTATTTGTTAATACCTGATAAAGACCAGTAGGTGTGGCAGTAACTTTTTTCCTCTTTCCATTCTTCTCATACCAAGGTTTCAAACGCTTACCCTTCCATTTGTTAACTCTGGCTTTCGTCTTCAAACTATTGACTCCTCGAAACCTAGGATCAATCACCCTCTAACTGTTCAATTCCCTCATCAATAGAGTCTCCCACCTCAAGCAACATTTTATCCACTTTGGTACACATGTCCTCCACTCCAGTGGCTACGAACACATATGCAGCTTTCAATTCACACGATCGAGCACACAATTTTACCATTTTGGGACAAAGATTCCTATAACGCGCTGCTTTTGCCAAGTTAGGATCATCCTCCTCCATGCTAACTTTGCTATCCTTAGATGCACAAGCTTTTGAGTCTAATCTCCATTGACGTAATATATAACTTTCGGGAATTTCCATAACACTCATTCTATCAAGACCTTTAATTGCATGACCACAAAGAATTCCAAAGTTCTCAAATTTTCGACAAGTACAATGAACCTCTCAACAAATATTATCTCCGAACTCATCCAATTCAACACTACCTGACACAAGAAACTCAATATTTCCTCCACACTGGCTGTCCAAAGACTTGTTTCCATGCAAGCCGATCACACACTTGAATTCTCCTTCAAACTCATAGTGTTTTTTCACTTTACAAGAAAGGGACAAGTCAACCTCATCATGGAACAAGTCAAATAGAGGAGGAGTATAAAATTGTGCAACTTGAATTAACATAGGGGATTTTTTCAACTTTTGTTTTGGTAGCTTTTCCCTAGAATCAAATATAGAATCAATTTTGTTATCCCACTTCTCCATAACAAGTCTATCGAAATGTGTAAAAAATTGAACAATGGCATGATCAAACTTCACAAATTTCTTTATCTTTGCATTTAGGCTCTCACTTAGTTGGGTGCTTCGCATTCCCGTTGTGAACAACCACTTCATGTTTACATGTGCCCACTTCTTTCTAATATCCCAAGTTTTCTTCATCCACATGTTATCTTGCAAGTTGTATTTTTTTATCAAATTAGTTTCGCAACCTTCTTCTAACTCTTGTTCATCCTCGTACCCAAAAATGCAAGTATTGAGCTCTTTCCCAAAGTCTGAATCATCCTTGAACAAATGGCCTAAATGCTTCAAAGCATTTTGATTGAGGTGAAAAGTGCACAATCCATGAGTAACGTCGGGCATGACAATATTGCCTTGGCCATTGCAGCATCTTGGTCTGTGAATATGGACACGGGCTTTTTCCCCCCCATTGCACACAAGGACTTAAATAACCATTCAAAAGATTCCGAAGTTTCATCATACAAAAGAGCCGCACCAAAAATTGCCGTCATTCTAAAATGGTTAAAGCCGGTGAAAATAGCAAGTGGCTGACACTCTTTATTTGTTTGAAGAGTCCATAATCTGTGATCATCTCATTGTCAGCCCAAAAAATATTAATTAGTAATCTTTTCCTCAATATCCAATTGAACGTCATAGAAAAAGTAAGGATTTTCAACCGCTCGAGTTTGAAAGTATCCTAACAAAGCTCCAGCTTCACCATATTGTAAGCTCCTCTGTCTTCTTGCATGCAAGTAACTTCTATGGTCATCTAGTGTGAAGCCTACGTTTTCCCTCCTCCCCCAGATTGGGCACTAATAAGATCATATGATGCCTTAACCGATAAACCGCTATCAACGGCTAACTCGATATTTAGAGCTTGTGCCTCACGTACGTATCCTTCTTTGAGAGCGCAACAAAAAAGAAGTTTTAGGATCATGCAAAATGTGTTTGTGATTTTCTTCAAGCTTCGTCTCTGACCATTTTTTATTGTGATATTTAGAGCTTGTGCCTCCTCACGTACGTAGCATGTTTTAAAATAAATATTTGGGGGAGTTTTGGATGGCATATTTTGAGGGGATTAGGGATCTCAAACCGGCGTAGTTTTGTTGCATATCTGAATTGGCCAAAAAAACCCCCAAAAAACGAAGTCGTTTTGGGGGGCTGCAACCTGCAGATAGAAAGGTTCCGGAAAAAGAATCAATAGTATCTAGATTCCAGCCATTTAGAATCAGTTTTTCCTTTTAAAAATGTACTCCGAATAACCCGAACTTTGGAGGCATCATTTGGTAGTCCGTAATGCTTAGGACGACCTTGACATAACAGAGAATAATGAGTCAAGCATGCTAACCGGTAATATATGTATTTAACTCAAAACACCCACAAAACAAACAAACACAAAAATCTTCCAAACAATGATCCCCTGAATAAACGCTTATTTGTTTGGTTTCCCTTCATCACACCTGTTCGGCCATAGACAAATCTCTCAATCATTCTCCATTTCTCTCTCTCTCTCTCTCTCTCTCTCTCTCTCTCTCTCTCTCTCTCTCTCTCTCTCTCTCTCTCTCCAACCCCATCAATCAATCTCTGTTTCTCTGTCTAGATTATTCTAATTAATCCTCTGTTCTTCGTCATCTTCTTGTTCTTGTTCATCATGGGAGATCCTGCACGTAGTCCAGGAGGTACACAGAATTTCCACAGCGTACTTGGAATCCCGAAAAGCGCATCCCTATTAGATATTAGCAAAGCATACAAATCCCTTGTAATGAGATGGCATCCCGATAAGAATTCATCAAATAAAGATGAAGCTGAAGCCAAGTTCAGAGCCATCAATGAAGCCTACCGGGTAAAATCTCTCTCTCTCTCTCTCTCTCTCTCTCTCTCTCTCTCTCTCTCTCTCTCTCTCTCGTATGCATAATACGTCTTTTCATTCATTCATCCAAGCCATGCCCATTTTATCTTTGGATCATAATGCTATAGAAAACATGAACTTCCAAGTATTTTTTTTTCGTGTATTCGCCTATTAAATTGTTGTTTCATTTAGTTTCAAGAAGAGCAATGCTACATTGACAAAATTTGGTACAAAAAAAAATTCTTGTACCAGGTAATTGGATCAGCGTTGTCACCCAACCCGCTCTGCTCTGATTGGGACGAACTCCGACTATTTTTTTTAGGTACTGGGCGAGTTTATGTATCTCCCCTTGATCCAAACCTTTTGTGATTTATGCCCCACGAGAGAAGGGATAAAATCTTGTTCATGCACCCTTGAGGGCAGAGGCAAAACCGAGCTCAAGTAGAATAGGGGAATTAATCCCCAAGCTTAAGTAGAATGTCAAGCAACAAACCGCTCCAAAGCCAAAAATAAATCTGTGGGATTTCGGCTCGATATGTATTCCCTGTACGTTAAATCCTGCCTGGGCGGGATTCATGGCCTGTTCTGGCAGTTTTCTGGTTCTGAGCTCCCTGAAAATACCGCCCGGGCGAAAATCAATCATGTCCGGACAGATGACGCATCTTAGCCGATTTTTGGTTATATTCTGGACTTTCTAAAGATTGATTTTGGACTCTATAAGCAAAGAAAAAATAATTTGAAAATGACTCTGGCTTTAGGAAGCCATATGTGGCTATAAATGTAGCCTTGATTAAGGTTTGGTCTTCTTAAGTGAATCCTTCTGCTTCAAGGGATTGAGTGGTCTAATGGGATTACGCAATCTTGCCGAAGAGCTTCAATATCCACTTTAAATATAATTGAATAGCCAATAATTGGGATACACATGAAGTTATTTGAGCTCTCCTCACGAATTGACCCCTTTACTTAGCATATTGTATAAAATGTACATGTGAGAGTTTTTATAAAGCCTATGATGTCTCCCTTTAACACATCCTAGTGCCCACCCTTCTAATGGGTGCATGAGACAAAACTACTATTTGGTGATTTTGGGCACTGACACCCTTATTCATCACATATTTCCGTGCGGTTCTGTACTAATAATCTTACATAAATGTGTGGCGAAAAAGAGGGTTGGACACCACGTTGCGATGCCCCAAGACCACTAAATAAATACTCGTCGGTGAGACTCTTTGCTCCCGACATGGTGGCTTCCCACTAGGGCGACATGGTGGCTTCCCACTAGGGCTGTAAACGAGCCAAAAACTTGAGCTCGAGCTTTTAATGAGTTGAGTTTAATCATTTACTAAATGAGACTTCTTAATCGAGCTGAGCTTGATCGTCGAACAAACTGAGTGGATAAACGAGCTAAAAACTCAAACTCAATCTCAACTTGTTCAAAGCCAAGCCGAGCTCGCGAGCTGCTCGGTTCATTTCATGGACGCTTCCCACATTTAGAAAGTTTGGGTGAGTTTATAAGGTTAGAACCTCTCCATCAAGCAATGGTTTGGATGTCATTTTCTCGTGGGTTTCATTGAAGCCTTTGTGATCGTAAAGGAAAAAGAAAAGAATATTATTGTTTGTAAGTCGTTTTCTCTTAAAACTATTTAATGGGCAGTCATTGTATCCAATTTCAGGCTCTCAGTACCAAGAAGAGAGAAGAAGAGACCAACAAATTCTCCGACGACCCAACCACCACGCCGGAAACCCCACCTTCCCAAACCAAACCCGTCGACGAGAGCTTCTTCTCCCGTTTCTCAAGATCATCCAGCCGGAGAAGCCACACGCCGACGCCGGCCCTCAAGAAATCCCTCTCCCGAAACGCCAGCCGGAGAAGCACCACGCCGACGCCGGCCGACTTCCTGTCGAGAACCACGTCCACCAGCAGCAGCAGCGGCGCAGCCACCCCGACCAGCACTCCCATGACGCCCAGGACGCCGACGACTCCGAGGACGCCGACGGCGGGAGGTGGCGGCGGCGGGGCTCCGCCGGCTCTGTTGTCGAAGGTGACGAGCCGGCGGAGCTCGACGCCGATTATTTACTCGCAGTCGAGAGCGGCGAGGAGGAAGCCGCCGCCGATTGAGAAGAGGTTGGAGTGCACGTTGGAGGAGTTGTGCCATGGGTGTGGGAAGAAGATCAAGATTACTAGAGATGCTATTTCTGATTCTGGGTATGTGACTCTGTTTTCTGGAAAAAAATGTCTACGAACAAAATTTTAGAACACGGTTCCGGACACAACTGCGTCTAAAATTGTTCGAACGCAGTTGTATCTGAAATTGTGTTCATTGACAATAGCTATATAAGATTTTGGGAACAAATTGAAAACATATCCTTTACGGAAAATGTTATACACTATGCACCTCTCAAATTGCCTGAACTTAATATTTTGCATGAAAGTTTATAGTATCCTGCTCTCGTCTCATGTAACGACATGCGACAACTGACTTGGTAACCCTTAGTCTTAACCACACAACTCAAAAGGTCATGACATATCATTTTGGACAATTTTTTTTTTTTTTGTATGAAAAATAAGTTTGCAAGATAATTTTATATGAATTCATTGCAAAACTAAGTTGTTAATAACATTCAACCGCAAAAATGAATTTATTTATTTTTTATTTATTTATTTTTGTGTGCAGGATGATTGTTCAAGAAGAGGAGATCCTAAAGATAAAAATAAAGCCAGGTTGGAAAAAAGGAACCAAAATCACATTTGAAGGAAAGGGTGATGAAAGGCCAGGCACTCTCCCAGCAGACATCATCTTCATCATTGATGAAAAGAGGCATCCAATTTTCAAGAGAGAAGGTGATGACTTGGAGCTTGGAGTTGAAGTACCTCTAGTCCAGGCTTTAACTGGTTGTACCATCTCTGTCCCCCTACTAGGAGGTGAGAAGATGACACTGTCATTTGAAGACATCATATTTCCAGGCTACGAAAAGATAATCCCGGGTCAAGGCATGCCGATATCCAAGGAAGGAGGGAGGAGAGGCGATCTCCGGCTCAAGTTTCTTGTCGGTTTCCCTTCAGAGTTGAGCGATGAGCAACTGTCTGATGTCGTTAGTATTCTAAACGATTGTTGTTGACCTTCAAAATCTTGTTTCGTTCTTCTTCTTCTTCTTTGTCGTCGTCTTCTTTTTCTGTAAGGCGTTTGTATTGATTGCCTGGTGAAATTGCAAGTGTTTGTAGCTTTTTAGGCGGTCTGTTAGTCAGCTATAGACATGTGAAAATGACATGTACCAATGTATTCCAAGTTATAGGAATTCCTTGAAATGGTGATCACCCAATCCCGCGATAGATTGGTAATTTAAGTAGTTCTGTTGGAACGTAGGAAAAACTCGATAAGGGATAAGAGCTCTGTTCTTCTGTTGATTTTACATCCTCATATGACTTGATTTTCATCTGTATCCTAGTTATAATGACAAGAAGATGCATTCTGTTATATTGGACCGGACAAGTTATCCCGAAATTTTAAATAATAATAAAAAAAAGATTTAGTTTGAGGGACTTCCCAAATTCCTCATTGTTATCATGATGAGGACTTAATGTTTATTGGGTTGAAACATGTATAGGAGTTGACACAGCTCTGTTTCAGTAACCACTGGAAATCCGCCCTGAAAAAAGCTCCCCAAAAAACACTGGGAATCAATGCACTGGCACTGAAATCAAGAATTCGAGCTTTTTGATAGCGGCGGACACTGGCGAGCTAGAAAAGGAACTTCCACCACTGTCCCAACGGCGTTGTCACCCACATTGACTGTATCACCTTCAGAAGCAGCTTTCCTCTTGATGTATCCCAAACCGAAGTGCTCGGATTCATTCCTTCCAGCTGCATAACTTGTCAGTTTCCCAACCTACATCGTCAGTGGTAATTGTTCAATTTATTTCCAACCATTTGACAGGCTTTCCATTGTGACCAGAAAAACCTTACTTTGCTCGTGTTTCAGTAGTCAAATCAAAATTAGAGGATGAAATAACTCTTTATACCTTTTTTGCATCCACTATAATGGGAGTGCCTGGTTCCACTGGTGACGATAGACGAATTCCCCACAACCTCTGCTTGACGCCATCATAAGTTATGAGTCTAGAAATGGTTTCTTGTCCCTTATAACACCCTGAGGAAACTTCAGGATTCAGACAAACACAACAGCATTCGTTCGAGCACATATTTTAAGGGAGGGAATGAAGCACCTTTGTTCATTGAAATGGAATTCCACAAACCAGCCTCCAGAACATTATATTCATCAGTGAGCTCTTTACCAGGAGCTGGCCTTCCTGCATAAGTTAGGGTGGTTCCACCTTAATACATGAAAAAATCAACAAAGAAAATATCATAAAATGCAATATCCAAAGCACAAGCCTCGTTCTTCCAGAAGAGGTAATAGGTCGGCCCCATACCATCTGGGCTGAAGCACCTCCCTTGCCCCGGGCTCAGACACAGAAAAATGAAGAATCTTCCTTCTGATTACCCAGACAATGGGAAGGGGTGCGGGAAGAGGAAAAAAAGATGAGAATAGGGGCGAGAAGAAGGCAAGCCAACCAGTCTTTTTACTACATTCACGGCTATTTGGCAGAATGATCGTCATTGTGTTACTCCCACTTTCTTTGTGGGAAGGCTGGTTCAAGTGACTTGAAACCGCGGGACAAGGTTATGGAACATAGTATGAGATTGCAACTCCCATTTCTAGTCACACAAGGTATACTCTTTACATGTTACTTTTCTGCCCATTCTGCCCTCTATGCTCAGCATGCATGAGAGAATATTTGGCAGAAGGAGTGTCATCACCTTACTCCCATTTCTTTGTGGGAAGGCTGGTTGCAGTGACTTGAAACCGCAGGACAAGATTGTGGAACATAGTATGAGATTGCAACTCCAATTTATAGTCACACAAGGTATACTCTTTACATGTTACTTTTCTGCCCATTCCGTCCTCTATGCTCAGCGTGCACGAGAGAATAAAATTTGTTTTTCCCTCTTACACATATGGTTTGTTCTTGTTCAACAATCGTGCATCTAAAAGAATAATACATTTTCGTGAATAATTTGCCAAAAATATTCATCAATCAAGAGAAATATTTGGGATATTTTGCTGGTGAAGTAATCCGATTAGTGAGAACAAATGGTTATATATATTATGATGTTCATGCAAACACAGCCAAATGGCATGAACTTTAAGAATTCTGCACAACCTGATGAATAATCCTGACTCTAATCATACGGGGTTTGAAGCAGCAAACTAAAAAACGGAGAACATTCAAAACTAATGCAAAGAATGTGAAGAAACATTGAACAAATGAAAAACAAGCCAGAACAATAAGTGAAGAATTTAACGACCTTGAAAAACCCTGAATGTTTCCCATGCTTTGGAACCCATCGGAACTGCACCTTGACTTAGAAGAGTTTTCCAAACAGATCCAGCAGCAGCAGGTGACATCAACAGCGAAAAACCTTCTTCAGAGATGATATTTCCTGCTGCTACAGTAACTGGCATCCTGCTCACCTGCAAACAGAACAGATATCCTGTTGAGCCACTTTTTCCGACTTCCATTAAAGCAAAAACGCAGATTTTTATTACTTTTGTACAGGTTTTATAGACAGACTCTACGTGTAAAGGAAAAATTCATTTGGAAGACTTCTCAAAGATGATGCTTTAAGCAAACCCCGTACAGAAGATAAAAGGCTCTCCAGTTATTCTGAATAGTTCTTTGACTCGTATTCCCTTAGTGGGATTCCATCGGGTAGCTAGTGATTCTACTCTTTTAAGATCCCACTTGTATTAGATTCTTGAATTCTCTATCACCCAGCATCACTTACAACCATTCTCTATCTTCTTATACAAAAGTTGCCACAGCTTTCACCAAGCTCATCTACACCGGTCCTGGCACCCTTGCAAGTAATCAACCATACATCTCACAAGTAACTTCAGCATGAACTTTCAACAAATAGTTTCTTCAATAACATGTATGCTCAGCATTGTACGAATTCAGGCAAAATTTACAAGGCTATGATGACGAGGACTTTCAATTTGACTTGTTCCAAAAAATTTAAGACAGGGATATACACATATGTAGAAATTTTCGGGCCATAAATAGTTAAAAAATAACCACATCGAATCAATTTGGAGACATAACTATTTTTTTAAAAGAGGAAAAATTCAAAAAAAAAAAAAAAAAGGAGGAGAAGGAGGAGGACGAAACTTTAGGCACATCTAACCAGCTGGTACAATGAAGCTTGGATATGACAACAGGAAGCAATGATGAGAACATGACATCTGTGTTCATGATTTATTCCTATTTCCACATCTAAACCCCACCAATCACCATAAACCTTGTTAAATTGACTTGAAGTAAGTTATTAATACATAAAAGCAAATTAAACACATGATGTTAACCAGAAACTGGACATTAACACAGACATTTTTTGAGAAACAACACAACAACAACAACAGAACCCATGTAGTCCCCAATCATTGGGGGTTTGGGCGGAGGAAGATTGGAGACGGACCTAACCTTTGGCGATATGCACAAAGTGGCTGCTCACACAATACCACTGAAACAGTGGCCCCCCTACGCTTTTAGAGAAACAACTAAATAATATTCCTCACACAGGGTGTATGATCAATCAGTAGAAGATTCTTACAGTATAATGTTTATGTGTGCCATGCGGTTGTCCAACCATATCACCAAGATTTAGATCCATCATTACCTATTCACAATCATGAATTATGAGTACTGATGTCACCATATCAAATGGGTAAAAACATGTACATTGACAAACAAAAGAAAATGAATATCAACTCACAACACCATACTTGGTTGCTTCTGGCTCCCGCTAATACAAACAAGCATGTTTGTTTAGAGATGTCTTCAATTTCTACCTTGTCAGCAAAAAACACATACCTAGAAATTGAACAAACTCCCACATAAGAAGACTAGTTGCATTCTTATTATTGGAAAAGAATGCCACATAATTCCATCATATGTAGTAAATTCAGATTTTATCATGTAGAATGGGGACAACTGATAAAAATTCTGTCATTTCCTAATGAAAGCAATAGAGTGCATCCACATGAAAGTGCATTAAATACATATAACATCAACAAAAACACACTAAACCATTACATGACTTACAAGTTTAGGTAACCTCATTACATGTGTTTTGACTTAAACACTTTCCATATTGCCCTTATTATTCAAGTAATTGAAACCAATTTCAGAAACAGAAGTGTTCAAATTGATGTCACATTTGTTGGAAACTCACTCTTGGACCATGTCAAATGGTCAACCAGGCCACAACACCTAATTTTCCATAATGCAAATCAGTATTCCATGAGAAATCCTACGAACCTAAGTTTATGCTGTGGTCTTGTAGTGGGAGAATTGATTCGAAATTGTTTAATCAAGGCTTAACCAAAACAAGCGACATGCCACCAGGTACCAGAAAACGGGGCCGGGAAAAAAAATCTTATATTACAAAACAATTAGGATAAATTTGATCCTTTTATAGTGGCCAATTAACACAACGATAAGGACGTATAAAAACTAGTGGATAGCGGAAGAGAGTGAGAATTATTAAGGAAATATAATCCCACATTGCTTGAGAGTGGAATGGGTGATCACTTAACAACATAAGGGACCTCTCCACTCATTGCAAATTGGTTTTGAGATGGACATAAAGTTTCCAAATGGTATCAGAGCGGGGCCCGATTCCACCCCACATTTTATAAAATTCACAACCCACACTCCACGATGACAGACCAGCAAAAAGGCTACACGTAACAGACCTCAAACACGGCTGCACGTGAGGGGGGATATTAAGGAAATATAGTCCCACATTGCTTGAGAGTGGAATGGGTGATCACTTAATAACATGAGGGATATCTCCACTCATTGTCAATTGGTTTTGAGATGAACATAAAGTTTCCACAAGAATCTTCCTGCTACTTTAGTTGTGTTCTAGTTAAAAGGTACCATGATAAGAAGACTGTACAACTCGGTGGCTAAACTAAACATCATCCAAGGAAAAGAAGACAAGCTGAAGAGAATGTGAATCAGAATCAAACAGGGAATACAAGGACATCGACAGAAGACGTACAATAATATTATAAACATACTTCCTCAGCATTTGAGTTATGCTTCCACTGGTCATCGGTGAGACTACCAATGTAACTGCATTCCTCTGTGCATGTAAACTCATGTAAACTTCTTATTAAAGAAACTAATCAAGGAACTTTGCCAACTCAGAAAAGCTCTATTATACAAGAAAGATGGCATGAAGATTACCATAATCCATGCATGGCCAATATCTATAGTGCGAGCTGTAGGTGTCACAAAAACAGTGTCACATCCCTACATATCCAATCAAATCCTATCTGTTAAGGCTGTTCGACCACCAACTTAAAATATAAGATCAAATATTGTATTCATGTAAAAAAACAAAGGCAATATCTTGAGTTTTAGTGTCCAATCCCTTAGCAACCAACCTGTCCTTCCTGAAGACATTCAAAATTTGCAGTACTTTGGTTGTGAAGAAACTGAATACGGTCTTCTCCACTGACTTCATGACAATTTAACCAACAACAGTCAGACAAAGAGGTAAAACAAAAACATCAGACTACTTGCTGAGAGCCAAGAGCAAGAACCTCAAGTTTTTAGCAGTTAACAACTTAACACACACAAAATGGGAAAAGCAGTAAAACTATCTATAACTGAAGGAGTTCTCTCATTGGATATACCTGAGATAAAAATTGAAGTTCAAGCGGGCAATAAATTATCATCTTAAGCAGTTTGGTAGTTGAGTGTAGTTATAGGTCGTCTAATTCCTGTAAATATGACCAAAGATGAAAATTGCTTTGCAAAATTCACCATGGTTATTATTCTTGTTAAGCTTGCAAAAGAGAGGATTCCCGGTTCTCTTTTGCACATGTATAACAACAAACTATTTTCCAGAAAAACAGCGGATCAGCATGTAGCTAGCAAAGAAGCCCATAATTCCTCTTGGAATTGCATCCTTGAGTTTGACAATAGTTTCCTCATGAATCAGGCCAGCCATTGGTGACAGTGACAGCTCCCTTGCTCGATTTGGGTAGATAATCAAGCAGGGGATACAACCCGTAAAATAGTATCTTCTCTATCACCATTGAAGGACTAATACTCTTTTCCCAAATTGTTCTTCCCGCACAAATCCATAGGATACTATTCAAACTTCTGTTCACAGCCCTAGAAAAGTGCCCTTTTCAGCTCCTGAACCTCATCAAATCACGCCCAAATAACCATGATTCCTTATCCTTCTTACTGGCATTCAAATTAGCCATTTAAACAGTACGCTGTTCGCTACTATTTAGCCATTAAAGGGCCTTTGTTTTGAAAATCCAGTAAGTTGCTACTTCAAAAATTACAACTAGTATCATAACTAGTCATCTTCAAATCCTAGAAACCTTCGTATCCTGCTTAGAACCTTAAACCCCGACAAACTTCCAACAACTAAAACTCTCCACGATTCATATTGCATGCAGCATTAACACAAGCTTCCTAAAGCTGTCCTACAAAGGTTTGGTATCAGAACCAAGTTAGTTTCAAGTTTCAACACTGGGATCCGAGAGTTGTAGGGTAAAAGTATCCTACTGCTACAGTAATTTGGCATTTGAGCATCATGATCCTACCTTGTTCTCCATCAAACTTTCATCAAGTGGATTTCTATATTAGAATGGTGACAAACATCAGAGTAACTTCCAATATTGAAGCCTATTCAAAAGGCTGCAAGCTCATGCGAGGCTACTAAGGAATAATATTAATCGCAATTTAGTGTTCCTCATCCTTATAAATGTGCCCTTTTAACTCCTAAATCCATCAAATCACACCTTTATGGTGATTTTCAGATAATCTGGCAACTCGTGATAGGAGTATACTGTGGAGCGAAGAATTACATTAAATACGGTGGTCACTAACACACCAAGGAGAATGATCTTGGAGATCATTAAGTGACAGCAGATTCATCTATATACATTAAGTGTATAAAAACGAATGCTTAGGGGACTTGGCATTCACACAATTTGCATCAGTTTCAAATGGGTGCATCACTTTTCACTTTCAGTCCAGAAATGGCAAAGAAATCCCCTCATTAACAAAATTCATGTCGCAATGGAAACCAAAAGGAAAAAAGAGTCTCAATTGTCATGGATAAGAAGTGAAAGATGGAAGTTTACCTCGAATTCGTCCAAAATGTGAAAGGTCCACAACCTAAAACACCAAATGTCATGGAAAGCTTTTAATCATTCTGGCTAACTGTTATGGCAAATCTGTCCAGTGTAAAAATATGCGTCCAATGCATTTAAGGTTGAGTTCCAGAAAGTTCACGTTCAAGTTGGATGAGAAGATGAGTTTTTATCCTTTACCGATAAACAGAAATCAAATCACAAAAACAAGATCCCTGATACAACAAGATTGAAACAATCTTTCGACAGGAGAATGTGAGGTAAACAGAAACTAATCGATGTATTGACATGATATACCTATCTTGCAACAGACGGCTGATCCATAAAACATGGAACTAAAGGGATCTAAGAGTTTTGAATACAACTCATGTTCTGTGTGAATTGCAATCAACCCTATGATAACTCCTAAAAAGGTCAAGACTCAAGACCCCTAAAAATAGAACTTTTCTCATCTTCTAACTGAAGATTGTTATTATATAATTTCACCCCCCATGAACTTCACAGATATCCTAAGTCCCCGTGATTGATTTTAGGTACTAACAAAGTCCAACTTTAGCAACATTGGCAACTACATATTGGCAAACATAAGTATTGATCGTTGAAGCAAAAATGCCATCTCGTCCAAGAGAGTCATACTTGGGATGAGATTCAGGGAATGGTACACATAAAATGCCAATTTAACAAGGATACCTTTCAAATAGTTTAATAGTCTGTTAAGGGACAAGGTTCATGCATAGTTGAGAATTTTATGTTTGATTGTCAGAAGTTCAATCATGGAACATAAAACCTCGAATAAAGGCATAACAGGCTCAGAGATTCATAAACCATGTATTAAATCTTTTAAAAGCGAAAGCCACAATCTTAAGATTCTAAACTGTTACAGTCAGAGACTACTGAAGTGGATCTGTCAGTTAGTTACACTTATAAAATGTTGAGATAAAGTAGTCACACACCACAACACCATTCTCAACTGCATCCAATGCATCATCATCATTGTCGAATGTTTCAACTATCCCATCTTCTGATAGCTTCGCCCCAAAACCAGTCACAGTATCCTGCAGAGACCAAACAAATGAATTGAAAAAGGGTAAAGTACTGACTGAAGGAGTAAGAGCACCAGCAGAACTAAGCAGTCAAATTCAAAAGACAAAGGAAGCTGTTTCATACTGATAAGTGGACTATAATTGATAAGCCTTAGACCATAGCCTAAAAACTTCTTTGAGTTTTACCATTGTAATTCTCAACCAATTACCAAGAACTGCTGGTCACAGCAATATAGACACAAACTGACCCGCATGCACGTCTACTGCAGAAATGGGCTTACAGCCAAAATAACATGATCGGTAGCACCATGAAAGTTACATGTTCGGAAGTCGAGATTTCAAATTAGGAACATTCATGATACCTGTAACAAATGATGAAAAACCATAGCCTTCAAAAGAATAGAATTTTAAAGCCAATGATAACCAAATCTTCCACATAGCAGAAAATCACAAGAAGGTTTCACAAAACTAGACCACCTGGTATAAACTTCTCTTTATTCAACTCATTCACACATTAGCATTTAGCAGTTCGAAAACAAATTTCAACCACTTGCAATTGAACTGCAACCAATTAGCACAAAATCGCATCAAGCTCAAAGACACAACCAAAGGTTGGCTACCCGGGGCCACGGCCACCCCCAATTTGAAAAAAAAAAAAAACCTTTAATTACCTATGATTTTTCTACATACATGTTGGCCCCATAATGTGTCATATACAAAAGAATTTAGATAGGAGTAACAAACTTGGACGACTTTCTCACACGTTTCTTTCTCCTTTAGGACAAACAGGCCCGCCACTCATCTCTCTCGGATCACGAAAAGAAAAACTCACCAATCACCTCAATGTTTCTCTCTACTGGGTATTAATTTAACATCATACTTTTTTTATACTCTGAACCTTAAATTTTTGAAATCCTGGTTCCGTCCCCTCATCAATTGATTACTTCATCCTAACTGCCGGCGCATTCAAACTAATTACCCAATCTTACAAGTGCGCTACGCAATGAGTTCCGAAAATCAACCGAGCCCTCAAGGTTCAATCAATTAGTTGAATTGCTATTCTCAAACCATAATAAACACAAAGGTAACTAATAGAGATAAAGAGAGTGGGAGTGTTTACGAGGAGGTCGTGGTCGATGGGGGGAGGGGAGAGGTCGAAAGGCAAGGCAGATGGAGGTGTGTGAGAGAGATTCTGAATCCAAGAGGCACCGTTGGGGGAGCGGCGATGGGAGAGAATCGGCGGTGAAGCCCAAAGGAGTTTTGACGGCGGTCGTAGCGGTGGCGTTGGTGGTGGTGGAGGGGGATGGAGTGGGCGACAGAGAGGAGTGGAGAAGTAGCAGTGATGGTAGCTTGGAGAAGGCATATTTCCCACCATAAGCATTTCGCACTCTCAGCTTATACTACTGCGCGCTATAACCGGAGATTTGTGCCGTCGAGGGATTTTTTGGTTGTTGAATTTAAAATTTAAAGAAAAAAAAAAAAAAAACATGCAATCTACCGATTGAAAAATCCCTCGGTAGGGAGATTTTGGGACTGGAAAATCTCTCGGTATAAGATTTTCGGGACTGAGAAAATCAGAAAATAGGACCCCTTTTGAGCTGTTTTATTAGGAATAATTTTTTTTTAAATTGGATTATAAGTAGTACTGTAATACTGCCTCACGGTCATATTTTATGACTCGAGATAAGAAGAACTAAAAATTTTGAGCTATTTTATTAGGAATAATTTTTTTTTAAAATTGGATTATAAGTATTAGTATTTACCTCACGGTCTTATGGCTCGATAAGAAGAACTAAAAATGTATAAGGCCATGTTTGACAGGAGGTTTGGGAGGGGGGTTGGATTAATAATCTTATGCCCTTATACCTTGTTTGGTTAGGTTTTTGTGGGTGTGACTAGTTGTCCCATGGGATTATTAATCCTCAAAATGGGGATATTAGCAATACCATGGAGGTTGTTACTACGAATCCCATTTCCATGGGATTGAGCAAGATCAATCTAAAACCCACCTCAATCCTAGCCAAAACAAACATGTTCTTTACAATTCTATAATTAAATCATGTGCAAAATAAATATGAATAAATGATTCATCCCCTCATTAATAATCCCACCTCATTCTCAATCCAAATTCTAATCTTACCTTAATACGAATCCCCCTAAAATGAAATATGCAATCAAACACGCCCTAAAAGTATAAATCATAGTTAAAAGTACATATAAAATGATGAAAAAGACCTAAAAAAGACAATCTTACATAGAAAAGATAGTCTTTTTAGACTTTTTTTGTCATCTTATATGATTTTTTTTCAACATCAATTTATTTATTTATTTTTCAATTTTTCTCATCCGTACAAATGATGTAATGAAAAATTTAATCTAAATCTAGTAAGAATTAGAAAACAATAAAAGACTGTGCTAAAGAAATCCCTAAAAAGTTATGTCAATAAGATCTTAAAGTCCATGCAATGGGGTATATACACTTTTCCCATAGTCCCTACACACACGTGCGGTGAAGAATGAAATGAGGCAACACGTGGTGATACCGAGAGTCATTCAATAATGTTTCCTATTATAGGCTTAATAACTTTTAGGGACTGTTAATAATCCGGATAAAACTTTTAGGGACTGCTTTGGTTGTAGGGATTAAGGCTTGCGATGTTTGGCAATTGTGGATAGAAAGAAAAATGGAGAGAGAGAGAGAGAGAGAGAGAGAGAGAGAGAGAGAGAGAGAGAGAGAGAGAGAGAGAGAGAGAGTTTTTATTATCATGGCAGTTTATTTTTGTACTTTGTTGTTATTATCGTACATATGAATTTACAGACAACAATGGGGTGGTGGCGCAGTTGGCTAGCGCGTAGGTCTCATAGCTTCTGAGTTATCCTGAGGTCGAGAGTTCGAGCCTCTCTCACCCCATAAGTGTTCATTTTCCTTTTTGCAACATTGGCTACACTCTCTCGCTCCCAGTTACCTTGTACTAGAGTCAATCTGTATGGCTATTTTTGTAAAAAGGTCCAACAACACATCTAGACACGACCATGGGTCAAGAGTAATAGTCGTTTCATTGGGCCTTGTTCAGTTGTACGGAAAGAGTGAGAAAATCAATTATCCCGTGACTTTTTGTGTGTTTAATTACCGATAATGTTGTAGAACTCAAAACTTCAATTTTCTCACTGAAAAATAAATTCCTGGAAAATAGATTCGGCCAAAAAAAAAAAGAAATTTTCGTTTCCTTGCAAAATTTCATGTCAAGAGAACGCACATAAAAATAAATTTTATTTTCCTTTATTTCACACAGTGTTCTAAATGGCGCTCGGCAACCCGCAGCCAAACGCCTAGGCCGCTGAGTGATTTGGCATTTTTTTTTTTCAAAATGTATTTTTTAAATATTTTTAAGGCAATCAAGCTATACCAAGCCCACCAAGACGATCGCCAAGTTCTGCCATGCACTTTCCGCCAAGACGGCTACCAAGCTCCGCCAAATCTCCTTATCCGCAGAACAAGCCGTCGAGGGTGAAATCATGGCGTCGACCTACCACCGAGGTGCCGGAGGCCGCCATTTAGAACACTGATTTCACATCACTTCACTTTCTTTGGAAATCCATTTCTCATGCAACATTCGCGACAACTGAACAGAGCCTTGATGTATCCTATATACCCATTTGTTCCTACTTCTTTGCAATTCAATTATATAGTACTCTTGTAATCTCAACCATTTTGGTTATACACAATTTCGGACGTAGACCACCAACTTAAATGTATACCCCATATGAATGTTATATGAGAGGAGAGAGTATACACCCCGAAGAAAGAAGTATTGACTTCAACTTGTTATGTATTTGTCATGTTGAGATTTGACTCACAAGTTGCATAGATAGCTACTTTTGATATCATAATAATAAAACATGTTGTCTGATCATTGTTTAAGATTATGATTAAATAATTGACTATCTTGTATTGGAAGGCATTCCTCACTTGAGCCGTCCCAAATTCCATATGGCCAGGTCAAGACCATCCCTAGTTATATATTCACAAAAATGAATGATAGATCCTTTAACAAATCTCGATCGTATTAAAACAATTGCATGATCAGCAATATCATCTCTGTATCATAGTGCATTATTCGTTGAATTTATCGAGAATAAAATAAAATTAATTATTCATCGATCGAATGATTTTGAATGATGGTTAAATGGCTTCCTTCAGACTCCCGAACACCAAGACCAAGATCAAGGTACGACTATACACTCATGGAGGATCAGGATGATTCAAACTCTGATAAGGAGCTCACTCAGCTGGCACATCCTCCTCCTCGTCAGGCGTCGAGGCGAACCACCAACATCGCGACAAAGTCCTGGCTCGTGATTTCGGTGTTCGGGGAGGCGCGGGTAGAGGAGGCCGGGAAGCACCACATCAGGCGCAGGACTGGGATTCCGGGGCGGGATCTGAGGATTCTTGATCCGGCGCTCTCATACCCGTCTTCCGTGCTTGGCAGGGAGCGCGCCATTGTGGTGAACTTGGAAAACATCAAAGCCATCATCACTGCAAGTGAAATGTTGCTCCTCAATCCTAGGGATCCCAGTCTTTCTCCTTTCGTTAGCGATCTTGAGCACAAGCTTTGCTATCTTGATAATTCTAATTTGCGTTCTAACGTAAGTGTTTACTATCTTCCTTCATCTTTTGCTTTTGAAGAAAATTTTGGATAGTAACGGATAGTGGTGGATCCAAAAAATTTGGACATATGGGTTACCTTTTGAGCATAAACTTAATAAAAATACTGACAATCCAATATAAAAGAAAACATGTGTTCAAAATAAATAACGAGTAAAAAATGAATGTACTATATAGTGTTTTTACATTTTCACTAAACAACTTATTACAGTATATTTTTGTTTGTTTAACTTGTAGATGTGTATGTGTTGGCTTTGCGGTATTACCAAATACTTAAAATCCAGAATGAATGTGGTTCAACTCTTACTAGCCTCAAGTTTTGAGGAGTTGTTTTTTCTTCCTAATTGCGTAGCCATATTAAGCCGTTAAAAAAACAAATGGTCAAAGGCACCAACGAGTTTCAAACACGCAACCACTCAGGTAAGGGACTAGATGGCGTACCGGTTGATCTACACGTCAACCTTGCCTTATTTTAGGTAGTTTTATAAGTATATATTACATTCTGTTTTGATTCACACAAAAAAAATCCCGATAATTTCATTCTGTTGTGACCCACCTGTGCCTTAGCTGAATCCTCCCCTAATTATGGATGGTATCCATTTGGTTGTACAACGCTCCAATTTTTAAGACAACTATGGTCACTGCGCGATGAGTGATTGGTGCATAAAATATTATCACCGGTATGAGTTTGAGTTCTTGTAGATTTATTACTCTAGCATAAAACGAAATTTTGTTGATGAATTTAAACTCATGATCTTGCGGGAACAACAAATATTGACCAGTTATCATATGTAAAAGAGAAGTTCGTACGTTTGCCTTTGATTTCTTGAGATAGATTATCACATTTTCAGTAAAAGGTATTAATAAACTAATCATGTTTCTGTGCGATCGAAGGGTAATGAGGGGACTGATCAAAAGTCAATGGAGGATTCACCAGCTTTCCTATCAAAAAATGGTGGTACTTCCAAGGTCCTGCCTTTTGAGTTCAGAGTGCTTGAAATTTGCCTGAAATTTGTTTGCAAGTGTCTAGAATCCGAGGTATGTATTGAAAAGAATTTAAATGAAAAAAACTCATATTCATAATATATATTAAAAAAAAAACCCAATTTTCGTTTCATTTGTTTCAATTGTTTGGTTTGTTTAATTCAGGCTAGCACACTAGAGCAAGAAGCATATCCAGCTTTGGATGAATTATCAGTAAGTGTTAGCACGCTTAATCTCCAACGCGTTCGAATTATAAAGAGTCGTCTTGTTGCTCTGTCTGCCCGTGTCCAAAAGGTAATAGCTATGCCTTGATTTCAAGACTAGTAAGGTACATTTTCTAGGGGGGAAAAATAAGAAGGTACGAGTTGTATAATGATCGAGCTGAGAATTTGTCGTTTCCGGAATTAGCACAACTTGAGATGAGCTTCTAACGATTTTAATCAGCTTTTACAAAATGCAACTGGAATGATACATACAATCATGTCCATAGGTGAGAGATGAACTTGAACATTTGCTCGATGATGATATGGATATGGCGGAAATGTACCTTACCGATAAGCATAATAAGCAGCATGCCGAAGAACCGGAACCAAAAGATGATACCGAGGATGACAGGCAAGAAACTAATCAAATTTTGTCGCACTTTAAAACTATGAGGAAAAATGAATACAAGTTTGTATGCAACTTTTTATTTTTATTTTTTTCCGTTTAATGATGTCTCTTTCCCTACTTGTTATTTTTCAGCGATGAAGACGGAGGGAGCAGTAGAAGTAGCAGTGCAGACTTAAGTGGCCAGAAGCCAAAAGTTGAAGAGTTGGAGATGTTATTGGAAGCATACTTTGCTCAACTGGAAGGAGCCTTGAGCAAACTATCCACTGTATGTTGTCAAATTCTCTAGCACGCGTTTGATTGCTCAATTCGACAATGGAAAAGCATAACACGAATCTACGATGACATCATATAGCCGATCAATATTAAGATAACCAAATTCCACGAGAAAGGGTGGGTACGAGAAAATTAAGATAAAGATATCTAGTACACATCGTCACTCCAATCCGGTCATACGAAACAAATGGGATGCCATGGACACATTGTTTTGCATTATATTTCTTATCTCATAGAACTCATAATTCATCCTGATAACTCAGAAGACGGAGATTTTTCTAATGTGCAATAGATCTATTTATCCGTAAAAAAGCCTAAAAACAAATCTTTCAAACTCTAGGCTACATTCATAGGACTACCTTTGGGGATTGATGGTTATGTCTGATAATCCAGGGACTGAAAATTGTCTCTATCTCCCATTTAGTTGAGGGCATAACGAGTGAAGCCCACCATATTGAGCTCCTTCATTTCACCTGGAATGTTTTGCTGTTCTAATACTCTCTTTTTTATCTTTTTGCCCTCATGGTACCTTTAGATGCGCGAATACGTCGATGATACAGAGGACTACATCAACATCATATTGGATGAGAAGCAGAACCAGCTTCTGCGAATTGGAGTTGTAATGAGCACAGCAATTATGCTTCTGAATATAGGCATTGTGATTGCAGGTATATATGGGATGAACATCCGCATACCACTCTTCGATTACGGTGTCCCTATGCAGTTCAATATGACCACTTTTGGGGTTATCGCCGGCATTGTTGTATCGTTCTCTGTGGCCGTCCTATCCATCAAGAAAAAAGGGTTGCTTGGATAATTGAATACGAACCAAACAGAGACTTATGCGTCGTGTTCAAATCTTACTGTAATAAGAAAAACCACTCAGGGAGAGAAAAAAAAAAAACAGTGAGTACTGGTGTAGCTATTCTAACTAAAGTATGATGCCAGTTGCTAGATTCTGGCGAAAGGGAGAAATTTTGTTTTCCTGCAAAATCACATGAAAACAAATTTTATTTTCGTTTATTTCATCTCACTTCACTTTGCGTGGAAATCCATTTCTCGAGCAACATTTTTGACAAGTAAACGGAGCCTTGATGTATCCTATATACCCTTTTGTTCCTACTTCTTTGCAATTCAATTTGCACATTGACCAACTTGCAGGTTAAGTGTTTAAGATTATGATTAAATAATTGACTATCTTGTATTGGGAAGGCATTCCTCACTTGAGCCGTCCCAAATTCCATATGGCCAGGTCAAGACCATCCCTAGTTACATTCACAAAAATTAAATACGGAAAAGATATCTGCACCGACGGTTTCCGTAGGGAAACCGTACCGACGGCCACGCGTGGCTGTCTCCGGCCACCGGACGGCCGATCCGAGCTGTCCAAAAATTTTAAAAAAAAAACGAGGGGGCCTACGCAGGCATTAACGGCATCTGAGGTGTGTAAGATGCTTGATCCGAGCACCCTTTTTTCGTGTATATATGTATATTTCCGCGAATATACATATATACAGGAAAAAATGGTGCTCCGATCAAGCACCTTACACACCTCGGATGTCGTTGATTCCCGCGTAAGCCCCCTCGTTTTTTTTTTTTTAAATTTTTGGACGGCTCGGATCGGCCGTCTGGTGGCCGGAGACGGCCACGCGTGGCCGTCGGTACGGTTTCCCTACGGAAACCGTTGGTGCAGATAGTAGTACTCAAATACGGAAAAGATATCTGGGGTACAGTTTCCGTAGGGAAACCGTACCAATTAAATAATGGTCCTGCAAGAAATCTCGTATTTAAAACAATTGAATGATCAGCAATATCTCATCTCTAAATCATAAGTTATTCGTTGAATCGAACAAAAATAAAATAAATTATTCATTGAATGATTTCGATTAATGATGTTAAATGGCTTCCTTAATTCGAACTCTCAAACACCCAAGACCAAGGTCAAGGCACTATACACTCATGGAGGATCAGATTGATTCGAACTCTGATGAGGAGCTCATCACTCTGGCACCTCCTCCTCGTCAGGCGTCGAGGCGAACCACCAACATCGGGACAAAGCCCTGGCTCGTGATTTCAGCGTTCGGGAAGGCGCGGGTCGAGGAGGCCGGGAAGCACCACATCAGGCGCAGGACGGGGATTCCGGCGCGTGATCTGAGGATTCTTGACCCGGTGCTCTCGTACCCGTCTTCCGTGCTTGGCAGGGAGCGCGCCATTGTGGTGAACTTGGAAAACATCAAAGCCATCATCACTGCAAGTGAAATGTTGCTCCTCAATCCCAGGGATCCCAGTCTTTCTCCTTTCGTTAGCGATCTCGAGCACAAGCTTTGCCGTCTTGATAATTCTAATACGCGTTCTAACGTGAGTGTTTACCATCTTCCTTCCTTTTTTCTTTTGAAGAAAATTTTGGATAGTTTTGGATGGTATTCATTTGGTTGTACAAAGCTCCGATTTTTAAGACAAGACAACTACTTTTACCACGCGATGAGTGATTGGTGCATAAAATATGATCACCGGTACGAGTTTGAGTTTTTGTAGAGTTAGTACTCTAGCATAAAACGAAATTTTGTGAATGAATTTGAACTCATGATCTTGCAGGAACAAAAAATATTGACCAGTTATCATATGTAGAAGAAGTTCTTACATTTGACTTTGATTTCTTGAGATAGATAATCACATTTTCAGTAGAAGGTAGTACTAATAAACTAATCATGTTTCTGTGCAAAGGGTAATGAGGGGACTGAAAAGTCAACGGAGGATTCACCAATTTTCCTATCAAAAAATGGTGGTACTTCCAGGGTCCTACCTTTTGAGTTCAGAGTGCTTGAAATTTGCCTGAAATTTGTTTGCAAGTGTCTAGAATCCGAGGTAAGTATCGAAAAAAAATTAAATGAAAAAATTCATAGTTCATTAAAAAAAAAATCTGCAATTTTTGTTTCATTTGTTTGGTTGGTTTAATTCAGGCTAGCACACTAGAGCAAGAAGCATATCCCGCTTTGGATGAATTATCAGTAAGTGTCAGCACGCTTAATCTCCAACGCGTTCGAATTATAAAGAGTCGTCTTGTTGCTCTGTCTGCCCGCGTCCAAAAGGTAATAGCTCTGTCTTGATTTTAAGAATAATAAGGTACGAGTTGTATAATAATTGAGTGGGCTTGTTTGAGAAGTGTGCAAGGCCCTTGGGATGAGATTACTAATCCTGAGGGGTCATTAATACTTTGTTTGGTTGCACAAAGAAAAGAAGGGGAGGATTAGTGATCACAAGGGATTAGTGATCACAACGGATTAGTAATCCCATACTTACCTGGGATTCATAATACCATGTTGGACTAGATATTAGTAATCCTATCCCATGGTTTCTAATGCCAAATTACCACATTGCCCATGCTATTTTTTATAACTGGATGTCTAGAGTCATAGCACCGCATGGCCACCGCACTTTTATTGGGCCCACTTCGGGCTCCACAAAAATACAGAAAAATATTCATAAATTTCAAAACGATATTTTATAGGGCCTGCAAAAAATCATCTTCAACGGATATCGGTAAATATGTTTCTTGAATTCGCAGGGGTGCAACGGCCGTGTGGTGCAGTGGTCGTATCATGGTCGTAATCCAATCTCATTCAGACTTTTAAATAAAATGGCCTACAAAGAAAAAGAAAAAAAAAAGTGAAATAATTTTCTCGTACTTAGTTTTAAAGAGAAAGGATAGAAAATAATATGCAATATGAGAAGAAAAAAGAAAAGAAAAGAGCAGGTTAAAGTAACGAAAATAATACCATTTTTTTGGGTTAATAATTTTTAAATTTTATTCTTTGTTTGTTTCTCCATATTTTATTTAAAGATGGAGCATTTTTATAATAATCGGGTATTTTTTTTGTAAAAATGGAAATGGATACTTTCAATCCAATCCTATCTTATATAAAACAAACATGCAAATAACAATCCTCTTTATTAATCCCGTGCAAAACAAACATGCACATAGGATTGACCTTTTCATTAGGAATCGTATCTCATTACCAATCCAATTCTAATCTCATCTCATTACTAATCCCACCACATCTAACTCAAACGAGGGCCGAGAATTTGTCGTTTCTGGAATTAGCACAACTTGAGATGGGCTTCTATTGCTTTTGATCAGCTTTTACAAAATGCAACTGGAATGACTCATACAATCATGTCCTTAGGTGAGAGATGAACTTGAACATTTACTGGATGATGATATGGATATGGCGGAAATGTACCTTACCGATAAGCAGAATAAGCAGCATGCCGAAGAACCGGAACCAAAAGATGATACCGAGGATGACAGGCAAGATACTAATCAAATCTTGTACTAGCTCTTTAAAACTATGAGGAACAATGAATACGAATTTCGTATGCAACTTTTTATTTTTGTACTTTTCCGTTCGATCATGTCTCTTTTTCTATTTGTTATTTTTCAGCGATGAAGACGGAGGGGGCGGTAGAAGTAGCAGTGCAGACTTAAGTGGCCAGAAGCCAAAAGTTGAGGAGTTGGAGATGTTATTGGAAGCATACTTTGCCCAACTGGAAGGAGCCTTGAGCAAACTATCCACTGTATGTTGTCAAACTCTCTATCACGCGTTTGATTGCTCGATTCGACAACGGGAAAGCATAATATGAATCTACAATGACATTATATAGCTGATCAGCGTTAAGATAACTAAATTTCACGAGAAAGGGTAGGTACGAGAAAATTAAGATAAAGATATCCTGCATACATCGTCACTCCAATCCGGTCGTACGAAACATGGGATGCCATGGACACATTGTTTAGCGCTATATTTCTTATCTTATAGAACTCATTCATCCTGATAACTCAGTGATTTTTCTTTTGTGTCAATAGATCTATTAATCCGTAGAAAAGCCTAAAAACAAATCTCAAACTCTAGGCTACATTCATTTGAGGGACTAGTTCGGTAGGACTAAGTCAGGTACCTTTGGGGATAGATGGTTGTGTCTGATAATCCAGGGACTGAAAGTTGTCTCTATCTCCCATTTAGTTCAGGGCATAAAGAGTTAACCGTATTTAGCCCTTCATTTCGCCTGGAATGTCTGCTGTTCTAATACTTTCTCTTTTTTATCTTTTTGCCCTCATGGTACCCTTTAGATGCGCGAATACGTCGATGACACGGAGGACTACATCAACATCATATTGGATGAGAAGCAGAACCAGCTGCTGCAAATTGGAGTTGTAATAAGCACAGCAATTATGCTTCTGAATATAGGCATTGTGATTGCAGGTATACTTGGGATGAACATCCGCATACCACTCTTCGATTACGGTGACCCTATGCAGTTCGATATGACCACTTTCGGGGTTATCGCCGGCATTCTTGTATCATTCGCCGTGGCCGTCCTATCCATCAAGAAAAAAGGGTTGCTTGGATAATTGAATACGAACCATACAGAGACTTAAGCGTCGTGTTCCAAATCTTACTGTTACTGTCACCAGCAGCAAGTTTCTCCTCCTCTATTTTACCACAGATTGTAAAGAAAACATGAAACAAATGCTGCAGTACCTAGTAGTACTAGACTTTGTAATAAGAAAAAACACTCGGGAAAAAGAAAAAAAAAAAAAATAGTAGCTGGGGTAGCTATTGATTGGAATATTTTAAATTATCGTTGACTAATCATGTTTAGATATACACTTACGTAAAGGGTTCACCTGCATCAGTTAAGGTTGGGGATAAATGATTACTCTAAAGAAATAATGATCCTGCAACAAATGGTATTAAAAGTATTTGCTCTCTAAATCATACTACAATTATTCGTTGAATCGAGCAAAAATAAATAAATTATTCATTTGAATGATGGTTAAATGGCTTCCTTAATTCAAACTCTCAAAACACCCAAGAACAAGGTACTATACACTCATGGAGGATGATGATTCAAGCTCAAAGGAGCTCACTCTGGAACCTCCTCCTCCTCCTCCTCAGGCGTCGAGGCGAACCACCAACGTCGCATCAAAGTCCTGGCTCGTGATTTCAGTGTCCGGGAAGTCACGGATCGAGGAGGCCGGGAAGCACCACATCAGGCGCAGGACGGGGATTCCGGGGCGTGACCTGAGGATTCTTGACCCGGCGCTCTCGTACCCGTCTTCCGTGCTTGGCAGGGAGCGCGCCATCGTGGTGAACTTGGAAAACATCAAAGCCATCGTCACTGCAAGTGAAATGTTGCTTCTCAATCCCAGGGATCCTAGTCTTTCTCCTTTCGTTAGCGATCTCGAGCACAAGCTTTGCAATCTTGATCATTCTAATATGCGTTCTAACGTAACTGTTTACTATCTTCCTTCCTTTTTTCCTTTTGAAGAAAATTTTGGATAGTTTTTAACCACTCTTTTCGTTGTACAAAGCTCCAATTTTTAAGACAATTACGCGATGAGTGATTAGTGCATGAAATATGATAACCGGTAAGAGTTTCACGAGTTTTTTTTTTTTTTTTAATCAGTGAAAATAACATTTTATTAGGGGAAGGAAAGGGAATCCAACCAAAAATTAAACTGAACAGCCAAAGGGGTAAGCCCCATACAACCTGAGGGCTTATAGTGCCCAGATAAAATAGTGAAAAACATACACAACCCAAGAGGCCTAAAAAACCCAGATACGTTAATAAAGTCCAGCCCAGATACATCATGAGTTCTTGTAGATTACTCTAGCATAAAACGAAATTTTGTGAATGAATTTAAACTCATGATCTTGCAGGAACAACAACTTTTGACCAGTTATCATATGTAAAAGAAGTTCTTACATTTGACTTCGATTTCTTGAGATAGATTATCACATTTTCAGTGAAAGGCAAATAAACCAACAAACATGATAGGATCCGGATTTGTGAAACTGTCCAGTTTCTTTGATAGACAATTTCATAGATCCGGTGTTCCGGACTAAACCAGGCCTGATAAACTAATCATGTTTCTGTGCAAAGGATAATGAGGGGATTGAAAAGTCAACGGAGGATTCACCAACTTTCTCATCAAAAAATGGTGGTACTTCCAAGGTCCTACCTTTTGAGTTGAGAGTGCTTGAAATTTGCCTAAAATTTGTTTGCAAGTGTCTAGAATCCGAGGTATGTATCGAAAAGAACTTAAATGAAAATACTCTATTCATTAAATAAATAAATAAATAAAAATTCGCGATTTTTCGTTTCATTTGTTTGGTTTGTTAATTCAGGCTAGCACACTAGAGCAAGAAGCATATCCAGCTTTGGATGAATTATTAGTAAGTGTCAGCACGCTTAATCTCCAACGCGTTCGAACTATAAAGAGTCGTCTTGTTGCTCTGTATGCCCGCGTCCAGAAGGTAATAACTATGTCTTGATTTCAAGAATAATAAGGTACCTTTTATTGGGAAAAAAAAGAAGAATAATAAGGTACGCATTGTATAATAACGATCGAGAGAATTTGTTTTTTCTAGAATTAGCAAAACTTGAGATGAGCTTCTATTGCTTTTAATTAGCTTTTACAAAATGCAACTGGAATGATACATACAATCATGTCCTTAGGTGAGAGATGAACTTGAACATTTACTGGATGATGATATGGATATGGCGGAAATGTACCTTACCGATAAGCATAATAAGCAGTACGCTGAAGAACCGGAACCAAAAGATGATACCGAGGATGACAGGCAAGATACTAATCAAATTTTGTCGCACTTTAAAACTATGAGGAAAAATGAATACAAGTTTGTATGCAACTTTCTATTTTTTTTTTTTTTTTCCGTTTAATAATGTCTCTTTCTCTACTTGTTATTTTTCAGCGATGAAGACGGAGGGAGCAGTAGAAGTAGCAGTGCAGACTTAAGTGGCCAGAAGCCAAAAGTTGAAGAGTTGGAGATGCTATTGGAAGCATACTTTGCCCAACTGGAAGGAGCCTTGAGCAAACTATCCACTGTATGTTGTCAAATTCTCTATCACCCGTTTGATTGCTAGATTCGACAATGGGAAAGCATAATATGAATCTACAATGACATTCTATAGCTGATCAACTTGAAGATAACTAAATTCCATGAGAAAGGATAGGTGCGAGAAAATTACGATAAAGATATCCAGTATACATCGTCACTCCAATCCGGTCATACGAAACATGGGATGCCATGGACACATTGTTTAGCACACTATTTCTTATCTTATAGAACTCATAATTCATCCTGATAACTCAAAAGGGAAATTTGTATAAATGGTCCTCGTAGTTTCATCCGAGTTTCATTTTCGTACTCCAAGTATCAATTACAACTCTTTTGATCTTCAAGTTTGGTTTTCGTACCAAATCGGTCCAATTGATAACTTCTGTCAGCCAAACTGGACGGAAAAAATCAGATTGATGGCAGCTTGGACGTTGCAGTTCGTACCAAGTTGGTTCAATTGATGACGTCTACCCTCAATTTGATTTTTCCATCCAGTTTGAGTGACGAATGTTATCAATTGGACCAACTTGGCAAACTAAAGGTCAAAAGAGTTGCAATTGATACTTGGAGGACGAAAATGAGACTCGGGTGAAACTAGGAGGACCATTTTTATAAATTTTCCTAACTCAAAAGACTGATTTTTCTAATGTGTCAATAGATCTACTGATCTGTTCATAGGCCTAAAAACAAATCTTCAAACTCTAGGCTACATTCATTTGAGGGACTAGTTCGGCAGAACTAAGGTACCTTTGGGGATTGATGGTTATGCCTGATAATTCAGGGACAAGTTCGGCAGGACTAAGGTCCTTTAGTTTCAGGGCATAACGAGGGAAGCCCACCGTATTTAGCCCTTCATTTCGCCTGGAATGTCTGCTGTTCTAATACTCTCTCTCTTTTTATCTTTTTGCCCTCATGGTACCTTTAGATGCGGGAATATGTCGACGATACGGAGGACTACATCAACATCATATTGGATGAGAAGCAGAACCAGCTGCTGCAAATTGGAGTTGTAATGAGCACAGCAACAATGCTTCTGAATATAGGCCTTGTGATTGGAGGTATACTTGGGATGAACATCAGCATACCGCTCTTCAGAGACGGTGTCCCTATGCAGTTCTATATGACCACTTTCGGGGTTTGCGCCGGCATTATTGTATCGTTCGCTGCGGCCGTCCTATCCATCAAGAAAAAAGGGTTGCTTGGATAATTGAATACGAACCAAACAGAGACTTAAGCATGGTGTTCAAATCTTACCGTCATGAGCAGCAACTTTCTCCTCATCTATTTTACCTCAGATTGTAAAGAAAGCATGGAACAAATGCAGTAAGTATCTAATTGTAAGAAAAACCACTCAGAAAAAGAAAAAGAAAAAAAAGAAAGTTTGTACTGGTGTAGCTATTCTAACTAAAGTATGATGCCAGTTGCTGAAAGTAGTACAGGTATTGAGTATACTATATAATCATCAATATGATCTGCCTATGGAATATTTTAAATTATCGTTGACTAATCATGTTTAGATATACACTTACGTAAAGGGTTCACCTGCATCAGTTAAGGTTGGGAATAAATGATTACTCTATAGAAATAATCAAACATGTGAGTCCATACCTGTGGTTCCATTCTAATATTTTTCCATCTCAGCACCAGAACCCTAGAACTCGAGCACAGCTTCTTCACCACAGCCAATCAGAATCGCTAGCACTGGGCCGAACTAAATTGATGCCCTTTGCCAATTAACCTTTCGGATTCAGGCACCGGAGAGGGAGGGCAACAGATGGATTGCAGGCCACATTTATTAGAAGAAAACACTGGTCGATAGTGGTTATGATGCCCAAGATTGTCACGCCGGAGTCTTCTCTAGTATAGGATCATAAGCATTTGAGCCTCAACGTCATTTCTAGAATGCTTGCTAACTCAACATCCCCTAATTGATGGATTTGAAAACTGTGATGACTTTAGAATAACTTATGTGGAACCAACATATCACCACATTGCAATTCATAATCGACTCCACTCGTATTAACATTGTTGTTTGTTAATCACCAAAATTCAAATAGATCAATAAAAAGCATGCTAATGTGTCACTAACATAAAAACATAACCTATCCACCAATTATCCAAAAGTCGAAATGAGCCTTCATGGCTACACAACAGTCACCATAGAATTGAAGGTTCTCCCACCAATTAATAAACGAATTATTATTATTGGCAGTGGCTAGCTTCTCAAAGTGGTGATAAGACTAAAAACAAGTGACCGGTGTACCAAGCCGCCTTCATATTCTGAGGCCGCCATCTCATCCATAAGGACCAAAAGAATTGAATCAAATTTTAATCAAAACCAAGCTGCACCTTACTATGTGTGCCTTGACTTCCTAAACAAGCTCTCTGATTATGCAGCCTTATCCAACCAAATTGTACAAGTTCACTTGACAGTAGGAGATCAGTACTTTGTTAAGTAGGAAAAAAAATCTTAGAAAGCACGTCCTTTTAATCCCCAATAGTTTCAACAGAAACAAACCCCATCTGTAAGATGATGGAACAGATGTACAATTCTTACAATGATTTCCCGCATGTAGACTTGCGAAACAAATTTCATGAGTCACCACAGATCCAACGGTTTTTCGTCACTCTATGAAACTTTATCTGGGCTGGTGTTAAGAACTAAGAAGCCCAAATGCAATCGCCAGCTTCTCACTGTGACTCTGTGGCTAATATTCTCTCCCTTCCTGACTAATATGCAACACAAAACTATTTCCGGTTAGTAACTGGCTGCCTTAATCTTCTCCGGAAATGCCTCCAACAAGTAAATTTTGTTCGAGTCCGGGTGAGATGTATCTCCTCCAAGAAACAAGTGCATTTTCCCATTGATCTCAACCCAACTGCTCCCTAGATTCTTCCTCAGACCCTGAGCTTTCAATAGAGCTCTCAAATTGTCTACTTCTTCCCACATTCCAACATCTGCGTACATATTTGAGAGCAGAACATAATTCCCGCTGTTCTCCGGTTCTAATACAAAGAGATTTCTGGCTGCTATCTCTGCTATCTCCAAGTTCCTGTGTTTTCTACAACCAGCTAACAATGCACCCCAGATACTTGGTCCTGCTTGCATCGGCATTTGAGAAATAAGCTGCTTTGCTTCCAATAATCGGCCAGCACGGCTTAAAAGATCCACAACAGAAGCATAATTTTCATGCTTAGGTTCTACTGAATACACTGCAGTCATGCAGTTGAAATATTTTAAGCCAATATCAACCAGACCAGAATGGCTGCATCCGCAAAACAAGCCAGTAAATGAGATTTCATCAGGTTGAACCCCAGCTCTTATCATATCCTTAAAAGTTGACACAGCTTCCATTCCATATCCATGGGAAGCATACGCCGTAATCATGGTATTCCAAGCAACCAAACCCTTCTTGTTTGCAGGCATGCTCATAAATAAGATATGGGCATCAGAGAGGCTCCCACATTTAGCATACATTGCAGCTAGTGCCGTTTTCACAGAAGGATTCGAGTCTAAACCAACCCCACTAGCAAACTTGTGAATTCGTCTACCTTGCTCAAGATCAGCCGATTGGGCACACGCGGGGAGCACACTCATAACTGTCAACCAATTGGGCTTCACCTCCGACCCCTCTTCCAACATCTCATTAAACAAACACAAAGCCCGTCCCCCAAACCCGTTCTGAGTGTACCCTGATATCATCGCGGTCCACGACACAACATTCCTCTCTCCCATCCCTCCAAATAAATCTTCCGCGTAAGATATCATTCCGTCACTCATGTAACCAGCAATCAACACATTCCAAGACGAAACATCTCTCACAGGCATTTCATCAAACACCTTCCTCCCATCACTCAATTCGCCACATTTCACATAAAAATCGATCAAAGAAGTCCCAACATACATATCAAAACCCCACCCTCCTCTCAAACCGTGCCCATGAACGCATCTACCAAAGCCTACCAGCGACAAGTCCGCACACGACTTCAACACAAATGGGTACGTAAAGTAATCAGCTTTCAAACCAATCAAGTGCATTCTGAAGTAAGTCTCGATTGTTTTCTTGAACTTTCCGCAAACAGTATAAGCCCGAATAATGGAATTGCATAACAAAGATGATGGGTGAGTGATGTGAGCAAATGTAAGTGCGGCGGAGTTTAAATCACCTGAGCTGGCGTACATTGCTACAATTTTGGCGGCGACGAAGGCGGTGGGGTGGAGGCCGCGGAGGAGCATGTGGGCGTGAGCTTGGCGGCCGAGGTTGAGGGAGTTGGGAATCTTGTGGCCGGTTAGGAGCTCGAAGATTGGTGCGTAGGGTAAAATCTGAGGTGGGTTTGTTTTGGCCATGAGTGGTTGTACAAGGGTGCAGAGTAGGGTTTTTGGAGGGGGTGGTGTCCATTTCATTGAGAGTGTTCAAAACCCAGGTCCAGAGAATTTCAGAGAGGGAAGAGAGAGAAACACTCGTGGAGATATGGGACGGACTGGAGAGAGAAGGGCGGGGAAACACTCTCTATGGAAAAAAAGAAAAAAAAGCAAAGAAAAAAAGAATAATGGCTGTCGGAGTAAGAGCATCTCACTCAAATTTGAGTGAAATTTTGGGTCAAAGCTTGGTTTGGTACGAGAGTATCCAGCCCTTGGCTCAAATTTGAAGCCCTAACCACCGTCCTCCGCCGCTCAACGTCGCCGGAGCTGCAACAAGTCAGGTTTAAGTCGGGTAATGGTTGACGATGACGAGCACAACCCGCTTCCGGCGACGTATCCCTGCTTGAGTTGACGACGGCGGCTGCGGCGGGGTACTTCCGGCGACAAACACCACCACAAAGCAGCCGTGAAGGATTTGATGAAGGACCAAATTGGGGGAAAGTTTGAGTAAACCACAAATTTGGTATGGGTTTGGGTAAGGAGTGAAGTTGTGATTTAAGGAGTTTTTACTCAAACTTGAGTTTGAGTTTAAAATTGGTTAACGAGTGGAGATGCTCTCTAAGATGTCGCGTACATGAGCGGGATCACGAATATGAGTTTAAAGTGTTTTTAAAACACATATCAAACTACTAAATTTCACAAGAATGAGGATTGAGAGTGCGAGTTTGGTGTGATAATTGAGTGCGGAGAGAGAGGGAAAGTTTGATATGATGGTAGTAAGTTTTTAAAGTTGTGACAATTTTGTGGCGCATGGTGTAGTCCAAAATACAGTATGGTATATACTTGAAATGTTGTCTTAGTTCGTCTAAAGAAAAGAAACACAAACCGTCCGAGCCCAACCACCAAGTAACTCATTAGACAAATATGGTCTCGTTCGGATAGATTATAATTTTCGATCAATTTAAATTTTTCATGAACACTACACATCAAAACCTATAAAATGAACAGCTTTATGAGAGGATCTAAATGTATCAATGGTGTTACTAGTTCTAACTTCTAACACAAAGGTGATGCGCGCACCATACTAGTAGAATATTGACGTTTTGTTAACCTAAATTTGTTATTAAGACAAACACTCGCAAGTATTTTATATTTTCAATATTCTCAAACCCAAAAAAGAAAAAAGTTAAATGCACCTTTCAAAAAAAAAAAAATGCACCTTTCACAGATATCGACAGTAGGAGTGTTCGCCAGACAATAAGAGCATCTCTAATGCTGGCTAGAATGACAGTTAAAAGTAAAAGCTTAGTGTATGCTACATTACCCAGAATGCCAAAAATGATTAGTCTTGATCCAATACGAGAGAAATAATTTTTCTTCAATTTTGCTCATAAAAAGCCAAAATAAACAGGGAGGGATATGAAGGCTTGGGCTTGCTCGAGATCTTGGTCCTTTTACTCAAAACTGAACTAGCCAAAACTCAGCATCCGGAACAAAATGCATAATCATGCCCCCAATAGTTATACAAAACAGCGCGTAAAGAGAATATTTTCAAGGGAAGCACTCAACCGACAAGCCTTAATGCACACATCGTTCTTGTTTTTTTTTTTAAATTACCTTTATGAGCATATCTAGATTTACAGGTTTCCTAAGTTCAAGTTCCTGTAATTCAACATGATTCACAGAGATGTCTCAGTGCAGTCAACTAGCTATTGAACTTGGCGCAAGCTGAAAATGTTAGGAGAATCTGCTTCTTCCATGCTCAAAGTGAAGGCTCCGCCTCAGTTCTTAGGCAACAAGCCCCCGATGGAGTTTGAATACTCGTAAAACTACAACCAGAGATACAGAAGCCGTTTTCAAATTCAAAATTAGCACAGATCATAAGAGCAACATCTATCAAAACATATACATCTAACATACTGCACCAAATTGGCTGCTATTATCAAACCATAATGATTTTCCACTGAGTTCTAAAAGAATGGTTAACATAAAAATTACTGGAACTTGAAACACCATTAAAGTTTTTAACCTTCTGGAGTTTGCAGCGGATTAAGCCAAGCAAGGTAGCCCTAGTTTCAATACCATGACAGGAATGAATACAGAGTCAAAAATAGAAAAATGTTCGGCAAAACTGACCTGACTCACAATTTCTTCAGATTTACGACATAACTCTTGCCGTTTGGCCGCCCCAGATTCTTTCTCTGAATTTGACTTCATAGACATGGCATCAGCCTAGTAAATTGACACCCCAATAAAACACTCGAATAATGCTACTTCTGATCAAAATTACGTGGTCCAAAACAGGAATTTAAACCCCAAGAACATACCTCTGCAACTACAGCTTGAAGCTTAGTTTGCCTTGATTCAAGATCTCGCCTCTTCTCTTCCACTTCTGACTTCACATTGTTGAGTTCCTTAGTAGCTTCCTCACACCTGATATCTCTTTCTTTTTCTAATTGCTTTCTCATTTCATCCAACTGTTCCACTGCGATTGGTATTTTTATTTTATTTCAGGGTCTTGTATAACCTACAAATCCTGAGTTGCAAGTAGAGAGAATAAAGCTACCTTTCCCCTGTCGTTCAACAAGCTTGGCCTCGAGCGACTTATCTAGCATTCCTGCCTCACTCTGCTTAACCTTCAGAACCTTCACATCTTTTTCAACGGATTTGGCAGAGTTCACCTGTCAAAAGTCAAGGGCACGTGTAGATCAATAGTTATACTCAGCAGTAGTTGAATGCCTGGTTGATATACACCAACACAACTTTGGTGAAGGCCTCTCTAGGCTGTAGGTAAATTTGATTGCAGAAAGGCAACGGTCCAGTCTTTGTAGGTAAATTGATTGACCAAAAGGAACCATCCAGTCTAGTCCATGTCAAGAATTTCACCCCAAAAAAATTAAAAAGACATCTTGGATGTATAGTGGATTTTAAAGTAAAAAGCAATGATATGGTGAAAGAAGATCGTGCTACTAATACTAAACAATGTATAAGAGACTTTTAAGATGTAAAACAGTTACTCAATACAAACTTCATATCATGTACTCCAAGGGGCTAGATCAGAGGAAAATAACTGACTAAAGCTTTAAAACACAACCACGCAAATTCAGAGCACAATCAGATATGTTATGTAAGCATACCTGTTCTTGTATTGCCTGCATCTGAGCAAGGTTCTTTGACAATTTCTTGCAAGCCTGAGAATTTGAAAGTAAACAAAGGGACCATCAACCTACTGCTTCAACTAGAACTATGGTGATTCATGCTCTTTAAATCTATATTTTATTTGAACGTTGTGGATAGATATATACACCTTATATCCATGACTGCCTTGTGGGATTCCCCATCACCTATTTTTTACTAGAATATTGCAAAAGGACAATATCGATTACCTTGTCACCATGTTGTTCAAGGCTGTATTAGGTTAAAGAAAGAACGCCACAGAACTGTCTTCTTCCTCTTTCTAGTTTAACCCATCCCTTTGTTCCACTTTTACGGTTATTAGTGGTAACTACAGGTAATTCGACCACTCTTACCATATCACCAGCTGACAAAATGAATGGCAATAAGAGTTTCAATGAAAACTTCAAAATACCTTCATATAAACCTCAAGAACTGCACTTTTCTCCTGAAACGACTGCATTGCTGCTCTTTCGGCATTTTTTGCATCAATTCGAACTACTTTCTTCTCCTCCAAAGCCCTCTGCAAGCAAAAATCATATGTTGGAAGAAGGTCAAATAGGATGGGAGAAATTATTGTTGGATGCCGTCACAATACAGAATATTCTCTGATCAGAAGTATTCACTATTCAGTAGATGACCAAGAATTGAATGTGTAAATAAAGAACTTTAATAAAGACAAACAGGATAAATTGGGTATCCTTGACTTTAAAACCTCCCTTTTGACCCTATGTCCTGCTTGTTTGTATTTAGGCTTCTCGAATACAGAACATTGAACAAGAAGGATATATTATCCCTTTACGGGACCTCAGGAGCCAGGATATTGCGAGGATATTGCATCCATATAGATGTTTTGGTCATAAGCTGGTCTCTAAGTCAAACTTGGATAGTTGGAAAAACACAGGTGAGACAAGCATTGCATTCCTTTCTCTAACCGCTGCCTATTCTGCCTGGGGTTCGGGCTTATCTCTTGCCAATTCATTCAACCGGCTTCAGAGATAGCACTGCAGCAAATACGCTCAAAAGGAACCTTGCAACAAATATTGGTATCTGAAGCTTAATGTCTTAATGATGCAATTTGCAATATAAGGTACCTGCAACTTATCTGGCGACTGAACAATTTTAGAGCGTAAACTGGCATTTTCTTGGACACTTTGCACCAGCACAAACTCCGCACTGGAAATCTGGAAAGAAAAACACCAATAGAATTATGATTAATGGCTAAAACTACTAAGGAAGTCTGTCTAAATATGGTTTTGCTAGAATGTAAAACTTGAATATAACTTTTTACAACGAGACAGCAAATCCTGTAGCATATATAACCTTCTATTTTTCTATTTACCAATATTATTACTAGGTCTAATCTTGAGAAGAAACCCCATCCCCAAAACTTGCTTCAACCACCTTTCTTTTTCCAATTTTCCAGAATGTCAACAACTTGAAAACACACAAAAAAGACAACAGGGAGACTGCAAAAGCTAAACGTTATATCTCAACACAATTATAAGGCACCAAAGGTAAAGCTCTTAAGCAGCAAATAGTTTCTGGTGCGAAATGCCGACACAGAAATTTCAGCGACTCTGATCCTCTTCATACCACAAGCCAAAACGCCAACAATAATTCAAGAGAGAAACAAAAGTTTCACCATTTGCTAACTATTCTTTACTAAAACCTCTGACAATAACAAAGCAAAGTCATAAGGGTATACTCCTGAGCATAATCCGGTGGAAGATATTAGGGAAATAAGGAATACAAAGACACAATCTGTACAACAAGGTTAGGAAGGAAGCCGGAATGTGAAGCCATGAAATTTAGCGTGGAAACCTGTAACGTAATGCAACAGCAATATCAAAATTGCTGTTTCTGCTTGTAATATAGTTCTGAATACATTCTTGAAAAATGCATAAGCCTTACTGCTTTCACGAGCTTTATAGTTTATACAATTCTTGTTCAAAGAATTACCTTATTAGACATTAGTTATTACCCTCAGACAACATGGCTTTGTTTTCTAGAACATAAAATTTTACGTGTTGTCCCTTTATTAATGATCTCAAAAAGAAGGCAAAGAACAAGCTGACGTGTTGTCCCTTTATTAATGAACTAAGAAACAAATTCAGCAGCAATAAAAGGTCAAAACCACACCTTCTCATCCATTTCTTTCGCCTTCTCCTTCATTTTTTTGATAGAAGCCTTCAAGGACATTTGATGATTGTTAAGACCAGGAATGATCTGGGTTAGTTCTTTAACTTTAGCTTCTACATCCTGAACAAGTGGCATTTCCCTTTCTCTTAGTTCATTCTGTTCAGCAATCTCTGCATTCAGCTGCAAAACAGATGAATATGTAATCACATACAAATTGCAATCATCTACTGAATACTTCAAACTGAGCAGTTTGAATCCTCCCAGATACCTGTGAAATCCTGCTCTCCAACTGTTGCCGTTTCTCATCAAGAAGGGTCAGATCTTCCACCATTGGTCTCAGAAGATTCATTTTCGTGTCTCTGAAAACATTAAATACAATAAATGACACTAAAAACGGAAGAAATGTTAAAACTTCATGATGTCCTTTCTTTCTAAAGACACAGCTATCGTCTACAAGCTAGCACGTGATTTCTCAAAATAAGCAATCCCAGGCTCCTAGCTGTGCATTCACTCATCAAATTGAAGCTAAATAAGTACCTTGTCTTTAAGACTTCAGAACATAAAATCAATCACCGCAAAAATTGGGAAGATGACAGAAAATAGCAGCCATCACCCAAAGGAATATCAAAACCCCAATACACTGATACTTAGTGAAGTACTAAAGTAACTAAACGCTGACAGTGTCAGCAGATTGTACTTGTTTCTGTATTCAAAACAGTCAACCCGATAACTGATGAAAAATTATTACCTTTAATGGTTCGGGCTGAACAAACGATGCAAACATGGTTTTCAAGAATTAGGAAACATGTTTTCCAACACTATGCTGAAGTCAATCTTCCTTGATCTCACAAATTAGTTGTTGATAAATCGAATAGATAGAAGATTCTAGCAATACCAAGATATCACAAAGTGATCATACTAATGAGATGCGGGCCATGCCCATATCTAAGAAGTAAATTGATCCTGCTTCCGCATTCATGCATAACTAAAATGCACAGAGGATGCCCAAGCATGCGGCATGCCATAATAGAACCTATGTACACATCATTCTCCGTAGAATAGCTTAGCAAGAACTATCTTGTTTATTTAGCTGCTATGATTCACTTTTGCATAACTTCTTCCAGAAAACCGTTTTCAAAATAAAACGGTTAGCGATTACATGTTACTAATTATGGAGCAAACACCACCAAGGGTGGTGGCCTAGTGGTTCATGGCTCACTCCCACGGGGTTTGGGTGTCCAGGACGTCACGGGCAAGTCATGCTAACAACGCCTTCTCGAACTTGGTTATCCTGTGAAGCCCGGTTGTGGTCCACTAGCCTTTGGTGGGGCGGTAGCTGAGATAGCTCTTTGGTCCCTTCTGCGGGTCTGGAGTCCCTATGGTCACACCCAGAGGAGGGTTGCTATGCCCAGTTGCCTCCTCCTCCACCCTTTTTGGCTTAGCAAAAAAAATTACAGAGCAAACATGGTTTTCGAAAATCTGAAAACTTTTCTTAATTCAAAAAACTCATCCCCAAGCAAGATTAAAAATGTCACCCAGAAATGTTTCAGAATCGCTTCTTGCAAAATTTGAACCTGAAAACAACCACCAAAACTGGACTTATAAAGTTCTATGTTACACAATACAAAAATTCCACATAACATCGACTTAATTTCCTAAACTACTACTATGAATTAAGCAGCAAAATTACCTATGGATACAGAAATTGAGCAGGGCACTAAGAAACAACTCCGTCCTGTCCGCGTCAGGCTTTATCAGATCCCTGAGGTTAAATTTCTTAGGACAATCCAGAGCAGCCAGAACCTCCTTGATCTTTCTAAACAAATTCATGGTCCGAACCGAGTCCACGTGGAGGTCCGGGTTCTCCAGCTGTTCCAAGGCAGCGAAATCAACTTGCCCGTAGTCTTCCCTGAAACAGAAAATGGCAAAAAACACAGAGTTGGATTAACTGCCTAGCAAACCCTAGAAATTGTAAAATCATAAGTTGCTCCGGGAGCACTGCCACGTAGTGCACCAAGGGGCTTCTCCAACCACATCTAGGTGCGGGCTCCACCATGAAGTGGCCTCACGTCGATGTGTGACGGAAAATTCCCCTGGAACACTGTCACGCAAGGGCTTCTCCACCACATATAGGTGCGGGCTCGACCACCGAGTGGCCCTCGTGATGGGGAATGCCCCTAGAGCACTGCGCGTGGTGCTCCGAGATTAGGGTTTTGTGAAGGTACGTAAGAGAATCGAGGTGGATTAAGATTTTGGTGTAGAGGTTGAGGATGAAGTCGGGGTTGGGGTTGCGGAGGTCGGATTCGGCGATGCGGTCTTCGATGTGTGATTCGGCTAGGAATCCGATGATTTCGGCACGCCGGAGACGAGGGTACTCGAACTTCGACATGGGTCTGGAGTGAGAATCAAATGCAAATGGCGGAATAGGTAGAAATGGAGAGAGAGAGAGAGAGAGAGAGAGAAGGCAGATGAAGGGATGTGGGAGCGGAGAACTTTTCCCGCCACATAGGGCGGTTCCAGCTTCTGAATAACGGACCGGGTATCGGACCGGTACAGTCGGCGGTTCGGGAATTTTTGTTATGTATCCACCCGTTCGGTTTTTTTTGGGTCACAAGTGGAAAAGTTTTATTCTACTTACGCACCAAATTTGCACATATCCAATCTCACCCGATCATATACATCATCCAAGCGGGCCACACGCATGGAGTTCACATGGTGAGGCCCACATATATATGAGAGGAGTGTGATTGAATCTGTATAAATGTAGTGTGTACCAATCATTTTTTCTGTAGAAAAAATCTACACATCATCCAAGTTCTAAATCCAACACAATCGACACCAACCTAATTCTAAATCCAACCCTTCTGACTATATATACAACAATCTAACTACAATAGTTGGATTGTTGTGTATCTTAGACTTTTTGTTATTGATATTGCAAAGGCAGTTAGGTATGACAAAAATCTAGACATCATCTGATTCTATAAATCCGCATTTCAAAAAATCTAATTCTAAATCCAACCCATTTTATGGGCTAGTGGTTGGTTCGCTTTGATGATCTAATCTGTTAGCTTTTGTAGGTCTCGTCCTGAACTTTAATCATACCAAAAATCATATTCATCGGGCATCGCTCAATGTCTTTTGGAAACAAATTTTAAATAAGGAAAACGGACTCAGTCACACCGGATCAAATCCATTTTTTTGTTCGGTTTTAGTAATAGCAATGTGTTGACAAAAATATAAATATTTCACCCAAAAAACAAAAATGTGATCGATGAACATGATTTTTTGCATGATTATAGTTTTAGATCTTCAAAGCGAACGAATTCATTAATCAGAGTAGCTTAAACTTTTTAGTTGGATCTGATACGCTGCAACTAGTAATAGTTAGAGGGTCGGCTTTGTTTGGTTTACATTTTAGAAAGTTATTTTTGAGAGTTGGAGTGGTAATGAATGGAGAGAGATAGAGAGAAAGATTTATTAGAAACTGTGCCGAGAGTTAAAAGTAACTCTCAAAATGTTAAACCAAACAGAGTGCAAACTTGCACTTAAAAGATTCAACTGGCGTGCCTGGTTTGGTTTTTGTTTTCACGGTGAGTTTTGAATGGCATTTGCTAAAAATCATTCTTAAAAACGAAGCACTCATTGTCATTGTGATGGGTTGAAAAACATGTTTTGCTGTATGGTATCGAAGGTGAGTTGTGGTAAGTATTTTCGATATACAGTTGTAAGTATTCTATATGGACCGGTAAGGAATTGGGGGAGCATGCTTAGGGACAACATGCATGTTGGACCAATCTGGGTAGTTCGTGCTCGGCAATAGATGGCTCAGATTTTATCTTGGTCGATGGCTGAGATCTGTTCGGTCAAGATGAAATCTAGGTCGTCCATTACTGAGCACGGACGGCCCAAAAGGGCCCAACACACGTGTTGTCATGAACCCCGAATTCAGTGGTAATATACTTACCATTGCACTGGAATTGTTACCACTCCGTATGGAATACTTAGCACAATTCATTTTTGGGATACCTTGCACGGATGCACCAAAACACTTTGATGTACCATAGATAGACTTTTAAAACCAAACCCCTAGTTCTGAAAAAAGCAGCAGCCCGATCCTACTCTACCTACCCCAAAGTCCAGCCCACTCTAGCTACCTCTAATGGTATCAATATTTCCATATTCCTCTTTTTTGTTTGTGTTGGGGCTTATGTTAACCCTGTTGTTTTTATTGGTAATAGGCCATAAAAATCGATTTGTGATCTTCATTTTATGCCACCGAACATACATTGTGGTATATCGTTAAGCGTCGTTCATCGGAGGGAGACAGGCCCCAGTAGTTTTTGAAAGATTTGGAGGGAGGGGAGGTGTTGGGAAAGGTTGTTGAAGGATGGGAAGGTGTTGGAGTGGGTTGCCACTGGTGGATTTAGTTGGTGGCAAGTGGTTGCTGGAGGCCATTTTAAGGTTTAAGATGGGATAACTTGGATATAGGTATTGGGATTGAGACAGTGCAATTTTCTCTGCAAATTCTTCCCAAATTGATTTGGACAGTGCAAGTTCAAAAATCATAATGATCATCGATTGCGTTATGTGTCGTTCCAAAACAAAAAAACAAAAAACAAAAAACAAATCGATTGCGTTCTGTTTCAAAATGAAAAGTAAGCCGATAGTGACATCGTTTTGTTAAAGTTTTGGACAAACTTTTTACTTACCTGTGTATCGATCATACTCGAGAATAAAAAAAGAGCTCAACTGTCAATTTATTTCTTAGAAAGCAAATACAACATTATAAGAATGAGTAAATCGCAATGCTTCACTGGGATCCTGATGCTTAAGATCTGATCTGATTAGAGTTCAATCTTCGTAGGCATGGGAACCGTGTTGGCCAAGAAAATGTGGGCAAACTCTGGACTGACAGACAGAGAAGCTTGCAGAATCACAGGGGAGAAAGCTTTCCAAATTGATGTCTTGCCACTTAACTCCCAAATCACAGGCCTGCAAATGAGAGACGAGCGCAAAAATTATATCATCACAAAATGCACGTTAGCGAGATTTGAATTCTTGACCTTCTAAAGTTGCGTTAAATTAAATAGTTGGATAATTAGCGTTGGTAATGAACATATTTTCTTTAATTAGCTTTTAGAAGTTGATACGAATTTCTAGTTCCGTGAATGCTTACTTTGACGATGTTAAGACTGATAAATACTCCATTCCTTGCGCATCTGCAATTTCTATTGCCACAACAAACCGCGGAACCACAAACAATTCACCTGCCTTCACTGTCGCGTCGAGCAATTTCTCACCGTTGGCACCGGCAAATTGGACCCTTCCGCTGCCTTTGATAACGTAAGCCACTTGAACCAAATCCGTCACGTAGGCAGGCTGGAACACTGCATTTCCACCAAGCTTGACGTGCTTGAAACTGAGTCCGACTTGTTCAAGTGATGTAAACTCGACTGCTGTTGTTAAAGTCGAAGCAAATTCATCATAGTTTTCGGCGTAATTTTGTGGCTGGGGGATTTGAATTCCTTCGCTGAGCTTGACGGCCACGCCTCCTGTTACCAGAAAATTGATCTCAATTCTCACAGAATATAACAGTTTTTGAGACAGAAAAAGAAAAACCTCACATAGTATACATTTCGTTCATGCGAACTTGTGCTTAAAGATTCAGCTGGCCCGGCCGCCTTGTTTCGTTCTTGTTAAAAGCAAAACTTCTCAAAAATCATTGCTAAAAGCAAAACACTCATGGTTATCATATCTTGTATTTTCTTTTTCGAAAAATCGTCTCCATCATTTGGATGTTCTTCTCGAGAAAGGAAAAAAATTTCTCAAAGATTTCCAAAAAACAAGGTTTTTCTTAGAAAATGAGCTTTGAAATTGGTGAACCAAACTCGAATGTGAAATGAGTTATCCATCCACGTAATAACTAAGTCTTGGATAATTTGTTTCTTCACCTGTTTGGTTCTCCACCAGCTTGTTTGCTTCGTTTGGGTTCAAGTTATAAGCTTTGGAGATGAATTCCGTCGAGAAACCCCTCAAGACACCTACAGTCCCGGTCAAGAAGGAATAGGTCATTTCGCCTGAAATTTGAGATATGGAAGTTTCCCCGATGAATACGATGACTGTATCAGAGTCCCCAGCATTGAACCACCACGAGACTAGTCCAATAGGTATTGGTATCGCATCTCCTTCCTTAATCACCACCACCTTTTCTTTGGAAGCGCTAGGGGACACCATTCCAACTGTACAACTCCCTGAGGAATCATAAAAGGTGAAAGTGGTAGAAAGTGAAGCGAAAGACTTGAAAGGGAAATAGAAACATATTTTGTCGCATATGTTTGATTGATTAGGAGGCAAGATATTCTTTCACACAATGAAAGCCATCAGAATTTTTTCTTACTATCTCCCTAAATTCAACATACCCATTTCAACTAAAATTACCATATTACAAAAAAGAAGTTACCCGGGAAAAAAAAGAACAGCTCTAACGAACAACGAATAACAGTGAATATATGCACTGTAGGGGAATGAAATTCTTGCACTTTTTACCACTGATCTCTTGCTAAACAAATACATGAAAATTCGTTTGTCTTCTTTTCTTCCCCTCCCTCTTTTCATGGTTTTCTAGTGTTCTCTTATAGTTATCGAGTTTATTACAGGATAATGTTCATGTGGAATGTCGGGCCTTCCGATTTCTGGCTATTGAACTAGTGTTTAAGGTCAAACAAGGGCCTTCCGATTCAGATCCTAATGTTGAAAAGTCACTCAAATGATTATTTTGCCAAGCAAAGAGATAAAATTGTTCTACATATTGTGTAGTAGCATTACAAAGTATATATGCATCTATCTCTATCTTTTGGTAAGCATTGCCTGATGGAGAACGAAGCGATCATACGTATGGCAAGACTTGAACCATTAACTTAATCGTAACAAGCAAGAATTCTGACTAAATAAACAGTGATTCTCGGTGCAAACGAAGTATATACGTGAATGAAGTTAGGGAAGAGTTTACCTTGAAGAACATAACTAATCTTCTTGGAATCTGCATAGTGGGGCAGAACAAAGCCATGTGGATGCAGAAGAAGAATTCCAGCACCAACCTTAGACTCACCAAGTAATGGGAAATTGGAACTTGACCAACTGTGATATGATCCCCCATCTCCCTCAAAAACCGTCGTGTCTGCCACCCGTGGTGAATAAGCGTTCTTTTCTGTGTCCGTTTCTCTTCAGAAACAAACCATCAAAGAAACAGACCAAGAAGCAAAAAAAAAAAAAAGAACACAATGAATTAGCTCTAATAAGAAAAGAGGAAATTCCATACGTACCCATTGCCTACATATGCACACAGGATGAAGGAGAAGAATAGAAGTTGTGGTATGCACATTTTCTCAAATGAAAGAATAATTTTTTCAGTAGTCACTATGAATATAAAAAAAAAGTGCAAATACCCTTCATCTTCAAAAAACAAAAAGGGTTCAAATTCCCTCACGTTATTTAATAGCTGGTTACAAATTCGTTCAACATCGGTAAATGTTGGTTTTACCCTAACCTAATCTTGAATTTTAGAGGAGTAGATGCAAGAAAATGGAGCAAATAGTGGTTGCCCAAAACAGTAGAAGAGGAAAACAGGGGAAATAGGGCTAGGGGGCAACTCTTAGTTAGCTGCTGTTCTTTTACATTCAAAATACTATTCTGGACTAGAAGGTGGGATTAGGATTAGGGAGAACACAACGGCCTACATGCTTTCCATTATTCCTAAGTCCCGTGTTTGCTACATCCACGATTAATCATTGGACTGGACAAGGTGAGACTAGTTGTCCATTTAGTACCCCATGTGGGGGATTAACATCCGGGAGAGATGTGTAATATATTAGCTTAGTCCCCCTCCTCCTTATTATCTCCCTCCGCATCCAACGGTCAAAAGTAATCTTCATCGTCTTTATCCCATTTTCCCAACTCTAACCAAACACAGCCCAACTAATTTTAGTATTCACGTAACCCCATCTATTATCCAGTCGACTTCACTTGTCCTCTCCATCTTCATTCGTAATCCCATTTTTTCCAATCCTCCATAAAACTAATCTGACAATCAAACGTGGGATCCTTAAACAAGATAATAGACTTGGGCTTTACCTAACAAATAAGCATAATAACAAAATAAATTGAGCTAGCCCATTACAAATATGACATTTAGCCCAAACACGAAAATAATACTTGACCCAATTACAAAATAAACATGAACAAGGCATCGACGGAAAATTGGAACTTGACCAACTGTGACATGATCCCCCCATCTCATGTCTGCCACCCACGGTGAATACGTGTTCGTGTCCGTTTCTCTTCAGAAACAAACACCATCAAAGACACAGCCAAAATGGAAAAGAAAAAAAAAGAAACGCAGTGAATTAGCTCTAGGAAAAGAGAAGGAATTCTGTACGTACCCATTGGCTACATGTGCACTCAGAATGAAGGAGAAGAATAGAAGTTGTGATATGCACATTTTCTCAAATGGAAGAATAATTCTTTGGGTAGTCGTTGTGCACAAACAGATTATGCATTGACATATATATATATAACTGATGGAGGAGGGTTGGTCTTTGCCATAAACTAAGAGGGGACGTCATAGATTGATTTTTCCCACATCTTTCAGCCCATTATAGGAAGGCCAGCCAGACAGAGGCCGACCATGATAGAAGACAAAGGCCAACCAATCAACCATGATATAATCATAGAACTACGCAAAGGCCAACTATGATACGCAAAAGACTACGCAACGCCCCCCATGACACGTAACAACTTGCACCATGTGATAGAAGAGAAAAGGGGAAATGTACTCCGATTGTTCAGTCATAGTCTCCATAAGTAGTACTGTTCAATTATATGTTTTTCTAGTTTTCTAACTTGTTGAATCATGGACCACATTTGATCAAAAAAAACAAAAGAATCATGGCCAGATATATGGACCACATTGTGATGGGCTTGTTTATTGATGATTCACATGCTTGTATTTATGGTAGTGTTTACACCCAATTTTGGCCGAAATAAAGAAATGACTGTTAGACACCATCTATGGTGCTAAAGGTCAGTAGTGAAATTAAAAGAAGCTCTCACTCAAGCCCAGAGCCTTGGTTTGCCCATTCTTGATGTAGAGCATGGCCCAGATTCATGGCCAATATTTAGGGAAGTATGACAAGGCCTGAACCTTTGCAATAAAAATTCAACAAAGGTCGTTTAGGCCTAGAAGTAGTGCGTCCAACCCCTGTTTAGGTCATCTTTCTCAGTAGGTCCAAATCAACCAATATCAGGGCAGGCTTGTTCTTAAAGGACCAGGGGCGAGACAGGAGGCCTGGGTCCTACATGGATTGGATTTATGAAGGAATCATAACGAGCCCTATGCGAGGCCCAGCGTTTCGGGGCCCCGGGACAGTATTCTTTTGTGTAGAATCTTGATGAAGTCTCTAGAAAAGGGGTAGCTTAAGGCTTAAGGAGAAGCTTGCTAAGAGAAGGAATGGGTCCCATGCCACAAGTTTCAAGGTGGGCCTTCAACTCGTGGCCGGCTAAAAGGAAGCTGCTCACAAGTAGCTTACCTTGGCCTTGTTCAGCTTGTTGCACGAGGAAAGATGGATCAAGTCCCAAAAATTCCTTTTGTGTCGAAGCTGCTCCCTTAATGGACCAATCCGGAGCCTTTAAAGTACCTCGAAAGTGAAAAAAAAATAACTGAGGGATCTACGGGTTTGCAGAAAGGTCTTGGTCTTCAGTCTTGGAAGTCCCCAATATCTCCATTTTGGCAAGAATTGGGCCTGAAAAGGGATATTGCAGGCCTCATGAAAAGGGATATTGCAGACCTCAGGCAAAGATGTCAACAAAGATCTTGGAGTAAAATGCAAGAAAAGGGGAGTTGGTGCACATTCATTGGACGTTTTTGAAGCTGCTCAAGCTGCCAAGGTCCAGAAGTGGATGCCTATAAATTCCAAGACAGAAGGCCTTGTTAAGGGTCCACGACCTCAAGAGCCCACGGCTTATGCAACCATATTTTCATTCCTTCTTTTCACGAACAATGCTTGAATTCACTGCAAAGTAGTTAAAACTTTTCTTATTGTAATCCTTGCACCTAAACTTTGTTAAACTGTTAATGGAATTCGTTTGATTCAACTTCAGTTTCATTTATCTTTCTTTCCATTTTCTAGCAACGATTAGGAAATTTCAAATCCTTATCCAGCAAAGGCAAACAACGAACCTTCTCCAAGCCTTACCCTTTAGGTCTAGCACAATCGTCGATTAGAAGTCAGATCGAGGCAATTAGGCCTTGACTACAAGTTTGGACCGTCATTTGGTTTTGGAACGCCCGCAATATTAGCTAAATTAGTTTTGCACTTTTTGTGGAAAACAGGTAGCTGCATCTCATTGTGCTTAAACATCTTGTTACACCCTCGATTTTAAACATAATGATAAAGGATTTTCATAAATAAAACCTCACAATTATCCTTATGATATCCCAAAAAGGATTTAACAAGTCTATTTCCATAAATTACACTTTAAAGTTCAAATGTTTACAAAAAGTACATCATTGGCTCAATGGCTCCGAAACCAACAAAAGTATCAAATAAAGTTACAAATACATCTTCCAAAAAGTGATTTACAAAGATGGCTAAGTAACTTCTTCAATGTTAGCTTTCAAAAGAGTGTCCACGCTCAAGCACTCCAAGCATGCAACTACTGCCCAAGGTTAGTACCTGAAATATAATGTAAGGTTTGAGCAACACTAGCCCAGTAGAAAGTTCTAATCTAACAATGTATGCAGATGAAATGCAGGAACGGTCATAGGATGAACAAAGGTTACAATATCCAATGGGAGAACAACAATAACAATTCAACATCAACCTTTCGTTTCCAAAACCAATCGTGTGTCTTACAGAACAAACTTTGAAAACACCATATGTCAAATGTGTCTCGTACACGTGTCATGAGCCGAAGCTCTTACTGAGCCAATTAAAGGACCCCAATGTCCTCTGCTAGGCTCGTTACCCATTCGGGATGTCCTGAAGTATCAATCACGAGCGTATAGCTCATACCGGGCCAATTAAAGGACCCCGATGTCCTCTGCCAGGCTCTTTACCCATTCGGGATGTCTTGAATGTTCTCGTCGTGTCTGTAAGTTTCAAAATCCTTTTATCAACACGCTCGTATCGTTCAAATCCAACTTTCATTTATAAAATGATTCTCGTGAAATCAAGTTCAAATGAGCATTAAGGTCATAGATACGTACGAGTATTCAAGTTAAGGGATCATTCGAGGAGTATTAGAATGGGTTGGAAGTGATTGAAAATCAAAACGGTGAAGTACAAATCAAAACAGCAAAAGCTGGAGATAAGCAACAAGTATCGATAACAAGGGAAATGGTATTGATACCATTTGGTCCAGAATCATTCCAGACGCAAGGGTATTGATTACAAAGGCCAAAGGTATCGATAACAATAGATTTTCTGGGTTTTGGAGTTCAAAGGTATCGATACCTATGAAAATGGTATCGATAACAACGGGTTTTCTGGGCTTGGTAACGTAAAGGTATCGATAACATAGCTGTTCGAGCAGATTTTCTGCAGATTTCAATGGGTTTCTCAACAACAACAACCACAACAATATCAACAACGATCAATGGCAAGAATCAAGCTACAAGAAACAAGTCATAAACATATATTGATAGTTAGAACTCCCAACCTCAAGATTAAAGGACGAATTTTAAGGGTTTTCCAAGCCCTAGCCTCAAATTTTGAAACCGAATGGAATACGCCTCCACCAAGCTCAAACCAGCGAAGGACGGGCCACAATCCGCGTAAGAGTGAATGATTAAAGGCTGGTTTGTAAGGATTTTGGGTGATTTGGGTGGAATTTGAGTGAGAGTGAGAGTGAGAGTGAGAGATGAGAGCCGAGAGAGGGAGGAGTCGGGAGAGTGAGAGAGTGGAGAATGGGAAAGTTATTCCCTACAACCTCACAATATACACACTACACACACATCACACTTTCACCCCTCCATTGCAACACCTTATCACTTTAGCCCCAATTCTCGATATTTCAAATCAATTTCCTCCTTTTTATTCCTTATAAAACATTTAAATAGATTTTACGAATTTACGGGTCTCTACACATCTCCACAAGTGTGTGTGAGAGAGAGAAGAAAATGTCACGATTTAATTGTGTTTACTGTTTTGCAAATTTCTCTTTCTTATACATTCATCCATCACCACCGATCGACACCGTGTACTTCCTTACCACTCTCATCCTCCTACTCTTCCTCCACGCTTTAATACCTTTAACCATATCAACTACAAGTTTTCTTCCAAATTCAATTACGTTTACCTCATCGACTTCTCGTGTTACCAACCTTGATCACTTGTGAGCAGGGCCGGCCCAACCCAAGGCCTGGGCCTTGGGCACCCTAAAAATGTCGTCCAATTTTTGGGGCACTCCAATTTTTTTAGTATTTGGGTTTGACTATGACTCTTTTTTAGCCCAATACCATAAAAAAAATGTCATCCAACATGCAAATAAAGGCCCAAAAACTCAGATGACCCAAAAACTCGATGACATTTTTGTAAATCAGAGAACTAATTAGTCCATTTTCGAAAAAAAAGAAAACCAAATCTCTGGCACATTTTTTCCATTATAGCCTCAAATTGACTAAACAATTACCTTCTCGGATTCCTCGCGGCCGTAGTGGCAGGTCTAGAGCAAGCAAGCACAAGAAGGATCGGATCAACACATCTCAGCCCATCAATTCCTTCAAGAACAATTACCTTCTCGTCTATTCCCTCATGATGGGTAAACCAATCGCCGATCCTTGTTGTCAATGCATTTGCGTTACGTCTCACAATTTTAACTTTATTTACTGCAATTCATTCATTTCGTGCGTCTTGTTATATCGCATTTGATCGGATCTGAGTGCAATAATTTATGAGAATTAAGCTGTTCTTTTCTCTCTCTTTTTAATCTGGATCTGAGGTATTTTGCCCTAGATTTGTTTGCATTGGAGATTTTGGGCTCTTTTGATGTGGTTGAAATCATCGGATCTAGACATGTACGAAATGTAAAAGCACTCAAATTGAGCTTGATCCACCTATTGATTACGAGCGATAGAAGAATACATGAGTTTTTATTTCTCGTAATGTAGTAGATGATCTGAAATTTAACGTAGTACTATTTTCATTTATTTTCTCAGCAAGAAAAGGTCACATAGATTGTTAGGTTGTGTTTCCGTAGATGTGGATTTCAAGTGAAGGAATTTGTCATGAAGAACTTTTGCTTCTAGAAATGCAAGACAAGTAGTATTCAAGTGATACTCATGCATAATTGAGATAATATATATTTGCCTATTTAAAAACTTTGTATTTTGTGTTCGTATGTAATAATTAGTAGAATTTTAAATTGATTTTGCTTTCTCGTATTTTTATCGTTACTGTAAAAATTGTTAAATATTAGGGGTAAACTTTTTTTAATTTGGCCTTAGGCGCTCAAAACTCTTGAGCCGGCCCTGCTTGCAAGTCACCACTGCTCTTTTCATCGAACACAGCGAACTGATTGTAAAATACTATCAGAGAGAGGCCATAGATTTCCAAGTGAAAGTAGGCAAGAGAATAAGGATGGGAGGCAAGGCTTGCATGCACCTTGCAATGCACAAAATCACACCTGATAAGTGCTCTGAACCCAACCAAGAAATTAAAAACCGAAACGGTTCACTTCACAGTTGTCGAAATACTTTTCTGCAAACACAATGTAGATTCCAAAACCACTGACACTGTCATATCGAATTGCATCCTCTTCTGTCCCACACCATCCATTACGGCTACCATAACAAACAAGGTTGGACTCTGAGCATGTCAAAAGCATAAGCCTCAGTGGAATGGGATGCAGTGTGTTAAAGCATCCAAGGAAATACCAATTGGCAACGATGGGAGAGGCCATCTAGGCTAGTGGCGGCTCCAGGAATTTGTAATAGAGTGTTCAGAAATTACCTTTAACTCTACTGGCTAATCTCTTAACCAATAATATAAGTACAAAATGTCATATACTAGTATAAATAGTGCGGTAAAAAAAATAGCCTTTATTCTAAAAAAAATTAACTACGAGGCAAAATGATAACTTAAAAATATATACTTGTTTTTTCAAATTTTTTGAAAGTTGCATAGTAGATATTGTTTTGAGAATGGAGGAGGATTTTTTTTACAGTTGTCTTAGATGAGATCTCATATTTTGTGCCAACGTTTTATCGGCGTATTAATCTACTAAAACACTTTTGAAAGAAACTATAGTGAGTATGTTGAGACTGACCTTCTCGAAAATATGGTGTTCTTGAGGATAACATGAGGAGATTTAATTTTCTATCGTAGTCTGAAATTTGAAGAAATATTATTCAAGTTAACGGAGTTTGCAATGGAGTTGAATTTTTTTAAAGCTATGTCCGTAAATTCTATTAGCTAATAAGACAAAAACCAATGAAGTAGTTATAATTGTCATGAATGTGGAATTAACACATTTAGACCATCGATAATAAAGGTGGAGAGGTAACACAGAGCATAATACTTACACCAATAGATTCTTTTTTTTCTCTTTCTTTTTCAATTTCATTATTATGATTATGAGTTTTATTTGAAGTAATTAATGTGTTTAATGTTCAAATATGAATTACGTGGATTGATGGGCCGTAATTGGGTTATGATTGATTGTTCAACTGATTTTAGGTTGAGTGTTCAATTCTTTTTGATTCAAGTGTTCAAAACTATTAGAATTAGGTGTTCATTGATATTTAAATTGGGTGTTCAAAAAAAGGTTAGCCCATAATTTTTACATATATTCTAAGCAAAAAAATTTTGTTAGGGTGTTCAGTTGACCATGGAAGGCTCTATGTAGAGCCGCCTCTATTCTAGGCTCATATATTAGTTTTTGAGGTGATAATTAACCGATGTCTAACACTTCTAACACTCCTCTGAATGTGCGACCCCCGACTCGCAAGTGGAGAAGTCAACAAAGGATCCAAAACATACTGGATCACAATCAAACAAAGTGCAACTATGGCACAAATAAAGAGGAAAAGCCTCTGAAAATCTAGCTCTAATACCATGTTAAAGCATCCAATGCAATACCAATTAGCGATGAGGGCAGAGGCCGTCCAGGCTCATATACTAGTTTTCGAGGTGATAATTAACCGATATGGGACAAATTCCAACATAGTGCTGCAACACCCTGTCTGGACCCACATGGGATATAATGATCAAGCTTACAAGTTGGTCTTCCAATAAGTGGATGAAGACGGGAATCTGGGTGTGTCACTGTCAAAGGATCTTTTACATTTAGAGCATTTCCAATTTAATACTCTATTTTTGCCTTCATTTCTTCATTTGAGAGTATTAAAATAATATATTTTATTGCAAAAGCGATTTTGGAGGAAATCTAACTCCAACCCAATACTCTATTTCTCCTTCTATTTCTTTAAAAACTCATCCCAAATCTCAAACTTCCCCACTTTCCCTCCAAAAGTCAAATTTTCATTTTTCTAACTTCATTAAAAAAAATACTCAATATAGGTCTTATTTTGAAGATATTGTACATATCTTTTGATTGGTACCAATTTTATAAATGATTACTGTATCAAAACTAATTTGATGAACAAAATGGGATTTGGTGAGGGTGAATAGTGAAATGGAGGACATCCTCTATTTTTTTCTCCATCCTCCATATTTGGAGTACCAAACTTGATCCTCTCAAATGGAGGAGAAAATAGAGGATGGGTTGGAATGGTATTTCTTCCAAAAATGATCCTCTCAAATGAAGAAATAGAGGAATGGAGGGTGCATTGGAGATGCTCTTATAAGGCAACTCTTTGAAAATCAACATATCAAATTTGGGTCCACTTGTCTTGATTTGCAGAAAAAATTTGGACTACAAAAAGGGCAAGGATATTTACATGCCGAATTTCAAGAAGGATTTTGTACATTTTTGCATACATGCCTGTGGAACCCGGAAGGGCTGTCATTGATAAAGTTGAGGACAATTCGAGGCTAACTGGCTAAGTATGGAAGATACAGAGGCATCAAGGAAGATATTGTATAGATTTGGTAATACTTGATCTTCATCAGTTTGGTACGAGCTTTGTTATCTAGAGGCAAAAGGAAGGGTAGAGATGGGGAATCAGGTTTGGCAAGTTGCATTCGGTAATGGATTCAAGTGAACAGTGCAGTGCGGATAGTACTGTGGAACTTGATCCTAATGTGAGAAATGCATGGTCAGATACAATCCTATCCGATCGATATCCCATATGTTTTTGACCATTGATTCGCTAAGTCTGCGACAATATTATATTTGTCCTGATCATGAACTAACATTTTTTTTTTCACCTTCTACGCAGTTCTTCCCCATCACAGTGTAAATGTTGCCATATTTCATGAGTAGGAGTAGGACTAGTGACGTAGAAACAAGGTTTAGCATTGAGTAATATAGAACATGCAACTTAAAGAAAAGAATCAGTAAGCAAGAACATGTGCAATGACCATTACAGTAATTTTCACCTGTAAATGAATACAGAAGCCCGACAAGTTGATTCTTTTGGCAGTTCAACATGCATTTTCCTAAATTATAATCTACCAGAATGCCATAAACTGTAAAAGCATAATCCCAGCTCCCTACCCCACAAGATAATCATCCTACTTTCCTACCCAGCTACCCCTCTCTAACCATTTCTATTCACACTTCCGAGTTCCGATCATCAAGAGAGTCTACTTCCTATTACATTTCTTTACCAATGGTTGGTACAATGGAGATCGAGGTACATTAGGCTGTTCCAGACAAAGATGGAAACAAAGCTAGCAGAAAAGCTTTGAGTTCCTGCCTTTAGCTACACTCTTATATTCTTCTTCTTGCTTTTGCTATTCTGGTAAAGAGTTAGAACTTGAAAACTTACAAGAAAGTGGTTCAGAGAGTGAATTAAGGCAAGTGAGGGAAAAGAAAAGTTTTCCCAAGTGGGTTTTAGGAGTGTGTTCAAGCTCAAAAACTGAATTTTAGAGAAGCATTTGAAGCTCACAAACTGGATTTTGAAAAACAAACTTGGAGAAATATGATTGGAGATTGAGGACCATGTAAAAGAACCAGTTTTACCTATGGTTGTTTTCAAGTAGGAAGGAGCTCACTTGCTCATGCTAGTCACCAGTCAACTGCTTCTACGTGCTAATGTTCGGTACTTGACAGAAGCAGAAACCTAAAAGATGATATTTGTGTTTGCACCCACAAAAGTCGCATTTACCAGGACAATCAACCCGAGTCCTCTCGATAGTTTTCTCTTAGGGTCCACATTTCTTTAAAAATACATGACAAACCAACCAGATCAACAGCGTGCCAAAACAAAAGATATATGCCAAGTCATCTCAAAATTCAAATTATGTTGTTTCCTTGCCAGTGGCAAGTTGCCACTAACTTCTCGACGTATTACCTACCATTAGGCAAATCCTTGCTTCTTTTGTTGGGTGAGGTACAAAAAGAGAAAAGTGCCTATAAACTAATTGTACAGGCAACAGCCTTAGTCATATCTTCAAAGTTTAAGTATGTCAATCTTGTCCATTTATTGCATAACCGACATGAGATTTCACCCAAAAGTATCCTAAGCCATTTAGCAAACTTGATAAAACAAAACCTACAAACAATAGTTCAGGTGGTCAAGCACATAAAGTTGCAAGTTGAACTCGAGCAAAATTGTTCGTCTTTCTTCTACAAACTAGGATAATACCCAGTTGAAATTTCATATGGACATTCATGGTGTAAAATCAGTTCCTGTAACACAGTCCAAATTGGGACAATTTCACATGTCAAACACATAGAAGGCAATGCATAAGCATTAACTAAGGATCTAAGTTGAGAGAACCCTTGCAAGAGCTGTTTACAAACCAGATGATTGGTTTTGAACAGGGAAAATAGCACACAGGATCAATGAACCCCGCGTTCAAGACATGGACTTAGGAGTTTGTTTCCTCTGAAGGTCTCAAGCAATATCAATTCTTTTGTTGCCGGTTATATACCCAAGATCATCCACCTTTATAGCCTTGTGAGGGCGCGAAAGGTTGAGCACTAAAATTACCAAACCAAGTCCTACACAATTGCTCTGATACCATTTGTAATGCCCCAAGCAGGCCACTAGCCCAATAACTTGATTTTGATTCACAAGCCCTATGACCCAAAATACTTAAGCCCAAGGTACTAGTAACAGTCCAACCCACAATGTTTTTTATATAACAAGATCATTTATATAGACTTTCGATATGGAACAGGGCCAGCTTTAATTGTGTTCTCGCAAGTAGGCAATGCAATTGAGCCGAGATCAATCGGAGTGGACGTAAACTGATTTAGACAACCAAGGGCAGAACTAACAATTGATTCTGCCTGGGCTAAATCAAAAAAAAATTTAGTGGGCAAAACAGTGTATATAATGTGCATATGGGCAATCTCTAAGAAATAAGGCATGTAATCCATTCTATGTACCGCGCATATTGTAGCACCATCATATCCTTGACCTCGCATAGTGTAGATTGTAACGAGTGAGGACATCAGATATCTATTTGTTAAGAGTTAATGCAATGGTGTTTTTAATGCGCCTAAAGTTCGATTTAAGAACATCAAGCACAGGTTTCCTAAAGTTCCTTGAGTTGATTAAACTGGATTTTCAACTCTGAAAAATCATCAAAAACCCAGCCCTTGACGGTAGTAGAGAGGGAGAGAACATAGAAAAGAAAGAACGTATCTTAACAGAGTGGTTGAGAGGACTGGGCCAAAATGGGTTGGTAGAATAGATTGGGCTAAAGGAAAAAATGAATTGGGCTATTTGTTTCAATGTAAATTTTTTTTTCCAAAAAACAAACTTTAACGATGGAATTCAATTCAGGAGAGAGAATTGAACGTGGGTCTTGCAGTGGAAGACAGCAGGATCATTTCGAAAAATAACTTATCGAAGATTTAAGTTAAACTAAGTCATTTTCATCTAATTAATAAAAAATCTTAAAACCAAACACTGAAAAATAAGTAAAACATTTTACTTGAAAATATTTTACGCCGCAGCACTCAAACAAACAGAACACACACACACCCCCCCCCCCCCCCCCCCCCCCCCCCCCCCCCCCCCCCCCCCCCGCTTTTTTTCTTTCTTTTTTTTTTTTTTTTTTGTGTTTTCCGGAAAACCACATGAGCTATGGCCCACCACCTTAGCCTTAAGGTGGTTCCCACAACCGAGTTATTCGAAAAAACAGAACAAAGTGGGGCAAAATGTATTTGATGGACCCCACGAGATTAGGATCGAGAATGGGGAACAGAGAGCCGCACCCCGCCCGCCCGCCCAAAACATAACTTTTGTTTTTATGCTTTCCGTGGCAGACATTCCAACGCCACGCGAATCCTGTACAACCGGGACACATCTCCTCCCTCACGACGACCCAATAGAGGCCCACGGTCTCGACCGGCCGGTTCCAAAAGGGGTGGATCCCACTGTCTGTATGATCGACACATGTCTTGTGCCTTTGGCCTTTTCCTCTCTTTTATTCTTCTAGAGTAGTGTGCGGAACAGGGGAAGAGAAGACAAAAGACGAGGAGAACATAGAACTGTTTGTCAAGCTTAATTTACAGGCAACAGTACAAGAGAGGGGGAAGAGAGAGAGAGAGAGAGAGAGAGAGATTTTTGGACAGAGAATTCTGTTGTTGATTCGGTTGGTGTTGAACATCTAGGGTTCCGATTGGTTTCATTCACTGGATGGTCCGATCAATCTGTTGCAGGTGAGTTGGTTTGAATCTTTAACCATTGTAATTGAATTGAACAGAAATTGTGATATCTAATTCAATAGAATCGATCGTATAGGTGTAGAGTTACTGAGTTAGTGTAATCATCCGTGTTCTATAGCACTGATAATCGATGTTTAATCATGTGAGAGAGAGAGAGAGAGGGAGAGAGAGAGAGAGAGAGGGAGAGAGAGAGAGAGAGAGAGAGAGCTGTGTATGTTGTATGTGGTTGATTCATCAGCAAGTTTGGCTCGAGCTCGGCTCGTCAAATTTTCATTGAGCTCGAGCTCACCTCGAGTTCGTTGAAAAATTTTCCGAACGAACCTGGAACTTCGGATATCCGGAAAGTTGCTTGATATCAATGAGTTCCTTGAATTTATGAAAAAAGTTTGAATTTTCTTTGACAAAAATGAATGATTTGTAGTTCTCATTTTGGGAATGATTTTTAGCTCTCAATTTGGGACCGAACAATGATTTTGGGCAGGGGGAGTTTATATTAGCACTCTCTATGTCCTGTTTCTTTTCCCCCACCTTTTGGACAAATAGACAAATAGACGTACGGTAAAATGAAAACTTGATGTGAACTTCAAATGCCTAAAGCTCTACTTATGTGCACGAATGCTTATCTTATATGTCTGGCATTATCCATATATTTCGGCCTGATTTTGGTAAGACAGGTAGCTATTCATGTTTTTAAAATACAGCATGGATACACATATATCCTTGTTCAAGAATTGCGTGGCTCCCACTAGTTCACTTATTTTGGAATTAGAGATGTATATTTTTGTGTAATTTCAACATCTTTTTATGAAATGAATCACACGTAGCACAACAAGAACATAATAAAATGTGCACGAATGCTTATCTTATATGTCTGGCATTATCCATATGTTTCGGCCTGATTTAGGTAAGACAGGTAGCTGGCTATTCATGTTTTAAAAAACAGAATGGATACATGTATATCCTTGTTCAAGAATTGTGTGCCTCCCACTAGTTCACTTATTTTGGAAATAGAGATGTATATTTTTGTGGAATTTCAACATCTTTCTACGAAATGAATCACATGTAGCACAACAAGAACATAATACAAAGGAAGCCATTGTTTTTCCTTCAAGGTAGTACCCTATGTGCAGCCATTATTTTTCAGCCATGCCTTTCAGTTGAAAGGATAAAAAGCATAAAAACCCAGTAATTCTTTTGTAGTACAGTCGAATTGGATTCTTTCAAGGGTTCTCATAGTCACTGTGTTTAAAAGGTTGTTTTTGCAGTTTTCATACGAAAATTATTTTCATTGTTCAGAGCATCATGATCTAGTATTGAAGAGATTCTGTCTCATTGCTTAAAGTTGGGCAGGATGTTTAAGATGAGTTCATAAAAGTCAAAAAGGACTGCTACATCCGTTATTACACACCACTCATGGAGAGCAGCGAAAGGTTTTTCTTTTGTAACTCTATAGCCTCTGTGTTTCCCTATGGTGATAAAATGGCAGTTTGTATTCACATTCAAAGATTAATAAAATCCTTTTTCGCCGTTCAAAAAAAATATTCATTCTAAAGTACACGGTAATTTTGTTGATTATTTGGTTGAAGTCTACCATGTACTTTCAGGAGCGAAAAACTCTTCTTAGAAGGAGACAGCTATGTTGGTAATTTCAAGGGAATCTTTCCCCATCGCAGAGGTAGGTACACTTGGTCGGATGGAACGGTGTACGAGGGTGAGTGGGAAGAGGGAAAAATGACTGGGAAAGGACAGATTTTCTGGCCTTCAGGTGCAACTTATGAGGGTGACTTCTCTGGGGGTTACCTTCACGGTTTTGGCACCTTAACCTGTTCTGATGGGTCTATCTACAGAGGTGACTGGAGGATGAATGTTCAACACGGACTTGGTAGAAAAGAGTACTGTAATTCTGATGTTTACGATGGTTCATGGAAAGAGGGAGTGTATGAAGGCAGTGGTTGGTATTCATGGAGTAATGGTAACACGTATATTGGAAATTGGAAGGGTGGGAAAATGTGTGGAAGAGGGGTTATGAAATGGGAAAATGGAGATCGTTTTGATGGGTTTTGGTTGAATGGGTTTAGACATGGTTCAGGATGTTACAGGTTTGCAGATGGTAGTTATTATTTCGGGACATGGACTACGGGCCTAAAGGATGGCCAAGGAACATACTATCCTGCTGGAAGCAAACATCCGTCACTACGAAGGTTGTGTAGCTTTGACAGAGACAAGGGCAAGAGGAAAGAGTTGCTATCTCATAGTTCATCCCAGGATTTGCAGGACAGGGTTACAAGTCCTGGCGTCAAGCGTAGTCTTTCTGAGAAGATTTCTATTAGCAGTGTTGTAAGAGGTTCTGGTCGAATATCACACAGGACTGCATCACTGGATGGGGGTTCGAGTAGTCGCGATTCCATCAGAGAGTTTTCATCTTGTGACACTTCACACATGTTATCTCATTCCTCTGATGGAGGTGAGCATGACATGCTGGATAATACTACTGTTGTATTTGATAGGGAATACATGCAAGGAGTGTTGATTAAAGAGAGGATTCGAAGAAGTACATTCAAAAGTAAACAGCGGAGAAAACATCATACGAAAGAAGTGAAAAAGAGGTCATGTGTGGACATTTTTGAAGGTCATAAGAGTTACTATTTAAGGCTTAATCTGCAACTTGGTATCAGGTAATCAAACTGAAGAAAAAGTTTTTTATCCTTCTAGTATTACCATGGGTGCTACTATTAATAATTTGTTTGGTTGTCATTTGGAGTATCTGAGCTGGTGTCCGTGAAAGTGCTTCCTATTTGTTTGTTGTTCTATTGTTTTCTTATTCTTCATTGCTGGAACATCTGATTTGAAGTTTACAGGTACACTGTTGGAAAGATTACCCCAGTACCAATGCGTGAAGTGAGAGCTTCAGATTTTGGAGAACGAGCTAGAATACAAATGTATTTTCCAAGGAAGGGCTCCCAGTTTACACCTTCGCATCATTCTATTGACTTCTATTGGAAGGACTACTGCCCTATGGTATTCAGGTATTTATCGATATGGTGATGCTACACACGTCTTAGCATGACCAGTGTGACATGAACTCTTCCAATTGTAACTGTGTCCACCTGTTATAACAAGGGTATGTGATAGGCGTCCAACCCCAGAATACTAGACATTTGTTTCCTTTGTATTGTAACGTTTTGTTAGAAGCTCACATTTGATATGAACCAAAAATCTAGCATCTCACGTGGATGGGAAAGACAAACCTCTTTTTTCCCTAGATCAAAGTCATCTTAGTTTTGCCGTGCCCTACTGGTTCGTCCAATGGTATTCCCATCATATGTCCATGCGTTATACATCTAAGGACTTTCCTCCACAGCCCCTATCCATTCTCTATATTTTGGAATTAATATATGTTACTTAAAGGATGTATCTTTCTTGTTCCGTATGCTATCATGTTGTGAATGCCCAAGCCCTATGTTTTTAGTACCTTTTCTTAGAGCATGATGGTCATTTTTTAATGACTTGAACCATGCATGGATATTCATAGGAACTTGAGGGAGATGTTCAAGCTCGATGCTGCAGAGTACATGATGTCCATCTGTGGTGACGATGGTCTAAGGGAACTTTCTTCTCCAGGGAAAAGTGGCAGCATTTTCTATATTTCTCATGATGATAGATTCTTCATTAAGACTTTACGAAGATCTGAACTGAAGGTTTGAAAGTACAATACATTCTTCCAGCATGTTAGTATAATTGCTTCTGCACTTGAATTTAGTAGTCAGATTATCTCCACTTAATATTTATCACATGAAAGGAGAAAAGGAATCTTGCATGAAACTTCGTTATATGGAAATGAGATGACATTTTCCTTGCATTATGGATTTGATTTCTTTTCCTAATAAATTTTTTTTTTTGTTTCTGCAAGGAACAAAATTTGCATTTGTTTTCATCGAAATGGTTGAAATGGTTCTGTTACATAGGAGACCATAACGAAACACGGATGGCATAACGAAATTCCAGCATTTCCAACAAATACATTAGAATACAGAGATATGCATTGGAAAACAAGCAAAACCGAAGTAGTGTCAACACGGATGTGAATTATTTGAATACACTTCACAATTTTCATTTCATAACGGGTTTTTTATTTTATGCAATTTTTTTTCTAATGAGTTACTCAAGGGATGTATAAATATTAATATACTTGATTACCATTTATCTGGCTTTGATGCTCTTAGGTTTTTAGTTCGTGTTTCTAACATTGCTTGTATTGTCAATGTCCTTTCTCTTTTGAAATATTACCCAAATTGTCGCTAAATGTTTCCATTTCTATGCTTGCCGAAACAAGACAACGAACCCGATATTTTGATCCTTCAGATTTCATACTAATTCTGCAAAATGTGAACCCAGCTAGATAATTTCTGTTCGGTTAAAAACTGCAATGCACCTTTTTTTATTGTCAAGACTGCAAAATGTGACAATCCTATTGCTTGGTTGTTTTTGTAATCCTTTTTATGTGGTAGAGTTAATCACATCTAGTATTTTCTTCTGTTAATTACACTTCTCTTGCGTAGTGCAATATACACCTTTTACGGACTCAGAGAGGATAGTGGTAGTAGTAAATTTAGATCGAAAGAAGAATTTTCACCTGGAGAAAGATGTAATAAGATTTGCTGTGCATATTGAAACTGTTTCTCCCCCCCTAAATGAAGGAAAGATCAAATCTGATGAGTACAAGCAGAGAAGGAGTCTCTTGCCTTTAGCATTCTTAGTGTAGAGTAATATCACTACTGCTCTTCAGAATTGATCACACCATCGATAATCTTCTAAGTCAATTTTCGTGCTCTACCTACTAGCTGAATGATCCTTTTGGATAATTAGATAGAATTGATTATAGCTTTTAGTATCCTGAATTTTTCAGTGTTGTGATGTTTACTGGGTGTTGAGAATGTGATGAACCCAACAGTCAAACATAACCATTCCATGTCGTAGAGGTTACTCGGTAATTCAACTCATTTTTGTGTTTCAATTGAAAGACTTTGAGGTCACCAAGGAACATTCATATTGATGTATCAGTTGACTTATATTGTGATTACTGATTAGCGATCCACATGAAGAAAAGAGGTTGACCATGATTTCTTTAGTGCTCTGCAGATTCTATTGAAGATGCTTCCTAGATATTATGAACATGTACTAGACTATGAGAACACCCTGATAACAAAATTTTTTGGCCTCCATCAAATAACGTTGCTATGTGGGAGGAAGGTTTGTTGTAATCATACTGGTCTCATATTCTTCAGTTCTGAAATTGGTACATTTGGATCAGTGTAGGTTTTTATAATCTATTTCAATTTCAGGTAAGGTTTGTAGTCATGGGGAATATGTTTTGCACTGAATTGCGAATACATAGTCGTTTCGATTTGAAGGGTTCAACGTTGGGAAGAACCACAAATCAGGATGAGATCAACCAGAATACCACTTTGAAAGATCAAGACTTGCCCTATGAATTTCATATGGACAAATTACTCCGCGAGTCACTTTTTAAGTGCGTTCCTTTCTTCTGCAGTTTGTGATATCTGCATATTACACATTTATACTTCGAGAAGAAGTGACATCAAGAGATAGGCCATAAGAAAACTTCACAAAATAGTGGAGTTAATTAGCGAAAAGAAATGAATGAACAAACTTCTGTCATTCCGAGTTGATGCTTTAGGTGGTGTTCCAAATAAATAGTAAAAAGAACTTTTAGAAAAAGAAGGTTTTTCAAGCTCAAAAAATGATGTGTTTATGTAAATAATTTTCCTACCAATATGGATCTTGTTTGATAGATCTCATTGAGATCTTTTAAACGGTGCAAAAAAAATTTAAAAAATATTTTTTATTTTTATTATATTTAAGCTTGAAAAATCTTCTTTTTCTAAAAGTTCTTTTTACTGTTGATTTGGAACACCACCTTAGACTGTTCCACATATCATTGAACATGCGGATAACTTCATCCACGGTCTAATAGGTTTTTGCTTCCTTCTTATACTGCAGACAACTGAAGCTAGACTGCACGTTCCTTGAATCTCAACAGATAATTGACTACAGCCTTCTATTGGGATTACATTTTAGAGCTCCTGAACAACTGAATGCGCTCTTGGAACCCCCCAATGCACTGCTCAAGCATCAAACCTCGCATGAAACTGATGGTAGATATCCCTTTCTGTGTGTAGATCTTCTGCTGGGAGTTGTACTAATCTATTTTCTATTGGTGGTAGTACATATGTGTAGTCAATATTTGAGCTTGGATAATATCTCGAAAATTGTGGCTCATTGAGTTATTTCTTTTCTTGGACTTTGCTTTTGGCGATAGTAGTGATTGATAAGGTCATTGAGTAGACCATGTTACATTAGATTTTTTGTGCATGGAATTTGATTTTTACTCATTTGAAGACTAGATGGATGTGAGGATATAAACTCTCTATGTGATGTTAGCTGGACAATGGTATATCAGCTCCATTTGTGTGCCTCACCATCTTCCTCTTCCTTTGTGCTGTGATGTTTTCTATTGTTGTTTTCATGGGTACTTGTGATTATGGTTTCTGGCAGAGAAAGGGAATAGTTGGAAGATAACAAAAGGAGAACAAATAGTCTTCACCTCCTTTTCAGTCAATTGGCGATGGGATTTTATAGTCGACCAACAGTCACTGTTTTTTTTTTGATCGGCAACAGTCACTGTTTGTGTGAACTGTAATTTCCTAGAATATTCAGTGTTCACATGCTGATACGTCCAAACGAGCTCATACTTACTTTGGGGGGGGAAAATCATCACCCCCTGACTTCAGTTTTATTCTGTATTTTTAGTTAACTTATGGTTTTCAGCTTATATCACCTTTTTTAGGTTCAAACTCGCAAGAGATCTCGATTCCTCCAAAGGCTCTGCTCCTAGTTACTCATGAACCCAGCTCTGTCAACACTGCTCCAGGACCTCATTGTAGAGGGCAGACTTTGAGAGCATTTTCGGTTGGAGACAAAGAAGTTGATCTTCTTCTGCCTGGAACTGCAAGGTAACTTACCTTTTCCTTGCTTTTGCATGTCTATAATATGTGTTTACATCTACGTATGAATGTATGTATTTTTGTAAATATAAATCAACATGGACAAATATAAACAGAAAGGCTGATGCATGATCAAGCTTAAAGCTCTGTTTGGTTCATTGGCAACTTAACTCTATTTTCAACCTATTTAGCTTGTACTGATTCCTTACTATGCTTAGCTCAAGGCATGGAGCCAGGATTAATTGACAAATGGGTCAATTACTTGCAGCCATCTATAGTTTGATATGACAAAAGACAAAAAGTTTTAAGTTTCCAAAAGTTCTTTGGGGCGATCGGGCAATATTTATGGGATCAAATATGAAATAGAACACTCAAGTTAAAGGTACTTTAGCAATTTATTTCTACTCGGTGGGGTAAAGTGACCCTACATGCCAATGCACCCGTGCTTAGCTCAGTTGGGGGTCATGGACCTCATGCATAAAATGAAAAAAAAGAAACTTTTTTCCGTATATAGTAAATAGAGATTGTATGAAGAAAAGCTATAAGGAACTCTTTATTTTGGATGTCTTTTCTTTCTTTTTTTTGTTGTTACCATTTCCAGAGAACTTATCCATGATTTGTTAGGTTGAGGGAGTATGTGAAGGATCTCAGTTTTCACTCCATCCTTCTGTTCTACCATTTCTTAAACTAAGAATCTCACTAGTGTAGCATGACAGTTGAATTCCCTATTTGCAATAACTTGTAGGACATTATCCTCCTGTTTAATTAAATCCTAATGATAAATCAGACGATTCTAAATGGGGGTGGACACATGATTTTACGGTATAAATGATATTGCACTAGAAAATGGTAATTATCATTTTGGCCCCTCCAATAACATGATAAGTTTACATTAGCTCCTTCCGAATTCAAATACTTTTTCCATAGTTTCTCCAAAATCTCAGTACTTTTGCCTTGCCCCTTTGTTTGCGAAATTCCTGCATCTGCTACTGCTTCTAATCAGTGTCCTAATTAACACTTTAAACATAAAACCTGGAACCATATTTCAATGATTTCATCTGAGTATACCTTTTTTGGTTAAATTCCATGTCGATCGGTTTGAGAACTGGTATACCTACGAAGGTTTGGAGGACATTTTCTTTTCAATATCACTCTTATTGCTGTCACATGGTTGTTCTTCACAGTCCTTTCGCCAGAATACTAAAAAATAAAGTAGCTGGCATTCTCTTTTGTTCCATTGGATGCTAAATAACAACTTATACATGGATGAGAACCATACTTTATTTTATCAGTGTACTCAATTAAGTGATCACATTCCAGTTGCATATTTGCCATTAACTTACATTGGTAATGGGGACTCATTAAACTGGAATAACCATAACAGTTCTTTCTTTTTAACAAGAGGCAGTTTCATTTCAAAAGCCCGAAGGCATTACAAAGATTTCATCACAAGATGCAGGAATAAACCAAAACTACCAAAATCTAGACTACAAGCATATGCAAAGCTCAATGACACATTCTACGAAAGCAGACCAACAAGGTCGGGGATATATAGAGCCAGTCAAAGATTTGGTAATAGAGAATCACATAAGGAACCCAGCTCAGGCACAGATGAAATCTAAACTTCGTTAACCAAACAAAATCATTCCACAACGGGAGGGGAAGGAGAAATTCAAGTGACTCCAAAATAAAAATTAGCCGTTAGAGACCGATTCCAAAGTCGCCGAAGTTGAACCTCATTGCTGGAGAGAATGGTAGGCGTTGGATCCCCCTCCCCCAACGAGCTTAGATCTGGAGAAAGCTAGAGAGTTTTATGGGATACAGATAATGAGAGGTAGTTTTGTTTGCTTTTTACCATAACAATTTTTAATCGCATATTTGTCAGAAACCTAAATTCGACTAGCTTACTACATGTGTAACACAGACACTTCACCGGAAACGTACAGTGTTGGACACGGAGACGCTCTCGACACTTTTCTGACGGTTAATCTCAAACCAGCACCAATATTTTCTAGGTCCTGAGATGGAAATTCCTAAACATTCCCTTACATATAACTACTAGCTCTGTTCTAGCACTAAAAGGTGATCCATTGAACTGATTTACTATGAGAGCATTATTTCATTTCCAACTATTTCCAATCTCCTTAGGTTGCGAGTGCAATTAGGAGTGAACATGCCAGCACAAGCAAATCGCAAGCTTCTGCAGGAAGAGACCGATTCAGTGGAGGTGGAACTCTTTGAGGTTTACGATGTTGTTATTTATCTGGGCATAATAGATATATTGCAGAACTACAACATGAAGAAGAAAATAGAGCACGCGTACAAATCGCTGCAACATGATCCTACGTCGATCTCTTCTGTCGATCCCAAGACGTATTCCAAGCGTTTCATTGGTTTTCTGGATAAAGTGGTTTTCCCTGATCGGAATAATCCTGAAGGTGGGTAAATTGTTTTTTGTTTTCACAAGTATCATGGTCGTAGAGCTGTGGTCTTCTGTATAATTAAGCATGCTTGAACCGCGTGTAATTTTTTTTACCACACACCATAAAGCAATGTTATCGCATTGTATATATATGCCTTCTGATGAGTTTGTACAGCAAAATTGGCACATAGAGGGTTACATGTATCCAATTCTTTCGTTTACCGTTCATACAAGGAAATAAAGCCGCAATTATTTGGTGATTGTAGATTCGTTCTTATTCCATACTTGTGCTGCTGCTTTTTGCCTCTTAGTTACTCACCATTTGCAGCCTAAATGGCTGTTTAGCAGCCCTGTCTTAACCTATCTGGGTCTGACAATTACAAGATAATGGGCTGTGGATGCATCCACCATTTGGGAATTAAATTGGATTATTGTCACTGTTTTTTTTTCCTATGTTGATCTGCTAGCTAGCCCCACTCTAGTTTTTCTTGAAAAAGAAGTTCCCATTGAACAGATATGACAGGTATGTTGGGCACTTCAAAGTAAATGAATCAAGGATCCCGTTCAAGGATTTATGGGCTCGGCTCACCCCAGTGATTCAAACCGTTCACTTTTTGAAACTCTAATGACGCCAAAAATTATGCATCAGACATTAATTGATTTGTTTTCGGAATACATTGATGTCAAGAAAAAATTTAGTTCTGCTTCGGTGTTCTACTCTTTATTTAATTTTTACAAGTTTATGTCCCATGCTTGTGACATTTAACATTGCACCGCCCCTTAGATGTTTGAATCCATGATTGCCCCCCTCCCCCCCCAAAATCCATGACTTCATCCATGATTGCACCACCCCTTAGAGATAGCAGCATTCAGCAGTGCTTAATCTCACCGTCTGTCTTGGCAATCAATGGTTCGGATTTTTTAAAAAAACTTCTTTGACTATCCAAAAGATTTTTGGACGGTAAAATTGAGGGCTGAAGCTAGCAACAGCCCTCCCCCCACCCCGGGTCCGACTTCGTGAACCAAATAACACAACACTTGTACGGTTTTATTGACCCAGTACGGTAGGTGTATGTTTCAGCTTATATGTGCTCAAACCTGACAACAACTGTTTTTGAAACAATTATGGACTGAATGGACCATAAATTTTGTAGATGATAGGAATCTAGGAGTTGTTGGTATTTGATCAGTTAGGTTATTAAGAGCTACGGCGCATGAACTTGGAAACAGTTAGTTGCATGTTACACGGGACAAGAAGACGCCATTACTGGCCCAGTATGCCTGCAGTTTCATGCGCTTACTCAAGGGTTTGAATCTAGTATGGTACTGGCCGGTAGGTTTGGGTATTGAATATTGACAAAATTTGATACCCTACACCTTTAATTTCGTTTCGAGTCGATTATTGGTCAATATGGGTCAATACCGCTAGATTGTGCCGGTCAATATTGGACTAATTTTTAATTTATTTTTATTTTTAAGAAATGTATATGTTGTACAAAATTCATTGATGTTGGAAAATAACAATAAATTCAAAACGGTATCCGGTATCTCACTGTACTGTACCCGTCGAAAAACCGATACTTTATCCAATACGGTATTCAAAATCTTGCTTAAAGGTTTTTTTTTTTATAATTAATGATTAAAAGTTTTTTCTTTAGAAAAGGTAATAAAATGTCTTCAAAGATTGCATGGAAGTTTTTTTAGCAGCTTTTGCTTACTATTTACGACCCAAAACGGGTAAAAAGAAGTTGACAAAAATGTACTTGACTTTTCTAAAGCCAAGTCTATTCTCATAACGTGCACCAAATAGCTAGGGTTATGCTGATCAACTCTTCTTCCCCAATATTAGGCACCGTTCCGTTAAAAGAAATAAATGACATGTTTCGTAAAACAAAAAATAAGTACTTAAAAAATAAGAATTTTAGCGAAACGGAATCTAATTAGACAATTTCTAGTGTTTTGTAAAAGATCGGTCTGTTACATTCACATATGCAAGCTATCTACGGTGTGCACCCTCTTGACTTTCATTGAACTCATAACGTTTTGCATTATAATTCATAATACTTCTATAACCTTTGCATAGAAATTCATTAACATTTGTCAGAATGATTCATAATATTTTCTTAAAGATCCATAATATGAAGACAAAACAATTAATGCAAAAAATGTTAGTATGAATTTGAGCTTGATGTTAATATGTAGAAAACGTTACAATTTTGACACAAAAGTTAGGAATTCAGAATCAATATTTGAAGTTTTATACATGTTAATGAATTCAAAGTGATTTACGAGGGTGATACCACACACACCTAAATAAGGATGCGTATTTTAAATTTACCCAGAAGATTGTTACAATTTGATAATTATAGATCTAGTTTTGCATGCACACGATGACACTAGTTAAATTTAGAGCATTTCCAAGAAAGATAGCAAAATTAAAATCAAGCTATATTTGAAAAGTTATGTAAGCAAAATATTATCTAAAGAATCTCAATAATCATTTATCTGTGCATAATAAATCTAAATGCAAGTTCCAATTACCAAATAAGGTATTTACTCTAAACATTGTCCAGTTTTTTCCCCAAAATTAGAAGTTTTATGCTAGCTCAGTCACGAAAATTACAACCAAACTACTCTCACCGCTCATCATTCACCGCTCAATATCTCACCGTCCGTCTTATCGATTAATGGTCTGATTTAAAAAACCTCTTCCTAACTCTTTCCTGAAAGAGTTTTTTAAAACCCGAGCCGTCCAAAACAATTTTGAACGGTGAGATACGAACGGTGGGGGAGCAGTGAATATTGAACAGTGGGTGTAGTATTTTTTCATAAATTATACAACAGTGAACGTTATGGGCCTGTGATCCATATATATGTTTATGCATGCATTTTTCAAGCCACTGGAACGGGTAAAATATCTCTCTCTCTCTCTCTCTCTCTCTCTCTCTCTCTCTCTCTCTCTCTCTAGCCCCTGGAATGGGTAAAATCTCTCTCTAGCCACTGGAATGGGTAAAATATATCTCTCTCTCTCTCTCTCTCTCTCGGATGATATCTATGCAGGGGAAGGAATCTTTCTCCGTATGAAAGTCATCCAAGAGCTTTAAATGCTTTTAGAAAACAGTAAGGGCCGGAGCATTGAATTCATCGGTTACATAATTCCGCAGAAAAACGCAAAAAAACCAAACTAATGGGTTCAGTGCCAGAATTTAAGGTGAAAAATGGATATTAATGATAAATGACAGTCCAGTAAACAGATGAACCATTAAAGTTCGATTACAACTGATTTTAAATGTTCATCGTGTTTTTTTTTTTTTTGTTTACTCAAACAGGACATTTGTACCAATATTTACACTGTAAAACTTCTAATGGGTGCAATGAATGCATGACTTTCACCTTGAATACAGTAGATCAGTGCTCAACAGAAATGAGAGAGAGAGAGAGAGAGAGAGAGAGAGAGAGAGAGAGAGAGAGAGAGAGAGAGAGAGCATTTAACACCACGGTGAAGAAAACTGAGGCCTATCTACTAGGGTTTGCCTTGGATTCAGAATTCTCACTTTGGAGTGAAAGCATATACTCCATGTCCTATCTAAGGAAAACTTGCTAAAAGGTCAGCGTCCCGCGCGGAACAATGTTCTTATTTTTCTTTTTACGAGAAAGATTATTCTCTCCTAATACATATCTTTAATTCAAAAAGTAAGTACTTCTCTTAGTGGAACGTGCCTAAATATCCCCAATCATTTCTGAAAACTCAAAAGCTAAAGAAAATCAAGCTATAATTACAGGTTCAATTAAAGGATATATCCTATTGACAGCCCAGTAGCTAAAGGAAATGAAAAAAAAAAAAACCCCCACACATTGCAATACATTCTCTTATCTTTTCAATACATTTTCACTTTTTTACTAGTATGCACTTTTTTCACACATCACAACTCAATCTTAAAAACAGCTGTGAACCTCAAGAACAGTCAAGAGAGAGAGAGAGAGAGAGAGAGAGAGAGGTTGCACCTAGAAGAGGGAATCAGTAGTTAATTAAAGACGAGGAGGGTGAATGAAGAGAATAATTAAGGCTAGAATAAGTAGGGATGTTGTTGTGACAAAACCCAAATAATTGATAGATTATTACTGAACACAAAACACAGAGTTTGAAAAAGTTCATTGGGTTTCACATGCAGTAAACCCTTCCATCATCTTCTGTGCCGCCTTAACTGATTATTATACACTCGACTCCTAAAAGCAGTAAAAAAATACCCAAGGGAAACTTTTGAGAAATCTAGCCCAAGTGTGTCATATCATAGTAAAAAAACAACTTTTCCATGGGTGCAAATAATAGCTGGGGGAATACTTGACTTTTTTTTAAATAACAGGATGTTCGGAACCAGTTTGAGTACTGAATGTGAGAGAGTGTGCATGTGAAGCATCATACAAAGACAAGAATAATTTATGTATGGACTCCTGTAAATCACCAATCTACGATTCAAAGGTGGGTAATTGGCGAACCACAATGCATAATGTACGAATTATTTTGTGCTCTTTTTTTTTGTGTGTGGCGAGGAACTTGCACCCGTGCCATGATCATTTTAGATCTATCTTTGCAGATCAGTGAACCTAGAACTATATATCCACGGTTTAATAGATAAAAAATGACATTGATGGGACATCAGTAGCAAACACTCAACGCATTTCTTTTTTGGGTAAGTTATATTTTATCGAACACACGTACACGCGCATTCTTTTTGGGGTAAATTATATTTTATCGAACACACGTACACGTACAAATATCACCGGGACAAAAAGGAGCAAAAATGCAACCGAGCATATTCTAAAAATCACTTATCAATATTTTTTTGTCCGACCAAAATTTTATTGTTGGAATGAACGACATTCTCGAGGAGGATTTCAATCATAGATTTCACTCTGGGAAAAGCCCAACTCGGCTTTGATCTGTTCCGGAATTTTTTTCTTTTTTATCGGCAAAAGAGATTTTTTATTAATCATTGAGACGAGTTACAACGATTAAACGGAGCCAAAGAGCGGTGGCTTCACAACGAGAAAAAACCGGCAACCATAGTTAGTCCCAGTCCTCGATATTCATAAGCCTCGAAGGATCCGGGGTGGGGGGAGGGGGGAAACCAACAAAAACGTGTGGAAGGAGACAACAAGAGAGGGGGAAAAAGCAAGAATCCAAATGTCAACCTGGAAAACTTGTGGTAACTTTTTCATAAGTCAATGGCATCAAGTCAAAATCATCTCTTATCTTGGGTACCCTTTGCTAGAAAGTGGTTGGCAAAGATACCATTTAAATCAACTACAAATGTACTTTCTGCAAAACAATATACATACACACAGACGTACATAACTCCATATACAATTATAGAGAGAGAGAGAGAGAGAGAGAGAGAGAGAGAGAGAGAGATGAATTACCATCAACCATGTCCAATGGGTTGAGTTCCTGAAGACTTTGAGAGAGAAAAGGAGGGGTTGGTTAGGAAAAGAAATCATCTCTCTTTTCTCTCTCTCTCTCATAAGAAGGGAAAAAGGGATCAAAGTGAAAGAGGCAATTATATGGGGTTTGAGAGGAATGAAGCCTGGTCCGATTCCTTCACTGTTGAAGATACAATTTGATCTTCTCTTGTGAGTGCATCGAGCCAGCCAACATCCCCCACAAACCGCTTAATATTCCACCCCAATACCACTTCTTTGTCTCTCTATAACCCCCCACAAACCCTAAATCTCTACCAGAGAGAGAGAGAGAGAATGAAAGTTATCTTCTCCCTCGGAAACCCTAGCCCACCATACTCACAAGAGAGAGAGGGGGGGGGGGGGGGGGCATGAAACCAACCCTAGGCTGCGTATGCTTTATAGAGAGGGGAGAGAGGAAGTGGGCAGAATTTGTTTTAGGCCCACCTAACACCTATAGGGCGTGTTCCCACGCTTCTACAAAACAGAAGGATGGATTTTTTCTTTTCTTTTATTTTTTACACACGATAGAATGTTAGATTACGGTGAGAGTCAACCTCCTTTTCATAAGAATCGAACCTTAGACCTCACGTTCAAAAAGATACAACCATTGAGACAAAACCCAAGGTTATATATCCTTCCATTGAGAAACGTAAATTGAAGGCCTCAATAGTTATTGGTAAGGAGAATCAAACCTGAAATCTTAAAATTGAACAAACTATTAAGTCCGTGACGAATACCACTTGGCCAACCTCTTGAGGTTGAGGATGCTGATTTGTGTTTTTTTTTTTTTTTACAACCGCATATCCGGGTCAGCTTGCGCACATCTTGACTTATTCTGCAGTTCTAAAAGTAACGACTGAGTATAACCCCCAGTGACTTCAAGGTTTGAAATGTTTGACCTCTGTAGAAATAGAACATATAACCTCATGGAGGAGCACTTATTGTTTTTTCACAACCACTTGACTAAATCCTTAGGATTGCTAATTTGTGTAATTAAGGTGATGTTCAGCAAAATTGCAAATTTTTTTGTGGTTTCAAAAAAATATATGAAGTATAAAAAAGAAAGGAAAGGATCCATGCCATTCAAAATGAGATTAGGCCGTCATGTTGAGGGACCCTCTTTATGATCGGAGCCGTTTATTTGTGTTGATAAAATTGGTTAGGATTAGCGTTGCAATTATTTTTTATTAACATTACTGTAATTCATAAACATACAAGGTATATTCCAATCAACATGAGTTTTGGCGTAACGGATTTTCTTGAGGGGTTCTAAAAATTGAACGATTCAAAACATCAAAAGAGTTTTGTAGTATTAGTTTTGTTTTAGTAATAGTTTTTGAAACTTTTCAAAAATTCTAACAAAATGATAATGTAGTTGTACTTAATTAATTTTTTTGATGGAAGAGCAAGAACTTCATTAAATATAGCCGTACTTGTTTTCAAAATTCAAAACGAAAAGATTGAGGTTAAAAAACTTGCATGGAAAAGTTTCAATTGAAACAATAATTAAGAACTTATAAATTAAGCCCCTGGAAGCAAATTACCAAACATACAGAGCAGGCCATTGGTTTCTAAACATTATTAAGGACCTATTTCAGTTCATGACAATAGCGATTCGGACCCGGGATGCTGCAGAGCAGTTCCGTGCCGAGCGAATGCAGTGCGGCCGATCTGGCCGTTCATCTCAGCACTGATGGCTCGGACCGAATCTGATTGAGCACAAACAAATCACATACAAATTTAAACTATTCATTACTCGGTTAAGATCCAAACAGTCGATTGCCGAGATGATCGACCGCTCTGCACCGCTCTCTAGGGAGATCCCATTGCGATTCAAAGGCTCTACGAGTGTAGTCGTAGGTCAAAGAGGCTAGCTAGGAGTCCCTATAAAGTAAAAGTACCAACATTAATGGTTAAAACTTACCACTTATTTGACTAAACAAAAAATTAAAATTAAAATTAAGAATGATTAAAGAATGATCTGTGCTTCATTTCAAAGAGAATTTCACTTCATATGCTTTCAAGAGATACAAAACAAAGTCTTACCATGCGTTGTTGTGGGGAAAATTTAAAATTAAGCAAAATAATACTAATAATAGAATTCATTGAGTGGTGCACAACACCCGTTAAAATTAATTAATAGAAATTGCAGGTCAACCCAACCACCCCATGCAGCCTGCCTGCCACCTGAAAACACCAGCTAGCTGCTTGCCTGGACAGTCCAAACACTGCACTTACAACCAGCAAAACAACAAACAAATTTCCCAACTGCCTTCACCTAGCTAGGGCTCTGGGCAGTGTAGGGAGTACTTGATTTGGAATTTAATTAAACTTGACAAAAACAAGATAGAATAAATTACTGGAGTACTACTTACACATCACTTAGGGGTTGTCCCAGTGGTAAAAGCGAATGACTGACTTGGGGAGTACTCTCCTTGGTCAGGAATTCGATTTCCCACCGGGTGAGTATCCTAATAGTAAGTAGGGGGCCGTGACTTGTGTGGCCGCCCTAGTTCCTTCCAAGGTTTGAATTGCACAGTCAGGTCCAATTATAATTCGGCTATAGGATTATTCCTCAATTATTAAAAAAAAGAATAAATTAAAACTTTTATTGTAGTCATTTTAATCTGTAGCATGTTATGATCAAGGTGACATAGCAGCCAAGGGCCGGGCAGGACTTCACGGTTTGGTTCCCACCTAATGTCTTAGGTTCGAAAACTCGTTGGTGGTGTTAACTCCTCGTAGCATGTTATAGAATTAATTAATTAATTACTTGTATTGTAATTGAAATCTATATATATCATGTTATGATCAAGGTGACAATATAGTAGCCAGGGGCCGGCCGGGACTTCGGGGTTGACTCCCACCCCTAATGTCTCAGATTTGAAACTTCGTTGATGCTATTAACTCCTTTGGGACGATTGCCCGAACGTACAGCTAATTTTATCAACGGAAAAAAGTTATCAAGGTGACTAAAAATAACGTAACTTGGTTTGATAATCATCGCAATGACAGAGAATAATAAAGAAAAAAGATATTCCTGGCCTGCAGTCCTAAAATTTTAGTCCATTACGAAAGTCGTTCTATTTTTTCTCGATGAAAATTTAAAATATTTAACGAAACACTAATTAATTGCGATCACTTTACTGTAAAATCAAAATCAATACTTATATCCGATCAAACAAAGAGGCGTACGAGCGGGTATTAACTCCAACTAACATGCCAACCACGAGACCACACTAACAACGAAAGGTCTATCACCTCATGCATTTGAAGAGGGTGCCAACCCTACTAGCTAGCTAGTTCTTCATGTCATTGGAGATAGGGGTGACTGCGAGGCATATCCTAGGTTTCTTGTTCCCTTGGTGTGTGCAAGAAAATGATCAAAGGAGTTTGTTTCTAACAGTGCCACTTAACAGCACAAATTTGAGTGCAAAACTTAACTCATGTGTCCAGACCGGCCAGTTTACGCGCTCGATTAATTCAGGAGGCTCAATTTCACCGGCTACTAGTGGAGAAGCCCAGTTAAAGCTGGAGCACAAACAAAACTCCATATATCCTTCACGGGGAGTATATTCCCTAACGGCGAATTATGAAACCGCCGGCCTGATGAAAGATGAAATTTGTTGAACTAATTCTGTAGATGTGCAAGCTCCTTTAAGATGTTCAAGTTAAATTTCAAAATACATGGTTTCAACTTCAACCAACTGCGGATCCATGAAACTCCTTAATTATCAATCAAGCTGCATTACGTAGTACTATAACAATAAAAAATAAAAAAAATTTGCTACATATTATTCTAGTAAACGCCCAACAAAAGAGGGACAAAAACTAACGGGAAAAAGCATAACTACCATTTTCGTACAAGAAAAATTGCCGCTAATATTTCTTCTCGATAACTCTCAAGTGCTCAGACCAGCTTAAGTACACTTTGATTAATTTTGGAGGACCAATCCTCCCGTCTACCTGACTAACGGCGGCCCCGATGCAATAATTTCAGTCTAAATAATATTTTGGACCTTTTGAAAATAGTTTTACTTTCGCCCTCTTCTTTTTGCGAATAAATTCTATCCACCGTCGGTATTAAACCCTACTTTGTCACCTCCGCCTATTATGGACCCCACCAAATGCCTATTGTTGTGATCTGAACCGTTCATATTTTAAGACCCGCGATATAGTATTGCCATGCAAAAAATCAACATGGTCGGAAGTCGATAAATATTTCAAAATTAGAATTTTGATTTATATAATGGACGATCTAATTTCTGTTAATAATAATAAAGATACACTATCCATTTTACAAAGAAAAATTTAATTTTTAATACTCCTATCGATGTTCGATCAAGTTTATTTTTGGAATGAAGTCTCCAAGATGAACGGTTCAGATGAACAATAAACATACGGTAGGATCGAGAAATGTGATGGTAGAAAAGTGGAATTTTCCGCCGCTTATGAAAACAATTTATAATCACCCTTTTTCCCGTGATTAAAGAAAATTGCTAACAATGGCAAATGTGAGTTATTAGGCCGGTTTACCGGTAAAACAGTAGTAGTAGTTGTCAGCGTGTGCGGAGGAACCGGGAAAACCAAAAAAAACAACCCGAAAAACGAGGGGAAAACCCCGAATTAATCGCCGACGTCGACACTACAGTCCCTGTCCTTTCGTTATTACTACTACTTCACCCACGCGCTCCCCTCATCGAGGTATAGATCGCGGAAAAATGACCTTTTTAACCCCAAGGCAAATAGCACATACTGCTAGCAGACTCACTCCGTCCCAATTTGTTTGTCTAATTTTGACAAACGTGTCTTTTAAAAAATTTTCTATATCTCACAATCCATAATATTTTATACAATTATAGGCCTAATCGAGATTTATTAAACAAGATCCATATTGCATATACAAAACATTATATATATAACGAACATATAAACAATTTTTTTGTAAAATGTCCCAAATAGTGAAAAAGAACAAACAAATCGGGACGGAGAAAGTAACCTAACAAAGCTTTTGGATGAAGTGATTTTAAAAGGGAAAAAAAATAAAAGATTGTGATTTCTAGCCAAATCTTTCATTTGGATTGAGAATTTTGATGGAAAATAGGGAGAAAATACAAAATTTTGAAAAAAAAAAAATTTATTGGCTCATTCCCTTTATCACCCAATCTCACCAGAAATGGTAAATTTTGGTGAGAAATGACTCTCTTTTCTTATCTCACTCTTTCTCACCATCTAAAAGGACGGTAAGAGCTACAAGTCAAATCGGGGTTTTCTTTGGAGGACATGGCTAAGTCGATTGGGTGGCCTAGTTTTGGTGGTGGTGGTGGGCCTTTCTTAATACATATTGACAATTTGATGCATTCATTTTTTAGATCTCCTCTTGACATTGATTATGCTAGAGAACAAATTGGTTGATCACCGGTTAATATGATTTTAAAATGCATTCACCTGAACATAAATGGATTAAATGGTTCCAATCCAGACATATATTGTCTTTTTTTCAACTTAACTGCGCTTCAAGATCATATCAATTAGTATTTGATCATCGTGATTTCGGCCATGGTTAATAAACGAGCCTTAAAAAAGTAAATGTATCAAATCATCAAAACTAGTCCGAAAACTGCAAAAGTGGACTATCTAATTAAGCCAACTCGTCCCCAAGGTGATGCAAGGCAAGCAAGGCTAGCACCTTGGGCCCCAAATTTTGTTTAAGATAAAGGGCCACAAATTTTTTAGTGTTATACGAGGTATAAAAAAATAAACCTTTATGAATAAGAATTCATACCAAAAAAAAAAGTGATATTCAAGTGGTACTTTTGCAATCTTGTAATAATCACTACTTTCAGAAATTGGGTTCGGCTGAAATAAGCCCATGAGCATCTCCAGTCTTAACCCATTTTAAGATTCAAATTTAAAAATGGGGCAAAAATTACAAAAATCTCTCTCTAATTTTTGACCCAAACCCTTCCCCATTTTGGGTTTCACCCATTTTTTTGCCCAAATCTGAGACAACTTTTGCCTTGACCCATTTCTCCAACGGCTAGTTAGAGAGAAAAAAAGAGGGAGATGTATAAAATTTAGGTTTGATAGTTGGAGATGTATCTATCCAAAATGAGTTTTTACCCAAAATTTGACTCAAATTTGAGGAAAAATATGGGTGAAGGCTGGAGATACTCGTAGGTACGGAAAAAAAGAAGAAGACAATAACAGTTAGAACTCCAATACAGCTATTACATACTATATGAATGTACTTTTTGTCGTATATCTATTCACTTTTTTTGGATATCAATATATCTTTTTTTCTATTATCCAAAGCTCAATTGACTTTAATTAGTGTTTTCCTCATAAACTTAATCTTAAGTTATGCCATGTTTTTTTACATTCTCAGATTGATATATTATTATTCATTTTGTTTGATAGTAAAAATACCTACTCCATAGCCTCAACTTTAAAGTTTACCTCGGGCTCTCAAGGGACTTGTTAGGATACGTGAAAATGTTCAGAAAAGAAAAATGAAAGATTTGAATTCACTTTAATATTTCCAGGCTCCCAAAGTGCTTGGGACAGCCCTACATCTACACAGACTAGAGAAGACCGTGTCCTCTGAAAATAAACAAGGCTTGTTTGTCCTGGGCCTCAAAATTTATGCGCACCGTCTTAATAAAAAATTTCTATTTATCTCTCTTCATCTATTATTTTAAAAAACATTTTTTAAAATTCAAACCGAACAAAACCACAATGATTGAAACCGCGAGAAACGGACGGGTGAGATGGAGGATCGGGGCAGATGCATGATAGTACGCTGGGAAAATAGCTATCCTGTAACCACGTGGGCAGAGTAAATGCCGCTGTCTCAGGCTGGTATGGGGTTTTATGCAGCAGTTGGGGAAGAAGAAAGAAGTGGGGCCCTGGCATTGAGGGGACAAGACCACGTTATTGGGTCTGTTTTTTGTCGCAGTAGGGTACCTTTACGTGGGACGATGTGACCAGTTGACTGGATCTGGGCTCCACTATTATAAGGCAATTATGACTGAATGATTTACTGTTAACTTAGAGAGAGAGGGGGGCTCGAACCGGCTTGTAGTCCAATGACACTTTCTCGCCTCTCTCGCGTGGGAGATAAGTGTTCAATTCTTGTCAGAAGCTCGAGTGTTTAGTTTGGTTGATGATGCTCTTTGAGCTTACCCTACTCATTTTTTGCCTAGTGATACCTCTTTTTCATCTCCTTAAAAGTAAACGAGACATTTATCGAGTGGAAAAAAAAAAAAAAAGAAAGGAGAGAGAGGGGCGGGGGGCCTCGTTCTCGGAGTTTGGGATCACAATAGATGCTGGGTCAGGCTTTTTTCTCCACATTTTTCAAGGTTTACCTTTTGGGAGTACAGGAGGAATAGTATCTTTCTCCTCTTGTCTTGATTAGATTTTAGACACGGTAATCACCCATGTGTTTTGTTTTGATAACAGAAAAACTACAGTACTAATCTTTCTTAATTACTAGTACACAGAAACAAATGTCGGATGGAAGCATACAGATTTGAACACAGGTGTGTTAAGAATTATCTGATTCGTGTGTATGCTACATCTGTCTTATCGAACTCACGGGTATCAGATAATTTTGGACATAGACAAATGTGTACAAATATGTGCTCTTTCATCTATGTATGTTGCCTTACTCTATCTATGTGATTCTGAAATCTTCATTCTTCAACTTTGGTTTCAAATTTTAGAATGTCAAAATTTTTTGAAGGCTTATGTGATAATTTGACATTTGAAATTCGACATATTTAAGATGCCTGCTGGTCCAACCATCATGTCAAATTTACTACTCCCTCCATCCCATTTTTAAAGTCCAGTATTTCATTTTGGGCTGTCCCTTAATAAGTGTCTATTTTGTAAAGTTAGTGGGTAAAAGTTGATACATTTTTCATTTTACCCGTAAAAGTAGATTCTATTTTAAAAAGTTAGTGAGTAAAAATATAATGATGATGTTTCCATAGAGAGTAAGTAGAGAAAATGGAAGTAAAAATTGATGTGAAAAGTGTAATGATGATGTTTTCTTTATAAGTTGGAGTTATGAAGCGGGACATTTAAAAAGGGACGGAGAGAGTATAATATTAGTTTAGGAAGTTTTGGAGAGTAAACTAATGAAAGATAAACTTTGATATCAATGTCAAATGACACATAGACATCTGACATTTTGGTAGTGATTTTACATGTCAATTTTTCCACTTGGCATGCCATGACACCATGTCAACGTTAATATCCTTTGTTGGAGATGCTCTTAACCTTCTTCCACCTTCTTCATTTGGAAGAAGGTTTGTCTTATTGGCACTCCCTTCTACACCAAATCAAATCCAATATTAACACCATAAAAAAAAACAGCTGGACTACGATCACCGCATGTAATTTGATCGTCCACCGCACGCCTTTTGAGGCCCATTCCGGGTCTCAAAAAAATACAGAAAAATATTCAAAAAATTTAAAATAATATTTTACGGGACCCTGTAAAAAATCAGCTCCAACGGATATCGGTAGATATGTTTTTTGAATTTGTAGGACGAAACTGTAAAACTAAACAGTTTCGTTCCTACGAATTCCGAAAAACATACCTACCGATATCCATTGGAGCTGATTTTAAAATTTCAAAACTTATGAATATTTTTCTGTATTTTTTTAGGCCCAAAAGGCATGCAGTGACCCTAGACTTTTTGTAAAAAAAAATAATAATAACACCATTAGAAAGGAGTAGAGAAGAACCCTAATAAAGTATTGGGATTTACCTGCACTCGCCACACCTTTACAACTATTGTTTCAGGCTTTAAGAAAATTAAGAGGCTTTCCCATTTAAAAGTTTCTTTTTGTTTGATTCCTTCAGTTTTGATGGGCTTGGAAATTATGTGAAAACTTCATTCAATAATGTTGAACCTAGAAGTTTATTTATTTTTACTTTTTTCGGGTAAATCATGAACCCAGAAGTTGCTTGAGAATTGTGAGAAAGTGGCTCAAGCTCCCTTAGCAACTTAGTCTTTGTTATCTTCGACATTTGGGTTTTCAGAACCACCCCCTCTCTTCACTTACTACCCCAAAAAATTCTCCCAAAATATAAACTAAACTAACCCAGACCATGTTCGTTTTGGAATTCTCTTTACGCACGGTCCTCAATAAATTCTCTCAATTATTACTCTCATTTCTTTATCTATCTCTCTCCACTCCCAAAACCCAAAATCTCAAAACAAATGGTCTTAGAGTTTGAGCTTTGATTTGGGTTCTCGAGGCAGACCAGTGCCATCTTGACTTACAAGTTCAAGCCCAATGTTGTACCTTGTTTGGATCAGCCCATCCTGCTGGACCCTAGCTAGGGAAAACCATTGTGGGTCATGGTTTGAGTAGAGATCGGTTACATTGTCAACTAATCTACCCCTTGGCCCAATTAGGCTTTCCATCCTCAAGGCTGTAAAAAGAGTCGAGATCAACAATAAGTTGTTCTAACTTGTCTTGAATATTAGCTTATGCATGTGCAAACTTGGTTTCCGTATCGGTCAAGTTGATCTCATACAAGCTTTAAACAAGTTAATTACAAGCTAAAGTCAAGTAGCTTATTTTCTTATAAAGATAAAGCATAAGATAACATATTCGAACTTAGAAAATCAAAAGACAAACATAAACAGCAAACAATAAGTACGTATAGATCGCCGTTCATTGATCACATGCATAAAGGACACTGTTCATTAGTCATTTGAAGCCAATTGCAAACGACACTTTCGGCCTGGTTTTGTTCTTGCCCAACAACTTGAGCTGGTTTGCACGTTCTTCTTCCTCTTGCTGCTTCTTCCTTCGCATTGCCTCTTCTTTTTGTCTTTGAAGCTCCTCCAGTTCTCGATAACGTTCCTCCTCCCTTCGCTGCTGCTCTAAAGCTTCCCTTCTCTGAGCTTCTTCCACCTTCCTCCTGTTCTCTTCAAGCATCCTTTCCAGCTCTTCTTTCTGCTTTCGAGCTTGTTCCTGCACAAACCCACAAAATCGTCCACACAGTTTTTCCCTACCATTGTTACTCAGGGTTGGGGAAAAGGAAACTGCAACTCACAGATCGGAGACTCAAATCCGGCAGGTATACTTGCCAATGGAGCAACACTAGGCCAGGGGCGGAGCTACGTAATGGCCTAGGTGGCCACGGCACCCCCTCTGTTTTTAGTAGTTTCATGAATAAATTTAGAACAGCACCCTAGGTTTAGAAAAGTTCTACTCACCTCCAATTTTCCTACAATGTACTACATGAGAGCGCCCCCAATTATTCTACTTATATAACATCGCCCCCGTTGTTATCATTATACATGGATTATGAAACAAAAATGTTGATGTAATATAAGTCATGGCCCCACCTGTATCTTGCTTTGGTACACTTATTATGGCTCCTCCCTAAACAAAATACATAATTCAAACCCGGCACTATGCCAACCCCTTGGTCTCTAGAATCCCCAAATTGACTGGATAAGGTTTAGTCTGTGTGCAGGTAGGATGGGGCTAAGTGCAAAAAAAAAAAAAACAGCGTTCCAAATGTGACTCTGCAGTAGCAAAACCGCATTGCAACTTCACTTCTGAAGGCATGCGCACGCAGATGGAATTTTCACTCATTATTGTACATGAATCTGACCCAATTAACTTTCCATGTTTTGCATAAATCCGTTTATTTATCAATTAGAGGAAGTTATGGCACTATCCTAGAACAATCGTGTCTTCCCCTTAAAAGGCAACTCAATCTTGTCCATATTAGATTCAATCAAATGTTTGGTAAATAACTGCCAAGCCGCCAACAGCACAGAAAGAACTGGAAATGGAAAACCTTTTGAAGCACCTAAAGGGTGTGATTGTGGATTTGTCCCAATGATAAGCACCTGTGTTGCTTTTAAAGAATGTGATGTTGCAATGGCACATTTAAGGTACTTGCTTTTAAAGAATGTGATGTTGCAATGGCACATTTAAGGTACTTGCCTCTTTTTGCTTTGACTCAATGAGAGCAGCTTCCTTCTCTTTTTCAAGTTGAGCCGCAACCTCATCAAGAAGTTTATTTCTACCTTCCTCCAATTGCCTCCGTACTTCGAGCTTAGTTTCCTCAGAGTCCAAGCTCTCTTCAACTTTCTTCCGTATTGCTTCTTCCACTCTTTTTGCAGTTTCTTCTTCTATCAGTTTCATTTCCGCCTCTTGTTGACGCCTGTGGACCATCAAAAAGTTAAGCAGGAAATAGCCACTGATGGTGGGAGGAAAATAAAGTGTTTCTTAATTCGAGAAATGCTGAGGCCGGGCCAGTCAGTGAAACCCTGCCTTTGAAGCTTCTTTCCCAAAAGTAGAAAACTAAAAAAATGCCTCAAGCCAGTTAATAGTAAAAGTGAAAAGACAATTGTCATAGCATTCCCCGTCCTTTCTTCCTCTCAGATTAAGCATTATATAATGAATTGCAAACTAACCTTCATGACGACACTTTTAAGGCATACCTCTAACCGATTCCTGATCCAAACAAATGAGTTTCAAAACTGGCGAACAGTAGATAAAAGAGGCATCCAAGTGATCATCAAATATAACAAGTTGAACTATAGCAGTATCTTCCTTCAAATAAGCCTGTGGAGAAAGATGTCAAGTAACCTGTGGCAGTTTTAAAGCTAATCATCATAGTACTTCAATCCTCGTAATAAACTAGCATTCTATCAAAGCAAATCCTAATTTGTTTTATATATATGCCCCTATATTGTTCATCCGATTAACTTTAGGTGTCAGAAAGGAAGGAGAAAGAAACAGTGATTCCACGGATTGCAAAACGATTCATAGGAAACATTTATGTTGGTTTCAGCAAAAAGAAGAGGGGAAGAAAAGAAGCATCCCCTCTTTTTTGGTAGGACGGATGAGAGAGAGATGGGTAGGGAAATGGAAAGGGAAAAATCTTGCACCACAAAAACCAATTTGTGCAATTTTAGGCAGAATCGTTAAGGCAAGACCTTTCCCTCTACTTTTACCAAAGACTTAACCAAATCCTAGAGGCCAGCCAATGCAATCTTTTCTTTTCCCATCTTGTTTCTCACTAGGTCCTCGACATATAAGACAAGTCATGTTCATAGTTCCCACGAGGAAAAGATACGGACAACCGAAATGGTTACAAAAAGAGAAGCTAAACTGACACTAGTCAGTCTTAGATTTCTTAAAAAGGAACTCCTAATGAGTGTGAGCCCTATTAAGGGTCAGTATTGTTGGAAATTGTCCCACATCAGTTAATCATCTCCTCCAAAAACTAGTATATGAGCCTGGGCGGCCTCTCCACTCATTGTCAATTGCTTTTGAGTTGGATGCTTTAACATGGTATCAGAGCTAGGTTTTCGGAGACTTTTCCCCTTTGTTTGTGTCATAGTTGCACTTTGTTTCGTTGTGATCCGTGTGTTCCGGATCCTTTGTTGACCTCTCCACAAATCGAGAGTTGCATGTGAGGGGGAGTGGGGGAGTGTTGGAAAATGTCCCACATCGGTTAATCATCTCCTACAAAAACTAGTATATGAGCCTGGATGGCCTCTTCACTCATTACCAATTGGTTTTGAATTGGATGCTTTAACAAGTATATCTTACTTTTTGTTGGAAAAGTAAGATCATAAAGCAAGAGTTTTTTTTTTTTGGCTCAGCAAGCAGGAGTTAGCAAACCCAATTCTGCCTCAAGGATAGAAGATCGTTAATTAATGTTCTGAACCCATAAGACGAATTAGGATTCAAGACAAGAGAAAAATAAGAAAAGGGAGAGGACAATAAAGAGAGCCAAATCCTAAGGATTGAATAAAGGGTTAAATACCTAGACACCCCTCGAAGTTTACCTCTTTGTCTCGCTCACCCCCTCTAAGAATTTCGCCTACAGCCAAACCCCTTCATTTAAAACTTTAAAGTTTTCACTTGGAGGACCTAACACCGTTGGACGGAATGCATGAAAAGTCCATTTTACACTTACATATATATATATACCACACCAGACCACCATCATGCCATTTACCAGTTCATTCCACCACCGACGACCATCACGCCATTCACCACCATCAAACACCATCTTTTTCTCCTCATCACCACCACCATCACGCCATTCACCATGGCCAAACACCACAACCGAACACCATCTCATTCCAAACACTTCTCTCTCTGCATAATCATTGGGAGTGTTGATGGAGATACGCAATTTAGGGTTCTAATCGAGTCTTTTGGGCACTCGAATCGACAGACCCAGGTGTGAATCCTGTCAAAAGCCTTCGAAAATAGCAGCATCTAGTTCAAATCTCACTGAATCTGGTCTAAATCAAGTGGGACAGGTGCGATAAGGGTTTGCGAAGGCTGAATCGAAGGTTACACGCACGACTAGGGTTCGAAAGACTCTGGAACAACTCGAATCAAGGTTACACGTTTGAGGTCTGATTAGGGCTCGGACAGGTTCAATCAAGTCGAACACCCTTCGAAATGGCTCAAATCAGGGTTTTGAAACTCGATTTGAGATTATTTTGGTGTTTTCAAGTTCCATCTGTGGGGTTTTGGTTGATTTCGAGTTTGATAGGTACAGTTTTTGGTTCGAAAATAGCTGGTCCAGTCGATGGTGGTGGTTGCTGGCATGGGTGGTGGTCTCCGGCGTTGATGGTGGTCGCCAGCAGTCTCCGGCGGTCGGTGGTGGCTGGTGGCGGTGGTGATTTCGGGGGGGAGAGAGAGAGATGGGGGCAATTTCAGAACATTTTATAACTTTCAACAGAATTTAAGTAAAAAAATTTAACAGTTTTAGAAGGAACCTTGACAGAAGGCGTCTACAAGACAAAAAAAACTTTAATGAGGGGGTCTTTCGATAGGCAAAATTCTAAGAGGGGGTGAGCGAGACAAAAAGGTAAACTTCGAGGGGTGTCTAGGTATTTAACCCTTGAATAAAAGCAGGCACAAACAACACAAATCAATAAATGATACCTTCTCAACCGTGACCTCATGCAAAACCAAGAAATGTAGTGATGAAGATCACGAAATAAAAAAGGAAACATACAACCCAAGGCCTAGATGAAGCAAGAAGACAAACAGAAGTTGCAACAAAATATCATGTCTATTATTTCCATAAAGGATAAAATCACAGGCAAAAGAAATGCGGAAATAAAAAAATGAGCAGAAATATACTGGGAAATAAAGCAGTATACTGGGGGGAAAATAAGTATAATAAGGAAATTAAAGGTTCCTAAAATTTCTGCATTATCCAAAATGATGTCAAGGTTGCAGTTTCTCTGCACCTCACAAAAAATGCCAGCATAACTGTGACCCTTTTACTTTCAAATTGCACAGAACAGTACCAAAAGGACAAAAAATTGAGTCTAAAGATATGGAGAAGGAAAACAAATGTTTTTAGATAAAGTGAATCACTAAGGAGATAAGGCAACTAATCTACCTTTTCTTCTCTTCTTCATCTTCTTTTCTCACTTTTACACCAGCATTTTTGTGCTCTTTTGACCCAGTACTTGGACTGCGCAATTTAGTTATAGGAGATAATGAAGTACTAATACTTCTGTGTCTCCTATAATGTCTTGGTGTTGGAGACCGAGTCTTGTGCCGTCTTGGAGTTGGAGATGGACTTCTGCGGCGTCGAGGGGAAATTGAACGACTTCTTTGCCTATGTAAACACACATAAGTTACTGAGCAGCAACTAAAATTTTGGGAATCCTATTTCATAGCACCATGCTGACCATGATCCAGCACAGTACGTACATAAGCGTGTACAGTTGCCTCAAACATTAAACTGAGCGCTCCCACTTGTATCACATGGAACCGCCATAGAATCGAGCAACGAAGCCACCCTCATTGACAAACGTCACCTGCTGACTACCCATAGGAAGGGAAGCACCTCGACCTTCTTATACTTCTAGGAAAACTAAATGAACTCTGTTCACTCACAATGCTCTTGATATGCTACAAATACTCTCTTTAGCATATTACTGATATTTAGCACAACAGATAAAACTCCCCCAGAAGTCACCTTCCCAAAAACTCTTGCTTGCAACTTGAAGGCACGGTCATCAGATTGACCAAAACTGGGATTACTTTTAGAAGAATTATGGTGATATGGTCATCACCCGTAAGCATAGTCATGGAAAGTGAGAAATCTTAATCTTTTTTTAAAAGAATTATTTATTTTAGAAGAACTCTTAATGCCACAACTTTATAACCAATACCAAGAGTCAGTACACAACTATCAATATATGTCTGCCATAAGAAGTAAAACAAACAAGCCCATTAAATGAGCAGCATGATAAAGAAAATCATATTCAATTATGGCAATTCATTTCCCAAAAGGAAATTCGAATTTGACGAAGAATGTGAATAAAGATGAAAACTTTTTTTTTTCTTTCTTGATATGCAGATGAAGAATATAACTCTTACACGAGAAAAAAGAACACACTCACTTCCAATAGCATTATACAATTTCTCTGAACTCCTGAGAGAATATAGTTTTGCTCCCAATTCAGTATCAGAATTTTTATCCATGTGAGCAGCCAGAAGCTTCTCTACCCTAAAATCTGACCAAAACTCTCTGACGACTTACTCCTCCTTTCTCAACTCCCCCTCAAATGCTCCCTCAAGATGACCATGCTAAGATCAGTCCCCTCATTGTATCTTTTTCTATTTCTGCACAAATATGTTTGTACATAGGAATCGACACGTGTTATGCATAGAGAGGGTTTGATTACTGGATTCGCTTGTTTGCAAACAGTGGATTTGTGTTTTCTTTTGATAAGATGACACTGGTATGATGTGTTATTGGGGATTGTTATTCCTACTTGTTGTGGGTTATTTTGAACTAAAGGATTGAGATTATAAGTGTATAACCTGTGTGCGTCCCTCAAAACCCAATTCATGGGCGGATAACAATGCCAACGCCAACGTTTTACTGTTGAGTATTTTGATCAGATTTATTTAGTTTCCCAACGTGTTTTTTTCGGGCTTCTACAGTATCATGTGAGAGCTAATACTGGCTGATCCTGTCCATTTTTTTCACATTGAAACTCAAATGCTCATCTTTGGGAGAGTACCAAATAGCGCCACATTCCACCTTCTAACCAGGGAACAAAGAAGGAAATGGGGAGTCACCAAATAACTTAGCCTGGGTATTTTAAAGTAATATAAAGAAAATAAACTTAGAAAAGGGTGCATTGGAGAGGTCGTTTGGACATGCTTTCATCCATTATTGTTCTATATGGTCATTTTAACTTCTTATCAAGACATGATAGGGCATTTGGTACCTTCTTAAGACATAGAACTCCACGTGCTTATGATTCTAACTTCGTCATAGGCCTTTTACATACAAAAAATAGTTTTGTATTGACTATGTTTACTCTCATTAGCCTATAATTGGGAGCTAGAAGAGTTGGAGTAGATAAGAATCAAGCCCATCCTCCACATGTATGTCAATGTATAAATGGTATTACTATGTTTCCCAGGGGACACATTTGGCTTAAGTCACATTCCCCCAATGAGGAGATTCAAATTTCACTCTCCTCTATAAGGAAAAGAAACACATAAGATGGTGAGTCTCAGGATCAAAACCAGCTATATTGGCAAAACTTATGACGACTAACTCTAAATTCTATCCAAGAGAGAATGCTTAGAAAGTAGATGAACTGGTTCAAACACAATTGACAATCCTAACAAGCTACTTATTCAACAGGCTCTTCATATTTTTGACAAAATCAAAGTACACAAACAACTTTGAGCGCAAACTTTTTTTCTTGCTCCAATGGCTGTCCGTCGGAATTTAGGTCTAAGGAGCCGATGATGTGACGTAGAACAAGGGAACAGCTGCTACTTTTGGTGAAAATGTAGAGGTAGGGCAGCAACATAGATATAAAGGAAATTCGCAGTAACGATTTCTATGAGGCCAAATGTTAATAAGAAATATGGTTCAAGGATGTATGACAGCTAAAGATTTGTTTGAGAAACAAGAAGAAAATTTCTTGTGTTTCTAGCTTTGTACCGTGGATTGTAAGGGCATTCTCTGTCTACTTTCTGGTGCTAGTTTGAATTGTTGAAAGGGAAAAGGATTAATACTTCTCAACAGATTGACTTGAGATCTTAAAAGGACTTACTCCCTCATTCCCAAAATATTTGACCTTTTTGGTACTGCGTGCCATTTTGGATTGCTTATATCTTTCGATTTATAAAGTTTATGGGATTTTAAAAACTTTGTTTAATAGAACTAATTAAAATCTATCAAAAAGATCCATACTGCATATTCTTTAACATTCACATTGAAAGATATATGCACTTGAAAATAGCACGCTATCCCAAAAAGGTCTTTAACATTTTGGGATGGAGGGAGTATTATTCTAGAAACTTGCAAAACATCCCACCTTGATTACTCTTGCATCACCATATAATATCATTGCAGTTCCAATTTGAATTCGCAAGTACGTTTCTTTACAGAGTTAAGAAGAGTACAAGGGTATACCATGCCTTGGGAAATCCACTTACAACTAAGACATAATCTTTATAAACTAAGGAACATTCTTTCCTAAATCTATCTAGACCAGCTAGCAAAAGTGGAAAAGCCCGTCTTCATAACATCCCTGCAATCTCCACTCCTACCTCTTTGCCCAATCTCTAATCACTTCTCTCTGCACTGGCTTAAACCAAGTCTTACCTATTCTCCTCAACCCACTTTCCTCCTCTGCCTCCAAGTCTTCCTCAAGGATGGAGTTTTGTGATAATATTGGAGCGGATAGGAGCAAGGCCATGAGGAGCGGCCACCATATTGCAAAGGATTTGGACGGTTGCAGGGTCCAATAGGATGGGAACGTCCCCCTGCTGAAAGCTACATGGCAACAACAACTGGCATAAAAGAGCCTTCAGGATTCAACTTCCTTTCCAAGGTTTAGAAACTTGCGCCAGCCATTAACTTTGGAGTGACCTCTCTGTGTAGCACGATTTCGAAGGCAATAGCAGTAGATAACAATAGTGTGACCCATCGCCTTCGGAAGGAATTTCGAAAGACAAGCAACAATGACAATGGAAGGCCAAGCTGATTAGCGTCTGACCTCGCACGAGTGTTATCGCCTGTCATTGCCATCGCAATCACACTACGCAGACAGGTCACTCCAAAGTTGACAGTTGACCCGAGTTTCTAAACCTTGGAGAGGACAACCAAAACCAGAAGCCTCTCCTTTAAGCCAATTGCCTTTGCCACACGCCTCCATCAAATGGGAGAAATTACCATCCAAGTGAACCTTACGACTTTTCAAATCCTCCACAAATTGGAAGCCGCACCTCCTCCAGCCGATGCTCCTCACCACCTCCAATACTACCACAAAACCCTGAGGCCTCGAGTATGGTAGGTAGATGGAGGGGACAAAGAGGCCTAGATTTACACCAACATAAATGATAAAAGCTTGTTGCAGGTCAGGGAGGATGTGGAGAGTAGAGGATTCGCTGCAGTCGGTTAGGGGGAAGTGGGGTTGAAAGGGAGAGAGGGAGAGATGAAGATGCTTCTTGAGAGATTTTGCTCATGCGATCTTCTATACTGTTGAGAGGCAGGGGCCGAACGTGCCCTTTGTCTAGCACAGCCAACTTAGCAAATCTTTCATTTATTGGGTGGCATCCACAAAAAGGGTTGGTTGGATTCTCATATCAGTGTGAATGACTGAATGCAACTAGTCAAGTAATAATTAACGTGAAAACCGTCCATATTTATGGAAATGACCTCTTGATAATTAACTTCTTAGCTATCATTTGCCTAAAAAGATTGTTTGGCTATTGTGGCCAGTAAATATTGACGTTACAACTAAGATTATTGGAATCTCGGCAAAAGTAGTCACCATAAGGCTAAATTTAATGCAAGAATTTATTCCACGTTTTGGTTTAAAGGTAATCCAATCAGCAATTTTCAAAGGATAATCCACTTGTGAATCATTTTGCTAAAACAGTAGATACCAAATCGTACATCGGACATTTCCTTCTCTCTCTCTTTTTCCCAACATCACACATTTAAATCGTGACATTTCCTTCTCTCTCTCTTTCTCCAAAATATCACGAGTAGGGTATAGCAAAATTGCATATGTGTATCCACAACGATGGCGTTTCATGGATTATGCAAACAAAAGCAAAATCAGAACTAAATACTCGTTTAAACAGGGCTTACACTTCTCTTTGCAGCAGGTGTAAAATGTCAATACTCACTAGTAGTTCTAATCGATAAAGTAAAACAATGTCATTTGGGGTTTACCCAAAAGATATAAAAGTTGTTCTACTACCGTACTACCCCTAAAAGTTTTTGAGTTTCATGGGGTCTACGACTACAATCCTAGATGTTGTTGAGTTTGCCATGGAGTATCAATGTTCTCGCATTCATTATCAAATTATAAATCTTATTGACTTTAATAAACCAAACCGAGCCTTACGTCCCAATCACTTGGGGTCGGCTACATGAAATCCAAAGCCATTGAAATCGCCTCCTATAAATAGCTTCTCCCCAAGAGGTATCCCTTGAACCACGTCATCCAACTGCTCCCAGAATTGCTTTTTAGTAAGATCATCCAAGCCTAAGCACCAATAATATTAACTATACTCTCTCCGATCACAAGCTTAACTGAAATAATCCGATCTCCTTTCCTCGTTACTGTAACTACCAAATCTTTCAGGTGTTTGTCTACTACGGTACCTACCCCATTTCTATGTCTATCCTTACCCGTATAGTAAAGCTTATAATCTGTGTCCTCTATCTCCCTAGCTTTCTCCCCTACCCACTTAGTCTCCTGAAGGCAAGCTATACTAATCCTTCTCCTAAGCATGGTGTCAACTAGCTCCCTAATCTTACCCGTTAATGTCCCTATATTCCAAGTTGCTAAACGAATCATATAGTCCTGGGTTAACTTCTTTACCCACGCTCGTCCAGGCACGCGCGAGAACCCTTGCTCACTTATCACCACACCCGGGCGCCGGTGTGGCGCCCCTTGCTCATTTTTTGAAGCAGCCGAAGGCAGGCACAACACGTCGCTTAAAGGGAACGCCCTAGCATGTCTCGTAATGATATTTGGATTCATGTCATAAAGATCTGACGGGTTTTTTTTTACGTACTGGCTATCATCTACCTAACACACAACCATTCTCCTTTATCCGAGTTTGGGACCGGCTGGAAAATAAAGATAAGACTCTAAGCACGAACCAGACGGAGTTCTAATTGACTTTAATAAAACACAATAATTTTTACATTGAAATACTCCAAAATCACTTTAGAGGTTTAAATAGCTTGTAATCTTTAGCTCTGACACGATATGTAATTATTCATTTGTCTATTCTAGGGCTGTTACTCGAAATCGGAAAATTGATCGAAACCGGAAAAACCGGACCGGACCGGATTTTTTAAACCGGTTGAATAATTTCGATCCGGTTCCGGTTTATAAAATTTTATAAACCGAAAAAATAATTTCGATCCGGTTTATGTGTTTTAAAAACCGGTTGAAACCGGAACCGGTTATATATATGTATAATATATACACATATATATATATATATATAAAAACATAGGGGAGGAGTTGAATTATGGGTTTTTGGTTGATATTTTGTGGTGTATATTGGTCTAATAAATATATTTATTAGATAAAAACTATTTTTATGGGCTTAATTATGTTTTTATGGATTTTTTTTTTATGTATTGGGCTCAAAATTGATCCTTTTTTGTTGGGCCCAAAAAAAAGGGTTGAATTATAGATTTTTGGTTGATATTTTATGAGTTGAATTGTGAATTTTTTGATGTGTTGAGCAAAAAATATGGCCAATGAATGAAAACCGGATAAACCGGACCGAAACCGGTTGAGCCGGTCAAAACCGGACCGGTTTTATCTCAACCGGTTCCGGTTTCTAAAAATCTCAAACCGGATATCCGGTTTCGACCGAAAAATACACTCAAACCGGTCGAAACCGGACCGGTATCACCCCTAGTCTATTCCATTTTGGCACTCGCACGCTCGTGTTTCTTGGCCCAAAAGAAAATTTACACCACCCCTATGTCCTAATTGTACCCCATCCCTTTTATGATGAGAGGAAAACCCTATCAATCCATTGATGAATACATTTCTTTCTAGAATGATCAAAATGCTTAGCCTTCTCATCACGCTTTATATGGGTAAAACAGTAAATTTGACTACCATTGGTGTCTGCATTTAAAGCAACAGACCAAAATTTTAGCAAAATGCTCGTGTATCCTATGGGAATGGTATATGGTGCCTCCTAAACTAGTATATTATCCTTGTCAACCTCTCCACTTATTACCAATTGATTTCAAGTTGGTTGCATACTACAAAATGATGAGGGAGGACCTAATTTAGGAATACATTTTCTTGCGTGGAGCATGTGAAGGGATAACACACTTCGTGTAATGACCCCGTCCAAGATAGGTGATCTTGGATACACAAGGACTAGCAATCCAAATGACTACTCAAACTATCGGCATGCCTTTGGGAGTTGATATGGAGGTATGTTTTTACACATGTAGAAGTTGCAGCCAAGGAGGAAAAAGAACATAGTCAAACACTGAAGATTGATCCATTTCCTTTTCATTTCATTATTTTTGCAATGGATTTCTTATTAATTCTTAGTTTGTCAAAATCCACACAAGGCAGTTTTTATTGGTGGCCATGGCAGCTAGCCTACGTGTCTATAATCTACATGACTTCTGGAAGAATAGAAAGGAGAAAAGAAGTAGCAAAGTCGTTTTATACACTCTTCTAACACTTATTGATGACTAATTTGCAGTCATTCTTGGAGAAAATGATGTTCAGATGTGGCTTTGCTATAAAGTTTCAAATCACATAACGTAGGGAGTAGTAAGACTGAACTTGGTGATTAGAGGCTGCCTAAATTGCTTTGTAGCATAGGCATGCCATTTTGTGCAAGAATTTAATAATATCAATGTACAAGCTTTGGCTTATTCTACACCCTTTACGCATAAGTTTATATTCGGTTAGCCATGTATAATGATCTATGTTACAGAAAAACACCATTTTACACTCTCATATCTTGCATGTCTTTGCTGATTCAACCACACATAGCGTGTGCTAGCGTGTGCATATAACACCAAAGGTTAAGTCAGTCTCTAATCCATCCCTGCCCACACCCCTTCAGTTGGGGATTCTATGGATACTGTTGTTGTTGTTAGTGTGTGTCACTGTGTCACTGTGTGTATTCACTTCATACCGAGCTAAATGAAAACTCAAATCTGTAATCGAATGATTCTGAGTGTATGCATAACCTAAGCAACAAAAAATCTGTAACCTAATTCGATTCCGCTCAAACAGATGTGAATCTCCACAGTTAAATTAGACAAAGTAATCGGGTATCACCTGGTATAAGAATACGGAGATCGGCTTCTATCCCTCCGGCTTCTCCTGCTATACCTGCTGTGCTTCACAGGCGACGGCGATGGCGATGGCGAATACCTCCGCCTGTACGGCCGCGACCGCGACAAATCCTCATCCCTAGCCATATCTCTTTCTTCACCACCACCACAACTGATTATGCAACACAAACAACATCACTCACAAAATTAACCTGCTCTCACTGATTAACACTATAACTTATCCGAAGTCTTTTGAAGACCTTTAACGGGGTTTACCTTGAGATGAATCGATCAGACGAATGAGGCCTGTGTTATGGCGATAATTTCATAGAGAGAGGAAAAATTAGCGATGAGAAAATGCGATAGTCTGGTCGCGACGGAGGAATTGAGGGTTAGGGGGTTGCTCTATTCTGTGTCCAGACGGCGGCGATATGTTGGGAAATAATTCATAGTTTAGGGGGGCTAAATGTACTTTACTCTAATCTACTCCGCATAAGCTTTGGGGCCGTTTGGAGCTTGTGGATTTGAAAATAAGTTTAAATTCTTTACACCTTAGGGGGAAACTGGGGAAACTATCAGGTTTTCACCGCCCATTGCGGACCTTATCGTGTGACTTTTTTTTTAGTAATTTAAACCGTTTATCTTGTAGGATCTGTAGAGTAGGACTTGTTTGATAACTTAAATTCAGCACTTAATACTGAATCAATTAAGTAATAAGTGATTCAGTAGGTTTGATAATCACATTTCATATTACTTAACAAATTAAGTACCACTTAAAATATAGGCTAAAAAGTTGAAAAAAATTAAGTAGCTTTGAGCTACTTAATTCTGGCTGAATTTTTGTGTACTTACATTCAACCGTCATACCACCACCACAACCACTTCCACCAACACCTCCACCACCACCACCACCTCCACCACTCCACCACCACCACCTCCACCACCACCACTCCTCCTCCACCACATCACCACCACCACCACTCCCTCCACTATCACCACCACTTCCTCCACTACCACCACCACCAGCAGCTCCACCACCCACACCCTCAGCTCCCCCACTCCACCACTACCACAACTCCACCACAACCACCACCATCACTACACCACCACCACCACCGCTCCTACCACCACCACCATCGCTCCACCACTCCACCACCACCGCCACTCCCCCACCACTACCATCACTACACCATCACCACCACTCCACCACCACCACCACTTCCTCCACTACCACCACCACCAGCTCCACCACCACCACATCACCACCACCACCACATCACCACCACCACCACCCCACCACTACCATCATTACACCACCGCACACCACCGCTCGCACCCCCACCTCCACCACTCCACCACCGCCACTCCACCACCAGTACCATCATTACACCACCACCACCACTCCACCACCACCATTACCAGCACTCCTACTACCTCCACCACTCCCCCACCACCACTCCACCACCATTACCAAAAGTATATTGTGACCGTTAGTAAATTAAGATAGAATTAGAACAAAATTAATTCATCATTTTTTTAATTCAGTACTTAATATATTTATCAAACAGCTTTTCAGCTTAAAAATTTCAGCATTCAGTTTTCAGTACTTAATTTTTCAGCTTTCAGTTTCAGTTTTCAGTTTTATCAAACAGCCCCTAATATGTAGACTTAAAAAATCATGTTTATCGGATATCAATAGGTACATCAAAAATTAAATTTTAGTTTATAAAATAGACGTTCATGTATTGTTTAACTTTAAACTTATTTACCGTTGATTTTATAAACCAAAATTCAATTTTTTATATATCTATCCATGTCTGATAAAACTTGTTTTTTGCCAAAATATACTATTCTGCGAGCTCTACAAGATAAACAATTCGGATTACAAAAAAATATACGGCGGGGCCCACAATTGGTGGTGGTGGAAAACCCATGATTTCCACCTAAGGTGGATAGAATTTTTATACGAGGATAGTGTAGAGGAAAATTCACCATTCTTTTCTCTTTTTTTTACCAAATACTCTCTCCGTCTTTATTTAATTGTCCACTACGTTTTTTGCGTGTATTTCCAACGGTTTATATTTCTCGACTTATATTGTGTTTTATGTTTTCGAAATCATTATCTTATAGAAAAAATTTAGATCTATCAAACAAGATACATATTGCATATTTTAGCAATATACGTTGAGAGATATAAACCGTTGAAATGCACGTAAAACCGTAGTGGACAATTAAATATGGTAATAAATAAGAAAAATAGAGTACAATAAAAGCGGATGCTACCGATCCGAAAATACAGAAAACGATAAACAAAAACAAAATACACCAAACGAAACAAAACAAGAAAATTCACCATTCTTGATTCCTAGTATCTTATTTTCTTCTCTACTATTTTTTAAACTAAATAAGAGAAAATTGTTTTTCTTTTTTTTTTCTTTTCTTTTTCATAAATTCCAAACGAACCACTAAGGTTATTCGCAAAGTCTTCTTTAAAAATAAGTTCTCACCAGATTTTCTTTTCTAACTTTATGGGTCCGTTTAGATTGGATTTTATCCCATATCGTCTGACCACATGGGATGCGGTGTGATTTTCTTCTCTACCTTTGAGTCTCAAATCCTTTTTATTGCCCTTTTTAATAGTATTTATTTTGGGCATGCATATGCGTTGTATTCAGCTATCACTCCTCCTCTCCCTCTACAATCACATATTTCTTGTTCACTTTTGGGTTCAACATTTTTCTCCTTTCCTTTTGTCTTGAAAGTTTGTGACCATTTTGAGAGCTTAATTCATGAGATTTCTCCACAACAAGATGGTCCAAACCATTGAATTTGTAAAGAAGATAAGTGCTCTTTAAAAAAACCAATTTGTTCAGATATCAAAGCTCAAGCCATGCATTCTTCGTTGGCTTCCTATTCGAATCCTAAATTTCAAGGCATGTACGACATTTTCTTGAGCTCTAGGGCATTAGGCACCCGTAAAAAGTTCACCGATCACCTATACGAGTCTTTAAAGCTAGAGGGGTTTCAAACATTCAGAGATGATAACAAAATCGAGAGGGGTGAGAACATGAAATTCGAGTTGCAAAAAACAATCTAGAACTCGAGGATGTCGATCATTGTGCTATCAGAAAATTATGCTAATTCGACAGTGTGCCTGTTTGAAACAATTATCGAACATTGCAAGAAATCAGATCATTTCATGTTGCCACCCTTTCACGGGGTTTCCCTTTCGTAGTCTGCCTGGACAAATCTCTAGGCTTCAACAAGGGTAATCAAGTAACAACTACGGGGTTCATCAAATAGGTCATATTCATCCAACTAATCAGCCCTCGGATCCAGATACTGTTTATTGGAGTTATTTTTTTGGCGATGGCCTTGTCACAACCAGGTCCATAACCTAAGGATCTGGATCCTCTCCGGTCCATGTTTCCATGTTTGTTTCCATGTTTTGAACTGGAGGAAGTCCCCATCATAACCGTTCATTTGTTGCAATCAATGGTTTGGATGTATTTTTAAACTTCAACCGGTAAGAGTTACCTAATTCTTACCAGTAAGAGTTATGATTCTTACCGGTAAGTTTATGAGAAAATCCGAACCATCGAATGGACGGTCACAATGAGGACTTTCTACCTCAGTCCAAAACATGGCAAAACATAAAGTCCAAAAGCAAACAGACTGTTTGCCAACACAAAGTTCAGTACCATAGGATTAGCTTTGAGGTGTCCAAAGGTCAAGAATTGAGGAACAGTACAGTTAAAAATATTTAATTCAAGATAGGGGCTAAATTGGAAACCCATGGTTTATTTAGGAATATAATTTTATTAATACAGAAAAGAGAGAGAAGAAAATATAGCCCAATCGATGACCAAATCGCAAACCTCCATTGGGCAACTCTGAGGAGAAACTTTCCACCATATGTTATGGTGATCATAAGAGCTTTAAGAAAGATTGATGGATTGACCACACAATTGCTCCAACTCGCTTTCTAAAACTTCGAACAAATTTGACTTAGTCCGCCTATAAATCCAAGCTTGAGCATCCCGATCCCAATCAAACCTGGATGGACCACTGCATCAAGAATATAAACTCTCAGGAAGAAATCATAGTACAAAGTAATTGCCCACGATCAGTAGATTACTAAAACAATAACTTCCATAAGAATTGTCCAATAATTGTTTGTACCAGCCAAAAGCCAGTCACATTTGGCCGTGTAATTCAAGAACATGCAAGCATCCTTTGCGAAAATAACCCGAGAGAGGGAGCACAACTTACCCTATTTGAAAGTATTTATATGAACATCATATTAACATTTCTCAATTGATTCATGCCTGGTTAAGAAGAAGTTGTTTGTTGCTTACAAAGCAAGTACAAGGCAGTGGACCAACATTATAGGCTTATGGTATTTCACCCAAGGTCGAAACTCCATGGGACTTATGAGTGTGTAACATGCACGCATGTGCCTGTAGCTGTTGGAGCAATCCGGTGTTTCTCACGCATTACAAGTGCTCACACGGCAGTGTGGAGATCAATTCAAGAATCTTATTAGACGACCATGTTCTGTAAATTTAAAATGGTCCACTTTACAATCCTCAATCTGCTAGCTACAGTGCCATCTGGTCACTATTATGCACTTATGTTACTTGGGTTTGGAAGGGTAGTTGACTTGTCAAAAGAAAAAGTTTCGAAGGGTAGATTATGCACTTATGTTACTCCCAGCGCATAACAAAAATGTCTGAGACCACATTTCTGGACAGGGCCTGTAAGAAACTCAGAACGACCAAAACATAGTTGACAAATCAAATCCATAAATAGGGAAGCAAATTTTCCCGCTATTTTAACAAAAGAACTACCAGTGTTTCATGCAAGGATAAGCATGGTTAAACCATTTCCAAATCAAATCAGGTAATCAGCACAAATGGAATGATCTCGTGACAAGTCCAATGTGGTTACTTTTAATATTAAATCCCCTTGGCTGTAACTGATTTCCCCCTAGAGGTCAGGAGTCAAGACTCGAGACCATAAGCATACAATGTACATTTCACTTTTTATAAATGTGTATAATGCCGGATAAATTCAAATAAAGATCCTTCGATAACCATTCTATAGCCAATCTTTACATAAATAACTTAAATCAACATCAAGCCTAACAGGGCAAAAGGCATAGAAATAGATTATTATGTAGCGGAGAAGTGTAACTACCTCAGGGGGGAAGACATCCAAATTTGTCTATTGGGTGTTTGTTTGTTCACCACATAGGTGCCCAGAGTCCCCAGCTTTAGGGTTAATACCTGGTTCTGCCAAGTACATGCCCTGTGTATGTTAGAACAAACACCAATCTTCTGAAAGGTTGAGTGATGAGCAATGACCAGGAATTCTCACCCCATAATCTATATCAAAATCATCAATATCAACCGAATCCCCATATCCCTGTCAGGGAGGAAAATATGAGAATGTTAAACAACAGAACAGGCACCAGTAACTTTCATTGCACTCCAAGAGCATGGATAAATAACAATATCCATACTACGCAGTTAACGAAAAACGCATGCCAAAAACCTCTGTTATCTGTAACCGGTATGCTTACAGATATATCCATTGCTCTTAGTCTACAGATTCTTAGTTTTCAAAAAAAAAAATCATCCACCAAAACATCCACACAAAAGCATAAATATGGTTTGAAATTGAGGGTAACTGAAGTTGAGGGTTACGGTGGGATAGCTGAAAGAAAGAAGGGATTTCTTCATTTAAACATTACTAAAACAATCGAACATAGCATGTGCCAACAACCTAGCGGAATCCTGTCATTTTTAAGGCCAGAAATTGCCAACACTAAAAACTAACTACCAAAACAAATGCTTTGGAGAACTCATAAATCAGGTATATCCTATTCCTAAACTATTGGACTGCATCTATTCGAACAATATCGGATATACAGATCAAAAACAGAAAACAGATATTTCGTCGCCAATTCTTATTTCTCACCTCTAATTTCTCTAACAGGTCATGCATTGTGGAATCGGCTAGCTTGTGAAATTCTTCCTCCTGCAGTAAAGAACTAGATTGAAATCAAACATTAGACATTCCATACTTCTTCACAAGTCCCCAATAGTAATCAGGCATTTGAGAAACAAATCTGAAAAGAAAACACAAGTAAAATTGAAGTTTGGTTCACCCCAAAAAAATGCAATCTATTGAAAAAAGAATCATCCTTTCATTACTCGTCAAAAATTATTAAGAAATTGCATGATATAGGAATCAACACATCAACACTGGCACTTGAAATGCTTTGCCAAAGCCACTAATAATACATAATGTACCATTTTGTAGCCTGGGCTGCAAACGATTCACCGAGCTGTACACGAGCCACAGCTAGAGCTAACTTAGTAATGCCAGTACTTCACCCGAGGCTCGGCTCGTTACAGGCTTGGCTCAGCGTGTTAGTATCGTTTACTAAACGAGCCGAGCTCGAGAGTTAGTTTAAATTCGGTTATTATCGAGGTGTTCGAGCTTGGTTTGTGCACCAAACGAGCCGAGCCACTCGTTTGTAGGCATTTTCCAGAAAAGGGGGACAGTTAAAATCGTAAGTTCCAAAACTTTCTTCATAATCAGAGACTAAGGGGGCATTTCCACTAAATAAAATGGACTAAAGCCCACGTTTTTAAGGGGTTTCTAGGCAGGTCATTCTCCTTACATACATTAACTAAAATGCAATTTAGTGGAAAAATCTAACTATTATCATTAGCCAGTAGTCCAATAACTAACTAAAATGCAATTTAGTGGAAAAATCTAACTATTATCATTAGCCAGTAGTCCAATAACATACCATAAACGCACCCTAAGAAAGTTGCAGGAACTATCATTTCCCTTTTTGTACATACAAATGAACGAGGCCTTATGATGGACCAAAGAAATGTCACATCAAACCATTTAAAGCAATTTCAAGAGTACAGCAGAAAACAAAATCTAACGAGACGGCGAGAGAAAGAGAAAATCAAACCTCCCCACGACCTCGGCTGGGGTTTTAATGTAGCTGTCAATAATTTCATCCCTTGTGGGGTCAGCCTCGGGCTCCTCCAATACGACAAGCCAGTGCTCTAAGGGTGTGTTCCACTAACTTAAATAAGTACTTATTTTTTTAATTGAAAGAGATATATTGTGAGAGAATGAGATGTAAAGTGGAAAATAAGTAGTTAAAAAAGTAACAACCTTTGCAGGGACGGAGCCTAAATTGCAACCGTCGGGCAGCATCGTCTCCTGGGAGGCTGGTTCGGATTGTTGAGAGACGAAGACGCTCTCCGGGTCGCGTAGCCGCGCGCGGTGGTCGACGGAGATAGTCGGCGGAAGTTGGCGGCGATGGCGACGAGCGGGCGGAGAATGGAGAGGGAGGAGGAGAGATGAGGGGGGAGGGGGGAGGGGCGGAGAGAGAAACGACGGAGGAGCGAGAGAGGAGGGAAGAGAGAGTTCGCTTGGTGGTGAAGAGAGAGCGGGTTAAGATCATGCGAGTGGTCGCCATTTTCGATTGAGCTGTAAAACCCTGTAGAGAGAGAGTGTGAGGGAGGGATACGGATTGAGAAGGATTTTCGAAAGGGTTTATATAGATTACGTTGAAGGCCCTTGTGGTTTGTGAGAATATCCTGGAGGACCTTCTAAATACAAGATATTTCATTTCCCTCCTCACCCAAATGTTACACTCAACTTTTCTGCACACCCACCTGTTTTAAATTTCTTTTTATACTCATTGGATGACAGATACTAGTAGGGACATATAGTATGAGCGAGAGCTATTTGGAAGGATTATCAAAACATAAATAAAGACCTATTTGGAAGTGTTGTTTTACTTAGCTTTTTGTGTTGGATTTTTTTGGGGTTTTTTTGGTTTTCTCCTTATTAAATTTTTTTTTGCATTTGTTAGTTTTGCGTCAAATTTTTGTGGTTTATTAATTTGGCTCAACAAGACAAATTGAAAAAGTAAAAATTATAACTTTCACCTTCTTTTTTTCTTTTCTTTTTTTCTTTTTTTTTTTTTTTTTTTTTTTGGGGGGGGGGGGGGGGGGGGGGGGGGGGGAATATCCTCTTTTTTTATGAAAATGAGATATAGAGCATGACATCACTTTGTGGTGAGGTCCACACAATTTCAACCAATAAGAGATAGGGTAATGTTCACCTGCTTTGAAGATGGTGAAAAAAATTGCACTCGATATAGAGTGTAGGTTGTAGATACCATTAGAATATGCATTTCGTGATTGTTAGCTTAAGCAAAAAAAAATAAAAATGTCTTAAATAACCTTGATAATATTTCAAACTATGAGAACTCTTCAATAGCCATTTTTTGCATTACGAGTCTGCATTTTTTCCCTTCTCTTTGGCGGTTCATAGGTCCTCTTTTCGCTTGGTGATTGTTTTTCTTTAATTTTTGTTCCATTTGGCAGCCAGTTACCTCGTGTGCACACTAAAGATTTCGTTTCCAAAGTTTGCTGAAGATTTCTTCACTCCGGTCGCTACAACAAAGTCAGACTCTTCTCGCACCTCTAAGTGGGTGTGGCGTGTCGATGAAAAGCTAATTCGGCTTTTGATGAGATCAAGATCATCACACATCCGGAGACTTTATCATGTTTCAGAGCGTTTGTCTCTCGACTATGGCTAAGGTCACCGTAGGATAAGGGCCAGGAATTTCGGTAGTAGTATGTGATTGTATGTTAGACAAGTGATCAGGTCTTAGTTTCGGGTTAATTATTTATTGCCCTCTTTATCTATACACGTTTTTCACTTTACCCCCTCTTACTATAAAACGCTACAACCTACCCCTTTTATCTTCCAATTTCTAACACATAAGGTCTGCCGTTAGTCTGGGATCCCAAACTTAGTTAACTATTTTGTTTAAGTATGGATGAATGTAAGGGCAGTGGCTCTGCCATATTTTGTTGAAAACTTGACAAGTTGGAAGTAATTCACTAAGGCTTGTAGGCTTGTAGCCTTATCTTTTGATGAATTATGAATTCTCCTATGCCAATTGCCAAACTTAGTTACCTATTTTGTTTTAAGGGGTTGTTCGGCTAAATAAGTTACTTGACTTTTTTTTTTGTCCTTATTCAGATTTTTTCGCATTTGTTAATTTTTTTGTCAATTTTTCTTTGGAATTATTACTTCTTCATGACAAAAAGAAACTAAAAAGTAAAAAATTACAATCGAAATCCAATTTTTTTTAATATAGACGAAAAAATTGGCTTATTGACTTATTTTTGTCTTTATTCAAAAAAAATAGATTTCGATCGTAATTTTTTACTCCCTCCATCCCAATTTGTTTGTCCACTTTTTGACTTTTAAGTGTCCCAAAATATTTGTCCAATATGAGTTTGACTTGTTAAAATTTTCTTAATGACCTTTCTCTTTCAAAAAACAATGCATTGGAGAATGTCCACTCCCATTTAATGCTAGGAAATTGAGGGGTATTCTTGAAAAATCAAAACTCTTAAAGAGCAATCATTATGTTCCCTTAAAAAGTTGATTTTTCAAAAATGGACAAACAAATCGGGACGGAGGGAGTACTTTTTAGATTCTTCTCGTCATGACGAAGCAATAACCCCAAAAAATTGATAAAAACTAACAAATGCGAAAAAAAAATTGAATAATGACAAAAAAAAATAAGCCAAATAACTTATTTAGCCGAACAACCCCTAAGTATGGATGAATATAAGGGCAGTGGCTCTGCCATATCTTTTGTTAACGGCAGACCTTATGTGTTAGGAATTGGAAGATAAAGGAAGTAGGTTGTAGCGTTTTATAGTAAAAAGGGGTAAAGTAAAAAATGTATATAGATAAAGGGGGCAACAAGTAATTAACCCCTTAGTTTCTGGGCCCAACTGGGCAGGATAGTTGTTGATGGTATTCAAAATAGTAAAAAGATTTGGTTGCATTAATGCGAATGAAGCTTTAGTTAGTTCCAAAAAAAAAAAAATATATATATGGTTAGGTTTTCATGAAGCTCCGCCCTCTGATTCTCTCCAAGGGAATCAAGACTCTGTATTCTCGATTGAAGATTCACAACAATTGGAAAAAGAAGGTCGTGAGAAAACTCTGAAATTCAGTGTTTTTCTAGTGAATGTAATGTTGAGTCTAGTGATACACCTCGTGACCCTTTAATTTGTTATTGGGAAGTCAAAAATCTTTACCGAACATAGATTTCTCTGGTGAAGATCCTGCTTTCACGTACTTGGCACCTCAATCTAGATTGCCCGAAGACCTCACCGTTCTTGATTTGAGGCGGAAGGAGATAATAACTCATGAGATAGCAACGGGTGTGAGTGTGATGAACAAACAAGAAAGAGATGAACATACAATGAGTTCTGGTTTCGGCCTATCACTTGGTGATGTGCCTAATAGCTGCAAAATCTTGGATATGCCCATCAAATAGCATATTTTCGAATTGTCTAAATTAATTCAACAATCTATTTCATTGATGTATTGAATTCGACCCGACTTCTGTTTTTTTGTAAAAAAACATGAATTGTTTTACATTAAGTGACAGCTAAAGTGCATATGGATTATTGACTTTTTCTGTACGCACTTCCATTGAAAAATCTATCAAAATCTTTTTCTTTTCCCGTTTTCTTATTCTTTACTGATTGAAATCAGTCTCTCTTTTTTTATCTCACTTGGACAAACAAGTTCTGGACGATACTTGCTCATGTAAACGGTTGAATTGCTCCTTTCTTAATTAGTGGATGGTGCTGCTCGGGTTATTCTCAGTCTGCAGTCTCAGCCCTCCAAACTGAGAATAACCCGAGTAAGGGTCATGATTATATGATTTATGTCAAATTATTCTATTGGGACTTTAGTTACTATTTGAATCAAGAACTCTAGTGTGATCAAGGTTCTCATGTACTGCTTCATATTCTGTATTTCTGTACATAGTTAAAGAGAGATTAACAAGCAAAATGATGTAATGGTGTTCTAGGGGTGGAGCTTTTGGTTCTAACTTGTGCACGGTAACGAGAGCGAACACGACAGAATAGTCAGGGACTCGGGGGGTTGTATCCCGGAGGAGACACGCTAGATAAGGAGTTCTGCAACATCAGTGGATCAAGCTCTCACAAAGTACGAGGACTTGAATCTCCTTAAAAGATAGCATTGTTTTTGCGCCTCAGACCGAAATTAATGTATATGCATTTATATTGACAATTGTGAAATATCCTTTGTTTTTTTTTTTTTGATCCGCAAATATCCTTTGTTTCACTCTTTCTTTTTCTCTTTTTGGTTTTTCATTATTTTACTTGATATAAGTGAATATGTAAAATCATTGTGATATAGATCGAAATTACGTGTAACATACACCAAAAAAAAAATATAATATTTGACCTTACGGTGTACCGGAACGGGTGCTTGGTAGCTGTGCCGAGCGGCCCATCCGTCCGCCCATCTTGGCACCGACGGCTTGGATCTAATCCAAGTGCATTAAAATTTGGACGGTCCGTTGCTCGGAGCCGTCGATTGCTGAGATGAGCGGCCAGATGGACCGGTCGGCACCGCTGCCAAGCGGGGTGCTTGGCAACATACCATGGCTTTCTCAATTTTTTCATTGAGCAAAACATAGCTTACCTTATTCCAGTACAATGCTACCTGATTTTATTTTCCTGAAAACCCATTTGGTGGATCTACCGTTCTCCAACACCAAATGATACTCCATCAATTGGTTCATTCAATAACAATACAATTGCATACAACCATAAACACAGCGAAAACAAGATAAACAAACCCTTCAAGAAGGATGAACCTTTTTGGAATTCGAAGAAATCCCCTTCCAAGCCGATCTCATCGAAGCGCCAGCCGAATTCATCGCAGCCTCGATGTACCTCTTGGAAGCAACGGTGGCTGCATTTTCCATCAACTTTCCCACCTTCCAAGCAGATTCACCCACTTGAACCAAACCCCGCAGCTCTTCCTCGGCCTCTCGGTCCATTTCCTCTTCGAACCGCCGGAACTCCGCCATGGCGCTTTCCATGGCAGAGTCCAACCACTCCTCCGCTTCCTTCACGGAGTCCACTGCTTCTTGTTCTTCTTTCTGCTGGTCGAGCTCCATTGCGACCCACGACTTGTAAGCCTCGACCTCGAAGAGTTTCATGAGATCCTCGATCGCGGACGGATCGAAGTTCTTGTCTTGGAGTGACCGATCGGAGAGGAAGGTGAATTGGGAGATGAGTTCTTCCATTTTTCTTCTTCTCCTTTGGTGTGTTTTGCGTTGGTGGTATAGATGGGGAAAGGGGGGAGGGGAGGGGAGAATGATATAAAGAGGGGGTAGTGTAGTGGATGGTTTATTTTAAGGTGGAGAATATGAAAAGGTTTTGCTATGGCCAGTAGAGTTGGCAACGGTCGGTTTGGACTGGTTCCATTCCATTGGCTTTAGAACATAAAATTTGTGCAATAATGATTCCCAGATCCAGGGATCCTGTAAGACGAGCTGCCTACATGACCTGTAGGGTGCAATTCTGTCTTGCGGCTTTTTGTAGGGTACCCTGTAAGTCGCATCTGGACTATTCATCTTGGGAATTAATGGTTCAGATATGATTCTCAAGATGAACAGTCCAGATGCATTGAACAGATCCTATAAGACAGCCCGCCCTACAGGATCTTTGGATCCAACGATTCCCAGCCAGCAATGAGCCTTTGTTACTGGAAGGTGAGATTGACCTACAAGATTAGTCGAGATGCAATCGAGCCGATCTAGGTTTATGCGGAACTATTTAGATTCCCATGTTTAAATTGAGCTAATCCAAATTGATGTCATTTGGGATCCTGGGTTTGGCATCTTTTAATCAGCAACAAAGTTGTACAATGTGTCCTCGCATCTTTTAATCAGCAACAAAGTTAGTTGTACAATGTGTCTTGGCATCTTTTAATCAGCAACAAAGTTGAACAGTGTGTCTTTTTTTACCAGCAGAAAGTTGAACAATGTTAGATGTCTAATTGAAGTGCTCAATTGTGCCTTGTTTGGATGAAATTTAAAAAAAAAAGTTTCAACTAAAAAAACACTCATTACCCCTACTTTTAATTATTATTCTCATTCTCTTTTCAATCATTATTTTTATTTCTCTCTCTATTTCTCTCCACTCATTATCCATATTTTCAATTATTCCCCTAATTTCTCTATTCACTCATTATCTAAAAACCAAATTCAAACAAGGCAACGAAAGGGTAAAAGGAACCATTTCTTGCAAATGGGGAGGGGATAAGCTTATCTCATTCATAGTAGGGGAATCTGGATTGTTGTAGAGTGGGCCACTAAGAATTCCGTTTGTCAAGCACCATGTAGCCGACTTCTTTGAATTTTTCATCATAAAGTGGCTTTTGGTTTCAAAGCTGCTTTGGCAATTGCTCATTAGGAAAGAGTACGAAAACTCTCTTAAATACACTCTTTTAACTCAAACTCTCAATGTGGAGCCAGCCTCAATTAAATCAATTTAATACAGTATTTTGCTTGCTATATGTTCTATTAGAGTCTATGCTTTTTGTCTCGAAATGCTTACGTCTAGGTGTAAGCGGTGGTGGTTATTTTTGTACTATTGTGATCGAGGATATCAATACCGTTCCATACCGGTAAGTAAATACCGTTTTAGACAGAATCTGGTACTTTGAACTCCATATTTCGTTCCGGTCTCAATACCGGTGCTTACCGGAGAATACCGACGATTTCGGGAAATACCGAACGAGATGGTATTACTGGGGATTTCGGTCTGTATTTTGCAAAGCTGGATCAGTTGGAAAAATAGAGGAAATAGAGGGGAAAAGAAGAAAATCGGAGCAGAGAACCGTAAAAAATGGTCGATCTGTGGGTGAAGTCTTCTTGTATCTTCAAATTTGCACGCCACTTGAACCTTTGGTCGACCTTTCTTCACTGATCGTGTTCTGGTTTCCCGCTCCATTTTCAATGGTTTTCCCTAGTTTTGGAAGATGGAGAGAGAATGAAAAAAAATGGTCTGGATCTTTGGGAAGATAAACATCCCGTGAAACGGAGTTTTACTTTTGGAGAAAAGTTATAGCATGCTTTCAGAGCACACCATTTTATCATTTCTTGTCTTTTTTTAGCCTACTACTTTTATTGAAATTGTAAAATTTATACAAATAAATTGTTTTAGCCTACAGCTTTTTTTAGCCTATACAAATAAAACTTAATTTTATAACTAGAAATATAATTTTTAACGCATATTTGTAAATAACGGCAAATTCGAAACGGTACCCGGTATCTCACCGGTACTGGTACATACCGTACCAGAAGAAAAATCGATCCCATGTCCGAAACGGTATTCAAAATCTTGGTTGTGATGAAATCTCTATGTGTGTGTCGTTTAGCATTATTATTATAATAATAATAATAATAATAATAAGCTATAGATTTGGACCAGTCCAACTCCAACGTGCCTAATTTGGTCTATGTAATGTTTGGGCCAACTTTAATCCATCAAAGAGAAAACGAAAGTAACCCGACCCGGCCTAGACAATAGTACTGCCCCGGCCCGGGCACATCCGGGTGCCCTTATCAATTTCTACATCCAGTTCACGCAATAACTCTTGGTTTTAATCCTGACACCAGCAAAACTTGCATTGGCAATATCCCCTCCCTTCTCCTTGTCCCAGGAAAAATTTCGCAGAAAAACCCCACCCGTGAGCAAGGGGGAGATTTCGATCGGTCCGAGGGTTTTCTCGTCTTCGATTTCGCTTCTTCGACCCCACGAAGATCAAAATTCCAGTTCACAGAGTGCCAGATTGACGATACATACATACACACATCTATATCTCTAGAGAGAGAGAGAGAGAGAGGATGGGGAAGGGTGCTGAATTGAGCAGGGGGTTGTTTTGGGCGGTGACGGTTCTGTGTTTGGCGAGCGATTGGATGCAGGTGGGGGAGGCCATATGGTTGAACCTTCCGGGGTCGTCGAGGACCAAGTGCGTGTCGGAGGAAATCCAGAACAACGTCGTCGTTTTGGGCGATTACGTCGTCATCTCCGAGGATCACACCGGCCACACCTTACCCACACTCACCGTCAAGGTTCGATCGAAATCCAAAACCCTCGTTCTTTTTTTCCCCGTTTGATCAGATTTTGTCTCATTTGTCCCTATTGGCGTGCGTTAGGGTTTCTTCATTTAAGATATATGTATATACTAGACGCCCGGGAAGACGTGATGCGGGTGCAAATAGGATTATGTAAAAATGGAGAAGTAAAAAAATCTTCAAATGAGATAAATCTGTAATGAAATTTGAAATGTGAAAGTAGAGAAGAGGAGAGGAGAGAAGAGAATTAGGGTGGCTGGTTTATTTTCTCTTCTTAGCAGTTTCTTACTTTCTTTGGGTGTTTAAAGGGGTAGTTAGGAAATTGAAAGTGTGAGCTGGCTTCATAACCGCCATTCAGACCAAGAGGGGTGTTCCCTTGATAATGTCAATAGATATATGTATGTATGTGCGTGTGCGTGCGCGCGCGTGTAGACTTCACGAATCATGTATATGATTTGATCATTTAAATTTCTCTCATTTATCCTTATCGGTGTGCATTAGGGTTTCTGCTTTTAATTTTCATTGTCTAGATATATGTGTGTATTGAGTCCATAATTGGACACCTGGGCAAACCCGATGCTTGTGCAAATAGGATTATGTAAGAAAGGAGAAGTAAAAAAATCTTGAAAGGAGATAAATCCACGACGAAATTTGTAATGTGAAAGTAGAAAAGAGGGGAGAAGAAAATTAGGGTGGCAGGTTTTTTTCTCTTCTTGGAAGTTTCTTTGGGTGGTTTAAGGGGTAGTCTAGGAAATTAAAAAGTGTGGGCTGGCTTCATAACCGCAGTTCACACCAAGAGGGGTGTGTTCCCTTGATAATGGTAATAGATGTGTGTGTGTGTGTGTGTGTATCTTACTTCACGAATCATGAATATGGTTTGATCATTTAAATTTCACTGGTCTTCTCTTCATCTACATTTATTTGTGTGTAGTTGCTAATTTCTTTACTGGTTGCAAGTTATGATGACATGGATGCACGATTGACTAGTTTTTTCGCTGCTTTTCCTTTTTGTTGGAACGCCAAATGACTTACTTTCTTTCCTGTTTCTCAATCTCTGCCTGAATTCAGCTCATACACTATTGTACATGCTAAAATGATTGGTTCATTCGTCCGTAGGATTTTTGGGTTTCACTCGTGTCTTATATAGTTATATGGATCAATTTTTTTAGTTGTGAAGGCTTTGATTGAAGGCTTAACTTGACAATGTTATACCCGCAGATGTTACCTTAAATGGTATCACCTTCTGCCTCCAAAAGGGGAGCTTCCCGTAACAAGGATGCTCAATAGATAAGTGTATTTGTGCATTCCTATGATCCTCTGTTAGGGAAAAAAAGAGACTGCATGGTATGCGGCAAACCCCCATGGAAAAATGTACATTTTTTCAATAAGTACTGAACAAGAGCCACAATATACTATGTTTCTCATTGATTTCCCATGATTTACCAAATTAACAGGTTGTGAACCCTACCATGACTTTTGGCATTGTTTGAATGTAACGAAAAGTTAACCTATAAGTTTCTCAACTAGTGGGTCTTTTAGGCAGAGTTTTCCTTCATGCTTTGTGTGTCTGATTAAGCATTGATTGTTGTATTATGGGTAGTTGGTTGCTTTTAGACACTGGTGCTTTCGTGTCTTAATAGCATCAATCGCTTGAAAGGGTTCCTACCAAACATTACTCTTTCCTTGAAAGACAACAAATGGCCTTTTGCAGTTATAAGAATGAGTAAATGTTGTAAAAGCATCTTGACTTGCCGTTCCAACTTGACCTATTGTGTTATGGTAACTATATCATCTGCAGGTAGCTTTACTGCATCTCTTGTTTCCAATTCAATATAGTTAGCTTCTTATCTTCAGCCAATATGTATCATCCCATCTCATTCATCTTAGCTGTGGGAAATGCTTAGGAAGGAGGTTAGGTGGATGTTCCTACGTTATTTCAGAGCAATGATTTTAGAAGAGGTTTGAATGATTCGTTGGTGGCCTTGACTACTAAGAACAAGGGGCAGTTTGGAAGATATTAGACTATTAGAGACTTCTAGCCTATCAGCATGGAGGGGTGAACAAATTGGAGAAAGTGCTAGCTTTGCACTTGAAGGAAGTGAGAGGTTGACAAATTGGATTGGTAATTGTGGCTGATGGGACAGGGCTCTAGATTGAGTAGTAGGGCTTTGTGATTTATTTGCATGTTGGATATTAATAAGGCATATGCTCATGTTGAGGATTGCATCAAGGACACCTTGTAACCTTGGCTTTTCATCTCTATCATGGAGGTGTTAAATGGATAAATTGATGGGCAGCGCAAAGAGGTTTTTTTCCTTCGGAGGTTCTAAGGTTCGAAAGTTGGTTCTTTGTTATCAATTTAGTGTTTGCTCCATGACATGATCTTGTGATTTCTTATGATCAAATGTGCAAGATACAGTCGTGTAACTGCTTTGAGGTTGTGTCAGGGTTGAATGTGAACATAGGGAATCGACCTTTATTCGAGTCAATGATGTGCCTACTTCCTGGTGCGGAGTTTTGGCTTCCATTTTGGGTTGTCTTTAGGAATTCTTGCCATATTGATGCTTACCCCTAGGCTCTTCGTATAAGGCAAGCTATGCTGGATTTCAAAGACGTTATGCAGCGAAAGAGAGAATGTTTGTCTAAATTGGGTTGGCAGCGGCTTACTTTGAGTAAAAACACTTCATCAAGTTTGTTCCCAACTTCAGGTCTTAATTTACTATGGTTTTAAGTGGTGCAAAGAGACTTTCTTTGGTATGGGATATGAGATGAGTTACATATCATTTGTGGATTTTGTGGTACAGGTACTGATTGTATCATTCATAGGGAGGCCATTTGGGGTTTCAGGAGCTTGAAAGTATCAATCAAGCTTGTTCAATGAAATGTCTGTGAAAGTTTCAGGTTATGCTTGCGAGTGGAATAGATATTAGAAAGGGTGTGGGAGTTGTCTTCGATCGAAGTTGTTAGTGTCACATGATTCAGGGATTCCCAAGGTATCCAAGCATGGTGGAATGGTTTGCTGAGCCATGCTCTTGGTTGTTAGGGTGGTTGCGAAGGTTTGCATTCAGAATCATCTTTAATGCGCGCAGGAGAAGTTGGAGGTCTTTCACTGCTTCTCTTTATTTTCATGACAGGAGGGTTTAAGAGCATATCTTTCCACAAAAAGACGGTCTTCTGAGTTTCTCATATTTTGCCTCCCATAGAAAGTAAATGATTGGGAGGTTGAGCAGTTGGTAGCCATTATTGGAATTCTTATGCTACTCCTCATAGGAGAGAGAGAGAGCGATAGATTACGCGATTCGTACAATTTGTAACTTGCCTAGGAGTCAACAAATTCATTTTGGTGTTTAACGCGTAAGAAAGGGACATCAGCTAATCAAATCATCTTCTTTTTCTTTTGTGTGTGTGGTCTAGAAGCTTTTTCTCCTTGTTTCTAAGTATGCTTGGCTTCGTGTGCATGCTCTCACTGGGAATGTGATGGATTTTATCCAGTCTGGAAGGGGGCAACAGCCTACTGGTGGGAAGATAAGGAAAAAGGCTTGGTTTGGTGTCTTGCACGGGTGGGGATTATTTTGGAGAGCGCAACCGGAGGACTTTCAATAGGGTGGAATAACCTATGATCCGTCCTTGGAACGAATTCTTCGACATTGTCGAGTCTTTTCAGCAAATTACGTCCTATTATTATTTTATTCTGTATTTATTTATATATTTTTATTTTATTTTATTATTTATTGGCTTTTGCTAAAATATTCCCTCTCAGTGCATAAATTATCATCTGCCAAGAGAAAGGGGCGATTTTATATTTACAATCCATTTGGAGTCTCTCACACCTCAGTTTTGCCTTTTAGCATATCACATGGGGAGTGTGAGCAGCTTAAGTAGAGTTTGAATATCATTTTCCAAACCACTTATAGGACTATGCAAACTATACCATGTAAGCTATTGTATCATTTTCTTGTGGGTCCCAGCCCAGTCAAGTAAGCAGTAAATTGTAACATGTTCATAAACTGTGTGGTCGTTACGATCAAAGTGCGAGATGCTGTTACACATCCAGCACCCTCTCTAGATTTCTTATTGCCATTAAATACTACTGCTAAATGAAGTTTATTTTCTTGTCATGCTTCAGAAGGTAAGAAATAATGATTTTATCTCTTGTAATTTCTTTCTCCTAGGCCATATCTCTTGTGAGAGTGTTTCTGATGCGTTATTTGCCACCTTCATATTCCTTGCTTTTGTTGATGTTGGTTCGGCTTTTCTCTTTGCTAGATTTAATGAATTTTTTTCAGTTTTTGAAACAGACCAAGAAAGCAACAAGAAGGCATAAGCTGTTTGCAGTACTTTCTGAACCTGATATTTGCTCTTGAATGATAGGATACTCATGTCACAGAACTAAAAGGTTTAACGGTTGCAGTTTTGAATGAACCTAGATAACCTGTCTCTTTGAGTATGCTATAAATTCAGGTCAAGTTAACAGCCTAAGTGGTGGACTTTAGACAACAGCATGCCCTCCCTCTCAGTCAAAAACATTATTCTCTGCACATCCTCCTTTCTGTTGCCACGTCAAGCTAAAAGACACGTGTATGAAATCCAGCTCAGTAGATTTTCAAGACTAGAGAATCAAACTGGTGACTTTATCTTGTTGGTCCTTGGCAGGTGGTTCTATAGGCTAAAATTCTCACAGAGGAGGGACCTTGTCAGTTGTTTTATTGCCCTTCAATTGCGTGTATTTTCCCACTTGAATATTGCCATGTATTGGTTTAATTTTTGTTGTTGCCAAGTCTTTTGAGTGGTTGTCTTCTCTTTTTATTTCTGGATTGATACAAACCTACCTGAAAAAAGAAGTTTGAACTGCTAGCCAAGCTCATCAGAAGTGCGAGTCTAATTTATTTTATTAAACATATCGCGGCACTTAAAAATTGTTTCTGGCAAACTAGTTTGAATAGTTTCTTGTGTTCTTCCTGTAGGTAACATCACCCTATGGCAACAATATTCATCACCAGGAGAATGTGACACATGGTCAATTTGCATTTACAACGCACGAGGCTGGCAACTATCTGGCATGTTTTACGGTGGATGGGCATTATCAAGGAAGCGGAGATGTGAGTGTGAATCTCGACTGGAAAACTGGAATTGCAGCTAAGGATTGGGATTCAGTTGCGAGAAAAGAAAAAATTGATGTGGGTACTGTTAAGTATTCTTTTTTACTTTGTTTTTTTTATCAGGATTTTCTAGTCGTACTCGAAATACAACCACTTTGGCATTGGCCAATAGTCCTAAGATTCTAAACACGAGCAACAGGATGTTGCTAGCGGTAACTTTCTTTTTCTTTTTTAATTTTGAAGAATGCTTTATGGGTAGAATTTCTGTAACTATGAAACAGCGGCCTATAGTTTTTTCCCACGTTCCTGGAAATTGAGTTACGATGTTTTCATGCCTTGATTCTAATTGCACAGGGTGTTGAGCTTGAGCTGAAAAAGCTTGAAGGAGCAGTGGAGGCTATCCATGAAAATTTGTTGTATCTCAAGAGCAGGTAAATTGTTACTATACTTGGATGCATCTAATTATGTTGCTTTGATTTTATGTTTCCCTTTCTTTACTCTAACTCTCTTTCCCCCAACTTCTTCGGTTTGGGGTTGTAATCTCGCAGAGAAGCAGAAATGAGGACAGTGAGCGAAACAACTAACACAAGAGTGGCATGGTTCAGTATTTTGTCCTTGGGGATCTGCATTGCGGTCTCTGTTACACAGTTGTGGTACTTGAAGCGATATTTCCTAAAGAAGAAGCTGATATAGATTCACTGATTTACTACTGTTATATGACAGCAGATGAGGTTCTAGGAGCACATTGTTTCTTTATCTTGTTTTTTGAATTATGCTGAAATTTTTCGACACCATTTCACATGGTATGCAACTTTTCATAGCTCTAGCTTCGAATGATGGGAAATCAACAGTTAGTGAGAAAAGAGTGAATTTTCATCTCATTGTATGGAATGTCATTACCCATCAAGACTCTGCATTTTCTTATTCTAGTAATCATACTCTGCGAATTTCGTACTTACAGATTGTCAATATGACTTCAAATGGAATCAACAAGAAACAGATCCATTTCACAGATCCCAGTTTGTTAAGTTCATGAGGTACGAGTATTTACTCAAGTCGTGGCTCTGCCTTCAAGTTCCACAGGGAAAGTATTTCCAGATTTATGCAAAATGTGTTTTTTGTTATCTAGTTGGTCAACTCGAAGATTTGAAGAAAACATGCAAAAATGTGGTCAACTTATCCTGTTATATTCCAAAAAAAAATCAATTCCACAAATACATTCGATGATAAAAAAAAAATTCATAATTAAATTTACCAAATCCTACTGAATTAGGAAAATAATTCAATTTAATTAGAAAAACAATCCAATCCAATCCCACTATATTAGGAAAGCAATATAATATTAGGAAAGTAATATAACATAATATATGTATATCATAATGAAAATGGTAAGAAAGTAATTCACACACTAAGAGAATGAAAACATAAACATGAAAAAAGAGTAGGATAAATTCTTACATGGCATGAATAAAGAAGATGTATATTTAAATATTCCGAAAGTATTTCCAAATTTATGCAAAATGTGTTGAAACTTATGACCAGTTATGGAATTAACTAGTTTACAGCATGTGTATCCCTTGCTCATGTTTGTGGTAGATTTTATCGAACTCCCAAATCTATACCCATATCGTTTCTCTTCTTGAAAAACTCTCTGATAGTTCAACTACACTAACCACAAGGGCAACCTCTTTTTTTTCAACAAATCGCATCAAGTGTATTGTTCACCCACAATAAATCATTCTCGAGGTAGTTAAACTCAGAATTCAATGTGTATGTGACTGAATTATAGCACCAAGTTTCACAACCCCTAGTCAGCTCAAAATCATATTATTATCACTTCCCAAACACAGCAACAGCTTAACCCAAATGAGGGGCTAAATAGAAAGCAAAAATATTCATGAGGTTGATTGTTAAACAGTTAAAGAATGGTCCAACATTTGTCAAGAACATCAGAATTTTAGGCAGTCACTGACTCAATGGAATACAAGAAACAAGAATGATTTGGATTAGATCAAGGGGAAAGTGCTCACTCCCCTGAGCCTTTATTCTATTGAAACAATCTTGCGGTTCAAGCATCTAAACCTGCAAATCTCCTGGAAGAAATCATCTGCACTGCTATGGCTGCTCTTCATATCAAGTATCCTTACAGTCATCTTCTTCAAATTCTTGCCATACTTCACCATCGATTCAAGAGTATTCATCTTCTGCTCAGCATTTAATGGCGATCTCACTGTGATCACTGTCTCCTCAAGGCATGGAATCACAAATCTCGAATCCACCTGCAAAAGGAAAATAGTATCTTTGTTTTAGACAATAATTCTTGGCAACCATTCTTCTGCCTAAAAGGAAACAACGTAATGGATTTAGATGATTACATTTTTCAAGCTGTTTTTCTGGCAAAGAGCAGCAAACATGGCACCATGCATATCGAATTTTTGCAGCTTGGGATGGGTGTTAAAGAAGTCTACAAAATCAATCTCTGGAAATGGCAGAAGGGCATCAAAATCCCCAGTGAATTCCACCTTCATATAGAGATGCTTCACCTCACTCGCCAGTTGAAGCACTTTGCTTATTGCATCCCAACACCACTGGACCCCTCTGATGGACAAGAATTCAAGAGCCACAAGTTTCTCAAAATCCACCATGTAAACTCTCCCTGAAAGTAATGAGAGAGAAGAAAATCAGTAAGCCAAATAACAATAAAACAAACGGGTTTAAAGAAAATTTATGTAGCTATGGGTACCAGAATTATTGGCAATGGAAAGGTTCCTCAAGCATTTGGTCTCAGGAACCCTAATCCAACTGCACCCTTGCACTTCAAGCAATTCAAGCTTTGGAGAGACGACAGAAAGCGAACTGTTTCCCAAACCATAAAAATCCAGCTTGCACTGCTCTAGCTGAGGCAGCTCAATTGAAACAGACCTCAACCCCTCGCATGCAAGCAAGGATAAATGGGTCAAATTAGGGCATGCTTTCAGTACATTAGACAAAGCGGGGTCCTCCAACCGCGCACCAACTATTTCAAGATTCCTAAGCTTCTGAAAAGTATTCCATTTTGGGGAGTGGATCATAAGGACACCCCAAAGTTTCAGTGACTCCAAATTCCAAGCGGCTCCAATACAGTCCAGTTTTGAATTGTTGTCGTTACAAATCTGCTGTTCGAAAAGATTGTCCATTCGGAGCTCAAGGTACTTGAGGGATAATCCTTGGAGAGACAGCCATGAAGAAAGGCCGGAGCTAGTGAAAGGGCAATAAACCACCAGCTCTTCTAGTCGGAAAACTGAGGACACCATTTGCCTCACGATGCTTTCAGAAGTGTGGTCACCAGTTAGGTTATCGTTAAGGTTGCGAGGGAAGTAGAGGGCCTTAAGATAATGCATCGAGTCTTTCCATCGCTTGGAAACGCAAGTGCACGATGCCACATCCTTGGCATTGCCCATGTTTGACAAAATGTACTGGATGATTGCATCAGGCAGTGAGTCCATTCTCTGAGGATACATATCGAACAAATTGCAGTCAATTATCAAAACACTGAGAAAAATCAAAATATCAACCGAACCATAGGATTTCTACATGGTATTGAAACTCAGACACGACATCACAATCGTGCACCCGCTGAAAACTGATTCTTTATAGCAAACAAATGAGTGAAATGTACAAACTTATCTCATGGTAGTGAGCAGATTTATGTGAACCACATTGCAATAGACCAAATAAGCGATGCAAATGGGTAGAGCCACCAAGTACAAGTACAAGTAACTATGACCACTTGGGTTTGTGCTAGAATGTGCTTAATGACTAATTCAGCGATCTAGAAAAAAAAAAAAAACGATTTGTCAATAACTGCAAATCAACAGGTATGAACGAACTTAATAGCTGAGACAAACCCACACTACTACACAATTCAGATAAAACCCAGATGAGAGAAAAGGATCACAAAAACTAAGCAGAACCCATGTATTGAATGGATTTAGGAGCAACCGAAATAGGGCATACGAATTATTTCGCACTTTTGAAAGAAAAAATGAAGCAAAAATACAGGTGTGTGCAAGCATCCGCTTGTAACAAATGTAACACGGGCAAAAGAGCTTACGATGAAGATTGGTTATGCAATTGCAGAGAAATGGCCAAGAGACGGAGAGAGATTTATTAAGCTTCTTCTTCTTCTTCTTTGCTTCACAGTTCTCTCTCTCTCTCTCTCTCTCTCTCTCTCTCTCTCTCTCCTTATTTTATGTATGGAAGAGAGAGTGAAAGTAGAGAGGGCGCGCTATACAAAAGAACCGGGTTGAATGAGGGCTTTTCAAATTTCAAAACAAAACCATGAGAGAAAAAGTGAGTGGTAATTTTTCTACTGGGAAAAAGGCTGAAAATAAAAACCCGCTGGTTTTTTGAACTTTTTTGAATTTTCGACCGTTCCTACGGTCCGGCGCCTCGGTGAAAAATCTAGTTTCAGATCTAAATCAATGGAGATTGTGGGCCATTGAATTAGATGGGCTACTACTATCTTTGGGCCTTCTATATTGGGAAAGCAGGGGCCCTGTTATGGCCCAACACACAGCAGTCCCTACTGTGCCCATTTTTGGTCTGGCCCAACTTCGAGATCGAAGTTCAATCTCTTCGGTGGTGGGCTTGGTGGCCCATGGGTTTTCGACGGGTCAGAAATCGCTGGTTCAAGGTGTGCTATCGATGAGATAAATAAACAAAGGTGTGCTATCGACGGTGCCTCTTTGAATCTTGGGGCGGTGGCCTCATGGCTTGGGTTTTCGGACTCCTCTTACTCCCCTTGCGGCACAGTGCTCAAGAATCCCCTCCAGGTTCGAAGGCTCTATAGTCACTTCCAAAGGCCGGTCATCCCCTCCGTTCCCTTTTAAATAGGGCATATTCAGTTCTAGGGAAAATAGTATAACCACGTTCATTTTATACACTCGCTCATAATCATGTGTGGGATCCACATGCCCAATTTACATGCTCACTGTCAATCATGTGTGGGACCCACACACATCAGGTGTGAGTGTCATTGTAGAAGTGTTGGGAGTTGTAGTGAGGTAGTCTGTATGAGTTCCGCATATGATTGTTTGTGAGTGAGTAAAATGGACGTGTAAGTGGGTGTGATCGTAAAAGTGTTGACAGTTCTGGTAAGCAACTTACTATTATATACCACCTTGTTTGATAGTTTTAGTGCCCCTAAGAGAAATGATAGACGCACCAAAACCAATGTGCATGTAGGATGTGGCTTTCCGCTAAAGTAAATGTGCTAAAGTTTCATATTTTCTCGAATTTAGTAGATCATTCTACTCGCATAACTTAATTAAAATACTATTATTCAGAGAAAAATAATTTGACTATTGTTATTAGCTTGTATTCTATTTAGGCCTATTTTGGCAAAATAATCTATTTATCTTGTTTTGTTTATCATCTTTATTCAATTTTTATTGTAGTTGTTAGTTTTTTTTTTTGTGGATTATTGCTTCTTTTTGACGAGGTGAATATAAAAAGTAAAAAATTACAATTGAAACTCAAATTTTTAAAATAAAGAAAAAATTAATCAAATTTTTTTATCTTTATTTTAAAATTTTGGGTTTCGATCGTATTTTTTTCTTTTTAGATTCATCTAGTCATAACGAAGCGATAATCAATAAAAAAAATTTAAAGAAAATCTAAAAAATACAATTTTTTAAAATAAAAATAAAAAATAAGCGAAACAAATTATTCCGCCTTGAGAAAAAATTCTTTCCACCTTAGGTGAAAACCATGGGGTTTCCACCACGCATTGCGGGCCCCGCAATGTATTTTTTCAGTAATCTAAACCATTTATCTTGTAAGGCTCGTACAGTAGTCATTTCTCACAAAAAAAATCATATTTATCATTAAAAATTAAATCTTAGTTTATAAAATAGACGGCTATGGATAGTTTAACTTTAACTAATCTACCGTTGATTTTTTAAACCAAACTTCAATTTTTTATATACCTATCCATGTCCGATAAAGCTTATTTATTGTGAAGATGTACTACTTTGCGAGTCTTACAAGATGAACGATTCAGATTATTATAATTTACGTACGGTGGGACCCACAATTGATGGTGGTGGTGGAAAATTTGGATTTTTCATCTAAGGTGGATGAAATTTACACTCTTTGGCCTTATGGCTAGTTCTAAAATCATTTTTTAAAAAATAAATATTTATTTTACATTTTTAAACTAAAAAACTGTAAATAAAAAACAAATTTTGGATTTTTTTGCACCGTATAAAATATCTCATCGAGATCTTTCAAATAAGATCCATATTGCATATTTTTAGATTTCAATAAACCCAATATATTTGAACTTGAAATTGTCTTCTTAAAAAATAAAGACTTTTTATTTCCCATTTTGGAACAGGCCTAAATAGGCGGAGGCAACACCCTTGTCACCGATCACAATTAGAGGTGTTAAATGTGTCGTGCTGTGCCGGCCCGGCTTGATTAACTCCATGCTAACCATGCTTTGTGTCGTGCCGGCCCGTTTACAGTGTTTACTCAAAGGGAAAATGATGGCCCATGACGTGTTTTGATAATTAATACTCTCTAAGGACATGCTAAGAATAATTGTTAATGCTGAAAATGTCCTAGGTAGGTATTAATTATCAAAACATGTCATTGCCCGTCATTTTCCCTTACTCAAATCGTGCCATACCGGCCCGTTTACTTAAATCATGTCGTGTCGTGCTATTTGCCAATCGTGTCGTGCTGTGTCGTTTGCCAATCGTGTCGTGCCGTGCCAGCCCATTTTCTTAAATTGTGTCGTGCTGTGCCGTTTTTCAATCTTTTCGGGCCATGTCGGCCCGTTTACTTAATCGTGTCGGGCCGTTTTAAGTCGTGTCGTCCCTGTGCCGGCACATTGCCAATCAATTTTCATCCGAATATTATTTCAAGGGTTGTATTTGTATTGAAATATTATTTGTAATAAAGTGGAATCCGAAATGAAAATGTAATAAAATTGTAGTATTTGTTACTTTGTATAAAGCCTATTCACTAAAAAAAATAAAAAATTTTACCGAATAAAAATTGATAATTTTTTAAAGGTAAAAAAAAGAGGATTTTTTAAAAACATGAATTTTTAAGAAATTGTTTTTTTTTAAAATTAAAAGTCTTAGTTGTTTATTTTTTTTGAAAATTGAAAAATGCGAAAAAATATTGAATGAGGATAAAAAAAGCAATTTGACTTATTTAATAAATTATATATTTTTTTGTTTGTCCGTGTCTCGTGCCGTGTCTGTGCCCGGCTAGAATTGTGTCGTGCCGTGCTGTGCCCGTCCACTTTCCGTACCGCGACCGTGCCCTGTCAGGCCAACTTTTGTGTCGTGCCCGTGCCATGCCGCCCACTTCCGTGCCTGTGTCGTACCCCGTGCCCACTAAAACCGTGCCGTGTCAAGCCAAAACCATGCATGTGATGAGCTGTGCTACCCCGTGCCCGTGCCGAGCCATGCTGGTCTGACCCATTTGACAGCTCTAATCACAACCGGAGACAAACCGGTAAACTAGTGCAAATAATCCCCCCAGGCAGTCGACCCACTTCACGATTCGGGTTTGTCGCCTACTCGGGCCTTACCCATCATCTCTCTCTCTCTCTCTCTCCCTACGATCACAACTGGAGAGAGAGAGAAGAAAACAAAACCCTCCCGTCATCGTATCCATCTCCCTCTCTCTCCATGAAACTCTGAACCAATTTTCCCACTATCCAAACAAACAAAACCCCATCACAAGGTAAACCAAATGTATCACTCCGCTTTCCGTACCGCCCAACTCATGCCAATCACCAACGCCCAAACCATCCCAACCACCAAGACCTTATCTCTTGAACCCCTAATCCCCCTTCACCGGCGACTGCCTGTCTCCGCTAAGTTCCGTAGGGTCCTGGTCGTCTCGGGAGGCGATGAACGCAAGGTTCTGGTTGCCAAGTGTTCGGCCGCGGCTGCGGCGGACAGCGCAGCGGTGCTGGAGAGTTGTTTCAGAGTAGAATCGGGGCCGGCGGTGGTGACGTGTATGAAGAAGGGGGGGCGAGGAAAGTCCGGTTCGATTGGGACTTTGGAGAAACCGAAGGTGGAAAAGAAGCCAAAGCAGGAGGACAAACCTTCGCCTCCTGAGGTATTGTTGTGTTCGTTTATCGAGAATGGTGATGTTTTTTGTACTAGATGAACGCTATTCATTCAGTTGAAACCCTTATTATTATTACTAATATAATTATTCAGCAGGACCCTCCGCTCTCGCGCATAATCATTCATTTGAAACCCTTATTATTAGCATATAGAGTATATATTAAGTTGATCTCTATGACCACTGAATTTGTGATGCTGAATTGTGGAGAGTCATGTCGTTTTATTTTAAAATCTTACTGTATCCCTTAAAAAAAAAAAAAAAAAAAATCTTACTTATCCCTTGTCAAAAAAAATAAAAAATCTTGCTGTATGTCGTTATTATCCATTGAGAAAATTGTTCCAATTGCTTTCGCGAATGCTAACCACTTAAATTCTAAGATTGTTTAGTGGTCAGCAAATAGGTGACACCTACAGCCTTGTTGCTGCAGCGCATGCTGATATAAGTCTTCAAGGAACTGTTTCATCGATAGTTGATGTCAAGGAAAAAGGTCCGAGATAGAATAGATGAGTAATAACTAAAATGGGAACTGGGAAGATAGATCTTAGTTGCAAGAAGTGGGTGCGAAGTCAGGAGATGGAGCAGGGACGGGAGAGCAAGAGCACATAGAAGATCATAAGATTGGAAACGTCTTTAGTAATGCACATCGGTTGTATGAAAATACATATTCTAGATATTGGATATGTTTGGTATTACAATGTCTCAAACTACGAGATTGATGAATGCATACCAGTTGCAAGTTAATTATAGTAAATGTAAGTCAATTATATTATGCGTTATAATAAATTTTAGTTTATTCTTTTTCTAGTATCTTCTGGTTGGTGCAAATTTTCCTATATTCATAGCTCTTCTTCTATTTTTTGTGGGAGAGTTTTTGGCTCGGCTGGGAACAAGATTCCTACTATATGGGAGTGAGGTTTTCACAGGACTCTGACTCTAGAGCGAGGGAGCAACGTTTCGGGTCGATTTGCGACCCCCAATAGGAGGATCCTGCAACTAAGAGACAGATAACTGAGATTCTGCTATGCTAGGGGTTCTTGACCTAAAATTGACTCTCCAATTATCTTTAATAGGAATTTTGTAAGAGTTGACATAGTTGTCAGACACCTCAGGATGTATTTGTAGCCAAACTGTTTAACTACTGTTGCCCTAGATCCTAGTTAACAAAAAGACAATACTAGCAAGCATCCGACTTTTAAAAGACAAAAAGTTTATCAGATAACAAAATGAATGCCCCTAAGAGAAAAGCTTGCTGTGAACTAATAACTCTCATGGTATTTTCATTGAATCTTTGTAGCCTGAAACTGGAGGTGATGGTGGCGATATTGGAAAGAAGATCTATCATGGTGGTGGTGATGGAGGCGATGATGATGGTGATGATGATTACTTTGATGACTTTGATGATGGAGATGAGGGAGATGAGGGTGGATTTTTTGGGAGACGGCTTGTATTTCAAGAGGTTAGGATGCATTCAAGACAAAAATGTTGATTCTTATGATGTTTAATTTCGATGTTGTTTGATTACTCTTACACGGATAATGATTAGTGTAATGTTACCAGCTTTTTGGTCGCAAGTTTGTTGATGCAGTTCTATATGAGTGGCAGAGGACATTGAAGGATTTGCCTCAAGGACTGCAACAAGCCTGTCAAATGGTGCAGTGTTTTCCTATTGTTTAAGTTTGCATTAAAATTTAGGCTGAGTTCTAATATGCGCTTGTGCTTCCAGGGTTTGGTCAGCTCAGCCCTAATGGCAAAATTTCTTGCGATGAATGCCAGGCCAACCACTACGAGGTTCATTTCTCGGAAACTCCCTCAAGCAATGTCCAGGGCATTCATTGGCAGGTAACGTTCAAGATCCATGGCCTTGCATATGATGCTTTCAGTATGTTAATGCTTTTGATTTCTTGAGTTGAGTTGTGAAGAAGGGGCATTGTTTTTATCAAGAGGTTCACCACATGGATCATGTGGTCGTGAAGTCTTTTGTTTCAATTGTTTGTTAAGATATACTTAAGATAGATTAGAGATGTTCCTAAGAGTGTGTGAGGTGTATGTCCATGTTGATGGGCAAGGCACCACCCTAGTCCTATGATTCTATCTGTGCTATGCATGTACCACCTTACAAGTTAAAAACAAGTTTGTGAATTGAGAAAACATGGCAATCATGTTGAGCGAAAACGATACTAAAGAAAGGAAACTGACGTACAGATTTCATGTGATAGAGGAGAATATGAAATAGGCTCATTTTCTTCTTCATTGGAACTTACTTAAACTATGGGCCTGCTGTGAGGCAGTGCTGATAAGCAGGCTATTTTTACTTGTAAATTGTAATTATGCCGATAAATATGATTCATGAAACTTAAAGGTTAGGATATTGTATTTGAGTCCTCTGTAATTTTATGGCTCTTTGAGAAGATTTAAGGTAGTACTAGATAATTTAAATTCTATGAACATATTTTTTCCGCGTCTTTACTCATGTAATATGCGATTTGGTTTCCACATTTGTAGTTAAAATGTAACTACATTGCTATTTTAAACTGTTTGGAAATAAACTTCTCAGGATCGTTAGCAATTTAGGAAGATGTAGACCACAAACATCACAAATACCATTGGTGCCACTTGTATAAATTTTTGGAATTGAATATGCTACATTCAGTTCTCTGCTTTAGGAGACGGAGTGTTAACTCACTGGGAGATATCAGTACGAGTATTATTAGGTTAGACCCGTCACCAAAGTGATGTATATTTTTAATAGCAAGAAACGGGGGTGGGAGAGGAGGATTATAGAAGCTCCTTGTTTGGGGGCACTAGGGAACCTTTATGAAGAATATATAAACTTATGAAGCAGTAAACTTAGTATTACATAGGACCCAAGGTCGGCAAAACCCACCTGATTGATCAATTACCAAGGATAGAAGCTCCTTGTTTAGACGATCCCTACAACTAAGAATTGGAGCCAAACGCAAATGCTTTTTCTGTTTTTCCAAACTATAACTAAATCTTATGCTTATAAACTAAATCTTATGCTTATACAGTTATACTATATTTGGGTAAATATGAATAAATCTATTCATAGTTTCTTGTTGATATGGAATAAATGTTTTTTTGGTATTTTGTCGTTATTTCACATTTTGTCTTGCTTGGTAGCTCTTCTAATATTTCTTTTGAGATTCATATGCTTGAAAGGTTCTAACCTAGTTGGGAACACGCTCCTTTTCTGATGGGAGCCGGGTTCCTAGAAGGTTCTGGCTTGGGAGCACGGGAGCTAGGTTCTGAGGCGGATTCGTATGCCCGAACAAAAGTTTCTTGCAACTAAGGATGAGATACCAAGGAATGTCTTCACATTCTTTTCTTGCTCTAGTACCATAACTAGAAATGACATACAGTCCTTAATTTTGTTCTATCATGTAGCGACAACCATATGCAATCATTGTTTTTTGTGTGAAAGCTGACTTTCTAGGGCTGATTTTCATACCAAAATAGATGATTGCTTATGACCAGCAAATCAGTTGTAGGATCTTTGACTTGTATGATTGCTTGTAATTAGGGAATCAGTGGTAAATAGCTTAATCTTTGGGATTTGATAGTTGTAAAAATTCCTTTTATAGAAAACTGAAGAGAATGAGAAGAAGGTCTTTGTAGTTTTCCAAAATTTGGATGGTTTAGTGCTTAGAAAACATTCTGTTAGCAGTTGAGTTAATTTTGATTGTTATTCATCTTTGTTTGGCAGGATGCTTGCAGATCCGGCATTTTTATATAGGCTTCTTCTGGAGCAGGCTGCCACAATTGGCTGCTCTGTTTGGTGGGAGTTGAAAAATCGCAAAGAAAGGTGATTACCTTGTTGAAATGGATACAAAAGGATGATTTGCTTATTTGAATACAGCAACTCAATAATTTGTTTCTTTGATGTGATGATAGGATTAAGGAGGAATGGGATTTGGCACTGATTAATGTTCTCACCACCACTGCATGCAATGCCATTGTTGTGTGGTCACTTGCTCCTTGCCGTTCCTATGGAAACACTGATTTGCAAAGTACCTTGCAGCTTCCAAACAATATATTTGAGAAGAGCTACCCACTTAGAGAATTTGACTTGCAAAAGAGAATCCAATCTTTTATTTACAAGGCTGTAGAGTTATGTATGGTCGGGGCAGCTGCTGGTGCAGCGCAGAGTGCTTTGTCACATCTGTGTGCTAGTAAAAAGGATAGGTAGACAACACTCTCTGAAGATGTTCTGTTTTAATCTTCTTATTTGTTTCATCTGTTATGCTTTTAGTTTTCAACAAGATTGATTTTGGGTTTTCAATCTCCATTCTCAGTCGCCTTTTTGGCTGAAACCACTTTCCTGGAATTTAATTTTGGCAATCCTTTGGTTATCTGGCAGGTTGTCGGTTACAATTCCTGCTGTGTCAACTAATTCACTTGGTTATGGGGCTTTCCTTGCTGTAAATGCTAACCTCCGTTATCAGCTGTTATGTGGAGTTGATAGAACAATGATGAACTATTTTGATGCAATTGGATTGGCCCTCTTTTTCAGTACAGCTTTGAGGTATGTTCCTTTCCCTCTGACAAGTAGCAGTTGTTTTAAGTTAATCGTGATTATGGTATGTACTGTGATATCCTTGTAGTCTGTGGGACTTGGGATAATCTCATAATCCTAAGAAGCACACAATTCTGAAGGGGTATGTATCATGACACAACACCCCTCGCCCAATTAATCCTCTTCATTCGGCCTTATGAATTTTAGAAAGGTTTTGTTAGATGGTGGGCGTGATCAATGACGTTTAAAATGTTTTATCTTAAATTATGTGTGTTTTAGTTGTTTTGGGTTTGGTTAGAATTCGTGATACTTATTGTTGTTAAACATGCGGGTTCTTTTTGTGTCAATTAGGGTTCTGTTTCCTTTTTCATTACTCATTGGTACATGTTATTATGCTCCCTCAGTCCCTTTTTGTTTGTTCATTTGGACCTTGCAATGTTTTTAGGAGACTGGGACATGTATTTAATGTCTCCTCGAAAGTTGGATTAGATTCCCAACATTTCCCCTTAATCCACTTTTAAGTATATCTATTGCTATAATCATTTAATGACAGTTAGATTTGAAAATTTTGAATCTTTTTTTTTTTTTTGTTATACTTTTCAAAGAGGTCTGATTTTGGTGGGACATCCAGAATACAATAGAAGACTAACAACAAGGGACGAAAGAGCATGTTTAAATTTCATTTCGCCTGTTATGTCCTGTGTTTTTCTAAAAATCTTCATTTCCGTGTCATGTTGCTTGTCCTTCGGCTGTTACTTTGGCCATTTCCTTTCTCCTTTTAACTCCCTCCCTGCCTGTTCAAATTGTGTCTTCGTCCCTGCACCTCCATTTGATGTAACTGTGTTTCGAAACATGTGCAGGCTTTTGAATGTTCAGATAGGAGAGACATTGAGGCTGGGTTGGCTTCGGATAGAAGCCGATCCACTCGCTTATTCAAACCATCACTCAAAGGCTTATATTAGACCATCCGAGCCTTACAGTCCTTCAAATTGGTTCCATTCGAAGAATGGCTTTGTTTCTGGGCTTGGGCAAGGCGACCCTGCTGCTGATGGAGAAGGAGCGCTTCCCAAGGCTCGGAGAAAGAGAATTGTCAAGACAAAGGTGGCATCATAACTAGTTTACGCAATAGTTACTAGCATTCTGTTCAATTTTGATATGCTGCATGAAGTTGAAGCAGCTGAGAGCTGCGATATCATCGGTGATCCCCCCTGGGTAGAGGTTTGCTACAAGGAACGAGTTGATTTTTTGCATCCAGGCAAATATTAGAGGAGGTTTTTTTTTCCTTGTAATTTTTTACCCTTCATGTTTTTTCTAGCTTCAATGTGTTTTTATCCTTGTGAGGTAGGGTACTCTTATGTTGCAAGTCGATGTCATACTCAATTTTTTTCTAGTTCTTGTTCCCAGAAGAGGACCTGTTAGGCAATCTCTGATAATTATGTTTGCCTGATTCTCTTTGTTACGGCTAGGGTCAAGAACCCTTGGAATTTTTTTAATAAAAGCTGAAGATAAATGTATTTTTATCTCATGTTGTGATTTCAGGCTGTTGTGACTTGTGACAATTTGCTCATATGATACAAGCAGCTGGAGTTCATAGAAAAACTGAAACAACTTTTGGAGTAATATTAGGAATTCATTCTTACCAGATAGTAGCATTTTATTTTAACCGATTAGAGTTAGCTGTTGGTTAGCATTTTTGTTTCTCTGAGAAAGTTAAGCGTCGTCGAGTCTTGTCAAAGACAAGATCATTTAATGAGGGTTAGCTGTAGTCATTCTTTAATCTTGTTGTTCCTCCCCTCTAGCTCAGTTTTAGATCATTGGGGCTCATTTTAGGCTCACGATAGCGATCGGAACTGTTTAGATAGAAAATCTCGCAAAAAGTACGTCATTTTATTATCCTCTACTGCAACATACATATCTTTATAGGGTTGAGCTGATCTTTTTTGAATTTTTTTTTTTGTAAAGAAGTACCACCCGCAAACGGAAGCTTAATCGGAAAAATTAACACGCACAAACAAGGCACAAAGAGAGCAACCAATTTACGTGGTTTGGCCATGGAAGAGAAATTTCTACTACTATCACCAAGGTTTACAAAGGATTTACAAAAAAATTTAAAGATCTCACAACTACCCTATCTAACAAACTATGACCGAAGTGGAAAGATCTTACCCAAAATGAATGAACCAAAACCCACTGAAAAAAACAAGACAAAAGTCAAAACTATGAATAATTGATAAAGCATAAGACAAAGCTCGTGGCTAGCCACTTTTAACTTTGGATAATTGATAAAATGTAAGACATAGAGAGTTCTAAATGATTAGTAGTAGCTATCTTTTGCATTAAAGAGTTCATTTCATCAATATAATGGAATTGTTGTAATATTAGAAACAAAAATTATGAATGAAATGATATGTATACCAGTATTATGCAAACTAAAATAAAATGATCAAATAAAAAATAATTTATGAACCAATTTACCAAAACATAAATACATACAAAATCTGGCCTCCATCCCCGGAGTTTGGCTCCTCTCCAACTCTTGGGGAATTGGAGGATCTCCGCGCCCACCGGCCACCAGTCCTCTCCTCCCCCATAACCCCGACCCACCCCTCCCCCAAGAACCCTAATCGATCACCACCCCTCCTCTCTCTCTCGTCTCTTTCAGAGCCTCCGGCGATCGACTGTGATACTCTAAGTGGTACGTCTCTCTCTCTCTCTCTCTCTCTCTCTCTCTCTCTCTCTCTCTCTAAGTCTCTATGCACGGAATGACTCTACATGCGATTTCGAAAGTGTTTTTCTCGATTTGGGTTTCCTCCACAGGTTTCACCGATCCAAGTATATGACTGCATTCAACTTGCCGTGTTCTTATTTTCCTCCCATTGTTTTCTGGAATGATTATTTTCCCACTACTGCGCACTGGAAAAAATAAAAACACTTGGGCCAATAATTTTTCCCCTATTAAACCAATGCCCTCAGATTCTGTTCATTCGCTGAATGATGAAAATGACAACCATGAAACAAAAATGTTCCATTTTGTAACCTAATGCATCATGCATGTGTAATTATGTGTTGCTTTTTCTGAAAAATGAAAGTCTTTGGATTGAGAAGGCAATAAGGTGTGGACTCTTTTTTGAGCTTGACTTGCGCTATTTTGCTGCTCAAAAATACCCATTGTATAGTTGCCTTACGTCGCAAAGTTCATAAAACATCTAATTAGGGGAGGAAAATCTGTGAACTTGTAAATTGCAAATGGTTTTAGCGTCATCTACATTCCCATGCCACGTTTGGCATCAATTCCTATGTCTTCTTTGCCTTGAACCCACGTAAAAATTATTCTTTCCATAGTAGATGTGTCTTTTTCATATTATGTTCTTCATTGCTAGGTGTATAATTGCCAATTGAAAGTATACACTTCAAAAAAGAACTTAATGCTTTTGGAAGAAAGAAAGTTAAACTTTGTATTCATTCTCAGAGTTGAAAATCAGTCTAGGAACTTGAACTGCTTTTTAAACATTCTTCCGAGTAGGTCAATATCATGATTTGCTCCTGGAAGAGCTTTTCCATTGGTGTTGTGAGAATTGTAAATGTTGGCATTAAATGTAAAGGTGCATTCCACTGAATTTACACATCTCTTTAACACGTTCATTTGAATTGTCATACAATAACTTAGACTAAGGGTGTCCACAACTTGGATTAAGTGCATTTTCTTTCTTTGTAGTACTAATTGTTGTAATCTATTTGTTTAAGACAGAAACTTGATGAGCATTGTTTCTTGCACTGTATTACAGGTTGAGTTGCTTGGCTTACAATGCATCCTCCTCTAACTATTCACAGGCACCCAATGTGTGCGGAAGTAAGTTGCTTTTGCTGCTTTCATGTTTTTTCGTATGCTTATTGCTTAACAGAATATCAATGGCTTGTTACTAGTCACAGTTCACTTATTTGATGCTGTGTAATCACCACTCTTGCATGAGCTTGTGCTGGTTTGGGTTTCTGTATACTTGTTAGATTCATCAAGTCATCAGACTACCGATAATAGGAAACCTTTGGATCATCTGAACTCAATGTTCTTTTACGTTATACTAAGTTATAAAGAATGAATTTTTTGTTTGAAATACTAGGACTCTTATTCATCATGAGTAGCACTCTTGGCTTAAGATATCCTCGTGAAACACAGAGTATATTGTTGTGGAAAGGTTCTGTGTAATCCTTTTGGAAAGATTCTCCTTTTCTTACTGTACAACGTGTACGCGTGTTAGACAGATTTTGTATCCTCACACCCACTATGTTGTAGTCAGTAATGTGGCTAATTCCGACATCTTTAAACGTTATATAAGTAAAGAGGATGGCTCACTGTGATGCCCAATCATTGTTTTTGGTTGCTTGTCCCTTGAGTGAAGAGGATTGTGTTTCACCGACAGCCATTGTGAAGTCTCAATTTATGTACGACAAAATGTTGATACCCAGTGATTAGCATATTGAAATCCACATTCGCAACATGGTTACTTTTTGTTTCTTGACAATCCCGAATTTTTGCTTATTTTGTTCAATAAAAATTAGAAAGAGTGTAGCTTTGGAAGACAAAATCTTGAAAAAAATGCTCAAAATACTACTATTTGTCTGTTTCGCATGAATTATTTGCAAATTTTAAAAGTGTGTTTCCTATTAGATCTTTATCTTTAGAAATACATATTTATGTTATTATAAGCTAGATATCTCTATCATATTACAATTTAGGCTTTGTGTCATACCACGTTTAAGTTATCTTTTTCCGTACCAGAACAATTTGCATTCTGTGTAACATTGGTCTCAATCACTGAACATAAGGTCTTAAATGCAGAAACTGGAATTGCCAACTTTGTTTTGTTTAGATGTGACCAAGGCCTTGAGAGTAGATTTTGGTGGCACAAATTTTGCTGTTCCTCAAGACGAGGAGACAAACCAATTGTCGCGATCCTCTATCTCAGTGATTATTGTCATGGTGAAACTGCGTTGCATTCACTTTCATTTGCCTTCTAAACTGACATTAGATTACCCTACAGAATGTATTGGTTCTGTTTATTGGAAGGATTCTCTATGTTGATATCAGATAAAAGATATTGAGACTTGTTTACGCGTTATTTTTCGTAATAGCATGCATGGTGCAGATTATTGAGCAGTTCCAAAAGTGTCATGTAGACCATCCCGTTGCAAAATTCTTTGGTGAATGCACGGATCTCAAAATAAAGCTTGATCGCTGTTTCCGGCAGGAGGTGAGTTTTCGTCATCTGGGTGTGTTTTCTTCCAGTTTTGAACTGTAGTTAGATTCCCATAGTGCTTTCTTTGATTTTTCTTTCATAGAAAGCTATAAAGCGGAAGGCAAACTTTGAAGAGAGTAAGAAACTCAAAGAGAGGCTACAAGCTTACAGAAAGGAAACTAATGAGAAAGACTCTGATCTGACGCAAAGTTTGTGAAATTTTGAAGAGAGAGAGAGAACCTAGAAGCTTCGCACCAAATCCAGCAAAATAAAATTGGTGGGAGATATCATGAAGGCAACCTAGGAGATATGCTTTACTCGTGAAAACCGGGCAGAAGATACAAAAATAAGGTGACATCTCAGAAAGATTTGTCATGATGCAGTGTGATGTAGAATCCATATGGTTCCACTACCCAGATTTTTGTGTTGTAAGAATGCTTTATTCTCAGGCTTATTCAGTTCATATAGTTTGAGAAAATTATTTTATAAGGAGGTAGCAGAGGATGTTGAATCAGATTCGTAGCCTCGATTGTCGCACATTCTGAACGAATTGAATGAATTGAGTAGAGTACTACAACTGTGGTTCATACTGAATGTCTTTATTGTATTTGGTACTTTGATGTGTTGAATGAGTGACATTGATACTCATTTCGGATGTTGAATGAGTGATATCGATACTCATTTCGGATACGATTGTTATTACTGACACGCCATATTTCGATACTCATTTAGGAAACTACTGGTGAGGGGAAATGTTTGCTTATGCTCCTACAAGGCTACAACACAGAAACAGCTTGTTAGGGCCAGGTTTTGGACCTTGGATCTTGCAATCATCAACTCACAATAATGATGGGGACTTCCTTAAACTCCTTTTTCATGGATAACTAAACACAAAAAATTGATTTTTTTGGAAAAACTACTTCCATTTTACTCATTTTCCTTCCAAGCCAAAAAAGTGGGGAGGGAAAAAAAGGCTGCTTCTTTGGTTTCTTTTCGTATGTTTACCAGTCATCTCAAACCACGGTTCAATATCAACTTCTGCTAGTACAAAAATAAGTTCATATCTCATAAAGGATTAAACTCGAACTGTGGTCCATGACTCCATCTCCATGGTCAAGAATCAAATTAAAGTCAACGTCACAAGTACTAATTTATTGAGTAAATAGTACTCTATAGTTCTGCATTTGCCATCTCTAGACCTCGAAACACTACTTCAGGTGCACTGAAGAATCACTTCATCCCTGGAGATTCAATCCAGTTTCTCTGCCATCCGATCCCATCTAATTAGGACTTTGTGGTCGAAACCGTTTCTTTTCTAAAGCTTGTCGAGCACTTCAACCTTGCAAAAATTTAGTACTATATCGATTCGATACCAATTAATATACTGTGCACACTGAATTAGACCCCTTTCTTTAGTCATTTTTTCGAAGTCTAGAACCACAACCCAGTGCCTTATCCCATAGAACAGAGGCTTGGCCTCCCATTCCCCCATTCATCAGCATCTTGCCCTCCCACCCCATCTCCGCCGGCCAAGGGAAGAGGAGATGCACAGCCTCTACTCCACCCTCCACTACTACCTAGTCGACCACCCAACCATCGCCCAATTCCAATGGATACAAAACCAAACACCCTTTTCCTCTCTCCCCTCTCTAACCCTAACCCTCCTCACCTACCTCTCCCTCACCTTCCTCCTCCACCGATCCCGCCTCCCCCCTCTCCCCTCCTCCCTCCTCCGCCCCATCTCGGCCGCCCACAACCTCCTCCTCCTCCTCCTCTCCCTCACCATGGCCCTCGCCTGCTCTCTCTCCGCCCTCTCCCAATCCCCCAACCCCAAACACATCTTCTGCTTCCCCATCAACCAGACCCCACCCAATGGCCCCATCTTCTTCTGGGCCTACATCTTCTACCTCTCCAAACTCCTCGAATTCGTCGATACCCTCTTGATCATCCTGTCCGGTAGCGGCAAGCGGCGGCTGTCCTTCCTCCACGTGTACCACCACGCGGTGGTGGTGGTCATGTGCTACCTCTGGCTGTCCACGTCGCAGTCGTTGCTCCCCGTGGCGCTTGTTACCAACTCCGCCGTGCACACGCTGATGTACGCCTACTACTTGCTGTGCGCGCTGGGGAGGCGGCCGCGATGGAAGAGGGCGGTGACGGACTGTCAGATCGTGCAGTTTGTGTTTAGTTTCGCGGTGTCGGGTTTGATGCTGTACTATCATTTCACGGGACTAGGGTGCTCCGGGATCTGGGGTTGGTGCTTCAATGCGGTTTTCAATGCTTCGCTTTTGGGGCTTTTCGTTGATTTTCATGCTAAGAATTATGCTCGGAGGAGGAAGAAGGAGGATGGTGAGAATAAATTGGATTGATGTTAACCCCGAGCGGTTTCGCAAAGTGGGCACGAGAAAGGAAGTAAGTCCTTGTCCCACATAAATCGCATTTTCGAATCCCACATAGGTTATTTGTCCGGTAGTTTAACTTAGGATTCTCGAATTAGTCAAGATGCGCGCAAGTTTACCCGAATTATAGAGAAGAAAATAAATAAATTGGATCACTGTTGATTTTTTATGATGGGTTTCTGCTGTTCTTTACACTCCTAGTTTCAGATTTATTATTTTTCACAATAAAGTTTTCATGTATGAAGCTGCCTGGAGACTCCTCCTGGACCATGAGAAAAATCTTTGGTCTTAGGTGACTTGGTCAACAGTTTATCCAATCTCAGATCGGGAATGGTGAGGATACATTTCTATGGCTGGATAATTGGCACAATCTTGGCCCCTTGCTGCTCAGATATGGTGCTGGTGTGATTTGTAACCTTGGTAGATCTCTTCAGGCAAAGGTATGCACTATAATTCATAATGGAGGCTGGAGATGGCCTAGAAGTAGATCCGCAATAGTTAAGAGATATCATTGCTAACACTGATCCTACCCTTGAGCCTCATCCTGAAATTGTGGATTCAGTGATCTGGACTTTGAATTCATCCGGTTGCTTTTCTGCCAAGTCTGCATTGGAGGCTCTAATATCTTCAGCTCCTGAGGTGGGATGGTATCATTTGCTTTGGCACAAGAGGCATGTTCCGAGGTGGTCATTTATCCAATGGGTGACCATTCTGGGTAGGCTAAATGCTAGAGACAGGTTAATGGATTGGGGAATTGTCCATGATAGTAGCTGTGTTTTGTGCCTGGGGGGACGTTTGAATCACATGCTCACTTATTCTTTTCCTGCCAATTTTCTTCACGGGTCTGGTTAGGAGTCGGTTGGGCTATTTCACTCATGTTTGGTCCTAGCTTCTGAAGTTTCTTGCGGCTCCCATTCCTGCAAGAATAAGTCTGTTAGGGCCTCTCTGTGCATCTATATTTACTACATTTGGAGGGAGAGAAACAGGCTTATCTTTCAACGGATTGGGCATGACTCTGGTTCTTTCAAATCCTTCTAGAAGTCAAGGCCTGTTCAAGTTCATGGAGGAATGTTCCCAAGACAGTGGATAACCTCAACATCTCTATGGATTGGGGGATTCCAGATTCAATTTTTTTTGTAGAGATGTTTTCTTTTCATTGGGAGTAGCTAGGGTTGTTCTTTGAGTGCCTTGTTTTTTGCTGCCTAGTTTTGTAGCTTAGGCTCTTTTTGTATCCTGTTGCAGGGTTTTTTCCCTGTGTGTTTGGGCGTGGTCCCTTACAAAATTGCCTGGTTCCCAAAAAAGTTTTCATGTACCCTTGAATATGGGGTTTGTTGGTTTTGGTTATTTTTCAGACTATAAATGTAGATCGACGATAGCGGTAGCATATAATCTGTAATGGGTTTGGACTGTGGTTCTGTCCTTATTTTAGACTCGACCAGACAGTCTAGATTTCACCGATCCCATCTCGATTCTAGACGATGAATATCATGACCACCATGTCAACAACAAAAGGTAAAAGATTGCAGATAATATAGTCTTCTACCGATAGAGAGAATATCAACAAATCGAAACAATTAATTATCTAGATGGAAGATCGAGATTTTGGACTGATCGATCGAGTCCAAATCTTTTACGGGTGAGGATCCGACTCCTAAGGTAATGCACCTAATCTTCTAGTATATTCTGTCATAAAAAAGGTGTTATTTGGACAAAAAATTTAGGCTGAAAATCAGGTTATGCAATCTGAGTTTTGATTAATTGAGTAAATGCATTTCTTTTTGAAGTTTTTTTGGGCCGACTTCATGGCAATTAAGTTTGATTCACAAAGGGTCTTATCGTTAACTCTTGAACTTTGAAATACAGTATGAGCTTTGAAAAAGAGAACAGTTGCATAAACTCAGCTTTTTACTACCTGGAGTACGAGCAATTCATCCATCGTCCTTCATTGTACCGCAAATGGGCGGTGGGATTGGCCCTGAGAATATATCGAGGCGCCCGTAAACTGGTCCGGACACTTGAGATTTCGAAATTAGTTCGTTGTCCATTCTCAAAGTGGCCCTTATAGCTGCTAGGTAAAAGTGTAAAGAGGAGATTTGCACACAACATTGTAGAAGACGGTTTGAGGCAAGGAATCATTCGAAGGAAGCCTTTTTGGCTGGCCATAGCTTCTATATTCCCTCCCCTCAACACGTATTCTTCCATTCCATTCTCTCTCTCTCTCTCTCTCTCATATGCTCATAGCTTCAAGTACTCTTCAAGTATCCGAATCCTTAACCAACTTGTACAGAGACAGAAAGATGGGTTCCAAAGACAATGTATGTGAGCCAGTCTTGTTTCTCTTGGTTGTGGTGATTGCATCAGGTAACTCTTTCTTTCTTGGACTCGTGTTTGGCTGCTAAGAAAATGGTTTTGAGTGAAAGAAAATGTGGATTCATATCCAACTGAGGCTGTAACAGCATCATTTTGTTAAAAGAATCATGTTTCAAAATCGTTATTAAGACAGTTCCCTCCCCCCCCCCCCCTCCCTTTTTGGTTCATACAAAAAGATAAAAGGTGAAAGTACATGAATAAGATCCCTTCAACTATCACTTTTTTCCACCGAAACCTCATAATGTTTAAAATTGCTCATACACACCCCCCCTCAATTATAACCGACAACCGCTTAGCACCCTTCTGTCAAAAAGACCGTTAAGATGAAGAGATCAACGTGAACAATTTCTATAGATGAGGGAGTTAGTGTGGGCAATTTTTTTTGGGGTAGAATCGTCATTTTTCCTAATTCCGTTAACAGACTTAGCCAATTTTTCATTTCATGTTGTTGAGAGGGGTCTGTATGGGCGATTTTAAACGTTAGAGAGTCTCCGTGAAAAAATAAATAGTTGAAAGGATCTTCGTATACTTTCACCAAAGATATATGCATGTTCTAATGGGTTCACCATAAGAGCAGCTACAATGGGGAGAGTCAAATCTCCTGTGACACCCCCAAAAAAACAATTTTTTTCAAACGCAAGTCCAACCCAAACTTAAGTTCCTCGATGGCATTTGGCATCAATCAGCAGTTGTCGAGATTGACAGCTTGCGATTATTTTGGGTTTGAGCTATTTTTCCGAGGGATCTCTTCTATCATATCGTGGATTGGTTCTTCGCCCATCAACCTAGTTGTTGGCTTTCTTTTGGCAGTGGTTCCATTGAGCCTGCTAATTTTTACCTGTGCTCGCGTTTAGATTTTGATAGTTTGGTTCACTCCTTTATTTTGTAATAAAATCGTAATGCCTTCGGGTATTTGATATAAATGAAATTGACTCCTTTTGAAAAAAAAAAAAAAAAAACTCACGCGACAAATTAAGAAATACAACAGTTCGAGGGAGTGTGTCTAATACGACAGTTTTGCTTACCATGCAGGGATAAGATTGTCCGAAGGTACAAATTTCACCCTAGTAAATTCCTGCAACGAAACCATATGGCCCGGAATCACGGCCAACTACAACTCGACCGGCGACGACGGTTTCGCCCTCAAACCGGGTCAATCCAGCATCTTCTCCGCCCCATCCGGCTGGGGCGGCCGCATGTGGGCCCGAACCGGCTGCGACTTCAACCAAAACACCAGCACCGGAAAATGCCAAACCGGCGGCTGCGACTCCTCCCTCAAGTGCTCCGGCCCGGGCGACCCGCCCTTCTCCATTGCCGAATTTAACCTCGGGGACATCGATTATTACGACGTTAGCCTCGTCGACGGCTTCAATTTGCCCTTAACAATTACCCCCGTGAAGGGTAATATTTACCATATTCCATTTCTGAGGTCTTATATAGTATGTTAGCCATGTTTTAGTCACCAAATTTTGTAGCTTATATAAAAGAATGTGCAAGTCTATATTTTGACAAAACATTTTTGTTTAGCTTCGCCACCCTCATTCGGTGAGGTATGTATGTTGCGAGTTTCGTTTCGGTAATCACAATCGCTTATTCTTGTTAGAACCATGTAAAAATTCAGCTCGAACGGATATCTGGCAGTACTCGATCAGAAAATCCAATTCTGCTCTCCCAATTCTAAACCCAAGAATTGGATTTTTGGTTCGAGTACTTTAACTGAATTATTGCGTGGTCCCCTAATAAATCAAGTGAAGGCGAGAGTAAACAAAATTGCTTCAGTAGGAGTATTTTGATATGATTGGGAGTTGGTAATTTACTTTTCTAAACATGAGGTTCTATAACAGGTACAAAGGGCAATTGCAGTGTGGCGGGATGCGACAGCGATCTGAGGGCGAATTGCCCGGAGGAGCTCGTGCAGAAGTCCGATGGGAAGGTGGTAGCCTGTCGGAGTGCGTGTAACGTGTTTGATTCCGACGAGTATTGCTGCAGAGGGGCGTTTTCGGATCCGGTATCGTGTGTGCCTACCAACTATTCCAGGATTTTCAAGCAGGCTTGCCCGGCCGCGTATAGCTATGCTCACGATGATTCCACTAGTGTTTTGACTTGCTCTACCACGGATTATATTCTTACTTTCTGCGCATCTAGGTAAGTCTGTATGTGAGCCCATGTGCATCTAACGTCTCCTGACACAGTTGCGTGACTTGTGTCTATCATCTCGGCGCTAATTTTTTTTTTTTTGGTGTGGACTGTAGGAATCAAACAGAGTGCACGTATCACGACAAGCAGCTTGTGTGCCCTGGATCAAAATCATCAGATGGGTTAAAGGAATTCCCACAAAGACTCCGGATCCTCATGCTGGCATTTCCCATAGTCATGAATTCCATATTCAACTTTTGAATTTTTTTTTTTTTGGTTTAAACATTTATTTTTCGAAAAATCTATGAGTACCGACCATTGGGGGAGAGAAAACGTACCGACGGCCGCCGGCGGGCCGTCTCCGGCCACCGGACGGCCGATCCGAGCCGTTCAAAAATTCTAAAAAATAAAACCGAGGGGGTCAACGCGGGAATCAAGGGCATCCGAGGTGTTTAGGGTGCTCGATCAAAGCACCCTTTTTTCGTGTATATATGTGTGTGTACATATATACACGAAAAAAGGGTGCTTTGATCGAGCACCCTAAACACCTCGGATGCCCTTGATTCCCGCGTTGACCCCCTCGGTTTTATTTTTTAGAATTTTTGAACGGCTCGGATCGGCCGTCCGGTGGCCGGAGACGGCCCGCCGGCGGCCGTCGGTACGTTTTCCCTCCCCGTGGTCGGTACATATAGCAACACTCGGATATTTTTTTGTAAGCGCACATTGTCCTGAATATCTACCCAGCTGTAAGATGTGTTCAAAGAATCCCATTCAGGAAACTGCCCATGTTTTCCGGTGCACATTCCGGTGATCAAAATCAATAGAAAAGATTTTATCTTCGAACAGCATAAGGACGCATACAATATCTGCGTATCATAACTTGGGCAAGAATTCACAAACCAAAACCAAACGGAGCCTTAAGTCCCAATCAATTGACACGTGAAACGGGATTCTTTTACATGTTTGATAAGGTAGACTATAACCACTATGCTTTGCAACACCTGCTATTTACCAAGAACTTCCACCAACGACAAAAGACCAACAGATTTTCAGACAACTTCTATAAATTGTTGTTCAAATTTGTTACTGCGATTTGGTTAACATCCTTTCTGTTTCAGACAACTTCTTTAATTGTTGTTGAAGAGGTACTACAGATCTATCCATGTAACATGACAAAAATAAACTCACCTTAAGCCCGTTTTTAGTTGATCCCGGTTTCAATATTGTCGATTTCTCTCGTTTGATTTGGTGCCCTGGTCTCGTCGCCCTCGTATGGTAAAACAACCACTGGGGCAGCAGGCACGGCATCCCAACGCTCCTTGAGCAGTGTCCTGAACCTCATCACCATTTCTCTCCTGAACTCGAGCTCACGGGTGAAGACATCAAAGAGAAGGAAACCAAGAATGTACTTGAAAGGAACAACGAGGAGAATTGCTGAACTCATTAGCAGGATCAGAGCAACCTCTGTCGTTATCTGAAAAGATTTTAATACATTTTCAACAAAATAGTAGGAAGAAAGAAAAGGAAAATTGGAGATTCGAAATATTCAAAACCAACTTCTCTTAAGGTAACACATGTACTGTAAACTGAAGTCGTGCGGGTTAAAATCTAAAACTTTACTCTCTAGTGAACACGTAAACCCTAATCCAAGAAGAATATAGGTCCAGAACTGCTACTATTTTCCTAAGTGGCACACACGCCAAGAATAAGCCCACGGCTCCCTATTTAAAAGCAAAAATTGCATTTAAAAAGAAGTGTACAATGAATTTTCCCCGTCGATATCTAATTATCTACTAACAGAGAGCTTTGTTTGAATGCATATCCACGAGACAGTATTTTGGCACAATGCATTATTGCAAAAACTGATCTTTATAATTTATGTCCGCCTTTCGAATGATGTTTCATTACACAGATAGTCAATCACCCTTAGGAATGAGGGGAATTTTCAGCTGGTACGATAAAACAAAAGACATACGTTTGGATTTTGATATGTATCTTTGAGAAACACATTCCTGAGGTCCACGACGTAAAACAAAATAAGCACAATTTATACAGCAGTAAAAACTGTAGAAGACAATACCAAGCTTCTCACAAATTGAGTAAAGAACCAGCCTACCTGAGGTTGGCCGGCAACAAAGATGGTACGTATTTTCAGAAGCGAAACATTTAGATTCTGGAGATACTTTTCCACTTCACGCATAGCCTCTTTGAGAGCTATGATCTTTTGAATTGTATTTGATGGTGGTTGATCTCGTATTGTGACTTTTCCAAAATATCTTCCAAGGCGGCCTTGTTCCCTCAGGCCCTTTAGTAATAACAGGCCTGCCGCCAAGATCGTCAACATCGTTGGGAATATATATGAAAGCAAGTTTCTGAGGAAACAACAGATAACAAAGCTTGTGAGTATTGATGATTTGACAAGTTAAATAGCCAGCTGAAAAAAGTATGCACAAAAGATTCCAGCAATGGATGATCAATTAGAAACACAAAATACAAAGCGCATAACCCAAAAAGCTTGTGAGTATTGATGATTTGACAAGCTAAATAGCCAGCTGAAAAAAGTATGCACAAAAGATTCCAGCTATGGATGATCAATTAGAAACACAAAATACAAAGCGCATAATCCAATGTAGGTAACAATACATTGCACAAATAAATCTATCCATGAATCTGTTTCACAATAAGAGATTATATACTGAAATTGGACATTTAACAAAGAAAGGATAAAAGAAACAAAGAGGGAAGCATACACCGCAGCTACAGAAATAGCACTTGTAGGCTTAATTGTTCTCACTAGTGAATGATAAGGTAATGTTGATTGTACAAACAAAAATGCTACTTGCACAACCGTTGTGCTGGTTGTGTGCGTAATTCTGACCGTCGAGATGTATTTGGACGGTCTAGATTTTAAAAAAACTCTTCCAAGGAAAAGTTCAACTTTTATGGGGAAGAGTTTGAGCGAATTCTGGCCATTTATTACAGCAACGGATGGCTAGAGATTGGTTGTGTGTTGTATTTTACACAACCGTTGTGTGTGTAGCACTTTTGTTATACAAAATAAACCTCTGGTCTCACCAAGTCAATAAGCAGTCTTAGACTCGGTTTGATGTCTTTGACTTACCAAAATACTAGCAAAGGGTCCAACTCAACTGAAGGACAATATAAAAGTTACAAGCCTCTTCCTGTGGTTTAAAAACTGAAAGAACTCAAAGAAGTTAGAGTTACTAGAGTTATAAATAAGTCTCCAAGACTCCAAGAAAGACGATAAAGAAATCAGGTTTATGCTTTTTGTAGAGGACCAAGTAGATGGACATCCATAGACACTGTGGTTGTTTCAATATAGTCTATAGACACCTATGATGTCTATGCATATTCACTTGTCTATATTTTTTTGTCTCTTAACCTCGTTTTTTTTGCTCAGCGAAAGTTAGTATTGTTAGAATAGTTAGATTAGCACCTTAGAGGAGTTCAACTCCTTACTCCTAGCACCTAAGTGCACCCCCCGATACCATTGGGCCAAAGGCCACTTGGTCTTAACCTCGTAGTGGATTTGTTTTAAGAGATACTACAAAACAAAAGAAGAAGATTGATGCTTCGAATATCTTTCAACTCTCAAGTAGCTACAGTGAAGATCGTTGTACCTGAAAACAATAGCATATGCAAATGCAAGAAAAGCAGCCGTCAAGTGTGGCTCCTCCCAGCGTCTAAGCTTATCAAGACTTTTGGCAGTGACAGTCAAAGGAAGCACAAGTTCCTGAGGACATACGACAAGACAACAGTAAGAGATATCATTGACTTTGATAGCTTGATCTACATTGGTGATCCATTTCTTAACATCTTAAGCATTTAGAACAATTGATGAAAGACAAAGGCTGAAAATAGAAAATTAGTATTACGTAGACCAACCTTGAAAAGATCAATGTTACTGGGTATTCCTTCAAGCATTGCGGCATAGATTGTGGCTTGTGTTTTCTCCACCTCCCTGTATCTTTCTTTGCATGTAATTGCTGCGTTTTCAACCAAAGTCATATCAGCCACAGCAAGATTTTTGCTCAACACTACCCCTTGTCTTACAGAAGAGTTCTTCCAAAAAGCAGCCGAAGCACTAGAATCCCACGATGGAGATCTCATCCACTTCCGCAAGTAGACACTTCCATCTATATCAAACACGTGACTTTGACTCTCTGATACTTCATTGGATGTTCTCACACCTTGACCTGGTACGAACACTTCCTCCGAAAATTTTGTAACCAATTGGCCACCCCAACAATTTACGGCTAGAGTTTGGCAAACGACATCACCATAAGGCGCATTTTGCAAATATGAGAATTGAACGAGTTTAATGGGATCTTCCAAGACCTTCCGCATAAATTGAAGAGCCTGTAGTCTGGCAATACTGTTAATAGCATAAGCAGTAGCCCTAGCCTTCCCTTTGTGAGCACCATACACATTATAAACTGATTGATCGCCATCATTTGGTCCAAACTCCCGTACAAACTTGTGTAAAGCAATAACTTCGCAAATAAATGCATACCACACATCCCGTCTCATTTCACCTCCCAAGTCCACAAATTCAAGTACCCAAGTATTGGACCTGGTTACATGAGTTAGTGAAGCTTTACAGAGCTGGTGGAAGATGCAAATCACAAATAGATAATGCAGAATCATAACCTTGCAATACTGGAATAAAACTCAAGTTGCATTATCATGACTTGTGATAACAATATTCTCACAGTAAAGGATTTATTTTCAGTTCATATACTGAAGGATTTACCTTGCATATACTGCAATTCGTGAACTTGAGGAGGAAATTCTATTTGACATATTTTATACTGCCATGCATATATAATCTGAAGAATTGAATTTCAGTTGTTAAGGCCAGGAGTTGAATTGCAGAGCGAAATAAAACAAATGAGAACCTTATCATCCATTTTGTTTCTCACCAAGTCTCAGTGTCTCACCAAAATGCTGAGACTTCGTGAATCCTATCTTTCCTCCCAGTCCTTCAAAGGGGCCATAAGGAACAATATCGAACTGTGTTTCCCATCAGACCCATCCATTTGTAAACTGAGAAATAATAAGCATACTAAAGGCACATTCTTCAAGTACCATTTAAAGTTTAGAGGATCCAAGTGTCTAAATAGGGTATGGGAATCAAATACATATCCAAACGGACGATACCCACACCCAAGTGGTAAGTTTCGGAAATGGGTACTTACATAGGTTCAGGAAAGAACATGCAAAATAGCTGGAGGGAACTTGTAAGGTCTCATGCAAGTATATTCTCTTTAATGAATCAGAAATAAATTTTCCCAATGAACAGGGTTTAGAAAAGCATACTCACTCTGCACCAGCAGAGACAGAAATAGCAGAGTCGAAAATATCAGATCCCAAAGGACCAACCCTTGTTTTCTCCACTCGTGAGCCAGGTCTTGTAAGATCCAGTCTTGCAACACCCTTTTGCCCGGCCAAGCCAACTCTCTAGCACAAGGAAAAATAAGAAAAACACTTCAGGAAAAATAGATTACTCTAATGGAACATGTAAGCTGAGATGAGATAACAAACTCTAGTTATGTGCCCGAATGCAAGACTAAGGTTAAACTGCTTCAAGAAATATGCCTTAGTTGCAGAGAAGGTAGAAACTTGCCCCAGAACTGAAAACTGGTCAAGGTTAACCCTCTCCAATCCTTTTCAAAATGTCACACTCTTTGGATGTGTTAAAATTGTTACGGCACCTAGGTTTTGATGTGAAAAATCTACATTTGCCAACTTGTGTACAGATACGTGGCAATATGTTGCACATCCCTGAGGCAAATCCAAAAACAAAGCCCAAGAAAATGTCACATGTGGTTAATAACTTGTCAAATATAAAAATATTACATCCTCCAACATCGTTTTCTTTGCTTGTTAGACTCAATCTCATTCAACCATACCTCAAAGTAGAGTGCATTATCAGTCAAAGTAAGTTTTCCTGGCCATGCCATGTTATTCTCCCATTTCAGGACAGGCCGCTTCCTGCTTAAACCAAGGCACAGGATTATCTCATTATTGTGCTGTGGACCTCCTTGAAGCTTGTATAATTTCCGTCCTCCATGCACTCTAAACCAAAAAGGGGAGGGGGCGGGAATGAGAAATTTTTTACAGCAATCAAGATTGTGTTTACTACTTAAAGATTAGATCACAAATATAGCCAAATGCAAAATAGACAAACAATAGAACTACGTTCACAAAAATGCATCCACTAAATAGCCAGAAAACCTAATAATTCGTTCAATAGATTCATAGAAGCCGGTTGATGTAATACCAAAGACAATTTTAGATAAATGATATGAAAATAGGATCTTGCACAGCAATAGACCAACTTTGTATAGATGCAAAAGTAACGTCAGGAAGATTTAAAATGCTTACAAGTTTATTTTAGAACGATTAGATGGACAAATATTACAAAAAATGGTAAGCTTAGAGGAAGTTAAATTTAGTGACATTTGTACTATAATACGTAATATGTTGAATCAAATTTTGGAAGTCTAGGGTTTACTATCTAGTCCACGAAGTAATCATCATTGGCTTTAAGTCTGATAAGAAGAAGAATATGCATGTTGTACGGCATGTTCGTGACATTTTATTTCTTGTTTTTACCGCACTGGAGTGCTGGGGAATGGATTTGGATGGATAGAACATCAAATAATGCATAAACAATTTCATTTGGATCGAGTACAACTGTTGCCGATGAAGAAGACAATAAATTGAACGAAACAGATTGTCACAAGTTCACGGTAAAAATGGATGGGGAAGCATCTACCTCAGCGAAATAATAGATAAAACCATAATCACAGACACTGCCAGAAAAAGTACATCAGAACCACACTTTACACTGTGGTACAAGGGTATCTACATTGCATCTAATTGCAAATGATTTCTACTAAGAAAAGGGCCTAGGCACATGTAGCATTGCCAAGGATAGACCTAAGTAAGATTAGGGCGTTAGAGATGATGCCGCCAACTATCCATAGTCCTGCATGTACAGACATCTTTGCGTCCAAAAGTATGTTGGATGACTCCAGTCACCAAAAAAGGAATCAATCAAAGCTACAGGTGCTAAACAGTCTTACTGTCTTAGCCATTAAAAATGGTCGAAATGCACAAACAAAGACTTCAACAATCATCCACATCTTAGATGGAAAGTTATATAGTACAAAAGAAGACTATAACCTTGCAGATGAAATTAAATGAAATGATGAATCTCACCTGAGAAGTTCATCAATATATGTGGACCACGTGTTAAATGTGATTCCCTGTTCACCACCAGCAAGAGCCTTGAAAAGGTTATGTGCAGTTGACCGATCAGCCACACCGGAAACAGCAGGAGCAATACGAACAAAAGCCTCTTCCCGCACATGCCCCCTCTTCAGAATCAATAAAGAAGGCATAATGCTTTGTCAGTCATAACGCTCGATAGTATATTATAGAATGTCACTAGAGAAGTAAAACTTCCTTTAACCAATTACACAAATGCAAAAGAAACTCTTGAAGATATTAAATTTGCAGCAATTAGTGATAGAGAATCCTCACACTACCAGCATGAGACTATCTCTGTATACCAAATTGTGACAGCTAGTCAAACATTTATCCAGAAGATAAACTATTGGAGTATCCCATGATTCAGATACCATGGTGTCTAAAGAGGATAACAAAACAACCGAACAATTACCTGAAAAGAAGCTTTTTCTGATGCAATAGTTTGATGACCCTTTCCTTTGCTGTAAGGCTTCTGCCATGCAAGCATGGTTATGAAAATCAATCTCCTAAATGCAGGTTCCTGTCCACAGACAATACAAAAAGTGGAAGAAGTATAAAGTTTTCAAAAGCAGAGAGAGTGTGTATACAGATAATAAGAAATGTTATGAAGTATATACAATTAATATACAATTAAACCACAACGTCAATTCAAAACAGCGCAGAAAAAAATGCAAAAAAGGGGAACTGATTCCATCAGTGACTCACTGAACCCAAAGATCAATTCAAGACAGAACAAACATGATGCTAAAATATTACAGGAAGTCACAAACCTTGAGGCATGGATGAACTTCAGAACTATCCCTCGACAAGAACCTAAAGCAGCAGTACTCCACCAAATTCCGGGAATCATTATATACAGATTCAGGAACAAGTGCTTTAAATATCTTCTGCATTTTCAGCCCGGTCAATCCATTCATCCTGCATATTTATATCATGAAAAGTAAATCCAGATTTTACTCATCTGACAATAGAGAGACACTAGGTCACTCCTTGAAAGGATCGAGAGCAGAACATTAAGTAGAATACTTTGTGAGAATACTAAACTTCTAAGAGGAATATAACAATGGAGACTAGATAGTCATATCCTCTCCACATCGATTCCAGACGTGCTTTAATATATGCATAAAACCATGTAAAGTCAACCAAGGGGACATTTTTCTAGAATCTCTCCAGTAGTGGAACGATGATTATTTCAGGATAAAGCTACAAGAATTCTCTATACTTCTCCAGCGCAAATTCCCGATTTTAAGAAAATCTGTTTCTACTGTGCCATTTTCAAGCACCTGATTACCACATTCAACATTTAAAAGGAATTAAAATTTAAAAATATTCTTTGAGTACTTCTCAAAATATAACACAAAGATCTAAAATACTCAAATTGTTGCATGTGACAATATGTTATGCAAAATGTGAATTGGAAAAGGATGGAAAGCGTGGTTCTGACTAACTAGAGACTTCTGATCGACTTAGATTTTAGTGTACAAAGCGTAACACTTAATTAGACTACCTAATAACAGTGGCGATGATAATGATTATTCACAATGACAACACAGTTAGCCATAGAAACAGTATAGATCATTTGCTAATCTGAAGTTTGCATACTGCGCACCATGTTCTAACTCTATGACGACAAATCAGTTAACATAATGCTGGTGCCTGGCATCACTGTTCCCTTATCCTTCACCCATATTTTCCCCTATGACAAATGTGTTATTCCCCATAATACAGAGATCAAATGATCCAAACCAAATAAAAGGTCCTCATGGACCACAAAAAGCTCAAACTATCAAGCATGAAGCTGTATGTCAGCATTTGAGAGCCGTCACTTTGTGAAAAAAGAGAAAAGGATAGGTCTATATCCACTATTTGTTTTTACCTTACCAGCACTCTTCTGCAATGGGGATCAGACCTAGGAAATGTCCTTTAATACTCCTCTTTTTCATAGGTCAAACAAACTTAGCTTAAATGAAATCAATCCAAACGAATTTTTCCCCTGTTAAAAACAGGAGCAGCTACACACTAGCCACCAATCTAAGCAACTTTAAACGACAAATGGGTTCAACACCTAATGCCTTCACCTGCTGAATTGCTCAATGGAAACAATAGCGGCTAAAGATAGATTCCCATTTGGTGTTGCACTATCAATTGTCTGTTCTGCCATGAAGATGTCATCTGTATCTTCAGTATCAAGTATATTTCCAGGATTAGGCTTTCTATCTTGTACAGTTTTCACCAGCGGAGAAGTCACTTCACTCAAGAAGTCTTGGGTCTTTGATAGCCATTGGTTTAAGGTTTCTTGCACAACAGCTGTCCAGCAAAAAACATGTTTCACACAAGCTAGATTAAAGCAATGAAAAAACACACTCTTAAAATTATCTATGATACGTGCGTATATTATGACATGAAACGAGGCCCTCCACAACGCCCATAACAGGCAAAGGAAAGACTTCTAAGAAGAAAATTTTCACAAATGATAAGACTTAAAGCCTCCCAGGTCGCATGCCTCTAGAGTTTGATACTCTCTACGACACACACATTGCATTAGTATAACGTCTTAAAAATAAGTCAAACCCTTACTGAACGGTCGTTGAAAACACTGCATTGTGTAATTGTGTTGCAACCGTTAAGTTGGAATTTTATTCAAATAGTTGAGTTTGGGAATTCCCTACACAACGAAGAGTATGCTTCCTCTGCAAGTGAGTGTTCAACTCCCTTGTTGCAAAACTTTATAGTGTATTGTTTCCTGGGGGTATTTTAACTCGTTTTTCTGGGCTTTGGAGACACACTGACACATGCATTTATCAGGGAGGGTTTTCACTGGTTCTCGTTTACAGTCAAGTCCTCAAACCGCTATTATTGCAATTCCCCTTATCGGTGGCTAATCCCATCTCACCAGCATAGATGGAGACCGAAGTACCAAACCATCCTAAAATCTGTATCTTTACTGTTGCTTGTTGTCCTCTGATTTGCCTACGAATCGCTGTGGTTAATTGCACTTGTGGATATATCTTTCTAGATTACGAATGTTCATGGCCATTGTTTAATACTCAGTAATTACATCTGCCAGAAGCTTTAACCACTAAACAACTAAAGTTGCATCACAGCCAATGAAGCTTGAGCAAAACCTTAAATAGGTAACTGCACCAAGGAAATATGGGTACTTCATTACAAGTTTATCAAGACAACTCTACTGAGCCCCTCAAAACTATTTGTTCCTAATCTATAGTACCATGTAATGGTATGACACTTTCCAGGAATAGAAAGTAGAGTACTTTATAGCATCAGTAATCAATAAAACTCAGAGAAATATGATATCTGCACGTTATTTAAATTTACCCATCTGATAAAAGAACTTTAGCTATCAAAGAACCCAAAACATATATTTCAAGAAACTACCAAACATATAGGATAAACACTAGCAAACAACAATAGAAAGAGAAGAGCTTTAATTATCTACTTACCGGAATCAATTTCATTGAGCTTCCACCGCTTATCAACCCAAGACGGACCCACGAGCCTGAACTGAGACTTGTGGTCTGAAGGAGGAGGAGGAGAATTTGCAGCACAGCACTTGATCTCACAGAAATTTCCATGGCTGAAGGGGATTAAACGGAAGCTAGGCCATGGATTGAAATGGGTTACAGAGAGTTTTGAGTGCATCTATAACCAACTCTTCTGATTTCCAAGATTCAAGTTTTGGTTAGTTTGAGCTGAAAATAGAGGATTATACACTTTTATTGCACTCGAACATACTCCTATATAGAAGTATGAATGAATATGCAGCAGAAATAAAGATGGGCATGAAATGGAACTGAGGGGGTCCCTTGGTAAAGAAAGAGGGTACAAGACGCAAGTAGTTGATTACTACTGCCACCACCGTCCATACATATTTGTCCGGTCTATAAAATGAGAACTCAAATTAATATATTTATTTTAAAAAAAATTTATTTTTTTTATAAATTAAAAGAATTCATCAATATCTAGTGAATTATTGAAAAAAATTTAAAATTTTCTTGCAAAAATTATATTATTTTTATGTCCTCATTTTACAGATCGGATAAACATTTTGGGACGGAGGAAATACTATTTTTTTGGGCATTTTCTGCTGAGTGCCGGAGACCTTTTTGTACGGTTGGGTGCAAATTAATAGATAACGTCCATTATTTTAGTCCTTTGTAATACTCCGTTAGTTTCTTTTCGGATTTTTCCTGTTTTTCACCTTTTTAAAATTGTTTTGATTTTAAGGGTGAGTTCACGCTCTATTGACTAACCAATATTTTTGGTACGTTCGTTATTCAGTTCAAAAAATTTCACTATTGAACACAACACAACTCATTTCTTCTAACAAAATGGTACTATTTTTTATATTTTTAGAGAAAATGAAATAGTATTTTAACATTACTTTAAAGACATAAAATATAGCGTGAACTCAATAAGAAGATATCAGAGGAAATGGAAATGAAGGGAAAATACAGAAGACGAAAAATGGACTGTTTTCTGGGTGCTTGCTAATTTTGGTACCATTCTAGGCTTCTAACACGTGTAGGGAGGAAGAGGAAAATAAGATAACATATATTTCATGGCAGAAATTATTAAAATAGCGGGTCAATATCGTAAAAGTTTATGTGAAAAATGTTTGAAGTTGGAATTCAGCGTGTACAATAGGTATTAAGTAGTACAATCTATTTACAAAATATATACTCAGAATAATATCTCAAGAAAATTGAAGTCTATAAATAAAATTTTGACACAGCTCCATCTCAGAGTAGACTCATGTCTAATTGATCACATTTTTATGCAGCATTAAGCACCATGTATTTTTTTTGTTGACGCAGGACTTTACTTCGTCTTGATTATTTTATTATCGTGCACTAAAAATATTTCACTTAAAGCTAGAGTTATGAAGTTAAATTATCATTAAGCCCCTTCGAGTACTTAATCACTCTGAATTAACAATGTTTAAGATGCATGATTAGATTTTACTACTATTATTTGTCTTTGTCAGTCCATTCTACCAGCCAACATTCTAGGAAGAACCCGCCTGATCCTAGAATACTAAACTAGCTGATTAACCAGTCTTCCCTTTAATTACACCCCCACAAAACTTCTAGACTTTCAGGCCAACCAAATAACAATGGAAAATGTTAGTAATATCCGCCTAAGATTATGAGTAGATAAAATGTGCATTGTTGTTCGAAAAAAATGTATTGATATTTATAAAAATGTAAATCAATTAATATCCATGAAATATGTATTAATATTAGAACTTGTTTTAAATTATTGGTATATTTTCATTTGCCTAGTAACCGGAGGTTAGCAATAATAATAAGAGAACGAGAGAAACATATTCAGGCTCCGTTTCGGAAACATTCTTAAAAAATAAGTACTTATTTTGCCACTTCTCATTCAAAAATAAGAAGGGTCATCCCACAAAATCCAAATAAAAAGTTTCTTTCATATTTTCAAACTTAAAAATAATGTAAATGAAAAAAAAAATTCAATTTTTTTTGCACTGCATTAAATATCTCAATGAGATCTATCAAACAAGATCCATAGTGGTAGGAAAATTATTTACGTAAACACATGATTTTTGAGCTTGAAGTTGTCTTATACAGAAAATAAGACTGTTGCTATGATAATGGGCGCCGACGGAGAGAAATCGTACCGGCGGCCGTATCGGGCCGTCTCCGGCCACCGGACGGCCAATCCAAGCCGTCCAAAAATTCTAAAAAAAAAAACCGAGGGGGCCATGGAGGGAATCAACGGCATCCGAGGTGTGTAGGGTGCTTGATCCGAACACCATTTTCCGTGTATATATGATCAAGCACCCTACACGGAAAAGAGGTGCTCATATCAAGCAACTTACACACCTCAAATGCCGTTGATTCCTATGTTAGCCCCCTCGTTTTTTGTTTTTAGAATTTTTGGACGGCTCGGATCGGCCGTCCGGTGGCTGGAGATGGCCCGCCGCGACCGCCGGTACGATTTCCCTCCCTGCCCGGTCGGTACCTATATAAATTCTTCCAAAATAAGTATCAGTCTTCTTATTTTTCGGAATAAGCCTTCTTATTACACAAAAAATAAGTTCTTATTGTGTTTCTGGAACGGGCTCTCAGTGGTCTCGATGTTAAGCGCAATTTCAACCATCTGTTTCGGTAATCAATGGCTCGGATTTAAAAAAAAATATTCATGAGAATCTATGAATAATTATTTTAAAATCTGGACGATTCAAAATACTTTTAGACGCACGCAATTAAGTACCGTAAATTTTATTTATAAATTGCTCCGTAAAAAAGTTTTTCTCTAATAATAATAATTCATCAAAGTAAACCAATGACCTCTCCATTGCTCCAATCCAACTCACCATTTTCCAATGGCCTTTTTATCTTCTCACTCATCAATCCTCACCACCACTCACTCTACCTCCACGCTCTCACTCCCCAAACTCCTCCATTGCCACCACTCCTCCTCCTCCTCAGCCACCAGGCCCACCGCCCTCTCTTTCCCCAACAAACCCACCACCACCCAACACACCCACAACCTCTCCACCACTTCAGTCCCTATCAACAAATGGAGGACCAATGTCTCTTTCTTTCCCACTTTCTTGAAGAAACCCAAAGACGCAAAACCCATCAAAGATGAGCTTCTTGAGGCCATTGCACCGCTCGACCGAGGTGCGGATGCCACCCCTGAGGACCAGCAAAGAATCGATCAGGTTGGTTTCTTGTATTTTTCACTCAAGTATATCATTTGGGTTTGTGGGGTTGCCTTCATTTCTTTGTTTTTGGATTAATTTGAAGTGAATGAAATGAGCTGGTTTTGGAATTCATATGGCCTGGTTTGTTTGGAACCTATAGAAAAGAAGGAAAGTATAAAAATTTCCCTCCCCTTGTTTGGTTTGAGAGAGAAAAGAAGAGAAAATGGCAAAATTGAGTTCAATGAATAGTGAAATTTTCCTCTCAATTTTCTCCCATTTTCTTTCATAACCATTTTCCTTTCGTTTCTCCCACTTTCCCCAAGTTCCAAAGGGAAAAGGAAAGAAAGAAAGAAAAAAAAACAAAGGAAAGAAAGAAAGTTCTAAATTTGAATTTTAGTTAGCGTTTGGTTTATGGAATGGGGAAAGACTCAGGTTTAGTTGAATTAGGCTCCGGTGAGTGGAATTTCTGCTGTTCTGAGGTGTTATTTTACCCACCTAGAGGGTTGAGAAACCAACTAGTTGTATGAGAATCCAACTCAGTTTTTGGTGAAACAAGGAACTGAGTTCACGGTGTGTGTGTTGGGAAAGACATGAGGCCCCATATTTCATTGTATAATAACCGATAAAATTGGACATTAAAGAACTTGGAGTACTATAAGAGCCCAGAAAAAGGTGGGAATCCATGAAGGAAGGAATAGGTCTCTACAAAGGGAAGACCACAACCTCCAGGCCGACCACAAACCTCCACGCGGGAGGGATACTTAAAACAACACAACAGAAACTTCCCCAACCAAAGGAAAAAGAACGGGTTCTGTGTTCAATTTTCCAGCCATTGCAGCTCTACCGATCAGCAATCCTTAGAGTTCATGATCGAGACAGTTAATGAAGTTCCCAACAGAATTTTGCATCTTTGTGACTGCTTTCTGAAATTCTGCGTGTTTGCCATGACTAGCTATGTCACCGAAAATTCTTGAACAATTACAATTCCCTGTATACTTCCATATCGCATTGTTTCTCATTGTTGATGCTTATGCAGTTCCAGCCATCTCAACTAAAGAGACACACATGCATACATATGCAGTTATATGTTGTACTTGTAGTGTCCAAACTAAACCCCGGCTGCTACAACATTCAATTGCTGCTAGATTTCAATCTTGAGTAGACTCTTATAAATAGGAATTGGTAAAGCTGGCGTTGATGTTCCTATAAGCTGCAGACTGCACTAATATTGTGATACAACAGCTGATGGAATGACATGAACTTATGCTTCTTGTTGTCTGCTTCCTTTCGAACTTATTCTTGATAGATTGCTAGAAAACTTGAAACAGTCAATCCGACAAAGGAGCCACTCAAATCTGATTTACTAGATGGGAAATGGGAACTTATCTACACAACTTCAACATCAATACTGCAAACCCAGGTATGCTAATGTTGTTACGGTTTTATGTTGTCAATTCGATTAATGTCTCGAGTTTTAGTACTATATTTTAGGAAAATGTTGGGCGAGTTGATTGACAATGATTAAATATATGAATGTAGCAAAGTATTGTTACATACAACATAAGTTTCATGGGTTGTCTCTGATGGTTGATTTAGTTTTCTAAGAGTTACTATTATTGGAAAGATATTGGTTAAGAAAAGGAGAAAATAAAACAACCTCCTATAAAAGGAAGCACAGATATGAACACATTGATGTAAAGAAACTTTACTAGGAAATACTTGGTAATTTAGGAACTTAAACAAAAAATCCTCTATTTCTCTCTCCCTGACTAATCTTTTTTCGTAGGCGCCGAACATTAAGGCTTGGTTTCACTTACCTTATGTTATTGTCTTGGTTACTGTTAGGATCAAAGCGCGCACAAACACGATTCATGAGTATCAAACAGTAAAGAAATCGACACAGCAATATACGTGGTTCCCCAAAACCGGGTACGTCCACGGGAGCGAGAGAGCAGTCTTTTGTTATTGATGATCATAGTACATAGGATTTTACAATAGAGCAATATTTATACCTCCTCTATTCCTACCCTTATAACTCCGCACCATACCGCCCCCCCGCACCCCCCTAAATTACGGAACGTCTGGGCCTTCGGCCCAATCTACTTTGGAACCGTGATAGGCCAGTTGCATCGCTCCGTTCCGTTCCGCTACGCTCCACTCCACTACGCTCGCAATTAGCCCTTATTGTAGAACTTCTCTATACCTCTCATGTATGAGCCACAAGTCCTAACTGTTACAAAGTTAATCTTTGTGACAATGAGAATCGTTCAATGCCTCTGCATTTTTTCTAAAGCTGTCCCGCCATTTTGTAGTTATTTTTTGGTTAAAAGGAGCTGAAATTAAATTAACTAGTAATCAAAGAGTACACAAGGCTAGGGTTCAAAACCCTCTGGGCATCCGCCCTTAATTGAATAGAAATACAACTAGGCATAGAATCGAAAACATGAAAACTGAAGTCTCTCCGGTAGCCAAGGTTGGCTAAGCGGTCCGCACATGAGTTGCCTTTGCGAAAATTATGGCTCACTTTCTCCACTCCCAGACGCCGCAAAAGGAACCTGCAATCATTTACAAGAGCACTAAGATGGTGGGTATCCGACTATCCAGACATATTGTAGAGAGTAAATTAACCAACACCATTGAGTCTGATTCGACTTTTAGATTTTTCAATCCTAACTCGTGAGCTAAATTCAACCCGTCTTGCATTCCCCATAACTCCGTCGCCAAGCTAGTACCCGCTCCTATGTTGTGACAGAACCCCGCTATCTAGTTACCAAAATGATTTGCTCCCAAGACCTTTCTGCTTCTCTCTTGCTTCTCTTTATTGGTAATTACTAATTACTTACAAGATGGCGCCATGACAGAGACCCAAATTCCTAAGATCAAGGACAAACTACCAAGCCATCAATGTGGATACACTAAGAGCTCAAAACATGGAATCTTGGCCATTCTTCAACCAGGTACTGCCCTAAGTCATGAATGTTGTTGTTTATGTTCTTTTTGCCCTTTAAGTGAAGCACTGAGAGTCATCAATCTTGAAACGGAAACTGGGGTGGGCTAGTTGAAGGTTCCACGTGTCGGCCTACATCTTGCTCTACATATTTCTCTTCTCTGAGGCTAATGTAAGAAGCTCTTTTAGTGTGATAATGGAGTGAAGTTGATTGCCTTTACAATATTGTTTGCTTTTGGTGTATTTTGTTTTCCGTTTTGATATATATGGGTAATTTTGTTCGTCAAAATAAAATAAAATAAAAAAGACCTGGCCCTTATCAGCTTTTTTTTTTTGATCGAACTAGTTGATCTTAACTGATTTTCTTTATCTTTCTAAGCACCATATAGGTGTTAAGAAACAAATTACAGTTGGGCCAAACTTCACATGCTCAGCCCAGATAAAATTTTGGACTAGATTTGGGTGGGGTGCGCCAAGCCGAGGCAGTAGTGCAACACCAAGGCGACGCGTGAGAAGCCCCAATAGCAAGCTATTGTGATGGGCCCTCCCCCTCAAAAAATTAATTTAATATCGTGTGGGCCGATGACCCACGTATCAGATATTAAACTGATAAGAACAGATACTACACTTGATCTTAGCCAAAAGGCCGAGAAAGGTATGCTTCTCCCACTATCAGCCCATTCCTTTTATACATCACTCAACTCCTTTTCTTGTTTCACTTCCCCAATGTGGGACTAAACCAAAACAATAACCCAGAACCACCTTTCTCTCTCTCTCTCAGTAACCCAGAACCACCTCTCTCTCAGTAACCCAGAACCACCTCTGTGTGTGTGTGTGTGTGTGTGTGTGTGGCTAATGTTGAAGCAAATGTAAGAAGCTCTTTTAGTGTGATAATGGAGTGAAGTTGCTTGACTTACTGAGTTGTTGTCCCAGTTGTTCAATTATAGTGTTTCTTGCCCTTATCACCTTTTTTTTTGATCGAACTAGTTGATCTTAACTGATTTTCTTTATCTTTCTAAGCAACATATAGGTGTTAAGAAACAAATTACAGTTGGGCCAAACTTCACAGCTGTTAAGAAACAAATTACAGCTGGGCCAAACTTCACATGCTCAGCCCATATAAAATTTTGGACTAGATTTGGGTGGGGTGCGCCAGGCCGAGGCAGTAGTGCAACACCAAGGCGACGCGTGAGAAGCCCCAATAGCAAGCTACTGTGATGGACCCTCCCTCTCAAAAAATTAATTTAATATCGTGTGGGCCGATGACCCACGTATCAGATATTAAACTGATAAGAACAGATACTACACTTGATCTTAGCCAAAAGGCCGAGAAAGGTATGCTTCTCCCACTATCAGCCCATTCCTTTTATACATCACTCAACTCCTTTTCTTGTTTCACTTCCCCAATGTGGGACTGAACCAAAACAATAACCCAGAACCACCTCTCTCTCTCTCTCTCAGTAACCCAGAACCACCTTTGTGTGTGTGTGTGTGTGGCTAATGTTGAAGCAAATGTAAGCTCTTTTAGTGTGATAATGGAGTGAAGTTGCTTGACTTACTGAGTTGTTGTCCCAGTTGTTCAATTATAGTGTTTCTTGCCCTTATCACCTTTTTTTTTTTTGATTGAACTGGTTGATCTTAACTGATTTTCTTTATCTTTCTAAGCAACATATAGGTGTTAAGAAACAAATTACAGTTGGGCCAAACTTCACAGCTGTTAAGAAACAAATTACAGCTGGGCCAAACTTCACATGCTCAGCCCAGATAAAATTTTGGACTAGATTTGGGTGGGGTGCGCCAGGCCGAGGCAGTAGTGCAACACCAAAGCGACGCGTGAGAAGCCCCAATAGCAAGCTACTGTGATGGGCCCTCCCCCTCAAAAAATTAATTTAATATCGTGTGGGCCGATGACCCACGTATCAGATATTAAACTGATAAGAACAGATACTACACTTGATCTTAGCCAAAAGGCCGAGAAAGGTATGCTTCTCCCATTATCAGCCCATTCCTTTTATACATCACTCAACTCCTTTTCTTGTTTCACTTCCCCAATGTGGGACTGAACCAAAACAATAACCCAAAACCACCTCTCTCTCTGTGAGTGTGTGTGTGTGTTTGTTGCTAATGTTGAAGCAAATGTAAGAAGCTCTTTTAGTGTGATAATGGAGTGAAGTTGCTTGACTTACTGAGTTGTTGTCCCAGTTGTTCAATTATAGTGTTTCTTGCACCAATATCTTCCCCTTAATTCACCGCACTTTTCTACAGGTTACTGCAGATTTAACCCCTCTGAATGCAAGAAAGGTGGCTGTGAAATTTGATTTTTTCAAAATAGCAGGCCTGGTACGTCTCCTTCTTTGTCTTAATATCTTGTGGCTGTCAAATCTGAAAGCGGGCGTGGTTATATGCTCATTTTGTAAGGTCTTCAGTAACTTACTTTCCTTCAATATACAGATACCTATTAAAGCTCCGGACAGAGCTCGAGGTACATTGGATATTACTTATTTGGATGAAGAATTGCGGTGAGTTCATGTTCTTGCTTTGACTACTTTTGCAAACTTGGAGTTTTTAGCAATTTAACTCTATTAATATTCATCAAAAAACTACAATCCGTCTCTTTTTCAGTGAAGATTACTTTTCTTTTAGGTCCACCAACCCTTAGTAAGAGCCTCAAAAAAAATTCTAATTTTACCATCGAACTGGTTAGACCTAAGGAAGGGGATAACAGATGTTAATATCTATCCTTTTCTTTTTAATATCTAAGGAAGGCCTGATACCCGAGCAATGGGTGGTGTCCCAGTTGGTCGGGAGCCCTATACCTAGCTCATTTCCATGTTCAAAAAAAGAAAAAAAAAAGAAAGGAAAGAAGGCCTTATGACCGATGTTAGTATCTTGTTTTTTCTAAACAGAAAAACTGAAAACATTACGGAATAGACTCTTAGTGGTTAGATGGAATTGCAACTGGGAGCTGTTGTCCCCTTTTTTGCGGCGACATTTGCTTTGCCTGCCATGAATTTTAGTCGTTCATGAACCATTTTTTCCTTTTCCATCTACAGAGTATCGAGAGGTGACAAAGGCAACTTGTTCATCTTGAAAATGATCGACCGTTCTTATCGAGTCCCTGTCTGAAAAGCATATATACACATACGGTGGCGGAATTTCTCCCGCCTTTCCTTGTATAAGACTCACGTATAAATCAAAACTTGCAATACTTACAGAGCTTGCCCTCTTAGCTTTCTTCCTTAGTTCCGTTTAATTTTTTCTTCTTCCGTTTTATTTTTAAAATTTTCGTTCTGTTTATTTTTTCACGGTAAATTTTTCGTTCTCATGTATGTATGTTTTGGATTAGTGCAATAATAGTTAAAAATATGAACGAGAAATCCCATCTGGGATTAGCTTATCAAAGTCATTTTATTGGGAAAATTAGCCATAACGATAGTAAAATAGTTTTCATTTAGGGGAAGGAAGCTAACAAAATAGTTTTCGGTAGAGATCCTTCAACTTTTTGAGTTTTTTAGCCATAAGGCCAAAACATTTTTAGGCACTTTTATAGAATTTTAAGGTTTTAGTGGTTTAGGCACTTTCATAGGATACCCTAGAGTGTTAGGTACTTTCATATATTGGGGTACCATAGGATTTTAGGCACGTTTATAAGGTACTTTAGGATTTTAGGCACTTTTATAAGGTATCATAGGGTTTTTAGGCACTTCCATAGGCACATTTGTCATTATATTTGATTGCAAAAGGTGTTTGTCCTTAAGCTCAAAAAATGTAAATATGAGAGATTTTTGGTTAAGTTTCCTTTTATTTTATTTTTGTCCCAAAAATATTTACTCCCGTTCCGAATTGTTTGGAACGGAATTGTTTTGGTCCCTCTTCGGGATTCTAATTTGTTAAAAGTACATGGAATAATTACAATAATATCAAATCTCAATGTGCTCATTTTTCAAATTTACGCCTTGTTTTATAAATGTGGACATAATTAGGAACGGAGGGATAGTTAACATTAATATTTGGTCTGCACATGAACTTGGTATATGCATATGCACGAACGGACTGTTGGGTCCAAAATCAGAATTGAGCAACTTTTCCTTTTGTTTATTGTTTGTTCTTGGTGTATTTTGTTTATTGTATTTCGTCAAAAAAAAAAAAAAAAAAACGAAGAACCTGTCTTTCAAATTTTGGGCCAGAAGCAGATTACAGTTGGGCCAAACTTCACATGCTAGAGCCAGAAAAAAATTTGAACTAGATTTGGGTGGGGTGCGCCAGGCCAAAGCAATAGTGCAACACCAAGGCGACACGCGAGAAGCCCCAATAGCAAGCTATTGTGATGGACTCTCTCCCCCTGTAAAAATTAATTTAATATCATGTGAGCCGATGGCCCACGTATCAGATATTAAACTGATAAGAACAGATACTACACTTGATCTTAGCCAAAAGGCCGAGAAAGGTATGCTTTAAACAGTAGCAGCCCATTCATTCTATACATCACTCAACTCTTTTTCTTGTTTCACTTCCCCGATGTGGGACTGAACCAAAACAGCAACTCTCTCTCTCTCTCTCTCTCTCTCTCTCAACAGCATCTCTCTCTCTCTCTCTCTCTCTCTCTCTCTCTCTCTCTCTCTCGGACTGAACCAAAACAGCAATCAATCTCTCTCTCCTGAACCAAAACAGCAACTCTCTCTCTCTCTCTCTCGGACTGAACCAAAACAGCAATCAATCTCTCTCTCTCTCCATAAACAGCCCAGACTCTTTCTCTCCAATATATTTCGTGGGGAAGAAAGGGTTTAAATCAGTGATCAGTGTAAGAGTTCAACCACATTTTGGAACTTTTCAAAGGGAAGAAGGGGTTTAAATCAAATAAGTGATCAGTGCAGGAGTTCAACCAGAGAAGAATGTAATTTTGAAACCCAGAGAGAGAGAGAGAGAGAGAGAGAGAGAGAGAGAACTCTTCAACAGAAGCTAAACTTGAAATGAATTTATATCGAGGAACTTGGTCTTCTACACTAAGCTTTTCTTCTTGTTTATCGACACCACCCCAACATTGTTACAACTAGACTGCTAAGAAAAGCTAAAAAAAGGCTAGCAGAATTTGTATTTTACATTATACTATGTCGATGTTTTCGGATGCAAAAAGGGTGGAACGGTTTGTGTCTTCACACGTCTCTCTCTTCAATTCGAACCAGATTGAAATTATAGAGGAACTGTGCTATGAAACTGCATCGTTCTCCATGTGCGGTTGATCCTCTTGCACTATTTCCTCGACTGGGTTCTGTTTGGCCCAGACAGCTGCATCTGAATATCCATCCTCAAATAGCTTATCAAGAATATGATCCTCTGCTGGCTCTAGTGCCCAATTGAAAAGCTGAAATTTTTCGGGAGCCGCAAAATTATCAATGGTTTATACTCAAAAAAAGGTAACTTTCATTAGCTGCGGTATATGTTTACCTCTCTGGGAGTAGCCCTATTTTCAGGGTTGCAATCGGGACTAATACCAATCCCTTCATATCCCAATCGACTGGCTGGAAATGCACAAACGCGAATCTGCAAATTAAGCAGAAATAATGAACAATCATACACCACCTAAAGAAGAAGGGACTATAATACATGCACAAGAAATCCATTGTCTTATTCTTTCTTTCTGTCATTTGGAATTCGGGAAAAAGGTACCAGTGCCATAAAACAGAAAAAACGCAACTGCAAGAACAAAAGTTCAAAGAGTTAAAACAACAAATTGTAGGTAAGACGACTCTACTAAACTGTTTCCTAAAGTAATCCTAGGATAATTAAAATACCACGGTCTACGGGCTAATAGACAATAGTGTTCGAAGGGAAGCATAATTCAAATGCTCCGCAGTTAACCAGTTCAGCATATTCAATCTGAAAAATACAATTGAATTAAGCATCCAGGAATATGCAATTGTTTAACCCATCAGACTCTGAAGAGATTACCAGTTCAGAAAGAAAACAGGGATTCTAGCTTTTTGTAGGAGTGATCATCGGATAGAGTTCCAATTTGGGTTACACAAACACACCACCGAAAAAAATAAAAACAGCAAAGCAATCTCCCTGATGGTTGGGAGTGGAAAGAGATAGGCTCAAGTTATAGTAATAGAAGGACTGAAGCGCTCTAGTTCAATACAACGATTGGTCCCATAGATAAGCTTTTTCATCAAAGCAAACACCTAGTGGTTAGAACCTGACATCAAGAAGAAAGGTATGCAACATATGGTTCATCTCTACAGCTAATCAACAACCATAAGACATCTTCGCAACTCATTCATTAAGTATTTAAGTTATTTTCTCTAAAGAATCATTGCACAAGATAAAACTCAGAGATACCGTCTGAGTTGCAGACGTGGGTGGCATAAACAATGTCAAAGCCCCATCAACGCAAAGTTTATTCCGAAACATTGTAGCTGGTCTTGGAGCAAGATATCTGCATTGAGTTACAAGTTTAGTTCAACTTCATCAGATAAACTAATCTTTTGTGGGAGGACAAAGAGCTTTGAAAAAGGTACCCTGGGATGAAGGATGAAGTAAACAAAGCATTAATAAAATCTTCTTTTGATTCAAACTGATCAATCAGCAAGCCTCTAGGCCTCCAAAGTATCTGTGTTACAGCAACTGTGAACCAAAAAAACAATAGTTTCAACTCTCACACTTCTGTCGGTAATTAAGGCTAGTTTCACATACGTGAGGGGGGGAAGAAGGATAGTTCTTGCAAATGGTTTATGGAAAACATTTCACTTCATCACTGGTCCTGCCCAGAATTTATAAAGTTTGTTATAATATACGAATCCAAATACGCAGGTACTTTGAAAACACTAAACATACGCATACACAAAGAAATAGATCAAGTATCATCCTGCCAATCAATAAGTGAGGCCACGTACCGGAGGACTCTACAGCCCGTTTGCTTTGAGGGATTTGTTGGCAAATGATAAGGAATGGAGGGAAAAGGGAAAACCTCACTTGTTTGGGTTGTGAGAAATCATATGTGCATAAAACATTTCTAGCAAAAGTGGTGAGATTTGGCAAGAAATAGTGAAATATCAAAAACACTTATTTTCTTTTCACACCTCCATTCCAAATGGACCCTTAAGGTCACATGCGAATCGGATAGTTTTCAAGTTCAAACTTAATTCTACAACACTGATTTCCCATTTTTGTGCATAGCACACACATTGCCAACTCACTAGGGTAAGCCACTCTGATCACTTAAAGAAAGCATTTTATATTACTAGTCAACCATGAATACAGGCAAGGGAGGGAAAATTAATCTCACCACGAACCCTGCCATTGGATCGAGTATGCACATCATCTGGCAGAAACTTGTCTAGAACGTCTCTTAGAACAGCCTAAACACAAAAACAATGAGCACGTTAAATACTTCAATTTTTATATAGAAACAACACTTTGTTCCAACTACCCACAGGGTTTCACTCTCTTAGTAACCAACTAGAAAATGCCACGTTTATGCTGATATTGGCCAATCTCAAAATTCAATGTTACCCAGTCCGTCCACATTTGTTTGTCCTTTTTTGACAATTCTGCCCTTTTATCAGATCAAAAAATAATTTCTTTTGTGGGAAAAAAAGTTCAAGAATTTCTTCAACAATCCAATGATCTCAATTACTCTTATGTACAAAGTATTCAAAATCACTAGCAAAAAATGAATTAAAGAGTATAGATGCTTATTTGAGGTGCCCAAAAGAGTGAGAATGGACAATAAACGGGGATGGAGGGGGTATCAAACGAAATAATTCTTCTTGAGAAAAGCTCTCCCAAGTTGTAGTCATGCTACTAAATTCCATCCCTACAATAACAAGGATTATACTCTCACCTAAATGCTCGGAAATAAAAGCCCAATGGCAACAGGGTGCTAAAACCCCGTACAAGACAACATGGAAAGCAATCAATTTGCACCAAGTGCAATCAATTTATGCACTAAGCAGTTAAGCTCAAACGTGTATCCTAGTACTCTTCACATTTGCCGCTAGATGCGATGCTTTGTTATCTATACCGTCTCATTTCATGAAGTTGCCCTCAAGAATGGTGTTTACTTATCCACAAAAAGAGTGCAACATACCCCAAGCCGAAATGCAGTTCCTCTCAGCCGGCAATCTTTAGCCAATATTTTGGTAGCTTTCAAAGCCTCTTGCATACTAGCTCCAGAGGCGATTACAGCACACACAATAGCGCCAGCAGACGAACCAGCCAATGGTGTTGTGTCCTGTTTCAAAACAGAAGGCATTTCCAATTTTCCATCTATGAAGAACAAAGTTGTAACTTAAATCCTAAGCATCCAATACGGGGTAACAGTACTCTGATTCTGTTGCCCTTAGTAAAAATCAAGTAGTTAACATAACGTTGGTTCACTGGAATGAAAGCTAGACTTAATAACCATTGCCTTTGAATATCATTCGGACGTCTGGCGAATCAGGTGGATGGCATTGGCATTCCATTGGAAGGCCAAATAATGCCCATTTCAATGCATCCCGAAAACATTTCAGCCAAACAAACACTACCTTAAAAGAAAAAACCCATCACATATACTCCGTATCTTCTCCAAACACTCCCCCAAGTCCCAATTTGCTTTTTTTTCTTTTCCTTTTTGGAAAGCAAACCCCAACTGCATTTTAACCACAACAATTATTCAAATAAACTGAGCAACGTAAAGAAAGAGGGAAAAAAAACCCCAAGGGGTTGGCGAACTTAGGATTTGCTATCTATTAACACCCAAGTCCGCGATAGTGGACGGTGAAATTGGTTCCAGGATTTGTCACGTAAGTTGGCTTGGACTCTGACTTATCATCAAAAAAAAAAAAATGAAGGAACGGAAAGAAAGAAAAAAAGCCTAAGTATTGCCGACCTTAATGTAACCCTTGTCAAGAAGCAACTGCGCAACCCCCAGATAGTACGGAAACAAAAGCCCAGCCGCAGCGAAGCTAAACCCCGGACTCGTCGTCACCGCCTTCCTCCGCCTTCTCTCCTCCTCCGCCTCCACGTCCTTCTCTCTCCTCTCCCAAACCACATCCTTATCATCCTCAACCACCGCCAAAATCCCCTCCTTCCTCCCCCGCCAAAAATACTTCTCCCTCTCAACAACTCCACGCCCATTTCTAACTCTGGGTTTCACGAACCAAGACGCGATTCCCAGGAACAGCTCCCCCGTGGCCACCATGAACGACTTCTTATCCAGGTCGGTGATTGGATTGGGGTTTTGAGAGTGATTTTGGATTTGGGTGTTTGTTGGGAAGTGGAGTTGGAAGACGGGGATGAGGATGGAGGAGGGGCGGAGAGAGCAACAGGGGTTGGAGAGGAAGAGACAGGAGGATGGGGATGGCATCGGAGAAGGAGAGGACAAGGAGGAGGCGGAGTCAACGGGGTTTTCTCCTGGTTTGGGTGGTCGTCTGAAAAGCATCGCGACGGTTTTGGTGCTTGATCGAATTTGTGATCGCATGCAGTTTATAGCAGTATCACCGTAGCATTGCTCTGCTGTTGTGACTGTTGTGTGTCTGTCTGTTCGAATGATGAGAGAGAGAGAGAGAGGGGGGGGGGGGGGTGTGGGGCGGAGAAAGTTGGGCAGATGGACACTGCTTTTTCTCTTCTTCTTCCTCCCGAAAACACTACGGGGACCGAGAAGCGAGAACCGATTGAGTACCAACCGATTGTGGGACCTACTATGGGTTTACCGCAAACAATCTAACCCGTTGATTATTTTATACATATTTTTTTGAGTGTGTCTGTTACATTTCAGAAATGTTACACATACAGTAAAAGTGCACAGATTTTGTGCACAGATTTTTTGTGGGGCCCACTACGGGTTCCATACAAATAATTCAAGCCGTTCATTAAATGTAAAACATTTTTTCAAGGGCCTCTGCAAAAAATCAGCTCAATCCAACACCTATAAGTGCTCGATTCAATCATCTAACTTTTCATTATCCTAAAATTCGAATGAAAAGTTAAATGATTGAATCGAGCACCTATGACTATCGGATTGAGCTGATTTTTTGCGAGGGCTCTTGAAAAAATGTTTTACATTTAATGAACAACTCGGATTATTTGTATGGGACCCGTAGTGGGTCCCACAAAAAATCCGTGCACAAAATCTTTGCACTTTTGCTGTATGTGTAGCATTGCTGGTTAAATTTCAGGTAAATTGGATAACAATAATTTTATAATCATACATACATACACAAACATTTTACACAAATACTCATATTTTTTGGTGGGTCCCACACAAGTGTAGTGTGTGTGGGTCCCAATGTGAATGTGAGTGAATTTGTGTAAATACTTGTAATTATATAATGATTGATTGGATAAATGATAAATGTAAGTACATGATCTATACTCAAATGTTTCAATCAGAAAATCATCATAAATTCTGAAACAAAAAGTGGACGTGGGATCAAATTAATTCAAACAAAAAAAAAAACACGTGGGATCAAGCGCTTATAGGCTGAATATTTGAAATATCACAGGAACACTCGGAATAATATTTTAAAAATAATCAACGATTAAATTCTTTTGCTGTGGAGCCCAAAAAATGGGCCCCACAATTGGTTGGTATCCCATCAGTACCTGGAGAAGGTTTTTTTTTTTTTACGATGTATGAAAGATTATGCCGGGATGCATATATGTCCGATCATATGTATGTCTATATCTGTGTTCTAGATTTTGTTTCCAAAAATGTTGTTGAAAACAAAAAAGCAACCGAGAGAAATTGTGATGGGTACGTAAAACCATTTTGAACCATGGTGTCTCAAACATCATTGTTCTAGAAAAGATTAAAAAACAAAAAAACAATATTGGGAAATTCTGAAAGGTGCCTTTGATGCTTGGTGACTTCTGGCTATCTATCTGTAATTTCATGGCGTGAACCATTTCTTTGATTGCTATAGTCTGTGCTATTTTTTCCTTATCTCTATATGAGGACATGATGCTGAAGTCTTTCATGGTGCACTATTCTGCTGAAACCGATCAACCGCTACTATCTCAAGTTTCGGAAGCTGTTTTGCTACTGCACTTCAATTCGGGCTTCCTTGCTCGCATGTTTGTAGCTTGACAATGTTAACATTTGCTGGAACATATTTGGAGCTTGACAATGGTACTACTTGCTGGAATCAAGAGCTGCTCTTCAAGTTTGGAGAATCCATTACTGTGATTGATAAAATGTTTCGACAACTTTATATTTGTCAGTTAGGTTTTATTGGGTTTGATATGTGTTGACCCTGATTTGTTTTGTGGGCTGCTGGATCTTTCAAGTTGACCCCTTATCAACTTGCGGGCTAAGATGCAGATGATTGTCGCGGGGCAATGTGCCAATATAGTTGGGATGTTGTCTTTGCATTGTGATGCTTTTTCATAGCCTTTTATCTATACTATCCTTTCCTCTTCTATTTATAAAATTCTTCTTCGCTGTTCAAAATTTATTTATTTTTAATGCTGTAGCCATATGACAGGGTTGATAGGAAATTACTAGTATAAGTATAGTTGTAAGCCCACCTAGTTTAGGACGGCGTAAATATTTTGAGCGCCTAACAAATGTACTAATTAAATAATCAAATTGGTTTAGATTAGAACTAGGAATTTCATTGCCAAACACGGCCTTAGGTATTAAACCTGGCAGACAAAGTGCATCTGCATTTTGTTACAAAACTTAAATCTCCACCAGTACAAATAATCCAATAATGAAAATCCATGACTCGAATCTTAATTTTCTTTTTGTCTTACATAGCAAATCCAACGCTAGCCTAGCTCTAAGGGATATGGATGGGTGGGGAATGGGGACGGTGGGAGACGAAGTCACCGCCTAATGATGGAGGTCAAGGAGCCGGAGCAAATTCAGAGTTGCGCCTCAACGTCTATTTTCTGGACTTTTCCGGATGTACTCTGGAACTTATTTTCCGAAGAGTGCTAAAGACAAAGGAAATAAGCAAAGAAAAGACTCTTAAAGTGTATATGAACATCATTTATCTTATTTTCCACGTAAGAAGAATGCTTGTGTGTTCGATAAATAGATAACTTCTGCCTTTAGGCATAGTGGAAAATTCTTCAATATGAAAATTTGTATGTGACTATTGAAGGTGGTACAATTTCACTTGGTCTAGAAGGAAAATGAGTTTCGAAAATACTACTTCTGTCCCAATTTATTTGTCCCAGTTCTATTCTAATCGGATAAAATTAGTTATATCTTTAAATTGGTAATGAATTTTATATCCAATATGGATCTTGTTTGATAGATCTCGATTTGTTCTATAATACAATGTTTTCAAAATCACCTAAGACATTATAAATTACAAGATATAATCAATTGAAAAGTGGAACGAACTCCCAAAAGTGACAATTAAATTGGAACGGAGGGAGTACTACTATGACGGGAGAAGTTTTTGGGTGCCAGGCAAGTACCACACACTTGGTCCCCGTCGCCAATCTCAACGTGTTTTGGACGGTCCGAAAAGTTCCTGACAATACTTTTTTAGGATCTGCAAGTCATGAGGAACCCACCCAAAACGGGCCATATCAGCTTTGGGGCCTTAGATGTCTGGAGAGCCCACATCTAAGTTTGTTTGTTTGTTTGTGTTTTTTTTTTTTTTTTGAGTTCTTCCAAGCTGGCCCTTTTTCATCATTCGCTAGCCGTTTAGGTCCCATGCGCGTCATACCTGTCCCGCATAGACCCCGTTTTAAGTAAACTACCGAAAATACCCCATCATAGTCCCGCCTTCAACCTTCATGGCCGATGTGCTTGACGACGACCGGTGCATGATCGGGTTTAGCATCACGGGGGCAAGCATCGGCTGAGGAACTACAAGTTGTTGACGACGGTGCGTGAGGTGAAGCGCGACAGGCAGATCTGAACCGTTGTCCTCAAGTCGTACGTCGTGGATGTGCCGGAGGAGAACATAGACAAGGACACCCGGCTCTTTGATAACATGGTGGTGAGTTTGAATCTGCAAAAACTGGTGTCAGTCGCTGAAGCGTTGGCTCGTGACTGAGAAAGGGGTGTTGAAATAAGATTTATAGAGAGGAAAGGGGTGATGAAATAAGAGAGTGGGTCGATGAAACGCAGTTGTGTAAACCTGTAAATATGAGAGAGGGAGAGACTTCGTTTTTGGTGGGGGTTCATCTGCTCCCAGATCTAAAAGATTAATGGATTGGGAAAACCACTGGTTTTGAACCCATTGTTTGGGAATAATGAGCAGTATTTGGAGTAGTTCCCAATATCTAAAAAAATGGAAAAAATAGTCGAAAAGTTGCATTGAAATGTGAATAAACTTTAATCTAACTTTGAAGCATTCATACCCGAGAATTCACACACATTTGAGAATTCAGACCATGAATACATATATAAGAATCCACCCTCAGAATTCTGCAAATTGGTGTAAATTTTGGAGGTGTAAATTCTGCAAATGAATGTGAATCCTGCAAAATGTTGTGAATTTAGGGAGTGTGAATTTGGAAGGGTGTAAATTCTTGAGAGTGTAAATTCTGAGGATGTAAATAGTGACAATAGCAAAATAATAAAAGCATATTTAGAAAGGATCTAAACCATATAACTCTAAAAAAAGAATTTGCACGGAACTCCATAAAAAAAAGGACCGGCCAGAAATTTTCCTCTTGTTTTTTAGTTGGGCCAATGTTTGAAAACCCAAACCCCGAGGTTTCATCTCTTGTACTGTACAAATTCCTCTTGCACCTTTGGCAAGTAACTGTCCACACCCTGAGATCTATATTCACATTTCAACTGGCCCCCTTCCGTTAGTCAACCATGCCGGTCATAATATACAGTCTATGTGATTTATATTAACATTTTCAAAATACCAAAATTAGCCTTCTTAGAAAGATGATTGGCCAAAGTGAGAGAGAATGGAACGGTCTCTTCTTCTTCTTCTTCTCTAAAGCCTTCGATCACTCTTCGATCAAAATTCATTGACTCTAGTGAACACTTGCCAAGATCCACCACTACGGCCATCCTCACCATGGTTGTCGGTGGCCGAAAAGGGAAAATCGAAGATCAACATAGTTTAAGAAGCTCCGTGCAGATACAAGTCAATACATATGCATATCTATAAAAGAACAATCAAAAGTGGATTTTAACTATGGGTTACTAGAAACCGTTGTGAAAAGGGAAAGCTCCAAAATTGGCCATGTGGCCCCTCTACTGCCGTATATGGGTAAAAGAAATCATAGGGGGAGAGAAAAGGAGGCAAAATGAACAATCAAAGAATAAAGAATGGTAGAGAGAGAGGGTCGGTTTTGAAATTTACGGGACCTAAATTGAACTTTTCTAATAAAGTCCTAAAATCTTTACAAGCATTTAAGAGCATAATAATTAAACAACCAAAATTATCATTTTAACATTACGCTTCTCGCACTTTTAACTGGAAATGTACTAATTAAACGTGCATACATAATCAAGTTTTTCCTCATAGCTTTTTAACAGAGAACAACCACTTCATTGAGTTCATTCAATCTCTCATGTGACATGGTTGACCGTAGATAGGTCGTTAGCAACCTTAACTTGGTCAAGCGAGTGAACACATCAATAGGCTTTTTCAGTTTTTATGGTGAAACTTCTCTCAGTTTAGTCAATATACATAATTATCTCAGTTTAGTCATTTTTAGTGATACTTCATTTCGAATTGGGCCCTTAAAATTCTAAACCAAGGCCTCACTTTTACATAGGCTTATACGATTAGAGCCCCCGAAAATTAGTCAAAATTTGCTTCTAAAGCGATATAGTTATACTTGCTTCTCAAAGCTGGCTGACAACACAAGATTCTCACAATCCGAGTGCGGAAAACAGTACTGCATCCCCTACGCAAACAATTGTAGATCGAAGTTTAACAAATTTGTGTCTCAAGTTTAGTTCCATCAAACAAACTTAGATTAACAGTATAGTTATACATGAACATTCTGGAACGATACTCTCCTTTTCTCAGGTTACAAAAAACTAAACAAAAATAGCTAAAACGTACCCCTAAATCACTTACTCCTACTAGCTAGTTAAAAGGTTTGAAGTGAAAAGAGAGTTGACAAACTGAGTGGGAGACAAGAACAGCTAGCCCATTTTGCAACCCACTTTTGCAGCAAGTCAAAAGGGATCGAGAGCATGAAGTACTTTCAAGGGGATCACATGAGCCCCCCCCCCCCAAGTTTTTTACCTTGTACCCTAACCGCAGGGAATAATTAGTGCAGAATATCCTGCTTTTCATGGTGGCACCTAAGTGACCGTTATGTCTTTACATGCAAAGTGAGGGCATAGTCGATCAAAAAGTCTACCCCACCATTCTCATTCACCGCTCCTCTCATCATCTAAAAGTATTTTGGACGATCCGAATTTTTTAAAAGAACTCTTCTAGAAAAGAGTTTTTTAAAATCCAGACCATTGTATTTAATGGATAGAAAGTGAAATTAACCCAAGAAGAGAATTAAGAAACTATAATTTTGTGCATAAAAAAAAAATGTGCATGCATGCACGCATGATCCTAATTTGAATGAGAGCCATCCATTTCGTTGTTATGTGCAGTTTTTTTTTTGCACCTTTTTGTTCTTTTTCTTTGTTACATAATCCTTCAAAATGGCATTCGTTCGCGTTCTCAATTCTCGCACTCACGAATTTTAATTGTTTAAGAGATTTTTGAAAAACAGTTTAACGCATAGTTATTAATCCCGTTCCGTACCGGCCGGTACGTACCGGTTTTGAAGAAAACCGGTACCCTAACACCCCAATACCGTTCCGGACCAAATACCGGTCGGTACCGGTCGGTACCGGCCGTTTCGGGAAATACCGGCCGGAAAACGGTTACCGGCAATTCCGGACGAAATTTTGCAGAGGTTTTTTTTTTCTGGACGCTTAAAAAAAATGTTTTTTGTTCTTTTTTTTTGGTTCTTTGGACTTAAGAAAAAAATAAACTTAAGAAAAAAATAAAAAAAGTTGCCGGTTTCAGAATTTTAGCAAAACGTGGGCTTAACCATAGTACGTGCGCGAGGCTTAAATCCCGGATTTGCACCCCCCCTGCGCACGAATAACCCGTGAAGCGCACCCGGTTAATTGGTTTCCGAATCAATTTTTCCAAATTGCCTTCGGCCACGGCACATTTTCCCGAGCGCGCGAGACCTCTTATTGGGTTCTCATTCACAAGATCACTAGTGTGCAAAGTCATTTAAAGTGGAAAAGAGTTTTGTAACTAAGTAATGTGGGACTAGAGAATCTCTAGTAGAGATATTTTATGATGAATTGTATGATATGGGGGATTTTTTTGAATTATAATTATATATAATTATTATATATATTGTAGTTGCGGTAAATCCGAAACGGTACCCGGTACCTGACCGGTACCGGTACGTACCGTACCAGTAGGAAAACCGGTATCCTGTCCGAAACGGTATTCAGAACTATGGTTTAACGCTTGCGCTTTCGCACTTGCGCCTACGCATGACGTGACTTTTTAGTTATCTACTTTGATTTGGAATCTACGGACGAGCTAATGAGTAAAAAGCTGTACGCCCACCAAATATGGCATTCCCTACTGGTCGTACAAACACCATGCACGCTCATGCACCCTCTTTCTTTACATAAAAGCCACTTTCACTACAAAGTCATTTCCAAAACTCCCTCTCCCTCTCTCTCCTCTTCAATCCATTTGTATTACCCATCTCTCTCTCTCTCTCTCTCTCTCTCTCTCTCTCTTCTCTTCAATCCAAATATGGTTTCATCAGGGGCTTTAGTGCAGAGCCATTTTGGCATTCTGTCCACCTCCCTCACATGTGTGTGTATGTGGTTACTGGTTAGCACCAGATATGATCTTTGGAGGTGGCTAGCATGTCAAACTAGCTCTGTAAAAGAGCTTAATTTCCGGGGGGGGGGGTGGGTTTGTGGGGAACCTAGTGGAGCGATCGATCCTCAAATAAATTCCTTGGAGTTCCAGAGAAATCATGATGAAATTATTCATTTTTTTTTTGGTCCAGAAATCATGATCAAATTGACTCTTAATATTTCTCTTCTCAACAGATTATGTGCATATGCCCGGCCATCACCCTCATTGGATCAGGGCTAACATTACACTACTTGGTAAGTAGCTAGCTAACACATTTGACGCTCGCAGGATTATTTCTCTGCACTATATTCCAATCCCTAATTATGTATGTGTATGTGATCAGTGTGTGTATTGCTGTAGTTAATAGTCTCTGCAAGTGATGCTAATTAATGAAACAATTAATTTGGCGACTTGTGGCATTCCTAAAATTATATACGAGCCACACATGATGATGGTCGCAGTCATGTCCATGATGACCGGATACGATCTATTGACAGACTTAGTTGTAGTCGTGCCCGTATTGAAGATTTTTTACAAAAATTCTGCCAATATATCCCGTTACTCTTCCAAACTTCACAATATGTGCTCAAATTGACCAAGCCATAGATCTTTACATACAGAATTACTGTCAGCTGATACCCAACATTTTTTTTTTCCGTTTGACCAAAAAAAAAAGAATACCCAACTTTTCTTTGATAGCTCTGATGTCCGGATCAGTTTACGCTCACTTCAACTAATCGCGGGAGTCTTGTCCCATTGTAGGGAACCAAATTAAAGTCGGAGCAAAACTCCAAATCGTAAGCCCCTAAGTCACGGACATTAACCACTAGGTCAACCCGAATACCCAACTTTTGTTTAGCACACGATATTTGCTAGTTTTTTTTTGTTTTTTTTTATTTTTATAAGCACGAAGTTGCTAGTTTAAAGTGCATATTTTGCTGGTGCAAGACTTTGTTGAAATTGACAAGTCTATCTATAAGAATATACTAATCCTTTTTGTCATTGCTTTGATGCAAGTCAACCATTTGCATGTAGTGTAAATGAAAGCTGCAAAATCGCATGTAGGAAGCACTACTTTCTATTTCTCTCTTTTTGCTAAAATTTGAAACTTTTCCCCTCAGTGTACAATGATAGTGAGATTGTGACTTTACATGGTTAAAGCAATGTGATGATTGCAAAGGACACGTGGTGCTATTTCATTGGCTCTGACCACTTGGTTTTGCTGTTGGAGCATTGGATTCTTGGAAGCACTATGCTTGGAAATAATTTCAATTGTTGCCTGCCTTATGTCATGAAGTTTATATGATGAGGTAATAATCATGTGGTTTTTTTTTTTTAGGAGGAGTAAGAAATTCATCGATGATAAGGATGAAGTACAAAAAACACAAACCTTATAGGAAGACGGCCAACACAAAACAAAAGAAAAAAAACCTTACTCCCAAGAAAACCGCAAAAGTAACTAAACGAGCACATATTGAAGTAAAGTACCTAGCACCTGAAAAAAACGAATTGAGAATAACGAGCACATGAAGAATACTAGTGGTTGATTTGTATTATGCGTTACTATTGTTTTTCACATTTGAAAATAAACCAACAAAAGGCAAATTAAGATCAATTTTACAACTATCAATTGGAGTTGGGTCGAATCGAGCCAAAGATTCAGTTTATTCAATTTGTATTGTGAGTTGGCCCATTTGTAAGCTTGCCAATGAATTTAGAATGGTTCGTAGTTCAACTTTTCTAACCTACCCAATATAACCAACCCGAACTCAATCGAGACTTGTCTTGTTGGGTAACGACAATTAAGTTGCTAGGTAACGGCTAAAAAGTTGCAAAGTAAAGGCAACCACAAATTAAATGTTGATGGCAGTGGCAGTACATGCACTAGAAACTGAGGTTCAGACTGCCTGAATAGAAATGGGTCAATTTCTATCCTTGCAGCAGAAATTTGGACCCTTCTTCACGGGCTCAGGTCCTTCTGCAGTGAAATACTACAATGATTGAAGTAGAAACGTACGTACTGATCTATGCTTCAAATGTTATCAATCTTCTTACTATTGTTACGAGCAACCATGACCTTTTCAATCTAATTCTTGACTGCAAGTCCCTCCTACAACAATTGGGTGATTCACCGGGGAAGCATGTTAAGCGGAAAAGTAACAAATTAAATATGTGGAGACTTACTTGTACAAGACACAAGATCGCATCGTTTTTCTTTTTTACTTTCATTTCACTTATAAATACTGTTGTAAGATATCGGTTGAAATGTGACTAATATTATACCTTCTTTAACCATGTGGTTGAACACTGTAGTCAGGGGCGGACCCACCATAGGGCACGTGGGGTCACGTGCCCCCACGCCCTTTTAATGTTTTTTTTCAATTTTATATATATATATATATATATATATTATATTATATTTATGTTGAATGCATGTTAGTAGTTGTCTGTTGGTGCAGTGGTAAAGTGCTTTCCTTCTAAACAAGAGGTGGTGGGTTAGTAGAAAAAAGTAGTGCGTATCTAATTTTTTATATTATTCGTGGGTTCGAATCTACCCCACATTGCATTTGTGTACTTTTTATCCCCAAAACTGTAATAGTAGAGTTAATAATAGAAAAATAGATAATGAACATGTGATAATATTGTTTTAATGCATTTAGTCAAGGTGCGCAAGTTTGCCCAAGTATCTAATTATTAAAATAGTACATATATACTTTAAAATTGTTAATTTATCATGAATGTTAAAATTATTTTGGAGTTAATGTGCTTAACTGTAACTTGTCTATTATGGTTACAAAAAAAATTGGTACCCCCGCTGGCCACTATGTCAAATTCCTAAGTCCGCCACTAATTGTAGTAAACCCTTCAAAAAAACATACCGGTGCAAATGTCATGGGCAATTAAGATCACTTGCATATTGGTTACAAATTTTTTTATTTCCTTGTTGCATCTTATTTGTACTAGCCCGCGTTAAAAAACCTATGTGGGAGAATCAAAATAAATACATAGCAGAAAAATTACTTACTTTCTGCTATGGTGTTTAAGTCTTAAGAAATCTAGAAATCGTTTTGTTCTTGAACCAATATGTTTCACTCAACAAAACTCCCACTAATTGATTTTATGTTTCACTCAACAAAACTCCCACTAATTGATTTTGGAGAGCAATGGGTAGGATTTCCAATCTAATCTATATAAATTTTCTTCACACATGTAACTTGATGGCAATCACAGACCTATATTAGATAGATCGGGACCCTTTTTCAATGGACACAACCCTTCATACTTCATTCCATCAAAGAAGTAATAAGACACATATTCATTAATAGTTCCAACCTTACATATGAACGGTTACTAAACCCATTCCTGAATAGCCACCATATTTATTCACAAATAGTCACCAAACATTTTCATGAATAGTCACTAATAATTTAGGTAATATTTTATTTAAATCTAATACCCATATTTTAGTTATGAACATAAATACTATAAAATATAAATATGATTGATATGGCATGTGAGCCACATAAATAAACTCCAACACGCATCTCTTTCTCGATCGGGCCGGCTACGCTGCAGTAACATTAATATTCATGAACCCAAATTCACAATGCCCAGGCCTGCCGCAAATGAACAAGTTGTGTCCCCGGACAAGCGCTACATGATCCTTTCCTGAGGTAAATACTGTGGCACCGGCCGGGACCTTGCAATTGATGAAGTCGCTACTCTCCTTCACGACCACCACGTTGTGAAGCTTCGGGTTGTAATTGAACACTACAATACAAACAATTTTAAAACACGAATTAAGAAACACACGCTTTTAAGTTGTTATTCCATTTCCAACACCCAACGGCATGGCTTAACAAATTCTAACTAAACACTCATCCAGAATGATGCGACAAAAATAACACGTATACGAAAATATTTTTCTAGATTAGATTACAAGTGACGTTACTAAATTTCTTTCTTTTTTTTTTTCCACGTTACCTTTTAGAAATAATTCATGACTTGTCGATTATTACTATATCGTACTAGGTTTTCTATACACATTCATAGAAAACTATCCTGAAAACTACCATAAATAATGTAGGTACGATTTTGAGTACTTTGGGCCACTTCCAGAACGAATCTAGTTCGGGTACATTTTGCGAACATCTTAGTATTTCTTTACGAATACTATGTCCTTAAAAATTCGATTACTCGTATAAAAGTGACAGCCACGGGAGATAATTATCGTTACTTACCAAGGGTGTCTTCGGCTTTGAAGCTCTTGCCATTGGGCCAGTCGTTCACATCAAAGGCCCAACCCTTGGCATTTCCCACTATGAAGCTAGCTGCTTCAGCCGTCTCACCGTTGAACAGTGCCACTGCGCACAACACCAATGCCGCTGCGGCAGCCACCGTGAAAATTGCATTGCCTCTTCCCCGGTGAAACATCCTGTACGACACTACGACTGTATACATGAAGCTTGCAACAAATTACAGAGGAATTAAACAAGAAAAGACTGATCACTACCTGAGACTTTTTTTTTTTGTGCTTCATGGGTTACAAGACACATTTCTAGGAAGGGGTGGTGGTCCATTTATTTATAGGGGCTGGCTAGCTGGTATTTTGAATATTAGTCCTGACAATGTGGGTCCCAATCATTAAATGCATCGGTGGTGCAGAGTATTTCCCAAAATTACCTTTTTTTAGAGTGTTAATTAACGTACTATAGTTGTGGCTATAAATCTTTTTGAATGGATAATAGCTTCAAATTCTGTTGCAGATCATAGGTTTTAGATTTTAGTAGAAGAGATACACTTGTTTACTAGCTGTGAGATTACAATTAAGCTAAAGTAAAAATTGGTATTGTTTACTGCAAAAAATTAGCTTCTAATATGATTTTTAAAGTCTAAAATCTGATTTGAAAATCACCCCAAACATAGCTAAGTTCGCTAAGTTAACTATATTCGATCGACCTAATTTTTACAGGGTTTGTTGTCAGCGTCAAGCTCTACATATATAGTAAACGGCTTAGATCACATTTTCAGACTTAGGACAATGTCCGTTTTTTAGTCACAGCCACCCTAAACACCACAGGCCCCTCATTTCCACTATAGATGATGAGTTGGAAGTCGGTGACAATAAACCTCGAATGGAAAAGAAGAAGCAGACAACTAGAGCCACTCATAGAAAATCCCCGCCAAATTTGTTGTGAAGAGATCCTTCACTTCATTTGGAGGGGTCATTATCGATACCATATGATCTTCCTTGGTTAGCGCCCATTTTATCTAATTTATCCGCCCCCTTTGTGAATAGATATCAAGGCTTCATAGTCAAACTTAGGAGTGATTGGTAAGGCTATCTCCAATGGCATAATCAAATTTGAAAAATCAAAAGTTGTCACATCTGTAACGCCCCGAATTTTGGAAATATTAATTTAATAAATTTTCAACATTTATTAAATATAAATTCAGTACAAACTAAATTCTCCTTAATTTCAAAGTACATTTAACAAATATGATAGGAAGGGCACTAAGGTAAATTCTACTCCTTGCGTCGTTCTTCTTCATTGGCAAGTCTCTTAGCAGTACCATACTCCTCTAGTTGGCTGGTAAACTCTGTTTGTCACCTAGGTCTGGCATAAAATGCCAGAGCCACAAAAATAGCACCATGAGCTTTTAAGCTCAGTAGCTAACCCTACCGATATGTCCCATACACTAACAAAAATAGCATATAACAGTTTATCATTTCGCAAAAATTTCACATCACAAAGGTAAACAGAGGTGTCAGTGTCCTTTCAGAGTTATCGTAACGTATCGTAAATCGTGTCATCATTTTTCAAGTATTGATTTCACTTTCCATTATATCTCCTTGAGCACTTGGTTCCACTAACCATCTTTCAGACTCCATCGGGCTCCCAGACTAATTTTTTCTACCAAAAAACATTGATTCCGCTAACTATCTTTCAGATTCTATCAGGCTCTCAGGCTTACACATGCGCACCTGAGCCATGATTCCGCTAACCATCTTTCAGATTCCATCAGGTTCTCATGCTCACACACGCACACCCGAGCTATGATTCCGTTAACCATCTTTCAGATTTCATCGGATTCTCATGCTCACACACACACCCGAGTCATAATTCTGCTAACCATTCTTTCAGATTCTATCGGATTCTCATGACAATTATTAATCTTTTCACATTTAATTTTATTTTTACTTTTTGTATTTCACTTCTCGTTTCTCGTTTCTCGTGTCTCATAATCATATATCATTTTCTTGTGTCTCATAATCATGTATCATTTTCTCGCGTTCACATTATTCTTTCAAAACTTGCTACAATCATGCGATAATAATAAATCACTAATTTCATGCATTTCAATTTTCGACAACAATTGAAATTATAACATCACAACTTATCAACAAACATGCAATTAATTAAGCATTACAACGATAAATTCAACTTTTCAACTTAAACAATTTAATCATGTGATATCATAAAAATAATAAATAAATAGTTAAACATATAGCACAGCAACATTATACTTAGGTGAGCAGATAGGAGGTTTTTACCGTTCTTCTTGGCGGTAGCGGGTTACAGATTCGTCGGGTTGAAACGGAGTGACGTCGCCTTGGTTGGAATTTGATGAAAAGAACAAGGAAGAAAAGAACAACTTTTAGATTTTGGAATTTAAAGATCGAATGGTGGTTTTGCGTGGTGGTGGAAAGGTGGCAAGGTAGTGGTGCTTGGAATTTATTTATTTTTCCTCTTCTCTCTCTCTCTTGGCCGACTCTCTTTCTGTCCCTCACTTTCCCTCTCTTTAAATAAATGCAAGAACAAGGAAGAAAAGAATGAAGAAGTGACGTGTGAGTTGGTGTGCATGGGTGTGAGGCTATTTATACTAGTGAACCTAGAATCTAGGTCATATCTAGGAAATCAAATCAAATCAAATCTAGATCATAATATTATATAATCTAATAATATCTAAACATAATCTTATATTATATAATAATATCTAGTAAAATCTAAAACAAATCTTAATAAATCTACGTATATCTAATATGATTCTTTCCAAAATATTCTTTGAACCTTACGGCTTTCCTTCTCGTTGGGACTCGTGCCTCACTCCCGAGCCACGATGTTGTTAATAGGGTTGGGGTGATATCTGTAAAATAGAAATTGATAGATACACAAAAAATACTCTACTCCCTCCGTCCCTAAATAAGTGTCCGACGCGCAAAACTAGGCTTTACAAAACATGCATATTTTTTATTAAAAAATTTAATTTTTTTTCATAATCTAATAGAACTCATTGCTATCTATTGATTTGTGAAAAAAAATTAATTTTTTTAATGAAACAAATGCATCTTTTTGAAGGCCTAGTTTTGCGCGCCGGACACTTATTTAGGGACGGAGGGAGTAATTTTTATAAATCTTAAGTCATGAGTTAGTAGCGGCTCGCTTAATGTTAATTCCTTAATTTATATAACTACCCAACTGAATTTGTCTACGTGAATAATATTACTACATTCATAGCATTTTTTTTTTGAAGAGCCGATCTCATTTGGGAAATATCTGCCGACATTGCCAAGCCTTAGAAAAATATCTGGTTGACAGTCTAAATGCGTGCAATTCCTGAAAGGTTACGCTGTCCAAACTTCGTTCTCAGAATTTTTTTCTAAACTTTACTGTAGACTAGGAAAAAAATGTTTTGGATCTAACCGCGGTGTCAGTATTTCAAGAATTTTTTTTCAATAGTCATATTTTTAATTTTTTAGGTGAATATTGGGTTATCACACAAGTATGGGTTCATAGCCAAATCCTTAGGGGTCTTAAGGGTTTTGTACAATAGTATCAAGAGCAAAATCTGCTCCAATCTCTTCCACTCACATTTCGACACTCATACACTAGGGTTCTAGATTTATTTTTTCAAGTCTTAATTAGGTTTTAATGCAAGAATCAAATAGTACAATAAGATCTAGGATTTCAATCTAGGTTTAGGCTTTCTTGGAGGAAAAGAATTTGTACTACAAATCTTAGTATTAACTACAAGATCAATTCCTAGATTTCTCTCCTTATCTACATGTACGTACTTGACATGTCTCTCCCAAATCTCTCCTAGATTTTTCAAATCTTTTCCGAGATCTCTCTCTCTCTCTCTCTCTCTCTCTCTCTCTCTCTCTCTCTCTCTATATATATATATATATATATATATATATATATATATATATATATATATATATATATATATATATCAAGATCTCTTCTAGATTCACCCATAATATCTTTTCTAGATTTTTAGGATCATGAGCCTAAGGCTAGGGTTCTATAATAGTTGGATACAAGGATATCAAGATATGAAAAAATCCTATCCTATCAAAGGGTTTTTAATGCCTAGCTCCTAGAGTTAAATTATAATAATACAATCACTTTAATAAATGATAAAATAATTTTTAATAAAAGAATTATAACAAAATATTTAATTTTATTCAAAAAAAAAATTGACGTGAAAATTCGGGTCGTTACTCAGCTTTTAATTATCCATTTAAGAGTTTGCTAAGGTTGGCAATGTAGAGGTCTAAAATGACATAATCAAAATTGGATAATCAAAACTTGTCACATCATATTTTCAAATTACAAAAAACTAAAAACTGTGAAAATTTTATTTTTATACAAGAAAAGCTTTTAAAAACAAGCAGTTATTATTCAAAAAATGAACAATTTTTTTTTTGGTATAAAAACTACTTTTGAAAAGCAATTAGAAAAACAAATTTTGGGATTAAAAAAAACTACTGTATTTTTTAGTAAAATATTTTTTTAAAACATTATTGAGAGAGAGAGAGAGAAAGTTTTTGTGTAGTGATGATTGTATTTGATTAAGAATGAAAGCCTCTTCTCGTACCCCCCCTGACACACCCCCTCCCCCGGCCCCACCACCTTTCCCCCCTTTGCCCCTCCTCCCCTCCTTTTTCGATTTTTTTTCTTTTTACTTTGATTAGTTTTTTTTTTGTTTTTTAAAAGTAAATAATTACTGTTTTTTTTTTACTTTTACTAATTTTTTTATACTTTTAAAATACTTTAATTACCGGTTTAGTTTTTTTTTAACTTTTACTAGTTTTTTTTCTTTTCAAAGACTTTAATTACTGTTTTTGTTTTTTTTTTTAACTTTTAACTTTTACTATTTTTTTGTTTTACTTTTACTAGTTTTTTGTTTTACTGAATGTGTGGTTGTAATTGAAGATAAAAAGAAAATTTAAATGAGTGGTTATAGTTGAAGATAAAAAAAAATCTGAACAAGTGGTTAGAAATAAAATAGATAAAAGATATAAATAAAAACAAAATTAATGAATTCAATAACATAAAAGAATTATAAAATTTTAATAAGAGTAAAAAAATAAGAGTAAAATTTCAATAACATAAAAAAATTTATTCACGTTTATAATATTAAATAATTTGAAAATACATATAAAGAGAAAAAAAATAAGTGTTCCGATTTTTAATTCATTTGAACCGGTGCGAAAATCTTATTTTTCTTATCATCTCATCCTAAATGGTCGTAATAAATTTTTGACTCTAAGGCATTTCAATGAGCACCCTAAGAGAGACCTGTAACTAAATAAGGAACCTTAGGATACTTGTTGAACGGTCTTAGAGCTAAAAATTCATTATGACTATTGAAGATAAAATGATAAAAAAAATAAGATCTTTGCACCGATTCAACCGGATTGAAAATTGGAACACTTAAATAATATAAAATAAATAAAAATGAAAAAAGATATAAAAGTTATTAAGTAAATAAATGAGAAATAAAAAATAGGTTGATTACTTACGTATATAATATTAAATAATTTAAAAATACATATAAAGAGTAAAAAAATAAGTATTCTGATTTTTAATTCGTTTGAACCGGTGTAAGGATCTTATTTTTCTTATCATTTCATCATAAATGGTTGTAATAAATTTTTGGCTCTAAGACTTTTCAATGAGCACCTTAAGAGAGACCTGAAAGTAAATAAAGAACCTTAGGATACTTGTTGAACGGTCTTAGAGCTAAAAATTCATTATGACTATTGAAGATAAAATGATTAAAAAAATAAGATCTTTGCACCGATTCAACCAGAATGAAAATTGAAACACTTAAATAATATTAAATAAATAAAAATGAAAAAAGATATAAAAGTTATTAAGTAAATAAATAAGAAATAAAATAAGAAAATGCCGTGGGTTGAATTATTGGCGGGTATAATATTAAATAATTTAAAAATACATATAAAGAGTAAAAAAATAAGTGTTTCGATTTTTAATTCGTTTGAACCGGTGCGAAGATCTTATTTTTCTTATCATTTCATCCTAAATAGTCGTAATGAATTTTTGGCTCTAAAGCTTTTCAACGAGCACCCTAAGAAAGACCTGAAACTAAATAATAAGTCTTAGGGTACTTGTTGAAAGGCCTTCGAGCAAAAAATTCATTATGATCACTGAAGACAAAAAGACAAAAAAAATAAGATCTTTGCATCGATTCAATCGGATTGAAAATTGGAACACTTAAATAATATTAAATAAATAAAAATGAAAAAAGATATAAAAGTTATTAAGTAAATAAAATAAAAAAAAATGCCGTGGGTTGGGTGAATTGCCCGGAGGTATTTTGGTCTGGGAGGTGGGGTCGGGCAGGGGGTGGTGTCGGGGGGGGGCGCGCAAAGAGAATTACTTAAGAATATGTGAAAGGGTCTCCTCTATCTCTCTCTAGAATGAGCTGTCCCGTAACACCCTTTCCCTCCACTCCTGATTCTAACCCCGAATCCACGGAAGAAGCGGGTCACCTTGAAAGGAGCACGAAGAAAATCATGAGTGATCACCCCGCTAACTCGAATTTTTTGGAAATCTGTCCCATGGAATCAAAGAACGAAGGCCAATCCGTTGGACTACCGGGGATTTCACAACTAGAGGATACTCCTATGGAACCTCAAAGGGAGGTTCGTTTGACCATAAAGGAGATCCCAAAACCGGCTGAAAAGGCCAGATCCTTCAAAGCAATACTTCTAAACGAAAGTAAATCAATGGAAGGCCCTGAGACATTTCAAGCTGATTTTGAAGATAGCAGCGATGATGAAGACATGGAGATACAGGATCCTCCCACGACCAAATACAGAATCAAAGTGAATTTCTCAAAAGATCACCTGAAAAGGATCAGGCAGCAATACAAAAACTGTCTAATCATCAAATTGCTTAGAAAGAACATGGGATTTAAAACTCTCATGTCAAGAATTTCAGCGCTATGGAATCTCGATGGGCTATTCACCCCGGTGGATCTTGGACTAGGGTTCTACCTAATTCGCTTTGAAATGAAAAAATATTACAACAAAGTTTACACAGGAGCCATGGGTGATTCAAGATCACTACCTTACCGTTCGGAAGTGGCAACCCGATTTCAAAGCTGATAAAGCCACAGCAATCAAAACTGCTGTTTGGATAAGATTTCCCTTTCTACCTTATGAATATTATGGCGAAGAATCTTTATTTGAGATTGCAAAAGAATTGGGGAAACCGCTCAAAGTCGATATCAACACAATTGAAGGAATTCGAGTTAGCTATGCTCGTGTCTGTGTTGAGTTGGATATGAGCCAAGCCTTTGAAGTTTCTGTTGCCATTAGAAATGAAGATTATTTAATTGAGTATGAGCATATTCATTTAATCTGCTTTGAATGTGGCAGGGTAGGCCATCGGAAAGAATCATGCAACTCCAGAATCGGTCCGATCAACCAAACCGCCGGCGAGAATCCAACCGTTGCATCTTCTGAATCATCTACTGCAAAAGCTGTAAGATTCAACGGTAACCCGGTGCCAGAGAAAACTGAGGAGATCGGGTATGTCGAGTGGACGGCCGTGAACCGGAGGACAACAAAAAAGAATGGACCCACTGGTAATGGCCCATAAGGCCCAAAACGAGTGCAAGCCCAAAATGGCAAAGGACCGGCCCAAAGTGTGAGCATAAATAAAAATAAGGAAAAATGACGACCCAGAACGTGTTCGGGCCTACAATACAAGCCCAAGGAGAATCACAAAGACCAAGTCTCAATCCAACAAGAAAAAAGGGAAGGCTCATCTAAACAAGCATCAAATGGTAATGCTCAGAAAAAACCAGATCATCAACCAGGTTTTAGGTATGAATTTAATCCTCTATTGAGGAAGAAGAAGAATAATACTACTCAGGATACTGTTACGAAAGATATGGGAGGAAGCCCACAAAAGAAAAACCAGCCCATCAAGCCCAACTATAGCCCAATTGGGGGGATATATGGAAATCGTTCTTGATATCCCCAACCCTAATACATCCTCAAACATCCAGCTGCCTCCTACTGAGAACGCAAACCCTCACTCTATTCCGAAAAAGAACACACAACAAAAGAAACCATCAGATATCCTAACCTACCATGAGCTCGCCAGGAATTCTGAGGGCTGCGGCGAGCTAGCTACCACAAGGTGAACATGTGGATCGAACTAGAGAACAAAGCTGCTCACCTAGTAGAATGGTTCATAGTTCAAGTTCTAACCTACCCTATAACCAACCCGAACTCAATCCAGACTTGTCTTGTTGGGTTACGGTAACCAAGTTGCTGGGTAACGGTTAAAAAATTGCTGGGTAACAACAACCACAAATTAAATGTTGATGTCAGTATAGCACACCAAAAATTGAAATTCAGACTGCCTGAATAGAAATGGGTCAATTTCTGTACTTGCAGCAAAATTTGGACCCTTCTTCACCTTGGGCTCAAGGTCCTTCTGCAGTGAAATACCACAATGGTGGAAGTAGAAACGTACATACTAATCTATGCTTCAAATGTTATCAATCTTCTAACTAATGTTACGAGCAACCATTACCTTTTCAATCTAATTCTTGACTGCAAGTCCCTCCTACAACAACTGGGTGATCCACCGGTGAAGTATGTCACGCGAGAAAGCAACAAATGTGTGGACTTAGATTGCATCGTTTTTCATTTTTACTTGCATTTCACTTATAAAATACTGTAGTAAGATATCGGTCGAAATGTGACTAATATTATACCTTCTTTAGCCATGTGGTTAAACACTGTAGTAAACCCTTAAAAAGAACATACTGCAAATGTCACGGGCAATTAAGATCACTTGCATATTGGTTACAAAATCTTTTTATTTCTTTGTTGCATCTTATTTGTACTAGCCATGGCCTCTCTTTCTTGATCGGGCCGGCTACGCTGCAGTAACATTAATCTTCATGAACCCTGATTGACAATGCCTAGGCGTGCCACAAATGAACAAGTTCTGTCCCCGGACAAGCCCTACTTTATCCTTTCCTGAGGTAAATACTGTGGCACCAGCCGGGACCTTGCAATTGTTGAAGTTGCTACTCTCCTTCACGACCACCACGTTGTGAATCTTCGGGTTGTAATTGAACACTACAATACAAACAATTTTAAAACACGAATTAAGAAACGCACGCTTTTAAGTTGTTACTCCATTTCCAACGCCCAAAGGCATGGCTTAACAAATTCTAACTAAACACAATATATTCTCATCCAGAATGATGCGACAAAAATAACACGTATACGAAAATGTGTTTTCTAGATTAGATTACAAGTGACGCTACTAAATTTCTTTCTTTTTGCTTTCCACGTTACCTTTTAGAAATAATTCATGACTTGTCGATTATTACTATATCGTACTAGGTTTTCTATACACATGCATAGAAAACTATCCTGAAAACTACCGTAAATAATGTAGGTATGATTTTGAGTACTTTGGGCCACTTCTAGAACGAATCTAGTTCGGGTACATTTCGCGAACATCTTAGTATTTCTTTACGAAAACTATGTCCTTAAAAATTCAATTACTCGTATAAAGTGACAGCCACGAGAGATAATTATCGTTACTTACCAAGGGTGTCACAGGCTTTGAAGCTCTTGCCATTGGGCCAGTCGTTCACATTAAAGACCCAACCCTTGGCATCTCCTACTACGAAGCTAGCTGCTTTAGCCGCCTCACCGTTGAATAGCGCCACTGTGCACAACACCAATGCTGCGGCAGCAGCCGCCGTGAAAATTGCATTGCCTCTTCCCTGGTGAAACATCCCGTGACTGTACGTACGTGAAGCAACAAATTACATGAGACTTTTTTTTTTGTGCTTCATGGGTTACAAGGCACAATATTTCTAGGAAGGGGAGGTGGTCCATTTATTTATAGTGGCTGGCTAGCTGGTATTTTGAATATTAGTCTTGACACAATGTGGGTCCCAATCATTAAAAAGAAATCTGAAAATACTAATCCTATATGGAAATATATCTGACATTAATTTGTATGATGACGTGCTTGGATATTTTTAATTTATAGCATCTTCTTCTAAGACTAAACATATATATATATATTGTCATGCGATTGGGTGATGGGAAATTGTAAATGCATCGGTGGTGCAGAGTATTTCCCAAAATTAGTTTTTTTTAGAATGTTTACGATAGTTGTGGTTATAAATTCTAGAGTTTTTTGAATGGATAATTAGAAAATTATAGCTTCAAATTCTGTGCAGATCATAGGTTTTAGATTTTAGTAGAAGAGATACACTTGTTTACTAGCTGTTAGATTATGATTAAGCTAAAGTAAAAGTTGTTACTGTTTATTGCAAAAAATTAGCTTCTAATATATTTTTTAAAGTCTAAAATCTAATATGAAAATCACCCCAAACACAACTAAGTTCACTAAGTTAAATATATTCGATCGACCTAATTTTTATAGGGTTTGTTGCAAACATCAAGCTCTAGATGATAAACGGTTTAGATCACATTTTTAGACTCAAGACAATTCAACAAGTAAGTGTATATATATATATATATATATATATATATATATATATATATATATATATATATATATATATATATAAGTTTAAATTTGGCCGACTCCTCTCGTCGAGACGAATCAATAATCCACAAAAATTTGGCGCAAAATCAACAATTCAACAAGTAAGTAATGCATTAGTGATTTCGTTTGGAGTATACACACACACACTTTGTAAACTGCTGATCATCTTGCCCACACAGCACATTCGCACACTGTTCACCACCTATACTCTGGTGAAGGGGAATTGATTGATAAGTTTAATAGTATCTATGATATTTTAACAGATTTGTATCAATTCTGAGAAAATATAAATAAAAAAAGAAGAAGAAGAAGTTTTGCAATGGCTTCTCCAATACGTTCCTCGTATAGTTTATGTCCATGGATTTCCAATAGAGGGGCAGATCTTCGGATCTGATCAGTAAAGGGTAGAAAGAGAAGCGATTGGCGAAAGGAAAGAAAAATAGAGAGGAGAAATCGAGCAGAAAAAAGAGGTGGAAAGGATTTAGGCAAGTTTTTAACAAACTATATATATCCAGTATATATTCTGGCTTTTGGATCAAGGGATTTATTTTCAACATCCAGTGGTTAATATGTTTTGGGGCACTGATCCCTCCATGAGCAGACAGACTGAGGCCCCGTTCAGCTAAATAAATCAATTAGCTTATTTTTTTTTGTCTTTATTCAAAAAAATTCTGTATTTATTAGTTTTTCGTCAATTTTTTGGAGATCATTACAACGTCATGACGAGAAGAATCTAAAAAGTAAAAAATTATGATCGAAATCCAATTTTTTTAATAAAGACGAAAAACTAACAAATACGAAAAAAATTGAATAAGAACAAAAAAATAAACCAATTTGCTTATTTAGCCGAACTGGGCCCAAGGGGCGCAAGCGGAGGTTTGGGTCCCTGCACACATTTCAATAATCGCAATATCTCTGCTACATTTAAGGTTTTGTCTGTAAAAATGATGAAGAAAGATCCCAAAATTAATGTCGTTATTATGTAAGGATGACACATTTTGTTGTTAATTTATGAATGCACGCGGTTCGGTCTCCCCGCATCAAGAACCCTGCGTCCGCCTTTAAATGGATGCCTCAAAACCAGCTTGGGCCATGATAGCTGAACACCCGATCTACTACTCCCTCCGTCCCTTTTTTTGTGTCCAGTATTCCATTTTGGGCTGTCCCTTTATAAGTGTCCATTTTGTAAAGTTAGTGGGGTAAAAGTTAGTGTATTGTCTATTTTGTCCCTAAAAGTAGATTTTATTTTGAAAAGTTAGTGAGTAAAAGTGTAATGATGATGGGTAAGTAGGGAAAGTGGAGGAAAAAGTTGATGTGAAAGGTGTAATGATGGTGTCTTTTTAATAAGTTGGAGTTACGAAGCAGGACACTTAAAAAGGGACGGAGGGAGTAATAATTACCAACGGATAATAGAAGGTCATATTGAATTATTGATTCCTCCTTTAAAATAAAAAATAGCAATATGGTAGCAACATTCCTACGTGATCGATCACAATAACATTAGTACTTGTTCAAGTTACATCTTCAAAAGAACATACTGTAACAATTGAATGCCAAACATAGAATATGATCTACTAGTTAACAAAAGTTTTATTTCACTACATTGTGCTCATTTTCTACTACAACTCTCTCTCTCTCTCTCTCTCTCTCTCTCTCTCTCTCCCGACTACTTTGCCGCTTTAACAGCAATCCTCATTCCAGCACTACAATGCCCAGGGAAACCGCACATGAAGAAGTTGTGTCCCTTGACAAGAGTGATGTGGTCATTGCCGGTCCAATAAGAAGTGGCATTAGACGGGGCGTTACAACTGCGGTATCCAGCTCTGTTCACAACCATCACATTGTGTTGCTCTGCGAAGTAATTGAACACTGCAACAGAATATTCAAAAAAAAACAGGACGAAGAAACACACGTTAAGTTGTTAGTCCATGTCCAACCGTCCCGGTCCAACGCATATAGCTATTTAACGAATTCTAAAGATACAGAATTCTCCTCTTGAATATTCACGAGCGCAACGGTTTGAGGTTTTGGTCAAGTGGCCGGGCACAAGAAAAACAAGTTTGTCCTCCATAAGTTCGCGTGTTTGAATCTCATGGAGAAGGATTTTTTCGATTATTAACTTCAGGGTCCCAAAACAAGTCGAGATGTGCATAAGCTGGTCCGATCCGGACATCCAGTTACCGAAAAAAAGCTTGAAAGGAAGCATTGAAAAGGCAAATCTTTATCTACCGATCCTAAAGTAGAGGAACGAGGGAGGGGGCAGCTAAAGAAATGGCCTAACTTCCATGTCCTCGTAGTTTTAGTTTTTTTTTTTTTTTAACCAGCAAGATGGGCATGGTAGCTAGTTAAGGTCTGTGAGTTAGGAGCTGTTAGCGTTGTCTCTTAATTTAAGTTCAAAAAATCTATTCTATCAACTTCCTAAAGCTAGTCCATACGGGAATTTGCATTGACTTTCATTATTGCCCCAGGTAGTGGATCATCGGATAAAAAAGCGCTAGTGGATCACGAATTGATCCTCAAAAATTAATCGAAATACGTGTAAACTGGTCCGATCATCCTATTTTAGGAAAAAAAGGTCTACTACTATACAAGAGATCGAGGAGCCAAACCAATTGAAACACATTCCGTAGCTATACTAACCAAGTATGTCACCAGCCCTGAAGAGCTGCTTCCTTCCTGGCCACCTTTTAACACCAAAAGTCCAGCCCTTGGCACCACCAACCGTGTAGGTTCTTGCCTGAGCCACCTCAAAACTAAGCACCGACGACAGGCACACCAGGGCCACTGCGGTGGCAACCAATGCACTGCCTCTTCTTCCCTGAGAAGGCATCCTATGGCAAAACAAAGAAAGTAAAGAGTGTGTCTTTCTTGTGAGAGAGAGAGAGAGAGAGAGAGAGAGAGAGAGAGAGAGAGAGAGAGAGAGAGAGAGAGAGAGAGAGAGAGAGAGAGGGAGGGTAATTTCTATTAGAGGAAGCAGGCCAATTTATAGAGGTCCTCCCTGGTTGGGGGTTCGGCCAGATGAGTGTTGACCTGGTGCGGGATCTACGTGATTACGGATTATTAATTTCAAAAATTACAATTAAAAACTAATTAAATTTTTTTAAAATGCCAAAAAAGAAAAGAAAAGAGATTCTCGATAAAAAATTTACAGCCCCTTTGGATGACGGGTTGTCATGAGAAAAGAAAAGAAAGTGAGGGAAAGAACTTTCCCTTCCTTGTTTAGATGGTTAAAGAGGTGAGAAAGGATGAGAATCGAGGACCCCCTTATAGAGCCATTTTTTTTTATCAACAAAAGTGATGAGATTTATTGAGAAGAAAAAGGGGGACGGTCTATTCAAATGGGATGGTGAGAAAACAACTCTATTATTTTTCTTTTCTCATCATTAATAGAAACCACATTCATTTTTTTTCATTTTTCACCTAAGTAGCCAAAAGAGTCATTAGAGAAAAACGCACCCTATATCTAGATGAGAAGAGAGAGAAATCTCACATGACACGAGTACGTCTTGTCTTCCTAACTAGTATATATGTCATATATGGTTGAGGTTTGATTTATTTTTTAGATACTAGTAATTAAATTCTTTAATGACACGGTCTACATTCCACTAATCCATTTACATTATCTCACATATATCAAGGCTTCATAGTGGAGTGATTTGATTGGCAAGATTAATTAATGACCTAAAGAATAGATTATTGTAAAAAAAAATTGGAAGCAAAATCAAGGCGTTGAATTTTGATTAGTAGCTATAGGCCACTTAATTCGTGCATTGTACTTGACGTACAATCCGTAACTCGCCTCCATTAGAAGCCTTAGCAATATTATATGGGCCTATTTGTTTTTTGTTTGGGAAAATGACGGCTCAAGACGTGTTTTGATAATTAATACCATTTAAAAACATGCGGATCGGAAAACATTTGTTAATACTGAAAATGTCTTTGGTGGACATTAATTATAAAAACATGTCCTTGGCTATCATTTTCCCTTTTTGTTTTCTTATAACTCAAGTGTTCAGGCGCGCATGTTGACTAACCATAGAGACCAAATCTCACCACCTACTTATAGCTGCGGGGATCCCAAATTAAAGTCAGATCAAAATTCTGTATGAACTAATGATCCTAAAAAGGTTAATAGTAGCTAAGAGATTTTGAACTCGAGACCTTAGGTGGTACCAAACCACTAAGTTCCAGGCCTTGACCACCAGGCCAATATCTTGAAGTTTATATGGGCTTATTTGTTACCTAGTCTATTTGCAGGTTGGATAGACTATTTGCACGAACTAGTTAATTTGGTGTTTGGTAAGCACGCACTCGGACTATTTAGGGCCACTTCCAACCTTAATCCATAATTGGTCCTCCTCTTCTTCACCCTTCTCATTTGATCTCGCAAAATTAGTCCGGCTTACCGACAGACTTTATAGCTAATATAGTTGATGTGTTTAAGAGATTGTCATGTACATTAGAAGTAGGTACCTGTTCTGCTTTCTTTCTAAACCTTTTTTTTTTCAAAAGAAGGTAATTTTAAACTCAAATATAATGAAAATGAGAAATAATTTTTTAAGGAATTTGATTTCCGCGCTCCAAGAAAGACCAGAGGTGCCCAAACTTGTTTCCTCTGCCATTCAAAATAATCTGCTGCATTTGCAGCCCAAAACCAAATCAAGAACCATTTTGTACATGATTGTGTGGGACCCACTTAGAAGTCCCGCACAAATGATCCAACCCGTTCAAAAATTATAAAATATTTTTTTAATTAATCTTGAAAAATTTAGCACAATTGGATTTTTTAAGTAATTGATATAATTTGTTCCATTTTCCATTCAGAATTCAAGACCCTAAACTCTAAAATAATCTTGAACGGTTCAGATCAGATCGTTTATTTTATCTTATAATTTTTAAGATCTATTAAAAAGTTATTTTAGAATTTTTGAACGGTTCGGATCATTTTTACGGGATTTCTAAGTGCCCACACAATCATGTGCAAAGTGGTTCTTGATTTGGTTTTGAGCCGCAAATGCAACAGATTATTTTGAATGATAGAAGGAGACAAGTTTGGAGCACATCCGGTCTTTCTTGGAGCGTAGAAATCAGATCCCTTTTTTAAATTTTTTTGCACCGTTTAAAAGATCTCAATGAGATCTACCAAACAAGATCCATATTGGTAGGAAAATTATTTGCGTAAGCACATGATTTTTGAGCTTGAAATTACCTTCATTTTCTAAATGTTCCTTTTTTGAGAAAGCGGAACAAATGAGCAACTTGTCACTATAAATTTGGATAAACATAAATTTGATTCCATACTTTGCATGAAAATGAAATCTTTCTATGGGTCTGGAGTGGGGCCGGGTTGGGCTGGAGATCGGCCAATCGGCCCACAGATATCCCTCCAATGTTATTAATGAGGCTTCCAGATAGGGCTGCAAACGAGCCGAGCCGAGCTTTACGGCGTTCAAGTTTGTTTATTAAGTTTTTAACGAACATGAGCCGAGCTCGAGCTCAATGAAAACTTAACGAGTCGAGCTCGAGCCGAGCAGGCCTTGGCTTGACTTGAGCTCGAGCTTGTTCACGAGCCTTAACGAACCAACGAAAAATGTATATATATTCTCGCATAGGCCTAATACAACCAAAAATATTTTGATTGTGAAGGTATATATCTTTTATTTTCCTATGGAGCGAGGGTGTATTGATGTGCGTGTGCTCTCACTTCCCTTGGTTGACTAGAAAGTGAAAACGGAAAGAAGAAATTATGAAATAACAATAAAAATCATAAACTTAAGTATATATACCCTGGCTTGCGAGCCGACTCGAGCCGAGCTTATCCTAGCTCGAGCTGTAAACGAGCTGAAAAAATCGGCTCGAGCTCGTTCGTTTAACTTCCGAGCCGAGCTTGAACGAGCCACTAACGAGCCGAGCTGCGAGCCGCTCGCGAGCGGCTCGGTTCATTGCAGCCCTACTTCCAGATATACGGCCCCTGGGCCAGCCTCAGGAAATATTTAGGCCTCTTCAATGTCTTCATATAGCTCTTGAAAGGAAAAATGACGGCCAATGACGAGTTTTGATAATTAATATCCACCAAAGACATTTTCAGCATTAACAAATGTTCTTAGCTTGTCTTTGACGGATATTAATTATCAAAACACGTCATGGGCCGTCATTTTCCCCTCTTGGAATTGCGGCACGGCCTTAGAAGAGTTGTTTGAAGTTTTGGGTTGGAGGGAGTATTGAATTTCATTCATCTTTAAAATCCCAAACCATGGTACTCCAATAACTATTTTTTTTTTCACGGAAAAAGGTGATGAGTATTATTGATACGGAAATTGGTCCGAAGACCTAACATCGGCAAAGCAAGGTTATCTAAGAGGACAGGACCCCCCAATTTTATAACCTAACACCTAATAGGGATTGCTTAGCCAACGAGTGGGCTACCATATTACATTACTTGATGAAACTATTTGGTTGGTTCAACCACTAATTCCTCCCTCAATTTGCCCTTTTCCGTCAATTTGGCTATTCAAAAAATTTGAACCAACTAGCTAGGTGTGAAAACCAAACATAAAGAAGAGACTACCATCCTCAAACAAATGAATCAATAGCCAACCGGCAGATAGACTTCCAAAGGAACCACCGACACCTCCTGAACACCTCCTGAAATCCTAACAAGCTATACAGTGCACCCAATATTTCCCTTAGTTTAATGACGGAAAAGTAGCATTAATATTTCATTATTTTGTACTGTATTATCCATTTTAATCAGCTCCATACTTTATAATGACGGAAAAGTAGCAATATTTCATTATTTTGTGAAGGGGAATTGATTGATTAGTTTAATATCTACGATACTTTAACAGAATTGTATAAAGTTCTGAGAAAATATAAAAAATAAAAATAAAAAAATAAGTTTTGCAATGGCTTCTCCAACACGTTTCGCGTATAGTTTATGTCCATGGATTTCCAATAGAGGGGTAGATCTTCGGATCTGATCAGTAAAGGATAGAGAGAGAAGCGATCGGCGAAAGGAGAGAAAAACTAGAGAGGAGCTATCGGGCAGAAAATAGGTTGAAAGGATTTAAGCCAAATTTTTGACCAACTATATATATCCAGTATATATTCTGGCTTTTGGATCAAGGGATTTATTTTCAACATCCAGTGGTCAATATGTTTTGGGGCACTGATCCCTCCATGGGCGGACTGAGGGGGGCGCAAGCGGGCCCCGGGTCACCGCACACTTTTCAATTATTGCAATATCTCTGCTAGTATATTTTTTGTTTTATTTTTAAAAATGATGAAGAAAGGTCTCCTCAAAATTAATGTTATTATATAAGGATGAGATTTTGTTATTAATTTATGAATACATGTGGTTCGGTCTCCCCACATCAAGAACCTTGTGTCCGCCATTAATTGGACGCCTCAAAACTAACTTTGGCAATGGTAGCTGAACCCGATCCACTAATATATAATTACCACCGGATAAAAGGTAATATTGAATTTGATTCCTCCTTTAAAATAAAATAGCAATAAGGTAGCAACACTCCTACGTGATCACCATAACATTACTTGTTTTCCAGTTACGTGGTTCATAATGCAACAATTAATTGAATGCCACGCATAGAAAATCTTTTATTTCACTACATTATGCTCCTTTTCTACTACAACTCACTCTCTCTCTCTCTCTCTCTCTCTCTCTCTCTCTCCGGCTACTTTGCCGCTATAACAGAAATCCTCATTCCAGCTCTGCAATGCCCAGGGAAACCGCACATGAAGTAGTTGTGTCCCTTGACAAGCTTGATGTTGTCGTTGCCGGTCCAATAACTTGGGGCATTAGCCGGAGCGTTACAACTGCGGTATCCAGCTTTGTTCACAACCAGCACATTGTGTTGCTCTGCGGCGTACTTGAACACTGCAACCCAATATTCAAAAAAACAGGACGAAGAAACAATTTAATTAAGTTGCTAGTCTATCTCCAACCGTCGGTCCAACGCATATAGCTATTTAACGAATTATAAAGATACGCCTATGCTACAGTAAGGGAAAAAAAAGTATGTTAAGGTTAGGAAGTCACTTAGCCGTCTACAAAGAGAAAAATTTTACCGGACGGTGCCGCTATAGTTGCTGGTCCATCTCCAACCGTCGGTCCAACGCATATAGCTATTTAACGATTTCTAAAGATACAGAATTCTCCTCTGAATATTCACGAGCGTAAGGGGTTTCAGGTTTGGTCAAAAGTGAGCATGAAACTTGAGAGAGACAACAAGTGTTTGTCCTCTATGAGTTCTCATGTTTGAATCCCACGGAGCCTAAACATTCTAATCTTTGGGGCCATGGGAGCGTTTTCTCGGCCGTTAACTTCAGAGTCTCAGAACTAGTCAAGGCGCGCACAAGCTAGCCTAAATATCTGGTTATCCGAAAAAAAAGCTTGAAAATGAAGTGGAACGAGGGAGGGGGGCAGTTAAAAATAGGGAGGGCATGTAGAATGGTGCTATAATGCACCACTCTATCCTAAAGAAATGATCCTAACTTCTGTCCTGGTAGTTTTTTTTTTTTTTTTTTAAATCGGCAAGATTGGCATCTGTGAGTTAGGAGCTGTTTGCGTTGTCTCTTATATCAAGTTCAAAATCTATTCTATCAACTTCATAAAGCTAGTATCCACACGAAACTTTGCTCTGACTTTTATTAGGGTCTCAGGTAGTGGATTATTGGTTTAAAAAAAAAAAAACCGTTATTGCATCATGAATTGATCCTCAAGAATCAATCGAGATGCGTGTCAACTGGTTATCTTAGAAAAGAAGTCTAACATAGTATAAGAGAAGAGCCAAAACCATTGAAAGTTTGAAACACATTCCGTAGCTATACTAACCAAGTGTGTCACCAGCCCTGAAGTGCTGCTTCTTCCCTGGCCAACTGCGACCAACGCCAAAAGTCCAGCCCTTGGCACCACCAACCGTGTAGGTTTTTGGCGTTCGGATTCTTGCCTGAGCCACCTCAAAATTAAGCACCGACGACAGGCACACCAAGGCCACTGCGGCGGCAACCAATGCACTGCCTCTTCTTCCCTGGGAAGGCATCCTTCTACAACAACGCCAATGGCAAAACAAAGAAAGTAAAAGAGTGTGTTTTTTTAATTTCTAGAGAGAGAGAGAGAGAGGGTGAGGTAATTTCTAGTAGAGGAAGCAAGCCAATTTATAGAGGTCCTCCCTGTTTGGGTGCTCGTGTTGACATGGGCCACTGTTTGAAAATGGCTGGTTATTGAAGGTGCGGGATCCAATTGGTTACGTATGATTCATTCCAAAATTTAAGACCAAAAACTAAATAAAGAATTATAAAAGTAATTAAAAAAAAAAACAATACAAAGTTGCCCAATCAAAAATTTAGACCCTAATCTTTTTTTTTTTTTTTTGATCCACGACCCTAATCTAGATGAGAAGAGAATTTCACATATGAGTTTGCCCTATAGATATGCCTCATTTTTGGGTACCAGGTAGGTACCACGTGGCCGTGCTCACGTGATGTCCAAGCAGCTCATCTGGGCCGTCCAAAAGTGTGTTGGATGGCCCAGTTCGATTGAAACATTCTCTCTCCTCTCACCCCACTCCTCTCTCTCTCTCTCCCTCCTTTTTTCCTCTCCAAATCCGAGCTGTCTAAAATCGAAATGGACGGCTCGGATGCGCCGAGCAAACACTATCCGACGCTGAAAAATTTCTCATGGTTGAGGTTATTTTTGGATATATACTAAATTAATCTTCCATGACTCGGTCTACATTTCACTAATCTAATTTGTTACTCCAAAAGATCTTTACGTCATCTCACACATATCAAACTTAGGAGTGATTGTCAAGATTAATTAATGAGCTATCGTCGATCGAATAGACCATTTCAATCGTACGTAAAGTTTTGGAAGCAGAATCAAGACGTTGAATTTCGATTAGTAGTCATAGGCTTATTATTTAATTCGTGCACTTTGGAGTGATTAATTGGCAAGATTAATTAATTGAGCTATTGAATAGAATGAAAAATAGAAAGATTGGATCGAGCACTTATTATACATATCAGATTGAACTGATTTTTTTACGAGTCCACTCAGGTTTTTTTTTTTTTTTTTAAATTATTGAACCACTTGGATTTTCCGTGTGGAATCCGTAGTGGGCCCCATTCAATTGTCGGTCCATTGTCAGTCCCAATAGCAGGGTTCTATATTTATTTATATTATAAAGTTTTAGAAGCGGAATCAAGGCGTTGAATTTCGATTAGTAGCTATAGGCTATTTAATTCGTGCATTTAACTTATATATATAAATTAATAGCTTAACAACATGCATAAAGATTTGGCCAAATCATGTGCAGCTTTGACCTCGATCAGTTCCCCTGAACTTTAGATACATGCAACAACGTAAGCAAATTAAATTACAACACAACTTTAATTCCCGAACACAGAAACCGACATCTCCTTCCCATCCGTCATTCGTTTTTATCATAGCTACGTACGTACGATTCTATAAATCAACCTCCCCTAATCTCTGCGGTAGCGAATCATCATGAGAACGGCCAAAACATTGTTGCGATGACACCAAATGATCCACGTAATCACAACTGACTCAACCAAAATAAAATTATCAAGCACAATCTAATTCCGCCAATGAATCAACCATGCCTTAACCGGCATCGATCGGATTACCCACCCACAGAAAGAAAAAAAATCCAAACCGGCCAGATTTGACGCCCGCCACACACTCCTTGCATTGCCTCCTCACAAACTAAAGAACAAATGCTCCAGTACTGAAAATAAGCGTTCTTAGCAAAAACTGACCATACCCTCCCAAAACACCACCGTGCATGGTTACTTTTTACTCTCGGAGTCTTAAGCAAAGACTCCGGATCACTAATAAGTCTCCACGCTTGTTTCGCAAGCAACGCCTGATTGAGACAAACCAAATCCCTGAGACCCAACCCACCCATACCCAAAGGCTTTTGCAAAGTTCTACCCATGCACCTTCTCCAGCAAACTCCACCCCGGCCCATCACCTTTACCACATAGAAACCTCACAATCACTCTCCTCACCTCCAAGGGCGGAGAGATTAAGGGTCAAGAAGGGTCCCTTGATCCCACTGAGGTGTTAAGTTTTCATTGGATATGTGTAATTTCTTTGGGAATTTAATTAACTTGCCCATATGTAAGATGTATTCTTGCCCCAAAGAGCAGCAAAAATTACAGCACATTATCCTTCACAACTCATGCTTTTTCGTCTTCTTCTTTCCCAACTCGGGAAATCTCAATTGGGTTTGGCATAGTCTAAGTTCTTAGCTACATAATAGAAAATTTTCCCCCCAATTTTTATAAAATTATGCAGGTAAAAGAATTATACGTCATTGTGTTACTTAGTTGGACCTTGTGATTGAGAATCTTGTAAGAATATAACTTGTGTGTTTTTTTGGCAAGAAGAATTTAATTTGTGTTGTTGTGCATTCACTTGACATCCACAAAATATGAATATTGTTTGGGTCAATTGCAAACCCAATTATACGTTATGAATAGATTTCTACTTAACTACTTTATAAAATGTTTGGCATTTTGGTGTATTTTTTTTGCGGCATAATTGTAGATGATTATATGTTACTTAAACTCCTTTCTATTTGGCATTTCAGTGTATTTTTTCCAGATCATTAAGTACGAAAAAGAGAATTTATATTTTGTAGATAATTGACCCCACTGCAAGTAAATCCTGGCTCCGCCCCTGCTCACCTCACGAACAAAATATGCCGGAGTTCTAAACACTGAAAACAAATGTACCGGCCGGGATGGGTGAAAAATTATGCTTTGCAAGCACCAACTTACCCGAGAAATTTAAAGAATGAACTCTCCGTTTACCCAACGAAGCCCGGAAGCAGTCCAAGACTCTCCCAAAAAGATCCGCTTCCATTCTAGTAAAATCCAGGTTTGAACCCAAATAAATACCAGGTTTATCAACAATCTTGATTCCCAATACATTTGCTATAAACTACTTTTGCCACCCCGACATATTTGGACTTACTTAGAAGATCTCAGATTTGTTACCATTCACCCTCTGACCCGCAAACCGACAATAAGACTCAATAATCCCAAGGACTAAATAGCCCGAACTAGTTAATTCGGTGTTGAATAAGCACACACTCGGACTATCTTATCCCAAGGACTAAATAGCCCGTCTGCGCAGGACTATTTATTTATGGACCATATATGGCCACTTTCAACCTTGTCCATAGTTAGTCTTCCTATTCCAATTACCCAATTATCTCTCCCCGTCACCAAACTTGTATATCAAAAGGAACTTTGAAAGGGCAATATTTTTTGCACAATATCATCTACCTTAGTTTTATTTGCAAATGGAGTGGAGTGTAGTTAGTGTCTCCCTTGTACTTCCATGCAAGCACATGAATAGAATTCGATTCCCATAAGCATCCATCACTCTCCTCAAGTCCCCTAGGATAGAGTAGAATAGGATAAACGGATGGCAAAAAAAAAAACCAAGGTTTTATCCATCCACACAAACTATCAACCAAATCAAATATAAAATAATCTCCGTTCTTAATTAGGCCATGTTTTCCACTAACATTTTTCAGCAACAAATTAAGGCATTTTACCAAATTATTCAAACTAATCAACAAGTTATTGGGTAGAGAAAACAACTTGATATTTTTCAATAATTTTCACTCACATACTCATCTACAACTTAATGGTTAGTGAAAATAATTTGGCATTTTTCAACAACTTATTAATTAGTAAAAACAACTAACGACTTATCAACAACAACAAAATCTCCTCAACTTATTTCCTACGGGAAACACCACCTATCTCCCTCGCATATCCTCCTCTTCTTCACCCTTCTTATCTGATCTCTTAAAACTAGTCCGGCCAACAGACAGGCTCCATAGCTAATATAGTTCATGTATTATACAGACTATCATTTACTTTACATAAGAAGTGTTAAAGCATCCAATTCTAAACCGGCCAATTGGCAAAGAGTGGAGAGGCTGCTTAGGCAAAGATAATTAATCAATGTGGGATAAATCCCAACACTCTCCCGCACATGCGACTCCCGACTCGCACATGGAGAGGTAAACAAATTATCTATAACACAAGAGTGGAGAGGCTGCTTAGGCGGAGATAATTAATCAATGTGGGACAAATCCCGACACTCTCCCGCACATGCGACTCCCGACTCGCACACGGAGAGGTAAACAAATTATCTGTAACACTTGGATCACAACAAACAACAATGCACTTACGGCACAAATAAGGGGGAACAAATTCTCCGAAACCCTAACTCTGATACTATGTTAAAACATCTAACTCCAAAACAATTAGCAAAGAGTAGAGAGACCGCTTAAGCTCATATACTAGTTTTGAAAAAGATAATTAACTAATGTGGGACAAATCCCAACAAGAAGTAGGTAAGAATATCCATTACAGCGAATAAATTAATGAGCAACTTGTCATGACTTTAACTTTGGATAAACATAAATTTTGATTCCATAACTTGCATGAATCTTTCTATGGGTCTGGTGTGGCCCTGTGGGGCCGGGTAGGGCTGGAGATCGGCCCACATACATCCGTGCAATATGATTTGTGAGGCCTTCATATATGCCTCACGAATTTTTTAGGTCCGTTGAAATTGCCAATGAGCTTTAGCTCACTTGGCGTTTCCCTCAGCCTTCCTCTGTGGAGATGTGAGTTCGAGCCCCACGAGGGGCGCAGATGGGATTCAGGGCTATGAACAGCCTATAAGTTTTCTGTGATCTAACTTACTAACTCTACATAACACCCCGTTGATGTATAAACTTGTCCAAAAATAATAATTTTTTGCGGCACGGCCTTGGAAAGAGTTGTTTCTTTGAAGTTTTGCTACCAACAAATTAATGATATGTACATTTTACCCGTGACGATAAATAAACTGGGATGGAGGGAGTATTGAATTTCATTCCTCTTTAAAATACCATACCATGGTAATAACTCTCCAAACAATGGCAGATTCTCCAAACGAAATCACCATTGCGTTACTTGTTGAAAGTAAATTGAAATTATGTGGTTCAAGCACTAACCTTTTGATGCAGAATGGAAATAGTTTATTATTTAAAAAATAGATATTTAGTTTTATTATTTTGGTTGTAAATTATTTTTGAATATTCCGCTTTGAGTGTCATTTGTTTTGGCAAGTTTTCTTTTAATATTTAGTATTTTGAGATCAAATCTTTGATTTTGGTAATATTGAGTCAAATAGCGATTCACCGGGATTCAGCTTCCTGTTTTGCTGATTTCTTTTCGGTCTTTGGTTTTAGTATAAAATAAGTTGTAGGGTGACATTAAAATAGAGTTATTTTATGAATTATTAATGAAAATTGAGAATTTTCTCATTATCGTGTGTTCGAAGAGGGAGTACCTCTAGTTCGTACCCATTTGTGTTTATGTTTCAAAGAGAGAATCTTTAACATAAGCAAGTTCGTGATCTCTTCTTGCAAATAGTTTCGTAAAAGGAGGCTGCCCTGCATTAGTTGGTATCAGAGCTCTCGTTCCAATCCTGACTATGGCCGGAGGATGTGCTGGAGGTCGAGGTGGAAGAGGAGGTCATACAGCTAGTGTTGATGAAGTCTATGAGCGAGATGAGGTTGCTCGAGATGCTCGAATGGAGGAAAGGTTGCAGCAAGTCTTGGCAGCGAGTGGGCTGCTTACCCAACGCATGGAGGCTTTTGAAGTTGCAATCCCACCTCGCCATCGTCCAGTTCAACCTTTGTTTTCGAAAGAGGAGAAGGTGTCGATGATGTTTCTATCACCAAACCTTTGGCTGATAATCATCAGACGAGGGGGAGGACAATGGTGAATGAAGCTACTATTCAGTGGCCATTCACATCAAATATTATTTCAGATCCAGTAATGGATTGGAGTAAACCACCAGTTTTTTATGAAGAACCGGTGGAGAAAATTACAAATGGAGAAAATAACAAAATATTGCAGAAAAAAGTTGTTACGATGTTGGCATTGAAAATTGAATTTTTAGATCCTTTTTGGAAATTTATTGAAGACAAAGGAAGTAGGAGGTTGTGGATTTCGTTTTTAAAGAAGTAAATTGTCCCTTTCATTATTGATCAAGATTTTTTATTTGAAGCCAAGTTTGAAAAAATTAATTTGAGGTACAAGCTTGATGCAGACAAGGTTCGGCGTATTCAACTGTATAAACTCGAGGACGAGTTTCTTCAAGCCGGGGAGAATGATGCAGAATGGAAATGGTTTATTATTTAAGAAATAGATATTTAGTTTTATTATTTTGGTTATAAATTATTTTTGAATATTCCGCTTTGAGTGCCATTTGTTTTGGCAAGTTTTCTTTTAATAGTTAGTATTTTGAGATCAAATCTTTGATTTTGGTAATATTGAGTCAAATAGCGATTCACCGGGATTCAGCTTCCTGTTTTGCTGATTCCTTTTCGGTCTTTGGTTTTAGTATAAAATAAGTTGTAGGGTGATATTAAAATAGAGTTATTTTATGAATTATTAATGAAAATTGAGAGTTTTCTCATTATTGTGTGTTCGAAGAGGGAGTACCTCTAGTTCGTACCCATTTGTGTTTATGTTTCAAAGAGAGAATCTTTAACATAAGCAAGTTCGTGATCTCTTCTTGCAAATAGTTTCGTAAAAGGAGACTGCGCTACATCACCTTTAGTGGAAAGCAGACATTTTGTCCTTATTTAGTGTGCCAAATTTTTAAGAATTAATGATTCGTCTCGACGAGAGGAATCGGCCAAATAACTCTTCTTTAACATTTACCCAAATATACTTTGTAAATTGTTGATCATCTTGCCCACACAGCACATTAGCACACTGTTCACCAGCTATACTCAGGTGAAGGGGAATTGATTGATAAGTTTAATAGTTTTTTTTACTATTAAAAAAATTAAGTTTTGCAAATTTTTAACCAACTATATATATCCTCAGTATGATCTGGCTTTTGGATCAAGGGATTTATTTTCGACATCCAGTGGTCGATAAATTTTGGGCACTGATCCCTCCTGGGGCGGATTGAGGGGTGCAAGCGGGTCCGGCCGGGTCCCCGCACACCTCCTCAGTATTGCAATATTTTTATTACATTTTACGTTTTATTTGTAAAAATGATGAAGAAAAGGTTCCCTCAAAATTACATTATTATTATATGCGGATGATTTTTTGTTATTAATTTATGAATACATGTAGTTCGGCACCGCATCAAGAATTCTGCCTCAAAACCAGCTTGGGCCATGGTAGCTGAACCAGATCTAGTAATAATTACCACCGGATAAAAGGTCATATTGGATTTTGATTCCGTTTTAAAATAAAATAGCAAGAAGGTAGCTACATTCCTACGTTACTTGTTTCAAAAATTATTCAATATTTCCAGAGGTCATGAACAGTATACTCCCTGCTCTCATATAAAATATGGGTCCATCTAAAATTTACATGTCATATGAGAGGAGGGAGTCTACTGTACATATACTCCGGAAGTATTGAATAATTACTCTACTGGTTCAAGCTACGTGGTTCAAGCACTAAATATTGCTCCTTCAAAACTCAAAAGAACATACTGCAACAATTGAATGCCAAACATAGTAAATCTAGTTGACAAAGGGAAATGATTTTGCCACACCCTTTTTTGTTAACGTCACTTCCCTGCAAGTGTATTTTTGCACCAAAAATACACTTTCAGGGAAATAGCGTTAACAAAAAAGGGGATGACAAAATCAGCAGCCTTAACAAAAACTTTTACTTCACTACATTGTGGTCATTATCTACTACAACTCTCTCTCTCTCTCTCTCTCTCTCTCTCTCTCTCTCCGGCTACATTGCTTTAACAGCAATCCTCATTCCAGCTTTACAATGCCCAGGGAAAATATTGCACATGAAGAAGTGGTGTCCCTTGACAAGCTTGATGCGGTCATTGCCGGTGTGATACGCTGTGGCGTTAGGCGGGGCGTTACATGTGCGGTATTGAGCTTGGGTCACAACCACCACATCGTACTGCTCTGCGTCGTATTTGAACACTGCAACCGAATATTCAAAACAGGACGAAGAAACAATTTAAGTTGTTAGTCCATCTCCGACCGTCGGTCGAACGCATATAGCTAGCTATTTTAACGAATTCTAAGATACCGAATTCTTCTCCTGAGCAAGCGCAAGGGTTTCAGGTTTGGTCAAGTGGACGAGAGGGAAAAAGAACAAGTGTTTGTCCTCCATGAGTTCGCATGTTTAAATCTCACAGAGCCTAAATATTTCAAACTTTGGGACTGCAGAAGGTTTTTCTAGTCGCTTACTGCACGGAGACCTAATCAAGGTGCGCACAAAGCTAGCTCAGACATCCGATTATCGACAAAAAAAAGCTTGAAAATAGGGTGGGCATGTATAATGCACCATTCTATCCTTAAAAAAATGGTCCTAACTTCTGTCCTCGTAGTTTTAGTTTTTTTTTTTTTTTTTATCAGCGAGATTGGCATGATAGATAATAATTTCATAAAGCTAGTCCATACGGGACTTTACTCTGACTTTTATTACGGCCCCAGATAATGGATTATCAGATAAAAAAACGCTAGTAGATCATGAATTTATTCTATAAAATTAATCGAGATACATGTAAATTGGGCCGGCCGGTCACCCTATTTTAGGAAAAAAGTCTACTATATAAGAGAGGATCCCGCCAACCCATTGAAACACATTCCATAGCTATATATACTAACCAAGTGTGTCACCAGCCCTGAAGTTCTTCCCTTTCGGCCAGCGAACATAATTGCCATAAGTCCAGCCCTTGGCACCACCAACACTGTAGGCTTTTGCCTCAGCCGCCTCAAAATTAAGCACCGACGACAGGCACACCGCCAGGGCCACCACAGCGGCAACCAATGCACTGCCTCTTCTTCCCTGAGAAGGCATCCTTCAACTACAACGCCTATGGCAAAACAAAGAAAGTAGAAGAGTGTTTTTTTTTCCAGAGAGAGAGAGAGAGAGAGAGAGGGTGAGGTAATTTCTAGTGGAGCTAGGAAGCAGGCCAACTTATAGGGGTCCTTCATGTGTGGGTGGTCGTGTTGATCACATGGGCCACTGTTTGAAAATGGCTGGTTATTGAGGGTCCGGGATCAACGTGGTAACCGATGATTCGTCCCAAACATTACGACGAAAAACTGAATCTTTCATGACACGGTCAACATTCCGCCATTCTGTTTTGTTAAAAGATCGTGAGGGATCAAGGCTTCATAGTCAAAGTTAGGAGTGATTGGCAAAGATTAATTAATGAGCTGTCGAATAGATTATTTATACTATAAAGTTTTAGAAGCAGAATCAAGAAGTTGAATTTCGATTAGTAGCTATAGGCTAGGAGTATTTAATTCGTGCATTTAACTTGGGCGTCGTAACTCGCCTCTCTACGATCCGGGGACAGTGTTGTGCACTGGGTACACAACACCGTGTTCGGATCTTATCTTGGCAATGGACGATTGAGAACTGTTCATTTTCAAGATGAGATCCAAGCCGTTGGATACACGATCCGACAGTTCCGACCGTGCACTGCATGGTGCTGCACAGCATGGTCCACCATTCCCAGCTATCTGTGCACCCCATAGCCTTTGCAATATTATATTGGCCTATATGTTTTCTTATTTTTATTTTTCATAACTGAAGTGTTTCGGCCAACCTACGTGTACATTGACTAACCCTACGCAAAAACCAATCTCACCATCCACTTGCAGCTACAGGGTTCCCAATTACAATCAGTGCAAAGCTATATATGTATAAATGGACCCCAAAGAAGTTAATAACCTTAAGAGGTTTTGAACGTGAGACCTTATGAGGTAGCAAACTCCCAAGTCTCACATATTGACCACTAGGCCAATGTCTAGGGGTTTATATGCGCCTGTTTGTTAGCTGGACTATTTCACTGGGAATTGGGAGGGGCTGTAGTACGGTTGCCGTGTAGTGCGGCCGATTCGACCGTCCATCTTAGTATAAACGGCTTGGATTTAATCCAAACTTCTATTAATCCGAGCCGTCCATTGCCGAGATGGACCGTCGAATTGACCGCACTATACATGTAGTGGAAATGTGCACTACAACACTCCGGATCTGTTTGGTTGGATAGACTATTTGCACGGACTAGTTAGTTCGGTAAGCACACACTCGAGCTATCTTATCACGCAGACTAAATAGTCCGTCTGCCTTTTTATGGCCACTTTCAACTTTGTCCATAATTGGTCCTCCTATTCCAATTACCCATTTATCTCTCCCCACCACCAAATTAACTTGGATATCAAAAGTAACCTTGAAAGGGAAATATCACATTTTTTTCATCCTACCTAATCATATCCTCCTCTTCTTCACCCTTTTAAAAATCTCTCAAAACTATTCCGGCTAACTGACAGGCTCCATAGCTAATATAGCTGATGTATTATACAGACCCACATGTACATTAGGAGTAGGTAAGAATATCCATTAGAGCGAATAAATGAGCAACTTGTCACTTCTAACTTTGGATAAACATAAATTTGATTCCATACTTTGCATGAAATCTTTCTATGGGCCTGGTGTGGGGCCGGGTAGGGCTGGAGATCGGCCACTCGGCCCACATATATCCGTTCAATACTCTCTCTGTCCGGATTTAATAGTCATTTTTTAGAGTTCGTGTTATTTTTCAATCAATTATATCTTTCAATTTATAATGTTTTACGTGATTTCGAAAATATTGTATTATAGAATTAATCAAGATCTATCAAACAAGATCTATATTCGATATGAAATTCATTACGAATTTAAAGATATAACTCATTTTTTAGCCAGTTAGAATAAAACTAGAAACAATTAAATCCGAAGGGATGAAGTATTATTTATGAGGTTTTCGTAACACAGGTTCCTGGGCCAGCCTCACGAAATTTTTAGGCCTGTTGAAATTGCGGTGCAGCCTTGGAAAGAGTTGTTTGAAGTTTTGCTACCAATAAACTAATGGGTCGGATCCAGTCAAGTTTGGTCCATTTTTTCATCCCAGCTGTCGAAAAGTGTTTTAAACGGCTCAGATTTATTCAGAGTGTTTAGAACAATTCTGGACCGTCCAAACTTAAAATGTACGGTTTTACACATTATGATAAATAAATAAACTGGGACGGAGGGAGTATTGAATTTCATTGCATTACTTGTTGAAAGCGAAACTATGTGGTTCAAGCACTAATATCTCCCTTCAAAATACTACTAGTAAAATATTGCGACTATTGCATGCCAAACATAGCATCTGGTAAACAGAAGCTTTTATTTCCTTATTACACATACATATATAGTGCTCATTAATTCTACTCTCTCTCTCTCTCTCTCTCTCTCTCTCTAGATTGCATTAACAGCAATCTTCATTCCAGAATCGCAATGCCCAACGAAGCTGCAGATGAAGTAGTTCTGTCCCTTGACAAGCTTGATCTGATCGTTGCCGGAGGAATACACTTTGGCATTAGCCGGGGCTTTGCAACTGTCGTAGCCAGCTTTGTTCACAACCACCAGATTGTGAGCCTGTCGGCTGTAACTGAACGCTGCAACCACATTAATAAAACAGGAAGAAGAAACACTTTAACTTGTTAGTCCACCGCTAATGCTCCAACACAGCTTCACAAATTCTAAACATACAGAATTCCCTTTGAAAATAATCGGAGTGTCATTTCGTAGATTACTACAACAGAAGTGATCAAGAGGAGTTCCACTAAGCAAAAAGTGCAAAAATTGAGTTTTGTCCTTATTCAAAAAAAAATTCGCATTTGTTAGTTTTGTACCAAATTTTTGTTGATTTCGTCTTGACGAAAGGAATCGGAAAACCCAAAAATTACTACTTTCACCCAAATATTTTGAGAAATATTCACTTTAAAACTAAAAAGTGCCACTTTTTGCACGTTTTTAGCTTAAAAGTGGATATTCCCAAAAATATTGGGTAAAAGTAAGAAAAAAATTACTTTATCAATAATCCACAAAAGTATAACGCAAAATGCATGAACCTGATTTTTTTTAATAAGGACAAAACTTCCAAAAAAATCCTAAAAGTGAAGCGTAAGTATCTCTTGTACGGCCGCATTTTCTGTCCTAAGCACGAGAGTCATTAGTAGGCATGTAGAAAAGTAGAACGGTGCTATAATGCAACTTTAGAACTAAACCTCAGAAAAGCAAGATGCACCACATAACCAAAGGCAAGTAATAGAACTAATGAAAAAGATGCAAATCTAGTACTAACCAAAAGGAAAGATGCAAATCTAGAAATAATAAGAACAACTGAAAGCCCTTTGTGGTTTGAGCGAGGGGGTCATTATGCTAGAAAACCCCATAAGATTTGCCTGGTGGTTAAGGCCTGAAAGTTACAAGTTTGATCTCTCTTAAGTCTCAGGTTAAATGCTACCACCTTTATGAGGCTACTCTAGTACGGGACTTTGCTCTGACATTAGAGCCCCTACTAGTGGTTCTCAAGAATTAGTCGAGACGGACATAAGCTAGTCTAGTAAAACTGTGATTCGAAAAAAGAGAAGTCTAATAGACTAAGAGGAGCCAAACCTATTGAAACACATTCCATAGCTATACTCACCAAGTGTATCACCAGCCCTAAAGCGCTTCCCTCTCGGCCAGCCAACAACGTTAAAGGTCCAGCCGTTGGAACCACCAACCTTGTAGGTGGCTGCCTCAGCCACCTCAAAATTAAGCACCAACAACAGGCATACCACCGCTACTGCGGCGGCAACCACTGCACTGCCTCTTCCCTGATAAGACATACTCTCAACAACAACGCCTACAGCAAAACAAAGAAAGCACAGAGTGTGTTTTCTGGTGAGAGAGAGAGAGAGGGGGTGGTTGGTATATTTCTACTCAAGTAAACAGGGCAATTTATAGAGGTCCTCCCAGTTTGGTTGCTTGGCCAGATGAGTGCGACACGGGCCCACAGTTTGAAAATGGCTGGTCATTGAAGGGGCAGGGTCCATGTGGTTACTGAACTGGATCAGGCCTCTTAGGTGGTGTTCTACCTTCCCTTCTTAAATACTTATTTTATATTTTCACACTCAAATATAATGAAAAAATATCTCAATAAGATCTATTAAACAAATTCATATTGCTAAAAAAATTATTTGCGTAAACATATAATTTTTGAGTTTAAAATTGTCTTTTTAAAAAATAAGTACTTATTTCCGAATCTGGACGGGGCCTAATAAATCTAAAGTGAGAAAGAGAAGACTCATATGAGAAGAGTTTTGACTTCAGACAAAGCATTCAAGATTTATCATTTAAGTAGAAACAACCAACAACCCACCATCTGCACACGTAAAAAAAAATATAAAAAATTAACCCACCATTTATCACCGGCCCATTTGCTCATCAATTTGGACTTTTGTCATCACCTTTTGTTTAGTTATTTCCCAATGAAAATATACAGTATCTTTTTTCGAGACCAGGGGAGTTGGCTTTTGGATACTGTCATCTTACGTAATGCTAGAGTTTCCAGATTCAGTACTTTAGAGCTACAAATATTATTTTCTTTATTTTGCTCCTACAATTGCAAAAATATGTGGACAATGCGATGGAAGTGTGTTGGGTTTCCATGCTAAAACAAAAAATAAGAAATGAAATACAAAGATACTATTGCGAGACGAAACACGAGTAAAACCAAGACAGCGTGATCGGGACTCTACAACACCCTTACTAATTTAGTAGGTGAATTGTAGTGAAAGTTAGTCCTATGAATATTTTATGCAAGTTTTTGTTAGTATGGTAGACAAGACAAAGTGCAAGAAAGTCATTTGTTTGGACCAAATCCGGAGTGCAATGACTTCCATTGCCGAGGAAGTCCTTTCAAATTGGACCAAGAACATAACTTCAGGGCAAAAGATAAAATTTTTTTGAAGCCTATCATTTATTTTTCTTGTCTTTTTCCCTTCTTGCTGGTGTTTTGATTGTTGTTTCCTTTGATTTTTCAGTAGAAAGGCAAAGAAAAGGGGGAAAAAAATAAAAGGAATGAAATAACTTATACTACTTGCAAGCAACTAATTCAACAGAGGAAACCTTTTTCCCACAAAACCTCTTTCATCTTTTCTCTTTTTCCTAACCCCACCCAAAATAAACAATAGCAGTACTTATCCCACATTTTCTTCCAGTATTTCACACTATCTCTCTCTCCTCAATCCGTGGTCATTGGACTTGTGTACTTCAGCTTGAAATAGATACCAAGTTAGGACTTGTGATGGGGTCCACGAGTCTGAAGAGCTGGATATACCTCACATAGTGGATTGGAGAGAAACCTAGTCCATCACAATAATTCTGCATAGGGGGGACTAGGACTTCCTGATACCAGTAGAGGTGAAATCAATGGGAGAGCTGCTTTTACCCCCCCGGCCCCCCCCACCCCGTTCTTGCCAAGAAGACCAAAATGCCCCCAACTCCCACCCTTTTAACTGTTTTTTTAATTCCTTAATTCTATTATCTTATTTATTTAAGTCATTTATTTATTTTTAATTTGGTTTACTCAAGTAATATTTTCAACTATAATATGTTTTTTACATTTAAATTTGACTTTTATTTAAGGCTCCGTTCTCTTGAACTTAACTTAAATTTGGAAACTTTGTCCTTATTTGAATTTTTTTCGCATTTGTTAGTTTTACGTTATTAACTCATCTTGACGAGAAGAATTGAAGAAATAATTTTTTTTTTTACTTTTATCCAAGTATTTTGAGAAATAATCACCTTTTAGCAAAATACTTGAGTAAAAATTAAAAAAAATTTCTTTTCCGATTCTTCTCGTCGAGACGAATCAATAACCCACAAAAGTTTGGCGCAAAACTAACAAATGCAAAAAAAATTCAAATAAGGACAATTTTCATATTTAAGTTAAGTTCAAGAGAATGGGGCCTAAAAATTTTATATTATTTTAATTTGTCTTAACAATGAATAATAAATAAATAAAAATATACACCGTTTATCTATGAAAATTGGAACATTTCCGGAGACAATGGAGAGAAGGAAGACAATAGATGAAACCTCCCCTAGACAAGCCAGGGAAATTGCTTTTTGCAGCAACTGCCATTTATGATTGTTAGTCCATTTTTAGAAGCCTGAATACTATTTACTAGATGAAACCTCCCCTAGTGCAATTAGAACCAAATTTACCTAACATAGCTCATGTCCGAAAAGAGAGAGAAAGGCATGTAAAACATAAAGAAATACTATTAATGCAGCAAGTCCACATCCGCAATAGTGCACCCAAGTGCACACTCAAACATTTGATTTAGGAGGAGAAAAAAACGAGAGATTAAGCCAGTGTTGGATTGAAAATTTGCAGTACTTCCATAAGAAGTTAGTAGTTACCATTAATGGGCTAAGCCGAAAAGCCTAACCTTAATGCCTCATAGAGTTTGAACAACTGATTTCTTCCTTGATGATCTTTAAAGCTTCCCACACTCCATCCTGTAAAATAAAATTCAACTTCAGATATTCTGCGACTCCTGTAGTCATGTCAATAGTTCCCCACTTTTCATCACTACCAAATGCACCTATGTTTTATAGAATATAACAATTAGAACCTCATGAGAGAGTAACTCAGAAATCTCTGATGCACGTGCTTTCACTTCAGGAGCTAATGCGTAGTTGATGGCCCTCGCTAGCATATTCGCTGCTTCCATCACACATACGTCATCATTTTCATCTGGAAGCAAGTAGTTTCTTTTCAATGGTTCTGGAGCAATTCCAAGCCAAAACATCCTCTCAGCCCAATAGAACTGATCCAGCATAAAAGGACATATTACCTGCATCTCAAATATGTAAGTTGACATACAAGAGGAAGAGGAGAGTGGGGTAGTTTAGTTTTAGACTCTACTCCAGAAAGTTTTCCATCTGAATGAACTTATATTCTTATTGCTAAAAAACATGCAATAGATTTTCACAACTCACTCAAAACTAACAGTACAAAAGATTGACTTGTCTACATGAATCTAAAAGTAGTTACCAATGCTTCTGTTGAAATATACCAACTGCTAGCAGTAACTCTGCGCGCGCGCGCGTGTGTGTGAGAGAGAGAGAGAGAGAGAGAGAGAGCTCCACTTGGGTGATAAACCATGTAAAACTGGTTAACCAAATATTGCACCATGTCACAGGCAGTCTTATCAGGGTTCATTACAAGCGTTCATCTTCTTTCCGTTGCACTTCAGAATTTGTATTTTCTTCTTTTAATTTACCGAAGATGGGTTAGAGCTGATCATGGGAGCAGAAAAGGATTCCCTTATGACCTATTATATCTCTTTTTCTACTCCCATGTTTCCATTAGCCAACGAATTTTTAACATTCTTAATTTAATTTGAGGTTGCCCCTTAAGCAACACAACTTCGTATATCCATGGAATGTAAAAGTAGTCTTTGAATGAGAAAGATGGAAGTGAAGATAAAGAAAACTTAGACTTCAGTCTATAAAATCAACCTGTGGAATTCCTGCATGAAGTGCCGCAGCAGTGGATCCACTGTATTGCAGTGAGTCCAAGTGATAAAATCATATTAGCAGCATGGAAGGGTGGATATTATTCCTGTTAATCAAGTACTAATAGAAAATCAACTCTCACCTGCCCCCGTGATGAATTACAGCAGCACATCTCGGAAATAGCCACTTATAGGGTATAGAACTAATCATGTGAAGAAAAGACATCAAAATAAGATGTTAAATCTAGAGTACATTCCAAAACATAAGGTAACAAATCTGTGAACTTAAAGTATGATGATGAAATGGATGGATTTCAAACCACCCTCAGGGTATCATTCAAGAATATTTGTTCCCTTACAGTATTCAGATCCTTTCTCCACGTATTAGTTTTTTTTAGGTTGTCCAAGTATCAAAATATTGTTTGACCAAATGCCATCACCTCACTCAGCCACGTGCCACCCAGGTGACACCTGTCCACACTTGTTTAGTTACTCTTTAGTGGTTTCATAACGCGTCTCCTCCTAATTTGTTTCCACTTTCCAGACAAAGTTAACCAAGAACGCTCACCCAGAAAAGCAAAAAAGCCTCCCACCAAAGAGAAGGGTTCCGTCCTCACTGAACTGTTTTTGTTCTGAGCCTGATGATGCATCAGCAGCAATCTTCTGGATCGCAGCATCTAAAGGATCAAAGCCAGCAGAAAATAGGATGAATCTGTGACTTGTTATATCCACAGCTTTTTGAAGAACCCCAAGAAATGCGTGAGGGTTTCTCAAAAAACCCATGCTGCATGTAACAAAGACCATAACTTAGTAAAAACCTAGAATTAACAAATAAACATAAGACCGTAGGCTGTTGAACTGCACCATACCTTATGTGGAGAAAGAAACTAAGAAAGGAAGAAATAAGCCCATGCAAAAAATCAATTAACAGCTAAAAAGTCGGGTCACCTATGGTCCTATACACGTTCTAGCTATACCTGTTATGGATATAATCAAGGAGTAACCAGAAGCAGTGAGTACCGGAGTTCATGAACTTTGCTGAACTCTAGCCCCCTAACCCAACTTAGGCAGAAATACCGATAAAATGAATAATGGATAGAATGATGCTACAACAAAGTTCAGTTTGCAGAGACATTTATTTGAAAAAACATAAAAAGACGTCAAATGAGAAACTAGAATGCTCCAATATTGCTCATCTTGTTCATTTCAACCTTATCTGCCTAACACCTATCGATTAGTGACACGCTTCACCCAACAAGGTGGCGGTCAAGTACTGATGCTAGTAAAATATAGTACATCTCAAGGCAGTACAATTATAACAACAAACTTGCCTTCCAACAGTGCTCAGACCTATAAAAACAGGTGGCAACGATGCAGGAGTTTTCAGGAAAGACTGCAACTCTGCATGAGCTGAGCACATCATGTCCTTCGGGCTTAAATGGCCTGAAGACAACAAAGCTGAAATTTCTCCACACTTGTTGCACGAGAACTGCCATTCAAAAGGAAGAAACCAAAAGCCACAAGCCCGAACATTTGAAGGCCAATATCCTGTTATTGCACGAATGTTAATATATTCCTGGAAAGAGAACCAAATGGAGAACTTGTTTGTAAAGCATCAGATAAACTATCTTAACAAACACAGGAAATGGGGAAGCTTCCAAACATGAATCAGCAGTGAATAAAAATGTTTGTCTGTAAGCGCCACAGTTCCATTTCGACCTTATTTACTGTCTTTTTTCTCCATCAAAACCACACAAAAACTAAGATAAATTGCCTATGATAACCACTTCAACAGTTTCAAGCCCAATTTTGCCAAGTTCTGGGCTGTGTTGAACACTCCAATACAGATTCCTAATGCACCCAACAATTTGGCCCAGCCCTCTAAGAGATAAAAGGGAAATTTAGGACGTGAAAGGGGTTTATGCAGCTCCCTTCAAACAGATTTTCTCTGATATAGGAAAAAGTCAGTTGGGTGGTAACTTATTATTTAAGATAAAAATTGTGCTTTCAATTCAACAGTAATCCACCTTGCTGAAATTTCAACAAGACTTTGGTTATAACCAGTTATCTCAAGTGCGTACCACACTTTTACTCCACTCAGACTGACCTGTGAGACCTCCAAATCCAAGCAAAACCTACCCTCTTCTATCCAGACCTGATATTTCTCCAGTCTGTTTGATAGGTCAGTAAAAATTGATCTATATCTTAGACTCCAAGACCTGACTTGGTATTGAATACTGAACCTAAATACTGTTAGCAAATACATGAAATAAAATCCAAAATTAGTCCCACAGAAAAATGATTCCACAGCAATCCAAACCTGAACAAGGCTGGTATTATTCTCCACCAACCAAACTCACCCCTTTTGGAGAATCAGACACAGACACTAAGGGACCTCTCCTAGTTGACGAATACCACTCAGATAACAAGAGAACAGGTAAGCCAATCCACGCTCTGATTTGTATGACAACTGAAGCATCCAACAAATACGAAACCTCCAACGAATAAAGCATCCAATAAAAATTTAAACTAGGGCAAATATCAGTAGACATTGAGAAAAAAAATCTCACCCACATGCTTGGCATAGAGAAGACCCTTAAACAAAACAAAAAGGAAAAATATTAATTTGTGGAAGTTACCGTCCACTTTTTAACCTGGCATTCTACGAGTTAAGAGTTATCATGATCCAAGTGAACTATTTTCTTATCAAACTTTAGATAACTTAAATAACAAGAAATTCTTCCTTAATGTGTTAAAACAAGGTGCTAGAATTGATTCAAAACCAAAATATCCCGGACATACAACAAATTCTGAAGGTGGAAATAACATAAACTTACCAGGGCATTCAACTACTTCTTTGCTAAATCCATACCTATCACGCCAAAGTACCACAAAATCAGAAAATTATGGCAAAGACAACATAATATGATGCCAAAGATAATGCATCACATGACATTCATTTCCAACTCTTAATATTAAACAAGATTTGTTGGAGTTTGTCTCACACACTAGTATATGAGCCTGGGCGGCCTCTCCACTCATTGCCAATTGGTTTTGAGTTGGATGCTTTAACATGGTATCGGAGCACGGGTTTCAGAGAATTCGTTCCCCTTGTTTGTGCCATAACTGCACCGTTGTTTGTTGTGATCCATGTGTTACGGATCGTTTGTTTACCTCTCCACATGCGAGCCGGGGGTCACACGTGCGGGAAGTGTTGGAGTTTAGTATATGAGCCTGGGCGGCCTCTCCACTCATTGCCAATTGGTTTTGTGATGGATGCTTTGACAAAGATAAAGCTTTAGAATATCAAGATTCAAGACTTAATTTACAGCAAATTTGATGTCATAGGACATGAGTCAATCCACTCAAACTCATGTCCCCAAGACCTAACTTCAACATACATTTCACAAACTTGGTTGATTAACAGAGTAGGAAATCATGACAGGCTCAAGCACCAATCTATCAATGACCAACAACATTTTAAGATGGACTGTGAGATTAATCTAGTAAGTTGCTATTAATGGCGTAACCTTTCAGTGATGGACAATAAAATCTTACAATAGCAGGGGAGACGGAGATCTATCATGCCACAGTGGAAGGCCTGTAACTGGATCCTGGCAAATGAAGAATCTAGTTGACGAGGTCAAACAAACACAAAGAATCAAACATGGTATAAGTTTATTTGTTGATCACCCAAACATTTAAGTGATGCCTATATCAGTTATAAAATAAACGGCGAGATTTTAGTGGCCATGTTTTCTAACCGTAAAAGGATAGGGGCTTAGCTTCAACTGAACACTTCTCCACAATCCCCAATCCTCGGTAAAAAGTGGCCACATCCAGTGGGTAACATCTTTCCATCCAACCTAATTGGAGACAAAGTATAAGTTGTTGTTCAAATAGATCTATCAACCCTTCCACTGCAACTCCATTACCTGAATAAAAGGAAGGATTTTATATATTCAAATCGTAACTGCAAAATAATCCCCAATCGTGAAGAAACTTGTTACACAGCACAAAAGATAGGAGAAAACCAATAGCATAGGAAACTTTGATCAGAGTACTCCATAACTCGCCTTGTTAATCGGAGCTTCCTGAAGATATTCATATAAAAGTGGAAGCTCTTTCCTGAAGTAGCGCTCAAACGATGAAGGGGCACTGCAAAGAATTTGATAAAAGATTAATTAGATGAAGAAGAATTTGATAATACCGTAAATGCTGGTAATGAATGCTTCTCCTTGGTTTCACAAGAAACAATACAGACTAAGAGTTGAACAGAGAGAACTAGCAACAAAGTGATGCAGCCCATTTTAGAGTCTTCATTTCATTTCTAGTCCTCTAGAGTTAGGAGGGTCTTGAGTCTACAGGTAGGTTTGTGAGTCATTCATTTGGTAGCTTTGATTATCAAGAACATTGATATATATATATATATATATTTAGACGTAGTTTCTCTCTCAACCCTTAGGGGTTCATCCCCTTGAATGGGATTTGCTTATCTCTTTTGAATCTTTGATTCCATTCGGATATTTGATTGCATCAAAAAGGATGAGAGTCATGAGACGCTGTAAGAAAATATAACCACACCAATTAAAACCCAAGCCAGCACTCAATCAGAAACAAAGTTTCTATCCATCTCTCCATAAAACTGCCTTTATCTAAGCCCACACACCTGTCTACTTATTATGTAACCTGTGCATCTAAAAGAAACCTCATAACATGACCACAAGCCATATCCCCCACCTCAGAAAAACCAAAAAAAAAAAATGTCAAAAATTATTTCCCTTCATGCACCAAACTTAAGCAACTGCTGAGCACAGAGGAACAATGCAGATGAGTACATAATACAAGAAGTTTTATCACGTGCAGCAAACTGGAAGCTGTCGATTACCTGTAAGGGACAACGTAAGGAGCAGCAACAATACAAGGGACACAAAAAAGCTCTGCAAGGCTCCAACCTTCCTGGACCAAGCATGAAAAGGAAGTCATTCAGGAATTGCACTTCCACCCTTAACTTAAACTTTTAGTGGTTTCATGAGAGAAATACTAAAAAATAACACACTCATATGTCTTGGATTTAACAGATAGTTCAATGGAAGTTCTGCCAAACTATCAAACTCTGACCATTTTATCCTTCCACAGTTTACAAATTTACCAGACCCAAGCGACCCCAAAGTAAGAAAGAAGAAGTCACATTCTTTCTCCCTCTCCTGATCATTGATACCATTTGTCCCTCCTTCCCTCCCTCCCATCATGCTCATATATACATGAACAGGCATGTAGAACATTTTGATGTTGTTCCAATAAAATGGATAACCTCACAAAACCTCAAAAAAAAATTGAGTTTAAACATTACTCCGCAAAACTCCTAGAGTAATAATTTTCATCTACAAATTTTAGTTTTTCATTCTAATATATTTTTGACAGGATTAAATTTTAGGAAATGAACGTGGAAACTTCAAAAATCATATTACATCACTCTAAAATTCCCAAAGTGAGATCCATTAATATCAAGAAACAATGCCATGGTTTTTAGTCACAAAGTGCTCAAAGGTAACTTCATGTTGTTAGTAATTCGTAAAAAATACCAATGCAAAGAGATTTATCACGATCAAATCACCCTCCAAGCTCGGGCCATCGCCAAATATCCTTTCCACATTATGAATGCATTCTTGTCTATGTTGTCTTGTAATTTCACGCTTCTGGAGCAAAAACTTAGGCTGCAAGGTTCCTGGAAAGTGGAAAGATATAAGGAGCTATTAGAACTTTGAACGGGAAAAAAGAAGAAGAAGAAGGATGCTAACTTGTTTCAATAGGAATAGACAACTTCTCCCACACAAAATTCAATTTCTACAAAAATCCATCACATTAATTGGAATATGTTAAAGAGAAGGTCGACTGATGAAACCTTCAGGACCATCATCTTCATAAGGAGCAACAACAGCTGGTGTTGAAACTGGAAGACATTCCACGTTTTTTGTCGCCAAATGTACACTTAAATTCTGCCACTCAACCAAGAAGCCAAATTACTGAATTTTGCAAAAAAGTTTAGAATCAGATGACATTGTCAATTGCAATGAAAAGGAAAATCAGATTTGGAGGATATGGGCCTATGCAGGGTGAGGAAAATGCTGGAAGGATATTGAGAAGAATAAAAAGGAGAGAGAAACAAACAAGAGAGCCAGAACCTAATTCTCAAAGCAACTCTCAAGTCTGAACAATAGCAATTACAGAGCCTCCTATCTATAGGCTAACAACCGTCATCAAACTAAATGGAAACATTGAAGATGGTACGTAAAAATAAGTGACCAACTACCAAACACATTTCTTGGACCAAAAAGATTTTTTCAAAAGCGTTAGGCCCTTGGGCTTCACTTGAGACTTCCAAAGAGGGTAACAATGTTCTACCCAATCAAGCATTATGCCATCAGAACTTCATTATTTTGCTTGAGCCAAAAAAAAAATTGGTTGGTTTCCTGTTGAATAGTTGATTATGTAGTGTTCGATTTATTCTTCTTAAAAAGATATGGAAATTTTCTTCCCAACAATTGTCAAATCAAGTTTTGAAACCGATAAACAAACAAGTTTTCTGTGCTATCAATAAATAAATCCAGAAAAAAGATACCAAAAACAGTAACCAAACAGAGCCTTATAGTTTTGATTGAGTGCCTCCATCTTCTTAAAACAAGATGAAATAAGCCCAAGAATGAGGACAAAAGGTTAGAAAGAAACCTTTGAGAATAAAAGACATAAGATGAGTGAAACCTAAGTATGGAGGTTACATCCTCATGGACACCCTTACCATTCCCAGCACCAAAAAAACCAACTCTATGCAGTAACCTTTTCATCCAACAGCCCAAAGTGATTCATAAATGGTTCTCTTAATCAATTGACTAACCAATTGCAATATGTTACACTACTATATACAGCAGCAAAGAATAGAGATCAAGTTCAAAAGGATTTTTGGCTAAACCTTGTGAGCAGAATGAGTTATTAGAACCACACTATACTCCTCCTGATCACAAGCAAATGCAGCAGCAATGGCCTGCAAGTAATTGCCAATACAATAAGCAATACGAAAGACATATCAATGAAAAATAATAAATAAAGATATCTATTTTGTTAGGAAGAAGCAATGTTACCACAATGAAGTTCCATAATCGGTCATATGACTATGTTCAGTTAAAATCCCATCAGAAACCAATATACACGATAGCCAAAATGAGGCCCCATTACTTCTCAAGAACCAACTAAAAAGAAACCTATTTTTCAGTTGTGTTCTTCGTAATATCAATTTCCACGTATATTGTATGATAAACTTGAGCCCGTTGGCATGGAAGATACCAAGAGACAATATTGGCCCATAAAACCATAAATCTCAACTTTCAATTTAAAATACTTTGATTCTTTGAACCACCCAGTTTCAACCACCGATGCTCCTTTTTGCATTTAGAGAACCACGAACTAATAGCAGATACCTCAAAGTGACTGACCAAGTTCGTTAACTCATTAGCCTAACCTTTAAATACAAACAGGTGCAGGGATCCACAAAGATGATGTGTTTGTCAAGAGTCAAAATGGGAGGCAGTCTACGCCAAAAATGGGCATGCAGTTGTACATAGAGTTCAATGGAGTAGGACTTGGAACATCGCTTAGTGGGTTTTGCGACTCTATGAACATATTGCTGATATCACAAATATGCCACTGGACAATGTATCAAATATCCTCGATCCTGTATCTTCACTATTTATTTTAGTTTGCCACAAGTATGCTCAATTTCCTACAAAAGTTATATTACTAATTGGCAATGCGAGCTCAATTTAATAAGCTACATCAAGAGGGTACAAAATAGTTCTATACCGTTCTAAATTCTCTATAAACGAAATTCAGCATTTATAGCATACTCCGACAAATTGACCAGATCAAAGCACACTCAGACAAATTCATTTCTGGAATAAGAGTACCATCCCTCCAATTACAAAATAATACAAATCTTCCATCAACGCCGTATACATAATATGAAAAAGATGCTAAACATAAAAAACGGAAACCTTTTACAATCTTCTCTCCAATTGGACTTTCATGAGCCATCTTTTGGGGATGGCGTTGAATCTTTGTTCGAAAGATTCACACAGATGACTTGAGCAGAACTTGGGGTTTGGTAGACTGGTTTGATCATTTGAATAAATGTAGTAAAAATACCGACAGTAAGAACTGGCCGTGCTCGCATTAACAACTCGTAAACATAAATTTACATACAGATCAATATACATGTAGAGAGAGAGAGAGAGAGAGAGAGAGAGCTACAGCGATAGGGTGGACGTCGCCTTGGGTACCGAAGGCCATGAACAGGGCCACTGGTTTAGTCCTCGTTCTCTTTCCGTCCATCTCCATAGCTCCCATCATTTCGTTCGACTTGTTAGCTCATATACCATGGCCCGTATACGGGTGTACTAAGAACCTTTTGTGGTGAAATTAGAATCACTCCACGGGAAGAAATTCTCTTCGCACCTCTTCTTTTACACAGAAAAGCGTGGACCACAAACACGGTTGTTCTATTTGAGTTTTGGCCCGCAAGCTTTTCTCATGGACGCAAACTTTTGTTGGAAGTGGCCGCAACTTTTTCAAAGGGTGATCCGCAAACACGGTTCTATTTGAGTTTTTACCGCTAACTTTTGCTACCCCATTCACGCTTATATAAAAACGCGCCTAGGCAGCACGATGTCCCTCTCACGCCCTCACGTGATAACTTTGGTTAAGGTTGAAGTAAAAAAGTTTCTTTAGGCTACATATGGAAAAGAATAGAAAATAATTTTCCCTTCTTTGATTTGAGAGGAAACAAAAAGAAAAATAACAAAATATAAGGAAGAAATTTCCTCCCTACTTTCCTCTCCACTTTCAATTCTTTTCTTTTCTCTACGTTTCAAACAGGCCCTTAATTCGAGAAAAAGAACAACGGTATTTTAGGAAATGTGAATTCAGTACGTTGAGAACAAATTTAGTTAAAGTAATTGAGTAACTAATTGGGAATCAATTTATTTGTCTTTTCAGAATTTTTTCAATTTCGATCCGCACTTTTATGCTTTTTTTATTTCTCTCTTTGGTTCCAAATATTTATGAGGAAAGATTTTTTCCAACATAGTACCCATACTTTTTTTACACACTTAGGCCTTGTTTCTACTAAATTAAAATTTACAGTACTTTAACTTTTTTGGTTGTCTTTATTCAAAAAAAATTGCGTTTTTTTAAGTTTTGTGCCAAAATTGTATGGATTATTGGTTAATCTCGACATGAAAAATTAGAAAAATAAAAAATTATGACATTTATTCAAAAAAAATTGAAAATATACAAGAAAAATTAAAAAAAATTGTTTTTATGATTCTTTAGGACCTCTTTGTTCACTTTAGATCTCTAAAACCAACCCCTCTTTCTACGCATAGTCCTCAATAAGTTTTCTTTCCAATTATTCCTCTCATTTCTATACATATCTCTCTTCACTCATCACCCAAAAAATCTCTCTCAAAATCCAAACAAAACAAAGTCTTATGAATTTGAACATGATATTTTTCGTCCAAAATTATAACCCACACAATTTAATCGTATACTAAGAGTCAAAAAGAACTTGTTCTTATTTAACTCTCGAAAGGGGAAATAATTCTATCAGCATTTTAAATTATCAATAGGTATATTAAAAATTGAATTTCGATTTAGGAAATGGACTGCCATAAACAATTTAACTTTAAAATCTATGACCCTCCATTCCGTAAACCAAAATTCAAGTTTTTATATACCTATCAATATTCAATCAAGCTGATTTTTTTTCATGGGTATACTACTCTACGTGTTCTACAAGATGAACGGTTCAAATTGGAACAAAAAAAAAAGTTTTGTAAAGCCCACATGCAGTGGTAGAAAGTTAGAAACCATGGGGTTTCCACCTATATATGGGGGATAGACTTTACACTCTTCATCCATATGGATAAAGTGACTAATTGAACTTATTCTTATTACGTTTACATTACGTCCTGAACTGTACGTGCCACCATCTTGGAGATCGAGAGTCTTTCTACCATTATGAGAACCTGTTTGGAATCTCGCTCTCTCGAGTTTACATCAGTTACATTCTGGATATCCGATGCTTTCTATGTAAAATCTTAGGCTAGAGTTTAATTAAGCAACATTGTTTTTTTAATTAGTTCTTATCTGGAAAGAGGACGTAGAAGATATTCAGCCATCATACATATCATTTGCAATCCTTTGCATCTCAAGATTATAGCTTGAATTAGTGAACTGTTGTGGCTGTCCCGGAAATGTCTTCTGTTGGGGTACTGTGGGCACGCGCCCCCGGAAATTTCATTTGTAAAATCGGGTGCGGCCCTTTTTGTTTGGAAAGACGCGGCGAAATGCCTTGATTCAGAGTCGCCACTCGGGTTTTAGCGGTGAATGCACCCAAGGAACCGAACTCGAAAACGTTTTGCCACGTTTGTTTGATTTTGAAAAAGGCTTGTAGACTGGTCCGTCGTCACCTTCGATATCTGAGGTTCGGGAGCCATGTTACGAGAGGGGAAGGGTTTTATGGCACCCCTCTCGCCCAATCCGGAGATCGGTCTCTACTCAGGCATTTTTATAAAGCGTTTGCATTTTTCTCTCATTTAGTCATTTTTTAGCCAGTTAGGGCGGGGGAACAGCTAATGGGGATTAAAATACTGTAACAAGTCGTGATTTATAGCAAAATGTATATGAATGGTTTGATTGCGATGCTTAAATATAGATTGAGAACAAGCACTGAGTATCCCGAGCAAACTGCAGCACGCTGTCACAAGGTGACGTGAGCAGATTCTGCCAGCATGCACTGGTCGAGCCATTGCATGGTGATAAAACCTGCGCACGCCACATATAAACTGGCGTACTCCACTTTTTGGATATCTCAGTCTTTGTTTGCAACCCTCTGGGCTCTGGAAAAGGACCAGCGCACACCCAGGGCAAACCACGCAGTTTAATATAGCAGGACATGCACAAATACAGACAGAATGAGTGGCTTTAGGCCATAAAAGAAAGCAGAACACCCCGAAACAGTGTGGGGACAAAAGATGGGCCTAGATTGCGCTCAGATTCAAGGGCCAGCCACTGGACCCAAAAACTTAATGCCGTACGCCATTATGGTACTACCGCACGCCATTCAGCCCTCGATTCCAGTGTTTGGCTTTGCATCATCTGGGCTCTGGAATATGACCAGAAGGATCCCAGAGGCCTTTTATGACAGAAATGAAAAAAAAAGATAGGATATAACCGCTAAACAGTTCTAAATATGGAAAGCAGTAAACTGGTTATTTAGCATGCTAAGGTGACTGACAGGAATGAAACTTAGTAAAAGAGACGATCCATGATCCCCACGCCAGTATTGCACGTAACACCATAACTGGCGCACGGCATATAATTACTGGCGTGCGCCATGTTTTGTTTTAAACGACTGCTGTATTTTATCAGTTTAAGGCCAGGACTAGTATTGTCTACTAGCCTGGACCTTTCTGATCCCCCTCAGGAGATGAAAACAGAAGAGAACACAAAGGTGGTATACCTCTTAGTATGGTGGTTTTGTGGTGGTTTTTGAACTTGAGGGTTGAAGGTGGTGGCTTATATGGTGACTGGGTTGCAGCAGGAGATATGGGAGTGTATGGCCTTCTCTTATCTTTCAATGGATGAAAGAATAAGAAGTCTTGGAGAATGAAGAAAGGGAGAGATGGCACTTCTTAATGTTGCTAACCCCTTGCAAATGAATGCAAGGGGGGTATTTATAGGGGGGAATGGACTGAGACCAGTTAAGGCCAGGCTTTGTTTGGCTGGTCTTAGGTGCAAAATGGGCCTTCCATGCATTAAATGCATGGGACTAGGTGATGGGGAGTGTAGGAGAGAGAGGGGACGCCCCTGCCGAAAGCTATCATCAGGGACACTGTGGCCGACGTCAGGGTGGCACAAAAGTCCCGCCCAAGTGGCTGAATAAAGTTGATTTGACTGGGTTTGACTGGCGTGCGCCATTTCTTACTGGCGTGCGCCAGTATAAGCTGGACCACTGGTCGATGACTGACACGTGGCATCTTTCTGGCGTACGTCACCAAGACACTGGCGTATGCCAGTTGGGTTTTGCTGGGGCCGTTTGGCTCTGGTTTGAAGGGTTTGAAATGGGTTTTGGGCGCTCAAGGCTTAAGCACACCCTTGTCCTTGATCTGTTTTCGACTATAATCATCATTGGGGAAATAAAAGATCGACAAATAACGTTATCTGGACAGTCCAGAATGGGGTGTCTACAGAAGCCCCCCTTTGACGGCACTTGAAGCACCATTGACTGGAGACAAGTAACGTCAAAGGTTTTCTAGACACCCTCTTCAAGGCTATCCAGAATACGTAAATTTTTAAAGAACCTGTTTGATTTGAAGTTGGGGCGGACAGACCGCTGCTTTGTTGTCTTTGACGGATAGATCACACAATGCGGACTCCCCTGGGGAACAATCTTTTTTGCAACAGCATCGACTCTGTTGGGGAAAAAGACTATGGGACGGATAGATCGTCGTTGATTTGAAATTGGACGGGTGGACCGTCGTTGATCTGAATTTGGACGAGTGGATTGTCGTTGATTTGAATTTGGACAGGTGGATCGTCGTTGATTTGAATTTGGACAGGTGGATCGTCGTTGATTTGAATTTGGACGGATGGACCGTCGTTGATTTGGATTTGGACGAGTGGATCGTCGTTGATTTGATTTTGGACGGATGGACCGTCGTTGATTCGGATTTGGACGGGTGGACCGTCGTTGATTTGAATTTGGACAGGTGGATCGTCGTTGATTTGAATTTGGACGGATGGACCGTCGTTGATTTGGATTTGGACGAGTGGATCGTCGTTGATTTGATTTTGGACGGATGGACCGTCGTTGATTCGGATTTGGACGGGTGGACCGTCGTTGATTTGAAGTTGGACGGGCAAATCGTCGCTCGTTTGATTTGAAAGTGGACGGGCGAACCGTCGTTGAGTTGAGAGTTGGACGGGCAGACCGTCGTTGATTTGACTCTGCTTGGGGAAATGGTTTAATCGCGGAATGATGAACGTTGTTGGGGACCAAACCTTATCCGGCACACAAAGAACTCCAACAATCACGGGTAGGTCGCGTCAGGGAGGTTAAATTCCATCTGTTGGGAATCAGAGCCAATCTCCTTATCAAGGACCATCCGAGACAGAGCAATAGGACTGCTGGAAAATGTGCTCTAAGCTGGTCTGAAATAGAGGTAGTCATACAGAATGGATGGACCATCGTTGAACATGGATGATGGATCATCGTTGAGGATGACTCGGGAACTATCGTTGATTTGAGACGGTGGGTCATCGTTGAGGACGACTCGTTGAACCATCGTTGATTTGAGACGGTGGGTCATCACTGAAGGACGACTCGTTAAACCATCGTTGATTTGAGACGGTGGGTCATCACTGAAGGACGACTCGTTGAACCATCGTTGATTTGAGACGGTGGGTCATCACTGAAGGACGACTCGTTAAACCATCGTTGATTTGAGACGGTGGGTCATCACTGAAGGACGACTCGTTGAACCATCGTTGATTTGAGACGGTGGGTCATCACTGAAGGACGACTCGTTGAACCATCGTTGATTTGAGACGGTGGGTCATCACTGAAGGACGACTCGTTGAACCATCGTTGATTTGAGATGGTGGGTCATCGTTGAGGACGACTCGTTGAACCATCGTTGATTTGAGACGGTGGGTCATCGTTGAGGACGACTCGTTAAACCATCGTTGATTTGAGACGGTGGGTCATCGTTGAAGGACGACTCGTTAAACCATCGTTGATTTGAGACGGTGGGTCATCACTGAAGACGACTCGTTGAACCATCGTTGATTTGAGACGGTGGGTCATCACGGAAGGACGACTCGTTGAACCATCGTTGATTGATTGAAAAGACGATATTCTGATCATTGTTGATTGATTGAAAAGACGATAGGACGACATGGCTGATCGTCGTTGATTTGATTGAGAGGGACGACATGGCTGATCATCGTTGATTTGATTGAGAGGGACGACATGGCTGATCATCGTTGATTTGATTGAGAGGGACGACATGGCTGATCGCCGTTGATTTGATTGAGAGGGACGACATGGCTGATCGTCGTTGATTCGATTGAGAGGGACGACATGGCTGATCGTCCTTGATTTGATTTGAGAGGGACGACATGGCTGATCGTCGTTGATTTGATTGAGAAGGACGACATGGCTGATCGTCGTTGATTCGATTGAGAGGGACGACATGGCTGATCGTCGTTGATTCGATTGAGAGGGACGACATGGCTGATCATCGTTGATTTGATTGAGAGGGACGACATGGCTGATCGCCGTTGATTTGATTGAGAGGGACGACATGGCTGATCATCGTTGATTTGATTGAGAGGGACGACATGGCTGATCATCGTTGATTTGATTGAGAGGGACGACATGGCTGATCGCCGTTGATTTGATTGAGAGGGACGACATGGCTGATCGCCGTTGATTTGATTGAGAGGGACGACATGGCTGATCGTCGTTGATTTGATTTGGGAAGGGACGACATGGCTAATCGTCGTTGATTTGATTGAGAGGGACGACATGGCTGATCGCCGTTGATTTGATTGAGAGGGACGACATGGCTGATCGTCGTTGATTCGATTGAGAGGGACGACATGGCTGATCATCGTTGATTTGATTGAGAGGGACGACATGGCTGATCGCCGTTGATTTGATTGAGAGGGACGACATGGCTGATCATCGTTGATTTGATTGAGAGGGACGACATGGCTGATCGCCGTTGATTTGATTGAGAGGGACGACATGGCTGATCATCGTTGATTTGATTGAGAGGGACGACATGGCTGATCATCGTTGATTTGATTGAAATGGATAGCACAAGCCATTGCTGCTTTGAATTGTATTCTGATTGCCAAAGTGTGCTCCAAGTGCTAGTGGAGTGGGACAGTGAGGCTGTGTGCTTGACATTTGCCATGGAGAAATGGATAGGGAGAACAACATGTGGCACCCCCCTTACAATTGCACTTTCCCAGAGCAGCAGCTTCGGCTCCAGTTCCAGTAGTGACTAGATCCCAGGTATGAACCCCCAAAATCCTGATTACTTGCTGCTTTCGATACTGGACAGGCATGCTTTGACGCTGGATAGATTTTCCCTGTTTTCAACAGTTGATATACAATATGCAATGATATGTACGAAATTGAATGCATAAATTTGAAAATGCAAGGGCAGACTAGGGCGGCCTCTAGAGGATGGATGGCCTAGGATGGCCACATAAACAAGAGTTACAGAAAGTGGTACTGTCACCTTAGCCACAGCTCAGAGACACGAGAGCAATAGATAACCAGTGGCTAGAGGTGTGCAGTTGAAAGAAAAGCCCATAGAAAGGGTGGCTCGCGCCAAAGAGTTTTTTAGAGGCCCAGAGAGAGAAGTCTGAGAGATTAAGAGAGAGTGAGAGAGAAATAGTCCATCAGCGAAAGCCCCCTCAAAAGAGGCGGATGGGATAGGAGCCCCAGGTACTTCAAAGAGATCAAGAGTGACGACAACGACGAGAACGAGGCTGAGCTCTACCACTGAGGACTACCATTGAGCCTCTTTACTTCACTGTCCTTTGCTTCTGAGACGTTCTTCTAGATAGACGTTGAGCGGGCCAGCATGCCTCAGTTGACATTTAGGAGTGGCATTGGGTCGACGTACCCCTTTTCTTTGATGCTGGGGCGGATGAGCCCCATAGATAAGCTTTACTTGGCCTTGAGCCGACATGCCCTCGTTGCTCACAAGACTCCACTGCTTGTGGACCACAGATGGTAGAGTAGCAATGTAAATTGCATTTTTCAGTTTATTTGACTCTCTTTTGAGAATGTCTAAAAGAATGCATAAACCAATCACTAATATCTAATTTGCATTGACAAGCGAACTGAATCGACAAACACACACATATGTACAGACTTGCCTAGCTCAAATGAGAAAGGAAGAAGAGCCCCGGATATGTCACGGACTCCTAAACATATAGAAAACAATGAAATTTTGGGCATTAATGTGCCAAAATTCGCAGTATCCCTTAGACAGGTGAAACTGACACTTGCATAAGATCCAATAAATGTACATTGACCCGTACAAATCGGTAAAATTAGAAAAAACATCCCGATATGACAATGGATTGAGAAACTTGAAAAGTGTCGCAAAGATGGACAAAAGACACAAATGATGACTCATATAGGCCCGGACTGACACCGACACCCCTGTGCAGCCACATTAGGACCATATGACTCGCACAGCATGACAAGACTTGGTAAAAGCCCCTTCAACGAGATTTGAGGTGCTTTGAATTTGAAATGTGCCCCCGAGCGGCCAAAAATCTTTGTTAGGCGTGATGGCTGCCTACTGCTGTCTGATGCAGGAAATGAAGAAGCGCGCGCATGCTTGAGATCAACGCGCATCACTTTTGTACGAGTGCGTGTGAGCCTCAAACTAGCGCGCGAGATTGCAAAGCTGCTGCAGCCGCTTAAAATAAACGTTTGCTGAACTTAGAATAAACTGTGAGCCGTTAGGCCTCATAAGCATTTCGTTCTGTTTTTTATGCTTCAAAATATTTTAAGGCTTTTGCTCAGCTTTAAAATTGAAAACAGCAGTTTGCATTAAACTTGAAAGACGAATGGCATCCCCCTTCTGATTCTCCAATGAATCAATGGACTTCAGCCTACCAGTCAGCACTTCGGCTTGTCTTGTTCTCGACCTTTCTTGACCCTTGATGTGCACCAAAACGTCAACCTTGGATCCAATTGATAGAGTATGACCGAGCCTCGAAGAGAGACTGCCTACGTATCCCTTTCTGGGAATCAGGTCAAAACGTAGTTCAGGCAAAGGTTCACTCGTGTGTTCTACCTCTCCTTTTATGCTCTAACTTTTGCCTAGTACCGCCTTTTCAGGTTTTCGGTCTAGCGAGCTTTCGACTTTTTGCCAACTTTTGCCTAGACCGCCTTCATAGGTTTTCGGTCTAGCAGGCTGCTCTAACTTTTGCTTGGAACTGCCCACCCTTGGGGTTTTCAGTCCAACGAGCTTCTCTCAGGAAAAAGCAACACTTGTGTTGATCCATGTTGACCGAGGTATTGATGTGCTATCGTCAAGGTCGATGATCTTTGATTGTAGCCCCAGATAGAACGGCTTTGATAGTGAAAGGGTCATGACTGCTATAATTGGAAATGCCTCGCTCCAGGCCATTTTTGCACCCTTATAATGTGCGCTTGATGGAACGCTGCTGTTACTGTTTTGCGTATGGTACGAGGCCTGGAGCCTTCTGAGCTGCTGCTTTCTGGCTTGGCATCCAGTAGCCGGGAATTTGATATTTCTTTATCCCATGATCAACGCCAGGCATGTCTTTGTGAGACCATGCCAAGGTATTGTTGAATTCTTTGGACAAGTCTGAACGGGCGCAATACTCTTATGGGGATAGCGTTGAACCAATTTGAACCATCCGGGGGTCTGCCCCATCTTTCAAGTTTATTTGAAATTACTTCTTCTTTTTAGAGGCTAAGCATGCCTTTCGTCTTCCCTTTCGGCGAGGGAACACATTTCCTTGGGGATGATCCCATCGAAATCTATCCCTTCGTCGTCGGGGTCGACACGGTTTATTCAAAAGCCAGCAAAGTACTTAAAAGCAGGATAATGCATATCATAAGAACCCTCGGGGTTGCCAAGTACAGCAAAAAGACTCAAATTGAGAATAGAAGCGACGACATGGAGGGCCAAGAGGCACGAGCTCCGACTCAGAGCTAGACTTAGACGACTTGACAGACACTGCGTCAGACTCAGACTCGAAAATGTCAATGCAAAAGAGACGCGATTTGAAAATGCAACTTTTATAGTTACCCTTGACTTCCTCGCAGAGAGGTGGGAGCTAGAGGACAACAGGCTCAAGCAATAGCACTTCGGTTTCTTCAGCTTCTTCGTCCAAACCCACTTGAGAGAACTCCTTGAACAACAGCCCCAAATTCTCATGATTGAAGGATCCAAGCCAGTCCGTTTTCTCCTTTGATTGATTAAGCTTCCTCTTGAGTTCCTCCTTTGTAGACTGCTCATCACTGTCAACCCAGGTATCGGCGGTAAGGACCTCGATTGCACCTATGGCCATCAGGTTAACCTCGGGTTCGGATGGGGGAGACAAAATTGGCTTGGTTTGATTTTCTGGGCTAATGAAAAGGGTTGGGTTGAATATGGTGGAGCTAGGTTTGATTTGAGTGGAGCTTGAGTTGATTTGAGTAGAGTTGATGGATATCTGGTTAACACATGGGTTTGAACCGTGTTGGAGCATGAAGTTGGATATGACATTGGGCTTTGATGGGAGTGGAGCTTGAATGGTGCCATTGTCAATGAGATTTTGAATTTCATGTCGAAGGCGGAAGCAGGCATCGGTGAGATGGCCGGGCATTTGATGGAAAGCACAATAGGCGTTTGGGTTGTAAGATGCCGGAAATGTTCGAGGCGAAGGAGTTGGAAGGAGTGGCTTGAGGAAGCCAGCTTCGAGGAGCTTCTCATAAACCGAGGACAAAGGTGTGGAGAAGCGGGAGAAGGCCCTTGGTGGGTTCCGACGACCAGATTGAGGAACATGATGCACTCTTTTGCCTTTGGGATTGATTTCTTTGTCGCGCATATCCTCCCTTTCGGCGTTGGCTTTGAACAAGGATTCAACATTCCCCTTCGGGTGAGTCCTGGCTTCATGAAACTCAACCAGGTCTTTGAACATGTCCTTCGAGCACTGCTTGGTTCCGACTGCAGGAGTGTGGTAAGCTTGAGAGGATTCCTTGATTAGCCCCATATCTGGCTGCGGGGCTATGGTGGTAAAGAGGTCAACCAATCCCTGGACCATAGCCATTTGTTTGTCCATTTTCTGGTTCATTTCTTGAACAAACCTCTTCAGCTCAGCCAGCTCTGTTTGTGCTGCCATTTTGGATTGATGATTGAGGAGGGCGATATGGCTTTGGAAGTGACAGTGAAATAGCCCTGGCAGACGCTCCCAAGTAGGTTTGGCTCTCTCCTTCAGTGAAATGGCCTAGAGCTTTTGACAGTAAAGTAAATGAGAACTCAGTGGCGTTCCTGCAGCAAGATTTTGAAAGAATTTGAAGGAATGCAATGCGCATGTCATTGTCGTCGGTGTCCTCCTAGACTCTAGAACCAGAGGGAGTCTGCTTCACGACACTCGGACAGTTGCCATGGAATCCTCGGATTTTCTTTTTGACGGTGTATCCTTGATTGAATCGAATGTTACTAAGGGATGCCAAAACGGCCTAAGTCTTTGACTTCCTCCCCTCTCGAGGTTTCAAAGTTTGATTTTGGAACAACTCGGTGTAGATGTCATGATACCGTAACCGAAATGGCGTAAGCAGCACTGTGCCGGAGCCTGGTGTAAGTGATTAGCACTTTTAACCCGAGCGGTGTAAGCATCATGCCATTCTCTCCGTTGTTCCTAGTTTTTCGGTTTGAAACCTCGAGGGGGTTTGAGACAAGGACTTTAGGAAGTATCGATTTCCCGAAGTCTCATTTAAGGATTTGAAAATTCTGGTAACGTGCAACATCGAGATGCACGACTCGTCATCGGTCCAAGGCAAACGCCGAGTGGGCGCAAGACAGACTCGACAAAAGACATCCTAAAAGCCGCCCTAGCATGCTCCTACGCAAAACGATCATGAATGTATGTACAGGCATGCGATATGGAAAGCGGTAACACATAGACAGGATATGGGGTTAGAAGCAAGTAATCCTATCCTGCGGGTTCCTGTCTTAGGTTAAAAAGTGCTAATGCTTTGTACACGCTGTAGAGGCCGGTTTTGGCTTAAAGGGGTTCCTCTGACTAGAGCCGCGATATACCTCCCATTGCAATGCGTGGAGCAAAGCAAAGGTCGAACGGTAGTACGACTCATCATCGTCCAAGGTTGTTGGGCATTCGAGGACCCCGGGCTCCAGTAAACTGTGCCGGTTACCCAAAACACCTCAACGGGGCTGACCAACCATCGATACGAATGGAGAACGCCGAAGAATGATTAGATGAGAGAAAAGACATGCAACACTTTTTGAAAACAAACGCCTTTTGAAGCTTGGCTCACTTTTGTTAATTGATATTTTGGAGAAAACTACACAAGAGAACAATAGTAAAAGCCCCAGTTCGGATTGGTCGGATGCTGAGATCCTGTTACGTTACCATTCCGTTCTTCAGCAGCGCGAAGCGTATTGCTTTGACAAGCTTTTGAGAATTGTTCTATTATGTATTAATCACCAAATATCAATCAACGCAATGTTCCCCAGCAGAGTCGCCACTGTGGGCACGCGCCCCCGGAAATTTCATTTGTAAAATCGGGTGCGGCCCTTTTTGTTTGGAAAGACGCGGCGAAATGCCTTGATTCAGAGTCGCCACTCGGGTTTTAGCGGTGAATGCACCCAAGGAACCGAACTCGAAAACGTTTTGCCACGTTTGTTTGATTTTGAAAAAGGCTTGTAGACTGGTCCGTCGTCACCTTCGATATCTGAGGTTCGGGAGCCATGTTACGAGAGGGGAAGGGTTTTATGGCACCCCTCTCGCCCAATCCGGAGATCGGTCTCTACTCAGGCATTTTTATAAAGCGTTTGCATTTTTCTCTCATTTAGTCATTTTTTAGCCAGTTAGGGCGGGGGAACAGCTAATGGGGATTAAAATACTGTAACAAGTCGTGATTTATAGCAAAATGTATATGAATGGTTTGATTGCGATGCTTAAATATAGATTGAGAACAAGCACTGAGTATCCCGAGCAAACTGCAGCACGCTGTCACAAGGTGACGTGAGCAGATTCTGCCAGCATGCACTGGTCGAGCCATTGCATGGTGATAAAACCTGCGCACGCCACATATAAACTGGCGTACTCCACTTTTTGGATATCTCAGTCTTTGTTTGCAACCCTCTGGGCTCTGGAAAAGGACCAGCGCACACCCAGGGCAAACCACGCAGTTTAATATAGCAGGACATGCACAAATACAGACAGAATGAGTGGCTTTAGGCCATAAAAGAAAGCAGAACACCCCGAAACAGTGTGGGGACAAAAGATGGGCCTAGATTGCGCTCAGATTCAAGGGCCAGCCACTGGACCCAAAAACTTAATGCCGTACGCCATTATGGTACTACCGCACGCCATTCAGCCCTCGATTCCAGTGTTTGGCTTTGCATCATCTGGGCTCTGGAATATGACCAGAAGGATCCCAGAGGCCTTTTATGACAGAAATGAAAAAAAAAGATAGGATATAACCGCTAAACAGTTCTAAATATGGAAAGCAGTAAACTGGTTATTTAGCATGCTAAGGTGACTGACAGGAATGAAACTTAGTAAAAGAGACGATCCATGATCCCCACGCCAGTATTGCACGTAACACCATAACTGGCGCACGGCATATAATTACTGGCGTGCGCCATGTTTTGTTTTAAACGACTGCTGTATTTTATCAGTTTAAGGCCAGGACTAGTATTGTCTACTAGCCTGGACCTTTCTGATCCCCCTCAGGAGATGAAAACAGAAGAGAACACAAAGGTGGTATACCTCTTAGTATGGTGGTTTTGTGGTGGTTTTTGAACTTGAGGGTTGAAGGTGGTGGCTTATATAGTGACTGGGTTGCAGCAGGAGATATGGGAGTGTATGGCCTTCTCTTATCTTTCAATGGATGAAAGAATAAGAAGTCTTGGAGAATGAAGAAAGGGAGAGATGGCACTTCTTAATGTTGCTAACCCCTTGCAAATGAATGCAAGGGGGGTATTTATAGGGGGGGAATGGACTGAGACCAGTTAAGGCCAGGCTTTGTTTGGCTGGTCTTAGGTGCAAAATGGGCCTTTCATGCATTAAATGCATGGGACTAGGTGATGGGGAGTGTAGGAGAGAGAGGGGACGCCCCTGCCGAAAGCTATCATCAGGGACACTGTGGCCGACGTCAGGGTGGCACAAAAGTCCCGCCCAAGTGGCTGAATAAAGTTGATTTGACTGGGTTTGACTGGCGTGCGCCAGTATAAGCTGGACCACTGGTCGATGACTGACACGTGGCATCTTTCTGGCGTACGTCACCAAGACACTGGCGTATGCCAGTTGGGTTTTGCTGGGGCCGTTTGGCTCTGGTTTGAAGGGTTTGAAATGGGTTTTGGGCGCTCAAGGCTTAAGCACACCCTTGTCCTTGATCTGTTTTCGACTATAATCATCATTGGGGAAATAAAAGATCGACAAATAACGTTATCTGGACAGTCCAGAATGGGGTGTCTACAGGTACGCAAGGAAAGAGTCCGAGATAGTTCAAGAGTCATAAATGCATGTGGGGGACTCACTTTCTTTGGGCTTCTGTGGTTAGTTTCCTGAAGATGGAGCAAAATGGTTTGCGTGGAGTTACACACATAGGTGTTCAGACTCGGATTGTTCGACCTAGTGTCATAAATGGGTTGCTTCTTGCAGTTAAAATAATTGTCGTAGTTCCTTTAATTAGGTCATTAGGTCATGGCATGCAGCTTTTGGGATTGTTGTTCATAAATGCTTCAGTTTAGCTTATTTGTCGTTGCTACTTGGGACTTTGGTGATCGAAGTTACTGCTTCTCATGGTTTGGATTTCATAATGACTAGTAATTTTTTGGTTGATTTAAAGTTCTCTGTATACGTTCTTGAAAATATTCTTTCTACTTTTGTAGAGGGTTTATTAATTCGATCTTATTTTTTTTTTTTTTTTTTTGCGCATTTCTTTTTTCCATGCTTGGAAGTGGCCATGCCATGATAACAGTTGAAGTCATCACTGTTATTGGTTAAAAACTTGTGCCATGCTCGAGGCCCTCATCTGGCACTTAATTTCTATGGCAGATGAATCAGTAGATTTTTTATTTATTTATTGAGGTATAGGGTTTTTTATTTCTCTCTCATGTGGTTATTTGGGCCCTTGCTCAATATTTTTAGAGCTGCACTCTAATGTCTTGATGATCTATTTGTTTAAAATATACCTCTGGGTAAGAATCTTTTATTGTTTAATGCAGTAGGTAACCATAGATCCATATGTTAGAGAGGCATGCCGGCAAGTTTCTTACACCATGTCTGTCTTATTCCTTCAGGTCTAATTCCATTTTTAATGCGGCCCTTGATTTTGCTGCACAGGTGAAAATTGGTCTTCAAGTTCTTGCGCGTGTCCTGTGCCAGACCGATTGCCTACAATCTATCGAACACTTGGTGAGAACTATGATGAAAGAGTCTTGCCTTCATTTATCCAGGAAACTCTGTTAGCGGTGGTTGCTCAATACAATGCTAGCTAGCCAGCTCATTACTCAGACAGAGGTATTGATTTATCGTTTATTGCCACTTGCCAGTTTCGGGTTTAGATTTTTGGTTAAGGGTAGTAGCAACTGGGTAGTGTATAGAATCCATTATGGATCCTTGTCTCTCTCATTGACTGTAAACTGGATGTGTTACCATCCAAATTTTATAAGTAATGAATTCCAAATTTTTGGGTTGTTCGATATAAGTTCAAACAATTCCTGGTGTAACCTCTGTGTTTGTAGGCTGTCAGTAGGGAACTACGGAAGGTACTGACACAGAGAGCTGCAACTTTCAACATCGTGCTTGATGACGTCTCCATCACCAGCCTAACCTTCGGGAAGGAGTTTACTGCAGCAACAGAGGCCAAACGGGTGGCTGCTCAAGAAGCTGATGGGGCCAAATTTGTTGTTGAAAAGGCTGAGCAAGAAAAACAAAGTGCTATTATCCGGGCGCAGGTGAGATTCAGATTTCCATGTGTTTCTGAATACGAAAACGGTTTAACGCGTGAGATGGACAGTTGCTTTCCAAGTTTTGTTCTCTTTTTGGTTCTTAATTGTTCTTAAATACCTTTGGATTTGTTTTCTCCCCCTTCTATGACTGTACAAGCATCTTTAGACATTTTCTCAATGAACATGGAAGTTTGGTTTTGCTTTCATTGATGATGTGTTGCTTCTGTTGTCAATTGAAAACATTTGCTTTTTCTGTGTGGGTTGTAGGGAGAGGTAGAGAGTGCCAAGCTGATAGGTCAATCTATTGCCAATAATCCGGAATTTATTACTTCGAGGAAAATTGAAGCAGCAAGAGAAGTCGCACATATGCTGGCCAACCCAGCCAACAAGGACTTGCAGTCAATGGCGGCTCCAGGATTTTATAATAGGGTGTTCAAAAATTACCTGGACTCTAATAACTCTAGTAATAAATAACACCTTCACCAAATCTCATACTTTAGTATGGCTCCAGGGTTTTGTAATAGGATGTTCAAAAATTACCTTGACTCTAGTAATTTTAGTAACAAATAACACCTTCACCAAATCTCATACTTTAGTACAAATAGTGCGATAAAAAATCATAAGGTATACTTGCAATTTTACAATTGTTCTTGACTACTTTTCATATTTTGAGGCAAATAGAAGGCATCGATGCACAAATATCATTTCAAGAGAAATTATGGTGTGAATAAATTGAGAAAGGCCTATTTGGAGATATGCTCTCTTATTTTGTCCCTTATCATTATGTTGTTGTAGTCTTTCATCGAAATGAAGATTGTGAACTCAACAAGTTTTCGCTTAGAAAAACTTTGAGTGTTGCTATAAGCAAAAGTTTTCGTCAAAAAACTTGTTCATAATTCCATTAACTAAACAAACAAACATCGATAGTTAATTAATGTCCTAAATATTAAATTAGTAGATTTAGATTGAGGAAATGAGCATGGAGGCGATTGTCTTTTAGAGAAAATACAGAGCACGATATTGATATCATTAAATTTTTTTCTCTTCTAAACAATTTTTTTTTCTTTATGAGCGTAAGCTTTGTTTGGGATAATATATTGGGTGTTCAATTACGAGTCACTTGGACTAATGGGTGTTCAAAATATATAAATTAAGTGTTCAAAGAAACCTAAAATAAAATTACTACTAGTAAAAAAAAAAAAAATAGGGTGTTCAACTGCACACCCTTCCATGGGTGTGCAGCCGCCACTGCTTGCAGTTGAGAATTGAAGCAGCAAGAGAAATTGCGTGTAAACTCACCAACCTTGTTGAACATTTAAGGGCTCAATGACATTTTCTTCGGGCTCAAAATGCCATGGAGAAGGATGTTTCTTGTACGTGAGCCCAGTTGGTCCTCTATATTGCCTGCATAAGGCGCATGTAGGTGTTAACACATTATGGAACATTTTCAGCATATTGAAGGGAACGTACTTGTCCGTAGTAGCTACCAGTGCATGATATGTCCGTAGTAGCTACCAGTGGACGATTTGGACATGTCGCTCATGTGTTGAGTCCCACTCAAAATGTGATGCACATATTAGAAAACTCAACGATAGTGGCCTCAGGACACTACGCTCTAAGTATTGGGGAGAAAATTGAAACAAAACGGAAAAGGATTTGGGCAGGCACTTCAAGTAAATTCGCCTGGGGTAAAGGACAAATAATTCAAAGTTACATAATCTGTCTGTCTCAGTGCAGTAGAGAAACCCAATGAATCTGAGAACCTTCTATAATGCACGTGATCGAGATATAAGGAGAACAATTGATCGACCAGTGGAGGGAGGGAAAGGACAAGGTGGTTTTGGGCCTTTCCAAAGCTTTGGCGGGAGTAACATCTCCAACCCGACTCCATTTGAGAGAATTGAATTACTATTTTTCAATCAAAAAGTGGATGTAGAGAAGTTCACATTATTCATACAAATTCCAATCACAAACCTCTATATCTCTATATTTATTTCTATTTCAAAATTTTCTTCATTTTTCTTCCAATCATTATTCACTTTCAATGCAAATCTAATATTTTTTGCATTTTATATTTAAAAAGTGGTTTTGGAGCTTACTTCATTTCTTTTTCCCACACTCTATTTATGGAGTATTAAATTTGATCCTCCAAAATAGAGAAGGAAATAGAGGATGGATTGGAGTGAGGATTAATTTTCTCAACATGTTTACTTCCATTGTGTGTAAGTCAGATTTTCACAATAATTAAAATTTTGAATAGACCGAAACTCTGCAAGTACTATAGGTCGAAAGCATGGGAAGACTGCTTTTTTTTTTGCTCGGCTATGGGAAGACTGCTTGATTATTTCTACTACTAATTTAAAGCCGCAGTTATAGTTTTTTTTTCTAATTTTGCAGTAAAGATAATTTAGGTCCTGGATGTTTTTTTTTTTTTTTTTTCTAATTCTTCTAGGTTCGAGGATCGAATAGTTTTTTTTTTCTTCCTAATTGGCGAATAGACCAAAACTCCGCAAGTATTATAGATCGAAAGCATGGGAAGACTGCTCGATTATTTCTACTACTACTAATTTAAAGCCCCAGTTATATAGTTCTTATGTACAAATATTTAGTGATAAATCTGGACAATTCCCAAGAAGTAACAGTAGAAGACTCCCCAAAGAAAAAAGATTTCATACGGGAAGAAGCATTACGTATGATAAAGAAGTAGGAGTTAGAAAGTACAACTGGAAATTAGTGTATATGCATACGCAGACAGTGCATGCATTCATGCATGCTGTATGGTGAAAACATAAAAGAGTAAAAAAGGAAAAGCCTTTAAGAAAGAGAGAGAAGGGAAAGAGAGAGAAGGGAAAATAGAGGAGATTATTGAAGTTTGAGAAATTATATATTAAAAATATTTTAAATTTTTTATTGAGTTTGTATTAAGCAATAGATGATATTTGAACGATATGAAAAAAAATTCTTATTAAATTTTTCCTAGGATCAATGACTATTCATATTGCAATGCATCATTAATTTTATTTTTTTAGTATACATTTCACCATTGCAAAAATAAAATCCTGGCTCGCCCGTTGTCTTCAGGTAGAAGAGATCAAGAGACCACATGAAAAAGTCAGAGTGGCTCAGTTTATCCTTTCGCCCAGTAACCGTGCCATCCTTGAGTTCAGTTGCTAACTTGCTATCATCATATTTTGCAGGCTTGGGGAGTTTTAGAGCAGAGAGCTGGCTGGCAACTTATCAGCTGCTCGGAGACTATTTAGGGCTTCTCTGGACATAAATTCCCAAAGCTATGTTACGTGGATGACGAGGGCATCTTTGGAGGAAGATCAAGGAAATTCTATCCGTGCTGTCAGTGCTGAGGAGATTTGTAATCTCTATTTCCAGCAGGTATTTTCCACTCAATCTATTGCACTAAATGTGCTCATAATAGAACTCTCCAATATGAGATCATAATTACAGATGGTTGCTTCATGGATTGAAAAATTCTGTAGTGCAAGATCTTGCAACGCACCCTGTAAAACGCACACAGACCATCGATCTTGATAATAAATAATAGAGATATATTTTTTAATTATAACCGGTTTACTAGACATAATTAATTTTTAATTTGAACCGTTGATTAAAGAGATCGACGGCTGGGTGCCGTCCTACACGTGAACTACACAGGGTGCTGTATCCGTGCTTCATAACCTACGGAAATGAGGAAGGGGACAGAAACCAAAGCAATCACACAAGAATGCCAAAGGATGTACATGGTTGGCTTAAAGCCTAATCAACAGGCGAATATTAGCTGAGGAATTTCCCCATGGAAAAAGTCATCACAATGAGCCAACAATAAAACACAGTTTAAGACCTAGCGTTATTTAAGACCTAGCTCCTTCAGTTTTCTGCCAAGAATGAGCTGCAACAGCTGCGTTACCTACATTGGTTTGTGAAGTGATAGCTGCAGAGCTAGAAACTAGACTACAATTTCACTTCGTTATCTTCCGTGGCTTTTAGCGTTTCGTGAGACAGAGTTTAAGACCTAGTGTTATTTAAGACCTAGCTCATTCAGTTTTCTGCCAAGAATGAGCTGCAGCAACTGCGTTACCTACATTGGTTTGTGAGGTGATAGCTGCGGAGCTAGAAACTAGACTACAATTCCACTTTGTTATCTTCCGTGGGTTTCAGTGTTTGGTGAGACAGCATAAGATTAACTATTCTCCACTAGAAACTGTCTAAAACAGAATATATTGTCAGCTAATACGCTGATAAAATCTTCAATTTGAAGATGTGGGACAAGACTTTCTCGGCTTTCAATAATTTCGATGCATAGATGCAAGGGGCTCCTGCGTTATGCATGTTCTTCCAAATTGTGGATCGTACATTTACAAGATTGACGCTGTCCTATAAACCAAACATTAAATAGTAGAAAATGCAAATTACCATTGGATTGTAGACACTAGACATCATCAAATTCCTACACTCTCAGCTACAGGCGCTGGAAATAGACATAGTACTCCGCATGTTGACCATAGATCAAAGTCATAGAGGAACAAAGAACCAAACACAGACGATTAAGTTGTAGACCAAAAGTGCAACAAACTGATTTACAAGTGAAAAAACACAAGTGCATACTTAAAAGACACCGCACCCCAACCAGCTAAAGAAACTAGCAAATTGTAACCAAAATTCTTAGCAACAAAAGAAATAACCAATTCATCCTCAAACACGTTCGAAGTCAAGATTAGTAAGCTCACTGTTATGCTACTCTTGCGGCTACTTACGTTGCCCCTCGTGGAGGATAATGACTACCTTGTCCTCCTTCAGAACCTGGACAACATGTTCCTTTAGGGAGCGAATTTCATGCTTAAGCCCAGAAATCTCATCGATGGCATGCCTCCCGAGCTGAAGAACTGCTTGGAAGCGGGCTTCCTGAATCTCCTTTGCTTTTTCAGCATCTTTCATAATGCCTCCCTTCACCAAGGAGTACAACTCCGCAAAAGCTAAGCAGGCAGTCACTGTCAATCCAAAATTCTTGACCTGTTTTGTGGCATAGTTGTTCAATCCAATCATTATTCACTTTCAATGCAAATCTAATATTTTTTGCATTTTATATTTAAAAAGTGGTTTTGGAGCTTACTTCATTTCTTTTTTCCCACACTCTATTTATGGAGTATTAAATTTGATCCTCCAAAATAGAGGATGGATCGGAGTGAGGATTAATTTTCTCAACATGTTTACTTCCATTGTGTGCAAGTCGGACTTTCACAATATTTAAAAATTTGAATAGACCGAAACTCTGCAAGTACTATAGGTCGAAAGCATGGGAAGGCTGCTTGATTATTTCTACTACTAATTTAAAGCCGCAGTTATAGTTCTTTTTTCTAATTTTGCAGTAAAGCATGGGAAGACTGCTTGATTATTTCTTCTTCTTTTTTTTGAACAGAAGAAATGAAGATATGATTTCATTGATAAACAGAAGCATCATTACAGAAAGACATTGTACCGCTTGGTGAAGGAAGGCATTGTAAACGAAGCATCATTACAGAAAGACACGCAACGGTACAACTCCACAAAAGAAAGACACGCAGTCAGTCACCGTCAATCCTAATTTCCTGACCTGTTTGGTGCCAAAGTTGTTCACCAGACCTAAAACAAAAAAACAATTAGCTGTACAAAGGAATCGATCTTACTGATAGGAATGGTCACTGCTCTCCCTACTTAATTAACAAACAAACAAGCAAGACGGATTCATCGACATGGGATGAAACCGATCGATAAGTTATAAAACTAATATTCAATAATAAGCCACTATTCTGCTTACTTATGTTTAAAAAAATCAAGCTACTTGAGATTGGTAGCTTGGCTCGATGAAACCTCACTTAAATTGACTCATTTTATAAATAACATATTTTCAAATCTTGTTAAGTTTTATGAAATCAACTTAGAACGACTTACAAGTCAGATCAATCCCCTCATTTATCAACCCTCTTTCCAAGTTCTTCAAAAAAAATTGGTTCCATAATTAACTACCAATATCGGATATAGCCCAATAGAGTTAATCAAACCCCATACCAGATCTCTATGTAAAAATAAGGAACCCAATGTACTAGGTCTACAAAATCCCAATGTATTGCAGAAGAAGATGACCAATACACACCAAAAGTCCAAAAATACACACCGAATCCAAAATAATGTTGAAGAAGATTACCATCAATAGCGCCCTTGATCTTCTCTGTTTTGCCACCTGAAATGGAGAACGTCCTTCTGGTGCTAGCAGAGGCAAGAGATCGCAACATTGCTGGCTGCCTTAGATTGAAGAACTTGGAAGGGGCGGATGTTGTCCAGGTAATTGGACCATACTTTCAAGAACTCCAGCCCAATATGAAAATGCAAAACAGACTCACACTTTCCAACCGAGACTTGCAAGTAAAAAAAAAATGGGCCATGCTCCTTAAATGAGAATTAAGAGGCAGTTTTTGGGCTAGCCCGTAATTTATCCAAAATTTAGGGCGTAGTGTTTTACTCGAGGAGTACCCGAATCCGACCGACAAGTGTAATCGGATCCGTTCATTACGTCCGTTATCGGGTAGGATCAGGTTGTGTTTGTGGACAGCCTGTATTTTATTACTAAAAATATATGCTTACCATCACCCAGAAATTGAGATAAATTGAGATGGGGAAGATAGGTAATTGAGAGGTGTTTTTCCTAAAAAGTAAAAATTGGCCTAGGAACAACGAGTAGTGCAGTTCTAGGCCTGATTCGGGCGTGCCAGGACTGGATTGCAGTCCAAATTCGTATCAAGGCCTGGATGCCTCAAATATGACTTCTTCTAGAGCGATTGCGTACGACTTAAGGGGTGAGGCCGTATGTGGTTCGTTGTTTGCCTTGTCGGGATAAGGACTTAGAATTTCCTAACCGTTGTTGAAAATGGAAAGAAAAAGAAACAAGGTGCGATGAAATTAGAAGAACTTCATTAACGGTTTAACGAAGTTGATACAAAGAAATAAAACATCAACTAGGCATGGCTAGTGTGATGAAAGATAAAGACATTTGCTGGAAATGTAAAAATAATTTGAGTAAGCCATGGACTTATAGGTGCTGGGACCCTTTCTAAAGCCTTCAATTCTAGAATTTATAGGCAAAGTGTGGACTTATAGGTGCTAGGACCCTTTCTAAGGCCTTCAATTCTAGAATTTATAGGCAAAGTTCTAGGCCTTGGGCTGCTTTCACTTGCCTTTATGCATGGCTGCCACGTGTCCCAACCCTTGCTCTTTGCTCCAAACCTTCAGCTGCATTTTCAAGCCTAACAGCAACTTTTTCAGGCCTGAAATTGCCTCTTTTTTGCATAGATACTTGCTAAAAGAAGATTTTTGGGCACCTTTTAAGACTAAAAGCTGAAACTTTTCTATAAAAGAGAAGACTTTTCAGCCACTTTTTGTCCCTTCTGGGCCCTTGGAGGCTCTAAGTTGGTTCTTTATGTAAAAAGATTCAAGAAAAAAGGCATTTTTGAAACTTATGCCCTCTTTCCTCGTGCAACAAAGGCCAAACAAGCCTAAATGAGCTGCTTGTAAGCTACTTGTGTAAGCCTGATTGAGCTGCTTGCTAGGGAGAACCTTCTAGACCTTTGAGCTGCTTGTGAATAGCTTGCTTCTCAAGCATAATTAAATAGCTTATGGCCTTTTTGACTTTTCTATTTTAGGCCTGAATAAACCCAAAAAAATTGGGCGAAGACCTGAAAAATGAACCTTGGCCTAATTGGGCTAAATAGGCCTGAAAAACTAGTCCGAACTTTGATTAGTTAGGCCAAGGCTTGAACCTAATTTGGGCTTTAACTCCATTGAGCCAAACAAACCTAAGAATAGGCCCGCTATATATTCGACCAAAGGCCTAAATCAATTGAGTCCTAATTCAACCAAAGCCCAAAATAACATCTTGGGCCATTAATCCATTAACAAATTAATTTTTAAAATTTGGCCAAAAATGGGCGTAAACAAGAGGGGAGGAGTTCTTTCGGAGATCTAAAAGCAAGTGGAGGTGGGGAAGATAGGGAAAATTTTCGGAGGCATAAAAGAGAGACCTTTACATGAGAGAGATTTCTGAGGCCATGAATGAATTGAGAAAGGTCAAGGGTTATTCGTATAGAGAGGGAGGTTTGGTGGAGATGAAATTTCGAAGGGGGAGATGGGAATAGTTGAGAAAGACGAGAACTTTGTGGTTTTTAGCCAGCGAGTAGTCAAATCCGAAGTGGGTTGGCTCCTCCTGATCACGTGCTTTGCTTCGGGAAATAATATTACTCCCTCTGTCTCTATTTAATTGTTCACTACGATTTTGCGTGTACTTACTACAGTATTGAGTTCAAACACTCCCGGTACTGAAAATCATTAACCTTTAAGCCGACGAGTATTGTTTGACCCCTCCACTCATTGCCAATTGGTCTTGAGTTGAATGCTCTAACAAGAATAGCAACTCCGAGCATGGGGAATCATCCAAATTATGCATGGAGAGTGCCAGCCACCTTAGTTCGTAGGATTGGGAGGATTTTAGTTGCTACTAAGATTTGTGCATCTTTTCTTCTTGTTAAAGATTTTGATCAATAATACATTATAAGTTGTAATGTATTCTTGATCAAAAATACAACTTTTAGACACACAAGACTGGCCCGTATTTTTGCATGACCACAAAGATGAAAGCAAAAAAAACCATCTAAAAGTACAGATGCTGACACATACGGGCAATACTGCAGATTTCATCCCCTCTGTAAATCAAAAAAAAATAAAAATCGTACTAACAGAAACAAAACCTTTCCAGCAAGTTCCCGAAACATTTCCTATTCCCTAGCTAACAGAAACAATAGTTCCCAAAATGGAATTTTAAGCCTTGATCACTGGATACATAGAAAATTCGTACTCATTCCCACTTTGATGCAAAATGCAAAGAACTCCTCATCAATGAGTACTGGGATTGTGGACATGGTGCAACAGTTAATAGCCATGACCAGAACCGTCTCGCTCTGAGACATAACCAAATAAATTCATAACTTCTTCTGAGCCATAGTCAAGAGAGCAATGCATCAACAATCCTGTCATTTTTCAAATGATGATGCATTTCGTCATTATGTCCCAGTTCGAATGCAGCAACCTGATAATCCTTGTCATCCTGCCTGTGCGCAGGCAGTGCTCGTTTTATCCGCCTATCTCTCCTCACATTCGGTTGCAGACAACCACATCTAAGATCGGTTGGATATCTGTGGCAAAGAAACAGTTCAGCTAACCAAATGGTTAAATTCAGAAGGTGCCCGTTCAGTCAGGGAAAACCTTAGTAAACAGACTATAAAAATCAGCACTCGGCAAAGAGAAGGAAACGTGGCAGGAACAATGGGCCTAATTCATCTGACTTGAGGAAAAGGATTCATTACTTCTAGCACATACATCTCCACAATCTAAAGTGCTAAGAAGAATTGAGCAAGTACTACCGATATTTAGTTCATGATATTCAGGGAACATGAAGACAAATGAAAAGCATTCAGTACATGGAACCATTTTTAAATTTCAATGAGGAGATAACTCTCAAAAATTTGCCAGATCATCAAAATCCATCCAAAGAGACATCAAATTTAATGACCATTAAATGAATTTGTTAGAAAGACATGTATTGACCATTAAATTGGCAGAATAGAGATGCCATGTAGCCAGTTTGACAGCCACGTAGCCAGTTTGTTAAGCGTTCAGTTCTTTACGTGTTTCGAAATCCTAGACTGTAAGAATGAAAATTTTGCCACATTTTTTCTTCATACTGTAGAATACATTATATCATTAGTTATTAAGGTTTTAGACGTATACCTCAATTGTCTGTGAACCAACTCTTTTGGAAAATATACACATGGCATAACCAACTCAATGAAGAGTGGAATATATGAGTTGTGACCATTCACCGAGGAAGTGCTACATACACATTTAGTGCGTTTGTTGTACAACAATTATAGTCCCTAGCGTTACTGCAAACGTAATATTAGGGAGTAAGCAAGGACCTAAATAGGCTACATAATTCTTAAATCATAAGGTGAATCTCTAGAAGTCCAGCCCATTATATACGGAACCCATACTTCTCCAAATATTAGCATTTTCGGAAATAAGTAAAAAATATTTGAAACTTCATCACCACAGATTCCTTACATAGGGACGACAGAGGAGGATAAGGCCAAACCTTTACTGATGCGTTTTTACACCGGTTGCGCCTTTAGCCATGATGATTTTACCTAAACGGTAGATTACAATAATCCAAAATGACAACTCATCATCTTGAATTGGCTAGATTACTCTCAAGTATTTGAGAAAATTTTAAAGGTAAGTCTTAAAGACTCATGAGCCCATTTCTAAGAAACCTAGACTTCTCAGAAAAAGGCTTCGTCAAGAAAACAACTCAACATTTTCTTTGAAACAAATGACAGCAAAGAACTCACATAGGAAGGGGGAAATCATAACCACAATTAATATCCACCTATACTTGTTCTCCTACTTTGGAATCCCATCAATGTGGCATCGTTTCCTCGTCAAAGATTCTTCTAAATCTCATCAATGAGAAAGAGCCCCCGTTGTGTTTCTTTTGTTTTAGCTTCAAAAGAAAGCCCTTTCTTCTGTATAAAGCACTTGACTACTTCCTAAAAAATTTCCTTGTCTTGAAAGATGTTGATGGAAAATGCAATCAAAAGCAAGGAATTGAAGTTGGAATCTAAAGGTACGTCTATAAATCGCAGGAACAACACCTTAAAAATTTCCATTCTGAAGGTTCCTTTACAGAGTTTTCTTGAAAAAATGCCTCTTTTCTGGCTTTCCTAATGTTTTCAGATTTTTGTAGAACACTGCATATGTTCGAATTTAACTATCCATCGTTCTACTGATTTTGTGGAAGTTATCGCGAGCATTTGAGCCCTTCCCAAAATAAGCTTTAAGAAGAGGATCAATTTGCATGGGCAGAAGGGGACCATGTTTCCATTGTGGAATAGGCCGTGAGTATTTTGATCAATCTTCCTCCTTGCATGTCTTCTCTTGACTCATTTTAAAGTCTATATTTGTCAACCGGTGTATCTTCGCCATTTATGAAACTGAACGGTGATATTGATATGATGCTTAATCAAATGTCATTATGTGCTTCTTGGCTCTAACGAAGAATAAAGGCTTTGTGTCCATAACTGTCCTGATATGTAGTTTTTACTCGGTATGATTTGTATATATAATCAAAATGTGGGACGCATTGCTTCAGAATGTTTCTTTCACCAGTGGTGTTGGGAACATTGGTCTCTTAGTTGTTTACAGGGGGAAACAAGTTTTATTACGCGCCCAAAGTGTCTGTAAACGACCTTTGGTACGATTGTTAGTTCAAAAACTTTTTTTACGAGGGTAAACATTAAATTCATACATATTCACCTTGCCTTCTATTAACGAACATTCGGTAGGAAATATATGCTACTTGCCCCCTGGGCCCCCCTAAGGGGAAAAAGAAACAAAAAGAAATTGTCCAGGTATTCATTTATAATTCATTTACATGATTGTGACCATTTCAATTCCAATAAACGGACTCGCCTTACCATAAGCAAATGTTCATTACTTTCCCAAACATTAGTAAAGGTATTGGTGATGACAACAACAATTAATCTATTTCTTTATCTGAAAACTTTTACGTGTTGACTGTCTGCTACTAACGGACAACCCTCCTCCTTTGTCCAGGGTCTCTGGGCTTGAGACCAGTTCTGGGGTATTTAGACTTTAAGCACGACATAGGCAAAGTAATGGTTATTGGGCTTAAAATACAATACTTGTATGAGATCTCGAACATTATTCTCTACCTCTTGTACCTATATAGAAAAACAATTCACCCTTTGAACTGCCATTACAAACACAAATGTAGACCTAAAACTAACTAGATGGTATTATTTCATGCTTACATAGTATGGAAGTTAAATGTGACCGGTGCCATTACTATTTCGTTTCCACTATCGAATTGGTTGTCTAGACTCTAGAGCTGACAATGCGTCGATTGGTTTGGTGGTTCTATCGATTACACTTACAATTCTTGGAATATTAGACTTACAAATCCAAATAATTGTCATGGTAATGAACTTGCTTCCGTGGTAGCAATTTATTGAGAATATCTTTTTGTTTAATGTTTGTATCTATAAAAGAGTGGATTCTTTATTTTTTTCCGAGTTGTTTTCTTGTACTCGTATTTTCTCTCTCTCTCCCTCATCCAGATGTACAGATTATTTCTGCCACATAAGGGATGTTTATGTGCAGAGCCCGCCTAACCTATTGGCCACTCAGGCCTCTCCCTAAGGCCTCCACATTTAAAAGGTCTCATTTTTTTTTATTTTTCTTTAACATGTTTCCCTAGCCTTATGATAGAAGCATTTAAACGAAATGCATTCATAGTGTATTAGCTTTCTCCTCTCACACACTCCCTCTATACATCCACTTCTTTTTACTCTCAGTTGTTTGAAAAAATGAAAATCTTCCTCCTTCATGCGATTCATTTGGAAGAGGTAAGAAGTTGTGTACAAGTAAACAATTTAACCAATCAAAATATCAATAATAGTAATAGAGATATTTAAACACCACAAGGGCTCGTGTCAATTTTTGCCTTAAGCCCCCATAAGGGTTGGGCTGCCCTTGTTTACGTGCCCTTAAAGCTTCAAGTATTTACGTGGGTAGTGGCTCATAAGATGATACCCTTTGAATTCATGCCTTCGGCGTATGTCATAACTCATACGGTTGAGAAAGGATGCAAAATACTATTTTGCATCCATCCTTGAGTATTGTCCTTGTGGTAGAGAGTATGTCCTATCGTGGGGGTTGATAGGGTAATTCCATGTTGCTGAGAGCACTTCGCATGCATTGATTTCAGAGGATGAATGACAAACCATGATCTCTTCAAAGCTAGATGTATCGTTTGTGCAGTTTTACAGGTTTGGGCTTAGGAAGGGATGCAGCGGATTTTCATGAGAAAAATGAAGATTTAAAACCACTTGGATAATGAATTACCACTACTTGGATTGTTTTTGGTCTCTCTGTCTCCTTTTAAAGGGATATCATCAAACCATTATTTTTACTTCTATAGAATACAGGCCTTTCTGTAGCAGTGATGGCCTTTCTATCTCCTTTCTTCCATTTCCTTGGTGGACTTCTTGCCTCCTTGCCTTGTAACTTTTTACATTTACCTTCTTTTAAATTTTTTTCGATTTTTTGTTTCAACAAAAATGAAATTGGCAAACGGCAGGAGTTGGGCAATCCCTAGTCATGGTGCTTCTTCAATGTGGGGATCTTTAAATGAGCGAATGACAATCGAAAATACACTATGGCCAATCTATGTACAGATAGTAGATACATAAGCACATATACCGCCATTGCATGGAAAGTGAGTCAATTTTTATAGCTATTCCAAGAGAAACTCAATTGACATGTTAAATCTACTGTCCATAGAGACACCCTTGCCAAGCAGAGCAAAACTTGAGGAGCTCTTGATAAAGACAAAGGGATTGGTGATTGATGAAAAAATATGGCAGAGAAGATCAAAGAATTTAAGGACGTTAGTGGGACTGTGGGAGAACTAAGCCAGTCACAATAGAAGATTATGGGTAGATGTAGGTGAGTAGGTCTATGGCTAACAAGGAAACGAAGTTGAAAAGGTTACAAGCTCTAACCTCTATTACTTATGATGCTACAAAAGTGTGCTATAAGCTATAGCACTGTGGGATTTTCGACGTTGTAGGTAGTGAGACTTTAAGGAGAACAAAATTTCACGAAATGTAACAAACAATTAGTACTTTTTTCATTTTATCAACCAATTTAGGAGGCAATTTAAAGAGAAGCATCCAAAAATTACAACCAATGTCGTTTTAGCAAGGCTGGAGGAGACCAACGAATTCCACGTAGGATGCAGAAAAAGCACATTTTTTAATTGTGCCAAATTTTTAGGTACTTTTTGTTTTTGTTGTAGGGGGTTTTGGATTGTAGTTGGGTTTTGGATTGTCTTCTTTATTTTTCCGGTTTCCTTTTCCTCCTAATTGTAAATGGGTTATGCCCCCTCAGCACCTTTCTCTAATACATTTTTGTTGCTAGCCATGACAATTTCTTTAAGCTATTTATCTAAAAAGAAAACAAATGCATAAGTAAAAAATATTTTCACTTAGGGCTGCAATCAAGTTCCGAAACCCGGACTCATACTTATGCCTACTGCTTTGATACTTACCAATTCACAGGTGTGACTATATTGGCAAGCGAATCAGGCAGGTAACAGGGTCGTGTTACGAACGGGTTAAAATTCTCAATTTTCAACAAGTTGAAAGAGTTATTACCGGAGAAAACTAAAAATGATAAATATCGTGCCATTGGCACTCCTAGAGATGTGTGTGTGTGTCCTTATGGATACTGGCCCTAGGCTCCTTACCTTTGATGGTATGCCACAGGGAACCTTCCCCACCAGAAGTGGGATTGTATGCTTTTAGCGTAGAAAACAAAGCAAGAAGCTTGTGTATATTTGCTAACGTATTCCTTATTCCAAGTATACTAAAGTAGTATACTGTACTTGAGATCAATTTTAGTCTATTGTCATCTCTATGGAAATCTCTGCATTAATGTAAAGTTAGTTACCAAGTTTCTCATGTGCCTGTGTCCTCTTTATATCATATGGATCTAAGTTCTCTAAAAGGACTTAAGTTGTCAGCTATTTCACAATGTTATTTATACGCCTATCCATTTTTTTACATCCTAGTCTCAATGGTATATGAATATACATGTGTGTGTGTGTGTCAAAATTTATAAGCATTATATATGCAAAAACATGTCTGTCTGTATCAAAATATATAAGCATTATATATTCACAGATACACCACTATGGAGAAATGGACCACCAGAGAAGCCAGTATTGTGCAATGCATGCGGATCAAGATGGAGGATATGGCGGAATCTAGATGACTATATTCCCAAGCATGGCACTCGAGGCCCTCAACAAGGTAAATTACCTTCCCATCAGAGTCTATTTGCTGAATGTCAAAATATGGAGCTAAACTGCTAAAGTTCGTCAAATGTTCAGCTGACCTTGATGATGATGCGAACGATGGATCCGACTCAGGATCAGCACCACCATCCTCTGATAACTGCATTCAGTTGGAAAATATGAACGAAACAGAAACTTCAGGTAATTAACAATGTACTTAAATACTTTCCAGTTTAAGCGAATAAGTACAATGCATGTAATTTACCATTTGCTTTGTATTTCATTGCTAGCTCTCCTTTCTTAACCAGAGAAATTCTAGAGCAAACATGCTATAGCTCAACCATAATAACTGTTTGACACCGCCCTTATGTTTGACACACATCTATATATCAGGGAGACTTGGCCATTCTGTTTTCTATGGTAGCATAAGATAAATTTATCTTGAACAACAAGATCTTCATGTCAAGTGAATTGGTAAAACTATGAAAAACTAGGAAAAATCAAACCGTACAAACAAAAGAGACCTATAGAGTCAAAAGAACCTTACAAGTGCAAACAATTGACAAAAATCATCTAGCGGGGTTGCGGTTTTATTTTTTGGTCGTGATGTATTGGTCGGCTTCTTGCCTTCCTTTCGGGTTGATTCTCGGGTGGCGTATGCCAGTGTGCCCGTGATCCATTTAATCTTTGTTTTCAAGGATTCATAAAAATATTTTTTGCCCAAAAAAAATAAATCGTCTTCAGACCAACTTCAGGCCAATGTATGGGTAACCACCTCATTTTTCGTGCTCTCAACCACAGACATAAATCACCTCAAATTCTATGCGTGCTAACACCTCAGCAAGCACGAAGATCAGGCTAAGGGACTTTCATCCGGGGAGAAACAATCCCTTCTTGCCTTTTCCCAATGTGTTACCTCTTTTTCTTTCATTCCAACATCCATATTTTTTGTATGTTACAGTGTCCAACAGCTTAACTATAATAATTAAGGAGAAATTATAAGACTTCTCTTTTTTTTTTATCAGGAATAATTAATACTTCACTATCACTTATGATATCTCCAATCCATAATAGCTTCCATAATATCTCGACCATGTTACCAATGCAATGCAATGAACATACATAATGGCACATGACATAACAGAAGGACAAAGCAATATCTCTCTTTACAGACTTAAATAAAACCTATCTTTCAAACAAAACAACTGGTTCCGCTATTAATTCTCAACTTGGAACAATTGTTTACTCCTGACAAGTGCCCTTTACCTTTTTGTCTAGTAATCTAGCCCTTACAAGATCAGGCAACACTCACCTTTTGTTTCCTTCTGAAAAAGAATTATTGATATGATCTTTTTGATTTCCCCAGATACATCTTGCCTGGGTATATATTCATCCGTTAGTTCTCCAGTGGTTAATGGTAAATTTTAAATTCACCATTAGCGACTGAATGAGAAAATTAGTTTCAATAGAGCACAGATTACGAAATCTTTAAGAAGCATCCACGTAGCCGAAATATTTGCTGCTGCTTTGCCACCATCTCAGACGTACAATAATATAACTTAGGTCAAGGTCATTATGGTGTGGAAACGTCGTTTTTATGTCTGTACATGATTACATTTGTTGTCGAAGTATCGTTCTACTTTTTCACTGTTTGTGGCAATTTAACTTGCATTAAGTTCGTCTATCAGCTTTTACCCGATTTCGCTTGAACCAAGCCATCTAATGCCGTCTCAAAAAATACAGTAGTGTGTTTAAATGTTCCAGCTGCAACGATCAGGTACTCATGATTTGCAGGTTTAGTCGAACACAGCTTTTGGAATGCTCATGTTCCAAGAAGAAAGAGGTCAGTGCTTGAACAATACGTACTATCACCTATTGGATGGCTTCATAGACAACTTTACGACACTCTCCAAGAATTAGAATTCTCCAAGCAGTCTTCAGAACAAGAAGATGTGCTCATTTTTCAAAAGAGCCAAACATCATCTGCTGAAATTGGTCTTGGTTGTCTACTACTTAAACCAACTGCTTCTTCAAGAGAAGAGAGTAAAGAATCACATTCTTAAGATGAGGTTTCATGTTGGGTTGGATTCCAGAAGTTCCGTTCTTGACTGCGTATGTTCTTAGTACCCCAAGGTGGAGGGTCTGTATGTTGTCTTTTTCTATAAATGCTTAACAATTCCCAAGTCTTCTTGACTGCTTGTATGGGCTCAGTCCCACAAGGTGGAGGTCTTGGTGAAGGCTTCTATATGAACGCTAATAACAATCCCTGGGTCTTGATAATAATTCATCAATTGAGTTTGATGAACTCAAAAACCTTTGCAGTTGCTCTGTATCTTTGCATCATCTAGAAATTTATTAGCAAAGTTAATAGAATGATCAATAGGTAGAACTGTTTCTTGCTTCTTCCAGAGAAGATGGTAAAGAATCACACTTTCATTACGATACACTCGTATTTTAAGTACCAGAATTATTCTCTTTGTAAACCCATAGTCTAAGTCTAAGAAAGTTGAAGTGACTAATCAAAGTCGCAAACACGGACAGGTGGGACATAAGTTTTTGGTACTTGTGTTGTTCTGCTTCAACTTCAATAGTGTTGCTCTATTGGGCTACATGCAATAGCATGGGAGTCATGCAAATGTGAGAGCATGAAGCAAATAACAGGTATGAAAGATGTTGTATATGATCAGAAAATTTATTGCCAATTTTGTTCAGCACACTTCTTCAGGGGACACATTCATCCATTTGACTCCATTGTCTTGGAATATTATATACAGGAGGACAGAAGATTGAGATTGTGTTGAAGAAAATACCCCCCGCCACATGTGCATGATGTCTAGGTTGTGGGTATTCTTTCACATGATACTCTATTTCCACAAAGAGCATGCACCATGCATGAAAACATAAAGTTATGAAGGTGGGGCACAAAGGTCCTGCTTGAAATAGAGTTTGGGAGGGGTGAGGCAAATGAATACTTTTGCAATCTCACAAAGCTGCCTTTTACACTTGAACTTTGAAGTAGGTAGCAGGTGGGCAAAAACAATCATAGGGAAGCAACACCATATAGTGACTGAGCTTAGGTCAGTATGTATGGCACTGCAAAGCGAAATCCCATGTCGCCTAGGCACGAACGTAATGTGCAGTATATAAGCTTAAATGCACCCTCACACCAAAAAGATTTCGAGGTTGAGTTCTGCCCAGTACTATGTGACATCGTATCAGAGCCGAAATGCCAGATATGGGCAGCCATGTGTCCCTCACTTGCACACTACAAGTACCACCAAGTGAGCATGTTGCGCATGAAGGAGGGTATGAAATGAAGTCTCACATCACAAGGATCCGAAAATACAACAAAGTATATAAGTCTTCGAAAAAATAGCATTCAGGTTTGAGTTATATACCTAAGACCATGTAACAACATGAAGTTCGGTAATGGTTTGAACCTACACTAGCACTCTGAATGGACCCAAGCTGATGCCGGACGTGAAAAGTACGTTCAAGTTAAGCTCTGCATGTTCTAACTAGTCTCATGTCAGATCCTACTAATTGTCGAATTGCAGAACATTGGATTATAATATGACTTAAGAGTTGAAATACGATTCCTTAGGGTAGAAATTATCCACCATGTGAAGTCTTTCTATCTCCCATTTTGAATCCACTTGATGAGAAAGGCAACTACATTAGCTATTAGTTCAATATCTAGTATCGATGTCAATATACGTGTCACCACATTGGTGATAGTACTTCACCCTCCAACTTTCCATGATCTCCAAGAAAAAACAAACACCGTACTCTGCAGCCAATACAAACAGCATAACAATCCCTTCAATTAGACTTGTCCCACACCACTCACCTAAGCTACCCCAACTTGGTCACCATAAGCAAGATACTACTCCACCTATCAGAAATGGTTTTAGGTTGGATGTCTCCAAGAAATTTAACACTTGCCACTTCTAGAAGCTTATCATAGACAGCTAATCTATTTTCTTGGTTTGGGATACAGTGGACTGTGTCTAAAAATGTCGTGGAACTTCTAATCGCTTGGAGGGGAGTTAGAATGGGCAAAAGAAGGAAGAGTTTGTGGGCCATGATCCCACTTTGTTTGATGTGGGTCTTATGGCGTGAGAGAAATTCGAGAGTTTTTGAAGGGGTGGAAAGACCTCTGTCTAGGATAAAATCTTTTTTGCTGAATAGCTTGTATAGTTGGGACAAAGGAGAGTGTTAACATCCCTTGACCAATTTTTAGATTGGTTCGAGCTTTTCCATTCTCTTGGCAATGTATAGGGCCTTTTTTTTCTGTGGCCTTCTTTTGTATACGGGTGGCATGCCCTTTATGCCTTCTTTCTAATATAATTATTTACTTATCAAAAAAAAATAGACAGCTAATCTATGCTTAGTCAAATCAAAATCGCATCGTCTTACATATGCTTAAGGTATGATGGTTTGGAAACACAGAACGTTCTTGTCAAACAAATGCACCTAAATGCAAATACCAATACAATCAGACAATATGTCATCTGCATTAACACAACTACTTAGACAAATTTGTAAGGGGTAAAATCCAACATGCATCCAAACTGTACCTTATTAGCATTCAGTAGCTTGCATCTTTAATGTTACAACATTAACATTTTATTGCCTAAGATGGTTGTATACCGCAACATAAAAAAACAAAGCCTTTACGAGGTAAGCAAGGAGATTCCACATCCAAATGTGCTAGATAATTCTTGAGTCACAATGATTATATCCTCAAGGATCAAGCTCATGGACCTTCTTACAATAGGGCATAATACCACTAGACACTACATAAATTATAGAGCTCAAGAATCAATCTCTCCCCTTATTTTCCGGATAGTAAGCTAAAGAACCAGCCTTGGGCAATAGTTCTAAATACTGAAGAGAAGAACACACTCAAGAAATGTTGATCCCTCTAAATCACATCATTCCCATTTCCCAAAACTAAAGTAAAATGCTGGGAACATCTTATATACCAAATCTTGAACAACTTTATTCATACCTTTCAAAATCTTTCTCATGGATCCATTTTTAATATTCAAGAGCCCCGGTATGGCAGTATACCGATACCGCATGGGTTTTGAACTCAAATGTTCAATATTAGGCAGTAATTATATAGGATGTAGCGAAGCAAGCCGAGGCAAATTAAAGGGTTTGTTTGTTTGACCTGACTAACAGTGAAGAGATATACTACATATTTTCATTAAAAATGAAACATCTCATCAAATTAGAAGTACTCAGAATAATAACTCCACACCCCTATGGCACTATTGTAAAATATTTTACACCGTGGGATTATGCATTGCATCCGACAGATGTCTGATCCGGGCTCACAAAAAATTTACAAACACCGAATAGGTGGGTACCACGATATGTTAGTCCAATCTGATTCAGTCATTCTCATATGAGGTTAAACAAACAGGCCTCCAGTGCTACAACTGTATAAGTCCAAGAAAAACATATTACTAAATGAAACATCAAAATTCAAACATGCACATGAACGTCATCCACATTAAAAATGTCAACGTAAATACGAAATAATATAGATAGACAAAGTTAAACCAGATCAGCTAATCTTTACGAGATCTAATAAGTTCAACAAGATATACAATAGTAGTAATTCAGAGTACGTTGATGAACAGTGATTCAAAGATTACTTGAATGCCAATGGAAGACAGGAAGAGCGCTTTCCCATGTTGTGAATCTCTGTTCATTGCCTTTCAATTTTCAAATGGGTCGTCGGCTTATGGTTCACAAGCACAAATCTTGGACGTTCTTGGAAGGCTATAACCTTACGGGGTCAATCACTTGTAGGAAAAAAATTACATTGGATATCCAGTGTAATTTACGTTAGTTTGTAGCCGCAAGGATTAAAAGTATGGCTGGCGCCTGGCTGCAAGGTTTCTGTGTGTGGGGGTAAAGTTTGGTTAGTGGCCGCAATGTTGAGGCTTGTGGACGCGAGGTTACTGTTTGGCTAAATAATCCATTTGAGTTATTTTATTCTCATGTTTTTATTTGTCAATTTTTTATTTATGAATTATTGTTTCATAATGACGAGATTAATTTAAAAAGTAAAAAATTAACGTTGAAATTCAATTTTTTTGAATAAAGACCAAAACAAACTGCTTATTAGATATGGATCTTAAAAAAGAAAATGATTTTTCCTTAAAAAATACTCATACTCCGTATGTAATATAGTTTTTGATTGATAGATCAATCTCAATTAGTTCTGTTATTAAAAATTCGCAAAATCTTGAAATTATTATATATTGAAAGATATAAGTAATCAATAAAAAAAAATGACACAAATTTTAAAAATACAAATGGTGGTTAGTACGGAGTTCAATCTCTCATGTCTCAAAATTTTTTGTGCCTATATACCAAAGAGTTTTTCAGGGAAGAGGATCCTACTAATACTACTTTATTTCTCTCATCGCCAACATAAGTAGTAAAAATGAAATAAACACGAAAAGAGAGGAATTTAGAGAGAGAGAAATCGCCGCCAAAGAGAGAGAAAATCCGAATCCAGATTTGGGGAGGGGTCCTCTGCCTCGCTCACCCTCCTCCCCCCGCTCCTCCCCCTCTTCTCCCACCCACCTGACCTTCCTACCTTTGTTTCCCCCTTTCGTTCGTTTGATTCCGATATCTGTGTCTTCTCTGGTGGTTCAACACTTGTGATGGGTTCTGTCCTTTTTGCTCGGCGAATCTGGTGCAGCTCAGAGCTGAGTAGCGCGTGGTGTGTAGTGGTCCGGCAAACGGTGGGTGTCGGTATGGCTAATAAAGGTGAGGCTGGTAGTTTGGGGTTTTTATGTTGCTTTTCTTTTCCTTTTCGTGGCTATTTGGCCCGGTGGTTTTTTTCGGCTGGTTTTTCAGTCCGGCTTGTACTGGTCTAGTTTTTCTAGGTCTAGTGGGTGCTGGTGGTAGGTTAATAATTTTAGGTTTAGCGTCGGTTGGGTTGCTTGGCCGAAGTTTTCATTTGCGTTTGGGTTTCAGTGTGTCTGGGTTGTGCCGGCAGTTTGGTCGCGCGATTGGGCTGCAACCGGAGATTTCGGTGTTCATCCAAATTTCATATATGCTTTCTCGGGTTTGAGCTGGAGTCCGTTTGGATTTCTCTACTACCTGGACATAGATTGGTTTCTAATCTAGGTGTTTCATCGGTTTTGCTTCAGCGGGGTGCTTGTGTCGAAGTGTTGAAAGTTTTGGTTCATTCATGTATCATTTGACGAAATCTGTATGATAAAATCTGTATTGCCTTCGAATTTTAATATGAAATGAAATTGACATTTTAAAAAAAAAACATAAGTAGTAAATAACAAATCCAAGAAATTATTACTCGTAAAAATTAATTGAGGAGTGCTAAGTATAAAGAAAATCTATCCAAAAATTATCCCGAATGGACAAATCAACTGTACAGATACAATTCAAAGTAAATCTGTACAATTAATAATTTTCTATTTCGAAATAATTTTCGGGTTAATTTTCTTTCGAATTTCTCAAATTAATTTTGGCAAGACACCACCTCTTTCATACAACTGGACAAGAGTCAACATCACGCTAACTTCTCACCTTCTCGCAACTGCTTTCACACTCGCACACTCCTGTTATCAGTAACAGCTCCATCAAGTTCGCCGATCCCCTCTCTCTCTCTCTCTCTCTCTCTCTCTCTAGAATCGCTATTCTGTCGGCATGGGTTTGGTCCCCTGCTGCCTCATTTTCGCTCTCCTGATATCCGCCACTGGATCCGCCGACGCCTCTATCCACGTCTACGACCGAGATCCCTTCCGAGAAGTCGGCAATGCCTACCTTCTCTCCGGCGGCAGCGAAGGCATCGTCGCCTCTAGCACCGCCGCTCCTCTCCCCGCCGACAATGCCGCCCGCTCTTCCATCGACGACGGCCGCTCTTACATCCGGTACTGGCATCTCTCTTTCACATTTATTCCTGTTTACGGACGGTTTCAAACTAGATTTGAGATGTGAGTCGTGTGATTGGTGATACTGTGTCGGATCTGCTGCCACATTGCGGCGCACGCTTGAATTTCACGAATTCACGTGAGGGCCCTTCTACCAGTGATAAGCTCAGAGAAACACATACTCCAATGCACTTATTACTTTTTTCACTTTTTCTCACCCTTAACACACTTTTCACATATTCCAATACAGTTTTTAAACTTTAACAACAGTTTGTTTTTAGCATTTTCCTTCCCGTGATTTGCGATTCCGAGGCTTCTTAGACTGAACCAGAAGATAGTTTAATGGTACTCATGAGCGGTGGAAGTTTTCTGGTCCTTGGGTTTAGATTTCATCACAGTTTGTTTTCCCGCAGAACTAGTAGTGGAATTAACATGGGATTGCAATTTGTTAAGCTGAATACAAGCTCTCTCTCTCTGTCTCTCTCTAGATGTCTTTTACCTTCCAAATATAGGTGATTGTTCTACAGCCCATAATTCCTTTTCTATATTGATCAGTTCTCGTGACATATGTTCCATATACATATTCATTCCGTTATTATGCTGTTAAACTTGTGTTGGTTTTTTATAGGTATATTAGGCATTTAGGTTTGCTCTTTGCCTAATTCTGGTCACAAGAGAGATTAGAGAACTATGGGACTGCAGAGTATTTTTAGGAGAGCTTCACACTTGCGCATTCTAGTTTTGAGTTTTCTTTTTCTTGGCTTATGCTTTTGGTTAATCAACTTATATCACAAGTTTAGCTATGACAGAGATACATACTCGATGCTTTTGAGTAATCAACTTACATCACAAGTTTAGCTGCAAGTGGTCAACTTCTGCATGACATTGCAACCGGTGGATGCAAAGTATTGCGTGACCTGGAAAACTTGTAAGCATGAGCTGGAAAAATAATGACTTTAGGAGGCATTGGCATGCAATGACAAATGTCATAAGGGTTGAGCCAAAATAGATTATATTATTTTTATCATCATCTGATGCTACTTTTCAATACTATAAACTCGTACATTTTGGCTTCTTCTTTTACCAGCGACAAGGAGAGTAAAGTCCCAAAGACATGTTAGGTGGATTAATTGACTACGTAGTAGAGCCAGCAGCGACATCCGTGTCTTTGATTTGTAAGGTCAGAACTAGTAGTGGTAGAATTGGCCCGTGGCCACCAAATATGACAAGGGTAAGGGTAAACGAGGTGTCCAAGACTTGTACTATTAACACGCATGGGGATGCTTTTCTTTTTCTAATGATGCTTGAAGAAGAAGTATATCCCATTTGATAGAACAATAAATTGCATGTTGGCCGGTCTATAGTAATGGCCCCTTTCTTGCTCGCCAGCTCTTTGGCTTTCAATAAGGATGTAGGGGGGTTCCTAATAATTTATCATTGAGTATTTATTTGCTTTCACACTATCTAGCTGGCGCATAATGCCATATCCTAGATTGTGATTGCAGGGAGGTCTTATGGACTCACAGCTACACGTGGTAATCGTTCTCGAGCCCGTGTAACATTGGTCATGAGAGTTCCAGTTGTTTTGTGGAGTGTCCGTGGAATACGTATTAAGACTGGTTTCTCATTCTAGTGTCTTATCTTTGCCATATATATGATGGCAAGTGAAAATGTGGCTTTCCCTATTGGTTGGGTAAACATGGGGAGCGTGTGGGTGATTTAAATTAGAAGCATTAACATGAATTCTGCTGGTAAGGATGTATTTGCCACTATTTTTTAATTTTAACATCGGGCGCTCCAGCCTCCATTTAATGCTGTAGATTATTTCCACTTGAATGTTGTTTTTGTGGAGTCATGAAGTGTGTTTTTTTTTTCTTTTCTCTTCTCTTGCCCCTCTATTTTTGCATGTTGTTTGTACCCTATTGGCACCTTTTTGGTTTCTTTGTAAATTAGATTTTTGCCATCTGACAATTAAAATTGGATTAGATTTGACAATATCACATTTTGGAGGAGTAAAGATGCGGCTGACCAGCACCGAGAGATGGAACATAGCACCGGCTTGATCCAAGTAATAATATTTGAAGCCGTCGATCGTGATAACATTGGCGGTTCACCTTATGGTGGGCAGAGGTCTATCTGCTGCACTCCCGATCTTGCCAAGCTGGAAGGTTGTAAGCAAGGTGAAGTCATTAGAATACCTTCTGCGACCAATATTAACTGGCCTATCGTCTTAAATGTACAGTTCAATGGAAACTATCTGTCTACACATATGGATAATAAGGTGGTTTACATCAGTAAGACTGGGATGTACAACTTGTTCTTTATATCATGTGATCCCACACTCAAGGGACTGACGATGAGTGGCAAGACTATGTGGAAGAATCCAGATGGATACTTACCTGGTAGAATGGCCCCTTTAATGAAGTTCTATGTGATCATGGCTCTCGCCTACGTATTGCTTAGCCTCATCTGGTTCTCCCAGTATGTGAGATATTGGAAGGACATATTGCAACTTCAGCACTGCATCACTGCTGTTATTGCTCTTGGGTTATTTGAGACGACTCTTTGGTATTTTGAGTATGCGCACTTCAATAACACAGGAACTAGGCCGCTTGGAATTACAACTTGGGTTGTAACAGTTGGAGCCTTAAGGAGAACTCTTTCCCACCTTCTTATACTCTGTGTTTCGATGGGATATGGTGTGGTGCGTCCTACTCTTGGCGGTCTTACCATCAAGGTTCTGCTTCTTGGGGTAACTTATTTCTTGGCATCTGAGTTGCTAAATATTACCGAGTATGTGGGAACCATAAATGACGTAGCAGGAAGAGCGAGGGTCTTTCTAGTGCTTCCTGATGCATTATTGGATGCATTCTTAATATTATGGATTTTCACATCTCTTTCGAGGACACTAGATCAGCTACAGGTAACAATTTTCATGTTTTCTTATGGCACTTGAAATAGTGTCATAAAGCCAAATTTGCATGTTCTTTTCTATTACTCCATTACTCATAGAATTGGCATTTAGACACAAAATTTCTCTATATCCAGGCAAAAAGGAGTTCTGTCAAGTTGGACATTTATAGAAAGTTCTCAAACGCATTAGCAGTCACAGTGATTGCTTCGGTTGCTTGGATAGTATTTGAGGTATGCATCTTATCTGTAGAACATGCTTTGAGCCATTTTCCTTGCAGCTCCATTTCTTGATCTTTTCCCCTTGTAGTTAATTAAAGCGATTCTTGTGCCATCACCAAAATGAATTTGGGCTATTGTGCAATCAGTTGAGCATTATTTTCAGCCATTTTTACAATCCTTGTGAAAAAAGAGGTAAATCGATGGAGGAATCAGGTTTCTACCGTTGCTGCCTGGCATTACAGCCTTCATCTTGAAAATTTGGCCATTTACTCTCCTCTGTTAGATAGTGTCTTGAGTTCTTTTTGCCTTTTTATAAATTCCTGGCCTGTTGGGGATAAAAAAAAAATTGTATCACAGAACCTTCTACATTCTGTTGTTACATAACGAAAAGAACTTACTAAAGCTTGGCGGGAGTTCTGCAAACAAACCACACTGGGCTAAGTATTAGAATGAACGAGTTGAGTTCTTTGGTTCAACGATTTTCAAACTTGGCTCGAACTTGAGTCCAGCCAAGAACTCTATCCTGGAGTTTGGCTGGAACATGACTCGCCAAGCTCTCTAGCCAGCTTGGCTAGTTTTATCTACAGCTTAATGTGAATCTCAGTATCTTGCATGCTTCAATCCTGAGTCCCTGGCAACAACCACATGACCTCTTCTTAGCCAGCTTGGGGCATTACCAATGGCTACCATACAAGTAACAAGCTTAAATCCTGACCACAAACATCACGCTGTGACCAAGTTTCGGAGATTAGTTTTGATTCTCATTCTGAGTTCACTTAGGAGCAGTAGAGGGCTATGGCCTATGGGCCTGAAAATCTTTGCATTTCGATTTGTTTCCCTCTGCAGGTCTATTTCAAAGCAACAGATCCATTCAATGAGAGGTGGCAGGGTGCATGGATGATCAATGCTTTCTGGGATATTCTTGCATATGTATTGCTATGTGTTATATGTTATCTCTGGGCCCCATCGCAGAGCTCCCAACGGTATGTATTGAATGTTAAATAGCCATAAGTTGAACTGCACGTAATGTTTACCAAATCTTGCTACAGCATCTGCTCTGACTTTGTACCATTATCCAACTGTTACTGAAGCTTTTGCGGTTGTCAAATATGCAATAACTGAAACTTTGGTTGGGTTAATCCAAGTAGTACAGAGATGACTGGAAGGAGTGATGGTTATAAGGATGATCCTTTTTACAACAATGATCCTTTTTAGAACAAAGGAAAAGAAAGGAAACAATGATCCTTTTTAGAACAAAGGAAAAGAAAGGAAACAATGATCCTTTTTAGAACAAAGGAAAAGAAAGGAAAGATCACTGTTGAAATTTGGTCAGCTTCTTCTAAAGAAGTGTAGATGCTGTGTTTGGCAATCGTTCCCTTCTGTCAAACTTCTGCTCACCATGCGACCCTTCTGCTCAATACCTATTATTTGTGGATTTTATCTTGTAAAATCTGGTTTCTGCTGGGAAGACATAACCTCATTTTTGTGAGATGAACTGTTTGGTCTCTGAACTCTGGACCATATTCATACTGTAAACTAGTGATGGTGGGATAACCTTTTAACCTTGCTTGGTAGGAACAGCTGACGGACTCAACAACCCAACCCACCCTGAGTGCTCGTGGGCGCCTCCCGTCCTTATTTCTTGGTTCATTCAGTGAAGGTTTAATGTGTAAGATTGATTCTGCACAACATAGAGTGTCCCTAATTGGAAAAGCCGAAAGAAATGAAACAACGTGTTTTCAGATTGTCTCACTTTCTCAAATCACTTGAGGTTAACCAAAATGGGATGTTCCAACCTTTTTTCCTAACTTATGTAACTTCTGTACAGTTATGCCTACTCGGATGAAATGGGAGACGAGTCGGATGACGATGAAGCTCAATCCTTGTGCAAGGGATCTCCAAAAGGTGACATCAGTTTAGTCAAACAGGATAGAAAGGAGAAGAATGGCGAGAGTGCCGACGTTTCCGATCTTGAAGACGAGATGGAAGAGAATAAGAGAGAATGATATCTGCAGAGATCATTACAAAGGGAATTGTTTCACTTCAGTATAGTGGGAAAATAGCATTGCCTTCTTGATTTTGTGTAATTTTCTTCTGCTTTTCTTCACGATTTTGATTGTGTAACTGTACATGTGGGCAGTGGTTATTATCGCCTGGGAAACTCGCGGAAATCGAGATTGACAATGAAAAAGGGGCAGTCGATTAACCCAGAGCCAAAACCATCTAATTCAGCTTGGATTGACATTGTATTAACGACACCTTTGCTTTTTTCTCCTTTTAATGGTATATATTAATTAATCGTTTTTTCAGACTGGTTCTTTGTTTCCTTTTGCAGCTTTTGAACAACGGTTTTTAGGTTAAGCAGTGGTTTCGAATTCGAAAAGTACAAAAATATAAAATGAGGTTGAAATTGTACAGAAAAGATTAAAAAAAATTTGTAACTTGTCAACTATTTTTATTGTTCTGGATTTTAAGTTATAATCATTTATTTATAAAATTTCTGTCCCATGAATGATAAATCTAAAAAATTCCTATGATATAGAATTAAAAATATATATTAGAACTGAGATGATGCTCTTAATTTAGGACAAATGGTATTCCGCAATTGTTGGATTTGTTCCTCCTAATAGTTTTTGTTCATTATATTTAGCCAATTAACTTAACAAACATGATTTTCTTGACAAAGCTTGATGGGAATAAAAAGTGTGCAATTGTATCAAATGGTATCTGATCAACATGATTTTTGATGTGATCGATGTTTTCGGCGAGCTCCATCCATTGTTATGAGTTCGAAAAGGGTTCACAAATGGCCAAAACTAAACGGGACCGGAGGGGGAAGAAGATTGGATGGAAGCTCAGTCCCTCCTCTCGGTACCTATATATAGTAATATTATTCCATATTAAAGTCAAAAATTCAAACAGATTGGGACAGATAGGAGTCGAGGGGTCCCATCTTTTTTCTCTGATAATTGGTCAATTTTCAAAGTGGAATTAGACAGCGCAGAAAAACCAAACTAATCAACTTGTCTAATGATCTTGTGATTTACGATGTTAATGGTGAGTTTTTGCGTTGTGCGTGTGGAGCAATGGCGATTAAGTAGTTGATTTTGCTACTACAAACACACTGTACCAAGTTCCCAACCCCTCTCGCGTGGAGTGTGTGGGTCCTACTCATGGGTGGCGGGGTCCACACACATCCCATGCGAGAGATGAGAGTTTGTGGAAGTGTGTGGGGTTGTAGAGATCTTGTGGAGTAGTTTAGGGGCAATGAAATTCGTTTCTGCTATATATTTCATACATGTGATAGCTTTTGAGTTCTTGACTTTGTATTTGTTAGATAACGTTAACTGTTTTTGGTGCCATGTACAGGTTCCGGAAGGACAAATAGAGGAAAGCGATAGTGACTTTTCTGAGGTAGCGAAAAAGACTCGAGCAAAGGCCGGACTTATTAAGATTGGTTCCATCCCGTTGAGTGAGCTGTGGAAACTGAAAGCATATCTGTTGAACACTAAATCAGTCGGTCAGTTTTAACGAAATGGCAACATAGTTGAAATCGGGAAACTATGGACTAAAGTTTTTCTTTTGTTTTTGTTAATAACTACTATAAATATGGCCTATAGCCACTTAGCCAGTAAATCAAGAAGTGGCATCTTTATATTTCTGTTCACTGTGTTGGAATTGAAGGAGCATTTTTATGGTGTATGCCTTCACGACCACAAACTTGTGCTTGCTGAGCATATTTACCTTCTGTCTTTACAGGTATTTGGGATGTTTTGGCAGACGTTGTAGCAGGCAGCTCTGCAACATGTTGAAGGGTGTATCAAAAGGCAGTGGCTTCTTGATGCAGTGGAAATTAGCTGTGTAACACGTTATCCTTCCACGGTAGGGCTCAATTCTTTGTATATGTTATCATTTCATTTTGCTATTGATTGGTGCCATCCCAAGACTTTTGTCTGTTTGCTCTGTCACAGATGCATGATTATAGTCTTGTTAGATGTAATTTATTTTCAGCTGCTGAAAACACTATCGTAATGAAAAAATATTATACTTTTCTCTCCCTATGCTCTTGTCAATCTAATGGGATGGCAGAGTGCGAAAAATCTATTCTTCTGTTCACGTCACTGGAATGATATACCGAGAGTTGTATGGTGGTATAAATGTTAATGGCATGTCATAAGTTCTCTCTCTCTCTATCTCTCAGTGTCTAGTTACTAATACTATAAGTTGTTCCACAAAGTGGTTAGTTAACTTAGTTCAATGGGTAAGCATTTGGAGTTCGTCGCTCACTTCTAGGTTTCAAGTTTTCATTACTCCAGCCCCAACATAGGTGCAGTGGGTCCCTGCAGATGGCTATATGGTGTTGAGGGCAACAGTCCATAGCGGATGTGTAGACTTTTGCCTATCTGCATCTCCATTTTTGCACGAAAAGGAAATCATACTAACAGTTGTCGAAAACTTTTTGCTGCTTATCTTTGTCAGTAGGCTTACAACATTTTCTTTATGGGGCACTTGTGTAAAAGCAGTTTCTTTTTGTGGGGGGTTTACCTTCCCGATCCACATTTTTACAATAAATTAGCCGCTGCTTTTAACTAAAAGTTGTTGAAAACATTTTTGCGGCGTATATATCTGGAGACCTCCACACACTCAGTAGGCTTATATCAGTTTCTTTATGGGGCCCTTAAAACACAAACAACATTATACAGCAGTTTCATTTTGTGGGGGCTTATTTGCTCAAATTACATATTCACCAATAAATTTTCTTTTTAAGGTGTCGTTGATGTCTTTCTGATGGAAAACTAGGGTACATCAGAGGAATCCAAGTTGCAAACACAGTTATGGTGTATTTACTTATTATCTACTACTTCCTATCATACAAACTGTTAAATCTGGAAAAAGGGGACTGGTACCTACTAATCTCTAGGTCCTGAGTTCAAATCCTAGACACTTCTTGTATCAACCTAAGGTTACTTAGTTTGTATCCTGTCTACTGTCGTAGACACGCACTGATAGAAACCAACTACGCGCACTTTTTCTTGTGATATTTATTTTATGCTAGCACCTCAACTTCTATGCTCTTAAATTTATCCTGGTTCTCTTGCAGGCTCTGCAGTTTCTTGGTCTGCTCTGTGGTAGCTTCTCCTCCAAGTATTTGCCTCTCCTGGTTTTGGACCCAGTAACAGTGCTGCGTGATCTACGTACCAGTTACCCTCTCTTCTCTTTTATTGGATTACAGCAGCTGGGGGGTGGCTGCGGAGTCCCTGGTTTCTTATTTGTGGGCATCCACGGAGAGGATTTATGATCGGGAACGCGGTTTTGATACACCTACGCCGTATCCTCCTGTTTTCGTGTGATGCATTGTGCCTGTGTTTCTTTGAGAGCCTATTTGCCTCCTGAGAAGCAGCTTAAGCTTGCCAACTTGATGATACCTTCAAGTCAATTTTGAGAAACCCATGAGGCCATGCTCTGCATTAATTGTGTTCGTTTTCTTCATTTTGGTTTTTGTTGCTTTTCAACAAAAATAATAATAATAATAATACCCGCTCGTTAACTGTCATAGCTCTTTTGCTTTTCGCTAAATTATGTTTTTGGAAACTTGGATTTGTGTTATCTTTTGCTAAAATTTCCTCATTTTCTTCCCTTTTGATACTTCATTGGTCTGTCTTATGGGCCGAGTTGGATTTGCACTAGCCTAGACATAATGCCTACGGATACATACCGTCTACGAATTTACAGTCCGTCCCCATTAACCGCTTGGACATCGACCCAGAGAGAATCCGGCTTAGATCTATTGATAATCCATGATCAAGATCCTTTAGTAGTACCATATCCCTGTGGAAGTCAAATCTCGCTGCCTTCTGAACACTAGACAATAGGCGCATACTTGTCACGGATTAGGATCCGGATTCCACAAAGTTGAAAGGCAGCATAGGGCTTCTAGAAGAACCAAAAGAACCCAAGTATGAGCTTGTATTTTTGTTCGTGTTATATCCGCAAATTGAGCTTGAACTTTTTTCGTAAGGTTTGTTAAAATTTCAAATTAATCTCAAACAAGCTGTTACTCGACTAATTTGTTTGGTTTACGATATATCTAAAATTCAAATTATGTTAGATGGACTAACTCGTTCGGTCTATGATATATCAAAAATTCTAATTATGCGAGATCAACCCGGGTTTGGCTCGATAAAAAATTTGTTCGAGTCTAGATAGACTAGCCTCAAGTCAAGTTTTTTTACGAATGGTCCCCAATGTATTAGCAAAATTTCAATTTGGTCCCCAATTTACAAATTGCATCTATTGCATCCCAGCGTTTACAATGTGTATTTAAATGGTCCCTGAGACTAACTCCGTATGTGTTCACCGTTAAACACAAAGGGCATTTTCTACAATTCATCTTAACTAACATCACCCCACAACTTCGGCCCCGTTCTGATTTAACCCCTTAAAAAAATAAGTCTGTATTTACAATTTCCAAGCTTAAAAATAATAGACTTATTGAAATAAAAAATACACATTATGAATTTTGTTTGATAAATCTCAATGAAAAAATAAGTCTGTATTTGTAATTTTCAAACTTAAAAATAATAAATTTATTGAAATAAAAAATACACATTATGAATTTTGTTTGATACATCTGATCTATCAAATCCTAAAAAAAAAATTATTTTCGTAAATTTATTGTTTTTAAATTTGAAAACAAATCCTTATTTTTGTAAGTCTTTATTTGAGAATCTTGAAGGGAGGCTTTCATCATCATCCTCAAAACCTACCCCTATCAAACTCTTCAAACCCACCCAACCCACCCAACCCACCGTAGCCCTGTCAAACTCTTCAAAACAAACATCCCCCGCTCATATCCTCAAATGCTCAAACAAACTCTCCCTAATCCTACTGTCCCGCAAACTCCCTCATCGCACCACGGCGTGTTGTCGCACACCATCGCCGCCTTTTCTCGTTGAATCCCCGCTCCGACCCGCGCCCCCCCAGTGGGATTTTCAACGCCTAGTCTTCTAGACCTTCGAAACTATTTGGGTTTTTCCAGATCAGTCTCGATTGACGACTGCGTCGGCGCCGAGTCGGGAAGGACGAGTAAAGCCGAGAGGAGCTCTCAGGGTAGATTTCGCTCGGTAGATTGCTTTGATGATGGTGTTGATTGTTTTGGGGGGTGGTTGTTGATTTTGTTCTTGATCCTCCACCTAGTGAGGAAAACCCAGCCATTTTTCAAAGTTAAACCTCTGGTACCGACTAACCTCAGTCCATTACCCAGAAAAAGAAAAGCAAGCTACTGTTGAGCTAGCTATATCCCTAGTTTGGTTAATTGGTACCCGGAGCTGAAATTATGGGTCTTGTTGAACTCATTTCTGTAACTAGCTAGGCTTGGATCGTTCATAGGGGGAATGGTTATTTAATGAGGGTGCGTGGTTTGCTGCCACATTGCTAGTTTTATATTAAAAGCATGATTAATTACCTACTCGACTAGTTCGGCTATCACCTATAGGCAGCAGCAGCACTAGTTTGCGGCGAATCGCACTTCTCTCTTCTCAAAGAAGACATCCATTTGTGACATCGGAAAAACCAGACAGTTCTTCCGGTATTTCTTCGTTTCCCTATCTTCTCCTCTAATTGCTCTCGTATATTTTCCCTTTCAATCTCAGTAGAGCACCTCTTTGGTTTTTGCTTTTATTTTTGGCAGCAAATGAAGCGATCATTAATCAATCCAATTACCCAAATTCTTCCAACACCAACAAACTCCTTATTAAATTCTAAACCAATCCTCAGTCCCATTTTCACATCAAAGTTCTCGTTTTCTTCGTGGTCACCATCATCAAATTCATCTCTTCAAACCCAAACAACTTCTCTGACCAAATCAATCTCAAACCCACTTTACAGTTTCCTCCCTCCCACCCAAAACCCTAACAACATAGTTGATCTCATTTCCTCAAATCTTAAACAGCATAATACCCATATTTCTATTGCCCACAATGATTTACAGGGGCTTGTTCCTCACCTGGGTCCCAATGAAATCTCAAGGGTTTTATTGAGATGCCAATCTGATTCTTCAGCAGCTCTCACTTTCTTCAACTGGGTGAAAAATGACCTGGGTCTTGAACCCTCGACCCGTCATTACTGTATTATTGTTCACATTTTGGCATGGTCTCTGAACTTTTCGAAGGCAATGACGCTGTTGTCTGAGTTAGTTGAGTTGAATAGAGGGCTTGATGTTGATGTTTTTCGAAGCTTGGTTGTGTGTGTGGATGAGTGCAATTGGGTCCCGGTCACCTTTGATATGCTTGTTAAGGCTTATGTGAAAGCGGGTATGGTTCAAGAAGGTTTGAAAGCTTTTCGGGAGATGGTGAAGCTTGGATTTGTTCCTAATGTAGTTGCTTTGAATCGTCTTTTGGATGGACTGTTGAAGTCGAATTGTACTGATGAGTGTTGGGAGATCTATGAGGAAATGGGGAGAATTGGGATACACCCGAATACACATACTTTTAATATATTGACTCATGTCTTCTGTAAAGGTGGAGATGTGGACAAGGTGAATGATTTCTTGGAGAAGATTGAAGAAGAAGGGTTTGATCCTGATATTGTGACGTATAATACGTTGATTGATAGTTATTGTAAGAAGGGAAGGTTGAAAGACGCGTTTTATTTGTATAAGATTATGTATAGAAGGGGTGTGTTGCCGGATCTGGTTTCGTATACTGCCTTGATGAATGGACTTTGTAAAGAAGGCAAAGTGAGACAGGCTCATCAGTTGTTACATAGGATGGTTCATAGAGGATTGACTCCAGATTTAATGACATATAATACTCTTATATGTGGTTATAGCAAGGAGGGAATGATGCACGAATCTAGGTCATTGTTGCTTGAAATGGTTGGAAACAGGATTTGCCCCGACGATTTTACCAGTTGGATTCTCGTAGAAGGATATGCAAAAGAGGGTAGGTTGCTTTCTGCTCTGAATGTGATTGTGGAACTTCAAAGATTTGGGGTTTCAGTCTGTCGAGATATTTTTGATTACCTAATTGTTGCTTTGTGTAAGGAGAATCGGCCGTATGCGGCGAAGGAACTTCTGGAGAGAATGTCTCAATCTGGTCATGAGCCTAAAGACGAAATCTACAATGAGTTGATCTATTCTCTATGCATGTGCAATTTTGTTGAGGAGGCTTTACTATTGAAAGCTGAGATGGTTTGTAAGGATATGAAACCAAACTTAATTGCATATAAAGCTCTTATAAGCTGCTTGTGTAGATCAGATAGAAGTGTGGAGGGTGAGTTGTTAATGAGTGAAATGGTTGACTGTGGAATGAATCCAGATATTCAAATTTGCAGAGTTTTGGTATATGGGTTGTGCAAGGAAAGGAAACTCGATAAAGCAGAATCTCTAGTTGGTTTAATTGCCAAGGAATTTCAAATTTATGACACAGAATGTTGTAATGCGCTCCTCAAGGTTTTGTGTGAGGCCGGTGATGTTGGTAAGTTGATGGAGCTTCAGGATAGGATGCTGAAAGTAGGCTTTACCCCCAACAGCCAGACGTTCAAATATGTGATACATGGATTCTGTAAATCTAAGACATCAGAAAAGTGCATGATTCATGGGGAATGAAGAGAAGAAGGGAACAAGGATCAGAAGTTTGTTTCGGTTATGTTGTTTTGGTCGTTAAGAAAAGAAAATGTTTCGTACACATATTGGAAATGTTTTGAGATCACTCCAAATACGTAAGTTGCTGTTTTAAAAGGAATACTTCTCGGGTTAAGGTAAACTTTTGGCCATTGAGCTAGAAGATGAAGAGTCCAGTGACTCCGAACATTTCCAACTCATTTGTCTTTCACAACACATTGTTGAGCTGAGATGGCATTTGCAAATGGTTAATGCGGGCAACCCCCGGGGATTGCGGCAGTTGTAGTGACCCGGCAACCGGGGCCTCAAGAGGCCTTGGGCCGAGGGTTCGACTCCCACCCGCATGCTATGTGGTCATGGTCCTATTTAATACAAGGATTTTATATAGAGGTCAAGTATACCAAACTTTTGCTAAGTTACATTATATGTAGGGCTTAATATTTTTCCTTTGATTCTTCACTTTCATATTTTCCAGGATCAACCTTCACTATCAAGTTGTTTCTGTTTGAATTTTGGTTCTAATGATGGAACCAGTATCAACAATATGCACAATGTGCCAAAGATGTGAGCTTCTCAGCTGAGAGAATATGCTCTGTGGATTGTAGAAAGACGAAAGTCTTCGCTACCTATCTCTCAGTCTCAAGAGATCTTCCTTGCAGGTAAATGCTAGCAGTTCTTTAACAGAAGTTTTCGTTTGCAACAGGTGGATAGAATTTTTTTTTTCTGTGATTTTTGTTTTTGGAGTACTTGAGTTAATTTGCATCATACTAACTCTATCTTGTTATTTGGTATGTAGAAATGCCTTTGTTACTAAGTGCAATTGCTAGCGTTTTGGTCATGCACGATAAACTGGGGAGTTCAGCTGTAGATCTCTTGGCTGTTGTCAGCATTATGGATCCTAAGCTCGGAGTTCCATTGTTGCTAACAGTTTTGTACTACAATAACATATTGTCTGGTAAAGAGTGGTAATGAGTGGAGAGTTGCTAACAGTTTTGTTTGGTTTAAGTTTTAGAAAGTTATTTTTGAGAGTTGAGTGGTAATGAGTGGAGAGAGATAGAAAGAGAAATTTATTGAAAATTGTGCCGAGAGTTGAAAGTTACTCTCAAAGTTGGGAACCAAGCGGAGTGAATGATAGTAGCTTCCATAAAATGTTGCTAAGGTTTTAACACATTCTTTGTGTACTAATGATTTCGTGCTAACTTTTGAAGAAATTTTCACTTGTTAATGAAATTGGAAGTCTTTTTCTGCAAACTGTGCTGCAGCTAAAACTTTTGGGGATGCTTCCTTCACTTGCTTCACATCCTCTGATGATACCGCTCATAGTTCAGACTATTTTGCCCATGCTTCAAAAGGATGCAAAACCGTAGGTTACTCATGTCAATCAACTCTGTGTGTATAATTTTTTTTTTCGCTTATTGTGCATATACTCTTCTGATGCTGCTGTGTTGGCATTGTCGTTTCATTTTGCTGTAAATATGTTGTCAATTTGTATTCTGTTAGCCATTTATAGGATTCTGATGGTATGGCACTATGACTAGTAGTTATTATGCTTGGAGTGGTTTCCAAACAAGGTTTCGAGAATGTTCCCATTACACAGTGAAATGCTTGGAGCACACGGTGGGAACATGGTATACAGTAAACCTCTGTTTGAAAGTAATTGTAGCAATCGAAACGTTGTTTCTTATATATTTCTTTCGTGTTTTCAGTAAGAAGATTAAAAAGCAAATAAGAAATCAGTAAAATTGGAACTTGAATAAACTAGAACCTGGAAAGAATGGAGTTTTGGTAGGAGACTAGAGCAACTACAACTCATGTTTTACAGCTTGTGTTCTATATGATGCATATTACTTATTGTGTCTCTTTCTTTCTTTTTTTTGGTCAAACGGAATTATTTATTGTGTCTCTTTAATTGTGAACAAGAGTTACTGATTTGTTAGCATTCCACAAGGCGACACAAAATGGTAGGCAAAGGGCCAGCAAGCCTAAGCAATAGACTTGCAAGCTTGTGGGAAGAAGTACTTGTGTTGCTGACTATTCCTTGATATAGACGTCCAGCCATTTGGTGATTGCAGGAATCATAATGGCTGTTAAACCCTTATAATCACAAAAGGAAATAATAACAAGACTATTTACTAGACCGAAGGAGAACGCTAAGGTAATTATTGTAGCCAAGGTTGTGAGGCAAAGTGTGGCTAGATTCTTCCATAAGCGCGGTATCAGTTTATGGGTGTTGTGGAAACATGACTTCCAGACTGCATAAGGCAACTTTTGCACCTCAGTTCTGGAATGTCTTAGGAACTTGAGATGCACACCAAGGTTCATGTATGAGTCGTCATTGTTATACTGGAGCGGCGTGAGACACTTTCCCACCTGAACGGTCGTGTATTATATGATCTTATTGTTGCAAGAGGTGTGACCTGAACCTGCACAAGTAGTGCCATTGTGCAAACTTCAGTGGGGCCCTCAAGAGTACTGGTTTGCAACTGTTGTGACAGGCACTGTTATGAATGAGTAACATTTGCTTTTGTATGGGAAGGCTGATCTCTTTCTTTTTGCATTATTGCTGAACTAAATCGGCTTCACATCATTGAATTCTTTCCGGACTAAATGCAAACCCTCTGTGTTATTTGTAAGGTATATCTATTCGTTTCATAATGCTTTGGATGTAGGAAACTGCATAAAAATTCAAGCCAGTCAAGAGTCGGCTATCTAATTGACTTTTGCATTTTGCAAATGACTGTTTGGCATGGAAAACAGTGGACTTTAATGTTATGAATTGTCTGCCTCTCTACTCTTTTGGAATTGCACTTTGGTCTCAAATTTTTTATGATTTCAGTACGATGAATTTATTTCGTTGGTAAACACGTTATAGCTAATATCTTGTGAAGCTTATATATATTAGTTGGACTTTTGTCTTACTTTTCCAAGAATTCCTTCTTTTTGTAAAGATTCCATTACAAATCCTTCTTTTTGTGGATTGTTTTGGCCTTGATTTCTCAAACTTGTACGACTTATTTTAAAGAGCTATCAAAACCAGTCCTGTAATATTATATAGATGGACAATGAATGAGAAGATGAAGTACTTCCAATTGAATGAGATTGATTCAACCCTCAAAAGATAAATATCTTTTATCCAGCTTGATATAATTTCAAAAATTCAGACATGTTCAGATCAATGTCGATATTTTGCAGAATGCCAAAGAATGTGTGCTATGAGGGAGTACACGGTCAGGGATGTTTCAAGGTCTATTGATATTTCTTCCCATGATTTGTTATGACGGGATTTCGCAGTTCTCTCCCCTATTTAGCAGGAGAGAAGAGAAGTTTTGATAAGAGAAAATAGAGGAAAAGGAGAGCAGAGACACTAAAAGGATTTGATTCACTTTCTTTGTCTGAGAAGAAAAGTGAGAGTCGCTCAGAAAGATATCTAAAGCCACCTTTAGTGCTTCTACTTCTTCTTTTTTCACATCCCAATTGCCTCTCAAAGTATCCCTCCATTTCACTTATTGTAGTCATGGATAGTTTCTGTTGTGAAAGGAGAAGTTTCTATAACATTTCCTCCCCATACTTTCCCTGAAAGGAAGGAGTTATTATTGTTATCCTATCCTCTTCTCTCGCCTCCTAATGACAGAACCTACAGGTAAGCTTTTGGGTTATTCTCGAGGAAAGGTTATTTTTTAGGTGTTGCTTTGCAGTTTCTGAATGATGTAGGGGAAGAAATTCATAATGAAGATATGATTCTGATTTTCTGGGGATTATTACACGAGCTAAAAGCGTTGGATATTGAATTTGTTAGTTTAGTTTAGTTTTGGAGATGTCAAGCAGAAGCAGGTTTTTAAGGAACAAGCGAGCTTTTTTCTATGTTTGTTTTCAGTTCTGCTTATTTTGTGGAGGGAACTTCTTTCCCACCCTCTTCCTCCTCCAATCGTGTCTTTAACAAAAATAAACTTATCAAGCATGGGACTATCAAAGTACATGACATGTACTGTACTGTAAGCAAATCGCCATTGCAAAAATTTTACAATCGATGGTTGTGCTTTTAGGTTGCATCTTGTAGCAGAAGCACCCTTGTAAAAGGAGCTTGTGGAGTTGGATTGGGCTTTTCATGTCAGGATCTTCTTACCAGGTTTGAAGCTTCTGACAACTCCAACTTGGGAAAAGAAACGTGCAAGATCCAAGAAGTAGAAATACTAGGAAGAATTGTCAGGGTCTTATCTCAGATAATGTGCAAGTTATCTCCATCTTTGGTTGATCTTTTAGAAAGTGTATCTGTTTGTTTCCCACTGGCTACAGATGATACTGATCCATATTTAACAGCTGAATCGCTGGATGATAACTGTAGTGGTTTAGAGGAAGATATATGGGGTATTGCAGGGCTTGTCCTTGGTCTGGGGAGTTCTATTGGTGCTATATACAGGTCTGGGGCTCATCATGTTCATAAGATTAAAGCCTTCATCATATCATGGATTTCGAATTCTAATCCTTTAGTACAAAACTCTTTTGGCAGTGAAGCTTTGGATATAGTACTCTCTGTGGGATCTTGTCTCGCACTTCTCTCTGTAGTGGCATTTTTTTCCAGAGAGTGGAATTAATAAACAATACTGAACTCAACCAACTTGACTTGTGTATAAAATCTTCTGCTTTCAACATTTATTACTGAAAGACTTATTTTACTTTTAAACTAGACAAATGACCGCTATGAGTTCCCTCTACAACTAGATCTTGATGTAGAGAATGGAAAATATTTGTCGCCTGATGCAGATAGGACCGTTCGCAACTTGTATACTCTTCACTGGTATTTTCAGAAATGACTCAATGCACTATGAAGATTTTATTTGGAGATGTCAGGTTGCTTTTTAAATTCACTATCTAATAATCTTCTAATATGTCATATCATGGAGTGACTTAAAAGATGGCATGCACCTTATTTCTAACGTAGCTTATGCTTACCAAATGAAGCTCCCTTCCACCTTGTTTGGTGGGGAAGTGGCCAAAGTTATGATCATTGGATTTCCCTTGCTGGAAATAGTTTGGATAAGTTGCATCTTTGTACTATATTGGCCACGTATGTCAATCATATACTAGAACTCTGGCATTTTAACCCCTCATCCCAGCCAAAAAATTAGAATTAATAAAGATGTATCTTTTTGTTTCCAAGTATCAGTGGAGATTGCTTTATAATTCCTATTTGGGCTTTGTGTAATTCCACCCTCCAAATAGATGGTATTGTCCTGTGCCATCATTAGATTATGCAATCGGTATTCTGTTGTTGTCAAGTCATTGATGGCACATCATTAGATTATGCAATTGGTACCGGCCATGAACCACAAAACCAAAGCTCGTAGATCATGCAGCCTAAAAAGAAATTTAATTAAAACTCTCAAGCCTCCAAAATGACAATTATTATTATTATTTTTTATTCAGAACATTCCCAACCAATAACTTAAACCAACTGGATCCAATCAAAAGCATGAGGAATAAACATCCCATGAACCAATCAATATCTATGAAACAACAATAATAAAGAGGATCCAAATATTAGACAAAAATGTTTTCAAATGTGGAAGCAATAAAAAAAATACTAAGCTAGGATGAGACACCCTAAGGAGGTCAACAAACGGAATCCCCGAAATGCCGCCAGAGTCCTTGCCTAACTTCCCAACTTGCAGTGTTGTTGTCAAGTCATTGATGTTATCAATTTCTTGGATACATTACACAACCAATCATCCTTTACCAAAATCAATGAACATAACATCAAGATTTAAGAGTACTGTTTATCCAATTTCTCGATTGATGGCACATTATTAGATTATGCAATTGGTATCGTGTTGTTATCAAGTCATTGATGTTATCAATTTCTTGGATACATTATACAACTAATCATCCTTTACCAAAATCAATGAACATAACATCAAGATTCAAGAGTACTGTTTATCAAATTTCTCGATTGATCGAAATCAACGGAGATGATTAAAATGAGTGCAATGAGTGTTGGAATGTGGATGTGAAAAAATGGAGTTTGGTTCCTTACCATTTTTAGGACTTCTTTGGAAGTAAACAATGAAGTGGGTGAAATATGGAAGAAGAATAATAAATGAACTTTATTAATCTTCAAAATAGAAGTACAATTGACTAAGACAGTCGAGTGAACGATTACAAGTTATAACTACTCTTAGGAAAAGATAAAAAGATAAGCCGTTGAGCGATTGGATGTGTGTCTTACAATGAGGCCTAAAAAGGCTATTTATAGAAAAATAAAGATGTGCAGGAAAGAACTTTCTAACTTTTTCAATACTCTTCATTCTCCTTTGCTTCCACTTGTCCAAATTAACTTTCCACTAACATCAAAGTGTGTAGAAACATGCCAAGTATTCTTTTCAACCTCCAAGTGTGTAGGACAATGCCATGTGTCATTTAAACTTCCAAATGTGGAAGAGTAAACTAAGTATACTGCACTTCATTAAAATTGTAGCAGGCCGAGCAAAATGGCTCGTGCCATGCCGAACGAGATCCAGCTGTCCAATCTAGTCTAAATCGTTTTAACCTTGAGGTTCGACGTGTCGATGGTCCCACAGTCAAAGTTCTGTCAACAACAATTCGTGTAGTCGGCTCGGTCTCCGATCCTGTTACGGTCGTGAATCATGTTCGGCCAGAGACCCTTCGACGGTCGCACACCACGCTCGGTCCCGAACGAGCGTGGGGCCATCACTCCATCTCACCCACATGGGAATGACAACCTTGGCCACAATGATGAATGTGACGTCATCTGAACGGTTAAGGATAAGGATATGAGAGAACGTGAAGGTGCCAGCTCATCCTACAAACGGTTACAAAACCCTACCGTGACGTAAGGGTGACCTCAGCCAACACGTGTTGAGCGTAGGTGCAATCTTAGAGGCCAAGTCAGGAGCTCTCTATAAAGACCTCATTATGCCTTCTTCGAAGAGGTACGGACAACACAACCCTAAAAACCCTAGTTCTTGGTTCTTCGTTCCTTTCTACAAATATACTGATTCTTGTACCGGAGGGCCATTCCGAAGAACCTCCGGTGTGGTCTTTAGTCGTGCTTTGTTTTGCAGGGTGAGGAGAAGGCCAAGAGCAAATCTCGAACCCTAGGCCCAAAGGAGCGAACCATCTTAACAGGAGCCCTACAAAAATACAAGCAAATAAAGGAAATACTAAAACTAGTTATATTATTAATACGAATTAACAAAATAAAATATGAAGTATTCTCATAATCGCCACCTTCCGATCGATCATGTGGGCATGCGTGCCCCTTTTTCTTTCCTAGGAAGGGATTCCGTTCTCCTCCTAAAAGAGAAAAGTGCCGGTTCGCGGGAGCGCTTTCAGCTGGACGACAAGCGCTCGCAAAAATACAGAGTCGCCACTCCGGTTTGAAGGTCCGACACCCAAGGAACCGTATTTCGAAGCACTTGTCGCGCTGTTTGATTTGAAAAAGTTAAGGAACCAGTCCGTCATAACCATATCTGGGTTCGGGAGCCAGGTTACGAGAGGGGAAGGGTTTTATGGCACCCCTCTCGCCCAATCCGGAGATCGGTCTCTACTTAGGCATTTGCGAAAATGTTTGTTTGCGATTCTGTTTGATTAATCAATTTTTTAGCCAATTAGGACGGGGGAACAGTTAATCGAGGATTAATACTGTAACATGTTTGCAGGATGTGATAGATAGCATAGATGAGCAGTTAGTATAGGATGAGAACAGACTGCTGTGGGAGTTTAAACAAACTGGGAGGCCCCTGTTTTGGAGTGACGTGCGTAGGAAGAAACCAGCATGCACTGAACGAGTCACTGCATGCTGTTTACTCATGCGCGCACAACTCCAAGACACGCGCGCGCCGGTGAGCTCAAACCCACAGCTCTTATTCTCAAACCATCTGGGCTCTGGAAGGACCAATGCACACCCAGGACAAACCACGCAGTTTATAGGCAGCATAATATACAGTTTAAAAGTTGTAAAGCCCTATAAATTAATAAAACACCCCATAAACAGTGTGGGGACAAAATAATGACCTAAAACTAAGCTACCCGTGTAAGGCCACTCACTGGTCAGAGGCATACTATCGCGCGACAGAGCCAGTCTGGTGCGCGAGGATGCGCCCTGGCGCACTGTCGCGCGACTGAGTGAGTCTGGCGCGCGATGGTGCACTCTGGCGCACTGTCGCGCGATGGAGCCAGTCTAGCGCGTGATGGTGCACCCTGGCGCGGACCAGTATTTGGTTTACACATTTCTGGGTTCTGGGACAGGTCCAGAATGATCCCAGGGGTACTCCAAAACAGAAGACATGCAAATTGAACTACGACTAGCAATTTTTAACAAAGGAAAGCAGTAAGCTGGTTTTTAACATGCTTAACAGTGATCTATATACAAAATAAAGCATGAAACAGTAGGACACCAATCCCCACGCGGTCCATCGCATGCAGCACCGGAGTGTCGTGCGAGAGAGTGGGACCATCGCGCGCTGGTTCCTACCATGACGGTTTTTGAAACCTTGCTAGCTTTAGGGCCAGAACTGGTATTGATTACCAGCCTTGGCCCTGCCAGCCCCCCTCAGGGATCAGAACAGAAAACAGAACAAAGGAAAGCTATACCTTCGGTTTTGAGTTTGAAAGGTGTTTGAACTTTGATGTTTGAAGGCTTGATTGAGGAGTTTGAGTGGTAGAAGCAAAGAACAAGCTTTGTTCTTGGATGGTTGAAGTGTGAAAATGGAAGATTGTGAGTTTGGAAGAAAAGCACTAGAGCTTGTGCTTAGCCTTTCAATTTTTGGAACCCTTTGAATGAAAGACCCATGGGGGTATAAATAGGGAGAGGGGGTGAATCTGGCTGGAAAGAGAGGAGTTCAGGCAGTCCACGAGGTCTGGCTGAGAGTTGCATCGGTGGTCAACTGTCCTCCTCAGGAAAAGTTGGTGGCAGGTTTGACCGTCGCGCGACAGAGTGAGTCTGTCGCGCGATGATGCGCCCTGGCGCACAATCGCGCGATGGAGTGAGTCGGGCACGCGATGGTGCGCCCTGGCGCGGGATGGTTGCGCCCTGGCGCACATCAGTAGGGTTTTTGGTTTTTGAAGTGGCTTAGGCTAGGTTAGGTTCAAGGGTTTTGCAAACACTCAAAGCTCAAACACGCTATCATTCCCGGGGTGTTCTTGATCCATTTCATCATCGGGGAATCAAAAACCGTAAGTAAACTAATCTGAAAGCCCAGATTGAGGTGTCTACAGATCATTGATAGACGGTGAATATATGGTATAAACAAGTACATTGTAGACATTTGTAATATATTGCTTGTTTGCAGCATTTTCGTACACAGTGGTGGGGGCACAGTGGACATTATTATGCTTATATCTGACCAATCCTATCTGATTAGTGGTATTATGTTTGGTTTTATGTTTTGTTTATGATTTTTCATGGTTTGCATGTTGATCTCTCTTTACGAGCGGGAGCCAGATCCACCATTCTCCAACAGTTAGTGAGAATACTAAAGACAAGTGTGGCGAACGTGAGTATTTGTATTACACTTGGGCTCCGTTTGTTTCGATGTAAAATGTTTTACAATGTAAAATATTTTTCTTGTAAAATATTTTTTCAAAAAATAAATTTCAAACTTTTATTTTTCGGTGTTTGGTTGGCACTTGAAAATATTTCCAGAAATCAACAAAATAGTGTAGAGAGAGAGAGAGAGGGAACTTAAACGGTGGAGAGATATGAGATTATTGAAATTGAACACAGTGAGAATTACAATAGAAGGCAGCGAGTTTATTTCGAAAAATAACTTACGGAAGATTTAAGGGTAAGTCATTTTTATCCAATTGATGGAAAATGTTTTACATGTAAAATGTTTTCCTCATTTTTTACACAACCAAATACCGAAAAATAGGTAAAATATTTTATCAGAAAATATTTTACTTCCAAACAAACAAAGCCTTGAACTCCTTTTTTTTTTTGACTTGGTACAAAATAGCTAGAATCCATCCTCATACTATCCCATGGAAGGATCTAACACAAAGATATTTTTATACAAGAGATACACTTTGAGGTAATTCTAAAATTACATATGTGACTAATTCTCAAAAAAAAAAAACTCTAGTTCTAGATATTTAATTTAGAATTTCTAAAAACTAGATATTTATATCTTTTTCAATAATATCTTTCAATCTTTGAGTTTTGTGAATTGGAGTTTTGCCAATTGGATTTGTTTAGACCTGACTTTCTTGTGCAAAAATACTAAATTGAGTTTATGCTTCAACAACGTTAATCATAATTAATATACAACTAAAAAATAGATACACCTAATAACACCAACAAACTATGCTTACATTTCAAAAAAAAGTTTTTAAGATGCAAGATTTTTCCCCTTTCAAAAACAAAACCCATTTTGTAAGATTGGCTTATTCTTTGTTTTCTCCTGTAGCTTTTGACAAAAAAAAAAAATTGAGATTAAGCCATGGGGAGTGTTTGATTACCCTACTTTTTGGCTTCTGGCATTTTGATTTTTGGCTTTTTGAATTTTGGTCGGAAAGTGTTTTGAATATGGTAGAGTGTTTAGGAGATACGTGGAACTGCGCCTGGTTCATGCTTAGAGTCTTATCTTTATTTCTCATCCGGTCCCAAGCCCGGATAAAAGAGGAGGGTTGTGCGTTAGGTAATTGACAGCTGCTAGCACGTAAAAAAACCCGTCAGATCTTTATGACATGAATCCAAATATGGAGTAAACGGATTTATGTAACTGACCTCAAGTAATTGAGACGCAAGGCTCGATTTGCTATGGTTTAGGAGATATGTGCATAATGTATTTGCAACATTTAGGAGATAAATGCAAAACATATTATGTAGGTCTTTTTGTTGACTAAAATGAAAAAAGTGAAAAATGATTAGAAGCCAAAAAGCTCCTCTTCCCCTACTTCTTACTTCCATTCTCTAAACCCAAAAACCAAAATCTCATTTTCGCATAATAAGTTCTAGAATGAGGGAGCCAAACGGTCAAAACTAAAAAATGAGAATAAAAATATAAAAATTAGGTAACCAAACAGGCCTTGGTTTTGAATTTAAAAAAAAAAACTAAAATATAAAATGCAGCTGAAAAAGTTACGTAAGAATTTTTTTTTTGTAATTTTTGTTTTTACTGTTTGAATTTTTAACTATAATTTTTTTTTTTTAAATTTCTCTCGCATGGATGTTTTTTAATCTAAAACGCTCCTATGGCATAGAGAATTAGGAGTAAGATGATGCACTTAATTAACAATTGGTATTCCGCAATTGTTCGACTTATTCCTCCTAATAATTAGCCAATTAACTTAACAAACATGATTTTCTTGATGGAAAAAAAGTTTACAGTCATATCATACATTATCTTATCAACATGATTTCCTATGTGATTGATGTTTTCAGAGATCTTTTAAAAATAAACGGTTCCAACAATTGTTATAAGTTCGAGAATTTTTTTTGGATAATTATAAGTTCGAGAATGGCTCAAAAATAACCAAAAACTAAACCCTATCGGAGGGGGAAGAAGATTGGACAGAAGCTCAATTCCTCCTCTCAGTACCCAATAGTATTTCCCAGTAGAACTGACCCCGTTCAGTTGCCAGAAAAAGGACCAGAAAGGATGAGAAAACACACTTTTCCATAACTCTTTTCTAGTGTTCAGTTGTCTGGAACATAGTGGGACCACGTTTTTAAATTTCCTTGCAAAATTTATTTTTTTGTAAAAGTGATCCTGCTAAAAGTACATGATTTCACGTCACGGGAAAGTGTGCCGCCAAAATAATTGGCGTATAAGAAAAAAAGAGAATGACGCCAATTTGATTTATACAAACTAATTATCAATGGATTTTTTTTTTGCAACAAATAAACAACCAAACTTTAGCTTTCCTGCAAAATTCTTTTGTCAAATAAACACTCACGAAAAAACAAATTTATTTTTCTTTTACTGCACTTTTTTCTGAGAATAATTTTTCTGCACTACATTCCTAACGAAGTGAAACAAATCAAACAGATTGCGACAGAATGGGACTCGAGGGGCCCCCGTCTTTTTTATCAGATAATTGGTCTATTTTCTTAAATACCAAACTTCCGAGGGGGGTAAGTGTAAATAAACCCAAATAAAAACCTTGGTCTGAAATCTCGCCCTTCTGAAGAACTCTCATCACTCTACGCCCAAGAAGTAAACAATTGCTTCTCTCTCATCGGCCTTCGCCGTCTCTTTAATCAATCATCAAAATCAATGAAAGCAATCACTTCCTAAGTTTTTTCCCAATTGATTTGCTGCCGTAGAATCTCTCTCTCTCTCTCTCTCTCTCTCTCTCTCTCTCTCTCTCTCTCTCTCTCTCTCCAATCATCGTCTCCACATGGCAATGGCCAGCAGTGGTCAAGAAGAAGACGTGAACCAGTTAGCAGCTGAGCTGAGCAAAACCCTAAAAGACGGGGAGAGGATACTGGCGCCAACGCGGAGGCCGGATGGATCCCTCAGGAAGCCCATCCGAATTAGGGCTGGTTACGTCCCTCAGGATGAAGTCGCCAAGTACCAGTCGAAGGGTGCCCTGGTACGTATCTTTAAACATGTATCTGTATCTGTCTGTGTGTAGGCGTGTATGTGCGTACGTATGCGTTTACGGCTGTGCTGTTAATAATTTTGTTTGTGCGTGTTGAATGTTGATTTTGTGGTAGTGGAAGAAAGAGATGCAGTCGTTGCAGGAGGTTCCGCCGGGTTACGATCTGGATTCGGAACTGAAGCCCAAGACCAAAGCTGCTAAGAGGAACGAAAGAAAAAAGGAGAAGCGACAGCAGGTCTCTCTCTCTCCCTCTCTCCACAGATGCGTGTGCGCACGCGCTTATATATAGAAGATGCTCGGGCACACGCGATGGGTGTGCAGATTATATTATACGAAAGCAGAAATGTGAAAAATCTTCAATTGGACTGGCCTGTAATGAAATCTTGAGATGTGAAATTAGAAAAGACTCAGAGAGAGGAAAGAAGGAAATTAGGGTGGCAGCTTTTTCTTCTCTTGTTCGTTTTTTGGGTGGTTAAAGGGGTAGTTTAGGAAATTAAAAGTGTGAGATGGTTTCATAACTGCCGTTAAGGTGGCAGCTTTTTCTTCTCTTGTTCGTTTTTTGGGTGGTTAACGGGGTAGTTTAGGAAATTAAAAGTGTGAGATGGTTTCATAACTGCCGTTCACTCCAAGAGGAGTGTTCCCTTCATAATAGTAATAGATGATAGATAATAGGAGTATATATAGCTTGTAGCAGGCTAGCAACCAAAGTCGGGGATTGAGCTGGACTTTGGACGGCGAGGGAGCCGGCATATAGTGGATAGGAATCTATAATGTGCTATAATGCATCAATAAATTAAGCCTAAGGGAAAAGGAGTTATAAGTAGTCGATGAAGGAAACTCATAAAGTTTGATGGAGAAGATGCAGATTAACAAAATAAAGTTGGATGGTAAAGATGCAGATTTAAGAACAAAAGTGAGATTTACTTGCAAAAACTGCCTAAAATGCATGAGACCGAAATGCTAATTTGTAAATGTAGAAGCTCGAGTTTATTCTAGCCATCAATGCTTTGGGACCCTAACCATGGTTGAGATAGCACCCCCACATGGTCTCTTACGATTGACAATTTTATTGAGGGCCACATGACATAGCCATTATTTCTTCCGCTAGGAAAGCATGAGATATATTTGTCCATACCGATACCGATGCTCTGGACTATCAATGAAGGAAGCATGGTAATGTGCACATAAATTGATTTAGGTCTCTAGGCCTGCCCTCTCTGATGCCATTTGGCTTTGATTTGGGGGCATGGTTTTACAACAAAACGTCCTTGTAGCTGTAGGAAAGCATGAGATAATGGCATGGGCATTGCCACGATCAACCTCAACCACCACCGATAACTCATGCTTTCCTAGCGGAAAGAATAATGGCTATGTCATGTGGCCCTCAATAAAATTGTCAATGGTAAGAGACCATGTGGGGGTGCTATCTCAACCATGTCATGTGGCCCTCAATAACATTTGTGACTACGTTTTTTTGTTTAATTTGTTATCTTCTTCTGTGCATCAAGATATGTTGATAGTAGTTGAAGTTGTTGATTTTGCTCTTGAAGGAAAAATAACCACAAAGCAGAACTGGTTTTCCAGACTCAATTACCAATCCATTTGAATCCTTGTGTGCCCTATATTTCACATTTTAGCTTTCTCATCAAATGCATTACATTTTGCCAAGTTTGGCCATTAGTGGTGGAAAACACGGATATCCTAATGTACTAACAAGAAGATGAAGAAACCTTGGTTGTGCTATTTCCTTGGGGTTCATCTCTACATTCGTCCACTTCTTCATATAAGATCTTCCATAAATCTGTTTCCTTCTTGGCTTAATTGCATATAAACGGGGAACAAGCACACTTAGAGAGTTGACTGTTACGTTCAGGAAGGATGAATCACTTATGGGAAGGAATTTAACAATTTTATTTTGTTTGGTTGGACCATAGGTGTGATTGTTTGTTTCTCGTGCAAGGCTGAAATTGGAGGTAATAGCAATGTTTTTAAAACAGGACCAGTAAGCGAACTAGAAAAGGGACCGGGCGGTTGAACCGGAATTGAACTGTGATGTCATAATTATGTAAAAATATATATTAATAATATGTAACTAATTAAAATAAGCGTATAAAAGAATATAAGTGTAAAAAAGGTTGAACATTTACATTATTATGTCAAGTGAAAGGAGGAGGAATTTTCTTCAACTTTCTTTCAATCCCACATCGGTGGGAAACAAAACTTCAACCACAAGATAGGCTTATAAATCTTTTGACAATGCTTGAAGACCGAGTGTTGGGTTTGAGCCATTCAAAGGCATTTATTCCCTTCCCAAAGCATATTTGCACGCATGCAATTAAAGCGGTGGTAGTAATAAATTCTTATTCTAGTTCAAATTTTTTACTCCGGTTCAGTTAACCGGTACCGGTTATGACGGTTGAACGGTTTTCAGTATATAGGCCAGCTTTGATTTGATCGCGGTTTCTGGAATTGTCTGGACCGGAGCAACATCGAGTCGACAGTTCAACCGACCGGTCCGGTTTTTAGAACATTGGGTAATAGGTATAATGATGGTATGATCCAAGTTCAATGATGATTGAGGGGCTGGTGGCAGTGGTGTTGAAAGGTTCACCAATGTAGCTAAAATGCACGTTTGTGCGTGGCAGACTTGACTTCGATAATAAATGTATGGGGATTAGGCGTAGGAGTTTGTTCATCCGATGTAGAAGGCATGGCTGTTTATGGCAGTTTAAACTTTGATTGTAAATATCTTTGAAATTAGTTGTAGGAGTTTGTTCATCCACTTACATACTAACAAGTTAGCAAGAATCTTTCTTTTTTGTCTTATTTTAGTACCTTTTCTTTTGAGGGTTGCTATTTTTGTTGTTACACTATATTCAGTATGTTTCTGGTTACAGGCTGCTCTTGATAAGGGTAAGAACTCGGACAAAAATGAAGATTCAGCTGAAGATGCTAGTCAGGGGTCGGAACCAGTTGATTCAGTTGTGTCTCAGATGAATGGCCTTGCTATTTCTTCAAATTCTGCTGTGGTTACACCTCCATTAGACGTAACAGAAAGTTCAACTCCTTCAGATCATATTTCAGATATTGATAAAAGAATTAGAGCTCTTAAAAAGAAGGTATCATTTCTCAGGCTTCTTACATTTCAAGAGCATATTCACAAATCTACAATATTCCATATTCGGTTTCGTGTGCGACATAGATTGTTGTTAAAGGTGAACTGGCACCAAAAAGCAATGGGCTGGGAGACTTTATGCTAGGCATGACCCCCTCACTCAGGCCCACTTGGAGCCTTTACGCATTTTTAGCCGCCTCTAGGCTTAAGAAAGGCCTTCTTTAATGACTCAATCATACCTCTCCCCCTTTTTTCCATTAGTCACTGGTTGGCATGTCATATTCATGGTATTGTCTAGTCAATATTTGGGATTCTAGATTATGCCCTTGAGGCCTACTTGTTGAACTAGACCCTAGTGCTTTATTCTTGGTGCATAAAGCAATACTTATACGTAGGGTTCATGATTGTGGCGTTTTATTTCGTCAATTTGTTATGGTGTTTGGTTTCGTTGATGCATGATTGATTTCATGCATATCTATTTAGCTACACTCTTGGTCTTGGCTGATAATCTTTTGCCACACTGCTTCAAATGTTAAGTTGCTTTCAGTTGGAGTCTTTATATCATGCGTAATGACGTGGCTTTCTGTTAGGTTGTGGGGACCTTGGCACTTCAGTGCCCCTTGAGCCTTTTAGAGGCTGTATTTGGATGAAGGATTTCGGTAGCAAAAAGGAAAGGGGAAAACAGAAAACTTGGAGGATCTAACGGGTTCACAGCGGTTAGATCCTTCAGTGTTTCCATCTATTTCCTTTTCCTTTTCCTTTCCCAAATCTTTGATCCAAATACAGACTTAATAACCACGGTTTTAGGAACTTGATTTCATCTTAAACTTGTTTATGACTAAAAGGTTACTTTCCCATATTGCTGTTCTTGGAATTTTGGTTGGATAAAAATCCTTTTTTTTCTAGTTTTGCTACTCCATTTATCTTATCGAAGTTCCTATACTCTTGGCAGACTAGGAAACACCCAATTGAATATTTGTAGCAATGGAGTTCTAGTGGGAATTTGAATCACTTCATTTTACAGTTTTTGACACGACATCTAGGAACATTTGAGGAAAAATGCCGTTATTATTCTACATCTAAAAATAGAAATATAATTTATATGAGTAAGTTACATGAACTGGGGTACGGGTGTCGAGGGCATGTACAGGGGTCGCATCCATCTAAACCTATAATTGAAGGGTACGTAGAGTCAACAGGATAAGGTTCATGTTTTTGTTGGCATTTCTCTATTTCGTAGGAGAAGTTGATCAATCTTATGTATCTTTTTGCTTTTCTTTTCCAAATGGGGCTGATTTTAGAGTCTCAAAAAGTGTGCTCTACTCATTTTTTAGCATTTGTGAGATAGTACAAGTATATGAAAAGTGTCCGATGGGAAACCATCGGAAGCATTTCCCTCGTCCCTTTTCCGAATGCTATCAGAACCAGATTTATCTTCAAGAGTGCATGTAAATTAGTGTGTAAACAACTATTATGAGTCGTACTGTAGATGTTCAGCGTTCTATGAGCTAATAATTACAAGATGCCATTAAAGTGCACTAATGAACTCCCTTGTATTCGTTTATGCCAACAGATAAGGCTGTCGGAAGCTCAACAGCAGAAAACAATACAGCAAGAAATGAAGCCAGAACAAATGGAGAAGATGACCAAATTGGAAGGTTGGCGCAACGAACTGAAGCTCTTGGAAGATAGAAAAGCTGAGCTATTGACGTCGTAGATTGAGGTTTATTGTAGGGTTAAACAACCATGTAGCTTCTAATTATTGTTGTTTGATGGATTAGCAAACAACACATTTTCGAGCAGATTTTGCATTGGCATTCCTGCTATGAGGGAACCTCTTTAGTTTGTAAGACCCATTAGCTCCTACAGTTAGCTTATGAGGGAACCTCTTTAGTGAGCACAAAGAACTTATTCAAATACTCATTTCAGGTGATTGCTGCTAAAGCGAACTGTTCGGATGTGTTTTTTAGCACGGGACAGAATGCGAAACGTGGGCACAGCCAGGCCCCCTCGGAAGAGTCTAGTCTACTAAACATTCAGTCTCTAGTATTTGTCAAAGTGCTTGCCGTTAAAAAACTACTTTGGTTGGTTAAAATTTTCAGAATCTTTGTTCCGAATTCGGTTTTTCAAAAAGTTGAAAAACTTGTATGGCTAAAAAGTTTTGAAACTTGTTCTTAATTTTTACTAGTTTCTAAACAATGGTGCCTGTAACTAATCAAATGGTATTTCTAAGTTGACCTCGCACCTTTTTCTACACACCGACCTTCTCTCTCCACAGCGGTAGCTTTGTTCTTGTACGGAAAGATATATATAGAGTTTTCTACGGAGTCTGTTTTTTATTCCTCAAACTATCACCACTTTTTTTTTTTTAAACTTCGTACTTAAACTACCAAAATCACTCATTTCATCCTTAAACTAATACTGTATGCTTGAGGAAGTTTACTAATTATTGTCTCCAGATCCCTTCATTTTTGGACTCTAGGCCAATTTTCTGTTATTCTATTTGGTTGCTCATACCAAACGCAACTGCAACATTATCCCATTCTCTCACCACTTCTTTTGAACACGTCCAATATAAGTCACTCTCACCAAGTTACAGTTGAAATATCAAAAGAGTTCTTTCGTCGGCAATCCAAAAAATAGTTGGGCAATTCAGATATTCTTTTCTTGGAAAATATACCCTTCTCTTGGACATTAATCCTTTGGTATTATTAGAATTTAAGGTACAAGATTCTCATCACTGGTAGTCTCTCGAATAGGGTTTAAAACCGGTGACTAGTAAGATAAAATCTGAACGCAAAATTGGAGCCATAGTACAACAAGACCGACACTGAGAAATAGAATTATGCATTATCTGAGTTAAACAGCAGATATCCAGAAGAAAACTGAGATGCCCCTAAAATGCCGGTACTCTATTACTTGGCGAAGGCGTCATCGTTGTGGATCCTTGAACGAACATAACACTAGGAGGATTCAACATCTGAGTCATCATCTAGCCCTTCTTTATAAACTTCAAATCCCTCAGGGCTCCATCTGCAAACTAACCGCAGCCGGAAGGAGGCCATCTTGATACCAAGCAGACGCTGGATGATACATTCAAAAACTCTTTCATTCAAAAAACTTGCATGACTCTGCATACATCACAAAACCTTTATCCCCCCCACCCATACATGTGCAACTCCACAGCTAATGGTAAAAGTAATTACTGATATCAAATGGCAGTAGAACCAACACAAGAATATGAAGGTATTCATCTGTGACTTGAGTATACTAATGGTCCCGAAAAGTATTTGCTCCATGCCAATTAGTACTTGCTCTACAGTAATGGTCTCTAATATATAAGCATTGTGGTACTTTCTTTTCCAAGATAGCCTTGGTTCTGTTGGTGATTTTGAACAGTATTCCTGTAGTGACAACCTAAATCGAATTTCATGTTTACTCCATAAGTTGCCACAATAAAAAACCATTCTGTGGCAAAGTGCATCCATTGGGACCGCTCCTGTATTTGTCCTTTCTTAACACGAACTAAAAGAAAACGAACCAACAGTGCCATCCATCAAACCTATCAACAAATTTGAGCATTTCAACAATATACCCTGACCATTTGATAGCATCATCAGCTACTTCCACAATCCAATACCCAGAGCAAAAAGAACTAGATTGCTCTCATAGGACTTGGGCTGAAATGATCATGTGTGGTGCAGGATTTAACCACATACACATGCCCAATCTATCTGTTTCTAATGGTAACTATAACGAAATCTATCTGTTTCTAATAACTGTAATGAACAGGAAACTAAAAAAACATGCCAGACACAAATTCACATTTGGGAATAGAACGAACCAGTATGTGTGCTGACTCTGGAGACAATGGCTTCCCCTCTTCACAAACAACAAAGTCCGAAACTAGCTCCACCACTCCTGCTCAGCGTGAACCAAGTCCATTACATGAACTAACTAGCAAACGTGTGCGTGTGATGGGGGTGGGGGTGGGGGGAAGGGGATGACTCACCTTTATTCAACCTAACAGGCATCCCCAGCTTGCGCAGGAGGGGCTCCATCTCATGTGTGAACTGGTCCAGAGGACCTTCATTAAGCTCCACCTGCAAATTGGAAGGCGATAATATGAGCCTTTGTAGGAGTTAGGACACAGGAAATAGCAGATTAATGTAATACATACAATATATGTGAGTAACATCTAATACTCGGAACATTAATGAAACTCAGGATCAGGTGGCAAAATTGCGATATTTGCCACGTGTCAGAAGAAAGAACACACGTAACTACATAAGTGTCAAAGATATTTAATGCTGTAATTGTATAATCCTAAAGAAATCCTAGAGCAATGTAAACTCTCCAATACTAATTGGGGAAGTGAGCTTTAGTTGAGGTATGTTCAGTCAGTGAACTTAAGTGAAATAGTATGCAATTTGATGCGCCAAACAATAATGAGTCTGCTTTGGTCATTCACATTTGACCATGAAAATATACTACCTGAGGCCTGAACAGTACACTGGATATTTTGGACAGATATCTAGAATGGTTGAAATAAATCCTAAAATTCACCAATCCTCTCACTTAAGGCAATAACCTAATCTACTTTGATTGAGGTCTACCCCAGCACAACCACCAACAGATAACATGTACAGTAGTACAGCAACTCAAGTTCAAGGGAGCACAAACATGTGCAAAAGACAGAAAGTGGAACAATTGCCACACACCTTCTCTGTAGCAGTGCTACCAGTCCTCGCAAATTCATGTTCCTCATACTCGTTGAATAACCTGCAATAAAATATGTAAGAAAATAGCAATGTGTATGAAAAAACTAGGAGAAGTATTTACCCAAAAAACAAAGAAACAAATAAGCAACTAGCAAGGAAAGAAGGAAAATCATAAAAAATTAATTCGCAGGGAGCAACAAGAAGTACTCATGGATGAAAAGTCCACAATTAGGAGACAAAAATGGAGGCATAGCTGACATATCTTTTCTTCTAGAAAGAAGAGATTGTTATCATACATTTTCTGAAGAGACAGAAGAACAAACATTTTTAGCAGGACATCTTAACTTCTCCAACTTTCATTAAAGTGCTGTCAATTGTTATTGAACATCTCCCTATAGCCTCATTAAAAGCTTCGAAAACGTAAGGCACCTCTTACTTCAGCGTTAATTAACATTATGTACCATGTTTTAATTAATTAAAACTACTAAATCATGATTGAAAATTTGAAACCAAGATACCAAATGGTGGGAAAATATGAACCTCCCATCAACCGTTACAACCAAATAAATGTATCCTAGTATCGAAAACCACGGATGAATGGTGTGCTCTAAACATCCTCAGTCAAAGCTAGCAACTAGAAAGACATGCCATAGTGTGGATCCATAGCGGGAGAAACTGTTGTACATACTTTAAACTTTCAATTCCATGTCATTTGGAAGACCAGGGTGCTATACTCTGTGAAGCAAAACTTCGGGAACACAAATTAAGAAAAAAATGAAATCTCCGAGCACATTTCTGCATAACTCTGAATGCACTTTCATATTCCATTTCCATATGGGCTGCATGCAAAGAAGCGCTTAAATTGCATCCGAGATGCAGTACCTTTGGACCTCGTCATTTGGTAAATTGGTACAACAAAGACCAGAATCTCCATGTAGAAGCTGAATAGGAAAACAAATAAACAAAATGAGTAAAGAGCCTTTACATTAAAAAATCCAATTAAGATCAATGTTGGAACAGCAATATATTTCACCGACTAACATAGAGTGCAACCCTACCTTAGAAACTTTATGAAGGCCAGGTCTAATCTCATCGGCAACAGATCGACCAAGGGACACCTGCATGACTTTGTTTGATCCAAGGAAAAATCTGCCACAATAGAAAGATAGCAATATCAATTCTGACACTATGCTGATTGTATGGGGTTTTTTAATACTTTTTGCTGGGGGAAAGTCAGTAGTGTCAGTTGTAGTAGTGAGATTTGAACCCCGGTCATGTGCTGATTGCAAATTACATATCCAATGTAAGGCACAAATAACTCATCAAATTTCCAACGTTACAGATGAATCAAAAAGCCCTGCCACAAAGATCTCCACGCCCACCATCTACATATGCATTTGACTTCATATGAATTTTCAGGGAGCTAAGTTGTTCTTCTGTTATTGAATCGTTCTTACGTACTTATCTAAGGGATTGTATTCTATGGATGGAGGGATGGAGATTAACACTATCCCCAATAGATCAGTATGTTATGTATACATAATTGCAACTCCTTAATAGAATCAGTTATCCTATGAGGAATCGTTTTCCGTCAAAAGAAGTTTGATCTGGAGAATATTTCTGTTCACATCTGCGAAAGACTCATTTGCATTTGGAACTCATATAAAGTTAGACAACAAACTGGGCCTGCTGCTATTTGGTTGCTTAGATTGGAGAAGGGAAATCCAGGGGATGTAATGGTCCTGGGTAAAAGCTAGGGCTGCAAACAAATGGAACTGTTCTCAAGCAGCTCAAGGATCAGCTTGTTATGAGCTCAGCTCGACTCAATAGTAGAAGAGGCGAGCTCGAGTTAGTTGTAACGCAACTCGTTTATGAAATCTTGGCTTGTTTGGAGCTTCTCGGCTCGTTAAGTAAACGAGCACCGAACTCAGACACCTCGATACTACACGAGCGGAGCTCGAGCTTGATTATTTGCGCTCCATTTGAGCTCGAGCTCGACTAGTCTTGAACGGGCTGATCTTGAGCTATACTAGTTTTGAACGACCCAAGCTCGAACAATTCTAAGTTCCCCTCAGCTCTTTCGCAGCCCTAGTACTTACAACTCGAATGATACTTGAACGAAAAACACAAAACGCAACAACAAAATTCCAACTTTCGTTACGCTTGGACAATTTCTCCAAAGCAGCAAGACCGTGCGTTACCTGCTGGACGATTTGAGCTGTTCCCTGAACTCCTTGAACTTGAGATTCCTCATGTTCTCGAAAGTAAAGACGTAAACCGAACTGTACTTCTCTACAGCCTCCCTTATCGAATTTACAATAGACTCCTTGTGCTCCCTACCCTTTTTCTTCGTCTTCGATAACGTCACTGCAACTCACATACAAATTACAATCACTACAAACCCAAAACAATAAAATCACGCTTCATTTGACCGTTCCTGGTGTATTTCGCTGATTTCCCGATACAATTCGAATTGTGGGAGCCATCATTAAGTATAGTGGAATAATAAGAAGAAGAAGGCGAACCTGGTCTGTTGCGCTTGGACTTCGGCATCTCTGTGTTGAAGGCGAAGGTGGCGGCTCTCTCTCTCTCTCTGGTTCGCTGCCTCTCCTTTCTCTGCTCTTGTTTTTGTCTGTGTTCTGAAATCCCTTGAAATGGTTTGCTAGGGTTTAAGGGTCCCCGTAATCAGCTGAGTATGAAATATTGGGCCGAGCACCGCTCCGGTGCGTGGGCAGTTCTGGGCCAACTTGAAATGGGCCGGTGTTGATATTGAAGGAAGGGAAAATGACGGCCCAAATGACGTATTTTGATAATTAATACATTTTAAGGACATGATAAAAACATTTGTTAATGAATAAAATGTGAACACCGTCATTTTTCCTTGAAGGAATAACATAATCATAGGGATATTGATTTTCACGCATCACTTTTGTACGCAGACGCTCTACTTTGTACATAATCATAAGGATATTGATTTTGATGCTCCACTTTTGTACACGGGCGCTCTACTTTGTACATGAAGTTACTAGTAATTTCACGTTAAAAATGGAAGTGCTTGGGTACAAAAGTGGCTAGTAATTTGTTTCCAATTACTACTGTAATTTATAAATAAATTAAGGGGTGTTTCCGGTAGTGAAAAACTTGTATATTTTTATTTGTGGTTGAAAAGTTGTTAAGTGTTTCCGGTAGTGAATAAGTTGTTGATGAGTTTGTGAGTAGAGTTATTATAATAAAGAAAGTTTTTGTTGATAACTTTTTTATTAGTGGAAACGATATGGTAAAATGCTGAAATGTTTTTGTTAGTGAAAAGGGGATAGTAAAATGAGTTAAGTTTTTAGTATTTTTTGTTATTAGAAACGGGACCTTTAGTACATATAAAAAATTAACAATCATATGCTCCGTTCCAGAACTGAAAATAAGTAATTATTTATTAAGAAGGCAATTTCAAATTCAAAAATAATGTGTTTACACAAATAATTTTTCTAGCAATATGGATCTTGTTTTCATAGATCTTATCGAGATCTTTTATACGGTGCAAAAAAAAAAATTTCTTATTTACATTATTTTTGAGTTTGAAAAAATGAAATAAGTGCTTATTTTTTAAGAAGGTGTTCTGAAACGGGGCCTAGTAAATTGACTGACTTAAGCCTTTCTCGTAACTTAATGCTGTGTTTGGTTTGGTTTTTGAAATTTTTTTTGAAAAATTGTAGGGGTAATAAGTGGAAAGAGATAGAGATAGAAATATTGGAAGTAGGATGAATTTAAGGGGAATTTTTTGAAAAATTTCTTTTTGAAAAATAAAAAGAACAAGGCATTAACCAAATAATACAAAGTTAATTACATCTTCTATTTCTAATTTTCTATAGAAAGAAACGTATAATCAAATAGAATTGGAGTATCAAATAGCAAACTCGGAAAATCTGAGGGGTGAAGTGAAGTTTATAAAAGCTCGTTCCCTTCTCTCATACGCAAAAGGGGCAGAACCCCGACTTTGAATTTTTTCCAGCCTTGGCGCCCATTTGTACACTTCGCTCCTCTCTCTCTCTCTCTCCCCCCGCCACTGCCGCACCCATGGACTCCGACCCCGGCTCCTCCCTCCTCACCAAACTCCAATCCCCCGAGCTCCACCACATCCACCATCTCTTCTCCGATTACCTCCACCCCTTCACCGACCTAACTCCAAACCCCAAAAAGTCCAAAAAACCCTCCAACCTCGACCACACCACCTCCGTTCGCTCCCTCGCCAAAAGATTCCTCCCTTTCCTCAACCGCTCCCTCTCACTGATCCACAAACGCCTCTCCGAAACCCCCAAAATCGACGAAAAACTCGCCCTCCAATTGTTCAGCACGTATAAACTATGTTTGGACTGCCTGGACTGCGTTTCTTCGCAGTTGGAGTGCAAACCCTACGCCGTCTGTATCCAGAGGGTTCGGCTGATGCACTGCTTAGAGGCGTGGGGCCGGCACGGCGAGGCCCAGAGCGAGGGTTTTTTTGTGCTGGAGAGGCTGAGGGGGATTGAGATTGGCGGTGGTAACGGGCCGAAGAAGACGGCGAAGAAGAAGTGCCGGTACGTTCCGGTTTTGGGGGAAGAGAGCGGCGTGGATCGTGATTTCGCTGTGTTGGTTGTGGAGATTGTGGTGACGCTCGTGAATTGTGTTTACGTTAGCCAGAGTAAGCAGGAAGGAGAGTATCGGAGAGTAATTGTTTTGGTGGACGAGGCGGCACCGTGGTTTAGGTGTGGTTTTCTTTACTGTAATGTACACTTGAAATAATTGTGTATTGGTGAAATATATTGAACACGATGGAGCGAACGGATATAATTCTGCAATTAGCTTACCATTTTTTTGCGATGATATGGTTTGAGCCATTAGGCAAAGCTATTTTGTGGCTTCTTGAAGCAAATTTTCACCTTACTCCATGACGGGCGGTGGATCGGTTGAATAATTTAATAGGAATTTGGACTGAACAGGCCATTTCTTGTGCCAAATTTGGTTAGATACATGGCAAAGCCATTTTACTCAAGCCCGACCATTGTACCTTATTTTTTGAGACCTCATGCACGTAATAGATTTGGCTTGATAAATGACTTACCCTTGAAAATGTTCTTACCAGGTTATGTTTTTACTTTTGGGAGGGAGCATCACCCTATTGGATCCCTCAATTATAACTTCTTAAATCTGCAATGGGTAGTTTGCTCAGCAGCCAATGTATAGTAATTTTTTTGATAACTAAGATGATTTAATTAACTGACAAGGTTCTACACTATCCAATTACTACAGGGTCTTAGATGCAAGTGCATATGACAAGTTGCACAGGGTGCTTGTGACATATCTGAATAGATGCACTTTGTTTTTGGTTGGAGAGCTAATGACTTTCAACAATGATCTGGTGCGGGAGTTCTGCTCAGCAACATTTGCTGAGTATTCCAAGTCAGCCGTGAAAGATCAGCTGCAGAAGGTGAACCATTTCAATTATTGAGGGTTCTGGCTTGAGACTGTGCACGATAATGCTTACGGATTAATTTTTCCCTTATTTGAATTTTGTTGACAGTTAACTCGCAGGATATGCTCTTCCTTGTTCTCAGTACAAGGCAACCACTTGTCATCCATCATTGATATATTGACATGCGTTTTGGACTTTTTGGCCAGTGAATGTAAGGTAATCTTGTAAATTTGGGCACTGTAAAATTACAACATAAGTAAACCATCTGGAAAATACTAGCCAATAGGGTTACAATTTGTTTATGTCTTAAGTTTGATTTGCATTGCCGATAAAAAAAGAAGTTTGATTTGCATTGCCACGTTAAAGTTTTTGCCTATACAATAATGTGAACTCCGCATATATATGTCTTATAATCACGTGCAAGCACATAATTATGCTCATTAAGTTGAGGTTACACTGGAGTTCAGACTAAGGTTGAGCTTAACTGAATTCATCCAAGTCTTATTTCCATAATTCCACCATTCTTTATATTGTAGTAACGAGATTGGAATCTACTCCTCTAAGGAAATATACCATCTGCTCTTGTTGCTTCAAGCGCTGGAATTATGGTGTAGTTCTTGAGATTGATTGCTAATACTAACGATGCAATTAGTTGTGCTGCGCAGGTTGAAATGAAAAACACGATAATGGAATTCATTGAGCTTGTGGATTATTGTGCTAATAAATGTCGAACTGCGACAAGAACTTTGTGCAGTCCACTCGCAACATATGTAACTAAACTAGCAGGTGAATTCAGTCAGGTACTTTTTTGTGCACTCTATAATGAGTACCTCCAAATATGGCATTATGCACATCCCTTCACTCTTGTCCCTGTGTTTTGTGGAATATACGAATGTATGATAAAGTATAATGCAACACTTTCCGCAGGTTTTGCCTCCTTTGGATATGCTTCTGAGGCTTTTTGGTACTGGGTTGTTTGTAAGTGACTGCAATGACCAGTCAAGACAGGACAGCAGCATAACCACCAGAAGCATGAAGGATGGATCTGGGATTGCATTATTGCTTGATAAGGAAGATCTGCTCCATGATTTGTCAGCTTTGATTGGAAAATTGAAATGTTACTTTCCTGCTACCAGCAAAGCCATTAGTTTGCCCATTAGTGCAGAATTACAGTATACTGTAGGTTCTGTATGCCAAATAGATTCCCACATAAAACCAAATTATTACACCTCTAGAGTCTGCAAAGTGGAGAATGGGAAGCGGTATCTTCTGTCCTACTGTAATGCACTGAAATTCTTATGCCAGCCAATTGCTGATTTTGTAAATTCAGCAAAGAAAGAGATAGTTGTTGAGACTGAAGGTGCTTCCTTTCCCACCAAGCTAAGCCTTATCCAGGATGCACTCCATCAATTTATTGATGTGTATAATTTTTGCCACAGGTAGAACGAAGAACCAGTTAGTCCCTTGTCACTTATCAACATCTTCTTAACAAACCAGCCAACTGAAAGAGTTATAATAATAATAATCATAATAATAATAATAATAATAATAATAATAATAATAATAAGCGTGGCATGAATTTGTTTCCTTGATCACTTCTATCTTGGCCTATATTGCTGCTGGATAAGAATGGGTTGAGATTATTGGAGGGTGAATTGTTGCTGTTTGATATAGTTGTGTTACAAGTAAAAGTTTCTTCTTCTTTAGAGTTCTTCTTTTGCTTCTTTCAAGTACTTGTCAAGTGTCAGCAGAAGTTTACCCCCTGTGATGAATCTCATAAGTATATTTCAAGCACCCTTGATGAGTACTAATACAGGGCTATATTTTCTGAAGGCTCTGAATCTTCTAGGGAAATTGTTATCTGGATTATGAAGCTTATTTTTTGTGGTTTTTTTGGGTTACTTCACTACACAACTCAGAGAACCTGGGTTTCTTTTGTTTATGGATGCAGTGCATGTGAACGGGAGAGCAATGATTTTGATGATTACGAGAATACAATAGTCAGTGTAGCTGTGGCTGCCTTGACTCTCTCCTTCAGGACTAAACTTTACCTCAAGGTTCCCACGCTTAATTCATGAAATTCTATGATAGCAAGACTTTAATGTTCATTCGATATTAGTTACTATTCCAGTTCAATTGAATTTGTGCTGCTTGGTTTATCCATTACTCTAATTGCTGTCTTTGCTAACTGCAGGAGAGTATCAGTTTCGTTAAGCAAGTTATTTCAGTTGACTGGATTCAAGCTAATGATTTAAAATACATATTTGCCGCTCTTTACAATGTTGGTATTGCTCTGTACAGGAATAAGCAAGTGAAAGAGGTACTTCGGTCATGAACAATATTGCCTATTTCTTGCATAAGTGGCTTGGGCTTCCGTTTATATCATGAATGTTTCTTTGCAGGCTTCGGTGGCAGTGAAATTATGTTGTAGGGCATCGTGGACTTGTGTTTCATTTCTTTGCAAGTCTTTTGCAAACAAATCGAATAGGTTTCACACTGATGTGTCAGAAGATTCTGTCACGATTTCTGTCAGTGAAGCATGTGCCAAAAGTGCATTTCTTCTTGATTTACTTTATCAATGTAACAGTCATGATAAGCTGAGTAAAACAATGAGTTACTGTCTTGAAAACTGGTCTGCTGCTGAAAATCTATTCAATAAGCTGCCAAGTCCAGTAGCTTTGGTGAAGCAGTGGGTAAAGGTAGACATCTGAAACTTCTTGCTGTCTTTACTATGATTTGCATTCATGCTGTCTGTTTTTTGCTTGTTTTCCAGATAGAATGTAAACTTTGTAAGGAACCGAATACAGAGCACATTGCTACAACCTTGTATTCTTTGATGTCATCTTCTGAAAGGGTGTCAGTAAGGTCACTTGGCATAATTTTAGAGCAGGTTTGGGCTACCTTTGTTTGCCTGTAAATTTGCTTATAATCTTCCAATGATATTTGTTTATATCTCCCTGGGAGTTGTTATTTGCTTACTGATAAGACATATTTGTTTCCCTTTCATGCTTAAAATTCAGGAGCTGTTAGCATATCATGACATGAGTCCTCTGTACCCAAGGTTAAGTCAGAAGATGCAAATGGATATCATAGATGCCCTCGTAGAAAAGGTGTATGTTACAGATGATAACTGTTTGCAGAAATTTAAATTTCTTATTGCAAAAGGACGAGTATTAAGGGCCTCTGGAATTGAAGGTCTGAAGGGATGTATTCAGTGTTTATCAGATGTCATATCCATGATGGTGAGCTTGCTCTAGTTTCCTTTTTCTGATCTCTTTATTCTCCCAATCATGAAATGCTCTGTTGCATTGGAATTCCCCCTTTCTCCTTGCTCTGTTTCTCCTGACATTGGTTATGTAATGTTACCTGACTAGAATGTCATGAATGGCGGAGAAGTTCGACAGAGTGTAACAATTTGTCATCAGTTAGCTGTGGCATATTCCTTGCGTGCACTGTGTATCCAGGAGGCCGAACCAAACTCCAAGGTTTTCTTTGCTTAAAAGGCTAGTCCCAATTATTTTATTTTTTTGAGTAGTATGGAGTATGGACGGTGGTATATCTTCAGGTAGACTATTTACTACACAAATGTCATTTTTGTGTTTTCTTGGCTTCTTTTCCAAACAGCAACCTTTTGAAGATATTCAAGCTGCACTTAATCTATGGTTGAGGCCTGATTGCTGCCTCGTGGACAACCAGTGTGATATTGCTTTTGAAAATATGCTGATTTTGTTGTATCATGTAATTGATATCTTATCTATGAAGGTAATTCCTGTAAGGTTATCCTGCCTTTAGATTCTACATGGAATTATTCAGATAAAGTAGTTTTATTGGCTAATTAACTTTTTCTCTTTTGTACCTTCAGGGCTTTACAGAATTTCACGACCACCTGTATGAGTTGTTGATCAGATTGTTTAAAAGGAAGAATGTTCCACTGGAGAAGTGTTTGGCCTTGTTGTGGCAGTACAGAAGGCTTGGCCATGCCCTTTGTGCTTCACCTGTGAGTGAGGGATTCATTACAACTTTTTCAAAGCATTGTGGCGAAATTTCCAAATCTATAAATTTCTGGAAAAGTAGCATGAGTGGATCATTGCCACTGGAAGTGGGGTTTCAGCAGAGCTTCTCCTTCATTTTAAGTAACTTCTCCCATGGCTCTTGTAACACTGAATATCCTTTCCGACCCGAACTCAAAGTTGATGAAGTTAAGAAGGCTGCTTTGGATCTCACTTCAAAGGTAAGATTTTTCTAATAATTGGTATAGTTGGCTTTGCCCTATTTCAGTTTAACTGGAGATTTTTGCACCTCCTTAACTGAATGATTTTCTTATTTTAGGTTCCTCTTTGCACCAGTTCCATTTTTCTTGCCGCGCATCTCTATCATGATTTATGTGGAAGAATGGTTTTGACCGGAAGAATAATTGAGGTTACTTCTGTTACTTTTTTTCTCACTCAGTGCCAATTTTATATAAAGGTTACTCATGGACCTTGATTTACTTTATACCCTGACCAATCTGATCTCTAGAGTTATGGAGAGTTAGAGGGCCAGATTTCGGGGCTTTCAAATCAAACTAGAAGTTATTGGGAGGTCTATACCTATTACGGGACTGTTGGATGTTTGTGGATACCATCCAAAACTGAGCTAGAAATCCACACATAGATTAGTCTTTCCTGCCATTGTAAAGGACTGTTTTTTGTTAATGAATGCTTGTGGGACCGTGTATGTTTCTTTCCTTCCTCTCCTTCGAAGCATACAAAGTGCCTTGCTCGGATGGAGATTTGAAAATTTTTGGGTTTGGTTTTTGGGGTAATGAGTGGAGAGAGAAGTTAGGGTAATAATTAGAGATAGGGGTAATGAGTGGGGAGAGAAATGAGAGTAATGATTGGAAGTATGAGTAATGAGTGTTTTTGGAGTTGGAATTTTTTTTCCAAAAAGGCATCCGAACAAGGATTTTTTGCTTGTTGCTACTTTTCTGACAAGTTTTCCAACAATGTAGGCTCTTTCATATGCAAAAGAAGCACATCATTTACGCAGTAAACTCTTGAAAGAGAAATTTAGATACTCTGTGGAGCAGCAGACTGAAATTTATGATGAAAATGGGGCAATTATTCAGAAGCGTTGTTACTGTCTCAGTAGTTTTCATATGTATAGTACAGTAGCTACATCGGTTTGGGATCCGGATAATATTTCATCCGAAATGGAAGGCTGCCTTCTTACTCCATGGAATGTACTTCAGTGTTATCTAGAAAGCATTCTACAGGTTCTCTCTATTGTCTCTTTAATATTTTGGGTCACATAGGTGGTGTTCCAGTTTACCCCCTTAAAAAATAAGTACTTTTTGCAATTTTCAAGCTTAAAAATAATAGGCTTATTGAAATAAAAAAAAATTGTGATATCGGTCTTGTTTGATACATCTCGATGAGATCTATCAAACCCTGCAAAAAAAATTGAAAAATTATTTTCGTAAACTTATTATTTTTAAGTTTGAAAATAGGTCCTTATTTTTTAAGCCCTTATTTGAGAATCTGGAACGGGGCCATATTATTCTGATTGCTGTGCTTTGCCAATGGTGAAATTTAAGTAGTATGGTTGATACAGGTTGGCATCATATATGAGTTAATTGGTGATGGATCTGAGGCTGAAACTCTTTTACTGTGGGGGAAAAGCATATCCAGCTTTCAAGACTTGCCTCTTTTCAAAGTTGCATTTTCCTCTGTCTTAGGTATAGAAACCAACCTTTTCTTCTATTGTTTCAAATTTTATGCTAGTCTTTTGTCTGTGGATTGTCTTCCTATTCATGGAAATAGAGATGTAACTGTGAAATCTATTTTGTGCATCTGACCTTCTTCAGGAATTCTGTACCGCAAGCAACAGCTATGGGATTTGGCAGAAAAGGAACTTCACAGTGCAAAGCAAATATTAGCAGATTGCTGTGGTACCATTTCGTGCATCAAATGCAGATGGCTCTTTGAAGTTACTATTGACCTGCACTTGGGAGATTTAGTCAGAAGTCGCCATGATAAATATACAATAGAAAAGCGTTCTGTAGATGCAGAAACTCTTTACAAATCAGCTCTGGACAAGCTTAATCTTCCTGAGTGGAAAAATTCAGTGAGTAGTCCTGAGGATATTGGCTTCGAGAACATAACTGTTTGTGATGCTGTTGGAATGAATCATTCTCATGTTAATGAGTTCCCCTCCAAAGTTGATGAAGCAGAAATGAGAATTGAAGCCAAAAAGACCAGAAAGACTAAGAAAGCATTAAACCAACTGCAGGGACAATGTTCGGTGGCAGAGCAAAATTCAAGGATGACTCGGTCCAGATGTCGTTCCCAGAAAACTAATGATAACATTCCCTGTGACGTACAGGTAGGGCGTGCTAAGTATTCAAATAATGGGCACTGTTTTGCTCTCCCTGATGCCCTTAGTCAGGGAGGCCCACTCTCAAAAATTGAAAGTCCTGCTGCGGACTCTGGATGTGAAGTTGCATGCGTTTGCAACAAAATGAAGTGTTGGTATTGTCTTCCTATTAAAGTTATGGAATCTGGCTGTATAAATGATTTTGTGCACATGAAATGGGAGTTTGCCCGGAGGCGTCTTTTACTGAAACTCCTCACAGGCATAGGTATGGTGCTAAAAACATGTAAATCATTTTCTTTTCCCCGAAATTGGTTGTGCGTGCACTAACTATATTCTGTTGCATGATACATAATCTTGCCGCAAATATGTATAACTTAGTAGTTTTTGGGAAATCAAAGAGAAGAATTGTTGCCATGCAGGAAAATGTTTAGGTATTCGTGGTGAAACTCATGAAGCACGTGAATGGTTTTTGCAAAGCATATCTGTGCTGGTCAGCAGGAATCTCTTTTCTGCGAATTCTCGTGTTCCTCCCACTACCTTGCTTGACATGATTGGGGAGGAAATCCCAGGAGACCCTTTAGCAGTTGAACGTGCAACAGTACTTTACAACCTTTGTTGGTTTACATTAAAGAGTTATCCCTGCAAGGATACCAGGTATGCTTAAACAGCCTCTAAACATTTCCCTGTCCATGATACTCTGTAGTGCCTGTGTAAATGCGTCTGAAGACAAAATATTATCGATGTTGCCTGGGTTTTATTAATTGGCATTTCTCTCCTTTTGGTTTTAATGCTTCGCAGGATCAATTCTTGCACTGTTACCTGCATCCAGATACCAAGAATCATATCTTGGATGATGCTAGCCTTCGTTCTTTGTCGTGAAATTCCTGTTCTTGTCCAAAAGGTTTTAAATCTCTCTCTCTCTCTCTCTCTCTCTCTCTCTCTCTCTCTCTCTCTCTCTCTCTCTCTCTCTCTCTCTCTCTCTCTCATTTTGTGTTTCTTATTATTGACAATGAAAAGAGGCAGAATGAAAAATAAGGGGATGGAGGACCCCTCTGAAGTAGGCAAAACCATGCTAAACAATCGGTAAACTGTTGGGGATACTAATGTCCAAACCCACAAGCAAACACACACAATCGAAGAACAAACCAAGAACATTAATCTAAAGGAAGAAAAGAACAAGACACAGAGATTTATGTGGTTCTGACTTAAGCTGATTGCTTAATCGTACATCCACGGGATCTGGGGTGTTTCACTATGATGAAAGCATGAAAAAGTTACAATAGGAGGCAACCCTAGCTTTGCTTTTATAGTCCAAGCAAACTAGTATATCAGAAAACCCTAGAAAACGCGCATCTTGCATAATTCCACGTGTCCGCTCATCCGGACTAACTTGACCTTCGTCGGACGAGCGTCGCCTTCGTCCAGATGAACTCCACTCTGGTACGGACCAGTTTTCTAGAAGTTCCAATTCTTCAATTGCGTTCTCGCTCGTCCGGACCAGCCACACCTTTGTCCGGACGAGTTTTCCAGAAGCTTTACTTCTTCACAATCAACATAAACAATATTCACTAGTTAGTGCCAATCCCTTTACCAAAGTTGATAGATACTAACTCTAGAATTTGAACTAATTTAAGCCCCTACATTACCCTCTTTATGTACTTCGAAGGTTGGCAGACCTGGATAGCTGAGAAAGCCGTACCTTCAAATATGAGGAAGGTTTGAGATAATACCGTTAAAGTTGGAATTCTTCAAACAGACTTAAGGTTAATAGATGTCCATATTCCCTGAAACGATCGCGATCTTGGGCAATGTTTGACTACCTTGGGTTCACACTCAATCAAGCAAAAGTAAAAACTTATAATGTGGGCTTTGAAGGCTTTAAGGACAGCAGGATATGTCAGGCCTTATGGAAAATAGGTTTCCTTGCAAGTTGAAAATAATTTTTGTTTGCGAGTACTGCTTTTTTGTCATTGCCAGGTTTTACAAATGAAAAACAGAGATGATATTTCCTGAAAATGGTAAATAGACTACTTAAGCATTGGAGTCATTCTACTAAAGCTGTCTCTTTTTGAAAATATACTACTTAATTGTAATGATTAGTACTCCATATGTTCATTACGCAGTTGATAAATTTACAATGCTGTCAAGTGAGAGGAAGAATTGGTGATATCGCCATTGTTATCTTCCATAAACTGAGATATATTACTTACCATCTTTAAGATCCATGCCCATTTGTTGTTTTAAATCTGCCAGTGACTTACCAATAAACGTAAAATTTCATTTCCGCTCTTGTTTCACTGAGGTAATTGATCTTTGAAGGAGCCGAATATCTTTCTTCTTGGTAGAGATATATATCTTATGTTTGGGTTTCAACGAGCTTGTGGTGAAAGTAGACAATTCACATATGCTATGAGAATAGGCAGCATGCGTTTGAAGATTTTACTGATAGGTATACTGTTCGAGAACCTTACTTTTGCTGCCGTCGCTTGTTGGCTAAATCTTGCAGCTCCTTGTATGGGTCCCACACTTGGATTGACAGGGTGGAATTTGTTTAATTTGGTAGGGATTTATAAGTAGACACCACCGAGATTTTTTTGATTGTCAAATGGCTGGTTGATGTTGTGAGAGAAAGAAGGAAAAGTGTACAAGGTGTTGTGTTAACTAACCCTAACACAATCAACTCTTATTTAATAAATAATGGGAAATCATAAAGACTACATTAACCAATGTGAGACTAATAGCAATACTATATTCTAACATTCCCCCTCAAGTTGGAGACTCTCCAGCTTGTTACATATCAATCAACGAAACAATTACCTCAACTACTAACATCAATAACGAAAAACAATCAATTTGTTAAAAACAATGGAACAACTTTTAATAGCAACGACCAATGAACGAAACGACTTCAACAAATGAAACGGCTTCAACGACCAACCAACTTCAACGACTTCAACGAAATAATTTCAACGACCAATGAATCAACGAACAACGAACGATTTCAACGGCCAACGAATCAACAAACAAATTCAACGAAATAATTTTAACGACCAACAAAACCAATTTCAACGACCAATAACAACCAACTTCAATTACCAACCAACCACCAATTTCAACAAAATAGAAGACAAAACAAGATATGTCACCATGCTCACCAAAAGCATGGCCAAAAAACCCAACCACGATACCCTACAATATTCAACTGTATGATTGTTGCCGTACAATAAGTGCAATGGCGAAGAACACAACCACGACTACGACTGCGACCGACTTCACCCAGTATATGACCACCTCGACTAGAATCACGGCTAATATTAGGGCCACCATTACCAGACCTACGACGATCATCTCTTCTGGACTTCCAAAAACCATGACCGAAGCTGCGAGAGAAAGGACTACCCAAATGAGGAACTAGAAGCCATTCCAAATCAATCTCAACAATGCACCAACCAGCAGCTACTCCAACCATCAATGAACAAGACTAAAAACAACAAAGTGAACCAGAATACCAACATGTAGTGTTACCAGCGAGTCATAGCATGCAAGGGAGCAGACCATCGCGAGAGTAAACAGCACAGCAGACCAAACAAAGCCAGATCCGAGATCATATCAGCATCAGACCCAAATGAAGTGGCTGGAAAAGAACTGACGAAGGGTTTGGAGGCCTATTGGTAAGTGGGTTAGGGTTTTGGAGATCAGACGAGAGTGGGGGGATTTCTGGTACTGTTCACGACTGTGAGCACTGTTCACTACGACTATGATGATGGATATTCAGGTTAGGGTTAGGGTTTTCTGCTGGTCAATAAGGCGGCGGCAGCTAGCTATGGTGGTGACTAACTATGGCAGCTAGCGGTGGTGTCTATCGTGGGGTGCTCTGATACCATGTTGTGAGAGAAAGAAGGAAAAGTGTATAGGGAGTTGTGTTAACTAACCCTAACACAATCAACTCTTATTTATATAATGGGAAATCAGACTACATTAACCAATGTGGGACTAATAGCAATACTATATTCTAACCGTTGAATCATCAAAATATTTTTGTGGGTCATATTTGATTGACATTTGGCCATCCCTGATTTTATGACAGGTATCGAGATTGCTTGCTGCCATTTTTGTACTTTCTTCCTCAACTGAAATTTTTTCATCGTACATCTCTCCTTGCAAAGCACTCTCTGAAAGCCATTGGGCTTCCTATTTTCATCAAACTTCACTTGGTACACTCTCTGAAAGCCATTGGGCTTCCTATTTTCATCAAGCTTCACTTGGTACACATCTTAACCTCAAGCTATTATCTACTCTGACTGGGAAGCAAAAAGTCCAAGATCCTATCAATGTTGAGGTATGCTCTGGGCTTATGGTTTTGCCTTTCCTTGTTTGGTTATGTCTGAAACCAATCCTGGAACAGCAGTTCGCCCATGTTCTTTCTATTCAGTTGGGTTTTTTTTGTTTTTTTTTCCATTGATTTTATCTCCATTTTCTCATGTGTTTGTGTTTTGTTTTTGATATCCTTCCTGTTCCACAATGTTAGTTCTTTCAATTTGGGTTGTTCTAAAAGGCAAATCTTTTGTAATGTTTGGGAACTATCTTTAATCTTTTGCCTTTAAATGGTCAATGTTAGGGACTGTCCCTAACCACACAGACCAATAATTGTCTTTAATTCTTCTAAAGTTGTATCGTATAAGTTAGCCTGCTTTTGTCTTTCCTTCATATAAAGTTGCATTGTAAACGTTAACGTGGTCAGCAGGAGAGAGAGAGAGAGAGAGAGAGAGAGAGAGAGAGAGAGAGAGAGAGAGAGAGAGAGAGAGAGAGAGAGGATCTCACTGCGCCTAGTTCCCTACTTGACTGAGACTATGAGAAAATATTTGCACTACATTGTTGATGTGTACTTGTACTAGGGGAGAAAATATTTGCACTACATTGTTGATGTGTACTTGTACTAGGGTGGTTGTACAAGAGCAGCTCTAACTTTCACTGCAGAATATGCATCATGTTTAGCAGGAAACTTGTACGTATTAAACAAATCCAACTCTCCTCCTTTTGTGTATTTGTTGTTCTTCGGATTGACATCTTGAGAAGCCTTTCTGCTTTTTCCCCCTTCTCTTGGATACTTTGCCATTACTCAAGAAGTTTACGCTATAATTTCTTACTCAGGGGTTTTGCCTTCCTGGTTCGAGTTCTATTGCTTCAGAAACACTCAACTTACTCAGGTTTTGACTGCTCTTGATCAAAATGTAGCAAATTGGTTAAAAACACACTTGCAGCTTAATAACTGCCTTTTCCTTTACTCCTTTCTGCCTCCTTTGTGCTGCAGGCTTGCACCTGAATCGTTCCAAGATCTTGAAAAATATGTACTAAGATTTTTCCGAAATCTTCCTTGTACAACAATTGTCGGTCTTAGTCTGCTTGGAGGTGCTTTTGCCAGTTTATTGTCAGAACTGCTAGGATATCCTTCTCAAGCTCCTGCATGGATCCTATTATCTCGTTTGCATTCAGATTGTCAACCTGTTGTTTTACTTCTTCCGGTGGATTCTATTTTAGAAGGTAACTTTGCTTCCATAAAAAATTGGGTAATGAAAATGTAGTCCCTCCGTCACCTATTTTTGGTCCTTTCCACTTGTGGTGTCCCAAAATGTATGTAGTTTTTTGTTTTGTCAAAGGATATAAGTTTATTAGTTCCAATTCCAACATTATCCCTTAAACAAAAATGGGAATCAAAGGTTAATACTGGGGATAAATACTTTTCAATTTGAATCTGAGAATTAGTTCATCAAATTGTGCGTCCCCAAAAAAGTTGGAATCCCCAAGGAGGACCAACATTTTGGGACAGAGGGAGTGCAAAGTTTTGTGCTCATATTAAGATACAGCTTACTAAAGTACAAGGCGTAATGTGGACAGAAGCTACTGATGACTACATAAGGTCTGGCTCTGGGATCCTTTTTGAAGACAAATCTTTTGCGAAACGCTGGCACTGTCCTTGGGGTTCCAATGTGGTTGATGATTTAGCCCCAGAGTTTAAAAGGATATTGGAGGAGAATTTCTCATCATCTTCAATGCATCACTTAGAAGATACAAAAGATAACAGGTCATTATGGTGGGCGCAGAGAAATAGTCTTGATAAGCGCCTTAGCAAATTTTTGAGGTAGGTCTTCTCTATCTCAAAATGCTTCATACACTTCTTTTCTAGGCATCCAAAGGTCGTTACTGTACACCTTGGATTTGTCTCTTCTGCTGTTGTATAATTCTTCATTATTATCTGCACAAAATTATGTTGTGTAACAATTTTATGTGTTCATGACCCAGTGATTTAGAAGATTTGTGGTTTGGTCCTTGGAAATTTTTGCTTTTGGGGGAGTTCTCTAGAAGCAAGCAGCAGGAGTCAGTGCTACGGAAACTTGTGCATAATCTGAAGGTCAAATGTAACGTGGATGCACAAGAGGGTCTGGTTAAAGTTATTCTAGGAGGTGCCAAGCATGCACGTGAGCGTGAAGAATTTATTTTGCAGCTAATACTTGGCAAGGGGTGTTTCACTGGATACTCTAATCAAGAGAGGTGCAGTGCATCGTCTGATGCATGTCATGAGGACAAAAGTCTGTCCAAGAGGGTCTTCAAACTAACACTTGAAGCATCCCATGAAGTTGATGAGGGAGAGTGTCTAAACAGGGAACCAGTAATTCTAGTGCTAGATTTTGATGTGCAGGTGGGGCTTTGGATTTTCGTTCCTTACCCTTTTTATTTTTTAATGTGCCATATATACTGTTTTGGATGATTTTGGTATTGAATTTACTGTTTCAGTTTGAAACATTTTGAAGTTAGTGATCAAAGTGTTATTGCTTTCCCTTGTGAAAATGTTATTGAGGGTAAACTGTGTTTAATCTTGAAAGGAAGAATCGCATGTATGAAAGCTGTGGGTGTTATTAACTACAAGTTGCAATGAAGTCCAGCCCAATTGCTCACAACTACTCAAACACAAAATCTCTGGAACTGGAACACTTTGAGAATCGCGCCTTTTATATTCATGTACACACACACACACACCGACGTACATATACACACATATAAGAGTATATATTGTGCCCTTTGTTGAGATGCTTCCATTTCTTAATTTATAAGATGCCTGCTTATGCTTCTAAGCAACTTTGCCGCTAGAGAACACCTGTAGCATTTTTCGTTGTCTTCACTTTTTCCCATGGCACACTCCTCTTCCTTCAAAATATGCTAATGATTGGTTGACATGTGCAGATGCTTCCATGGGAGAATTTACCAGTTGTGAGGAGCCAGGAGGTTTACCGCATGCCTTCTATTGGCAGCATCTTTGCCACGCTTGATAGGTGCCGTCAATTCCAGGAGCATGATGTGAAGAATGCTGGTATCTTCCCATTTATAGATCCCCTGGATGGGTTTTATTTGTTGAATCCCAGTGGTGATCTCAGCGGCACACAGGATACATTTGAAGATTTTTTTAGAGAGAAAAACTTGGAGGTAATTCCATGGTATTGTTTCTTCTCGTAAGAATAAGGAAAGAAGCAGCCGGCTTCTGTTCTCCTATGTAAAGACTTGTTATTGTGCTTACTCAAGCGTTTAGCTCCCATCCATGCGTATACGTGCACCTCTTTAATCTCTTTGTAGGGCATTGTATTGAACATTGGAGTGCAACACTCGATTTCTAATTCTCTTTAAATGACTTCATTTTTCCGTGCAGGGGAAGGCAGGAACCGCACCCACAATTGAAGAGTTAGCTCTTGCCTTGAGAAGCCATGACCTATTTATTTATTTTGGTCATGGAAGTGGTATGTTTGATCAAAACCATTACCACTTCTCCTTTTTATTCTCTTCTCGTTTTATTGTTGTTGTGGGAAGTTAAGCCTTACTATTGAAACCAACCCAACACAAGCTAACCATTGATCCCAACCAGTTGGAAATAAAATGGAACGTGATTTGATCCATTTTTGTTCTATAGTTCGACATCTACTTATTCATTTAAACCATGATTTGTTCTAATGTACCAGTGTTGATGATTGATTGTCTAATTGTGATTCAGGGATGCAGTTTATTCCAGAGCAAGAAATTCAGAAGCTTCAAAATTGTGCTGCTACCCTCCTGATGGGTTGCAGCAGTGGATCTCTATCTCTAAATGGTAGTTACACTCCACAAGGTGCTCCTCTCTGCTATCTCTTAGCAGGTTCTCCCGTCATAGTTGCGAATTTGTGGGAAGTGACGGACAAGGACATCGATCGATTTGCCAAGGCCGTGTTTGATTTTTGCCTAGAAGAAAGAATAACTGATTCCATACGTTGTGTTCAATGCAATTTAGTTGCAGAAAAGTTCAACTCAATGCAGATAACTGGAACCAAGGGAAATGCTAAGAAGAAAACCTCGAGAAAAATTGAGCTGGAAAATTTTGACTCAAGCATCCATAATGACCGTTGTAACCACAGACCAAAGATTGGTTCTTTCATGGGTCAAGCTCGAGAAGCTTGCAAGCTCCCTTTTTTGATAGGGGCTTCACCGGTATGTTATGGTGTTCCAACAGGTATTCATAAAAAGAAAGATTTGTAGCATTACAGGCATTTCTCATGCCGCCTCAATTTGTTTGGAGAAGAATCTTCACGCCTTTTGCCTTCTCTGCCCAGTAGCAGTAAGAAAATACAAGATATCATAGCACTGGCCTACCATAAGTAGCAAAACTACTCATCTCTTGAGCCAGAGGCTAATGAATGGAGGCGAGGGAGCAACTGGACAAAATTGCATTCTTTAACTACTAGAGCCGCCTCAATTTGGCGCGACAAGAATCTTCATGCCTTTTGCCTACTCTGCCAGCAAAATTGCATTCTGTTACCTACTAGAGACTGTCAACATATGCAGCTTACCCTCCTGATTCCTAACAGTGAAATTGATTGATACTCCTTTTTCCTCTCCGAATTTCTGCAGTAGAAGGTAGCAGGCAACAATGCTCTGTAGCCTAAGTTATGACAAGTGGTTTTGTATGTTGTACGTAATGAAACATGGATTGTGGAATCTTCTAGTTCAGAGGACTAGCTTGTCCACAAATCATAGCGCACGTATTCATTGTAGTTTGTTGTATTGCCACTTGTTTTATCTTCCTCACAAAAGTATACAAATGATACGTTAGAACCATCTATTCTCCTGGAATCACATGCTTTAATAAGATTATTCTTTGTATGGTTGATTTTCAAATATACTCCGGTCCATGATTGTTCTTTTTTGTGTGTGTGTGGAGAAAGCGCTAGAAATGCATTGATATATGAGAGAACAATTTACAAGGGAAACATGAAACGAGCAACATAGATAATATATACAACAGAAACTACAAAAACAAAACACCGAGATCCGTAGTTGCCCTATTCCAAAAAGGTGTTCCCTGAGTAGCAGTTGATATACTAGAGGACGTTTGGCAAGATAATGAGCCGGGTGAGCGTCTTTGCGATCAATCTTGGATAACCTGCAAAAATCTAGTTTGGAGACTTCTTCACCAAGATTGCGCAAAACAAAAAATTTCTTCCTATGCTTCCGTGAATGGGATGGGTACTGTGCTTGTACTCATATATGCATGTGAAAGAACCACACCACAACATCTGCCAACCAATTATCCAATTCTTTAACAGGTGATATTTGGCGATTGGAGTGTCGAAACCAAGCCAACAATTGCAGCCTTGTCATGTACATGATGCAAATTGCAATCTGGAAATGATAAGCTGTGACAAACACTATGGAATCTCTGTTTGATGGCCTCCAGGCAGAAAATAACAGCTTCATCAATGAGGCAAAACCACAATCCTAAAATTAACCCATTCTTGAGCTTGTAAATTTGCCCTAGGGCTGCTGGGGGGTACATAACATAACAACAATTCAATTCAGTTAAGAACAAGGTGCCAAATATACACCGTAAAGGTCAGGCCAAATCAAGAGGTGCAAAGACCTAGACGCTCCTGATCTTTAAGTTCCATCTCTTTGTAGCTCCTGATTGATCTCTCTAATTTGGAATCTCTAGGCACCTTTCGTTGATTCATCTCCCGGTACATCGTCCTCATCATGATATATGTTCTCAGCCATCTGCCAGATCTGAAGTATGTTGTCTTCAGCCACGCTAGCAACTACCCAATCTTCACAAGGATTCCATGAGAAGTCTGAAATTTTACTAGTATGTCCACCGTGGATGAATAGCAACTCAGACGGGCCATCTTCAGCATCCTCTGGTGTCTGTTCTTCGTCAATCCTGGATAAGCAAGAAAACAAAAATGCAAAATTAGATAATCTAGGCAAGCGAATCATCTTTATTTGCACGCTTATAGGGATACATAGTTGGACTAATTAACTTCCTAATAATGCGGGTCCAAACATCCATACCACCAATGATACAAGAAGTCGGAAGCAAATTACACCACAAGGGAGAGAGAGAACTAATTGGTTTTATAAAGTCAAGTTTACAGGATCCACTTTAACGCATTTAAATCAGCCTTTTTATCTGGTTCATACAAACGACTAAAGTTAGTAAGTTAGTAACAAATAGCATGTATTATACTAGTATTTATTTAACTTATTTTCCGCATCTCTCAAGTCTTGTAAATAATCTGCTAGTTTCATTTGGTAATTATAGCCTTGATTTTGCATTTTTTGAGGGAGTTTCATGGCAATGATTACATTTAATGACCGATAAAATTTCAATCCAAACGCCACACCTTAGCAGCAAAAACAATACCAAGCTACTTGTATTTAAAGGGCAAACCTGCTTAGATCCCACACCATGAGCCTTCTCCCAAGACAACAAGAAGCTAGGATGGTCTCATTCTTTGGACTCCACCCTACTTGGAAAACCTCTTCTCTGTTTAACAAAACAATAATGAGTTCCATACTGACATCTTAAACAGTTAATCAATGCTTACAGACACATGCATAAAGATATCTAATTCTCTTACGAAGACAAATACTACTCAAATTTGCAAGAGTCCCAAGGGTGCATAGTTTGAAGTAAAACGCTAAGGAGAGAAGTCTCACTTGTGGCGATCAAAGGTATGGAGAGCAGTGGAGATCTTGCGGAGATCAAATAACTTCACAGTTTTATCCGTAGACCCGGTTGCCACGACCCATTCGTTGAAGGGATTGAAAGCTAAGCAGTTAACCTACCACAAGATCAGGAAATAGTAAGTATTTAATCCTCTTCATCCAGTATTAACCTTATAACCCTGTAGCAATAGCATAGATAAGATTGTTTCATTTCATATGACTCTTGCCAACATGACCAACATAATCATGTTATCAATCAGTAGGTAGGAAACCAAGATTCATACGTGATTTAACCACTGGGCTGGTGGGCCCTCACACAAAGTAGAAGCTATTTTTAAGGGCAAATTATTACTTCAAAGCAACAGCCCTTTGCTTCTGCTTTCCTCCAGTTTCGGGGAGTATGCAATACCATGGACCAAGACATAAAAGTCATCATACATCTAGTAGTCCATTCCCTTACCGTGCCCATCCAAACAAACAAGAGAAAGCACATAAATCCGTCTTCCCGTCCCTCCCACCTTCTCCCTCCTAGCATAGTACTCTAAGCAGTCATCAGGTATACACCAACTAGACTTCTGGTATGATTTAAATCAAACACTTCGAAGGTAAGTTAGTCTGTGCCATGAGAACTACAACCAGATTCGTACCAAGGACAGGAAGATAAATAAATGAAAAAGAATACATTTGTGCCATGTCCATGGTAAAGATCATCTGATGCTCTCATGCATCCCAGATATCTAGATGGCTAAAAGATTCACAGGAATTCCATCTAATTCCAATTGATAACTGCAATTACGTGACCTTTTTGTTGTCAGTGAAATATGATCCATGGATGAGATAGCTACCCTTGTCCGACCTAACCCTTCTTTTTAGAAGTAATCTTATCTAATCCAACAAACATTTGGCACCCATGACGAACACAGCATCGTAATCTTCTCATCCATGGCTAGGTACCAAACCAGACACCCTCAAAAGTCATCAAAGGGTGAAAAAAATATAAAATCTTTAAATTTATCCCGACTTCATATGTGTATGGGGCACCCAGGGCTACATGGATGGATCATGGATTTGTGTGCGCAAATATATGTACTCATGAATGCAAAAGGGACTTCTGAAATTCAAAGTATGGTTATCTACCTCGCTTTGATGAGCAACTACAGATTGGATTGGCTTTTCAGCTGATGGAGTCCGAAGATCCCATACATGCAGATATTGGTCATCCCCGACCGAACCAAATAAGTACTCATGCCTCAAATGCCATGCTACATCCTCTACAACACCTTCATGAACCTGTGCAGCAATTATCATTTGTCACATACCATGACAACTACAGAATTTCAATGGAACTGTACAACACATAATGCTCATGAATTCTGATTTATGCATGTTAGTATAAGAGAGAGCAAAACACACGCTTATTTATTTCCCCACGTATAACAACTCGGTCTAGGGGCAGAGCCAGGGTTTTTGAACGGTGGAGGCAGGCCCAATACCTAGAGTGCATTTGGCAATCGTAAAAAAGGCAGTTTTAATTCTAGTGAAGATCTTTCAAACATATTGTTTATATCTGTAGTGTCAGATGGATGATATCAATAAAAATGGTTAAGTTCCCAAAACCTAGATTGCGAGTTCAAATTATGAGTTCAATCATAAACAGCTCACTGTGAAATCACAAATCAGGTCTGCTGATTTGTAAGTCAGGTCTGCTGATTTGTAAGTATGCTAATATTCATTAATGCTATCGTACTTTTAGCTTATAAAAATGCTATGTGAAAGTGGCACGGGCACAAGTATGATAGATGCAACAAATCGGCATTAAGTACCCACCAGGAACATAGAAATGTACCTTAAATATTTGCATAGCATCAAGAGCCTTATTCTTAGGACTAGCATTGATGTCCCACAAGCATATTTGGGCATCGTCAGAACCACTCAACAAATGACCCTGCTTAAATTGGCTCCAAGATAAACCATACCCTTCGGTATTATGGCCCCTCAACCTCAAATCAGGATTGCAGGCGCCATCTAGTGGAGGCTTTGATGGATGTTTACTATAATCAAAAACATAAACTTCAGCACTGACGGTCTTGGTGGCAATAATAAATTGGTTTTGAGGCATGTAACGAGCTCTGTTAACTTCTCCTTCGTGATTTATTTGCTGGATTATTTGAACCTGTGACCAAAAAAAATTAAAAAACTGAAACTCAAGGATTCACAAAATAATAACAAAAGAATTTACAAGTTTACAAGCATTCATGAGACCGATTTAGCAACGAAACACTATTTAGTGGTTCTCAAAACCAAAGTTCCATAGTCACATCAAACTAAACCTAAAAGACTATTCGCCCTAAAATGGAATAACGTCTTTAGACCTTGTAGGCTACACAAATTGACTTATTCCATTTTTGATTGACTGATTATGATGTATTAAGTGGTAAATAAAACAATACCAAAAAAGGCCTAAAACATCGCAGCTGCACAACATAACATGTTTGGAATCTCCAAAAGAGATTGGATAGTTATATGCTTCAGAATATTCATTGCTTATGAAGTGGGCCAATTCAGATTTCTAGGACAAACAGGAGGGCTATCGATCCTTCCCTTTCTTCTATCCTTAATCACGATAAAATAGTATTCATAGTCCATACCAACAGAATAAGAGTTGAAAGAAAGGAAACAAGTTTTATGCTTTTGGCATTTTGAACCCGTCGGCTGTTCCTTCACAGCGTTGTCAACACCTCACCTTGCAGAGTGCCAAATGCTCACTCCAAGCTCCCATTTCTTCAGTACTAACACCAAGTTAAACAACTGATTCAGAAGTGGAAGCCCTGTTCGGAATGCCTAAAAACTCACAAGCCCTTTTCATGGCTATTCTGTCCGGCAAAGTGCCCTCCTAAGCGCAGGAAGGGGAATCAATGGCTGTTTCCCCAAAACGTTTCCTATGAAACTTTTTCGCCTTCTAGCCGTCTTCTATTTTTTATTTTACTTTACCGGCTTGCCTTTTCGAGGGGAACTTTAAAAACTACTAAGAACTTCATGTTGAATTGACATGCGAAAGAACCAATATTGTCGATCTCTTAGTCCCTAATCTTTAAATGAATGAGTTATGAGTCCAACTATTAATTCCGCTAAGTGATCTCTCAATTTCAAAACAAGAGGGAGTTGCAGGTACTAAAATGGAAATCAATTAAATTACGGCCTATGGGGGATTAGTCATTTACTTTTTACTTGATCCAAGATGTGTGACGTACATGCCATCCCGAAGCGATCTATTAATGGACTAAAAAGTCTTTCATGGCAGTTCTAGCCAAAAAAGAAACCTTTAAACACCGCATTCCTTCCATATTGTTATTCTCCTTTGATTCTTTTTCTTCCAAAAAAAAACAGAAAATAAACTTCAACTGGAAGTCCAAAAAACTTAAATTTCATGTAACATCCCAAACGAGATATTTTGCAAGTTACTATAGTCAATAATTACGACCCCTCTCTCTAAAACTTCCCCCTCTCTCTCTCTAACCTTTACAGTTGCCTAGGGTTTCAACTGGGGGCCGCCTCCCTCTCCTCCTCCTCCCTTTCCCCTATCTCTCCTCCTCTTCTATCTCTCTTCTCCTGCTCGTTTTTGCCACTCTCCGGCTTAAGAGATTCGAGGTTCGTAAGTCTCCGGCATCCAGGTTCTGGCTGACGGCTTGTGGCCTGGTTTTGGTTTGGCTCTCCCTTGCTCCTCAGATCTGGTTGACGTGGACGGCAGCGGGGTAATAAGGCGGAGGTTGAGTAGGTAGGGTTTTTTCCTTTTCTTCTTTTGCTGTTTCTTTCTGGCTCCACGGCTGGTTTCCCCATGCCAGTAGTTTCCCCTGGTCTGGTCTCCCCCATGCCGGTAGTTTCTCTGGTCTGGTCTCCCCTGATCTAGTGATTGGGTGGTGGTGGACTGGTGGGTTAATAATCTTAGGTTAGGGTTCTGTTGTTGTGGCTCTGTTTATCTTGTCTCACTGTGGCTCTGTTTTGCCGGCAATTTGTCAGCTCGTGGCCAGTGTTCGCCATGGCGGCGGGGCTCGCACTGGACGCATTGAGTTGCACATGACAGTGAGGACTATTCCATCACAGTTTGCTCGCCGGCGTTTTGTGCCCTTCTGACAGGGGCATGCCGGCGATTGACGTTCGTGGATAGCAAATCCACAGTTGGGATTTCCATCAGATTTTACTGTTATCTCTGATTTGGTTATGCGCCACCCTTAGGCAACTTGAGCATCTCCAATCTTGACCTATTTTAAGACCCAAATTTAAAATTTGGGCAAAACCCTAAAAAACCCATCTCCAATCATGACCCAAACCCTTCCCTATTTTTTGGGTTTTACCCATTTCTTTGCCCAAATCTGGGACAAAGCAAGCCTCTCCCCATTTTTTTCCCCATTTTCCAACAGCTACTTTCCCCTTTCCAACGGCTCTTTCTCCGGTAATAAAAGCCTTTCGTCCATGTTTGAACAAACTCCATTCAAGCTCCTTTGTTTTCATCTGAACTAACTCCATTCAAGGAAGAAAGTCTTTTATTACCCGCTCTTCTACATTCCCCTATCTCTTTAAATAGGCAGCTTTCAGAATCTCCTCATAAACTGGTACCCTTTTTTTTTCCGGTCAAACGGAAATTCCTATCTGGTATCAATTGTTTGAGGGAGATGAGGAGGGAAATGATCTCTCCAATAGAAATCTAGCAAGGGTTTGTCTTGGATAAAACAAAATTGACAAGGAAATTTGTTTGCAAAAAGGTAAAAAATGAGAGAGAAATAATATAGGAGGAGATGCGGGTGAAAAAAACAGGGAAACCAAAATGGAGGAAAATGTTCTCGAAAGCATAAAAAACAATATATTTGGGTAAGAGATCATTTTGCCATTGGAGTGAGCTTGACCCAAAATGGGTTTTTATCCAAAATTTGACCCAAATTTGGGTAAAAAATTGAGTCAGGGCTGGAGATCGGAGATAACAATCCGAATTTTATTGTTGGTATGGATAGAGTTTTGAGGCTCACATTTAAGATTTAAACATAAGTTCGTCTCTTTGTGTTTGTGTTTATTGGATATCGTTAGTCTATCATTCCTAATTCAATTTGTAAGTATACCCTAAACCAAAACCCCAAAAACTCAAAAAAACATGTACATAAATCACTGCACAAACATCTTTAAAAAAAAAAGAGAAATTATTCAATACTCTTAGGGCAAGGTTGAGCACAAATCTGGGGCACACATTGATGTGATGTCTAGACAATTGGGGTGAACCCCATACCAATGTGGTCCAGATTCATGCTTAATAGATCCCACATCGATGTGTGGTCCAGATTCGCGCTCAACTTGGCCCGACGGGCATTGAATATCTTCTCCTAAAAACACACAACAAACCCTATACCTTTCCGCTGCCGCAGCCAAACCCTCCAACATCGGCCCGGTCGTCGTCGTAGCGCCGCGCGTCGTTCTCGGCGTCTTCGAGCGGGAGCTGGACCTGGGCAAGCATGAGGTAATTGGGCTCGTTTTCGGAGGTGTGGGTCCCCAGGATCATCTTCTGGACGGAGTAGTCCTTCCCCGGGGGCTCGCCCCGGTCGGGGAGCCACTCCACGGTGAGCGACGGCCACTCGAGGGCGTGGGTTATGACCAGATCGTACAGGAAAGGGGTGTTCTTCTTCCAGATTTTGTACTCCTCGTTTATTAGCCTCTCCTCGATTTCTCCCCTCATTTCTTCGTCGTCCTTCCCCATTGATGAGAGAGCGACGCAGTCGGTGGAGACGGTGGTGGTGCTGGCGCCGCCGCCTCTGATGTCTCTCTCTCTCCGCGTAATTCAGTCTCTCTCTCTCTCCTAATCCCTGTGATGGAGGTTTTGGAGGGAACAAATTTTATGGGTAGCGGTTTTGGGGAGACAGAGAAGGAGGGTTTTTTTTCCAACGCGGGCACTTCAACTAAAATCCTCTCTCAACTCTTCGGTTTTCGCGTGTCATCCGAACCGAACCGAGCCCTACGTCCCAATCACTTGGAGTTGGCTTATGAATCTTGTTTTCCTCCATTGAGTTCTATCAAAGATCACTTGTTCATATAAAGCCATTATACTCATATTTTTTGCACGCTACAGTATCTAATATCAATTTTAGGGTCTACCTCTCCTCGTAACATTGCTACCTAAAGCTATTATATCTGCTCTTTTAATTTATTTTTTTGCACACCTCACCTTGATAATCGAAATTATGTCAATTATGTGATGAACAAACTCAATAACTAACCCGATTAACCGGAGGGTCTGAGGGAGGGTTTTCTTTATTCTTTTTCCTTTAGCATTTTCAAATTCAGTTACGAGCAATTATTTTGAAGGTAAAAGATTATGTTTTGATTGGAAAATAATCTTTCCGATAATTCGAGTTTTCTCACTATAATTTTTTTTGACCTTTCTCGACTCTTATATCTTTTTTAAATTACACTTTTGCCAATAAATACTGCCCCTTGTTATTGAGTTTCTTATTTTTTCACTATCAAATTTTCTATAAAAAAAAAAAAAAACTCTCTTAAATCTTTTTTAACCTCAGCAATAATTTTATATTCCAGAAACATCTTCTTTTTTTTCTACTTATAATGGTGATGGACAATTTTGATTTGCTTCTCAATCCTTTGAACTCATACACAATGCGTGGATAATTCGTTGGCAAGTGGTAAGGCTTAAAAAAATATAGATGACAATTTTTTTATGGTCAAAGATTTTAGTGGAGGCTGGCTCAACACTAGTACTGATGATGTGCAAGGGAATGACCAGAATAGAGCTCAAGATTAGAAACAAATTGGCATAAACGTAATATCCAAAAGAAAGTGGGTCAATTTGTTCATAAATTGTTAATGAGATAAAATAATCAAATAATCAAATTTGTGAAGTCCGCTGGGGTTCACACATGATGACTCTCCCTTCAAATTTGTAGAAAGATAGCAAAGTACTACAATTTTGATGATAATTTTTGTTATCTCAGCTGAAAATGTTATTAGAACCTTTTTTTAACCTTAACCCCAACGTTACAGGCCCGTTCGGATAAATAAGCCACAGTGGCTTATTTTTTGTCCTTATTCAAATTTTTTTCGTATCACTTGGCTTATTGTCATTTTTTTGGAGATTATTGCATCCTCACGACAAGAGGAATCTAAAAAGTAAAAAATTTTGACCGAAATCTAATTTTTTTTGAATAAAGACGAAAAAATTGGCTTATTGATCTACTTTCGTCTTTATTCAAAAAAAATTGGATTTCGGTCAAAATTTTTTACTTTTTAGATTCCTCTTGTCATGAGGATGCAATAATCCCCAAAAAAATGACAATAAGCCAAGTGATATGAAAAAAATTTGAATAAAGACAAAAAATAAGCCATTTTGGCTTATTTATCCGAACACCCCCGTAATCAATCATAAGTATCAAACTTCTCTCCGTAGGATTTGAATCCGCAACATAGCGCTGCAGTTTCACTAGGCTAATTGCCCTAGTTACCAAATGGGCTTTTTCGAGGAAAAATATCTTTAAGACATATCACAAACAACTAAATTTGCGAGATCGAAAATTAAAAGCAAGAGCGCAATCCAAAATTTTTGAACGAAAGCGCAAGATACATGAAAGATATACGTGAAATTATTCATAAAGACACATGAATAGTACAGATTCAGTAAAGTGAAAATCTAGACCGTTCATGTTTCTTTCACGTATCCTACTGTACTTTCCAGTTCCCTTTTACCAAAAATCGAAAATGCAGTAGTGCAACAGGCGGGAAAATTTTCGACAGCCAGAGAGAGAGAGAGAGCGCTCAAATCTCCTGAAATGAGGCCAACGGGAGCCGGCCGCCGCCGTCCAACAGACTCCACACAAGACCGCAAACCACCGCCCACCCCCACCGCCGCCGACCCATGGCAGTTCTCCACCAACCACCGCGACTCCGACGCCAGCTTCTGCAGCAGCCGCCCCTCCAACGCCTCCCTCTCCAACCGCCTCTCCACCGTCCCCATCACCGACAAGGCCTCCGCCATCCGCGCCATCAACAACTACCTCTCCTCTCACTCCTCCCAATTCTCCCTCAAACCCCCCCTCCCCTCCGCCAAGGACATCACCGAAACCCTAAAATTTATCCTGACTCGTTTGGAATTTCCTCCCGTCAAACTCGAAGACGACCTTTACGTAGTCCTTAAGCAGCTCAATTGCCCCATCAAACTCAACAAGTCCGCCCTTAAAGCCCCCGGGACCCCTCACGGGTGGCCGAGTCTTCTCGCGGTGATTCAGTGGTTACTCCAGATTGCTATGTATAACGATCACTTGAACGAGTCGTCCCAAGTGCAGTCGATTTTCGATGATAACAGTATGTTTGTTTATGCTATGAATAGTTACTTGCATTTTATTAGGGGTGATGATGATAGTGAGGAGATGCTGGATAGGGAGTTCATGGAGAAGTTGCAGCACGAGAAGGACTCGATGGAGGAGGGGGTGAACGCGGTGGAGGAGAGCGTTAGGGTTTTGGAGGAGAAGTTGGAGGTTTTGAAGACGGAGCCGTCGGCTGTTGAGGTGATTGAGAAGAGGAAGGGGTTGTTGGAAGAGGATGTGAGGAAGTTCCACGCGCTGATCGAGAGTTTGAACGGGCAGATAGGGACGCTGGAGAAGGCGTTGGAGGAGAAAGAGAAAGAGTTGGGGGCTAAGGCTGGGGAGAGCACGAGGATTTGTGAGGAGAACAAGGAGTTGAGGAAGAGGGTTGAGGCGCAGGGGATTAATTCGAGGGATGCGGAGAGGATGAAGAGGGAGTTGCAGGCGGTGGAGAGGGATATAGGGGATTCCGAGGTGGCAAGGAGCAAGTGGGAGGAGAAATCTTGGGAGATTGATGCTACGATAGGGCATAAGTTTGAGGAACTTGAGGCCCTTTCGATTGAGTGCAACCAAGCAATCAAGAGGTTTTTGTTCTGTCATATACTCTCTGGTGCTTAAGTTCATTATGGTTTTGAGTATTACTCTACTATTATTCTTGGAGTACATTATGTCTAGTTAATGTTACTTAACACAAAACACGACATCGTTGCCGGTGTTTGAAGTATCTTTTCAAACTATTGCTGGCATTTTGTGGTCTATTATTAGACATTGATGTTCCAATTCTGTTATTTTCTGATATGTCACCATGGGGCTAGCTATGTGAATGACGCTGAATTAGTGATTCTGGGAAAGAAGGTTAGTTGTTGTTCTAGCAAGTTAGACCAACCAGGTCCGGAATAGAAGTCATGTCCACATAGTATAGATGCTGACTGTGTTAAAAGTTCTGCTAATACACATCTGTCTAAAGAATATGCGTGGCATTTTCCGTTTCTTATTTACCTAGAATGAAATACGGAGTAACCAAGTGCTAAGATGGCATTCACTTGTGTTTCTATCACCAGGACTGTGTTGTATGCAATTATGCAGCTTTTGTAAATTTCCGAACCTTTAGGTTATAATGAACCAATGAATATCCAAGGTCAATTAAATTTGTACCCCTTTCTACCTTCACTTGCTTTTGGTAGCCTACTTTGGAGCAAAAACTAGGATTACCATTTCCTTCATACGTGTTTGCAAATGTTATGTAAGTTCCTCAATTTGTTAACTATTGTCTATTGTAGACAACCTGTGGCAGAGGCTTCACTTAACACCTTAGATAGGCAATGTGTTCTTTTATCATGTCCTTTTGTCTTCCAGTGATGTTTGACAGTTTCACGGAATCTCACCAAGTACAATTCTTAAAGCCTGACAAGATGGTTTCTCATTGAGTCTTTCCAGGTTAAAGCTTGGAAATGATTTCCAGTACAAGTTGACTGCCAAAGGATCCACACCTGCTGAGGTGCTGGGGATGGACTACAAATCAACACTAAAGCCTGCACTTGCCTCATTTGATGATGACATTAAGAAAAGCTCAATGGGAAAGTGGGAGGAGTTGATATCTCTTCAGCAACAATCACTTGAAATGGCTGCTAAGATTGAGGCAAAAAGAAACCGTATTGCAGCACTTCAGTCTTGCATTGATGATGTAAGTGGAAGGCTAGTGGCTCTTCCCGTAGATACACGACAGATTTGTTGAATCTGTAACACACATACTGATTGCTATAGTAATTAGTGCACTTATGCAGACCTCTCAACACTCATGAGTCATGCATCCACCAACGCTCCTTCTAGAAATACTTGTAAGCTTTATGGGAGTATTATTGTTTTGTAATATTTTTGAGGACACAAGCCTTTTTGAGGCACTTTGAGCTAACCAGCTAAGTTTTATCTTGGCTTAACCTGTTTACAACTTTACGTACTTGGGCAAAATTCGCTTTTGATGTTTATTATGGATTTCCTTTACTTTCTAGAAGCAAAAAGATCATTCAGGCACCACTCATATGTATCTTAAGGACGCTGCCAATATGTGCATGCACTCACAATCACAGAGAGATACCCTTGTGGATCTTAGGAGAAGCAAGGAAGATCCTGGTCCTAATAAACTAAACCTTTCTTCTCTATTTGTGCATACATGGATTTGGAACTCTACAAATTCCCTCCTTTATTTGGCATGTGACAAGACAAGCAACTGAGCTGTTCAAGTCACAGAACTATTCTTCATTCTTGTTTTTGGATCTCTCTCCAGATGTTAAGCATGAAGCCCTGGTTGCACTCGTTGACTGTCCTGTTTCAATTTTGTCCTAATATTTACACTGGATTGCTATAGTAATAGCTTCTGTTAGGAATGCTTGAGGTTGATCCTTCTTTCCACTGGTGATCAACTTGTCTAGGTCGAAGCTCAATTGAACTTGGTGCAAAGGGAAACACAAGAATATACTTCCCGATGTGTGGCAGAAGCTCAAAAGATGGCAGATACTATTGAAGCAGACACTCACAAATTGGAAATAGTTGAAAGGGAAGTAGCAGAGTTTCTGAAGGTATGGCCTTGTTTATTTTTATAATTCAAGTGGAAGTGGGCTTTTCAAAGCATAGAATGCTGTTGTAAGAGCAATATACCCCTAAAGTATAGTTTCCCCTACCTCCCACTTCCTTGTAGTATTAATCTCTTCTCTGGTTATTAATTTTACCTGTTTTTAGTTTAAAATTCTGGTTCATTTCTCATTAACTTTCTTTTTCCCTTCTGTTGTGCGAAGAATTCCAAACTGAAGTTGCAGGAAGCAATCATACAAGAAGAAGAACAAACTCAGATGTGTGCTCGCGAACTCTTGGCGCTGGTCGATTCAGTTGCAGAATATAAAGAGTATATGGCATCGAAAATTTCAGAGATGAACTGTTCTCTCTCCGAAACAGTTGGTTCTGTGTCAGATTTGCACAAGGGTTCCTTGACAGCAAAGATTGGTAGCATTTTAACACAAGCCTCGGATGCATAGTCTCACCAATGGGTAGATAAAAAATCTGTAACATTATCCCTTTTGCCTTGCTTAAGTGACTGCCAATAATTTCTTACCAATCCAAACTGTATTTTCTTTAGCTTGTTTACTGGTAGTTGCTTGGTGCTTTTGGCTATTTGTAAAAACCGAAGATTGGGTCGTCAATGTGTGTGTTCTGATATTTTTCATCTGTCAAGTAAGCTATTTATTTGTCACAGTTCGGTTTCTCTAGACCCTTGGCCATTTTCCCTGATCTGGAAACATGAAAAAGCAACTGGATGATTTCCCTTGTGATCATCTTGAACTCGTCATAAAGACTGGAGCAAATTTGAAGCTGGGTAATTTGGCAATTGACTGCCAACACATATCGTTGAAAATCTATACTTTTTTTTTTTCTTTTGAATTCCCACATTACGGCCTACATAAATCTTAATTCAGCTAGTTAATGATCAATCTTCTGTGGAGGAAAAAGAAAATTCGTGAGCTTTACGAGATAAAGTCTGCAAATTGATTTGAGCTCGGAATTCATCAGGTTTTGCTAACCATTTTTACGCAACCACTAGCAGGAGGATAAGATTAGGAATTGCCTCCCATGTTTTCTTCCAGTGTCCTGTGGACCAAATGGCCTTGATCAAGTTCGAAAGTTCCCTTTTCCCTGTTTCCTTGATAAAGATTGTAATTGAACAGAAGTACTCTTTTTGTGGGAATCATAAACAGCATTACTATTAATAGAAAACCACTATTCAAAGAGAAGAAAATCTAGATCAAAAAAGACGCATTTCCAAAAACAATTTGGAAAAAGAGGCTCAGCTGAACCTTTTGACTTCCATAAATAGCTTTCCGAAAAGTTTATGTGCGATGCAAGCATCACTATTCACTAGTCAAGAGCGAATGTAATTTTTTTTTTTTTTTGACAAGTCAAAATTAGCGAATGTAATTGTTTCCTAATAAACCAGTATCAAAAAACACAAGAACCATCACTAAAATGAGTCATGAAGACAGTAAAAAATGAGTGTGAAAACTTCAGCAGCCTCGTTCATCTCTCCCTGTAAAATCGAGAACAGCGGTGAGGTGAGTCGTATACGGGATAGAGGTGACCCCTAAATGTGTAACTTTAGGAAGAAAGGAAGTACGATGATCAACAAATATAAAATTGAGAACTTACTTCCTGGAATAAATTACTACTGCCATGTTTCATATTGCTCAGAGCAATCCTTAAAGAGGTAGAAGAAACAACATTTCTTTGCCCATTTGCAGATTTCACACTCATGCCATTCAAAATCATATGTAACGTGCGCACAACGCAGGGATCTCCAACGTGCACATGATCGTTTTAATCTCATTAAGGGAAAGATAGAACACTGATTCATTCTTTCCCTTTCTTTTACTACACCAATGTCGTTTTAGGAATTGGAAGATTCTTGAAACTCCTAGAATCAACTTTCCCCAATCCTTTCATACTTAATCTCGCAATCCGCTTGATACAACAATCATTGCAGTGAAAGCTACTCCAGAGCGTGTATGCGAGCGTGAAAAGCGTCTTTGAATCACGTTACAAACTACTCAAATCCGCGAGAACGGAGGGGATTGAAAGTGCGAGTATTAAAAGAGCACATGACATTTTGGAAGGACTATAGTGAAAGAGAATAAAATAAGGCTGCAAGATTCTTGCTACTTTAATTTTGCTCCTTTCATTTCTAGAGTGGCGGTGAAAGTATAAGTGTGAATAAGTGTGAAGTGATGTGCGTGGAAGAAAAAGTAGTAAAAATATTATGATTATGTTTTAATGTATGTGGTAAAGTTATTAGTACGTTTGAAGAACATGTGTGTTATGAAGTATGATGTAAACAATGACGTTGGCAAGGATTCCCCTCCTTATTTTCCTATAAAAGGAGGGCTCCTCCTCATTGTAAAGTCAAGTTAGTGTGTTCTCAATAATATATCAATTTGTTGTGTTCTCTCTATTGCTCTCTCTTCATCCTAGCTTTAAACCCTATACGCACTTAAAACTAAACCCTAGAACGCTGCGTATTTGCAAAAGAAAGACTGCAAATGCAGTTGACCTCCTGTCCTCCATGGCATTATATAGGTCTTGATATGTCGAAAATGTTAGAATTGTGGCTCATATGTTAAGTATGAAAAGATACTAAGGAGCTCTAGAAAGAATGTCCCGTAATATGATATGGTATAGTACAAGAGTATATTTTTGGGATACAGGCCAAACCTAGTTAAGGTTAGATTAGAATAGGTATAAATACTCTATGTTGTAAACCCTATTCCATATTGTAATAATAAAGAACAGCAGCCGCTCTCGCATCCTATTCCATACTGTGATAATAAAGAACAGCAGCCGCTCTTGCTCTCATGGACGTATCCGATTTTGAGGAACCACATATATCTATGTTGGTTTTTTTACTGTTTATACTCGTATATCGTGCGTGTGTTTGTACTCGTATATCGTGCGTGTGTGTCGATCCTAACACGAAATATGGATATATATGTGGGCTTAATTTGTGGAATTTGATTGAGGGAAGAGATAGTTCCATAAAAACACGATATGATTAGATAATTTTGATTTGATTTCTCTTTTCAAATCTCTCCGCCCCGCCCCACCCACCCCCCCCCCCCCCCCCCCCCCCCGCTGTGTATATGTATTAAGTATCATATAGTAGTGGAGTTGGAATTTTTTAAGACCTGTTTTTTTATTTTAAATTTATTTTGAGTTTTTATGGGAGAGAAAAATGAAGAGAAAAATATTTGAAAAATTAGAAGAGAGAGAATAAACATGGGTTTTACAAAAACTAAAGATGAAAACATAAGTTAGTATAGTATGATCTAAACTTAAGAAAAACTAAAAAAAAAAAAATACTAACTATTATTTGAGAAATTCTTAATCGCACTGTTCGCACACAATATACTGGAACAATCGAACTCATTGAGAAAATACACCTCCAGTTGTGCTGCTCAATAATATGTACAATCACACACTCATGATTCCCACATCCTTTACGCCAATACAAGGTAATTATGAGATTGTGCGCGAGCGTGTACGGTTACACAGACACAGACCACAAATATTACACTGTAACGATCAATATTCAAGACCTGTCCACCATAAGCTTAGACAAAATCAACTCCTCTGCGAGAACAAGAAGATGTGTGTTTCCTTGTAGATGATCCCTGCATAGTAAATTAGACTTAGAACTGTATAACAAATTACAACCACCGACGGAGCCAAATTCAATCAATGGAATAGCCATGTCGATGTCACAAAGGATATGTCAAGAAACTAGCTTCAGGAGTGAAATAATGGACTGTGTAGGCTGAGTTAACGGGGATGCATGAAACTGATAGGTGATGCCTTTTAGGAACTACTGCGCCCAATAAGTATCACTACCAATTCCCAATTCTCCCCAACGCGCACACTCAGATAGAAGAAAACAAATTCACGCATTAAAATGCTTCTATAGTTCCAAGATACTGAACTTTCAAGTCATGAATGTTGAATCTCGCTCTTCCAACCTTTGATCCAACAAATCAGATGAAGTATAATATCTCCATCTGCCACCTCATTCCAACTGCGATGGTGCTAAGGTAAATGATGCCGAACACTAGGAAACGTACTCAAAATAAGAAACGCCATATACCTTGATATCACGACCAAAAGTCAGTCAAAGTTTCAAGCCCTTGTGCCATTACGGTACGGAGATGGGGGCACCGATGAACTTGACAGTCGTCTCTTTACAAAGGGATGGTCCAATAGTTGAGCAGCAGTAGGCCGATCATCTGGGATAACTTGCAAGCATTTGTAGATAAAATCTTGGGCATCAACTGATAAGGAACTAGGAATAAGAGGAAGTTCACCCTTGCCAATCCGAAATAATGCTTGCATCTGCCATCGAAAAGAAGATACATCCTTAGTACCACAACCAACATCAGAGATCCAAACTACCAATTTTAAGTCCAAACTATGATGCCTTTTCTGTATTTTCCTGTGATTTATCGGTATCGACCTCAAATCAACGAGATATATTAATCAGATTTCAGATTTATAGTTAAAGACGACTTATCTATCTTATTGAACCAATCAAAACATATTGCACCCATCACGTTCCAATCACAATTAATGCCACACCCAAAAATCCAGACAGCTTTTCAAGAAATTCACCTTTTGATTTCCTACATTAGAGACTCAAACCACTTCTTGGCCAACCATTTTAATTTACGTCACTAATTTAGATGTACGGCAAACTAAAAGTATTACATCATGTGGTAATGAAGTTAGATAAAAGCAAATAAATGGTGAATTCCATACAAATTTCATCGTACCACTTCCAAGTGAGAATAAGGAATTTTGCAGGTTAACATTTCTAACACTGTGCATCCAAGACTCCATATATCAGCTGCAAGCCCATATCCCTGGTTCTTCATATTAACAACCTGACAATACATAGCTTATCGAATTATTGAACACCAAACGGATGCAAGGATGCAGGAATGATTGTAACCCTCATCATGCCCATGTCAAAGTAACATTCCTCAAGAAAATAATAGAATACGTAAATAACTGCACCGCCATATTCTGAAAGCAAAGAAACATATGATTGGAAAAACAGACTTGACAACAATCTCAAGAATATCAATTTGTACTGTTGGTGTGCAAAATTGATAACGTAACCGAAAGATTTAGGCATCCAAGCTTAAATGGGGCTGGAAAGAAGATAAAGTTGATTGATATGAACTTGTCAAAAAAAAAAGTTGATTGATATGTGACTAATCAAAACTTATCCAGATAACCTCTCATAGTCTTCCTTTGATTTCATTTCAGTAGGACTTTGTAAGACAAAATATAGTGCTATCATTTTATTATGTACAACAGCCTTAAATTAACTTCACGAGAAGAATACAAAACTAAAAACTGATGACATGTAGAATAACTCTCTCTCTCTCTCTCTCTCTCTCTCTCTCTCTCTCTCTCTCTCTCTCTCTCTCTCTTCATACATATAAGATATGTATGTAATTATATATCTATTCATTTTCTCCTCCTCTGCTCTTTATCTTCTCTGCGTCTATGTTTATCCTTCCTTCTATTATCTATTCTCACACATCTTCCTAGTCTGCTTCTTTTCCGTGTCTCACATCTTATACTTCTCTGTTCTCTTCATATATAAGTATCCTCTTTTTCAGCTCGTCTTTGCTCCGGTATCTCTCTTTTTTCTTCAATCCTTTTCGCCTTTATAAGACGAGAATGGTTCAACAAGTGTTATTTGCCTGGGGAGGGGTATATAAATACCATTTTACAATCAATGTATTATGCTTGTCACGTGTAGAAAACACAGCTTCTCTGGCCAGCTACTAGACAAAAATTCTAATGATATTTGTACCAGTACTCATCTCTCCCATACTAAATTCTGCTAACCATGCAACTTTAACCCATTTACTTCAAAGGCCATTTCCAAATGCTGGTCCCTATAGTTGAGGGTAGTGGGAGGGGTGAACTGAACTCAAACCTGACCCCTATTATGGACAAAGTAGCTTCTGTCAGACTTGAATCCGAGCTCCCATGCTTGCAGCCTGAGTATTTCACCAACCTCTGAGCTGTGGTCCGTTACACGCTTGAATACCAGAGGTAAAGGTTCTGAAAACTAGAGGATACTGGAAAAAAAGAGCAATAGTTGTATGATGAGATATTGTGCATACCGATGCTCTGGACTATTAATGAAAGAAGCATGGTAATGTGCACATACATTGATTTGGGTCTCTAGTCGTGCCCTCTCTGATGCCATTTGGCTTTGATTTGGGGGCATGGTTTTACAACAAAACGTCCTTGTAGCTCCTCGGTTCTTGGAGGTTTAGGGGGGGCACTGTTTTAGTGGTATTCTGAGAGCAGCCACTTTGTGCATATATTGCCAAAGGTTAGGTCTGTCTCCAATCATCCCCCGCCCATACCCCCAATGATAGGGGACTAGATGGGTTATGTTATGTTGTTGTTGTTGTTGTAGTTGTCTGACGAGGTTTAAACCAAGCTTATCATGCCTGAGTACATAGGCAAGGCTTCTTTCCATAACAGCCCTAACGAATTCATCTGATTACTTGATAATCAGAATATCCCACAACAGTTGATGAACTCGAGTTGTCACCCTAACAGCTACAACTATCAACGCGAAGATGCCATATTAGGCTTTTCTACCCGGGTGTCATACTTCAAACCAATATTTAATATCGATTATATCAGTTCTTTTGAGGCTGCATTTCCTTCATGCAAAATGAGGGCTAGACACTATTTGCAAGGATGATGAATAAGAATTTAGAAAATTCTACAAGAAGTGATGTATAAAAATTAGCATTGACCAGACTACCTAGTACCCACATAAACTTGAAGAATTAAATTTCTAGAGTCAACATTGTGTTTTTGGCAACTAATATCAACATTATTTAACTATTTTTGTACAGTAATGGCACTTCTAAGCCAGTATAGTTAAACCCCACAAATAAGCCATAGACCTCAGAAAAATTAGAGGCAAACCTCTGGCGCCATCCAGAAAGCAGTCCCTTTGGATGATTTTATGTCATTTAGTTTGGTAGCCTGGTGAATACACAAGATAATAATTATGTATTTCAAACTCTAAAAGCCATAAGAGGGAAAAAAGACCATGTTCAACTGAAAGAAATAACCTTTGCCAATCCAAAATCTGCAAGTTTTACAGATCCACTTGCATCCACCAATATGTTAGCACACTTGATATCCCTTACAGATGAGAAAGAAAGACAAATCTTAGAACAAAGGGAAGCCACAATTACACACTATGACACGTGATTATATTTTGAGCTTCAAAAAGAAAAAGAAAAAATGTTGATCCAACAGAATCTCCCACTCCCAGTTGCCAATATTTCCCCACCTATGGCATCATGCAATCATGCATAAATACTTCAACAGTAAGTCAATTTCCAACATTCTGGCTTCCCCGAGATTGCAAAACCACAGCACAGGAAAGACAATAACATCTTTCTGGCACTCGATACCCTTTAACAGAACTAAATTCCAAATAAACATCTCGAACAGGAAAGACCATATACGTAGAAGGAAGAAGACCATTTCTAAAAAAAAGACCAAAACCCATTAGAACTACTAAAAAAGACCATTTCTATCACCTGTGAACCACATTACGGCAATGAAGATAATTCAAGCCATTCAAAATCTGTCTTGTGTACGCTGAGACTTGGGAATCCCGTAGCTGATACTTTTGGTAGAGATTTGCAAGCGAACCTTTGGTTACAAGTTCTAGAAAGATGTAGAGTTTGCTATCATCCTGCAAAGATCATTTACACATTCCAAAAGAAGAAAAACAACGACATTGTCTCCAATCTTGATAACTTAGTAAGAGAATCAGAACACATATAACCAAAGTAGAATAGGATATTTTAGTCATTTACCAACCAAAAAAAGTGATGACATAACAATGTCTATATTGTTGTATTGCCTTTGCACACAAGACATAGTCACGCAAGAGGGTGGCAGTGTTAGAAACTTGGAAATATTGGTGGACCCCTTTTCAACACTTTGAACTTATAAGATAAATGGTGATCTGACATAATCTTGGTACATTTACTCTTCAATTTGTTGTCTAGCCAATTGGAACCAGAGGCATTGCTAAGGTAATGTGAATGTTCTTTATTATGCTTGAGAGTATTGGTTCAAAGTTTGGGGTTGCGGGTGGAAAAATAGCCAACCCACCAAGTGCAGGTAGGTTACAAATTTATCCCCTTACCCTGCTAAACCAACCCGTGCACATCCCTATTTGGGGATAACCACATGTCAAATAACACATTTTGGCGCTTCCTACACGCAATTGGCATGGAGAACATCGAAACAACACATAAGCACTTCTTTTGTACTGTGGTTCAACCAGGACAAAAGCAAAAGTAGGCATCAGTAGGTTTGTACCAAAAAAAATGTTCCTCACACTAGGATTGTGGATGGCCATATATTTGTGGGACATATTGGCTGGGGAAAATAACTCAAGATTAAGTCATAACATGTTCATAGACTTTTGCCGGAGTTGCAGCTTCCTGTTTCAATACAAGAATGTCGGCATGGAAAAGAACATCAGATTTCAGCAACAAAAGCATTTTTAAGTGCGCAATCAATGAAAAGGTTGGTAAGACGAAGTTGATATCCCACAACAATAGAAAGCAAAGAGGAATAGGAGGAATCAAACCCATTCAAAAGATAGAAAGCATACCTTGTCGGTACCAAGATATTGAACTATGTTCTCATGTTCGAACTGGCTTAAGAGGGAAATCTCCTGAATCAATTAGCAACAGATCAGAAAAAAGGATGCCATGCAACCAAATTTAGCAATGAACTGTATATAAGGATTACTGGACCATGAGAAATTTCCTTTACCTGTTCAAGTTGAAAAATGCTTTGCTTTCCCTGGCTTCCTTGATCAAGCAAAGACACCTCCTTCACAGCAAAGAAAAACCCTCCGCTGCAGAAAACATAAACTGCACAATGAGGACAGAAACAAAGCTAGGTGGGGCATGCACGGAAAAGAATGTGGTCTGCTAAACGACAGAAAAACAGAAGACGAGTAAGAAGAGCTCCACTAGAAGAATACGTAGATGATAAAGAGATAAAAAAAAAATGTTTATATATAAAAAGCCGCAACCATTCGCCGCGATAAAGGTGACCGGAAAAAACAGCAGTGATATTAAAAAGTGCATGCCATTCTGTGGGCTTCAAAATTCTTCCTTCAAAACTAAAAGGAGCCCAACCTAGAACATGAAGAAATCACTAATTATGCACAACAACCAGAAACGCCAATAGTTACTTGCATTTTGACAACCTAACCAATAACATCGGCATAGAGCAGTTTACAACGAAACCTTCAAGGTCCAAACTGCGCATTCATCAGTCCTTGGTAAAAGCGCTACCCCACTAGCACTTGCACTTTGATGATTCACAGCATCAAATTTAGAAAAACCCGAATCACGTCACGATATGATCCCCATGCATGTTACCTCAGCTTCTCGATACAGACCCATCCATCAATATTCAAAACTCGGGGTGTTAGCTTCAGACAAACTCCGATCCATTCCTACTGACAAACAATTAAGTTTTCAGGATAATTGGTGTTCTAGCATAGTGTTAAAGCTGGATTTAAGTATTGTTAACCATTACTCCGATCAATGTGCATTTTGTTATGCGTGTATCCTTGCACCTTGAGTATTTTGTCTCTCTATGTGCGAGGCAGGTCATAAGTGACGGGAGTGTTACCTTGACATGCATTGCAGGTTAGAGTAGCCATTATCTAACAGCCTTACTTCAGGCACCAACCGTGATATAACTTTACCAAAAAATCTTAAAACAGTCCAACTATGACGAAGCAAAGACTGGCCATGCACTTCCAACACTTAAATAGTTATGCAACACTAGCTTAGAAAGCTAACGAAAATATCTCTTGTTCTTATGGAAATGAAATTTGAGCAGAGTTTCCACCTTAGTTGCAGGAACCTTCAACTATGTCCACGTTTCTTCGACGGAAAAGCGTTTCCGCCTTCCCGTCGAAGGAAACTCCAAGAAACTCGTCCCAATGACGACGGGAACTCGTTCCTTACCTGTACGGGACCTTACACCCAAAAAACGGTTAAGAGACTTACCATTCAAGCTGCAATTGGTACCTTTAGAGTTATTTTGTTCTTGTTGGTGTGCACATCTGATATTAACCTTCTAGAGTCATACTAATGCCTTTAACTTTTATGCCTACTTAATATGCACAAGAGCTCTATTGTGTAATCATGTGCTACAATTAAAATGTTGAAATATAACTAGAAACTTATAATTTTAATAGTAATATTTTATGTTGTAGAATAATATTTTTATATTGACATTTAACAATATAAAATTCTAAAATATATTTATAATTTTAATAATTTTTCCTAACCGCTCCCAATGGCGCTCCCACACTTCTATGATCATCCGCTCCCCCGTCCCTGCCCCCGCTCCCGCTTCGTGTAACTAAGGTTTCCACTCATGACTTTGCAGCATTGTGGCACTGAATAGCCCATAGAAATGGAGAAAATGCAACGGTCCACAGGATTCTGAGGTTCTGTATCTTCCGATATCAAATCCAAGCGACCAACTTTTTCAAGTTATTAAAATACAAGGACAAACCTTCCCAAGCTAAAGTTTAACCTACCAAAAAGAAACCAACCCAATAAAGGTTGAGAGGCATCAAAATCAACAAGTGAACGCTCTCATCATTGTCGGTAACTGAAACGTTTGCAAACACCTATAGTATTCATGGAACCCAGAATTCCAGTTTTTTTTTTTTTTTTTGGTAAATTGCTTCATTGACAACCAACCAAAAAACAGGATCTAAGGGGCATACCCCATAACCAACAAACTCAAGCCAAAAGGGAGAGACAAAGCACAACACTCTAGCAGAGAAACTAACCCTGAGCCAAATGAGCACCAATACAGTGGGCCTAAACAAAGACTGGGATCAACACAAGGATTAGCTATTTAGCTTCTTTCTAACAGTGTCCCTTAGCACTATATTCCCAGCTCAGCCTATTGCAGTTTGAAAGTAATCCCTTGCGGCTATTGAGAATGCTAAGGTCTATGTATAAGGTGGATATGGGTCCTGCCTAAGCGCTTGTGGTTTCTCTTTTTTTAAGCTTAACTGGGTGACGTGAATTGCCGAAAGATGACCAGTTGTAGTGGTTTGAAACCCGAGTTGGGCCCTCAAGGGTTGATCGCATCATACAACGAATTGTTTTCCCCAACCAATAGTAAGGGTCAGAGGTTTTTCTATTTCTAAAGATCACAAAGAAGGTTCCTGGAATCTTATTTTGTTGGCTTAGCATTCAACAAACTGGTAGACTTATTAATGAATTCTTTGAGCCAGCTTTGTTATTCCTACTGATTCTAGCCAGTCCAGCAGGAGCTTCATATGGGGGTTTAGATCCAGTCGATACAAATAGGTGTGTCTTCCCTCACCCACCGGTAGAGTGCTGGTAGTGTGGATTTAGCAATTCCTACCCTTTTCAATCAGAGAAAGAAAGCCTTCGGATATCTATCCTTACCCTACCAACAGGAACAAAAAAGAACCCAGCCACAAGAAGACAGGCATAGTGGTGGGGCAATGGTACCAGATGTTAAGGAGAGAGAACTGAGTTGGTCTCAATGAGAGCCCAGGCAAGGTTGCTTAAAGCCGGCCGACCGATAGGCGAAAGAGAATCAACTAGTTTAGTTCTGATCTGAGTAGGCCCATAATAGGGAAAATCCTACCCCTGTTTTCAGATCTACAACGATCCCATCTTGAGACCAAGAATCCTACGTCAATTTACTAAACTTAGGGAAGTGTACGACGACATTCGGACAAAAAAGTGGCACAGCAAGGGACCTTCACTTTGGATTACTCCAGCTTAGATTACACAGTCAAGAACTTGTTCTGCTGAAGAAATTGTTGCTTCAAATGCCGAAGCCAATTCCCTATCGTTTCTGTCAATTATGGCATATGAAACAACTTATGCACAACCACATACTAAAGATAGTTACTTGTGTTCACATATAGCAGTTCTCCTATATCTCCTTTCCCTCAACTTCTATAAGCTGTGCCAATTACCTCTTTCCTTAATAGCAGCTGTGAGGATATTTTGAAATTTAAAGAGAGTAATCCACATATTTCCTATTCATACTCACATAATCACACGGTATCCACATATTGGTCAACACTCAAACCTCGAATATAATGATCCTGAGCATTTGGTTGTCGCGTTGAAATACTTGGTAATTTCCATATGGTCATGTCAACTAAAATGCAAAGGATGTGGTCAAGATGTAATTAACCTGCTAAATAACAGAATTGTGTGTGTATCATCAGTCGAAACACAAGATAAATGCAGCAGTTTTACTCCAGTATGCATTGTGTCAATCATTTTTACTGATAACTCATGATGATCATGAAAATTACTTGCTTCTGATGCTCCAACCAAATCATGCTTCAAAAGGTACTTAGAAGGGGTAATGCACGCCAATTTCAGTGTATGAAGCCAACAGCAAGTTCTAATAAATACAGAGTCAATTTTCCTGTTAATTGCTGATTGTCGTAGTAACTTGCATAAATTTCCACCACCTGTTGTCCAATTCCAAGAAAAACAGAAACGGCAAGACCTCCATCTCATGAATAACGTTAACCAATCACAATACATTGTGACAGAATTGACACAAAAGAATCTAATTCAAAGAACAACGATAGAGCATGTTTTTAAACAAACTGTTATCCATTATAACCAGGTCTAGAGGGGGGAATACTTACTCGGTGAAGCCTTCATACACTGTTCCAAAAGACCCTCTCCCAAGAAAGTCGCCCTTCTGCCAACACTTGATGCTGCGCTCAAACTCCCCATTAGGAGAAATAGAATTCAAAGGTTCCCTAGTCATCGCATTAGAGGATACCTCATCCTTACCATCATTTGATGTATCCGGACAAGATTCCAAACTAACACTATCATCTCTTACCAACACCCTATCGATATCTAATTCGCCCACAATTTCGCCATCAACTCCCTCGACGTCTTCTTCAATTCCCCTATCCTCTTCTTTCGACATTACGCTAGTCGTAATCCCTAACCCTTCTGTTGAACACAACTCCTCGTCGTCTTGAGGTCCAAAAGACCTCAACAAATCCCAAGTTGAGCTAACATGGTCCACTACAGGTTGCGTAATTGCCGGCGGAGGAACAAGTAATGGCGGCCGATCACCCTTGATTCCACATCCACCTACCCTACTGCATCTCACACTAACCCGAGACTCGTTGTCATCATGTCTAACTTCATCAATCTTTCTAACCCTAGCTTGTACCTCTGCTGGATTTTTTAAACCATTCTTTAACCGAGAACACTTGTCTCCAACTCGAATCTGAGCTTGAAAAGCATCTGATAAAGCATCTTCAACGAATCCACTAACACCGAGTCTCTCCAAATTATGACTAGTACCACCAGAACTAGGGCTAAGCAAATGGCAAGAGCGAGACTTACGAGCCTCCCAATCCGCAGCCGGAATAGCGAAATCGTCGGGTCCAGAAAGCCCCAAGAAGGTGCAAATTCGATCGAACTCGCCGTCGGTTCCTCGGATGCGGAGACTACCCCGGTCTAGGTCGTCGAGCGATTTCGCCCGGAATTGAGGCGGAGGCCATTCGCACGCGTAACAGGACGGCTCGTAGTCTACGTTCTTGATCGCGTTTCGTCTTTCGAGCCTTCGCTTCTGCTGCTGCTGCTTCCGGTTAGAGCTCATCTCTCTCTCTCTCTCTCTCTTAAACTGTCACCATACTGGAAGAAATTCCTCCCTCTCTCTCTCTCTCTCTCTCTCTCTCTGGTATTTTTGGAGTCTTTTTTGAGTTGAAAAGCACAGGGAGGGAGAGGGAACCGGGGAAGTGGTAAAAGCGCGACGCGGTGCCACGTGGCCGGGTACAACGGAATGGTGAAGACTGAAGAGTGCAGTCGCGCCAAAATGGCCAAGGACAAACTAATCCATCACTTTCCCCCGTCAACTGCTCGATCCCATCCAAACGTGTCCTCCACGGACTCCGAGTCCCCGCAGTGCTCTAAAAAGACTGCAATTTGCGGCTAGACCTAGGTAACAGGTCGTATCGGATCGTGTTCGTATCGTCTCAGTCGGTTAGTGTCACAAACCACCTAATCCGAATTCGATCCATTTAGAATTCGTATTTCTCGAGTCGTGTCATTTTCGTGTTTCGTGTCAGAAATGCTCAACCCTAACCCGTTAACTTCGTGTCCAGTTTGTATCGTGTTATTGTATCTGTTGTCCGACTCTATATAGAATTACAGATATACCATATATTATATATATATGTTCATGTTAATGGGTGACACAGGTTAGTAACCGTGTTGATCGTGTCAATTTCGTGTTTCGATCGTTCAACCCGAACCAGACCCATTTAGAATTCGTATTCTCGAGTCGTGTCATTTTCGTGTTTCGTGTCAGAAATGTTCAACCCTAACGCGTTAACTTCATGTCCGATTCGTGTCGTGTTATCGTATTTCGTATCCGTTGCTCAACTCTATTTGCAGCCCCATCAAACGACACGTTTTGGACCAAGTTGAGATATTACTGTACTCCCATTTTCACAACACAGACTCGCACATACTCTCTCTCTCTCTCTCTCTCCCCTTCGTCCTCTTCTTTGATTTCTTCTGCAATTTTTCTTTCTCCACTTCACCCTTTCATCTTTGTCCAGTCTTCACCCTTTCTAAAAGGCATACATGAGCAGTTATAATAAATGGTAATACCCAAAGAGGAACAAGAATAATTTGAGTAAAGCTTTGATGAAATTGATTTGGGTTTTTTCTATCGGTTCTTGTGATTCACTCTAGTTTGCTAGAGATTTTGAACCAGAATACAAAACTCCATGGATAAAGAGTTAGTTACTTGGTTCTCTCTTCTCTTCCAGAATTTCTAGATTTTATGAATTGTTTCCTTCTCAAATTAAGTTTTTAGTTGGGAGCATTTTTTCCCATATATGATTTAGAATTCAAGTCTTCTAAGTTTTAAAAAATTTGTTTGATGATCAAAACTGGTCGGAAATTATAGATTTTTAGTTTGGAGTACTCCATCTCTTGGAGAAGAAAACAAGAAACGAGGACAAAATGGGTTTGAGAGAGAGAGAGAGAGAGAGAGAGAGAATGTGCGTGTCTGACCAATGGAAAGAGCTTCTGTGTAATATCTCAACTTGGCCCAAAAAGGTGGGGCTGCAAGTTTCAGTCTTTTCAGAGAGCTGCAGGGACTCGGAGCCCGTCTTCCACGCGGGATCAACTGTTGCGGCTGTTTGTTAGTTGTCGTAGACGTTGCGTGAGAAATAAAATTCACTTGAAATGTTAAAGCCTAGTGCTCCGTTTCGGAACGTAAAATAAGTATTTATTTTAAAAAAAATTAATTTCAAGCTTAAAAATAATGTGTTTACGTAAATAATTTTTCTACCAATATGAATTTTGTTTGATAGATTTTATCAAGATCTTTAATACAGTACAAAAAAATTAAAAAATTATTTTTTATTTACATTATTTTTGAGTTTGAAAATATGAAATAAACTGCTTATTTTTTAAAAAGGTTTCTGGAACGGAAGCTACGTGAAGTAAAAGAACGGAATAAATTACTATATATTTTTGTGTGTTTTCTTAATAAGAATTCTTGCAGAAAACTGAAATTCATTCATTTTGATAAGATCTATTTTTCACGAAAAGTGTTTTTCATTGGTTTAAAACTGTTGGTTCCACAATTTTTTTGGGTAGTCGAACGCACAAAGTTATAGGAAAATTTAAATTTATTTATTTATTTTTGTGCAACTGAGCAAGACCTTACAACAAATACAATCCACAGTACTCCATATTTGATAGTACTAGTATCTAGTTTTTTTCCTCGTATCTGTTTTGAATTTTCTATTCCACCTTTGAATTTCTTGTTTTTGAATTTTCTACTCCACCTTTGAATTTCTTGTTTTTGAATTTTCTATTCCACCTTTGAATTTCTTGTGTAGAGTATCCTGGGTGGAGAAATCTAACTATTTTGGAGGGTTATGAGACACTTCGTGTCACTATTCATATCCAATAATGTGAAATAGAAAGAAAAAAATGTGAAATAGAGAATGGGTTAGAGCTGCTCTTCGATTATATTTGAACAAATAGGTGGTGGGTTGAAGATGCTATTAGGCCTTTGCTTCGCCTTCAAACCTCACCTTCAAATTTAAGGTTGAAAACCCCAAGCGTAGGATTAGGTCGTCGGTAGCATAATAACCGAAAAGTCCGGGATCGTACCCACAGAGAATCGAAAATAGCTTAATCGGATTGTAGGTTTTTTATGGTGGATTGTGGCGTTTAAGACGGGCAACTTGGTTTTGCTTTAAACGGTGAAAAGGCTGAAGTAACAGATTAGATAAGAGCTTAATAAAGTAAAAGAGGCAAGTCTAGGGATCGTCTAAACTTTGACTTAAGCCGTTACCGGTTTTCAATTATAACTCAAGTGAGAGTCACGACTGCGCGCTTATATTCGGAAGATTTAGCTTTAAAAGACTATGTTTATCGAAAGATGTAATTAACCGGAATTAAATCAATATATTCTTGCTAATGCATCTAACACGTAGGAGGCCACGAGCCTTCAATATGTCGCTTGCCAAGACCGCTTGACTAAACGACATACTAAGGAGTTAACACCCATCGCTTAGACCAAAATGACTAGGTTAATGAAATTCCGAAAACCATGATTTTAAGTCCGAAGGTTTGAGAACCAAATAACCACCTAAGTCATTTGGAAAAAGTAGCCAAAAACTTAGCCAAGAGACTACTCACACATATTGAAAAGACTAGAAATTATGCTATGAAATGAAAACATGATTAACCGATAGAAACGGAAATAAACTTGATTTATATGAAGATCCAACTAGTATCTACAACATTAATAAGTAAGAAATTAACATAAGACAAATACTTACTTGAGTTCTTAAGGAAATAACTTGAAAAACTTGAAAGACTAACAATGGAAAAACCTAGAGAGAAAACTAAAAACTTAAGCCTAAAATTACATATATGAGAGAGAAAGACTTACAACCTATTTATACAAATAAATCCACTCTCTACAAAAATATCCTAAAAACATACCAAAAGTAGCAACTATTCCATTAATAGAAAGTCCAAAAAGCAGCAAATATCTGGCCGAGAGCTCCCCGTATCGATACAGATTATGCAAAGTATCGATACCACATCGCTAAGCTGAAGAGACCAATTTCCCCGTAACGCTCCCGTATCGATACGGTTTATGGCCGTATCGATACGGAACTCTCTGCCTGCCCAATTAACCAACGCGTATCGATACGGCCCTTAATCCGTATCGATACGCAGAGCTTATCTCCAGTCTTCAGGCCAGACTCCAAGACTTGGCACCCGACGGCCCCGGAGCTCCACAACATCTTATTTTCATTCTCTAAAGTTAAGTAAAGACTACATTTTAAACCTTTCTTTACTTTTCTTTATTTAATGAAAATAAGAAAGTACCCCCCATTTGAAAATAATGGCATTACCAAAATTTCAAGATTCTATTTAAATCAAAATGTCAACCCCCCACTTTTAGTGTAAAATGGAAAACTGCACATTTTTCTCAAGAGAAAACGGCTCAAAACATGACCTTACTCTTCAAATAAAACCTTGAAACTTTGTAGTTACTCTTATAAAATTTCAAGGATCAATTACCGCCATTTTTAATCTCGAGAATCGATACTTTTTCAGAAAGTCATTTTTTCATACTTAGACAAATTTTAAGGGGCCGACAGGGTCTTCGGGTACTTGGAAGCATCCGGAGCATTTCTTGGCGTTCAAACGTGCCTTATTTGCACGGTTTACCTGAAAACACAAAAAACACACCTTACGTGCAATATCATTATAAAAGCTAAACAAACGCAAGTTAAAGCAACATAAAACGGGACTAGTCACACCAAATATCTACAATATTGAATGCTCATCAGCCTTATCCGCCAAACCCCTCCAAATTCCAAAATTTAGGGCCTCATAATGGGTCCACAACAAAAATTCAAACTGGTTACATTATACTTCTCGTTGATAACAACAATGTTGAAAAATTCAGTTTGATAGGTCATTCATAAAAACATTAAAACTAGAAGGGCACAGAAAACTGCTACACTTCCAACAATAAAAATACAAAAAAAGAGCTAATATCAAAAAGGGGAATGTGAAAATCACTCCTCTACCATAATCAATTTTTCAGATAACACTCCAAGCACTTTTACAAATTCATAATTTTATCTGCATATATCATCAACACTTTCACAGATTCACAATCCACATATTTTGGTTACAATCCAAAACTTATACTCCAACTCACAATCCATAGTTTTGAAAGATTAGCTCCCAAACACCCTCCCCACCTTTTTCCCTCCTCATCACTCTCTTTCTTTCCCAATTTCCAAACAGACCCTTTGGGTGCTGAACTTTCAGGTGGATCAGAGACCCAACCTGATAGTATTACAACAAGTTGGGCTTATGACAACTCTAGGTGGGCCCTAGTATTACATGTAGTTGGGCGTATGACAACTCTAGTTGGGCTTATGTCGAAGCCCATAAAGCCCCAGTATTACATGTAGTTGGGCTTATGGCAACACAAGGTGGGCCATAGTCTTACTCATAAGCTCTTTCCCCTTCTATTGGTCCAACGCCCAGCCCATTTTCTTCCTTGAATTATGTCCCAGGGCAAGGCCCCATTCATTTGAGTTCTTGAATAGGTGGATGAAAATGAAATGAAATAATGCCTGGTGTGACATTTGAGTTCTACTAGTTATTTATCTCCTATTGGTTGCACACGAAACAACAAAAATAAACAAACAATTACTCATCCTGTTTGTTAGGAAACCGCTATTTCAGTGATAAAACTTTATAAAAATAAGTCGCTTTGTGCATTTATTGCCGTATGTAAGACCTATTTCTAGTCTTTTCCCGTACCTACTGCCATCGATTGGGTTACACGGTCACGTAAAATGTTATTACGATGAATCAACGATTTTGACTGATTCACCTGGAGGGTGAAGATTTAGATTTTGTTTTACTAGCAAGGATAAAGAAGATAATGTGTATATAAATATTTGAAACATCAAACTTAAATGGAGGGGATGAGAACTTAAATTTTGATTACAAAAGTGGAAGGGGAGGCCTATGTTTGTTGGAAGGCAATCAATACATTTGCATAGGAAGTAGATTTCAGAATTTTTAAGGGTAGTGTTAGCCCCTCTTAATTACCACCTATACATTTACTATTCTAGTGATAAGTATATGAGAATTCTCTCTGATAAGTCTCACGTTCGAATCTTAAAGGGTGGACCGATAATTAGTTTTTTTACTTATAGTTTTCCCACGAGATTGCTAGTAGGTTCAGTAACTACCTGGTATACAGGAGTCCGGGACGGAGAGCATGTACCTGGGAGATTTATCGAAGCGAAACTCAAAACAGTACTTTCCCAGGGAAAAAATTCGAAAAACGATAGTACTACACAGCTACACAAGAAAAAAAAGATTGTGAGCTAAAGCCGATAATAAAGACCATGGTTTTAGTCAATGTAGGCTTTGGCTTATGTGGGGATGAAGTTAATTATATTTTTAAATACTGCAGCTACTAGTCTCATAAATCATAATCATAGGGCCAACCCAAGTACAGCCGAATGTGTGCGTGCGTGTGTTTTTTTTTGTTTTTCCTGATGCTGGGTGTCTCGGGCCAACTTGAGCGTACATTGGATTAATCCCTACAGTCTTTTTACATGCTCATGAGCAGAGTAAGGTGGCTGCAAGAGTTCATGGTAAGGAGAATTGAAATTAAGATTTTAGGAGGAAGCAGATTCCTAAGTCTCAGGCTAAAACCGCTCAGCCAACCCGGATTCCGAATGTGTCATTTTAGAGTCTACATATGGTTAAACCATATACTAAGTATATTAATAATGTGGATCTGTATTTGGGAGGTGGAGTGGAGGAGGTCAAGTTATAGGAAATTAGAGAAACCAATGTCAGAGGTCAACTCTAAGAACTCAGTTGTTATTTGGCGCCATCCCCAAGAGGATCGAGATTGGTCCTCGATTGCCCCAAATTATAAAATTAACACATATTTATTTATTATTATTAAAAAAATACAATGAAGTAGTAGTCAATTAAACTACTTTTAGCTCAAATTGATCAATCTTTATCATATAACGCCCATTGATGTCACTGTCATTAAGAAACCAATCATAGCTTATCGATCGGGCAGTAATAATCTCCTGTTGCTTGGATTTTAGTCACATAATTCTTCAAAACGCCATGCGTTTGTTCTCTAAACATTTGCATTGCGTTTGCGCTCTCAATCCTCCGGCCCTCTCATAAATTTTAGTAGTTTAGGTGTGATTCAAAGACCCTTTTCCGCTCTCACTTATACACCCACACGCGAATTATGTAACTTTTAGTTCCGGACATGACAGAAGCGTGACCTAGTAAGGGGCTTAGATGTCAATGTATTTCGTCAATGGTTGCAATTCTTACTAAAATAAATTAACGCGTCTAAAAATGAACTTACATAAACAAATACGACATGTGAATTATATTATTTTCTTTGATGCATATTAAAAGTATTTTCTACGGGTTTGATCGTTTAGTTTTTCCACCATAAACTACTACTACTTTATTTTCAACAAGCTAGTACTTTTAATATTTTTCTACAAATTAGTCATTTGAATTTCTGCTAATACAATTTTTTTTGATAATATTGTTGCAAATTTCTTGAGTTCTACATTTTTAGAGTACTTTCAGCACATAACTCCAGCCCACGCACCGAAACAAATGTTGGTTTTTAATTTATTTCAAAAAATTATTTCATTTTCTTTGATGCATATATATTCGAGAACTAGGAGATTCATACAATTGAGAAGTTTTTTTGGTGCAAATTGGGTATCACATGGCGTTCCCAGCGCACATCCAAGCCGTTTAAATGTGTTTTGGACGATCTAGATCAAAACACTCTCCCTCCTCTCCCCCTCAGCCGACCACTCTCTCCTCTCTCTCTCTCAAATCCTTGGAAAGGTTGGCAAGGAGGGATTCGAACCCCCGACACTGTGGTTCATAGCCACGTGCTCTAATTAATCCTCTGAGCTAACAGGCCCCACGCTGTCTTGAAAAGGGTGCCCAACCTACAGAAACTGTTCGACTAAGGGGAGAAGAGAGAGTGTTCGGATCTGGGCGGTCCAAAACACGTTTGGACGGCTCGGATGTGCGCTCGGGTACCACGTGGACTATACCCTATTCGCACCCCAAAAACTTCTCCATGCAACTGCTTTCATGGAATACCCTTCTCTCTCTCTCTCTTCTTTTTTTTTTTGGGAATCACCATGGGTTACCTTATTTGAAAATGAATATAAGACAGCGAGGCTGTTAATTCTGATTGTCGTCATTGAGACAAAAAGCTTGCCGAAAGACTAGGAAGATTAAGTCATGTGATCATGTTGAGGGCGTGCAATCCAAGTTGACTAGAATTGCATAAATGCCTAGAAAAATACAAGAGGATTGGTAGAAAATTGCAATAAAAATATAGACAATTGGTATAAAACACACATCACCATATTGATTTCTTCTTAGTTTTGTAATGGTGAGAGAAAAATAAAAAAAGTATTGCTATTGGTTTAGGACTTGGTATACCCTCAACCTCAAGAGTCCTTTCTCAAATGATCTTAGAGAGGCTTCAAAAAAATTTAAAATTTTCTAGGCGTGACCGTGGACCGAATTTTTTTTCCGATTTGAACGTAACCAGTCTTACGATTGGTGATTTTAAGATGCGGATCCATCCGCGAAACTCGTATATTCAGACCAGTCAAAGTATATTGGACTGAGGTTCGGGTTTTGAGTTCAAACTACGTTTCAATTTTTAAGTTAAAGTAACTCTTAACAATCTATGTAAAGCCTTTGAATTTGCAAAAATTATATTGAAACTTATTTTTTAAAACCAATTCGATCCATTAAAATCAGCGAAAGTCGCCAAAATCTATTAGAAAGTCATCTCTATCGCTCAAGTTGATATAAATATATATCAGTACAGATCAAAACGTACCACTAGCATAAATTCAAGGACCATATATGCCATTTGATTTGATTTTTTAATTTCCAAACCGAGACCAAACCACAGTATTAAAAAATTTGAATCAAACTAACTGTTTTGGACGTCTTTCGGACTACATTAATTTTCACAATTTGGGGATTTTTTTCTCACCTCTAGAATTTTTTTATAGCCACCTCTGATGTTTTTATCCAATAAATGTATTTGCTAGAAGACTTTAAATATTGAGATGTATTTTATTAGTAACAAAGAGATTATTGAAGGTGAAATAGGACAGGGGTCACCTTTTAACTTATAGTATTTTACTAGAATTTATGCATGATAAAATAGTGCATTTCCTGCTTTAATTTATGGCTCAAAATAAGTTAAACAAGTTGATAATATGAGAAAGCTTTGTTTGATGATTCTGAATTCTACTTCTACCAATAAGTTATTTGAGTGCTGCTATTGGTACATATAATGTACATATAGATTTTGTGGGGCCCAATTCGGGTCTCACAAAAATGATCCGAACCGCTCATTATTTTTAAAACATCTTTTTATGGAGCTCTGTAAAAAATCAGCTCAACCCGATATCAGTAAGGATTTTTTCTGAATTTGTAGGGGCGAAACTAAGCAGTTAAGTAGTTTCGCCTCCACAAATTAAGAAAAAATCCTTACCGATATCGGGTTGTGCTGGTTTTTTTACAGGACTCCATAAAAAAATGTTTGAAAAATAATGGGCAGTTTGAATCATCTTTGTGGGACCCGAGGTGGGCCCCACAAAATTGATATGTACATAATATGTACATTTCATATGTACCCCTAGCATTTTTGAAGTTATTTATATAGTATTTAAATAAAAGAGGAGAGTATGGGGCATTTTGCGGTAGCCGCTTCAATATTAGCCGCAGAAATATATAGTTTTTAAATTATAATTTTAAAAATTCTGTTTTAGATTATAGATTTTAAATTTTAAATTCTAGTAGAAGAGAGTGAACTTATTTACTATATATTTTGAAACTATGATTAAATTGTATCAATAATTGATCCAGTTTGCTGCAAAGCCAAAAAACCGCTTTCAAATTACTTGGAAATCCAAAATCTGGTCTTAAAAGCACCCAATTTCTTTAGAATTACTCCAGATTTGAAGCTATTTTCAGCTTCTAAAAATTCCTAAAAATCTCATTATATTTCTTTTGATTAATTTTGGTGTTGCCAAACACTAACAACTTCGTTTTACAATTTAATTAATAGAGCACCAAAATTTGATCATAGAATTGTTTTCGTAAACAAGATTGAGCTGATTACCATCGAGAACTCAATCTTCATTAAATTTTTAACCACCAACTCATCAAAAAGCTTAAGTTGTTAGAGGGGGTAACTTTATTAGTTAATTCTCGACACGCTCTCTCACGTGTCGCCAAAGTTCTTTTCCATAAGCAGGTTAACCACGTCCAAGTATTTTAATTATCAGGTAGACGGTGAGATGCGAATACGAGATATTCTACTGCATACCATATTAGATTTTTAACCCTCAACTCATCTAAAAACTTAAACCGTTTGTGAGAGAGGTGCAACTTGATTACTTAATCCTCCACAACCCTCGACACCCAAATGAAAAGCATAAAGAAATTCCTACATGATGTTACCGAAAAAAGTCAAGGCAGTTAATTTAAGGAAGGTAATATGTCCAAATCCAATGTGGATAATATTACACCTTCGTAAAGTACACCTAGATTCAGTGTTATTTGAGTATATATTCTCTTTCTTTCTTAAACGATTTGGCATTTAATACAAGTCTTGTTTCTTTTTTTGGTAATGCATGGCGTCCCGGGCTAGTTTGCACGCATCTCGATCGGACTAATCTCTACAGTTTCTCCTACAACCGTTTCACACGTTTACGCGAGGGGTGAGATGGCTCCAAGAGTTATTATCAAGTAGAATCGAACTTGAGGGCTTAGGATGGAACAAATACCTAAGTCCCAGGCCAAAACCACTTGGCAAACCCCTCGGATTGCATTTAATATAAGTTGACTCTAATTAAGAACAAATGGCTCAATTTCTTATTTGTTTTGAAGCAAGAATCCATACCATTAATGGGTATCAGACCTTAGTCAATGTGGAGGGTATTCGAGATGTATTGAGGTTAAGAAACATAGAATATCGGATTCAAGAGCCAAAAAGAAAGGAGGGGTGTAGTTTATCTAAACATACACACATATATATGATTGATATATCTATATATCCTCTTTGCCTAGGGTGAAAGTCCTCCAATCTACCCATTAGGAAAGGAGAGCTCATTTGTGTGAGAGACCAAACACTTGCATCTTGAATTTACTTGTTGACTTGAGGGTATGTATTCTTTTTAATGATCTGGGGTTCGAACCAACTTAGGCTCACATTGATTAACTTTTTTTCTATGATCAGCAAAGAAAATTTTCATTCATCACAAGGGAAAAAAAATGAAATCGGTACAATTAAAAAAGAAAAGCATTGTTAGAGTCTCGGAGAGTGCATAATACCCTCCTACTACTGCTACACTAGTGCTACTCAACCTATCTCTCAGCCTCTTGAATTTTTTAGAATAAAAGGGAAAAAAGGTAAGCAAAGAGCAAGAAAATGCTTGAGCCACTACCAACCCGCCCATTGCTGCCATCATCATTCTCAAACGACCAACCGCTACTTTTGCTCTTTGTCGATGCCTCATCTAAACACCCCATGCCGCTACCTCCTCAAAAAATACTAAACAGCCCCAACCACCTCGACTAATTTTTAAATTAGCGACGATGAAGCAAATCTCTAATGACTCCATGAATTTCTTCAGCATAGGTGAAAGTTGAACCCTTGAGTACTTCGAGCATAGAAGTCCCCGTTTAATTACTTGATAATCCTTCCCAACTAACCCTTTGGGGTTGGCTTTATGATGGTTATCTGAGGAGGTTTTACTTCCACATACCATGGATCACACGATTAAATTTATTGGTAATTGCATATTTTTTGATAGGATCCAAATTCATGAATTATTTAATATTTATTGAGTATCTTTTATTCAAGAATTCAACTCTTTTCAATAAGATTTGTTCAAGTATCTTCTATTCAAGAATTCAACTCCTTTTTATAAACATCATCCTATACACTGTGATCCACCCAATGTGGTATTGATTCTATATTCAAAAAAAAAAAACCCAACTGAAATCTTGTTAATTAAAGGCTTGAATCTATCACTCACATATACATATTAGTAAACTTTTCCAAGCAAATAAATATTTTATTCTTTTGAACTAGATATCAAAACGTACCAGCTTAATTACTCATCACACCAGCACTAATTTCAGGAGGACCAATGCCATCGAGTACTTGGGGGAACCTATTTAAATTCAGAAAAAAGCACCTTGGAGACTAACGCCATCAAGAGTTGATAGAGCCAAAGAGAACTAGAAGAGCAAAAACTCTCAAGAATTAGACGTAAATCACCATGCCTACTTGCAGCAAGAAAGGGGAGGAAAATTTAGGGTTGATGAATAAGTCAATGGTTTTGATTTCCTCATTGATGATGAGTATCTCAAATCAAGACAGATGAAGTCACAGAAATTCCTTCATTTCTTGTTTTTACGAAAGCCTTATAATCCTCGCGGATTTTTGGCCTGATAATCCTCGCAGATTTTTATTTGTCTTTATTCAAAAAATAATTACATTTGTTATTTTTGCGTCATTTTTTTGGATATTTGGTCGTCTCAATGAGAGATGTCTAAAAAGTAATATTTTTAGATAAAGACAAAAAAATCCAAAAAATCAAACTGTTTTTTATTATTTTTTCTTTCTTAAAAAAAGTTTAATTTTGGACATAAGTTAAGTTTTTACTTTATACATTTCTCCCATCAAGATGAACAAATAATTCAAAAAAAAAAAAAGACTCAAAATTTATAAATGCAGTTTTTTTAAAATAAAGACAAAATATAAATCCCCAAGAATTATTAGGCCAAAACATATCCCATCTTCTCGTAAGTGCCTTGAGCAAACACTATATTCCTAGTGAGGGTTCACCCTCCTGATGGGTGTAATTCCTTCATCCGTGATGACTTTTCTCCTTTCAATAATCCCTCAAATTCATTGAGGGTTTTCTTTCCCGATCTCAGATTTGAGAGTTTTGTTGTGTTCCTTCTTTTTCTTTCTTCTCGTCTTCCCATTCATTACTGAGGTGACGGTTCAAATTTTAACAATTGTGGTGGTGATGGTTCTATGACGAAAGAAGGTAATGGTAAATATGGTCCAATGATGAATCAGATCGATAGGGTTACTGACCGCGCTGCTACGGGTGCTTGAATTTTTAATTAGTGTGATATTCTTTCATGCATATGAGTGCGAATTGGCCTGGTGGCCCATTCTTTGGCTAGGAGATGTAGTAGTAGTTTGGGTGCCTGTACTTTGCTATCCTCCTTTGTCACATGTTTGAATTTTACGGAAGTTAAATATTCTAAATTTTGGAGCCAATAGATGATTTGCCAGTAGTTAACTTCACAGTCCTGAGTTCACCAAAAAAAAACTCCATAGTTCTGAAATTAATTGAGTGCACACAAATTGGCTCAGACATCCGATTTATTAGAAAAAATAAATGAAATCGGTATAATCAGAGCCGACTGGAGCACAAGGCCGGTAAAGCCTTTATTTTAGGCCCCGTCTTCTGAAGATGTTTTATATATAGTAATAATAAGTACAAGTCTAACTCCATGTTAGTCGATGGCAGCCAACGGACTTGTAACTCAATAACACTTTCTCACATCTTTCACATGAAAGGTGAGGGTTCGTTTTTCGCCAGAAGCGTGAGTGTTCGATGTGGTTGTTGATCCTCTTTAGACTTGCCCCGCCTGTATGCCGCTTAGCAGTACCCCATCTATGTCTTCTTAGGAATAGGCTAGACATGTATCAAGTAACAAAAAAAAATTCCATATTATATTATCCTTGCACGAAAAAAAAAGCCTATTATATATAATAATAAAATCAATACATATAGGCCATACTTTTTCCACAATTTGAAAAGAATCAAAACATAATCACTCACAATAATGATATCTATTTTGTGAGACTTGCAACTAATTCTATTGAAGAATTAAGTTCTTCAAAGATATGTTTGACTACTAAAGATGCAGTGAATTAATTGGCTATACTGTCAAATCAAAGAGACTTGGAATTAGCAAAATAATACCTCAAAAGGCTGAAACAACTAATTTTTAAATGAAAAAAATTCTGCTACGTACAACATTAAAAAATATACATGAGAAGTCTAATTTCACATTGTTGCTTTACGCCTCACATCGTCTTGAGCGGCCGGCAGGCATAAATGATAGTAAAATGTAGGAAAAATGACAGCTCAGAACGTGTTTTGATAATTAATATCTATCAAGGACATGCTAAGAACATTTGTTAATACTGAAAATATCATTGACGGGTATTAATTATCAAAATATGTCGTTGGCCGTCATTTTCCCTAAAATGTAGTGGTGACTCCAGAAATATTGTTTTAAATGGGTCAAATATTTTTCAATTTTTTTGGGTGGAAGAAAAGATGGAGAAAAAAATTAATCAACTTTACGATGTGACCGCGAGAAGTGTATTTTGTCACAAGTCGAAAAATAGCTAGTATGTAAGTGACAAGAACAGAGAAAAATGTGGGTCATTAATAACCTGGAAAAACAGAACATGTTTAAAACAATCTTAGTGAAGACCCACTTGTTTTTTTTTTTATCGACAACAAAATTTATTATAAAATTCGACAAAGAGTACATTCGAGGATTTAGAAACCATACACAAGCCTCAACAAGAAGTGAAGACCCACTTGCTATTTAATTTCGGATAAAAGATGTATGATTAGATTAGTTATAATTTGCACATTTACATAGATTGATACACTATATCTCATGTGAAATACATCACTCTCACAACTATTTTTTCCAATATCAATCGACACGTCTGACCGTGATTTTTCGAGGGTCTAAAGTGAAGATCGATCAAATGTGAGGCCCTTTAGGTGTGTTAAATTTTATGTATAATTGTTTCTAAAATTTTACAATGGGAAGGTGTCCCCATAATTTGCATAAAATTGGAAGTCTAAAGCGGTCGGACTTCAGGCTTTAGCTCAGGGCTAGGGCTAGCGCTATCAATTGATATGACAAATCAAAATACTAAGATTTTTTTGGCCCTATCCAATGGTCTCAAGGTAACCCAAAATTGAACATATTAATTTATACTTACTAAAGGTCTTTGTTTGTACCATAAAAAAAAGGGTCTTTGTTAATACCAGGTTACATGTACTTGACAAAAATACCTATGTCACCCTGATAAGACGTTCTTAATTAGTATCATGATATCATCACCCTCTAATTAATAATAATAAATTTACGAACCTGTTAGAATGTCACTATATATATGCATTGTTGACAATCTAAAATCTCTATCAATCCACCTTAATAGGTCTTTAACCAACTTGTTGGAAAACTATAATTCACCCCTTTAGCAAGCTTTTCATGAAACATATATATATATATATATATATATATATATATACACACACACGCGCGCGCGCGCAGTTCATCTCCCGTAAGGACCACCTCATTTTAATAAAATGCGGACCTCACTTTTTCGATCGAATTTCGATGATCCGAGCCGCTCAATGTGTTCTGAACGTGATTTTAAGGGTACCCTCGAGAAATCAGTAAAAAAAATGACCGGAAAGGGCTTCATCCGAGTAGTTTTTGTATGTTTTTTATCGAACGGTTCAAACAAAAACTACTCGGATGAAGCCCTTTCCGGTCATTTTTTTTGCCGATTTCTCGCGGGTACCCTTAAAATCACGTTCTGAACACATTGAACGGCCCAGATCATCGAAATTCGATCTAAAAAATGAGAAAAATTAGGAGGTCCGCATTTTAACTAAAATAAGGACTCCCTCATTTGAGACTAAGGCTCCGTTCCGGAATCTTTCTTAAAAAATAAGTACTTATTTTGCCACTTCTAATTCAAAAATAAGAAGGAGCATTCCATAAAATTCTTCTTAAAAAGTTTATTTCACATTTTTAAACTCAAAAATAATGTAAATGAAAAAAAAAATTCAATTTTTTTTTGCACCGTATTAAAGATCTCAATGAGATCTATCAAACAAGATCCATAGTAGTAGGAAAATTATTTGCGTAAACACATGATTTTTGAACTTGAAGTTGCCTCATACAAAAAAAAAGACTGTTGCTATGATAATAGGCGCCGACGGAGGGAAATCGTACCGGCGACCGCGCCAGGCCGTCTCCGGCATCATATATACACGGAAAAGGGATGCTCGGATCAAGCACCCTACACACGTCGGATGCCATTGATTCCCACGTCGGCCCCTTTGATTTTTTTTTATAGAATTTTTGGACGGCTCAGATCGGCCGTCCGGTGGTCGGAGACGGCCCGACGCTGCCGCCGGTACGATTTCCCTCCCATCGCCCATTGGTACCTATATAAATTCTACCAAAATAATTACTCTCCTTCTTATTTTCCGGAACAACCCTTCTTATTCAACAAAAAATAAGTTCTTTTTTTGTTTCTGGAACCCAGCCTAACTATATAAATATATGTATGTATGTATAGACACACACACACACACACAATATTTATAATCCATGTGTCTGATCCAGCTTACGCGCACTTCGACTAATCTTGAAGGACCAATTCCACCACACACGGGAGTCAAATTAGAGCCAGAGTTGCATGAAATGTATTTCCAACTATATATACTCCCTCCATTCCATAATTTTGGTTCCATAAGAAACTACATGTAATATTTAAACTTAAAAATAATGGATATATTATTTTTAAGTTTGAAAATTGCACGTAGCTAGTTTCGAAGGGAATGAAAATAATGGGACGAAGGGAGTAACTGCTAAATCCAACACGAATTTGCTTCTTTTCTTTTTACAATAATAACAAGGTGCATAGGTTAGGTTACGTTCACATTAACAAATTCTAGGACCCTAAAAATTAACGATCAAACAAATTTTCAATGTCCTAAGGGTTCTTTTACTGGAAGGCGATGGGAGTCGAACCTGGCAACTCCGGAGAGTTTAAGCCAAGTCGAGATGCTCCCACAAATTCGTAACCGTAACTTTAACCAAAACTATTTGTGATTTACTATACCATTGACAATATGATATAGAGATGATTTATTCAGTTGTTAATTTCTCAGTGAATGGGTATTATTTGATCATCCTGTCCTATAGCCTAATTTCATTCTTGTAAACTTAATTATCTTATTTTTGTTGTTTTGTGTGTTTTGTTAGACTTTTCTGAATTTTTGTTAGATTCAAGTGATATTTTTTGAATTAATCATCCGTCTCGACGAGGGGAGTCTAAAAAGTACGAAATAATAAACGAAAGCAAAAAAAAGTTCACTAAAGACTTAAAAAATATCAAACAACTGTCTTATTTTTCTAAAGTGTCATCTTATTTGAATTTTTTCAACATCGGTTCATAATTTTATACTTTTTCGATTCGCCTCCGTGAGATGAACGATTAACCCAAAAAATTTCGAAGAAAAGCTAAACAAAAGGTAACGAAAAATAAAAAATACCGAAATAAGTTTCAGACTTATAAGTTTACAAAAACGCGACACTATCACACGCACACAAAATTAGCTAGCTAGTTTTTGTTTTTTTGTTTTTGGAATCGGCTAGCTAGTAACTCTGTACGTAGGAGGACAGGACCCTTCCACCTAATTTTGGACTAGACATTGGCTTAATTAATGGTTGACTCTATGCAAATTAAGCCTAATAATAGTTAACACCTATAGAATTAGTAGAAGGTGTACGTTAATTAATTTTATCAAAAAACACTGAAAAAGGACTGCTAATTAGAATAGAAAAAAGACTAGATTCCGGGCTAAAACGAAAAAGATAGATAGTATTAATATTAAGCATTCTAAATTAGGTGCGGTTCTGACATAACCATAATAATTAATCAATAAAGTTGGCCTATGGCCGATGACTATATGACTTAGGGCTACATCTCTAAATACCATAACCTAATGGCCCTTTTTTTTGGTTCAAAGTAATTAAGGGCAAATGATATTTATTTATTTTTTGAACGGAAAAAATGATATTTACTTAATTTGTAGATATTTTAGCTTCTCGCTCTCTCTTTTTCTTCCTTGAAAGGCTAAAAATGAAAGGTGGATATCATTGTGACAACTCTGACAGGTACTTCTGGATACAGTTTGGTGCAATAAAATATTATAAATAACGATTACCAGTCACGCCCCGCCCCGCAAACGACACCCAAAGTGGGCCCGAGTCGGCACGACCACGTGGCATTCCCCAAAGAAGACCAAACCACACAACATAACCAGACAGAATAAACACCCAGCGGAAGACTTATCACCTAAAAATGTAAAAGTGTCAACGTATAACCTCAAATAGAACGTCGGCATCAACTAAACTTAATTACAACATATACAATTTAGAAGCTCCAAATATCCTTAGCTGCAACTTTTTTATGAACAAGTTCTGCACCAGCTAAGACACTCCACAACAACGTAATCAAACCCCACTCGACGCTAGTGAAACACCACCAACGTTGACCAGTAGTGGACTCACTTTAAGCAACTTGCTACCTGGCAAACCAAAAAGAAAGCCAGAGTGTGTGAAACATAGAAATGCTCGATAAGATATCACAATGCCCGAAGGAATATCGGCATAAATATAAAACTCCAGCATAACAGAAACACTCGAATGTATACAACAGTTATATCCATCACATGCTCTAAACATAGCAGTATCATCCCATAAACAACCACATAATAATAATTGAATCAACAACAGCATGATTATAAAATAACATAAGCATGCAGTGGCACGTCTGCCACAATCCCATGTACCCAAGGCATTGTGTCCCTCAAACCATGCTTTCAGCCTCCGTTAATTAGACGGAATGGCATACGACATGGCGTGACTCACTCCACAATCCTTTCGCGAGTACAATCAACATCTAACAAGAATGCATACCATTAGCTAAAACAATAAATAGCATGATATACAATCTCCATCACATATATCCATATCAATAGCTAAACCTCGGTTAGCATGATATCATTGATATACAATCCCGTTCAGTGCATTATCTATTTAACGATAATCATATCAAAATCTAAAATACCATTAGCAAGGTATACACTTACCACCATAGCAATATCTTATTGAGAAGAATTATATCAAACACACTCACCTTCGATTCGATTGGAGTATGCCAAACTTACGGTTTCGACACCTCCCATTAGACCAGCCTGCTACCTAGTCACAGGCTAACTCATATTAGCATACTTCTCCATTGGAATGATCAAACAAAATGTATGATAACACTCCATAACATTTTACCATGCTAATACATGCCCAAAGATTAACAAGGTCACCAAACGTCCATTAATCCATTTTACAACCATCTGATATCAAGTTATAGAGCTAACAAGGTATTAAACGGTATCCAATGAATTTAAACATGACATCTCAAAAGACCTCTAAGTGTCCCCAAGCAAACATAACGCTTAACATAACATAACCCCAAAATCAGTAAAGAATTCAACGACTATTCCAACATATTCTGACCATAACTTCTTTTAGGATTATAATTAGGTCATGAAACTACCACCATTAAAAAGTACGTATTTAGTACATCAATTTCGATATATAATTTGCCCAAAAAGGAGTCCGGATGAAAAAGATATGATCGTCCGAAGTTTCACAATAGTTGCTGAAAATTACCCGAGAGGTACAGGTACCACAAAAACTCAGTACAGATACCCACCCAAAATCGACCCAAATGTTTCAATTATGATCTGCCGGTACAGGTACCACCAAAAAGTGGTACAGGTACCGACTGAGTTTTCAGCGAAAATTTAGCTTGTTCATCCTCCGATTCCCAACCTTTTCTCAACTTAAATCTCATCTAAAACTCACCAAAACTTCACAAAATCATACTCAAACTCATACATAACAAAGAGCTACTCAAGAACATCAAAACCCACGAATCAAATCAAGTTCTAAACACCAAATTCAAGAGATTTAAGACTAGGTTCTCAATTTCTCCAAGAACTCCAACCCACATCCAAATTAACCCAAAACCATGTATTCTAGGCACGAATTCAACCTCCAAACATATGAACTAAACATAATAAACATGAAATCAAATACAAGAAAGCATGAATTACCATGTTAGGACTTCAATTCTAGGAAAGAATGATCATCCCCAAACAAATCCCTTTCTCTTCTCTTCTTCTCTCTCTTCTCTCTTCTCTCTTCTCTCTCTCTCTCTCTCTCTCTCTCTCTCTCTCTCCGTAAAATGATAAGAGTGAGGGAGAAAATATCTCCCTGGATATTTATTTGGTCCAAAGGAAAATTATCGTATGCAAACGAAACCATGTACAGCTTATACTCCAACTTGCAAATCACATATAAAGCCCTCGAGCTTCTACTATATGCAGGTTAACCCCAGAAACATATAATTCAATTAAAACATGAATTTAAAATACTTAAATATCGAGAACGGGTATTACAATTACCATGTGATAGTATCGTGAATGAAAAATCTGAATTATCCTTAACTAATTAATATTACATGGTTTGGTTGATGCCATTTCGAGATTGTCCACTAAATCTTATTTGAAGTTCTATATTACTGGACAATCATGCAAGATAATGTCTCTATTGTATATGCTATATTGGAGTTGTGAACCCTATGATTTTTGATTAATTTGCAACTTCACAGACTATGATGGAATTCGGAGGCGATGCCCCATAAACGTAAATTAACAAGGATACTACGGTAATTGGTGATGTAAAACTTTATTATATAGATCTCGCTACATACACCGACCGACGTATTCTATACTACTCTCTTCTCTATCTTGATACATAGTGAAAAACTAGTATGAACCATCTATTCAAAATGCCGGTAGACTACAGGGGGTAGGAGATTCAACACTACAAGGGGTAGACTCACTCTCATGAATTCTTCTCTTAACAGCCTACCTATTTACTTCTTGTCCATATTCAAAATGTCGGTATCAGTTGCAAAGGTGATAGAAAAGATCCAGCGACAATTTTTCTGGGGTGATACGATGGAAAAGAGAAAGATCCATTTGGGGAAATGGGATATGATCACCAAAAAGAAAGATTTCGGAGGGCTAAGGGTAAAGAATTTGATGATCCAAAACCTTGCTCTTTTGGCCAAGTGGTGGTGGCGTTTTAGCAAGGATCGAGATTCTTTGTGGGTGAGGGTAATCAAAAGCAAGTACAATTTGGAGCAACAATCCTAGTTACCTTCCTTGCCATTTTCTGGTAAGGTCTCAAACTTGTGGAGAGATATTTGTTTGGTAGGGGATATGTCCTCGGGCATCGGTTCCATTATTCAAGAGGGGTTTAGGTTGGTGGTTCAATCTGGCCAAGAGATATCCTTCTGGAATCAAGTTTGGCTAGGGGACTCAACTCTTAAGGAGGAGTTTCCTCGCCTTTTCCTAATCTCTACTCAAAAAGAAAGGATGATCAGTGAATTAAAAGATGCAAGTGGTGATGAAAGGTGGAATATTCTTTTCCAGAGAAGGCTCCGGCCCTGGGAAGATCAACAATTTGAAGACTTGCTTCTGAAATTACAGGCAGTGCAGTTGGATCAATCAAAACGGGATGAGTTTAGTTGGAAATGGGCTTCTGGCAATTGTTTTTCAGTAAAATCAGTCTATCATAAATGGGAGCAATTGGGCTTCGCTAGCAACTTGGTTTTGGGATTGATTTGGAAGAATATTAGCCCCCCGAAGGTGGAAATTTTCTCGTGGTTGGCTCTTCAGGATAGAGTGGCTTCGAGAACGGTACTTCTCTATAGAAATTTGATTCCTAAGGGGCAATCGGCTATGTGCCCTCGCTGCTCATTACACTTGGAATCGCCGGAGCACCTATTTTTACATTGCCAATTTTCTTGGGACGTTTGGTCTTTGATTTTGGATTGGTGGCATGTCCAGTGGGTGTGCCCTGCCTCCCTATTAGATTTGTTTACTTGGTGGCTCGGTATGGGTTTTAAAAATCTAGAGAAGTTTTTATGGGAAACAACCTTCCATGCCACGACTTGGTCGTTATGGTTGGTAAGGAATGATATTGTATTCAACAATGCGTCATGGTGGGTGGAGGATCTTGGGGAGTTAATTAAAACCAGGGTAGCAATGTGGGTTAAGGTGAAGTTTGATATTAAGATATACTCGGTGGAGGATTTTAAGGATTATCTTGATGGTATGAGGAAGGTCAAAGTGTAATTGATTTTGTGTGGGTGCTGCGGTTCAACTTTCGGTTGGACAGTTTCTTTGTTTTCTCCTTGTTCTAAGCTTGAGTGCTTAGCGAGTTTTCTTTGATGTACCCCTTTCGAGTTAATAAAATCTTCTTTTGCCGAGCAAAAAAAAACCATCTGTGCATGTACTGATAAGCACCCAATAATGCATATTCTTGGTGCTTAAGTCCTCTAGTATGTTGTGTTTGTACATATATGTTGTTGTTTTTATGCGATATTGCACGTAAGGTATTTTTGTATGTGTTTTAGGTAAAACGTGCTAATAAGGCCATTTTTTACGCCAAGAGACGTTCTGGAATGATACCAAGAGTTCAAGTGCCCGGCGGCATATGGTCATTGTCACCGGAGCCTAATGGTGTTGCAAGAAGCTTCAGTGGACGGCCGGTGGTTAATAATGTCACGAAGCATGCTAAGGTTTTGGAAAGAAGGCAAATGCATCGGGCATGGCCCTCGAGGGTATCCAAGAGACCAATGCCACATGGCACACTTCCGCCAAGTCCCGTTGATCGAGTCTCGAAGTATTGGAAGGCTGTCGAGACATCACAAGAGCTCCAAGGCCAAGCTGCCATGTTTTGCAGTTTTGTAGACAATGGTACCGGTACCTTGGTGCTGAATAGAAGACAGTTGGATTGGTACCAATACCTCATTTTTGAGGTACCGGTACCAATGCCCTTCGACCAACACTTTTTTGCTGAATTTTTCAACCTTCCATATATGGAAAGTTTCTACTTCTAGTATGTTTTTGAGATATTTTGGGAGCCTTTTTGTCTATTGTAAGGCTGATTTTATAAGCCCTATAAATAGGCTTGTATGCCATTTATGGAAAGGATGTCCATTAGTTAGTTTTTAGGCCTAAGTTTTCTAGTTTTTGCTCTAGGTTTCTCCATAGCTTTGTTTCAAGCTTTTCTTGTTACTTCCTTCAAGAACACTTCTAGGTATTGGTTGTATGTTTAATTTTCAAGTATTAAAGTTGTTCATATGGTTTGAATCTTCTTATAAATCAAATATATTTTCGTTTTCATCGGTGAATCATGTTTTCAATGTTTAACTCTTTTTCTAGTCTTTTTGCTATGAGTGAGTAGTATATAGGTTTGGTCATGGGGTGAGGTTCACTCTATGACTTAATCGTTTAAATGGTTTCTCTTAACTTTATTTGATCATGGGGTTGGTGGCTTCTTTGATCAATGAAGTTTATCGCCTCGTGTTACGAGCTTGATAATTCTACGCGTGCGAACGATTCTTTTTCGTCTCTCACCTGCGTTAAATGAGTTCAATTTGAATCAGAACTTTGAGTTAAGTTATAAGTAGTCTTCAGTTCTTAATTCTTCTAGTAGAATCCGGACGGTTTCGGTCCACTCTTGGGTTAGATGAAGGAATCGTTTGACGGCTAAGTCGTGGGTAATCGATCCCTTTGACTTGACTATCTCTAATCTAGTTTAATTTCAAGTTTAAATTTTGTTATTCAAATCAAATACCAAAGTTGGCCGCTTGAATGTCACAACTCTCTACGCAACATCTAATCCAAATTCGCTAAAGAAGATTTCTCTGTGGAAACGATTCCGGTCTTACCGGTTATTATGCTTTCAACGACCTAACCCTACGCTTGGGGTGTGAACCTTTCCAAAAGGTTAGTTTGCGACAAAGCATGTATCCAGATGAAAAAACCACGTATTTGTTTTTTGGCACTAATGCTTTCTTCGTGAATTTGACTTCATTATTCTTGCGATTACATGTGTGATTTCGGGTCGAATCCACTCAACACACCACCTCATGCCACTTGAAGTCTTGAACATGTCCAAGGGTACCCACTCTTAATCCCATGATACTAGCTGTAACATTATCACCCACGGACATATATATTCAATCTCTCTCTCTTTTTTGTTGAAACGACAAAAATATTATTAAGGAGAAACTCGATAATGGGTATAGATATTCAACCTCTTGGCGTGAAGAAATGATCAAAGAGTCAATTAGTTAGCATCATAATTACTTTTGTTGATCAATCTTTTAATTAGTCTTCTAATAATTAAGTTAACATTGTCTATGGGGTTGAGGATCAATTAATTAATTAAAAATAGGGTTTTGAAGCATGAAGAGTGGAAAATGGGGTGGCATGAGGGTGAGAGGGTCTTGTAGTTGACATTTTCTCAAGATCGATCTGATCCCAAGGCTCTCTCTCTCTCTCTCGTTTTGGGATTTCGTATGGGGCTCATATTCCATGAGGAGATGATGTCAGATTTTAAAACTAATTAATCTTAATTAATCTTTTGTAGAAGAAATTAATTGTGCATTAGTCAGAATAGCTATAGCCAAATTAAATAAGTCTTTTTTTCAATGAGGATGGTATTAAGGGTGCCCAAATTAATTGTGCACTCTTATTTTATCCATTCAAACTCTTTTTTTGTCCTTTGCGTAAACTAATTAGGACACGTTTAATCTTCTTACTGTTTTGTCACACTTGAAATCATCAGGCGTTTAACATGAATAAAATAAAATAAAATGAAAAAGAGAGCTTACGGTGATATATAAAAAAGAGAGTGCAAAAATCATTAGTCGACATGGGGCAATGTCGTCATATCAGCAGATGGTGGTCCCCATGTGAAAAACGGAATGAAAAAGAATGAGTATTCATCAGACCTCATACAAAATCTCTGGTGAAAAATAAAGGACCGGCCTTGCTAATAATTTAAAGTCAAAACTGAGATGCGTCCTTGTGTCTCTAATTTCTATTTACTTGTCTTTGAGACGGGGGAATTGACTTCGGTGCCTCAAAAGCAACAGAGGGAGAGAGAGAGAGAGAGCTAGAGAGAGAGAGAGCTGCAAGTTTTTTGCATTCATGGGTGCGGGTAGAGATGAAAGCAGTGAAATGGAGATTGACCTGTCCCTTAAACTAGATACCCAGAAAGATGGTTCATCAAAGGCAGGCGACGATCAACAAGTTTCGAACGATCCGAACCCAAAACAGGCAGAGAATAATAAAGAAGGAGAAGCAGAAGAAGAAGTACTCGAAGATGATGCATCAGTTGACATGTCTTTGCAAGAAAATTCCAACACAGAAGAGGTATGAATACACCTATGCCAAAACTTCTCTCTCTCTCTCTCTCTCTCAACAAAATTCCAACACAGAAGAGGTATGAATACACCTATGCCAAAACTTCTCTCTCTCTCTCTCACACACACACACCCCCCTATACACATGGCCTTTAGCTGCAAAGAACCAAGGCCCGGCCGTTGCAGGATTCTAATAACCGGTTCAAATCGTTTTACCAATACGAGTGTCATATATCAAGGAAACAAAAGTTATGCGAATATTTTTTTTGAGAGAGAGAGCTCTTACATATACACACATGGCCTTTAGCTCCATAGGAAAGACCCAAAGCCAGTCTCAAGGTTTCAATAAACGGTTCAAATCGTTTTACCAATACGAGTGTTATACATCAAGAAAACAAACTTTATGCAAGTATGTAGAGAGAGAGAGAGAGAGAGAGATATGGGTTATTGATGCATCTAGATGTTTATATTTGGATATAACTAACATATTTTGATGATTTTGATTTGATGACTGAATACTGATGAAGGAATTGTGTTACACTCTTAGGTATCTGTGTTGCAGATGGAGATGAACAAAATGAAAGAAGAGAACAAGATGTTGAGGGAGGCAGTGGACCAGGCAATGAAAAACTACTACGATTTGCAGATGAAAATCGCGGTTATCCAACAAAATAACAAAAAAAAGGTAGCACCGAAAATTAATATAGCTGATATATGCAATTATTTTTCTTATATATAGTCTATGGCCCTTCTATTTAAGTCTTCCAAATGATGACTTTTTCCTTGACTAATCATCAGTTTTTTGGTGTCTTCAACATTTCATCATGTGATCTAGGACCCTAAATTCTTCCTCTCGCTCATCGGAAACGACAATATCGATGAGGCGAACAGAAGTCCAAGAACTTTGGACATGAATAGCCAGACACCGTCAACGCCTTCGCAAGAAGATGATCCCAGAGAGAGTGAACTAGGGTTATCTTTGGGAATTCAGACTAGTGCAAGGCAAGATCAAGAAATCAGAGAAGAAGATCATAGTAATAAAGAAGAGAGCAAGGAATTAGACGCGGCGAGGTTTTCGCAAAGTAAGCTACAGCGCAGCGAGTTGGCCGGAGTTACAAATGTCGCTTCTCCACCCAACAGAAAAGCTAGGGTTTCAGTCAGAGCAAGATGCCAAACAGCCACTGTGAGTTCATCAATATTCAGTACTAACAATATTGTTACTAGTACCATATATATACGAGTAGATGAAATTCAAACTAACGCAAAACTTTATTCTAGATGAACGACGGTTGCCAATGGAGGAAATACGGACAGAAGATATCGAAAGGAAATCCCTGCCCTCGAGCCTACTATCGTTGCACGGTAGCTCCCGGATGCCCGGTTAGAAAACAGGTACGAAAGTAATTGAAGTATATAATTTTCCTCTCGTCAACGCATGATATGTGCTCGGAGAACTTGTTTGGATCATTTGATTAATTGTAAGGGCGAAACTACTTTTCGCACGACACAAACGTAAATTCATGATCCAAATAGAGCCTTATAAGTCTTCTTAAATGCTCAATTAATTAGCTATTCTATATGGGTGTTTTTTTCTTTGATGATAGGTGCAAAGGTGTTTAGAGGACATGTCAATACTCATCACAACCTATGAAGGGACCCACAACCACCCACTCCCAGTTGGGGCAACAGCCATGGCCTCCACAACCTCCACAGCTGCTGCCTCCTTCATGCTGGTGGACTCAAGCAACCCTCTCTCCAATGGCATGAGCAATGCAAGCTTCAACCAGTTGCCATCTTTTCCATACCACAACCCTCACATGATGAACCCTCTCTCTCCCTACACAACAAGCATTAGGAACCTAAACCCTAATGACCCTTCCAAAGGGATTGTCCTTGACCTCACCAACAACAACCCTTGCGACATGCCGCAATTCCACGCGGCGGCGGCGGCCAGTTCCTCTGGCTCGGCGACTCAATTAGGGTTTCCTTGGATGTTCAACAAACCGGGCAACCATATGGGCAGCTACGCCGCGGCCAACAGTCTTTTCGGTAATTCCAAAGGCACGGGCGATCAGGGCGGTTGGAGGTCGGGAGGAGAGGAGAGCAAGTCGTTGGCCGAGAACGTGAGCGCGATCGCTTCCGATCCCAAGTTCAGGGTCGCTGTCGCGGCCGCCATCTCGTCGCTCATCAGTACGGAAGCCCTAACGGGTAATCATCCGGCCGCGGGGCCTTCTTTAGGTGCCAACGATGGGGAAGGCGGCAACAACTGGGTGCTTGAATCTTTTCCGGCAAATGGAAAACGGAAGGGGAGTTCGCCTTGAAGGAAAAAGAAAATTGTTGTAGCTATATGGAAAATACCTGTAGAGTACATGAACTAGGCTAGGAGGCTGCTAGCTTTCTGTTCTAGATTTGGAAAAAATTGGTTTGGTAACGTAAAAGTTGAAATTAACATTGCTTTTGGATTAATGTTGGATCATTTTACCATGTAATAAGTTGTATTTTGGTTCTGTTTGAATGGATTCCACCGCGTTGTTCGATCTTGCAGTCAGGGGCGGAGGCAAGAAGTGGGCGGAGGTGGCATGTGCCAGCCCCGGTCCGACGAAAACAAATTGATTTTAACAGAGCACTTGTATTGTTTTGGATATTAAGTACATAGATGGGTTAATATATTAACCTACGAAAAATAGAGATGGTGTTTTGATTTCGAGGTTAGGCGGGTACGTGGTGTTTTGATTTTTTCGATTTTGCTCGGTGGTGTTTTGGTTTAGGTTGTTTCTTTTGATCGTGGAAATTGATCGATAATAGGAAAAATAGAGGTGTAGTCTGTTACGAAGGTCTCGGTGGATTTTGTTTTTGTGTCTGCTTGGCTTTTTGGGTGATTGATGATGGGGGTTTTGCATAGGGTATGTAGGATCGTTTTGGGTTTTATTGTATGTTTTAGGTTGAGGTTGTGTGGTTTTGTTATGGTGATCAGTTGGTGTCTTGTCATCTTTAGATCTCGGGTGGCTTTTTGCTGATGTGTTCTTGATTCTTTTAATCTTTGTAATCATTTATAAAGATTCATAAATTCTTTTTGGTTAGCAAAAAAAATATTAACCTATGAAAATGTGTACTTGTTTGAGTGTTATGAATAGTTAACCTTTTTGAGGGAGGGCAAGAGGGTAATTTCACCTACCAAACTCACCTAGGCAATTGCTAACTAGGGAGAGGTAGAGTGAACCCTTTAAACACACACACACAAACCCAAACTCCCGATGTGGGTTTGAATAGTTAACCTTAGAACACAACAAAACGTCGTATTTTTTTGGATATTAGGTATGCTGATGGATAATTTACCTATGAAAATGTGTACTTATTTAGTATTACGAATAATTAATCTTAGAACACGTGTATCTTTTTTTTATATAGAATTATATCTATTTTGGGTGCCACCTCCAAATTGAAATCCATGCTCTACCACTGATTTGTAGTAAAACTCAACAAAATGAAATTACAATTGCAAGGTGATATTACTGTGTTTGGTTGATAGTTTTGGAGTGAAAATTTTGAGTTAAAATGTAAAAACACTTGATTGGATGCGAGATCTCAAAGATGAGTGGGTCCCCTTGACTCTCTCATCAGAAGGGGAAAAAAAAAACTCACTCCAATTACTCACTGGTTGCCCCAAGTTTTCAAAAATCTATTCAATTACTTACGGATTGCTCCAAGTTTTCAAAAGTCTGTTCCCAACCTCACTTTTTTAAAGCAAATAGTTTCAGACCAATTTTGGAGAAGAAAAAGAGAGTCTAACCAATTTCAGAGGAGAGAGAGAGAGAGAAGAGAGAGACGGGACCCCCTTACTTTTCAAGGCACCCACTACTTTTTGATTCTTTTACTTTACAAAAAGTTTGCATTCAAAATTAACTTTCTGAAATAGAAGTTCAAAAAGATAAACCAAACTCAGTGATTAAAACTTATTAATTATTTTTTCGTCGATCCAGAAAAAAAATATTCGATAATTTGAAACAAACTTGTATCGAAATGACTCCAAAAGGTGAATCATTCATGGGGAATGATGTGTAGCGTGTTTGGAATTCAAGCCTGTTATTACTGATTAGGCTTGTGAAAGTCGTAGGAGGAACAAGAATGCCAACCTTTCCCATTTGATATTTGGCTCGCTTTGCGAGTCGATGAGATTTGTGCCTGCCGATCTAGTTGGGATATTATCGATGATGCTTTTGACGCTAATTTCCTTTTAATTCATTGCACTTTGTGTTTTCAAGTTAATAAAATAAATTTATGTCACTCAGAAGAAAGAAAAAAAACTGCGAGTGCAGCGGAAGAAATTGTCCAATACATATTCTGGGGGAACACTCACGACATGATGAGCCCTACCGATAGTGACATAAGAAGTCATGTACCCGCCTTGTCCTCTTTCTTCTCGACAAAAACAAATGAATGATCCATTCGATGGAAGACACCACGTGACCGTATCCACAACAGATTAAATTATTTCTAGTGTGACATGCAGCCTATGGCAATTGCTCGACTGCCTATACACAAATACCTCTAGGGTGAAGGATTCATGTCCTAATTGCTATCCATTTCATCGGAATGTATGAAATGAGTCCATTTTTCTCTTCACATCCATCAAAGAAAGAAATGAGTCCAGTTTTGGGCTCTTGGATTGGGCCAGGCCCATGTGGTTATTACGACTGTATTGTTTAGGGTCTGGCCCTTAGGGTGTGTTTGGGCTTAGTACTTACAGCAAGTTTTTTCTTTTTATTTCATCCAATTCTTGGACCTTGATTAGATTCCCCTCTCCTCCCCCAATTTGATGTACCCTGGTTAAGATTTTCTTAATAAAATGTTACTTCTGCTGATTAAAAAAAAGAAAGAAACCAGGCATCCAACTAAGAAAATTATACATTTAACACTTCTGTTAGAGGGCTTTTTGTTTTTGGTCCTTTTTATTCTTGTTTTGCTCGAGCATGTGTGTTTCTCTGTGTTCGAGCCCCTTGATGTAACCTTTTTCAAGGTTTTTATAAAAGTTTCGTATTGCCGAGGAAAAAAAAACACTTGTCCATTATCTTACTTGTCGAAAGCTACCATTCGTATGGCTGATGAAGTTATCAGCCTAGAAAGAAACTTCGAAGTTGATTTTGAAAAAGAATGTAAATCTAAAATACGAATGTATGAAAACATATTTATATACTGGATAATTCAAATAACTTGTTTGTTTTGGGTCTCAAAATCTTTGCACACGGTCCGTAATAAATTTTCTCTATTTATTTTTCTCCACTTATTATTCTTAAAAACCTCCCTAAAAATCCAAACCAAACAGGGTAAGATCTTGAGCCGGTATTACCACTTAGCGATAATTTCCTAGATAAAATGAGAGAGAGAGAGAGAGGATGTTAAAGAAGTGATCCAACCCCAAACAGTAAGTATAACTTATAGGCCATTTGGGTTTCTCTGTGTTGGGCTTCCTTCCCAGCATTCCATCAGACCTGTGGATGTTGGGCCTTTATTCACAAATGGGCTGGGTGTTTCTAACCTAGGCCCAATATTGAAAGCATTTGTATTTGTACCTCAATTCGGGTGAGTTTTCATATTTCCGTTTGATCAAAAAAAAAATTCGGATGAGCTTTTCTAATTTTTTTTTCTCTTCAAACTTATAGTATTAGTTAAGTTATTTCTACTAAAGGGTATTTGTGTAAGAATTTAATGAGTAAAATTCATTGGAGTGTGCGTAATAAATTATGGATACGTAAAGTAGAAAAGCTTTCAATCAAATTTTAATGAAGTTCGATAAGGCAAAAAATACTTGCATTGCCATAATTAGTATTTTTTTATTGTACTAATAATTAGAGTCGGGTTAGTTTACGCGCCTCTCGAATTTGGAGAGGTATAGAGATTTGGTAAAGAGCTCGAGACTAAGGCCCCGTTTCAGAAATCTTTTTAAAAAATAAGCAGCTTATTTCACATTTTCAAACTCAAAAATAATGTAAATAAAGAATAATTTTTTAATTTTTTTTGCACCGTATTAACAATCTTGATGAGATCTATTAAACAAGATTCATATTGGTAGAAAAATTATTTATATAAACACATTATTTTTAAGCTTAAAATTATTTTTTTAAAAAATAAGTATTTATTTTCGGAACGAGCCTAAATAAATCTAGTCGTAGGCAGACAGGCAGTCAAGGGTTTTCGCAGACATTTGCGGTAGAGAGCTTTATTTGCTGCTGCTGCTTCCGTCATAAACCCCCGTGCAAAAATAATGGGTAGCGCCGCTGTGGAGAAGACCGAGGAAGAGCTTCGAAAGGAGATCGAAGAACTCAACCGCCAAAGATGGGAGGTCCCCTCTCTCTCTATCTCTCTCTCCCACTTTGTGTGTGTGTACTTATCGTCTCGTGTATCAATCCGTTTTGTATTCACTGGTACAGATAACGGAGCGGCTTCGCGATCCAAGGGGTCTCCGCCGCGGAGGCTTATCTGGACCCACTGGTCCTCGGAATTTCGCTGCCAACGGCGGCCGTCAGCGAGGATTTGTCAGACCTGTAAACTCTCTCTCTCTCTCTCTCTCTCTCTCCCCCCCCCCCCCCCCCCCCCCCCCCCCCCCTCTCCCTTGCATATATGTGTTGTGTGTGCGCGGGCGAGTGCTACACCCCGGGCACATGCGATTCTTGTGCAAATCGTATATGCGAAAAAAGATGGGAAGATGGAAATCTTGAATTTTGAGAGTAATCTGTAATGAAATACTGTGAAATTAGTAAATATAGGAGAGGAAATTTGGGTTAGTTTTTTTTTTCCCCTCCTTCTTGACAGTTTCTTTGGATTGTTGAAGGGGTGTAGTCTGGGAAAAAAGATGTGTGAGCCAGCCTCAATATCGACGGTCACATGGGTGTTCCTTTTTTAATAGGAAGAGATATACTAGATTCCTGGGCACATGCGACGCGTGAGAAATCGTATTATGCAGAAGAATGAAAGAGGAAAATCTTCAATTGAGATTAATCTCTAATGAAATGTTAGATGTGCAAGTAGAAGAAAGGGTGAAGAAAATTAGGGTGGCAGTTTCTTTAGGCAGTTAAAGGCTATTTTAGGAAACTAAAAAGTGAGCCAGTCTACAGACGTTCACACCAAAAGGGTTTTCCCTTTGTAGCAGTGGTAGCTATGTCTTTGTTTGTGTGCATGCAACTATGGTTTTGCATGTATGAGCAGAGTGCTTGATTGATTTCAGGCTGAAAGAAATGATGTCGAAGAGCAACCCCCAGCAAAAAGGCGACTCTCTTCAGCTATAGTGAAGGTAATCAAAACCCTAATATTCCTTTTTAACTGTTCTGTTCTCTTTTGGGTTTTCATTGAATTTTTACTATGCTTGTGAATTGCGATTGGAGTGAAGGCGGCTGAAGATGGAGAGATTCATGAGGATGCTTCTGCCGTGGCTGAAAATAATGCAAAGAGGAAGGATTTAGCTGTGGAAGTTGGTAGTGGTGGTGGGACAGTCACTGCGAACCTGAGTGAGAGAAAGCCATCTGCTTGGTCAAGGAGGGATGGCAATCAAAGGCCAATGAAGATGGTAAATGTTTGAGTTTCTTTCTTTTCTTTGTTACTAATCTACAACAAGACTTTTAGTGCTCTATTGAATTGTAAGATTGGATCATTATTGACTGTTTTTTTCGTGTGTGTGTGTCCTTAGGACTTTGATATTCCCCCAACGGAGCACGTTCCGAGGGTATTGCCGAAGGATGAGGACCCAAGTTTGGTTAAAAGAAACAAAAGAATGCTCGGACAGCTTTTGGGGACCTTGGAGGTGCTCTTTAAATTTCTTCCTGTTCGTTACTGCTTAGAATTGGCACTTCTTGCTTTAGATGTATGTACAGATATGTGCTTCACGATAACTGTACTTAGGTTTGAACTGTTGGATGACTGCCTTTTGTTGGGAAAAATTTAGAAGTCTCTTGGGAATTTGCATTGAATCCTTAGCTAGTGGTTCGTTGTTATTTCAGCCTGGATATGTGCAGGGCATAGGCAGGTGCTATCCAGAATGAAGCAATTTTCTCAATCCTTTATTTGTGCTAACATTTAGCTTCGTTAAGGGAATCAATGGCTGCGATATGTTTGTCCATCTGTCGTATTTACCATTTTAGTTGGAAAGATTAGTTCTTATGTTTGGGCAATGCGCTGCAGTGAAAATGGAACGGTACTGATACAAAAATACTCTTCAAAACACAATGGCGACATTGTGCCTTCCTTCTCATTTTCTCAATATGTATCCACATAGGTGGCATATTAGGTTACTGTTTGTCAAATGATTGAGAAGGATGGATTATGTGCTATCGTATAATAGTTGGATTAAGTTTATGCGACTGCTCCTTGTGCCTAGATTTAGTATAGTTGTATATCTAGCATGACTTGTTTCAGTTTTCAATTTTTGTTCTTAAATAGAAAGTAGGGGTATGACAATTTCCTTGAATGATGTTTCTGCATACAAAGAAAGCATGATATGTTGGCTATTCTACATGTTTTTAGGAGACCTTGTTAACAAGCCCAAGATTGCCCTCACTCACTAGGGGGTGAAGCAGAACCAACATGCCTGTGTGAAATAACTTGAAGTACTTGGGTTGCTTTCCTAGTGTCAACATTTGTAGTAGTCATAAAAGACTAAAAGTTGTCAATGACACCCCAATACTTCTTTATGTTTGATATCAATTTTTATGAGTTTTCTTTTAAGTATTTGTCTCTCTCCTTTGACATGGATATATCTGTTGATGGATGTATTTCAATTTGGAAAGCATACTCAGACATGTTTGACATGTGGCTGGATAGTGCTGTATAAAATGTATTGTTGCCTTGTTGGAAACTTGGAACTGTTAGGTGCTTGAGCATTTTTATTAGAGACTCTCTCTTTGTTACAGAGTTAGATGCCAATAGGAGGCATAGGAGTCACTTTGTTTGTGAAAGTCACTAGAGCCATTGTGAATGAAAGTTTGACGTGCCTTCCATGGGGGAGTGGAAAGACGGAAAGGCTTTTGAGGAAGTGGATGAGATGATGTTAGTGATAGAAAATCAATTAATCTTCTCTTGAACTCAGCCAATACAATGTTGAAAGTGCCTTAAAGCTTTCAGATTCATAAACAAAAATAAGAGATATTTCAGCCCTTGCTCCCATAAGTTTCAATTTTTTAATCTATCTAAATAAACTCTTAAAGCACAACAATGCCTTGAAGTACTTCACACCAAAGTGCGAACACATAGTAAATCAACCAAAAGATACAATAATTACAAGTGTTCATATACTTCATATGTCTGTCTCTCGGTCTAATGTCCTTATGATCATGTCACATTGTCACTATTGTGCAGAAGTCATCGGTTTTATCCGCAGCTCCATTATCTAAAGTTTATTCTGTTATTTTCTGGGTTAAAAAAATATAGCCCTACTAAGTTGTTGTTGTTGTTGTTTTTTCCTGAAATGGCAATAGCCACACTAAGTTGATTGGAACATCAGGCTAGGTTTGGTTTGATTTGGTTTTTTTTGGATGGTGTATTTTTTCTTCTATTTTCAATGTCATCTTTGTTTTCTTGATAGTGTATTTTGTGGTTCTCCATGTGTTCTACAGTCTTGGCTATTCTTCTCATTTGTCTAAGCATGTTCCAGAAATTCAGGAAAGAAGACATGCAACTTGCAGGAACAGAGGCGTATATGCGGAGGTCGGATTCTTTGCAAAGAGTGAGTACTTTTAGCTCTTGGAGTTAGATTCCTCTGGAATTTAATTCTACTTTCATCACCAAAGAAAAGCAGCTATAATGTCATGCGGAGATATGATAGCTGGATGGCTTAGGAAGCGATTGTTGTTGCTAAGGATTATCTTGTGGTTTGGAACTTTAAAATAAAGCAAGATGTTGTAATTCATTTGGGATTAAACTTCAATGTTCCATTGCTGGTTTTGGATCGCGGACAAACAAATTTGCCTCATTACCACAAGTCCAATATTTGGTGGCTTAGAAAGTAGTGTGAAGTGTTATGTAGATACGCTTGTTTGTCTAGCCTCTGAGAGTTGCTTTGGTTAATTTTCCTGGTTGCTTGTTTGTTTGCTTCTTTTTCAAAATAATAAATTTATGTGTTTGCAAATATCTTGAAAATGTCATGTAGGCCGAGCAAAGGTCACGCGAGGAAAGTGAAAGGCTAAGGCAGCAGGAACGTGAACAAATTGCGGAGAAACGGAGAAGAGATTTGGTTTGTTGTCTTTATGGAACTTTGTGTTCCTGTGAATTAAGCTGAATCCTTTTATACGAGGTATCAATCCAACTTCTCTTATCGAGTCTTTTGTATTGAATCCTTGATTTATATCAGACTCTACGCGCACGTGTTGCTGCCAAGGCTGAGGAAAAGAAGTTAGAGTTGCTATTTCTTCGGTGGAGTGAGCACCACAGAAAACTTGGCAACTTTCAAAGGTGCAATCTTATGGCGTTGTCTGTATTCTAGACGGGCATTCTTCTTATCAAAAGAAACTATTCTATGTTGGGATTCTTTCTTCTTGGGATCTTACTATGTTTTTTCTGGCACAGGTTATTTCTAATTTTGGTCCGCAAGTGTCCATATTCACAATTTTATTGAGCCAAAGATAAGTTTCTGTTCATGTGCATAGTGTTCGAGCAGCTGGATGAGCCAAAATTATCTGCGTTGCAGGATTGTAGGTTGATCAAACATAGTTTTCCATTAAATGTTCATGACTCATTTTTTTCATTTGCTGTGGGTTGTATTTCTTCCAGGACTAAGGCAGAGCCTTCAATATATTATTCGTTTTCTAAGCCGATGGATGTTGATGCAACGCTGATTGAGCAGCAGAAGGAACAAGTGAGTTTCTATCTTTCTTTTTCTCTGCCTCCAAATTGTACTTTTATTTAATGCTTTGGTTGAATCTCCTCCCCCTCCCCTCTCTTTTTCCTTCTCCTAGAGAATACTAATTGGGGGAAGTTGGACTTCATAGAATGGGTGAGCTATTCTTTTTAAAGATTCTGTAAATATTTCATGAGTCAATATACCTTTACTATATGATTATAATCGAAGTTATAGGAGCAATCTCCTTATATCATGAAAGAAAAAGAAAGGGCGATGCCCCTCTAGAAAATGAGCTTTGTCTTCCAGGGCCTGAGATAGGAATGCCTAAACGAAGAGATCACCCCTTGATGCCCTATCCGTGGAATGGAGAGGCCGGGGCCGCACCAAAATTGGGATCTGCCTTCCCACAAAGTCCATTATGAAAAGCCAGGATATAACTAGAAATTGAGCTAACCTTACTTGGATCTTTCTTCCAAAGCACTTGCTTGCGCCTGGCTCTCCCACCCAAGGTTTTTGCTTTTGCGCCCATGCTCGCAGGATCATTTATAGTTGGACAGAGGAGGTAGACATCTCCCCGCTTTAATTGCTCAGAATCCTGCTCTTGTTCCTGTCAAACTGATTCTCTGTATAACTCTGATGGTTGGGTCGGCAAGAACTCCATTTTTGGATTATAGACAGTGTTGACTCGGAAAGACCAAAACCCAAAAAATGATGCCTACCGAATTCAGAAGGGAATTGCACCTTAAGTGAGGTACAACCTTCGTAGCATTTGAAAATGCAGTAGTTGTTAGGAGGGATTAAACCACCGAATGGAGACTATAAACAGCTTGGTCGTCTACCACCATCCTATGTACGATTTTGCGTAGTAATGTTGTTCTTTTATGCATACACCCAAAGAAGCCCAAAATGAAATTTGCTTGGTATTGTTTGTGGTTTGCAAAAGAAATTGTAGATGGAAACCTCGAAACCGTTTGCACTCTCTCCATTGTTGATGGCTCGGATTTTAACGTATTTTTGTATTGATGTAAATACTTAATGATCACCATTTTGCATATCTAGAATTTTCAAGAGTGGAAGGCAGCAAGGAGAGAGGAACTGTCTGAATATCAGAAGCAAATTGGGGAGCAGCATCTTGCTAACGTCGAAAAGGAGCTGGAGAGGTGGCAAAATGCAAGAAGAGCTAGGAAGCCAAACAACGATATGTTGAACTTACAAGAGACAATGGACAAAGAACTGGAGACCCACAGGCTAGAGCATGGCCCCAAGACACGGAAGATCCCTGGCAGAGGAGAAAACGAAGATGAAGATGACGTGGAAGACATCAATGTTGGGGAGGATGACTTGATGGATGATGTGCTCGGTGTTGGTAGGGGTGACGAAGCAGCCAAGGCAGAAGCAGGTAATGTGGACTAGTGAGTGTTTGCAGCATTCTAATTACGCCTTTTGCTTATGCTATCTTTTGTGTAGCCGTTTGGTTTGTAGCTGTAACCATTATTTGCATTTGGGAGTTTTTTTTTTTTTTTTTTTACTTTGGCTGTAGAATCTTCAAGTTATTTGGGGTTGTTAGTGACTACTCCAGTTTTCTGAATCTCCTTTTTTTTTTTCTTTTTTTTTTTTTTGTGGCATTGTTTGGATTTTCATATATGTATATTGTCCGCCATTGTGGGGGGGACGATGATATATTTCTGGGTTTTGTTTCGCATTAAGTTATTATCTGAGTTGTTATTTTGGTATGGTAGTCTTATACCATTGTAAAACTAGACAGTGAATTCCAATTTCCAGCCAAAATGGTACGACAGTCGCCTTCTTTTAGAAATTGTTACTACATCGATATAGGCATTTATAAGTTGAATTGTAAGACTCGATATTGTTTATGTACATCATTCTGTATGGTACACAAGTTTTATGGATTAACTTTTCAGTTCAAATATTATACGTAGTAACGCGGTCGTATATGGTGGCGTTGATCATTCAATGATTAGGGTCTAGTAAAGGTGGATAGTATTGGCTTATTTCAGTTGCTTAGTATTGGCTTATTTCAGTTGCTCTCTCTCTCTCTCTCTCTCTCTCCACAGTTGCTCCAACGTGCTCCCCATGTGTGTGTGTGTGTGTGTGTGTGTGAGAGAGAGAGAGAGAGAGAGAGAGAGAGAGAGAGAGAGAGGCGTTTGTGTTTCTACCCCACATGTTTTTATGGTTTTTATGGATGTTTGCATTCCCCTTCCTTTTTCTTCTCGGACTGGTTGATGAAAAGAGGACTGACTACATACACTTTTAGTTGTGACAGAAATTAACATTGTGACATGCATTTGCCTAACCATCATTCATTAGTGATTGTTTTGGCTCGTTACTGCTACTCTTTTTGCAATACCAACCTCCACTTTGAAAGAAATGCTACTCATTTTGAACTTCCCACTGCTCACAATGCAAATGCGAAGGGCTAAAATTACAGTGCTAAATATATTTGAGTTGTGCAGTATATTAGACGAGAGGTTCCTGGGCGCATTATAGGAGTGTAATGCACAATTCGAGCAGTCCATCTCGGGTATCAATGGTTTAGATATCTTCCCGGCAATGGATGACTCAGATTGGCAAGAGTCGAGATGAAATCTGGATCAATGACTATGAAGATGGCCGACTCAGATCGTGCATTAAACTATTGTAGTTCACCTATGCAGTATAGGTACCCATCCATATGGTGGTCCCCCAAATGTTCATTCATTCATGAGAGAGGTGATTGGGAAAAAATTAGGCTGTTTTGGATAATTAAAAGAGTAATACTCCAATAATGCTAGTTAATGACCCATAAATCTTTCTTTCTGTCCAATATCCGAGTTATTGTTATCATAATCAATTTTCTGAATTACGTTACGCACTGTTAAATCTTGCCTTGTCTAATCGCTTGACTATTTCATAAATCTCCCCACTTATTATATTTCAATTCTTCCTTTTTTTCTTTTCAACTAATTCGCTTAGTAAAAATCAAGAAAATAAAAGTGCAACTTTATTTAGATGTAATCTCCCACAGTCCCACGCCATGCCCAATATTAAATTCTACCATTAAATTTCTTTTCTAGTGTGAGACCTCATTCTGCTAATTAAAATAAATATTTGTTTTTTGAATAAGTATTTACTTTTGAATTAAAGATGATATATAGCGAGAGAATAACATGTTTCATAAAACGAAAAATAAATATTTAAAAAATAAAACCTTAGCAAAACGGGACATGATTCGCTTACTAGTTCCTAGTGGTTTTTTCCCCTGTTAATAGTACTCATGATATGACGAGAATGGTAATATGATGATACTTCCATTGTCATTTATATTTATTATACTGTCAGTTCTTTTGAATTTTTTTTTTTAGGTACAGTAAAACAAAGTAAAACATCCAGGTATGCGCATAGCTCTCTAAAAAATGTTTTCCGACAGATAAACGTGACTAATAATCAATTAGGGTTTTGAAAGAGTATTAGAGATAATGGGTGTAGAGAGATAAAAAGATGATAGTAAATTAGTAATAGATGAATAGAAACCGTGACAAAGAAAGGGTAAAAAGATTTTGAGACCGGAGAGATCACTTCTCTCCTGTCCACTTTTCTATTACATACGTGGTGTTAGGCTCGTGTTTCTGGTTTTGTCGGGAAAACATTTGTCAAAGATTTTTAGCTACAACTACACCGGCACCGATTCCATACCCTTTATTTTTTACCTTTTTCATTTGTCAAGCAAAGGTCCCCACGCCACAAGGTCACCCTCACTTCACTATACTCTCTCTCTCTCTCGAAGCAAAAACACATAAACCAGAGATAGAGAGAGAGAGAGAGAATTAGGTGGGGGCTTTTAGCTTTATCAAATCATTTCCCCCACCTAGCTAGCCGGCGCACAATACCACCAGCATGGCCCCCAGAGCTAACATGAACGGTGACCACCCATCACACAACCAACAACCACCCCCACCACCACAGCCCCAAACACCGCCGCCGCCGCCGCCCAACCGCCGCCACAACCACCACTACTACCCACCGCCGCCACGATACTCCTCCTCCGCCTCCTTGAAAGGCTGCTGCTGCTGGCTCTTCCTTCTCTTCTCCTTCCTCCTCCTCCTCTGCCTCGCCGTTGTCCTCGTCGTCGTCCTCGCCGTCAAGCCCAAAAAACCCCAATTCGACCTCCAACAAGTCGCCGTCCAGTACGTCGGCATCACCCCCAACCCCCCCTCCACCACCGCCTCCACCGACCCAACCCTAACCACCCCAACACCAACCTCCTCCGCCTCGGTCTCCCTCTCTATACGGATGCTCTTCACGGCGGCCAACGACAACAAGGTGGGCATCAAGTACGGCGAGTCGAGGTTCACGGTGATGTACAGGGGGATCCCGCTGGGTAAAGGGACGGTGCCGGGGTTCTTCCAGGCGGCGCACAGCGTGAGGCAGGTGGAGACCACGGTGGCGGTGGACAGGGTGAACCTGATGCAGGCGGACGCGGCGGATTTGGTGAGGGACGCGTCGGTTAATGACCGGGTGGAGCTGAGGGTTTTGGGGGATGTCGGGGCGAAGATCCGGATTCTGGGGGTCACTTCCCCCGGCGTGCAGGTTAGCATTCCTGCTCCCGCCCCATACATACTTTACTCCCACTTTCGCTTTCGTCTCTGCAATTGCTAGCTTACAACACACGCACTGCACACTCACTCTCTCTCTCTCTCTCTCTCTCTCTGTAATTTGGGCACGTTACTACGCTAGCGGTGATCAATCGACCAATTGAACAGACGCCAAGCTGGTCTGAATATCCGGTTATTAAATATATTATGGAACAAACACATAACCCGTTAGCATAATTCAATTGTGTGGTGATCAATCGGACAATTGAACAGACACAAACTGGTCCTAATATTCGGTCATTAAATATACTCCATTACACAATAGAACAAACACATAACCCGTTAGCGTAATTCAATTGTGTGATTGAGTACATTCATGACTCGGCTCGCACTCCGTGTGTACATGTGTGTTTACACGGCATATGTATCTGCGGAGGCAGGGCTGCGGCGGTGGTTGCGGCCTCTGCTAAATCCACTGCTGCTTGTCTGCATTCTTCCGGGGGGTGGGTGCTAACGTGAGCTAGTGAAGGCCAGTCGGTGCTAACGTGGGCCTGATACTTGGGTCTTTGATGTGGATTGTGGACTAACCGCTTTCTTTTAACTTTGGGGAGAAAATATTTTTTGAAAGTTCTTTTAGTAAATATATGAAAATTAGTGAAAGTAATTTGGCTTAAATTAACTAGTTTTTGTCAAGTTTTGAAAATTGATCGTTTGTCTAGAAGGAAACAAAAAAAATTCTATGCTGATTGGAAATTTTTTTTTTTTACATTGAAAAAAGGCTCTTCTTTTTAGTATTATTGCCCGAATTGAAACTCGAAAGTGGCCAATTTGGCTACGAGAAATAATTTTTGCTCTCTACTTTTTCAGACATGCACTTTACATTTTCTCTTCTAGTACTAAAATTACAAGGGCTAATTTATATATTAGACTAGAATACAAATTTAAGAGTGTGGATGATTGCAAAAATCGTTTTTTCTTTAATTTTTTTTTTTAAGAAATGGCTACTAGTGTTATAGAAAAGTTAGAAAAAAATCTGGGCAAAATGGTACACAATGCATTTTGGGTAGCGGTCATCATCCTCGTTGCGTTAAAGCTCCAATCAGCTGGGACCCACAAACTTTTTGTGATATTTAAAACTAATAATGGGTTGCGTAATTTTCACTTGCAAACCACCCATGTTGTCTCCCAGATTTGTCTTCTTTTTCCACTTTCTTCGGTCCCTCTCACCAAAACTAAAGTTATAAAGGGGGAGAGAGAGAGAGAGAATAGTAAAACTTCGGGCTGGTTCTAGTGTTCTAAAATGACACCGAGTCTGGACAGAGTAGATACACGTACGCATTTAGGGTGAGTTTTTCCTAAAAAGTTTGTTTGTAGCTTAAGGACTTTAGACGGGCGGCTTCCGTTATGTAGATTTTTAGTTGATATATGTGAATGAGAATGTGTTTTTGTGAATTTTATCATGTTTAGTCTGTTAAGACGGTAGGGAAATCCGGCCTTATTTTAATTTTTTTTGGTGCCGCTGTTGTCAGTAGTAGGGGTGTTAGGAGAGGGAGAATGGGTTGGTCCGATCTTGTACGGTTTGACCTATTCTGTTTATTATGAGTTGATTCCAGATCTACGAAATTAAACCATTGAGTAATTACATTCCAAATAACCTAATAGTAGATCCGAAGAATGTGATGGTTTTGTTGGTTTCAATTGGAGAAAATTTATGATTTACGAATTACGTTACTAGCAGTACATTTCTAACGCTGTGATATCTGCACTCTTTATGGTATGGAAGAAGTTGTATTTTCTATTGTAACGAGTGTTACGTTTCATGAAAGCTCGTGTACTGTAATTTTTTGAAAGTTTGAACCGTGCCTGGGTATTTTGAAATGCTCTCCATGCGTGTAATTAGTCTCTGTTGAACTTGACGTTAACTTGGATGATGTGCATGTAGTCATGGACCTGAACCGTGCATACTTTAAGGTTTGTCTGCTTCAATTCCAGATGAGCTTGGTCCCAACAAAAATGGACTTGTGTTCACATGAAAACCGAACCAAACTGGTCCATGCATCGGTGGTGAATAGCCCAATTGACAGAATAGATTTGGCTTTTTCTAGACCAATTTCAATTGATAATTAGACTACTATTATAGTATTATTCATTGAAATACCAGCAGAGATTTTGATTTCATTTTGTGGTGGGGGTGGTGGTGGCAGGTATCCGTGGATTGTGCAATCGTGATAAGTCCAAGGAAGCAAGCTCTCACATACAAGCAGTGTGGATTCGATGGCCTAAGCGTCTGACCCTTTCAAAGATTTTCCTCATTTCGTCTCTTTCTTCCCGCGACGGAATCCTCTCTTTTTCTCTCTCTATAAAAAAAAAACAGAGGTGAGAGAATTTGAGGCGGAGAAAAAGGCAAAGGTATAAAGCTAGTTCTAATTTGGAAGAGATTTTTATTTTCTTCACGTTCTTTTAGAATTTTTGGCAAAATTTTTGTTCCTCGTGTAAAGTTTGGACTGATATAGTGTCCTCTACTCTACGGTTCTGTCCATTTCCCCCACTTGCCACTTCTCTCTCTCTCTCTCTCTCTCTCTCTCTAAAAGAAGAAATGGATAGAGAGAGAGAGAGTAGTAGGAGTATTTATTTGATGCCTTGCCTTGAGGATTAGACTTTGGCCCATTAAAAATGTGAGGTGTGTCAGAGTTGTGGAGCTAGCTACTTGAATCAAGATTTAACTGTATACATGGTCGTGAAATGAGAAAAACAGAGATTTAAGTATTTGCAGATTTTTTTATGAACTGATATTTGCAGAGTTTTCTTGGTTGGAATATTAAGCATGTGCAGGCGCTGGAATGTACTTCCGTTCCTATTTGATTGTCCGTTTTTAAAGTTTGTGTCACTTTTCCAATTGTTTATATCTCGTAATAGGCTCGTAATATATCGTCCTTGAACTCTACCAAACAAGATTTATGTTGCATATAAAATTCATTACCGACTTAAAGATATAACTCATTTTTAATCCGGTTAAAATGGAATGAAACGAGATACCGATAAATGGGACAAGAGGGAGTAGTAGTGTGTGGTATTCTAAGGTTTGTTTCCCGGTTTACCTAGGGCCTAGGCAGTAGTATGTTTGTTTTCTTCTTATGACAGCGCCAGAAATAACGGAGGAACCATTTTACAATTCACGTGGGTTAGGTTTGGCCGAGTTCTACTAAGATTTTTGGGCTTCTTGTTTTGTTTTTATTTAAAAAAAAATCACGTTTGTTAATTTTGTGCCTAACTTTTATAGATTATTGATTCGTTTCGTCAGGACAAATTGAAAAAATAAAAAATTATGACTTTTATCAAAATATTTTTTGAAACATCTAAGATAAAGCTCAAAAAGCCGGCGATGCCAGAAATCGCTTTGATATGAGTTTTCATTTACCGAAATTTTCTGGATTAGATATAGAAGGTATTTTCGTCCAATGTTTAAATGGACAAAAAGACGTCACTGGCATTCAAAACTTCTCACTTTGGCCTTGATGTACACGAGTACTACAATTCCTTTGCTTCTTTTTGGTAAGGGAAATGTACTCAAGCACCTCAGCCGGGAGTATCGTCTTGTCAAATTACACCACACTACTACCTGTAAGAAATCTTATTGGCATTTATATCAAGACCGAAATTAAAGTCTCATCACGTATGAATGATATTAGAAGTATATCGAGACCGAAGCTAAAGTCTTATAAAACTCAAACCCGGGCCCTTGCTTCTTTTGGTATTACGCTTTCCCCACTTTGGCCTGTCTATACACTGTGTCACATGGCACTTTCTCTTGGTTAAAAGCATGGCGGTGATCTACACTAGTGGAGTACAGTAGTATTTTTTTCCCGTCTTTGACTCTTTGAATTGGACGGTGATTTCGACCATAGAAATTAACCTCCGTCAATTTATTTGCCCAATCTTAAAACTCCAACTTATCATGAAAGACAAAAAAAATAATTACCGTGGTAAAGCTTTACATTTTCAGAGTGCATGTTTTCCAATGCGTAATAGAGAGGAAATTAATGCAATATTTCAAAGGCAATTTAAATTTAAACAAACTTTTTGGAACATTGTGTAGTAAAAAATGAGACAAATAAGCAGGGACAGAGGCTTATACGTATGCTTCATTTTAAGGTTTCTGGTTTAAAACTTTTCAAGTGCTATCAACTCTTTTGGGATAAATCATACGGGTTTTAAATGGGCTCTTCCCAAGTAGACGGTGAGATTAGTTGATGTGCGCCTAGACACCTTGAGTTATAAAGAAAAAGTGGGTAGTAAACAATCTACTATATATATAGCACTAGAATATACATTATAATTACTTGCACATGAGTATTATTTAGAGCAAGTTTATCAGTTGAAAGGTAATTAAAAATGCTAGTAATAAACAGTGCATTTTTTTTATTTTACCTACTTATATCTCTTTTAACACTACATCAATACTTTCTATTACTTTCTATTTTACCTATCATTTATTAGAATACTAATTCTTTTTTGGAGAGAGAGAGAGAGAGAGGAGAGAGAAAAGAAATAATATTTTAATGAATGCATTGTGAATCATGGTTCGGTACATTTACCTAACATTTTTCACAAAGACAAACTAGCTTTTTCTTTGCCGAAGCTAGTGTAAGCTAATTTTGGTGTCTTAATTAGGTAAAATAGCTTCAAAGGCTTGTCTTACAATAAACTTGCTCTTATACACATGACGAAAGAGTGTGTGTTATCTCATTACAATTTTTTTTCCGGTTAAGTATGGGTTTTTTCTTTGGTTTTTTTTCCCACGAAATGAAAAGTGGATTGCGTTGTTTAATAATTTCTTATTCTAATGAAGTGGGTTTTGGAAACTTTATCGAGACATATTTTATGAACATGTGTCCAAACCGAGATCATCACTAAATATGAGACTCCCTTATTATAATATTATCGATGTGTAAAAATGCAATATGTACACTAACTGATCTCCAATAAAAAGTGTTATTAGAAATCACCCTCGGAGATAAGGATGGATGGAGCCAAGAAAAAACAAGTCATGACGTAGGTCGCTGCTCAAGAAATCAATTAATAATCCGTCGCCACCGAAGTTGGTAGCCTAGGGGTAGATACAAGATAGCTTATTCCCAAGCGATTCGGGCTCAAGAGGTCATGGGTTTGAGGATTCCGTAAGGTGCTCCCCACCTTCTCTTGCAAGTCCTGATGTGATTCATTGATTTTTGTTATATTAAACCCCGTATAAAAAAAATTCAAATGTTGTAGTATATATACCATTTTAAGATCAAACAGAATGTTAGACTACAACGATAGGCACTAGCCACTAACTCTCATCTCATCTCAACGAATTATAAGTTTTTGTCATTAAATTGCGATTCCTTTCTTGAAATTTGTTTAGTCGTTAACTTCGATCAGCATTTGGAGATTGACAGATGTGAATGTAAATTCGTCGAATACCCAATTAGTATAAAATTCCCATGATAAAAAAGAAAAGAAAAGAAAAGACAGTGGCCATGGCTGGGCACATGCAGTACTCTTGTTCTACTCTTGTGCTGCCAATTTGTTGTTACTTCTTTCCAGTATAGTTTTCAAGAAAGCATTCTCATGGCCGCCGATCAAAAACTAGAAAGCATTCTCATGTAGCTGGAAAAGTATGGCTACTGGGGGATTACTTTTCAACTTTTCCGATAATCCTTTGCTAAATTAATTAAGCTAATCATAAAAGTGTTTAGATCTGTTCTCATCCAATCGGTATCCCAAAGCCCTAATTAACAAGAAATTAAGAATGATCTCCTGACTCCTCCTCTCAGCCCCATTTTGGCTTATACTCAGCTACCTAGGTTACTTTCTTTGTTGTGCTCATCCACTCAGAGGCCGAACCAAAATTTTGATTTGAGGGGAGATCGGGTTGAGAGAAATGAATTCATTGAAAAATGTAATCATTCTATCGTGTATGTTTTGCTGTACAATAATGGTACAATTTACGTGAAACCATTTTGTTTTTCTGTTTACAATTGCTAGGTCCATGCAGGCTTAGTTTTGTCCATGAAAGAAATTGGAAGATTTTAAATGAGAAAAAGAAAAGAACTTTTAATTTCTAGCTAGATAGATAAAAACAAAATCATTTTAAATGACAAATGTAAAAAATAACTATTGGGCTAATGGGGGGTGCGGTTGGATCCAGCCCAATGGGCCGAGTAGCGCTCCAAGTCGAAAGCCACAATAGTAATAAGCACCAGGCGGAAGAAGTGACTGAACGTCTCGGCGAAGGAAGCTCGTGGAGTGGTTCCAATGGATTTCTCTCCTCTCAGCGACGCCGTGGCCTCCAAATCGTACCAGAAAATCGCCTCCATCTGCGACGACCTCATGCTTCAGGCACGCAATTCTATTCTCTTCTCCTCTTGCATATTACCAATCTCTCAATCTTTACTCGTCAAAACCTAATTAGCTTTCTCTCTCTCTCTAGGCTGCAACGCAAGGGATTGCTTTCCACGACGAATGGCCCTACCCGATTCATCTTCTAGGGCACCTTTACGTCGACGACATGTGAGTTCGTCTATTGTGTTCATCGAATTTGATTGATAGGGTTTATGTGTTTTAGCGCGGTTTAGGGTTTGGTGCCTCTTAGATTGGTGAGATTTAAGTATATTTTGCTGCAGTATTTTGACATTGGGAGTTCTTTTTGTATTAACGATTAGGGTTTATGAGTGTGGTGTTTTGGGGTTTTTGCTTGCTTTAGGGTTTGGTACGTATAATGAGGAGATTTATGTTCATTTGTGATGAGTAACAGTGCTCCGTTTTGACATTGGAGATATGTATATTTTTTGCTATTATCAAAATTGATTGATAGGGTTTATGAGTTTTAATTTTTGGTGTTTTATCGCGGTTGAGGGTATGATGAAATTTAAGTATATTTTGCTGCAGTATGTTGACATTGGGAGTTCGTTTTGTGTGTTTATTAACTTTGGATAGTTAGGGTTTATGACTCTAGTTTATTGGGGTTTTAGCGTGGTTTAAGGTATGGTATGTAGAATGAGGAGATTTATGTACATTTGTGAATGCAGTAATACTGCTCGATTTTTGTGGAAGTCAATACCTTCTTCGATCAAGGAAACCTCGCCGGAACTGGTGGCTGTCTGGAAAATCGGTCAGCTGTTGTGGATGCGGGATTATGCAGGTGTGCATGAGGCCATTCGTGGGTTCAATTGGAGCCAAGAAGTTCGAGATCTTGTTGCTGCATTCTCAGGTGACTTTTCAATCCTAGGCTTACACATTTGGATGTTCCTGACTTAGCACCATTTGGGTCCAGAAAGTGAATAGATGGAGTGGAAGATTATGGGACTTCTGAACTTAATTCGACCACCCTAGAGGATCAGTTTTTCATTATAATGTTTGATGCTGGTAAATGACACAGTTGCTGCCATAGCTCTATGACCCGAAAGTCTCTATTTGGTTGTAGTGACTAGGTTCTTTGAGTTTTTGTATCTCATTTATTTTCCTAGCATAATGGTTGTGAGAGTATGAGAAAACACAATTCGAGAAGCCCATGTTTTTGTCTCCCAAAAATTCCTCATGCCAAACAAGTTTTTTTTTTGTTTCCTGTAGAGAAATTTAGGGGGAAAATACTATAAATTGCAACTAAACAGGGCAAAAAGGGTTGAACGTTAATTGTTCAAGTGTGTCAAAAATTGAAGCTGGAGTATTTGCTTCTGATGTAGATGCGATTCTAGGAAAAGGGCTTCTTTTCATAGTCTAATATACTAAAATCTGACCTCGAGTACAATTGAACATTTTGTTAGTCATCAAAGGGCTTAAGTGAATTAGATGGAATGTTAACCTACTGGTGAGGTTAAAATTCGGATGGCTGAATAGCGTTGTGAGTCGTCATTTGTTGTGAACACCTTAAGGTGGGAGAAAACTTACTAATGCTATTGTTAGTGTCATGGTTTTGGAGTTTTTAGCCATGTCAGTCGTGAAGTGGAAAATATTACGAGAATGGTCTAGGATACTTATGCTGGGGAGTGGGGACTGTTTTGGAGTCAAATGAGCGGTTGGTGCCCGGCAAACACACATTGTCTCAAGGGGAACCTTGGGGTTGGTTGGGAGAGGATTGTGCTACTTTTTTTCCGTGCATTGTTCTGAATTATTGGAGGCTGATTATTCATCAGTCCTATTGGCAGATTTCTTACCGTATTTCCTTCCATTATCAGTATTTTTCTTTTGAATTGTTTTTCCATTGCAGATCTTTACACTAAAAAGATGTTTGAGCTATTGCTGTCAGCTTATTCAACAATTAGCATTCAAGATACCGCACTTTTCTTGGGAATGAACGAGGATGATGCTACAAACTGTAAGTTTCTAGCCTCCAGTGTCTTTTGGCTCATGACTTCAAAAGTTACCCGAATAGCAATCTGTGTGTAACGTGGAAACCGTTGAATACGCTATACTAAAGTGCATGTGGTAAAGGAGGTGTACTTCTTTAGGGTTTAGGGAAGTAATTCTGGTATTATATTGGAGTTTCCCTGTTACGGGATGGATAGGCTTTGAAATCAAATGTTCATCAACTTTGTTTCTCTACAATCCCAACCCTCAAATGGTAATGGGAGCTGAGCTAGTTGATACAAATGGTAATGGGAGCTGAGCTTTGGTTGTGCCTTGTGCAGATGTGCTGCAACACGGTTGGAGTGTGGACCCAGACTCCCGAATGCTAACTGTTAAAAAGCAGCCTGTTGTGAAGGAGCAGAAAATAGATCCCAACAAATTGCAGCGCCTCACGGAATATGTGTTCCATCTTGAGCATTAATCAGATCTTGAAGAATCCCATACATGACCAGTTTACTAGATCGCCTCCTCCTTTGTTTACGATGGATGGGGGTACAGGAACTCATACTGATATTTGTTCCATTTTCTTTGTTATATAATCTTGAGCATCTGCTTGTACCCCAACTTTTGGCCTGATTCTTTTTGCGCAAACGCAGGGGGATGTGAGAGAACGACTTGGGGGTCCTGGAAGTGAATATCATGGTTGATTGAATTTGATTGCTGTGTTTTTTTACCCTCCCCCCAAAAAGAGAGGGATTACATTTTGTTTGGTATGAAATTATGCAGTTTGCAATACTTAAGCTTCATCGTTGGAAAGAACTTCGATGAAATCTTTTGCCTTTTATTTGAATCTAATTGGTTTCTGGTGAATTGGTTGGCAATGAATTCCCTCGGTTGCGGAAGTTCAGTTGATTGTATGGTCTTGTCTCAGCACTCCCTCCATCGAACTTCTTTATGATTTAAATTTGCTTGGGCATATTATTTTCTCAGAATGGTTGCCAGAAAAAGAACCCATTTTTCTGATTAATTCCAAATTATGGGTGCCTCCCACAGAAAGAAACCTCAAAAAACAAGTTTGGAAGAATGTACTTAAAAATGTTCTGTGGTGGAGAGTTGTGCTAGGAGATGGGTGAGGAGGTTTTGATTAGTTCTGATTCCAATAGTTCTGCTTATTAGTTATTCTTACATCTACTCTTTAAGAGCTTCTGATTTCCCATAAATAAGTAGTAAATAAAGTGCTGCCGATTTGCAACTATAGAATCTGTGATTATGAATGGTAATGGATGGAGAGAGATAGATAGAGAAAGTTATTGAGAATCATGCAGGGAGAAAAATATATTTCTCAAAGATGGGAAAAGAACAAAGGAGAAATCTCTCTGATTTTGGGGATTTTTACAGATCAAATTGCTTGTCTCCCTCCTTTATTCCCCTTTCATGCAAAGTCGTATTGTTACTTAAGAGCCAATTTGTGGGGATTTGATATGAACATTGTTTCTTATAACCGGATGTCCAGGTTAGGTTGCGCACACCTCGATTAATTCCGGAGCCCTAAAAACAACAACCGGATATAACTCTTAGTGGCCCTAAGATTTAGAATGTTTAACCTCTGGGAAAATGAAACATGTGACCTCATGAGAGGGACACGTAGATTTGATATGAACATTTGATTACAAGTCTGCACTATATATTCAAAAGATTTAAATAAAATTCATACAATCCCAATCAAACAACCGTCAATTATATAATCTTACAAAGAGCAACATAGAAAAATTGATATGATCTTCTACTATGAACCACTCCGGTCTCCAATAATTTCTCTCTTTACTTATTACTCTCATCTTTCTATCTCTCTTTCTCTCTCTTCACTTATTACTTCAAAAAACCTCTGCAAGAAGTTCCATGGATGGAGGGATTGCTGAGGTAAGACCAAAGAACCTCTGTAAAAGTCCAGTAAAAAAGAAAAGGTCCTCGTACCCTCAAGACATCTTTCAACACGTAGAAGTACATGGTAAAACCAAAGAACCTCTGTAATAAGTCTCCAGTAAAAAAGAAAAGGTCCTCGTACCCTCGGGACATCTTTCAACACGTATAAGTACATGGTAAACAAAATTACAAAATCAAGGACAATGCCACTATTTAACATGAGATTGAAGACGAAAGGAAGCACCAGCTTTGCCGGGTGCTTGGCAGCATCCCGTTCTTCTACGCACACTATGTTTATGTATTACCAGCCAATAATCGAAAGCACTGTTTACATGGAATGAAGAAGATATTTACAGATACATATAGAATACTATAAGCTAGGAATCAATTGACTTTGTAATTCCGAAAGCAAAATAGTACAACTACAAGTAACCTATTACAAATCGACGATGTTCGAAGGCTTGGTTTTTTGACAACTTTCGGGGGTTAGCTTACACACTCCTCTACTAATCCCGTGAACCGTTCAAAGGATTGGTGATCGTATAAATATCAATCAGAGACCGGAACTTCCTCTTTCTTCTTCTGCACAAAAAATCCGCTAAACAACATTCCTCCTCCATAAAATCCCCTTCCCCTTCTTCCATATAAGAACTAGACAAACCTCTCCTGTTGCTTTTGCTTCGTCCTCCTCCTCCACCACCTCCTCCTTGTTTTGCTTCGCTTTCTCTTTCTTGATCCGCTCGTGTTTCCATGGCAACAGCAGAAGATGCATCTGTTACATAACTCGCCTCGCTAATATTACTACCGCTTTCTTGTCGTCCGCCTCCTTCGCCTTCTTCTTCGGAGAGATGCAGCAACTGCTCTGCTGCCTTCATTTCGTTCTGGATTCCTCTTCTAATCTGAGCCCCAGTACTGCTTGGCAATAACTTTCTCTTCCTTTCTCTGAACGATCCGTTCCTCCTTTGGCCGATCTTCTTAATCGAAGAGGGCGATGGAGATGATGCATACGCAGCAGCAGCAGTAGAACCGTCCTCCCTTTCTTCTTCTTCTTCTAGTTTGAATTTTCCGATGGTTGCGTCGCGTCGTCGGGAACCGGAGGAGATCAGTTGAATCAGTTGTAGAGCGGCTTCTATCTCTTCGTTTGTCAAACTCGAACCTTCCATCGGGAAAAATTTTGAAATTCGAACACACGAAAACCATATATCGAAGGGAGTGCTGAGGAGGCTTTATATAGGGGACAGAGGGAGTGGGGAAGAAGCATCAAGCCAAGACAATTTCGCCAGGGAGAATGGCGGTGGATTTTTGTGGGGCCCACGTCGTCCCATTGATTAGTCGGGTAAGCACTTCGAAATAGGAAAAACAACCTGAATTCGGGGAAGAAAAAAAAATTAGCGGTTGCTCTTGCGGTCACGTGTTGCTCTTCTTTGCAAAATATTTTTTGGAATTTCACACGATCCCAGATATACAATAAATGTTGGGGCACTGCGTAACGATATCTCGAAACCACTGGATAATTGCTCATGAGTTCGAGAGATTGTTTAGTGCCTCTCACGATTGCCGAGACCTCTTTTACACACTACATTTCGGTAAGTTCATAAATATTATGGCTTCAACGCATCACAATATAAGATAAACGCACCACATGACAGTGCTTCGGGAACTACCTCTACTACTATTTCCATAATTTCTTTTTTTCTTTTTCTTTTTTAAATGACAGAATTTCATTTGTTTGTTTCCTTTCTATTCCATGGAAATTATTGCTAAGGCCCGTTCTACTAAATTTTTTATTTTTTAAATACTTATTTTCTGCTTTACGAGACAGGTTATTCTCTCACAATACATCACCTTGAAAAATAAATACGTATTTCTCTCAACGGAACGGGGCCTAAGCCTGCGCTAGCTATCACGTGACTCGACCATGTGATTAGGCCAAATACCGATGTAATGTGGTAGATAGATTATAGAGAGAAGCACCGTGCTGCAGTGCATAAAACCACACGTATTTGCATAAGGTAATTTGCTTTCGCATTCTCTTTTTTAACAATCGCACTCCATTTTTATAAGGTTAACTACGCATGCGTATGCTTATTTTTGTGTTTGTTTACAAAATTGAGTTTGGATCATAATTTTTTACATTTCCTATTTCTCTCGCCAAAAAAACAAGCTGGTTGTCAAGCCAAACCAGGCCTGAGCCTACTGATAAGCCGATACCATCAAATTAGTTACCCAAGAAGCCCACGAAGCCCAGCCCATAGATTATAAGGCTTGAGCATGTTACGTGGGCTGAAGGATAAGGCTTGGACACCTTTTAGAAGCCCGATTGAAACTATAACTGGGTTCGAACATTACTGCAAGAGAAATTGTGCAACCCTGGTCCCTATAAGTGCTAGGAAAAGTTGGGCTGCAATCTCAATGGACACACTTTAAAAATGGAAAGTACAGTAATGCTCTTATAGACGGGTTGGGCTAAAGTTTCGAATAGCGTAAACTCCCTCCGTCCCCATTTGTTGGTCTCAATTACTTCCTCCGTCCCATTTTGATTGTCTACTATTTGTCTTGTTTTAATTGTGTCTATTGCGTATATATTTTACTCTAGAACGTTTTTCATGATTTCGACAATTTTATATTATAGAACAAATTATGTTTTTTTGATCCGCTAATGGAATTCTATTTAATGGCATATATATTGACCTAGTAGGCTAGTAGTATAAATACTACTCCCTCTGTCCCACTTTAAAATGCCCACTGGGTAGAGGATGTCAATAATTTCAAACAAGTTTGAATATCAATGTATATCTCACGGATATTAAATACACTTTCACAAATATCAGTACAGCTTTCTTGGACATCAATGCACCTTTTACTATTATCTTATGGGGAACGGTATGGGAAAATACTAGAAATGAAGTGTTTCTTTGAGGGTTTTTTTTGTGCCAATCGTATGAAAGATTATTACATTATATATGAAGTACAAAGTACAAATCACGGGATACTACATCCATTGTGTGAGAGACCACGAGATAATCAAACTCAACAATTGAATCAACAGGATAAATGAGCCCATCAAATGGATCACAATCACTAGCTAAACTCAACTGTAAGTCCATTAATGGGAGAGATAACTCCAACAAATACAAAGGAAAGAACACCCATACGCAGGTGGGAAGACTCGAACTCCTAACCTCTTAGTGATATACAAGAACCCTGGGCAACTGAACTAGTCCCAGTTAGGGCTGCAATCGAGCCGAGCCGAGCCGAGTTTCGGCATGTTCGGGCTCGGCTCGCCTCGCCTCAAAAACAATGAGCTCTAGCTCGGCTCGAGCTCGTGACGAGCTCCATTTGCTAGGCTCGAGCTCGGCTCGAAAATTAATTTCTAGGCTCGAGCTCAGCTCGAAATGGCTCGTAAGGCATTAGGTAGAGCCCAGCCCAGCAACGAAGAAATCTGCTGTGGCCCTCCCTCTATTTATAGTGTGGTCTCCGTTGCTCCCTTGTGTAAAGTGTCCGATGTGGGACTAGAAGAGAAGGGAGAAAACACTTTGGCTTTGTTCTTCATTTCTCCCACATCGGGAAAACATGCTTGAGAGGCCTTCTTTGGGTCTATAAATCTAACTGGTGGGCTACATGGTTACACGTGCTCCCATGCGTGGAAAACGCTGTGCTCCCATGTTGATAGCAATCATATTTACCAAAAAATATTAAGTATTAAAAATATTATATATATATATATATATTATATTCGGCTCGCGAGCCAGCTCGAGCCGAGCTTTGGCAAGCTCGAGCTCGGCTCGTTTATAAATCGAGCTAAATAATTCAGCTCGAGTTCGTTCTTTTATCTTTCGAGTCGAGTTCGAACGAGCTACTAACGAGTCGAGTTGCGAGCCGCTCGCGAGCGGCTCGGTTCGTTTGCAGCCCTAGTCCCAGTTGGTCGTATTTCTTTGAGTTATCTTGGCTGTTGGAGCATATTTTGCTCTCTCATCACTTAATTCCCGTGGTCAATTTCCTTTATCATTTCCTTTAATCTGAGTGACAGAGACATTTTCAGTATTAACAAATGTTCTCAGCATATTTTCAGCGGATATTAATTATCAAAATACGTCTTGGGCCATTATTTTCCCTTATAATGCTCGGTTTTTGGGCCTGTGATTTGGGTTGGCTCCCATATCAAAGAGCTTGGATTAAGTATGTGCATGTGTGTTTAAGAAAGTTCTCATACCCCTCCCTAGCCAGTAATAGCCTTGTGGAGGTGGTAAATGAGATTACTCTCTTGTTCTTTCGTGTTTAAAAAAAAAACTGATGATATCCTATGAAAAACAAAAACGACATCCACCGTCGATGCCGCAGCCGGCCGCAAATTCAACGGGCGAGATTCGTCCTTATGACCGACAGGCAAACAGCTCTTTTCAACGCCCTTATTTTGCGGATAAAAAAAAAACGCCCTTATTTTGTCTTCTTCCAGGGGAAGGTCTAATAAAATACCGAAAAAAAAAAGAAAAAGACCTCTTTGAATAGCACAAAAGGCCTGGTGCTGGGGAAATATCAAATCAAACTGTTCCACTTTTTCAAATATTGGGTTTTTGAAAAGGATGGTAAATTTTAAGCCCAAAAATTATGTGTTTACGCAAATAATTTTTATACCAATATGAATATTGTTTGATAAATTTCATTAAGATCTTTTATACGGTGTAAAAAAAAATCAAAAAATTATTTTTTATTTTCATTATATTTAAGTTTGAAAATTGAAGAAAAAAAACTTTTATAAAAAGAAAGGTTAGTGGAACACCCTCACCCGTCCCATTTTATTTGGTCTTTTCGATATTCGCATTATTTTTTAAACTCTTATATCTCTTAATTTATAATAATTTTTATAATTTTGTATTATAGATTTAATCGAGAACTATCAAATAAAATTTATATTGCATATTTTAAAAATTCATACTGAAAGATAAAAGAGTTTTAAAAATTTCACGAATATAAAAAAATCCAAAAAAAAAAGGACAGAGGAAGTATTACTAGAGTAACTAGACTAGATAGTGACTGAGTTTGTGTTTGATTTTGTGCGATCTGGTCGTGCCGTGAACTAAGCCGGCTGCTCCCCTGGAAGAAACCGACAAATTGAAAAGAAAAAAATAATAATGATATTGCCACTTCTTTTTATACCAATAGCACTTAGATCTCGTTCTAGAAACCTTCTTAAAAAATAAGAAGCTTATTTCATATTTTCAAACTTAAAAATAAAATAAATGAGAAATAATTTTTTAATTTTTTTTACATTGTATAAAAGATCTCATCAAGATCTTTCAAATAAAATCCATATTGCATATTTTTAGATTTCAATAAATTCATAATTTTTTAGCATGAAATTGCCTTTTTAATAAATAAGGACTTATTTTTTATTCCAGAACGGAGTCTACTTTTTTGTATTGTAGTGTGTTAATTTACAAAATGGTACATGCATTTTGTGAATGTTGATTGCATTCTAATTAAAAGACAAAAGGAAAGTGTCACTGGTAAAAAGAGGAGCGACAATATCATTTTCAAAAAAAAATAATAATAATAAAAACATTGATTTTGGCACTTTACATTTAGTCATTGACACATTATTTTATTTTTGTCTTTCTATTTGAAATTATAATAATATTTTTCTATGTGTGAGAAAGTAGATGAACACTAATTAAAAAAAGAATAATTTGATAATTTCACATATTTTTTTTGAGCAGGATAATTTTACACATGAAAAAGGCGAAAAAGTAAAGCGCCAATAACTATAAGGGAATTGGCTTTTACACTCTTTTTTTTACTATATACATTCTATTTTTTGTCCTTATTCATGTGAATTTACCTATTTACTCTTTCATAAGTTCATTATTTTACACATTAAGGGGCAATAGAGTAAATTCACTCCAAATAAAGACAAAAAAAGTAGTGAGTGTGATAAAAAAGGGAGTGTAGAAGTCAATTTCTAACTAAATGAGGAGTGTCAATAATCACTTTTAAAAAACAACAATGCTACTTACACAACCTCTCACATGCATGTGAGGTCTACACATAGCAGTGTGTGTGGAGCCCACAATATACGAGAGGTTGTATAAAATGTTGTGTTTGAATTATTATTTGAGTATCATTTTTTTTACCGTAAAAAACAAAACAAAAATGGCAAATCCTAAATTTAAGATGCCGCGTGGACTTTTTTCCCATTTCGGGTTTGGTACTTTGGTGTCGGCAGGCACTCGATTTTACAGCGCGTGAAGAGCGTACTCGTATTGGTGACTTTGGCGGTGCTTTTGCCCTATACTCCAGTAATTTGTAGCTTGGGGTCCACTGAAACCGCGGAGCACAGCCCGTTTCAGAAATTTTCCTTAAAAAATTAAGCAGTTTATTTCATATTTTTAAATTAAAAAATAATATAAATAAAAAATAATTTTTTAATTTTTTTTTTATCATATAAAAGATCTTGATGGATCTATCAAATAAGATTCACATTGATAGAAAAATTATTTGAGTAAACACATTATTTTTGAACTTGAAATTGCCTTCTTAAAAAATAAGTACTTATTTAAGGTTGCGGAACGGAGATATACGTCTAGAGATATACTTCCTCCGTCCGGATTTAATTGTCCATAGTTCTATTATAACCGGCTAAAAAATAGGTTATATTTTTTAATCTGTAATGATTTTCATATCGAATATGGATCTTGTTTGACAGATCACGATTAGTTCTATAATCCAATATTTTTCGAAGTCACGTGTAAAACATTATAAATTAGAAGATTTAATCGATTGAAAAATGACACGAACTCCAAAAAATGACTATTAAATCCGAACGGAGGGAGTAAGTCGTTGAAAATGCATGCAAAATTGTAGTGTACAATTAAATAGGGACGGAGGGAGTATAATACATGCACTGTGAATCTGAATTGGGCATTTTTATTTTTATGGATATTTGTATGGACTGAGGGATTGTGCTGTGCAGCTTCACGTTGCTTAATGTGCTGCGCATCCTCCGGCGAGGCTTTTCAGGTATCGGTTCGACGATCGGAGACGTTCACCGCGTAGAGCACTTAACGATATTTGATCGAGCTAATTTTTGGTGTGCTCTACGTGATGAACGTCTCCGATCATTGAACCGATGCCGGAAAAGCTTTACTCGAGGCTCTGCAGCATGAAGCTGCACAGCACAGTCCTCCAGTCCTATTTGTATGTATCGAGAGTCATTTATTCTAGTATCATTTTTGTTCTTTCTTTTGAGACCATTTTCTATGCCGGCACTTTTTTTTATATTTATATCCCATACTTTATACATCAACGGGGGTTGGTGAAGTTAACAAGTTAGTCTACTTAGATCCAAAGATTGTCCATAGTTCCAAACTCACAAACGCCTATTACAGGACTCTAACTCTTGTGTTCCCGGAAGGGAGGATGACCAGGTGTTACCATTGGACAACAAGTCCATTTGGTCCTCCAAGTTCATTTACGACAAGCAAACAAAGGTTTGGAATTGGGGTTGAAAACGAGTAGAGCCGAGCTACGTAGTGTTCGAGTTCTGCTCGTCTGCTAAATGAGTCTAAGACTCTAGCTCCAGTTGGGCTCGTTTATAAACGAGCCAAGCCTCGTTAATTTACTTAATGAGCTTTTTTAAATAAGTCGAGTCTATCCAAATGAGTCAAGTTTTTACAAGCCGAAACTGAGCTTTTTAGCACGAAAACAAGCATAAAACTCCAGCTCGAACTTGGTTCCAGTATTGTTTTATGAAATCAATTATTGCTTTCATATTTTGGCGCCATCGAGGTCTACAAACCTCTAGCCAGTCTTTAAATACAAATTAAGTACATCTTATGGGTCTCGATCGTATGACTTATATATAATATTGAATCATTAATCATTGGAAGTTTCATGAGCCGCGATCCACAGTGTCCACTTTATTAATCTCAATTTTTTTTAAGAAAAATGATAATGTCAAAATGTTTTTGTTGGTGCCAAAACTCCAATGCATAAAAAAATTATACGATGTCAAATATACATTTTTTTTATGCATTGAAATTTTGCCACCAACAAAAATAATTTTGACATTATCACTAACATCTCATATTAGTACATGGTCAAAATTCAAAAACATTGAATTAAATCTAATTTTTTGGAAGAAGCAAAAGAGCGATGTATATAACATATAGTACGTTATTCATTGTTGTGGGCCCAACGAGCCCATCTACCTTTCACAAATATCTCCACAAATATCTTCCACTAGCCTTCCCAATTCTACTATCCACACATGACGATGAGAATTAAGGGTCGTTCGGCTAAATAAGCCTTTTCATTTTTGTTTTATTATATATACAGAGACATCTTGATCATCCGTCTTAGCAATTAATAGTTCAGATCTCATTTCGGTATTGGACAACTTATATTTGGAGAAGCTCGAAGCTGAGATGAAATTCGAATCATTGCCGAACATACGGTTCGGATATCACACTACATACGGATGGAGGTTGTTGCTGCACTACACTGTATATGGTACAACATTGCTAAGAGATACAACATTGCTACTCTTATCGACAAATTATACTGCACTCGTGTGGGGTCCATTCCGGATTTCACAAATACAGAAAAATCCATAAATTTTAACATAATATTCTATGGGGTCATGTCAAAATCAGCTTCAACGAATATCGATAAGTATTTTTTTTGAATTCGTAAAAAAACTGTTGAGTAGTTAAACAGTTTCACCCTACAAATTCAGTAAAAGTATTTACCGATATCTGTTAGACCTAATTTTTATAGTTAGAGCTGATCTTTACAAAGCCCCATAAAAAGATTTTTTTTAAAATTTATTAACATTTTTATGTATTTTTCTAAGACTCGGAGAGAGTCCCACCCACGTGCAGATATAAATGTGCGATAAAATTTGGGAATTGATATTCGCGCTTCAAGATTTACTGCAGGCGCTCCACCTTTTTGTTTTTACACTGTGATGTTGCCACAGTGTAAAAACAAAAAGGTGGTGTCACAGTATAAAAATAAAAAGGTGGTGTTACAGTATAAAAACAAAAAGGTGAAGCGCCTGCAGTAAATTTTAGAGCGCAAAAATCAATTCTCTAAAATTTTGTCGGTAAGATTAGACCTTCTGGTGGTAGTGGTACGTAGTACTACATAAAAGCTCGCTTGCGGCAGACTGGCAGTAGCGTAAATTCGTCAATGAATTGGCATATATACCCACCTCTCGCAGCGAGCTCATTTTCCTCTCACCTAAACCTTTCACGCGAACCGGTAAAAAACTGAACTTCACGACACCACCTCTCTCTCTCTCTGCTTCCCTCTATTTCTCTGTCTCTCTCTCTCCACACTCAACCTCTCCCCTAAACCCACGCTCTCTCGCACTACAATCTCTCAACATTTGCCACCCCACTCCGTTCCGATCCCCAGCTGAGACCCTACTATTCAGCCGCACGACAGCAGAGAGAGAGAGAGAGAGATTGTGAGATTCGGGTCAAAACCCCCCCAAAAATCTCTCGAAACCCTAGGAACTCTGGTGGGTTCACATGGCATCATCGAAGGTGATGATGGCCTCTTCCACGTCACCGTCCAATCCGGATCTGCCGCGCCAGCATCCGTCCTCGTCCTCTATACATTCCCTCTCCCTCGCCGAAGGTTCCATGAACATGGACGACATCCTCAGAAACATCTACGCCGACGACGACGCCCAAACCCCATTTCCGGACGAACCTCCCTCCTCCGCCGCCGTCCAGAACGGCGGCGTTTCAAGCAAGACGGTGGACGAGGTGTGGAAGGAGATCGTTGCGGGAGGGGGAGGGACGAGTCGCGAGCAGCAGCCGGAGATGACGCTGGAGGATTTCCTGACCAAGGCCGGCGCCGTGACGGAGGATGACGTCAGAATTACGGCGTCTCAGTTTCAGGCTCAGCCTGTGGGGTACGGGGTTGATTCGGCGGGGTTTCGAAACGGAATTGAGGGGGCAATGGTGGCGGTTGGGGGAGGAGGAGGGGGCAGGGGGAAGAGGAGGGCGGTGGAGGAGCCGCCGGTGGACAGGGCGACGCAGCAGAAGCAGAGGCGGATGATTAAGAACAGGGAGTCGGCGGCGAGGTCAAGGGAGCGGAAGCAGGTTAGGTTATGTGGGATTTTTGGCTGAGGTGAATTTTGGGATTTGTTTGTGTTTTGGGGTTATGGTTTAATGGTTGCATGTTGTGGAATTTATGTGTTTTCAGGCTTATACTGTGGAGCTGGAGTCTTTGGTGACGCAGTTGGAGGAGGAGAACTCGAGGCTTTTGAGAGAAGAGGTATTTTTTTGGGCATAATTCAGTTTTTTTTTTTTGGGGGGGGCCATACGGTACTGACGATAGTATGTTTTATTACTAAAAGGGGCTGATCGCTGCTCCATTAGCTCGAACCCACGACCTCACTCTTAGGACTCAAGTCTTAAGTCACATAAGGCGCTTCCGTGTGCACGAGCACGTGTGTGAAAGCGTCTTCTAATCACATCTCAAACAACTAAAATCCACAAGAGTGAGGATTGAGAATGCGAGCACAGTGCAAGGATTGAGAGCGTAGGACATTTTGAAGGATTATGTGACTAAGCTCAAGTCACTCACTCAAACCCGAGGGGAAAGACCATTGAGCCAATGCCCAAGGTCAAACCCAAGGCCCAAGGGCATAATTCAGTTCAGGGTTACTTCATTTTTTTATAGTTGATTTCGATGTCGTAATTTTATAAATTAAGTTCGTAAAATGGGAATTTAGGGTGAAATTTATGGTTGTTACGAAGATGTCTAACTTGTCTATTATGTGCTGAATGCACAAAACCGATAAGGTTTCTGTCCATTTTTTTATTGAATATTGGTTTCTGTTATTGTTGATGGCTACACTTTTCCTCCATCGCTTAGATGGAAATTTTTCTAAGGAAGGGTGTATGAGTCATATGTCTTTTGTTTTGGAGGTTGGAAGCTGAAATTTAGTCACTCTTCAACTGTTTAATCTGTGCTGTGAATCTTAATTTCCACATCTACTTCAAACTGTTGAATTTATGCAAGATGGCCGTGGTTATGGTTATGAAATGTAGAAATCAAGTCTGTTAAAGAATTCCTGGATCTTGTTTGTCATTAATTTCCTTTTTATTTTTTTCATTCTCTTCTGCTTAGCTCTTCGACAGGTTAATTTATGCCGCCATAATTTATCCAGCTTACTGGGTACTTACATATTGGGGGGGGGGAGGGGGGGAATGCTATCTGCATAGAGATATAAACTATGAAATGTTCAAACCTTTGTTTGAGTATTTTATTTGCAATGGAAATAGGAAGATGACATTGAGGCCAACATTTACACAGTTGCACACTCGTATTTGTTTCTGCTTTTCAATAGTTTGTTAAGGTTCTCTAAAAAGGAGCTTTTATTTGCAGGCCGAGCAGTCAAAGGAGAGGTTTAAGCAGGTATGTTTTGACATCTCTCATAGTTCAACGAGCTATATTAATCACATGGTGAGATATTTCTTCATTGTTGACGGGTGGTAGAAACACTCTCCGAGTTTTGTCTGTAGGAAATACATACAATTAGTGATCTTTATGAATACAACAAGATGGTGGATCAGTTAAGGAAATCTTGTGCTTCTTTTACGTTCGGAAAATGGTTGGGGAAGGGTTTGGACTTCACCAGATTTTAGATTTCTTCGTCTACTGTAATTTATGGGAATCCTGATGGTATTTCTTTGGAGTTGGTGTTCTTCTAGATGATTGCATGGAAGCAATTGTTTCACGCCAAAAAGGTTGTGTTTTGGTTTTTGATGGGATGAGTAGCCAAAGCTCTAGTGGCGTTGCTCATTTGAAAGTTTGATATGATCGACCAAGCTTTGATAGGTTTTTTTTTATTTTTTTATGGAAAAATCCATGTGAAATGGAATTATGGAGGCAAGGCTAAGTTCTATTTAGTACAGATGGGAATTGGGAGATTTTTGTATATTTAATATTAGGTCAAAATATTTTATCTGTATGAACTAGTTGGAAGGCATAAGAAAAGGATACGAGTGTGTTCCCTAAGTACATTCACCAGATGGCATGAGATGGTTATGGTGATCTTTTTGCACCATATTTGGGGCGGGATGTCCACTTTCAGGACTGGTTTCTCTTCTCCTTAGAATTGCAGTAAATAGATTACCTGAATGGAAATATTTTTCCTAGTGAGGATTTACTTTCATGTTCCTGATGATTGTTTCGTCATATTAGTTGTGGCTGGGCTTGCGAACACGGAACTACTTCATTGCTCTTGCCATTTCCTCTAGACTCCACTCGAATACCAGACCATTGCCTCTCTGCCCTCTGGTGGAACTAGTTCATTGCTCTTGCCATTCCCTCTAGACTCCACTCGAATACCAGACCATTGCCTCTCTGCCCTCTGGTTACAATTTCCAAGTACTTAAAAACTGTACTTTTAGTGGTTCCATTTTCTTGTACTCAAATATTGTACTTTGTGTGAGTGCTATTCAACGAAATCAATTGGTCTGTGCCCCACTACATTTTCAAATGACATTTCAATGAGATAATCTCATTCGCTTGACATCAGATGCAGGTCTAACATCCGAATTTGTGTTTTATACTGCAGCTCATGGACAACCTGATTCCAGTAGTAGAGCAGAGAAGACCACCACGATCTCTCCGACGAATAAACTCGATGTGCTGGTAGTAGGTGTTTCTACCTTATGGTTGACAACAATAAAAGCGGAAGAAACTTGTTTTCTCTTGCACGTCCATTAAGCTACACCCTCACATGAAGCACAAAGACTTTATACAAAAGAAGAATGAAAGAAAGACAGGTTTAGGGTCCGATGTTCCTCTATCACTTGCTCTGGTGGATGACTTAGGTTTGGGTTGGATGTTCCTCTCTCGCTTGCTCTGGTGGATTACTATATCTCGGTTTATCTAACTGTAGGTACCTGTTTGAGGCATACCTACTTGTGAGCGTAATCTAAGAAGCCATGGACTTCTAACAATCAAACATGTGAGAACATTAGATGGTGTTGTTTCATTTCCTCGTCTTGTGGAAGGTTTCTGCGATGGGGCTAGTTAGGTGTTGTATAGAAACAAATTACTGTCTTACTTACCATTCAGTTTCCTCTCTTTGTGATGTTGAAAAGGGAGACTGATAAACCTAGACTAATACTAGGTATACTTAAAACATAGCAATAAAACTTTTTGAGAATAAAGTAATTAGGCCTATGAACTGCTGTTCTCCAGTTATAGATTCTGGTAAATATCCACATATTAGTGGTTGTATGAATTATGCTTGCGAAGATGCTGTACTTTTTTTTATTAAAAAAATATCATTGGCTCTGTTGAAAATATACGATTTTAAAATATGGCGGGTGGCTTTTGATGCCTTTCTATGGTTGCGGAAACAAAGAAAATTCACCTGGGTTTTACTAATGTTTTAGCTTCATGATAGTCCACCCGTTCAATGTACTGGGGCTCGACTGAAGGCATGAAAGCACTTTGGATCGTTTGTCTTCAAACTTGTCGTCCCATTTCACTCCAGGAAAGCACTTTGGATTGTTTGTCTTCAAACTTGTCGTCCCATTTTGCTCCAGCATTGTCATAATCGACTCAAGACACTGGCCTTTGTTGTTAATTCAAGTATGGGAAATTTTGGCCATGTCACGAACTCGAATCTTCTGTACTGAAAAATCCTTTGTACCTCTATTTTTGTGCATTCGATTGAAAATGCACGGAAACAAATGGGCATGTCACAGCAGTAGAAAAATGGGATTTTGGTCGTAACGACTGGCTACTTGACCAAATAACTTCGACAAAGAGTGTGCTACCATGGCCCCAAAAGTTGAGTTCAAATTACCTGTAATAACCGACTCATGTTCATTTACACCTCTGTTATCTTTCTTAACAAATGAACCCGATCTTAAGCAACATTTATCTGGATATCAAAATTTTTGAGCCTCCGATGGCTGAGTTTGTGTATAGGTTTTTTCTTTTTTGATCTCAAGTTTGTACTATATGGTTACTCAATAAATCTTTGCCTCGACGGAGAGCACGAGAACAAACCCCCCTCATCGTGGTTTGAGCAAGATAACAGATTCTTGATCATTGCGCAGGAAAAGATAGTGAAGCAGAATTCCATGCATCCTCTACTTCCCTTTTATGTTTACAAAAATTTCCTCACACTTATGATGCAAAGTTTCCAACGCAATACAAATAATTGAAGTGGAAATCTTCTTGTGTTGGTGGACCTGTCCAACAGCTTCCGAAGCCCTGTTTTTGAATTGGCAATTCCCACCACCCAACTGGCAACTACCAACATATGCGGGCTAACAATAACACCAAACCAAATTGGCACGGCACAAGACGGGCCCGTGCCCAACAAATACTAAGGGGAAAATGACGGGCCAGAATGTGTTTTGATAATTAATACCCGCTAAGGACATGCTGAGAACATTTGTTAATGCTGAAAATGTCATTGGCAGGTATTAATTATCAAAACACGTCATTGGCCGTCATTTTTCCATTACTAAGTTGTTAGAGCATCCACAGTGGAATAATCAAAACTATAAGCTTGGCTTGTTCGGTTAACTGTTTAGTTTAGTTTTTAATCATTACCCTATTTCTTTCTCCAATCATTACCTTATTTTTTCAATTATTACTTTCTTATCTCTTTCTATCTCTCTCCAATCATTACCCATATCTCCAATCATTATTCTATTTCTCTCTCTACCAACTATCAAAACTAAACTAAACTAAATTCTCAACCAAACACATGGTTGCTGAAGTTAGCAATATTCTTTCAAAAAAGTGCTCACAGTAGCATAACCAAACTTAACAACCTCTTAGCAACTCATCAAATTTTGACTAAACAAAACTAGCAACCTTCTGCCAATAACCAAAACCTTCTCTCTCTCAACAATGTTTCTAAGAAAAATATTTTTAAAAGAAGTTTTCTTTTTTGCAAAAATAGTTAAACTGTTTTTTTAAATCTGTCTTCTTTTTTTTTTTTCAAAAACTGTTTTTTAAAACTTTTTTGGAAAAGTGTTTTTTCAAAATAAAAGTTTTCAAAAAATTATTTTCTATTTCTAATAACCTGTTTTTATTAGTTTAAAAATTATTTTTTAAAAAAATGTTTTATATTGTGACAATTTTTAGATTTTTACAAGTTGAAAATGTGATTTGACAAGTTTTGATTATTCAATATTGATTATACCACTGTAGATATCAACATGGCTAACCTCAGTAACCCTTAAATAGATAATCAAAAGGTGATGTGATAATTTTTGATTATCTAATTTTGATTAGTCCACTGTGGATGCTCTTAGTTGTTACACAAATTCTTTTTTTTTTTTCCCCCAAAGAAATGCGGTTGGAGATGGGCTGACACGGCATGACACCGTTAAAAAATGGCATGACACAATGAGTAAAGGGGTCGGCACGACACGATTACAAAAATGACATGGCACAACACGAAGCACGGTTGGCATGGACCCGGCCCGTTTGACACCTCTCCATCTATCGGGATCGAGTAAAATAATACAATTGTCCAAAATCCAAGAGGGCATTCATGAACCACATATTAGGAACATCAATTCCACTGCTCACAACTACAGTCTCAGTGCCAGCTCTGCACCAGTGAATTCCTCGCTGGAACTGATTAAAGCTCTTTGGAAAAGCATTTAATATGTGAAAGCAAAAGAGAAACCACCCTTTTCTGTCATCCCAACGAAATGAAATTCCAGCAAATAAAAAGGGCAAACAGTTTTTGAATAGATAGACAAGACACCCCCCTGGCATTGCAAAACCATTTCATATCCAATAACACACATTGAACTCATGGCCTTCACGATTTCCTTTCACAAATCCTGATCCCACCCAAGATCAATGAGCCACACACGACCGTAATGAAAGTGGCAGATGCAGGAGGTTAACAAAGATGGGTCTAAATGCAAAATATTTTGAGTTTGGAATAATTGGTAGAAAATAAATAATATTTTGAGGGTACTGAAGTAGTATGATTATTATCAAGATTTTGAAAGGGCAACAACACTGAGCTGTACGGTAAATACCATAATGTACATTGACAACTTGAGATCACTCCAAAGTTTAGCCCGCCTGCAGCAGCTTCAGGCCGGCACAGATGATGAACAAGGAATGAAAAATATCCTGCCCTAACAAGGGAGCATAATCACCTGATTTACTCCCATTACACTGCCATGAAATGAGAAAATGGTTCCAATGGGATAAGCTAAAGAATGAGGACAACTTATGAAGTTTCATAGTGGTTATTGCAAGGAAATCATCCCTAAGCAAATGGAGTAACAAACCCAGAACCAGTGAAACATAGACTTGAATCTCGCACCCTAAACATTTCCCCCTTCTGGTGTTTTTTCCTTCCCCAAGTTAACTACGGAAAGCCCGGCATATGACTACTCCAAAAATCCCTTCATCCATTTAGACATTGTTAGCTAAGTAAGATCTACCTAAAGTTCATTGGCACATTCTTCAACTGCAATGTAAGTTCAATCAGACCTCCAATGGGCGGAGGAAATCAATGGATTCAGACAATGAAAGAATATATATGTGTGATTACAACACAAAAGAATGAGAAGGAAATATATATGTGTGACCAGACAAGAAACGAATTTCAGGAATATAGCAAGAAAACAGAAAGAAAAAGGAAACTGTATACAACCCCAAAGCAAGTCTGACAGCAGTTTCATAAAATAGGAAAATACAACAAACTTTTTGTGTTCTCTAAATATGGTCTACCAACAAGATGTTTACCTGCCAAATCGTTTTATTCTTGCTAAACATCTGAGTCCTTCCTTCCATAGAATAAGCATGCGGAAAGCTGAAATAACACCACATCCGCGATTTCTTTACATTTGATCCTTCGCAGCTGTTTCCCGACATGAAATTTACCCAGAAGTGTTCCCCCTGCTCAATAACTCAAGCCCCTCAGTTCGGCAACTCATGATCTTCCGGAACACTTCCCTCACTTCCCGTTCCAACGGATTCAGTCCATTCTTACAAGCATCGAAAACCATCCCTAGTTCGTTCACACCCTTTTCAACTTCTTCCCTCTGTTCCTCAGTCAATGGAAATTGAATTGAATCTACCAAGTCTGTCATCTGACGAATGCATTTCTCCATCTGATAAATCTCCTTCAACAACCCATTGGAATTCCGGCGCTCGCGCTTCTTAGATTCGTCCATAATCCGATCGTGAAGCAAAAGCAATGGACTCCCCCATGAATATTGCCGGGGGAATGTAAAGTGGATTTGGAGGCCTCGATCCTGACAAGGGATCGCTGCAACCAGAGTCCACAGCACAAACATCAGCAAATAGTTCATCGTAAAAGTGGGGACTGCAAGCCCACTGGTAGCTGCAATCTCATTCCCACGCGGAGGGACCAGATTGTTCGAAATAGACTGGAGCTGTTTGGCTGCGGACCAAGAACGCGATACACTCCAAGAGAGTGAACGTGAATGCCCCGGTTGGCGATGGTGGTGATCCTTGCTTGTGTTGTGACGTCCAAATGACCGGTTTCTTTGGGAAAAGACAGATCCGGTTTCCTTCTCATCTAACATCACAAGTGCCAAATCCATTAAAGCTTTTCTTGCTCGACGGAACTGACCTTCACCAATCGTCCTCTGACGAGAATTCAAGGCAGAAAGAACAATTTCCAAGTGCTTCTGCCATAGTCGTATTTTCTCAATCCCATCACGAATTGCGTTACATATATCAAGGGCCTTAATGCTCTTCTCAAAGAATTCAGCAATGAGCTTATCTAGAGGGGGTTTTGAGAGATGTGCTCTATTGTTGCACAAAATAACCCTAAACTCTTCTTGACAACTAAGGAAAGCGTTCAATACCTTTTGTATCCATGCAGCGGAAAGAAATTCATCAGCAGTTACGGCTGAGAGATCGTGAAATCGACTGCAGACCTGCTTTTGAAAAGACTCAAGCTCTGAGTCACGGGCATCAGAATCGTGGTTTGGTTCCATTGAATGCACCTGATCACTCCTAAGACTTAAAATTGGGCGACGAAACGAGGCAAAAGGCACAGAAGAGCCCTGATGATCCGTAGAAGGCATTGTGATGTGACAAAACCTCCTCAGAATCACCAAGACAATACAACTCACGCAGTTGCCATGAACCTACCAATGATCCAAAAGAACTCTGAAAATACAGAAAAGTCACTAATAATGAAACCTCCTAGAACCTTCAATACCAAACAACTTATTAGATGAACACCAAACCAGAAACTAATCTTCAAATCCACCTATGCCGCTACAATGAATCGATACGCGCCACTGGCATATGAACTTTTACAACCCCAAATCAACAATTCAACCAAATTCATTAGAAACAACACCCAAAGCCATGAACTTTTACAACCCCAGACACAAACCCACCATTAGTCAAGCAACTCCACCCAATAATAAACCAAAATCAGACCTTTTTTAGAAAACCCAGATCAATGAATCTTCATACGCGAATCATAATTGGAGAGATTAAAGCCCAACAAAGCCTAGGAATTTTCCCAACCTAAACATAAGAACACACAAAACCCAGATCAGCAATTGCTTAGAATCGATTGTTTTGCATTAGGACAATCAAAACACAGGGAGATCTGCAAATGACAAAACTTTCCAAATTCCAACACATTAAGGAATGAAACAAAATGGCAATTAAATGTCGAGAAAATCCATTCAGCTGTTAAAACAAAAAAACCCCCCGATGAATACGAAGAATCAAAGGGGCGTGAAAGATGAAACGATTACATACGCACGTAATATATGGACGAGAAAGCGGAACCCTCGCGAAGGACCCGCCTTTGGTCTGAAATATTCAAGACGAGAGAGAGAGAGAGAGAGAGAGAGAGAGAGATACAAGTACCACATACCAAAAGGCAAAAGCGGAATATATATGCAGAATTAGAAAACATACATGAAATATTATTGTAATTAAAATATTTCCACTGTCGGTACCATATTTTTGTCTATTTATGTTTCTGCCCCCTTTTTGTCTCAACCTTAGTCACACGATCCTTCAAAATGTTCCGCGCTTCTGATTTCAATTTTCGCACTGCGCTTGTGCTCTTGCAAATTTTAGTAGGTTGAGATGTGTTTCAAAAACGCTTTCACACTCCCGCTCTCGTAAATGCACGCGCACGCAAATTTTGTGACTTAGGTCTTCACCTCCATACCCACCATGAATTCCATTTTCCATTTCCATTATGTTAATTTTGTTTGTTTACTTGAAACAAAATACGGTAGGTATACTTTCTTAAGATTGCAAACGACACGTGTCAAAATATAAGCTCAATTTTTAAAATGTAACGAGTTCAACAATGCATTTCAATTTTATCTCATTCGTATTTTAGAGAAGAACTTGAAAAATTTTGCAGTTGAGTTGATCCCAAGTTGAGTGTGAATAAATTGGTCTTTATATCGTTCTAAAGTTCACATAAAGCTTACAAACCGAGCTCGTCAAAGAAACTTATCAAGTTTTACATGCATTATATTATTTAATTGTTTACATAATATATACTAGTAGTTGATTTTAAGTTATCGAGCTTTTGACAAGCTTAATGTGCATCAAACTCCAAAAAAATTGATTTATTTTGTTGATTTTAATATCATATTTAGTACCCGCCATTAGATCAACAAGTTCAAGAAATTAGGTCTTTAATGCAATTTCTTAGGCTATAGCCTCAACAGAATTCAAGAACCAATTTTTTTTCTCTCCTCCTTTCTAGGTTTTTGTGTAACGACCCGCTTCATCTTTGTACAATATTGTCCATTTTGGACGCCCAAAGCCCATAGACTTCCAAGTAGGTCACCCATCCCTGAACTACCCTAGGATGAACATGCTTAACTGTGAAGTTCCTATGCGTTTTGGCCCGCTTTCACAGCTTTAAAAAGCTTTGTACAAGTAGGATGTATCTTTTCTTATAAACCATGACTTGTCCCCTCCCGTCCGGACGAATCCTGCTATCCTGCAGCACCACCGGCCACCGAAAAGCGGGATGTCACATTTTGTGCCTTTCATTTTCCTCTCTAGGTTTCTGTGTTGTCACGTTAACCATTTAAGCAATCTTGATTCTATATGCCCAATGCTAGATTTCACTTCATGCACGAGAGGAGAAACCTAAGCCTCACCTTGCTTTTTACCAAAGTTAAAGAGAACAAAAGGGCACAAAAGCAAATATTTAAAGTGAACCGAATGAGCATTTACATGATGAAAAAGAAGAAATCTTGGCACTTATTTTATTAAATTCAAACAACTTCCTTGAAAATTGCTACTTTTTTTTCTTTCCGGCATATCCCTGTAAAGCGGTGGAGAGCGGCTGATTTAGCCGTTCATCTCGGCATGGATGACTCGAATTAAATCTGAGCGCATACAGATATGCACCGTCCATTGTTCAGTTAAGATCCGAGCTATCGATTATCGAGATGAGCGGCCGAATTTTTTGGCTTTGCAGGGGTGCATGCTTGGTTCTGACCTCTCCCTATCAAATACACAGAGATGATCGGATGGACTTTGCATGTGTATTCACTATCATTGTCTTAATTTTATTATTGACAACTTAGTGATTAAAGTAGCATTTCTTTTTGTTATTATGGTGTCAGCATCCAATATGGTTATTTAGAAGTGGGAATGTCATTTGGCAGATTTTGTTGGTTTCACACGCAAGTTTCTAATATTCTATCATTTCATTGTGTAGTTAAATTCGCTTATCTCTTAATTACACGAAATTATTATTCTTAACAACCAACAACTATTCTATAATTATCCTATTATTATTTTGCTAAGACAAACTCTTCTAGACCAGCCCTGAAAAACAGAAGAAAGAATTCACTTTAATCATATAGTTTCAAAGTTGACCCCTACTTCATAACAAGAGAGAGAGAGAGAGAGAGAGAGAGAGAGAGAGAGAGAGCTAAATGCAATCTTGAGAGAGAGAGGGAGAGAGCTAAATACAATCTTGAAAATAATGCCTATGGTTCCTTGCGCATGCTAACAGTAGCTTTCGGACCGATTTTAAAATCTATTTCTTTTTTAGTATTTTTGATACGTCGGAAATTCATATTTTAAAATCTATTGTGTCGGAAAGTTGTTTCAGTGTTTGCTAAACTCATGCTTCCGCTTTTGTTTTTGGGGCAAAAAACAAATTCTAAATACCATTTTTTGCTGGTTTGACAAACACTCCCCAGTTTTTTAAGTTTTCACTGTTTGCTCCCTACATATCCAATCGTCGAAAAATTCCATGGCTCTACAAATCTCCATGCACTAACGAAATTGGGATTGGATTTCCTAAGGTTATGGTATTAGTAAAACTTTGTTTGGTTTTCAAAATTGGTCCGAATTGGTAGTCCCATGAAATGAACAATCCAGCCTATGGGGGGTATTAGCAATATCTCTTGGGACTTAGTATTCGTAGTCAAATCTCAACCCCTTCTCATTACCAATTTCTTCTATCAATCCAATCCTGTCATCAAATTCCATCTCAAACAAACATGATATTAATAATCTTATCATCTAATCTCATCCCAAACAAATATACTCATTATCAATCCCTTCTCATTACTAATCTCAATCATAATCTCATCTCCTTACAAATTCCATCTATCTATCACTGTTATCAAATGGGGCCAAGTGGTTTACGCTTCGCTACATCCATAATCTCGAGACGAATTCAAAGACTTCTCCTTTCTATTTTCTTTTCCTCCACAAATTCAAGATTCAAACAGAAATGAAGATATCGAAACCAATTGTGACATCTGTGATGTAAACCCTCCACCTAATTTGATTCCTTCTACCCATGTATGGGCTGGCTATGTTCAAGCATCATTCAAGCTCCTCCCCTTTTGCCTTATCCTTATGGTAGCCCTCTTGAGTCTTGACAGTGGACCTACCTTGTTCTATCCATGGCCAGCCCTGCCATTAGGTTACCAAACCTAATTGATTGTGAGCATTGAACTTCCCTCACCGGCTCACCTCACCAGAAAACCCAGCTCAAAAACATGCAATATGGGTCAGGTCATAATGCATGCATTGCTGTAGAAAGCAAACAGTAATCCTATAGACCTAGAAAATTCTGAAAAATGTGCCAAGTTCACAATAGGAGCTGATAAATGCAGAATGTTGTGGTCTGGACAGTGCCTGGAAGCGCCAACTCCAGGCCTACTTTGCGAGTTGGTTTGTCGAAGGAACAGGTCAGACTTCCCCTGGTCTCCATGATACACTGCATCAAGGACCCACGACCCGATTCATTATGGAAGACCTAGTCTCCACGACCCAGTCTTCCCCCGGTCTCCATGAGCCACCACTTCAAGGACCCACGACCCGATTCACTATGGAAGACCCAGTCATAACCCAGGCAAAAGGAAAAATAATCTGCGTACACCGCATCACCAAAGAATCGTCTTGTGGATTTCTGTGCGAAAGAAGACGCGTCAAGAGGGGACCACAGGACGATGAGTCCCAGGAATAAGAGGGTGAGCAGCATTGCGTAGTAAGGAAACTACATCTTTTCTTCCTCCTCCTTTTCTTCTTCTACAAACCCTGGTGTCTTGACTTTCTCGTCTGAGGGTCCTTGAAGACACCCCAGTGTCCTTCCAACCCTTTCATTTCTCAAAACCATCTACTAGACCAAATTTGGACATCACCAGGAACTATTTCGTGAATCAACTTTTGAGGTTTGCATCCTTTTTTTCAAAACCAAGAGCTAAACCAACTTATCCTGTCCTAGAAGGAAGAAGTTTCACTCGTACACTAACAAATCGAAAATGGACAATGCAGAATGGGATGATGCCGGCTCCCAAACTCGCACATTCAAAAGACTTTGAAATGACCCCTTTGCAAGGGTACCTACTAAAAGACATGGCAATATTCATCCAATGCAAGAGAGCCCATAATTTGCTCTGGATTTTTTGGAACTCACTCCAATTCAGATTATACTAATACAGAGTAAAGGCACATATTGGAAAGATTGAGAGTGAGAGAGAGAAAAGGAACTACGATCGAGTTTTACAATGATATGAGCCAAATTATCCCAATATCACAATGATATGAGCCAAGGTATTGTGAGCTTCACAGCATCACGATGACATTGACACCAATCTCCTAATCCTAAATTCCATGAAAAGGAGAAGAAAATTAACATTAAGGCACAACTTCCAATGCTCTTTTTGTGCCATTTTCTGACCACTCTATTGGTTAATTTTCATACGTTCACTTCTATTCACAAGCCAGCTTTGTGTCAAAGCTGCTCAAGCAAATCGCAAAAGCCTGAAATGCAGATAAGGGATATCGATAATCCATCGTAAACATGTCCTTTCCAACCTTACCAAACTGCAGAATAATCTTGTCGTGCTCTGATTGGGTCGGCGGCTGAGAACCCGTGGGTGCACCACTGGCAGAAGGAGGCGGCGGCGGCGGCGGCGGTTGTGTGGCAGCAATCAACTGAAAGTTCTTCACAGAGGCAACCGTCACCCGCCCACGAAAATTCAAGCACCAGCACTGCAACTGTTCATGCCACCGTGGGGCCTTGTTTTTTAGAATCAAAGGTTTCGCCTTACCATCTTCTTCCTCATTACTCGTACTGCCAGCAACTATCTCAGAGAATCGGGAGCTGCTGAATTCGGTGGAAAAGGAAATGCTCCGGAATGAGTCCTCGAGGGAGCGGGGAAGGAGTTCTGGTTGCCCAGGAACCGTGCCCCCAGCCTCTAACGAGGCGGCGGGGATCGAGTGCATGATGCAGTGCATCCTTCGTGGTCCCCGCGTTCCTAGCACATTCAGCTCATAGGTGATCTGGGCTATGTTGTAGCTGCCTGTTGCGGGGACTTTAGGGGATACTTTTTTGGAGAATCTGCGGCTGGTTCGTCCAGGTGGGGGAACGTGGGCCCCTGTATGTGGGGGCTGAGTGTCATACATGATGAATTTAGTGCCAAGAAAATTTGACCTGAAACAAGCAAATATAGTTCAATCAATACTAAAAGCATCAACGATTAAAAAAAGTAGCTATTTTGAAAACAAAAGGCGATTTGCACCTAAATAATTGGTAGAGAAGCAGTTGGACAACATAATCTGAAGTGTGCATAAGTACTTTGACGGCAGATAAAATAACAAACACCCAAAGAAATTTTGTAAGTTACATATCGTAACGAATATGCATCATTTAGAGGAATGAACACAGGTATCTTGTTAGATCATTCGGAAAAATTTAACATTTTTTCGGTCATTAAAATAGACAATCTGGAAGTGATGCTTCAAATTGCTCTTCATAAAAAAAGAAACGAAAAGAAAAGCGATACTTCAAATTGACTAACACACCAACTACCATTTTGCGTTTCTCCTTCCATAAACATGCCTTCACAAGGCAAACAGATCACTTCTTCCTTAAACAGAGTTCCTCTAAAAGGAATAGGAACATTTATTTTATCTAGCCGCACCATGCCATCCAAATTTTCTGTTTAACTAAAGGAATACTGCTATGGTTGCATGTTAGAAAGCATGAAACCAAAGAAGTACAAAACAAAAGAATCCCTTTATTATTACCTCAGCTTTCCAATGTACGTGCTGCTAGATCTTGAAATATTATCAGCATCCATTGAAATAACATATTCGGTGCATGTAGTTCGTCGAGTTCTCTTAGCAGAAAGAAGGAATTTCCCATTTTCAACAAGCAAAGCTGCAAAGATTGGAAACACAATACACATAAAAATCTCAAGGCTCTCAATTTACAAATCAACAGCCCCCCAATAGATTTGACAGAAATGAAAAAGAAAGATTAGTAGCATTAGAGGTGGAAAATCCCCAGTAAACAGAAACATACTCGGGTTTATACTGATTTTCAACCACCCCTAAAGGATGTCTATTTGCTTCTTTAGAGTAACATAACCAATATATCCCACTTGCAAATATTTGGTTACGTCTTCTCTCCAGTCAGCAATAATCACATTTGATTAAGGTGTAGTTAGATTTAAGGTATGACTTGTAAACTTACATTAATCTAGTGAAATCAAAATCAATCAACTACTGAACTCAATATGCAAAAAGTAACGATCATTTGCGAAAAACAGAAACCAGGACAAGCACTCGAGATAAGAATGCCAGAAACTTGGATTAATTAAACCATGTATAAATGCAGCTTACTTGTCAAACTATTTCCACACAAACTAGTAAAAGTTGTATAACAAATACGTAAAAGCCACTCAATTTCAGTAAAACCGAGCCCTAACAAAGAGTCCAAACAGAATGCTTACCATTGCTAAGACATAGGTAAAGGAGGTATGTTAAGTTAGATTTATCCCTTTTGATGAAGCACTGAATAGTTCCATCACGAGATCCCGGCTGGAGATGGAAACAAGGATAAGACATTAGGATCTATTGATCACCAACATTGTATAACATCTTATTTCACCACTTTGGTTGAAACACAACCTCAATGCACACTTGCAGGACAAACATACAACTTCAAGGTTAGCTAAATGAAAAAACCAAAAAAAACTAGCTACCTGCTTCAGGGAAACAGGAAAAGTGAGCTTCCCACAAAGCTCCGGACTTCTAACAATTTCTTTGCACATACTCCTCCATGACCTACAAACGGCAGCACATGCAACAACGTGCTTTCTAGCAGGCCATGTACTCTCGCTCTCCTCCAATCGTTTAATTACATCACAAAGTAGCTCCGGAGGAAGGTTGGCCCACCGACTGCTTTGAACTACCAATGGCTGGTCATGCAAGTCATGAAACGAACCGTGGGATTTCCCCCTGTGGTGACCCGGAAGCCTGACATCAAAACTCCTCCTTGATAAGCTCCCAAATCCATCTCTTACATCACGAACTATGCTACGGAACGACATTTGACCCTTTAATTGATACGCAGCAATGCAGACACCGGTATAAATTTATCTCTTAGTCCGATATCTCCTGATGAATTAGATTCCTCTTATCGTGTAGATATGGCTGAAAAAGAACAAAAGGCAAATCAGCTTCTGACACGAAGAAAACTAGCCAGGGATAAAAGAAAAGGAAGAAAAGAGTAAAGGCAACCAAAGTAAATAAAAGGTAAAGAAAAGGAAAGTAGAAAAAAGACAGCTTCACATGGACCTTAAAGTGGCCTAGATTACCAACTTTTGTTAAGTTCAACTTTGTTAGGTTTCTAATATCTGACTCTCAACCATGTCAAATTTAGCTCCAACAATCACGTTCACAGTTGAAAATATTCACAAAGCATATAGCAAAAATTAAGTCTATTTGGGAGAAGAATCCTAAGGAAAAACCAAGAGGGATAATGAAGAATCCTCAAAGCTACACAAAATCCACACTAAATTTTAATATCTGAGAATGGAGAATAAAGCAAAACGATTCTTTCATTATGTAGCTCTCCATTGGAATAAGGGTTATCCATGCTTCAGAAACCTTTTGACTTTACACTAGTGCCTCACCCAAAGCAACAAAAAAGATCACCCTCAGCACAATCCTATAAAGGCAAAACGTTCCTACTTAAAATTATCAAGGCCTAATTTCAAAGCATGCCCACATCTAAAATTCTTATAAACATGCAGAGTAAAAACCGACAACAATCCCAAAAAAACAAAAAAAAGACCCAAGGTATCTACTTCTTGCTAGAAAGAGGCTTACAAAGGATTCGGCCATTGGAACTTCAATTGCGGGTGTGATCCTTGTAATTAGAATTTAGTTTAGTCCAATTTCTTCCCTCGTCAATTTCATTTTCTTCTGTATTTTTTGTTAATCTTGTTATTAATCTATATATTGTGAAAGTCTGAAGACTGAATGGGTGTGTTATCATACAATATGTATGGAACAAAGGCATAAGTGTGCAAGCTGATCAAAGCTAACCTATGCCCAGAAAATAAGAGCAATGAATAAGGGCAATAAGCTGATCAAAGCTCCATAGCTTCCTCAAAGACCTGCAACAACACCAACAAATGAATTCTTCTAAAGATCTGTTTTTTTCTACAAAATCAGAGCTTACAAATCAGAAAGGTAACAAATAGGGAAAAAATTACACAAAAATTTCTCCGCAAAACCCAGAAAAAGAAAAATCAGGAAAAACAAAACCCATGTGGATAAAGAGAGGTATTCTCAAAATTACCATATGTAAACAAATCTACTTGTGAAAGCAAGAAATGGAACAGTTCTAGCTTGATATACATGAGATAAACAAAGGAACATATTTACCCATATATACCCCAAGATTTGGAGGATTAGAGAGTGAGATCCAAGATCTATACCTCAGGCTACAGAATCTGCAAATCCAGGCCACTGATTGTATCTATCTGTGTACTGTATAAGGGTAAGTGTATATTCAGAGGGATCTTTCAACTTTCACAGCAAAAAGTGTATAAACAGATCAGAAAAAGATGGGTCAGAAACAACATAAATCACCGTCTTCTTTCTTTTCTCTCTCTCTTTCTCTCTCTCTATCTTTTCTAGCACTTTCTCTCTCATCCGGACTCCAACCGAACCTTTAAATCTAGTTCAACGAACCAGGGAGGAAGAAGGAGGAAAGGGGTGCCTGTATTAAATTATTATTTCTCCCATAGGATAAAGGGTAGAGTAGAATTTAGTTATTGGTGTATTTTAATGCAGGATTTACATGATCAAGCCATGGGGGTAAATATAAAATATAGTAGAAAGCAAAAGCAGACATGAGACAACCCACAACAACCAAAGATGGCTCCGTTTGACTTTTCCTTCCTGGGTTTTCGCTTCTCTCTGTCTGACTAAATAACGGAAACGGAAATTGCAGGAGAGAGAGAGACTTCCAGTTCCATGAACTACAGTGATCAGTTGCAGTTATAAAGGCAAATAAAAATGGTGATATGTTTTTTATACTTTCATTTCCATGGCCATATATGTTTGATTTTGTATTAGCTTTATTTTGGGTAATAGTGGAAAAAATAAATTATCTTTGTATAACCACAAAAAGATCTAAGAGCATATCCAGCCTTGACCCATTTTAAGACTCAAATTTAAAAATGGGGCAAAAATTGCAAAAATTTCTCTCCAATCTTTGACCCAAACCCTTCCCCATTTTGGGTTTTATCCATTTTTTTGCCCAAATCTGAGACAACTTTCGCCTTGACCCATTTCTCCAACTGCTAGTTAGAGGGAGAGAGAAAGAGGGAGATGTGTAAAATTTGGGTTTGATGGTTGAAGATATGTCTATCCAAAATGGATTTTTACCCAAAATTTGACTCAAATTTGAAGAAAAATATGGGTGAAGGTTGAAGATGCTCTAAGGGGGTGTATTTGGCCTAACTTTGTTATGTTGTCTTATTTTTAGTATTTTGTACAGTTTTATTATTTTTCTATTAAATTTTTTGAATTAAGCATTCATCTTGGATATTGAAGAGGGAAATTTTTAAAAATTGTAAATTTGCGATTAAATTTAAAAAAAAGTTATTGTAGCAAAATAATTCAGAATAGGCACATTTTATCATTTTTAGTCATTTTATCTGAATTTTCAAGTTTTGTTTATATTTTTACTTTTTTATTTCTTGTTAAGAGGAATTGATCGATTAAATATTTTAACAAATGACTAAAAAAAAACCACCACCAACAAAAGTAAGTCACTACTTTAAAAAATACGCTAAGTTAGTCCAAACTCTGTTAATTGATACTATTATTCATCCTCCATTTAGGTTGTTACCCAAAAAATTATACTACTCGTATGTTACAATTATTTTGTATAATTAAGACCTTACGAAAAGGATATGATGTACTAAAGACAGTAACATTCTCAATTTTTTGTGACATTTAATTCACTTATAAATGAATGGATAACAGAGGGCGTCACATCAGTGCAATTTTTGTATGTAGTGTATGATTGCATTCATATTTTGGTTAATAAAGTAATACACCAATTTGGAAAATAAACTACTAGTAAACATATTCAGAGCATATTAATTCATCATCTTCTATTCCGGTTCATTTCAAGTTCTACGATCGCAAAAACAATCATAAAATCTCATATAAACATTTTCTTTGTCGTCGATTTTTTTTGACAAATTGAAATTTAAAAACTCAAATATATGTATAATTGGGAGGTTATGGAGGTCAATTAATTTTTCTATTTAACATTTTAGGTTCCATGGATTTTTTTCATTTAGCTGGAAATTATCTTACAAAAGTTATAAAAATATAAAGGAAACATAAAATTATTTTGCTCGTGCTATAAATTCTGTGGACAGGGGTGCTACCGAGCAACCCCTGCAAAGTGGGTGCTAAGCGGTCGATCCGGTCGTTCATTTTGGTACGGATGGCTCGGATTGAATCGGAGCGCATACAAATATGAACTTTTCATTGCTCGATTAAGATTCGACCCATCGATTGTCGAGATGAATAGTCGGATCTGTTGCTTTGCACCCGCTTTCCAAGGGATGCTGTCACCCCATTAAAGGAGAGGGTAAAACGCTACAACATGATAGATGAGTCAACATTCTCCTGTCGTGAACCGCCTTCCAGGCTGATCAGCCAAACAGGGACAATTCAATTTTTGCTGCAAATTGCCCGTTTTCAGGTGTAGAAAAGCGAACAACTGGTCTGACTTTTTGACCCTCTCCCAACGGGAAATTCTTGGGACAACGCGGTTTCCTAAGACCACCATTTTCCACAACACATTTTTGCGGGTTACTGGGTTCTGTACAGGCACTCCAAGATTATGCAATAATTTTTCCTTCCAATAGGCCACAAAAATAAAATTCCGAAAAAATACGCAGCCTTTGGATACATGTACGTGGTCATGTATAGCATATGGTTACGCACAATCGTGATGAGATTGAGAATTGAAAGTCTACAATCATACAGAATTTGAGCAAATACTTACATATTTTTGTGGGATCTGCACACACTCGAATCAAAACCCGATTTAGAAATGGCTCGGGGCCTCTGGCTTTTCCGATGATTTAAGGAGCCTTCGTTTGAGCGGACAAAAGTATCAAAGCAGATTATATATTCCTTCCACGAGTTAGGTTTCTAATGCCCAATTCCGTTAAATTTCTTATTTTTTAAATACTTATTTTTTATTTTACAAGACAGATCATTCTTTCACAATACGTCATCTTTAATTTAAAATATAAGTATTTATTTGAAATTTCCCTTAGCGGTACGAGGCCTAATTGAGTACTACTTCCATCCCAAAATGTTTGTCCGATCCGCAAAACGAGGACTCAAAAATAATCCATTTCTTTCAAGAAAGAATTCAAACTTTTTTCATAAATTAAAAGAACTCATCGATATCTAGTGAATTGTTGAAAAAAATTTAAATTTTTCTTGCAAAAATGTATTATTTTATGTCATCATTTTGCGTACCGAACAAACATTTTGGAAGGGAGGAAATATTTTATTTTGGATTCGATTTTCGTCGGAAATATAATCTCGTGTGGAATATCGATATTGTGAGAGCATAGTATGCCTAATTTCATCACTACTATTAATTTAATAAGATTGCAATAACTTATGGAACTATATATCTTTTCGTGCTCCAAGAAAGATGGGTCCTTAATTATATTTGGATCCAATGTTTACGTTTGGTAGATCACAGAGTCGTGACTACTGGTACTGGTTTCTCATTTTTCCACAATTCAAAGAGAGGTGGGTGGGTGGGTGGGTAGGCGTGGCGTGTTTGCAGGTGAGTAGAATTATGGCCCATTGCATGCTAGTAATGGACTTTCTTTGCTTTGTAATCATGAAAAAGGTTTGACCCCTTTTTGGTTTTTCAAAATTTAGGTGTTCGGTCTAACATACGCGAACCTCGACCAGTCATGGGGTTTAATTCCACCGCCCGCTCCCAATAAGCCTTGTTAAAGTTGGAGCAAATTTCCATATAGACTGGTTCCAAAAGAGTTGATAACATCTGTTAAATTTCAAACCTGAGATCTTAGGAGTGAACAGAACAGTAAATAAGCAAGTTTAAAATGCAAAATTCAAGAGGCTAGATCCCTTTTTTATGGAACCTCAAATGACAATACTGCCCTTTTTACACTACGTGCGACCATGGTTTAAAGATGGTGTTCGTTTCCAAAATTTTGAAGTTCAATTCAAAAGTATCAAAATTGTTTGTTTCTCAGAATTAATATTTGAGCTTCAAAAATTTTATTTAGTTCAAAATAAAGGAGCAGTTATAACAATACACTATAAAAATTTATATTTACGGAAGCATTACTGCAAGAGATATAAAAAATCAGCTTTGAAGGCATCAAAAGCTTCAAATCACCCGAATTCCGGCTTCGGCGGGATGAAGAACGAAGGGGGATGAGTTCATCTTGGAAAAGAATTGGCAGCCAAACGAAGCCAAAGCTGTCACCTCAACCACTCATCCGCCCACGTTAGCTATTTCTCCCTTCTTATGCAGCATCCAATCGGGCCGTAAAGAACTATAAAAAACACTCCAATAAGACCGGGACATACTTTGTGCACACAATTCCATTCAAAGTTTGACAAGACTACAAAGGACATTTTACCAAAAAATTCGACATGGTATTGAGATTGAGTTAAGACTTTACGTTAGAAGTTAGTAGTATATATATTTTTTAAAAATTTTATAATCGGTGAAGTTATAACTTGTAGCAATAACAATTATTCGGGTTAACATTTGATTTGAGCAGTATATCATATTATCAAAAACTTAATGGAATAAATTCTCTATTTTCTCTCTCCATAATCTTATAATAGTACTGAGATCCTTGTCCACTGAGTTGTACCATAAGAAATTTATTGCTCGTAGTCTCAATTTATTTAAAGGACATTCTACCAATACTAACTTCAGCCGATAAAAAAATTATTGAAAGGATTATTGTTAAACTTGCCTCACCCAAATAGGAAGTTAAAGAGACCAACATTTGGAGTCTTGGACCACGAGGAAAATACAGAAAGTAGAAGTGAAATTAAAACCAGTAACAGAGAACCAACTAAAAGACTAAAAATTAAATTTCAAGATTTTGTTATCAAATTTAACTTAAAATATTGGTCTGATTCGATTTTTAGATTTTGAGAAAACAAAGAAACCAGTTCGGTTTTGACCTTGGCACAATTAGAACCGGTAAAACCAAAAACTGAACCGATTTTAGATCAAATGCCTCTGTTTTAAGTTTAAACCCGAACCGTCTACGTGTCCACCGACCCTAACCCTATCCCACCAGTTCTCCGTCCCACTTCTCAATTTTCACTCATGCCTTTCCATTCTCCCTCTACTCCATGCGATACGAGGAAAAGAACCACTTGTATCAAATTCAAAAACAAATTGGTAATATATTTTGAACCCATATATATCATTCCTTCAAAGATTATAAACTTTAATTAACATCCAATAATCAAAACTGCATTCAAAGTCTAGAGGGTCACAGTAGGGTTTTCCCCCTTCGTTATTCTGCATTGACCACATGCTTGGCTCAAAAGTCTCTTCCTTCTTCACCTTAGATGTCCTTCAACTTCAAGGCCTGTGCAAGTAAACAGAAATCACCAAAAAAACGTAGAAGTGGATTAAAACCAACGAAGTCTCCGTGTTTTTTTTTTTTTTTGGTTCCACAATCAGGAATGTCAAGATTAGATTACGCGGACGTTGACTAATTACCTCACTGGTCCGATCAAAAGCGGTTGATTGATGAAATCCCTACTGTTTGAATCTGTACTATTTCGTTCTATAAAGTAGTGGATCACAAATATTCTTGGAAAAAGGGGTCAGTGTAATTTAAGAAGCACACAAATAGTAGTTTTAGGGCTTGTTTGGTTCACCAACGCACCTACTTACTGTTTCACTCATTTCTTGAACTTAAATAGATAAGCAAGTAAAACACAGAATAAGCAAACTTCTGTTTAGTTCCTCTTAAGGTTATGAATATCGTACTGGATAAGATACTGGTTTTGTTAATAGTATAATACGTACCGGTACCGGTATAATACCGGGTACCGTTTCGGATTGCTTGTTATAATATTTTCTAAAAGATAAATTGTATATATGTACGTAAAAATAAAAGAGAAAAATAGGTATATTGTGTTGTACCCTATCAAATCTCTAAAAAATTAGAGTCCCAGTACAAATTTTCTTCTTCCAAAGTCCTACTTCCACCCTCCCTTTCCTCCTTCCCCATAAACCTTTTCTCTTTTCGGTGCTTTTTTTTTTTGTTGTTGAATTATTTCAAAAACACTGCAATAATAAGTCCAAAAAGTCCTTGACACAATGTCCCAAAACACGTGGCAAATACTAATTGGACCACCAGAACTAAACCACTAGTTTCTTCCAAATACTACTCCCTCCGTCCCAAATTGGATGACAATTTTTGAAATTTGTGCCATTTTTTTTATTGCTTATATCTTTCAATTTATAATGTTTTTCACGAATTTGAAAATTTTGTATAATAGAACTAATCGAGAACTATCAAACAAGATCCATACTGCATATTTTTTGAGATTCATATTGAAAGATATAAGAAATTGAAATTGGCATAGATTTCAAAAATTGTCATCCAATTTGGGACGGAGAGAGTACTACCAAAGGTAAAAGCAGAGAGAAACTTCAGATGCGATGAGAGAGATAGAGGCCCGAGTATTTGGAAGGTCGCCGGAGACGAGAGTACTTGGAAGGACGTCCGAGGCGTGAGAACGTGGACGGTCGCCGGAGATAGACGAATAAGGAGAGACGAGAGGTAAGGACAGGGCCAGCCAGGGGTAAGTCCCGCAAGCCGGCCGGCTCGTGGCAACCCCCGGCAAGGGGCAACAAAAAAAAAAAAATTTGTATGTATACAAAAATAAAATAGAAATCCAGCAAAAAATATATTTAGGGGCATCATCCAAAAAATTTTGTACAAATTTTAAAAAAAAAGTAAATATGTATGGTTTCCACCTACTTTAAAAAATTATGATACTTGAGAAAATTAGGAGGGTAAAAGAGAGGTTTTTACATACCTTGGGTAAATAACAGATAAAAAAAAATAGGAGGGCAAATTATTAAGAGAGAAAATTAGGAGGGCTATCAGATAAGAAGAAAAAAAAAAAGAGATGCTATAGCCAAAACGAGAAGGGACGGATGATGTAATTCAAGCTAAATGAACAATATAATCTTTTTTTTGTTCTTTTTTTGTTGTTGCTTGTATGTCTTTTTTTTTTTATACTTAGCACTTGTAGCGACCCGGATTTTTGCCCTATTTTTTTTTAATACAAATTTGAAATGTTAAAACTAATTCAATAATTAGTTAGATTTATTAATTAAATTACATTATTATGTGTATATTTGATATTAAAAAAAAAAAAAAAACCTATTCGAAATATATTATACTTTAGAGATATACATTCATCCATTGTCTTTCGTATCTAAACACTAATTAGAATTCTATTGAAACTATATCTCTCTCTCCTCCCGAATTCCACCACCTCTATACTTCTCCTCTATAAATACCTCTCTCATCTCTCACAATACAACACTCCTAGTCCTCTACAAAAACAAAAAAAGAAGAAAAGAGGGATTCGATTTTCGTCCATATCACATCTCTCTATTCACGGCCTATTTCCTCGTAGTTGCTGTCGTTTTTAGGCCTAAGTTTCTTCACGAAAGTTGTAGAGGGCGTCGAGAGCTTCAATTTCGACCCAAGAATCACCCAAAACGGTCAAGAATTGATAGAGTTATCGCCATTCAAAGTTAGGTAAAATTCTCGGATTCTGATTTCCAGGCAGATTTAGCGATCCTTCTAAACTTCCATTTTTCTACTACTTAGAGTGGTTTTCGGGCTTAGACTTCTTCATGAAAGTCGTAGAGCGTTTCAAGATCTTCTCGAGAGACACAAGAATCATCCAAAACGGCAGATGTTTGGTCAAGTTATTTCAGCCCTAAGTTGCTGTTAGAATATCAATCTTTCGCCACCGAACGAAAACCCACCGGACTCCACCGAATCGCCTTGTCTGGATTAAAGGTATTATAATCCCTCCCCTGCCTTCCCTGAGTATATTAAGGTACTACGATGTTAGTTTTTATGATTAGAATCGAAAAGAATCGAACGTGCACTGTTCACTGTTCACACCACTTTTTTGGGGTTACTGTTCATACCCGCTGGAAGTAAAAAAATGGCAAAACAATTACAGTTATTCCCCTGAACTTCTTGAATTTATAATTTTGGCCACAAGAGATGTGTTTGGGTGGTTTTAAATTACGTGTTATATATAAACGATAATGAAACTAAATGAGTTGCCTTGGTTTAGTGTTAATTGAATATGATTCTTATAATAAATAAATAGAATGATGAAGGATCACTAGTTAAATTATTTGTTTGATAAAATTTCTCATTTATTTAATAAATTAAGGGTATTGGCCCAATTATAAAACTCTACGTGCTTTACTTACTCGCACAGTACCAATTGCTATGTTTGCTTTCCCATTAAAATATATCATGTTTACTGATTATGTTATTATGGATTCATGATTGTTGTATTGTTGAGTCGGACTTAGATTCGTTTGGTGATTTCAATGAGAAATTATGTAGACGTTGTTATGGTTAATGAAAAAGAAAAAATAGATGAAAGTTGTAGGCTTAGCAGGACCTCTGGGGTAGCCTAGCAGGACCTCAGGTATTGAGGGTAGCCTGGCAGGACCTTAAGGGTAGCCTGAAAGACCTGGTGTAGCTAGGGTGGCCAAGCAGGACCTTAGGGGTAGCCTGACAGGACCTCAGGTATTGAGGGTAGCCTAGCAGGACCTTGACGGCAGCCTGATGGACCTAGAATTGTGAGGGTGGCCAAGCAGGACCTTAGGGGTAGCCTGACAGGACCTCAGGTATTGAGAGTAGCCAAGCAGGACCTTGAGGGCAGCCTGATAAACCTATAATTGTGAGGGTGGCCAAGCAGGACCTCAAGGGTAGCCTGACAGGACCTCAGGTATTGAGGGTAGCCTAGCAGGACCTTGAGGGCAGCCTGATGGACCAAGAATTGTGTGGATAGTCTACTAATACCCCGTGATATTGAAGGTAGCTGAACGTTTGAAATATGTTCAACGGAATTTTGAGTTTGAAAAAGTGATGGATACTATGGTGTAGGTATGATTATGAAATGTGAGATTCAAAAGAAATTAAATTAAAGGTTTGCTAATGGATTTATTTATTTAATGCTTGTCGTTCTATTATGAAATTTTCATATGAATTGTGATAAAGCTGCTTAGCTGTAAAGTAAGGGGTTGGTAAGGTTAGGCTTATTCTACTGAGTGAATTATCACTCACGGATACGTTTGTATCCTGGTAAATCGGTTGCTTCGGCGATCAATTTGCTAGAGTATGCAGGATTCAATGGTGGAGCAGTTTGACACAAGAAGAATACGAGGGGCGGAGATCGAGTATGCTTGGGATCTGTATCAAGACTAGAGTTGCTCTGAAGTTATTTCAATAAATTGCCAGATTTTATTAAGGTTAAATAAAATTTTTTTTTTAGTCAGTATCTTCTATGAGAAGTTGGCTCAATGCTTGTTAGACCAATGTTTACCTTTGAATAAAAGTTTTGTATTTTCAATTTGAGTGGAAATAAAGAAATCCCTATGTTGATACTTCCGTGTTTATTTGGTTAACTAAAGAAATCTTTTTCGAAAAATAATAATTTATGCTGCCAATATTCGTTTAAAATATCGGGGCGTTATAACACTAGTGGGTAACGAGCCCTGTTATTCGCAATAAAGATTTGCAGACAACCACATAAGGAAAAACTCGTTTGGGCCCATTCTAGGTCCCACAAAAATTTAAAAAAATATCCATAAAATTTTTAATATTATTTTATGGGACCTGTAAAAAATCAGCTCCAACGGACATTAGTAAATGTTACTTTTGAATTCATATGGGCGAATTGAGCAGTTTCGCCTCAACGAATCCAAAAGTAATACTTACCGATCGATATTCCTTGGAGCCGATTTTTACAGGGCCCCATAAAATAATATTCAAAATTTTTTGGATATTTTTCTAGATTTTTGTGAGACCCGGAATGAGCCTAAATGCATTTTTTCTTGCGTGGTTCTTTGCAAATCTTTCTTGCGATTATAATTTTCGAGTGGGCAACTAAGCTGAAGGTCGGACTTGGGCAACTCAAATGTCGGGGCCGGCACTGGGTAAGGACGACAGGTACGTGTGAGAATCAAGGCTTTTGCAAAATTCCGGCCGAAAATCGCCGGTAACATCATCTCGGCCGGTATTGTCTGGAATTTCCGGTACTGACCGGTAAGGCTAGGTATTGAGGCCGGAACGGTATTATAGAGTTAGAGTACCTTTTTCTCACCAAACCGGTATATACTGGCCGGTACGGAACAGTATTCACAACCTTGGTTCCTCCATCGACTTCTGTTTTTATCAGAGTTGATAGTTATGCAAAATGAATTAATTTTGGCACTCTAATTTTTACCATCCACATCATTTTCTATTCCTATTTTTATGTGAATTTACAACGTTAGTCTTTCCACGATATAGTCAATAAAAAGATAATCTTTGTAAATTTCGTGAATGTGAAAAAAAAATGAGAATGGAAATATACTAAAAATCAAGGAAAAAGTGAATATCTCTACTCAAATTAAGTTGCCAATAGCCCAACCAAGGTATGCTATTTGCTTATTCCTTGAAAATGAGAAAAAAAAATTAAGGTAGTGCACCAAACTATATAAGTCCTAAAGATATGAGCTTGGGAATGACCTGGATTGCATTTTATTTGGCACTTGCGGTCACACCGCTGATAAAGCCTCGCTGAAAAAAAATGACAAATGAAAAGAACGTAAGATCTTGATACCAATTTAAGTGTGCACAAAAATAACATTACCCTATTAATCCTCAATGGATGAGAAAACGTAACGTATATATGGGTATCAAACCTACCGTCCGGTTGTTAGACTGAATATGAGTATCATATTAAATTAGATTACTTATATCGTGAACAAACATTCCCCCTTTCCTTGAAATGTTTATGGCTCTAATGGACATTTTTCGGATATAATTCCAACCAAGGTGTGAGATATAAAATATCATGAGATCTCTGTCGAATTATATATGTAAACCAAACCAAATCAAACCGAGCCTTAAGTCCCAATCACTTTCTTCCATTGAATCATTTTCCTCCATTGAGCTCTGTCAAGAGCTATTTATTCACACAAATCTACTATACTTATATCATTGTGTACCACAATATCTAATGTCAATTTAGGTCTACCCCTCCCCGTAGCATTGCTACCCAAAACTATCATATCCGCTCTCTTAACTACTGTATCTCCTAATCTACGGTAGATATGCCCAAACTATCTTAGCCTATTTTTCCTCAACTTCTCTTTTATGGGTGCTACACCTACCATCTCATGAACCGTTTTATTTCTAATCCTGTCTCTTCTAGTCTTACCACACATCCACCTCAACATTCTCATTTCTGCTACACTCATCTTGTTTACCTGTTGTTGCTTAATAGGCTAGCATTCTGTCCCGTAAAGCATCGTAGATCTAATGGCATTTCCATATAATTTTCCCTTCAATTTTATGGGTACCCTCTTGTCACACAGTACACCAGTAGTGCTCATCTACTTGAGCCACTCCATTTGAATCCTATGGGTTACATCATCTGCAATCTCTCCATCTCTACTAATGAGTGATCCTAAGTATCTAAAATGATACCTCTTAAGAATCTCCTGGTCTTGGAACATCACTCTTTCTTCGTGCGTACTGCTAGTACCACTAAATTTGCACACCATATTCATCCACTATTAGTATTTAGTAAAATATATTCATCCACTATTAGTCTCGTCAAAACAATCAACTGATCAAAGTACTAGGACCATAGGAATAAAAACCAGATCAAAGTACGGCCAACGGGAATAACAACCGACCAGTACTGATCCAAAATCCCCCAATCAAATACAGTGGGTGGTCACACAAATCCAAAGCTGAAACAAGTGTACCCTTTGAACAAGAGAGTTGAAGAACAGAAAAAATCACAAATTAACATAGTGGGTCACTGTAACTAAATATTGAGGACGATACTATAAGATGATCCGAATACCTGAGTTATACAAATTAAATGATATCGAGGAGAGTATATATACTTACTACTTAATCCGACACAACCGGTGTTGCAAGCATCGTAACAGTTGACCCCCTGCGACTCGACCCCTTCCATATGCGACAGCGAGATTATAAACAACAGAACCAAAGATAAAACCACGATCTTCTTCTTCATCATCATCTTCCTTTCCCCTGTATTTGCCTCTTTGAACTACTAGCTTTTAGATTGTTTCTCCTCTGCGTTATTTTGGTTGTTTATATGGAGGTTTTTTGGATGGGCCTGCGGCTTTATTTTGGACATTTCTACGAACAGGGCACGTGCGTATGGGCCAACACTTGTCCAATCGCCCACCAAGTTTGATTTTTTTGGGTTTGGGGCGGGGACTTCGGGTTGGTGAGATGGACACTACCGTGCTACGCACTGTCGAATTGCGCATTCGATGATTCGAATCTCATCTTGACAATCAACAATTGAGAGCTATTCATTACCGAAATGAGATCCGAACTGTTAGATACACGATCCAACAATTCGAATGTGCTCAGCACTGTGTGCTGTGCACATCACCATCCTCACATCGCCATCCCCAATTCATTGGGTGGGATAGATGGTCTGTCCATGTTTGACCCATAAAGTCACTTTATGACTTATGATACACTATGAACTAAGTCAGCTGGACACCTGCCATGCCATATCATAAAAGAGAATCTTCTACCCACGGACCGTGAATAGTTATTTACTGAATCAATTGCAATTGTTTAAAAGTATTTTGAACAATTTAAGTGTTAATAAATTTTTTTTGGAGAAGAGTTTATTTTCAGGGAAGAGTGAACCCCGATAAAGTTTCATTAAATTTCGAATCATCCAAAATATTTTTGGACGATCGTAATTGATTACTATTGTAAAGAACTTGTTTACGGCTGAACTGTAAATAAGTTTCTCTCATCATAAAAATCGTATTTGAAACACATAAAAAATGCTTAATAATGAGCAAGGGTGACAACATCATGAATACTAGTTATGCGACTATTAAGGTCATGAATACCTGTGACTACTCGAGAGCAAAGGAGAAAATTGAAAGCGCAAGCACAGTACATTTGAAATAATTAATACACATTTGTACAATTTGATTGGAGGATTAAAAAACTTTATAGATATTGTACTCCTTTCGTTTCGAAAGATTATCCATTTTCACTATTAATTTAGACATTTTAAAAATGTTATCTACATTTCGTAGGTTATAGTATCTTCCTATGATTCTACAAATTTTATTTAACAAAATTATGTGACCTTATATCCTTGTTTGCTTCAAATTTATTTTTAACTCGGATTAAGCTTCAACTTGATAGATAATCCTACAAGTTACTATCAAATCGTGTTCCGTAGTATACGATCCGGCGGAATGAACGACTTCATAGCCTTATTATTAGAAAAAAAAGGGGAGTCTTTTTTTCATAGTTAGAAAAATACTAGTGAAAAGCAAGGAGCTTTGATGCTACTCAACAACATAGGCGGCTCCACATAGAGCCAAGGGTATTCAAACACCACTGCTCAACAACTACAAGGGTGCTTGCTGGTTGAATAAAATGTGGTATTATTTGTTGCTACAATCTTGTGATAATGTCCTTACAAAGTTATACGTCTATTTACTGTTAGTCCCGTCAAATAAACGGTCCTAACTCCTAAGGGTTATATTTTTATACTTAGTTTTCAATTACGTGCAAAGCTATGCTTAACCTCCGTAAAAAGATAGTAGATATTTCTCAGACTTGTGATCAAAGTTAACCCCCTCCAAACCAAAAAAAATAGCATAAGCTAAAAAGTTGTCACCTTTATGAATTAACATTCGAAAAATTCACAGAACCTATAGATACAAAAATTTTAAAGAACAACAAATAAACATAACTAACGTACCTATATATATACTGTCTATATCATCTTCAACCAACCCTAGCAAAAAAATGCCCCAATTCAGGGGACATTTCCATGACTGTACTAAAACCTATGTTCCTTCAATTTTATTAATTACACTATTATACTATAGTAAGTGCTCGCTCCTGCGTTTAGACTTTTGGCGCCGTGGCCTTCGAATTATCTCCTTTTCCTTTGTCGTCGTAGTTGGCATCTTCTTGTTCTCCCTCTTTTTCATCATCTTCTTCTTCTTCCTTAGCCTTATTCGTTTCCGACACGTCGTCATCTAAAGCATCGTCTAAAGTGTAGGCCATTGAAACGTCATTTGGAATCACCACCAATATGCTGCTTCTACTGCTACTATTAATGTTAATGCTATTTTCTGCCGAAGAACTTATGATGATTTCGATGCGTTCGGATTCCCTAGAGCTCTTTGATGGCATCAACTGAGTGATCCTCTTCAACTCTTTGCCCTTTCCCCATAAAACTGTGTACAATCCGCACACTATCACCACAGCTCCCAACACGCTGTAATTTACACACAACAAGAAAATCAAAATATATAGCAGCAACCTTTTAGCAAGATACGTACATTTGATATACATGCATACACGAATAACCTGATCTCGTTAGTACTGTGTTGAGGGGACGAGCATGAGCATAATTCATTGCTATTTCCCTAAAGAATTGGTTACAATAACATGCGGAAATGTTATGCTAGATTTATGTATTTTGAAACGACTATTGGATTTTTAAAAGAAGTGTCCGATCATCTGCCCTTCCGTGCATTTGATTTTGTAATCTAGAATTCCTTTCTTGGAAGGAAGAGACATACCATAGATGATAAGATAAGAACGAGACAGAACTTCAAGTTTTAACGTGACTCTTAAAATCATAAAATTCGAAATTGTTTTGAACTAGAAATTGATACTAATAGTAGCTTGGTTTATGTTGAATGATCACAAAAGAAATACTTACGTCCCTAAGTGTAGCTTCTCATCCAACACCAAGGACCCAGCAAGGGCCACAAGCACAAGCATCAAAGGGTTGAAAACAGATACATATAGTGGACCCCTCATTTGTACACACCAGGCCATGAAGGTGAACATAGCTCCAGAGGCCACAATCCCCTACAAAACAAACCATACCAACACATATACAGCTTGATTAAAAAAGGGGAGAAAAAAACACAAATAATATAACCACTCTCATGATCGTATTGATACGGTAGCGAAGGAATATATATATATACCGTGTAAGAAACTGTGAGGAGTTTGATGTCCCACCCCAATTCCCATTGACTCCAATCTTTCTCCATGCATAGAGCGAATACGGTGGCCTGGATTGCTCCGAATGTGATCATTATAGCAGTACTAGAGTAGGGGCAAGGGTAGTGCCGCATCATCTTAGCTTGAATAATCAAACCCATTGCGAGAGAGAAACAACAGCACACAGCCAACAAAGCTCCCAGCACGGGATTACCAGCTTTTTGGTGGGATGCCGCCACGTGTCCGCCGTGATTCGGGCCCTTGTGCAGAAGGTCAACGCTAGTTGACCAGATGTTGATCTCTGCGCCTTTGTAGAAGGTGAGTAGCATGGCCCCACCTATGCATAGCAACGTCCCCGCCACCTTGGCCTTGCCTGCCCATGTACCGAATCCCAGCCTCTCCATCCTGTACCCCATCATAGCCAATCAGACGCTGTCTTCCAAATATCATTTGTAGTGTTGTTTTAAGACTTATTTATATTCGAATTTTTGACGTACCCAAAAAAAAAAAAACTAAGAAAGAAAGACTTATTTATACAAAAATGCTAGAGGCATATCATCTCAATTAACCACACACCTCTCACATACAGGTGGGTCTCACTGAAACAGGCCCCAATGTATATGAAAGAGGTGTGGTTGAGGTGATGTGCCCTTAGCACCTCTCTTATTTATATTCGATTCTGCAAATAGGCGCCCCATACGCAATAGACTTATAGATGCAATATTTTGTATACGTTTCTCTGACGGATTTTTTGGTTTTACATAGGAAATATTGAGAGAGAGAGAGAGAGAGAGAGAGAGAGAGAGAGAGAGAGAGAGAGAGAGAGAGAGAGAGAGAGAGAGAGAGAGAGAGAGAGAGAGAGAGAGTACCCGAAAGAGAGGGCTAAAATGAAGGTGATGGCAGGGACGAGATTGGTCATAGCAGCGGCAAAGGTGGCCGAGGTTAATACCAAACTCTCTGCGTATAAATTTTGAGCCAGGGATCCTCTGCAAAAAAAAAAAAAAATTCAAAGTCAAAAACAAAATCACGAGAATCATATTTTACAGCTAAAAGTGCCAAGGAAAAAAAAAATTCAACTGTTTGAAATTAATGGAGGGATCGAGAGGTTATTAGAAATTGGTTGGGGACTTGGGGTACTTCGGTAGATAGAAATTACACAGATTGCCGTAATCAAATTACTGGGAGCCAAGAAGACGCCAGGTGTCACGTAATTAACAGGGCAAAAACATATGGCCAATATTTGAGACACTACCTAGCTATTTTGCTAGGAATATGTACAGAATATTGGGAAATAGGAGTGATAATTGCTTGCTTGCTTGGTGTGCACTCAAATCATATGCAGAGCGTGAAAAGGTAGTTCATCTTCCACGGCTCTTTTTTGTTCATACCATGCATGTCCACGATCATATCTATACATCGAACCGGAAATCCTGTAGTGGAGGGGTGCACTACAGATCAGAACTGTCCAAAAATATTTTTAAGATTCAGATTTTCTAAAAGTATAACATAGGGTCCCGTGTCCCATATATATGTGGGCAAATATTCCATATACACATACCTACATATATACGAGGATTACGTTCCATGCACCGATGATGCACGTACAATTCAAAATTGTGTATTTTAGAGTAATAAATATTCTGAATGCACAGAAATGATCAGTATTTTTTCAACTAATTAGGGCCTTTGGAATAGCTTACGCACACGTGACAAAGTTTTTGGAGCTCAATAAGAATTGAGGCAAAACTCCGTATGAACTGATCCCGATTATTGATGTTTTGTAGAAAGAAATATTAAGTATGCCTGGTTGCGGTGGTTCAATGGCAAATTTTATAAAGAAAAAATTAAAATTTGTTCAAAAAGCAAGTTCAAAAGTGTCACGAGAGAGAAACAACGTGGAGGCTTGATCTATAGCTATTTGCAGTTTAAAAAAAAAAAAAAAAAAGCGACTTACCCAAGCAAACCACAAAGAAAAGCTTGGCAGACTACCACCCGTGTTAGCTTTGGCCTGCTCTTCCTGTAATCAGTGAAAAAATCAAGTTTTAGTACGTCAGTAAAAGCTTACGTTTGTTTAATTAATTTACAGTATAAACACCAGTCTAAAAAACCATATACACGTAATTTAATTTAATTTTGATCAGGATTCTCTTCTTTTTTTCTTTTCTGGGATTTCTAAAATCTACTTAAAAGGCTTAATTTTCTCCATAAACTACTGAAAAGGGACAAAAAAAGAAAAAAAACTACTGAAAGAGGCGACTCTTTTATGACTGCAATTTCGCCAATCTCGATCATGTGAACACTCAACTGTGATGCCTACTCATAAAAGGAACGAACATGTAATCTGTTAAAAGGTTAAAATATTGGGTTTTACGGAGTAACAAATAACAATTTTTTTTTGAGAAATACAGGGTGTCCTGAGCCAGCTTGCACTCACTTTAGATTAGTCTCTACAACCCGTGAAATTATACAATAGTTTGAAAGTATTGCCACGTGGTACTTCGGATCACTTTACGACCATACACTCCTCTAGGATCTATTACAAAGTGTACGAACTCCACAGAAACGTGTGGTTGTAAACTTTGATCGCTTGGCCGGTCCGTTAGGGTTACAAACACTGTATACATTGTGGGTCGAAATTACCGCAAATAGACCATTTCCTCTTTCTCTAAGAATTAATATCATGTCTTTTCCGATAACAAAAGAAGGTTCACCATTTACCCAGACCCAACTAGTAAAAATGACTCAAATAAATCCCAGCAGAAAATACTGAATTTTTTTTTCCAGATTGGCTACTATATATATATATATATATAAATGATTAATATGAACTAGTAATATATGTTTGGTTGTAAAACCTTTCGACGACAAGAGCGAGGGGGACAATAAAGGCAGCGGCGAATATGAACCGGTAGGCGATCAAAACCCTCAAGCTCATTCCGAGATTGCCAGCCAGTTTGTAGAAGATATTCACTCCTGCCAACGCCGCCTGCACCGTCACCATCATCATCGCCGGCTTCAACCCTTGTATCGTGTCCGATATCCTCCCCATCTCGCTAATGCCACTCGTCTCTCCTTCTTCAATATTTATGAACAGTGAGGATATATATATATATATATATATATAGAGAGAGAGAGAGAGAGAGAGAGAGAGAGAGAGAGAGAGAGAGAGAGAGAGAGAGACGTGCGTATGTATGTAGAGTTCTGGAGAGGTAGTAAAAAAGAACAAGCAAGAAGATCAAAGATGTCTTCTCGCTTGTTTCTTTGGACCAAAGACCGAAATGAGAAAAAGGTTGAGGGAAAATGCACGAACTGGACGCCTTATTTATATGTAGAGAGAGAGAGAGAGAGAGAGAGAGAGGAGAAGGAGAAGGAGGAGGAGAGAGCGAGTCAGGTGGGTTGTTCTTGAAAGAAGTAGTGACAGAGAGAGGAGAGAGAGTAGGAGGTGAAATGTGGTGGGAAAAGGGTGAGGGAGAGGGATGGGTATTTATGGAGAAATTTTGGTTACCGGAGGGGGGATGGGGAAGTGCTATTTCCCCACGTCACCGCTTGCAGGCAGTTAAGACTCAAATCGCAAGTGTAAGGTCCTGGGTTGACACTTCAAATGTGTTTCGTGGAGGAAATTTTGGGTGCCCAGTGGATACCACGTCGCGGCTTAGATTTATTAATTCTTTCTCTTTTTATTTGATCACTTTCTCTTCTCTTTTTTTCTTTTTAAAATTTAAACCGTTCAAAATTCTTTTGCGCGTTTAGAATCGCAGACTAAATATCACGTGTGTGGTACTCACTCAGCACTCAAAAGCTTCATTGTAGTCGTGGACGTCCAAGGCACGGCTTCACCTTTTGCATGGCCGCTGTAATATTACAGGGACGTCACCCCTTGCGCCTTACTCCACTATACTAGATCAGATGTGTTGGTACTTGGTAGACTAGTTTGCACAGAAGAAAGCACGTGAGTGACGTGCCAGATATATGGGAGAAAAGAATAACTTATTTACTGCAGCGAACAATTTTATCTCTTCGTTTCGATAATTAATGGTTCGAATTTTAAAATAACTCTACCAGGTAAGAGTTTAAGAAGAGTTTTTTTTTTAAAAAATCCGTACACTTTTGGACACGCAAGATTGAACGCTGTAAAATTTAGTTTATGAAGCCACTTGAATAAGTTTTTTTCCGGAATTTTCGAAGCTTGTTAGTGCCTTTCTTGTTGAAAGTCAAATATAAGAAGGGGAAAAAACCGAAATTCCGTTGTGTACGTGTCATATAATATTTGTATGATTTTAATTATTTTCTTTACCAAACGGTAGGAGGATTACATTAAAGGATGAGGTGGGCTGTAGTTCGGGTGGAATTTAAAATAAAAATAATATATATATATATACACACACTAGTATTTGTCTGTGTCTGAAGACACGACTCGAACGCTCAATTAAAGTTCTACCATATATGAGTTTTACTTCCGTAACAAATAAAATCAATATGGATTGTGTCGATTATCATGTATATATCAATTAAAGTTTTGCTTCTATAACAAATAAAATCAATTCAAAATCATTACTTTTAAATAAGTAAGTGTTTGGGAAATTGATCTTGACTGTTGGTAGCAAAACATGAATGATTTAGACTTATAGAAACTCTTAACACTTGTTAATCATAGGATTTAGAAATGAAGGGTCTAGATTTATAAAAAGATTCAAAAAATGAGCTTCGTTATTATGTAGATACAGTCCCCTTCTACTAAAGGCATCATTAACTTGCTAAGTTAATAATTTCATGAGTTTGATATTGTTTCCAATCAAATTTTGATAATCCAAACCGTTTAATGTATGCAGAACGTGATTTTAAGGATACGTTCGAAAAAATCTGCAAAAAATATGATTGGGAAGGACTTGATCCGAGCAATTTTTCATAAAAATGCTATAAATGCATTTTTATGAAAAACTATTCAGATCAAACCATTTCTGGTCATATTTTTTGCTGATTTCTCATATGTATCATTAAAATCACGTTCTGCACACATTGAACTGTTCGGATCATTAAAATTTGATTTGGAAAGAGGAAGTCCTTAACCTAACAAGTTAATGGCACTCTTAGTAGAAGCTTGGTGGTGTACATATATATATGAAATTTTTTTAGTTCAATAAATTCTAGCCCACCTCATTTTACATGTAAAAGTTTAGAATTAGAACTTGTTGAAGATATCGACTTAGATTCGATAATAAATGATTTATACTCTCTAAAACAACATATGGCACAACTTAAGTAGAGCACAACTTCAATAGTGCATATTTTTTTTATGTACTCTTCTTTTCTTTATTTTTGAGCATTTACGTATTTATACACAAATTTGTTGGACATTAATTATAAAACTCTTTTTTTGTTTATATATATATTAAATTTTAGGTTAGCCGGAACAGATTAAAGTGTGTGGTTCTGCTCTTGATTCTTTTTACAAGTTTGACATACAGGCTTTTCTTCACAGACACGGAATGGACATGCACCAGCTGCCATTAGTACACTGATGGTTATGATATTCAGAGCTAGCCTTCGTTTACGAAGAGAAGGGGAATTAATGCGGAATGGCATGCACGTGGACGGCGGTGATGGCTGGATGGGGATAGCAGGTTTGGCGGTTCGTCGTCCCCGGTGTTAGTGGGAAGTGATGCGGACAATGAAGACTCTCTGAAGAAGAAGAAATTAAGGAGGAGAAATTTTTTACTGCCAGGTGGTCACGGGCCACGTGGTGTCGAGCGCGTATTTTAGCCATCCAAACGTGTTTGAAATGGTTCAAATCTGTTTAGGCTTAAGGGGGTGTTTTGGTAATTTCATATTAAAAAATCACCCAAACAAGTTTGTACTGTCTAAAACACGTTTGAATGACCGAAATGATGCTCAGCACCACGTGGCCTTGCCCACCCAGGCGCTGAAAAACTTCTCAAGAAGAAGAGGTGTCAAAACACTTTTCTCCTGCTTCAAAGCCGGCGTTAGTCAAACTTGTGTATTGGAAACACGCCAGTGTCAGTGTAACAGAATCCATGATTATTATTATTATATGCAGTGGCGCCCGGCACAAGTACAGAAGTACTCTACATATTTGCCAGTGCCAGTGTAACAAAATCCATTATTATTATACACGGGATTTACGTATAAGTGAAAGATTGTGTTTGATATTGTATTCGGATGGTCATCTATACAGCATTTTTTATGTACTTGTACAACACATTATATTTTATTTGGTTACGTAGAAATACATTTCATTTGGCCCTCGCTTCGCTTAGTTCAAATCTTGCGTCCGCCACTCCTCCTACGGTGCAGGTACTTCACATGTCCATCACTTTTCAATATAAAACTTTAACTGGCACTTTATTTCCCTACGATACACTGAATCCCATTTTAGAAAATTGCTCTCAAGGTTGTGATCTCATTTTTACTCTTGAGATCTCTCCAATGTGATCATCATGAGAAAAGCGTTAATCACCGTATTCCCATTTTGACTACAATAATTCTACAACACACCTATACACAATAATTTTATGTACGTGATCATCATGTGCATTTGTTTTTGTATTTTTGTGTGGTTATAGCAATAGTGTGTTTTGACTATCTTACTGTTCATAATTTCATTGATCACCGCATTCCCATTTTGACTACAATAATTCTATAACACACATATACACAGTAATTTTATGTACGTGATCATCATGTGCATTTGTTTTTGTATTTTTGTGTGGTTATAGCAATAGTGTGTTTTGACTATCCTACTGTTCATAATTTCATTGATCACCGCATTCCCATTTTGACTACAATAATTCTATAACACACCTATACATAGTAATTTTATGTACGTGATCATCATGTGCATTTGTTTTTGTATTTTTGTGTGGTTATAGCAATAGTGTGTTTTGACTATCCTACTGTTCATAATTTCATTGTATATAAATTTTATATTCATAAAATTAGTTTATCGGATATCGATACTCAAATACTTGGTCGAATTATATTTTCTTTCGACTGATCAGGTAGAAAGTCATAATCTATATGTGTGTATGGTGGGTTTCTCCTAGAAAATTTTGTCTATAGTTTAAGAATTTTTTTTTGAACGGCAATTCATTTAGATAAGTAGTAATTTTTGTAAAATGAAGTTTTAATTGATGCATGTGATAAAAATGAACGGTCTCAAAATCCGTATTTTTGCGAGCTTTAGCTTGTTTAGACAATAGAAAAAACCCAACCACAACATCAATCACAAGTTCGAAACACATGCTATAATTCATTTAGATGACTTAGGCTCCGTTCCGGAACGTAAAAAAAGCCCTTTTTTTTAAGAAGGTAATTTCAAGCTAAAAAATTATGGATTTATTGAAATATAAAAATATGCAATATGGATCTTGTTTGAAAGATCTCATCGAGATCTTTTATACAATGCAAAAAAAATTAAAAAAATATATATTTTTTACTTTATTTTTGAGTTTAAAAATGTGAAATAAGCTGCTTATTTTTTAAAAAGATTTCTGGAACGGAGCCTTAACATTGTCTAAATATATATATCAACCCCTTAAAAATAGTGGTTTGAAATATCAAAACAAAATCTTGAACAGTCTATTTCATCACCTGAAAGACCACCACCACCAGACCAGGGCATTGTTTGTGGGTCTTGTAGCATCAACAATGACTAGCATCATCAATGACATCAAAAGTGACGCCCAAATTTTCATTTTTCTGCACATCAAAACAAAATCTTGAGCAGTCTATTTCATCCTCTGTTTTCTTCAACTAGACAAAGGGACGGAGACCAAATGATCATTGTCGAAGAAAGAGATCACTTTCAGTAGTGGGGAGGTTCCTATTCTGGCTATTCAGGTGTTTGTAGAAACGTGTACTTCACGAGACTTAAAAAGGAAATCTTGATCCTAACCCAAAATTCCAAAAGGCACAGACAAATAAAATAAAATAAAATAAGTTATTTTTTTGAATTAAAGAGAATCAATCTATTGTGAGAGAATAACATGTCTCGTAAAACAGAAAATAAGTATTTTAAAAACAAGAATCTTAACGGGACGGGGCTTAATATGAATTGGATTTGGCATGATTTTGTTGCGATCATATCTTCCAAACCTATATTGATCTTAACAGGACGGGGCTTAAGTATTCTTGCGATCATATCTTCCAAACCAATGCTTCCATGATTTTGTTTTTTTTCCACCCCCCCCTCTATCTGAAGTTCTTCCACTCGAGGCATTTGTATCAACTTGATCATGAGATTAATAGACTAATTCGGCTCCGTACGTACACAATGAAATCGTGTGATTAGTGAAACCAAGGAATTTTCAGCGATTAGTGTTATCGTTTTGTGCATTTGGTGGCGCGGGTTTTTTTTTTCTTCATAACTCAAGTGTCTGGTCAGCTTACACACGTCTCGAATAATCCTTAGGAACCAATCCTATCGCACAATAAAAAAGGAGCAAAGTCCCATATAAATTTGAGTGTATTTGGCATACGTTATACCGACTATACCAGACTCCTTTTTGAATAGTACATAAGTTTGTGCTACTACCCAATGTAATATATATTGCAAAAATTGTGAAATATACAAATACAGCCTTAGCTTAAGGCACGGGGGCGCTATTTCGCAAAAACTGTGAATATGTAGCAAATTCAAATCACATTAATAGAGAAATTTAATTTTATTTACGCGTAATTATACAGATCCATATTCATTAGGTTTCAAAGTTTGTATATATGATCTCTATTTTATACTATTGCATCGAAAAGAACAGAAAAGAAAAGGTTCTCAACAATTAGGAGAGCGAGCAGAAAACACAAAAAGAGTACACATGATCTCTGCTAGGGAAAGTTCTCTACATAAACGAATACAAGATCAGATAGATTAAAGAAATATTTTTGGGCACGTTTGATTGTCGGATTTCTTATTTTCTTTGATAACCATTCATGATTTCAATAATGACTTCATATATAGGAATCCATGATATATCAATGGGAATACAAAGAGGATAACAAGAAAAATGTCCCGGCCGGAGATTTTTTTTCCCCTTACCAATATTGTATGTATATATTAGCAGGATGTTAGTAGGTTAGTCTACAGGAGGTTTCAGAGGCTATATATTCAAGGTTTGAATCCCAAATATCCACGACGGGGCTCGAACCCTGGCCTCGTACATGAGAAAGACAGGAGTTACCAACTGGGATACGCCAAAAATTGCCTTTGCCGGCGGTTTTTTTACCGGCGGTAATTTAACCATCGGAAAAGGGTGCTATTACCGGCAGTAATGACAAACTGCTGCAAAAGGTAATTATAAACGCCGTTTATTAACGGCATTAGTAAAACCGCCGGTAAAAGTAACTATTACCGGCGGTAATATAAAACCGCTAGTAAAAGTAACTATTAACGGCGGTAAGCAAAACTGTCGGTAATAATACATTATAATATAAATATTATTATTTTTCTAATAAAACACATAATCTTATGTAGCTTAGTGAGTAAGTGCTCGGGTATTAATCAACAGGTCGCGGGTTCGAATCTCGGCAATGTCATTTTTTTTCCCGAAACTATTAGCGGCGTTATCAAAACCGCCGTTAATAGTTTGAAACCTTTACCAGCGGTAATTTACCGCCGTTTTTGTATTCCCGACAATTGTTTTGCCGACGGCGGTTTTGAGACTATTACCGGCAGTTTTTTAATGCCGCTAAAGGAAAAATTTGGCGTAGTGTAGGGCTGTAAACGAACTGAATCGAGCCGAACCCTGTTAAGTTTGGCTCGGGTTCGTTAAGGTATGAGTTTGGCTCGAGTTCGATTCGAGCCTGAACAACTTGGCTCAAGTTCGGCTGGTTAAAATTTTTCAAGGCTCGAGTTTGGCTCGGTTGGATTCGTTAAGATACTAGTCTGGGTCGAGTTTGGCTCGGATTTGGCTTGAGTTCGATTCAACCTTGAACATCTTGGCTCGAGTTTGGCTTGTTAAACTCAAATGAATCTAGCCGAGCCGAATCTAAGCTCGAATTGAGCTCGTCAAGACTTAAGTTTGATTTGACTCAGCTCATTAAACTCAAGCGAACCCAAACTCTCTCATTGATCGTATAGAATTTGGGAGAAAAATAAGTATTGAATTATATATACAACTTTAAAATTTTTTACATTTACAAATAGACCCCTATTGAATTATTAATTAAATTTAAGTATAGGTTCGCGAACCTAACCGAGCCCAATACCGTTAGGCTCAGGTTTGACTCATTTACGGAAAGAGCCTAAAATTGAGGTTCAGGTTCAGTTCATTTAGCAGACGAATTGAACTCGAACAAACTCTTACCGAACCGAGCTTCGAATAGTTTGCGAATGGCTCGGTTCATTTATAGCCCTAGCGTAGTGGCAGTCGGAAACATTTATAAAGAGAAAGAAAAGAAATTACAAGCAGCCGTGCCGAAAATAAATGCTCACATTTTGTCTGGTGCCCATCCACCAATTCGATCTCCTTTACACCTAACCCAACAGCCATCAAAATGTAGAAATTCTTTTGACTATTATGCAATTAATCAGGGCCGTGGGTGATGCAACTGAGTGAGGACTAACTAGAAACAAGACAAAAAGCCTAGCTACTAAAATGAATGGTCTCCAACAAAATATAGGAAAATTCCGAAAGTTTTGTAAAAAGAAATAAAGGAGCACTAGTTTATTTGTCGTTTGTAAAAAGTAAAACAAGAAATTAACAAGAAAAAGAAAAACAGTGGATCCGCATGTCCGAAAGAAGTACTTCCCCGTTTCACTTTTTTCTTCTTAATTAAAAAATAAGTACTTATTTTTAACTTTCAAACTTAAAAATAATGTATTTGCGAAAATAATTTTTTAATTTTTTTTACATTGTTCAAAAAATTTCATCGAAATTTATCAAACAAGATCTATATTGCATATTTTTTGATTTCGGCAAGCTCATTATTTTTAAGCTTAAAAATAAGTACTTAAAAAATTTGGAAATTGAAACGGGGCAAGTAGTCAATACATAATTTATATAGAACATCAGATTTTTTTTTTAAAGAAACATGTACTAACTAGTAGGAGTAATTAGTGAAACGGCTGTGTGAAAGACTGCAGAGATTAGTCTGAGGTACACGCAAACGAATTTGCGGACCACAGGGTTGGCAGGGGTGTTGCCTTGAGAAAAACGGCACCCTTTATTGATTTTTATGGGCCCATTTCACGTCCTTCAAATTGAGATGATTCAAACAGCTTGTTATTTCTATTTTTTTTTATTGTTCTTGAAAAAATTAGTTCAATCCAATATGGTTCATGATTCAAGCTGCTCGTTATTCCTATTATGGTCTATTGGTTCTGGTCCACGATCTTAATTTTTCATTCACTCTATTAAACAGAAACTACGTACGTGCTTTCACAGCTCAGTTTCTTCTGATTTTTCTTTATTTTCTTATCCTCTTCCGACCTTTTTCATTTCTCTTTACAAAATAGAAATGTGAAACTGGTGCATGCACAGTTGCTTTTGCTCAGATATTCCAATGCTTTTTCCTCTTTTACCTTTGCAATTGATAGAGATATGGGTACTTTGGGCACCTTTCGCATCCATCTCGAGTCTCACGAAGATGATCAGAGTTGCTTATATTGTTTTAAATTTTTGTAAAAAATCAGATATTTTGTTCTTGCTCAATCAGATTTTTTGTTTGTTCTAGGTGCGATCAACTCTTGTAGGCTAAGTTGGACAATATATTGATCACAAGAAGTTAGTTAAGGCTTGTGTGCGCTACCACAGCCCCGGGTGGATCGGGGCGGCTTGAAAAAGTATTGTTTTTTGAAAAATTGAGGAGTCGCCATCCGGATTTGAGGTTTGCTACCCGAGATTTTAATTGAAAATGATTTTTGAATTTGAAAACTAGAGATCATTTGGGTTCGGAAGCCATGTTACAAGAGAGGAATGATTTTACGGCACCCTTCTCGTCCGACACGAGGTCGGTCTCTACTCAAAGCTTGTGGGATTTTGTTAAAAATATTTTGTTTCATTAAAATAGCTAGCAGGTATCCACTTTTATATCAAGTAAAGAGTGCATGCATGTGTGTACAGTATATATCAATGAAATGGCATGAAGTGAATAATAACAGAAAAAATGAACATTTGCCATTGGAATCACTCTTGAGTGTTCAGGAGTGGTCTAAGCGCTCAGGAGTATTGCTTAACCACCCTGCAAATTTTGGTTGGAGAACAGGTGCATGCAATATGATACCCAAAACAGGAATGCAAAACTGTTTAAGCATTGAAAGTGCTTAGCAGAGGGTTTGGATGGCAAGAGACAAGCTCTGATCATCAAAACCATTCCTCCTTGCTACTGAAAAATGAATCTAACTGGACTTTTGAAGGACCGGTGCACATTCAATACTTAAAAGATTACAGAAATGATAATATACAAAAGAAAGCGAGGTGCAGTAATGAGCAGCACTCTTGAGCGCTCGGAGTACTGCACACCTTGTTTGACTTTAAGCAGAAAACGGACCCATTTTGACATGTTGATGTTTTCATTCTGTTTTCCGAAAACATGGTACTCTAATAATAGCAAAAGATTTGTTCTTGAATAGACGTTGGAGAAAATGAGTTTTTACCCTTAGAAAACAGATTATATACGTTAACATGTCATAACGGAACCATTTTATTTGCAAAAACACCAAATTTTCCTACTGGATATTCACGGAAAATGCAGATAAATGAGATTGAAGATAGTCCGGTGGCTGGCTCCCACATCGGGAGTTTGGGTTTGGGTGTGTATTTAAAGGGTTTACTCTACTTCTCCCTAATCAGCAAATACTTAGGTGAGTTGGTAGGTAAAATTACCCTCCTGACCTTCATAAAAAAAAAAAACTAAGTTGTTCTTACCCATTATGGTGGTGACCGACCTCTGGTGTAGGCCCCTTGGGCCGGCCTGTCGTAGTGCTGCGATCCGCGGCGAGGCTCTTGGGCTTGCGTCAGTTGGGCTGGCTCCCACATCGGGAGTTTGGGTTTGGGTGTGTGTATTTAAAGGGTTCACTCTACTTCTCCCTAGTCAGCAATTGCCTAGGTGAGTTGGTAGGTAAAATTACCCTCTTGACCTTCATAAAAAAAAAAGAAAAAGAACACAGTCCTAAGCACTCAAGAGTGTTTCCAGCTGACTGGAAACTTATTTTGTGATATTTTTGCTCTTGTTTTTACACTAAGATCACTCAACCTCATGCCCAGTATGAAGAACTGGAGTTGGCTGAGTGGCCTCCCTCAGAAGGAAAACAGCCCTGAAGAACTGGAGTTGGCTGAGTGGCCTCCCTCAGAAGGAAAACAGCCCGTTGCTAGGAGAGAAAAGTATTTTTACCTTTATGATTAGAACCTTGCTTCTTGGATGAGTTTGGAAGATGAGTTTGGAAGACAAGGCTCCGTTCCACAACGCAAAAAAAACTCTTATTTTTTAAGAAGACAATTTTAAGCTCAAAAATTATGAATTTATTGAAATGTAAAAATATGTAATATGGATCTTGTTTGAAATATCTCATTGAGATCTTTTATATGATGTAAAAAAAATTGAAAATTTATTTTTCATTTACATTATTTTTTAGTTTGAAAATGTGAAATAAGCTGCTTATTTTTTAAAAAGATTTCTGGAACGGGACCTAAAAGAGCATAAAAATGCAAGAAATCAGAACCAGAGATAGTTCTAAACTTCCTGAATTTTTCTAGATGTTCTTGATATTTTTGGAAATTTATTTTGTGAAGAACTTTGAAAAATATGAGTGATGGAAATGTTGTGCTTAGAGAAAGTAGGAGGCTTAGAGAGGAAAATATTTCGTGGTCCCCTTTCCTGCAGAATATGGGGTATATATAGGGGAGAAATAGAATATGCTTTATTTTGAAATAAAAATAAAAATAAAATAAAATGAGTTTTGGTTGGGGGGAAAATCTTCACGATTTGATTCTCTGCATATTCTGGTTGAGTGTGGCATAGGTAAAGGCCGGCGTTGAACGGCTGTGATGATGGTCTTGGGGGAAAGTGGAAGGCTCAAGCATCCATTGAGCACAGTGGTCTTGAGTGCTCTGATATCACCACTCTCGAGCGCTTAAGAGTTCCTTCAAACAGGGATTTTTGGAAAAGATCTTGTGCGCTCAAAAGTGGTCTTAAGCTCTCAAAAGTGGTCTTGAGCGCCTGAGATTGGTTTTCCGCAAATTGTTTTGATTTTTTGAAGGTCCAAGAAGCAATGTCCTAATTTATATGAGGCATGTTTTAATTCAAATTCATCATTGGGAGCCTCAAATCCACAAATTAAAGAATTTCAAGAGGTCCAAATAGAGATGTTTACAGCTTGTTGCGTAAAGCTAATACGGACCTCCTAAATTATTAAAAAAAGCTTCAATCCACAGCGACATTTAAAACTAGACAAAGCCAACCCTTGGTTAGTCTTATTGTGTAACTCCTTTAACTAAGGCAAATATGTTTTAATCCAATTTTATTTTCCTGATCATTAATCAAGTTTGCAAAAAATTAAGAAGATGAATTCTTATTGTGTAACTCCTTTCACTAAGGCAAATATGTTTTAATCCAATTCTATTTTCCTGATCATTAATCAAGTATTCCATTGAGAGAGAGAGAGAGAGAGAGAGAGAGAGAGAGAGAGAGAGAGAGAGAGAGAGAGAGAGAGAGAGAGAGAGAGAGAGAGAGAGATCCATTGAAAGGCAAACGCAAAAAATTAAGAAGATGAATTTAATTAACACTCACTGTGTCTTTGGAACAATAGAATAAAATCCAGAATTTCCAAATAGCAATCACAAAATGAAAATCAAACTAAAACACAAATTTATGTTACACATTTCAATCAACTCCATCTATCCCTTGCTTTCAAAACATCAATTTTCCAATAGAAGCCAATCCCCCAGTTTTTTTTTTTTTTTTTTAATTTTACCTGAAACCATTTTTTGCGACCAAATTAAGGCTTCATTTCTAAGCCTTGGTTTCCGGTTCCTTCTCCTTCTCCTCAACACTGCGGACTACTGCCTCTGCTTCCGGAGCGACGGTTGTCTCAGGTTCTGGTGTCTCCTTTGGTGCTTCACTCTGTTATTAGCACAATCAACAAATTAACACAAGTTTAATGGAATGGAAATTTATCATTACGTACAATCATTATCTCCCAAATGAGAGTTGCTTCAGACAACCTTGAGATTTGGTCTAATGGTCGTGTAGCGCTCATTTGAGCGTAAGTTCTAGGGTTCGGCTTTTATTGATATTGGCTAGCCTTAGTTGTAATTTAACAAATACTAACATATTAACATCGTATTGAAAATTAATTTATTGTTCCCGACTCCATTTTTCAGTTTCGGTTTCATCCCAACCCTAAATATTGTTCCCAAATCTGGATAGGATCAGTTATTTCTTTAATGATTTTTTTGCCCTTAGAGAGAAAGTCACGACTGAAAGAGAGAGAAGGTGATCAACCGGAACACCGCCGATAATGGCCTCGTCGATTAAAGATCCAATCTTGTGCACTTTCTTCCTAGTTGATTAGGAGTGTTATAAATTTACCTAGTTGATTAAAGATCCAAGAGATTGGCCACTTTCTTCCTCCTTTACTTCTCCTTGTGCACACAGTAAGGTTCCCAATTAACCCCTCATAATTTTCCGAATTCCCAACTATGTAACAAACTTGAAAATGAATTTATGAATTTTACCTTACTGTAATTGTAATACTTTACCTAAATCATAAAATTGCATCAACTATGTTAGTTGAGTCGTAGAAATTTAGAATTACCCTAATTATCTACCCGAATAATAAAGTTTACATGAACAATTTCATAATCAGAAACGCAAAGAATCTGTTCAACAGCAGGACGTAGGTCAATAAATAAATAATAATCATAAAACTGCTCTTGTATATTTAAAAAGGCATCTCCGGCCAATACCATAGTCAACGAGTCTATAATTTATCACTCTCCAAATTTAAAGGTTGTCAGGACTTTTTGTTATGCTAATTTCATATCTCATCAATGAATTCTATACCATATAACATTTATTACCTTAGGAAAATAATTATTCATCAGGATTTCAGGTAAGATTTTGATTTAACTAACCACGATTTCGGATGCCTCTCCAGCGGGGACCTCCTTCTCGGTTATAACTGCCTCTTCCACCACTACCGTGGTGGTTGTTTCCTCGGTTGGTTGCTCTGGTGGTGGCGCTGCCGCGCCAGCATCACCGCCTCTCATTGCCTTGGCCACGCTAGCACAGGCTCCCATCTCTTTAACAATCTCCAAGATCTCCCCTTTTCCTCTCTTTCTCCTAATAGTAAAAAATCTCCTCTCTCTCTCTCTCTCTCTCTCTCTCTCTAGGAAGTGAGGGAAAGATGATGATGAAGAAGAAAACAATGATAAGGAGGAGAGAAGCTAGGCTGGTGGGGAGTGATTATATGGGCTTCTTCAGGGGCTTTGCTGGCTGCTTCAACATTCTCTACAAGGCACAGATATATTTAAGGAATGTAATGGTTGGCATCACAACACATTACACCAACACTATTTTGTATATATTTGCGTATAAATAAATGATAATTACTTAATTAATGTTTGGAATCTAATTCCAGTTGGAATGTTGCCAATCACAGGCTGTAATCATTTATTAAAAAAATCAAGCAATCAACCCATTTCCTTTGGTTATCCGATATAAAAATGGAAACTGATCCGACTTCCAATTATGGAGGTTTGGGCTTCGAGAGATGCTATTGCTAGGTAAAAAAAATTTTTATTCCGAAAGTGCCCCCAAAAAAGCAATCAGTGGTTGAGATTCGTTTTGATGATTGGGTCTCGCACATCAAAATAAATCTCAATCATTAGTTGCTCTTTTTGGGGAGTTTTCTTTGTCCCTATCATTTTTCGTTGGGCCTCACTAAGTACCCCTTTGTTTATCTGTATTTACCTTAATTACCTGTCGTTTTGGCAGAGTTTTTCTGAAGGAAGTAGTACAAGAATACAAGTGTATGTATCTAGTAGTCCACAATCACATTAAAATCCAACTTATAGCCGAACCCGGGGGGCGTTGTTGTCTCTACATTGGCGTTGTCTCCTTCCGGGCAATTCCATTTCGACAATAGACGACTCAAATTTTATTTTAGTAATAAACGGATAGATGGCTGAAATTTGTTCGGTTGAGATTTCATCTGTCGTGTACAATGAACTCTCATTCAAGAGAAGAGATAATCAATCTCTACTTTTGACTAGAAATGACAAATTGGGTTAATCTCAATTTGTTAAAAGACCGAGATCATGTCACTTGAAAACCGACTGATATGAAATAATAATGCATTAACCAATGATAGGATCGATCCCTTTAATCAGCATTTTATAGGAGTTCAATCCATCTGTCACCTTTTGCTCCAAAAAAATATATCCATCTGTCACTTTCGCTTAAATTTCGGGCCAAACAATCATTTTGCTTTTTTTTTTTTTCTTTTTTTCTCTTCCCCAATAGTATTCCGCGACTTTATTTTTATTTTTATTTTTATCGGAATAGTATACTGCTGACTTGGACGAAGATTTGCATTTCACAATACTTAGAGGGGTTTCCGGTAGTGAAAAATTTGTAGATTTTTATTTGTGGTTGAGAAGTTGTTAGGTGTTTTCGGTAGTGAATAAGTTGTTGAGAAATGCCAAGTTGTTTCCGGTAGTGAATAAGTTAATAGGTTTGTGAGTAGAGTTACTGTAGCAAAAAAAGTTTTTGTTGATAATTTTTTTGTTAGTGGAAACAAGATGGTAAAATGCTGAAATTTTTTTGTTAAGAGAAACGAGATGGTAAAATGCGTTAAGTTTTTAGCGTTTTTTGTTAGCGAAAACACCCCCTAACTCGGGATATCTAGATCAGCGTACGTGCATCTCAATCTACTTCTTGGAAAACAGTCTCACAATGATCAGCTAGTGGAGGCCGCCCAATTAAAGATGTTCCAAAATTTCATTTGAACTAAACCCGAAAGAGTTACTATGAGATTTCGAACACAAACTTTTAGAAGAAGTATAAACTACTGACTCAAATCTTAACCTGACCAAAAAGTCCTTAATTGGGGTTACATTTCACTACATTACTTGCATCCCAAGAGCATTGTCGTGAGCGGACTCGTTGTTTTTTCACACTGTTGATGGTTTTATGAGGCTTATTTGGTTTAGTTTTTCTGTTGTTTCTTGTATCTTCGGATTGTTAGATTCCTTTGTATTTGTGCTTGTACTTGGCTTTTTATGTCTTCAATATATGTGTTTCGTGTTCAAAAAAAAAAAAAAGGAGCACTGTCTAATTTTCTTTCACTTTCCTTTCAAACCTCCAAATTGTTACCTATGATATTTTTTTGGGCCAAATTATGTAAGCAACTCTTGATATAATTATTAACTCAATTGTCATTGCAAACAAAAATTTCTTATTCAATGCAGAGGGAGACAATACAGGAGCCGGCTGGTCAAATAAGTATTGATGAACAATGGACACAGTGTCCGGGCTAGGCTTCGGGGCCCGGATTTGAGCAAGGATAAGGGGTCAAGTCCTTGGAAGAATGACTAGTCGCGGTAGGTTCAGGGGTGGAGCCAGAAATCTCGGACAGTGAGGTTATTACTTAATACCTTGAAACTTACTTTCATCTTCTTTGTATTTGCTAATTAAAAAAATGAATGTCTATTACTAACAGAAAATCATTAGCGGTTGACCGCCTTCGCAGCAATGGTTGATGGGCAAAAAGTGTTTCAATATTCATAAAATATGCAAAAAAAAGTTTGTGAATTTTTATTTGTAAGTTAAAAATGTGCATTGGAAATCAAAGTTTTAAACGACCATTATCCACACTTATTGATTGATGATCAAAATTCTTGTGTTAAAAGGACGACAAAGTTATAATTTGGCCAACGGGTTGCTTTATGCTTGGGGGAATTTCTTAAGAATTGTGACGTCAAATTCACTAGATGAAGTACAAATTTGATCTTATTGGTGAAAAAATATCCAAATTAGAGTGGGAGGGGTCAAGTGACCCCACTTGACCACATGTAGCTCCGTCCTTAGATAAGTCAACCTATCAATAACTTAGAAAGGACACTGGGTAGAAGATTGTCAAATGACGTACTAGTGAGTCAAATCCTCCGCTCTTGCTCTTAATTCTCGCTCTTGCAAATTTAAATAGTTTGTTAGGAGCATATATATTTTCAAAATACCTTTTCATGCTCACACTTCTGCTAGCGCATGTGCGTGAACAATATTATTGGACTTAGACTTGAAAACATGGGACATAATTAAGAGAGCTCGTGGTTTAGGCATGTGCATGTAACGAAAATCCTTTTGCAAGAAATTTCTCTCTACATCTTGGCTATCGACGTTGGGGAAGCGGCCGATAATAGATTGATATATGTAGCACGAACTGTCCCATAATGAAAACAAGTCATTGTTGCTATCTGTTTCTGACTTTCCTTTTCTAGGACGCCAACGTGTAGGACGAAGATATAGCCGGGACTTATGGTGAATGCGGTCATAAATCCATATAGATTCGAACTCCAATGTTGGAATTGATATCTAGTTTGTCAGTGATACATGCGACGTGTTTAGTGTTGGCTATGACCTGTGAGTCTTGGAGGCCAACACAACCACTGGGATAAAGCAAGAAGTTACATTTTTCATTCCATTCTCAGAATTACAACAATGAATTCATTTTACTTCACCCTCTTCGGAGTTGAGCATCGGAGTGTCCTTCAAGCCAACCCCGGTGATCAAGTCCAGATCCGGAGGGAGAGGGGAGAATAGACCAAGTTCGGAGAACTAGATCTCTAGCGCCGGTTTCACCCCTGCACATACATGTAACTCTCTGCAACAAAATCTAATTCTAAAAGGAACAAGACTTCAAAATCTAAAACTAATGGACTTATAGCTGTTTAGAAGGTATCAGATCACATGTGAGATCTCTATTAATCAAATACTATAACACCAGTAATGCAACCCTGGCCTACCCCTAAAAAGTAACCAAAACCATAAACAAGGTAGTGTTGAGGCGATTGGCTAAACTGGATATGCATTTACCTAATCAGGCAACAGCTTTGGCATCAAATCATGCAAAGCTGTAAGCTTTGAATCTTTTGGTAAGATAGTGACAATGGAGAAAGTTGGATCATGATCAATTGTATCTTTTGTAACATTGGAGTTGTAATCCTTCAGGTTTGGGAGATCACAAGCCTAAAATCTCGAGATTACTTCGCAGAGTATTCGAAGAATTTACTTTCTTTCAATCTTGAGCGTTATGCGCTTTTGTTTCTTCAGTACGTGGCAGCATAGAGTGCTTTAATTTCCTCGATGTCATCATAGCTGCCGAGAAATATAGGGGACCGGTCATGTATCATAGTGGGAAGCAACTCGAGTGCCTGACCAAATCAACCACTTCACCATGTTAACAACTTGGACTGTATGAAATTAGAGATTCAACCAACATGTGTTATGAATTTAAGTTGGTTCGGTTTTGTATGTCCGAAGTGAATTGTTATAGCATCTATTTGGTCCGTTATCACTGGCAAGAATCTGATACGGAAATGTAAGTTTTGTAAAGACATAGAAGTCCATACGCATTGCTTGCCAGTAAAGGCTTGACCGCCTGCTTGCTCCATCAAGTAAGACATCGGAAGCACCTCATAAAGAACACTGTCTCGCGCATCCAATTCAAGTTAGGAAATGGCATTGATGTCAGAGAAGGGAATGTGATTCGTAATGGTATATAGCAGTTGTATTGGAAAGATAGATCAATCTTGTAGTTAAAGGCGACATACCGTAGTTTCCCATTTGGGCTTTTCTTATCAGCAGGGTATAAAAAGATTCCTCCGTAGAGCAATGTTCGATGAACATCTGCCACCATACTACAAGAAGTGAAGCAGTAAAAACTTTACAATTCCCAGATAATGAAAAGATTGCAGATAGGATTTGGGGAACAAAATTTAGAAGAAACAATGGGGGAATTCATCTAAGGCTCCTTTGCTGAGGACAAGAATCGATACCTCCAGAAGGTCCTAGTTTTGGTTTTACTAAAATCTTACTGTAATTCTGAAAAAAACCATACCTCCCGATGTATCTAAGGGACTTTGGCAAAGAACCATCCTTAGGAAACTTGCAGCTTTCAACATACCTGAAAATGAACACGTGAACGAGATATCAATAGCCATTGCATGGCTAAAAGCAAGATGGTGATCGTCTAACTTGAGAGTCTGACAAATTTTGTGGCATTCTTTAAGACCCATACTGAAGCAAATATTTCATTTCCTTTTGACACAATGATGAAATGGACCTATTTGACGCTGCAGTTGATTTTGATGCCATTCTTATGCTTAGCTTTGTGTATCGTTATTTTTTCGAAAATTTGATCATGTCTCCTTGGGTTGTACTATGGAACTCGTAAGTAGTGAAGTATCATATATCAGTGACAGTGAGGTTCTTTTTGTTTCAAAGAGAGAAGAAAAAGACAAAAAAGTTTAACTACACATACTTTGCAGTTGGTTCATCCCAATATTTGGCATTTCCTTCATTTATTGAATAGATCTTTCCTTTACTTGGAACCTGCTCACTTAGGAAGTCAACAAAGCACAGACTGGCAAACTACATAGTACAATACAGAGCTTTCAAATGTCTTACAATGAATAGAGAAAGGGAGTTATAAGTTGAAACATACTGAAAGATCGACCAGTAACATTTTGCCCCCCAAGTTCCATTCATTTTATCCTTCTCATGCAGTATGGAAACAACAACAACCGGAGGTTTATATTATGTACCTTAATGTCTGGGTGCGTTAAGATGAACTCCCCAATAGATGGATCGAGCGTGAAGCCATTGACACCATTTCCAGTGCTAAGGACTAACTACAACACAATGAAATGTCGAATTAATCATGTTGTTACAACGAAAAAAAGTAAAAGAATCATTCTGTGCTAGAAGCTGGAGAACTATTACTCTGATGAACAAAATAATAATAAAAGTAAATTAGAATAATAAACAGAAACTCCATCTTCCAAAGATAAAATCGAAACCCGAACTTTTCCATAGCAAAAAATTGAGGACATCATTTGAACATTGACAAATCATCTACAATAGAGCTATACCATGCAAGAGCTTCCATATATGCAGTAACCTGCTGCCAACATATTCTTCCCAGATTGCAATACATCATCAAGAGTTGGATTCTCCTTATCTTTCGCCATGTAAATACCAAATATCTATATCCAACAAGTAACATTTCAAAATATCATTTTCATTGTCTGTTTCAGTCTCAAAATGGGTACTTCAAATAGGAAGGGAAAACCATAAATCGGGTGCCTAATAGATGTCAAATGAAAGAATGTGAAGGCCAAAGCTATATATCTTCCATAAAGGGGCCATACAGTCCCTACTGAAATGCCGCAGTCAATGTTTGAGGACCCGTCCAGTGGATCAAAAACCACACAGTATCTGCAGTATGGCGAAAAAATTTAGAGAGAAAACGTTGGAAACTTTTGGACTATACAAAAGCGTCATAGATACTTGATTCAAAAAAAGTATGTGAGCAGAAACCTTCCTCGCTTCGGTGGATCCACAACTATAGCGTCTTCGTTCTCTTCAGATGCAAGAACACACTAGAAAGACAAGGGGGGAGAAGTTACAGTAACAAAAAAACATGGGTATGTTTCTTGGCGAAAAGTAGTGTTAAAGAGAGTAGACTAATGACAACATTGATTCCAGATAAAACAAGGGGTTTTCTTTCTACTTTTGAAGGAAATGTCTGCTGATTTTACCATTTCCCTTCAGATGGTATCAGTTCTCCAAGAAAACTCTTGAAAGTAGTTTGTGTTGTATTTTACTGGTTTTGTGAAGGAGTCGGATCCTCTTCAGTCTTTCAAATGGACTGAAGGGTCAAGTTTAGGCTGTTTGTGGGCCCTTCCCTAGTCTTTTGCGAATACTATAAACATCGAAGAAAGAAGATAAAACAATGAAATTACAAACTCACTGTTCGTCCACTGCTTATCAAAGCCTTGACAAAAACTTCATTGGAAAGTACATCCAGTTTCTTTTGTGCTTCACCCTGAAAATTTTACAACCCAGTTCATGTAATTTAACAACTAACTATCACAGATAGACTTGCATTGAGCAGAAAACAAAAGCAATTCAAGAAACATGAAGCCACCATAATGATCAACTTTTCCGAGGTCAAAAAGAAAAAGTTCACCTGAACATTTGTCACTCCAGCAAGTCCAAGGAGTTTTGCTAGACCTGCCTGCAAAAGGGTGATTGTTAGAATTATGAATGAAACGAAAGATTTTAGAAAAGAATGAAGAAAAAATAGTATTTCTTCCTATTATATTGTTGTAATTTGATAGGACTTCTAAATCCTTGATCTACTACCTAGAGCAGCTCCAAACGGAGCCTTCAAATCCAACGTGACACAATCAACGGTCTATTTTGAATCCAACGCCAACTCTAAGTGGCCTGCCATTTGAAATGCCATATCTCATGTGAATTTGGCATGGCCTTCACTGTTGCCATTTCTTTAGGCAAAGAGGCTTTATGTCAGATTTTCTTTGTTTGAAAAAATAGGTGTTTGAGTATTAATTTTGTGACCCTTTGGGACTTTTTCAAGCTAAAGACACCAGAATACATTACATATTTGACCCAATAGTAGGAGAGGGAAGATTAGTGAATGTAAAATTGTCAACTAAGCCTCCAAAGAAATTGACATCTACAAATTTGAAGCATGTTGGAGATGCTCTTTATTTGTTTTTTTAACAGCTCCAAATATTCACAACCTTTACAAAGGTGATTTCAGGCTAAAATATTTATGTGTACTGAATTAAACAACATAGGAACTAAGAAAGAGAGGACCTTCTGAACGGCGTTGCAGACGAATTTGCAGCCGAGGACAATATGATTGAGCAAGATGGTGAAGTCGCCATGAGCTTCCGGGTGCTTGGACTGCTCATTAAGAACGTGACGAGTAATCGTCATTAGGTCTGTTCTTTGAGCTTCAGCTGCATGATCCATGCCAAAAAATTCCCCCTTTCTGTGTATCAAGAACAAGAACAATGAAAGCAATTCAAGGAGTAGCAATGTTGTACAGTCTGCAGTACTACGCATATGTGTGTGTTAATATGGGTGAAAAAAGAAAAGAGCATACAGCACCTTCCAAAGGAATGGATTCCAAAGAAGTGAAGGTGGAGTGAATATATTCCAACCCCCACATTCAGGAAGACAAGGTGGAGCAAAGAATTTACAACTTCATTGGTACAAAACTTTGGTAGGACCACTAACAAGTTTTTTCTTTCTTGGGCAACGGATGAACATTCCTACAACCAATTCACTATATGGACCCGATTGTGCAACCCAAACTTCCGAGAGAGTTAGCTTGGCCATACCAGTCACGCCCCCCCCACTTACTACACAGTACTCACTCGTGGGGCTCATTCCAAGCCCATTCCGCCGCACTTTTCCACCGCTCTAGGTAGGGCTCATTCTAGACCCCACAAAAATACAAAAAAAAAATCTTAAATTTTAAAATATTTTTTATGGGGCCCTATAAAATCAAGCTCAATCGCATTTAATTTTGCTTGGTTTTCCCTTTTTTCTTTTTCGAGTGGGAAAAAAAAAAAACCAACACTCCCGCCCTAGGCCTGATAAGGTGTGGGCTTAAGAAGCCCTAGAATTGGCCCAATCCACAATCTGGATCAGAGACTTTCTACTACTGGCTTTTTTCAACGGCAGGGGCGCTGCCCTACGCAGTACGCACCGAGCGTTAAGCTTAACAATCGTCTTCCTCGATTTCATTCACAATTTGCTCCCTCCGTGACTGGAGATTACGCCCACAAAGGTAACCTCCGTCTCTTCACTTCTCTATTTCCCCCCAGTTCTATCGCTCGATTTCGCATTTCTTCATCCCGATCTGTATATCCCGATTACGCTGATTTAGGGCACTCCACACACCCATAGATTATTAGTACATACATATACGCTCATTTGTTTCATATATTGGTTGACTACGATGAGATTCGTAGAGTATTAATGGTTTGGTCGCTGCTCGTTTCGTCGATTTGATCCTTGGACTCTCGAGAATCTGTTTTCGTAATCACTAGTAGTGTTTATTTGAATTTTCGTGAAATTGGTTGTTTTCAGGTGACTTGAGCCGAGTTCTGTTGCTGTTAACAGATCGTCTTCTCTTCAATTGCCATGTGAGTATTAAGTTTAAGCCTTTTTTTCCCTTGGTTTTTTGGGAGATTATTGATGTTTAACGTGTTTTAGGCATTTCTGGATTGGGAAAAGTTGAAAATGTATCTTTTACATTAGGCCTTATAGTAGGAAATTATGCGAGCGCATGAGCTTTGGTGCATCTGTTGTGACTTATCAGAGATCCTCTCCGTTGGTTTCTCTTTCGACGAGGTGATAAGTATTGATTCTAGTGGTGGCACCACTGTATATGGGGGTACTAGCGAATTGAAATCTGCAAATAAGACTAGGTGAGTAGGTGGACACCAGTGTTTCCAAGTAATGCTCCTTATTGTGGTCCCAATGTTGTTGTGACTTGTGAGTACACTGAGTTGTCTCATTGGGTGGAGAAAAGTGACACTTGCAAGTGAATCCCCATTTGTTTGAGGCTTTAACTTTAAACCATGGCTGGTCTGTATGCTTTTGTGTTTATGACGCAAGTTGGGTTCTTGGATTTGTTCTGGGCTTGTTGTATTTTACTTCTTTAGTTTCTCATTTGACATTTTATTGGCTTTCTGTAGTGGTGTTAACTAGTTTTCCCTGATAATAGGTCGGACGAGGAACCTGTTGATCCTAAGAAGGAACTTGAAGAGGCTTGCAAGCCCAAGTGTGTGAAAAGTTTGATCGATTATAAGGTGCTTAACTTAAGAATATTGCAAATTTTACATTGTTAAAGTGCATGAACATGCATTTCTGCTTTGTTATTCTGAAGGTTCTTGGTCGTTATAATGTTTTCCTTTCATTATACAGTTCTTCTGACTGAATCAGTCGTCATCATACTTTCATGATTGCTGCAGTGTGTTGAATAAGCAGGTTACTCCTCCAAAAGGCAGGCATTTATTGTGTCTATTACAGAATGGTTTTAGAAAGAAAGATATAGGATTTTTTAGTTTTTACATAATTAATGGAAACAGCCATACTGATGAAGCCACAGAATGAATGGTATTTCAAGCAAGTTTTAGCCATGGACCCGAAGAGAATCATTTTAGTATAATTCGCATAGAAGAGAATGCCCTCCTTCATGGCATTTTCAGTATTGCTTTTATATTTTGCTATGTCAAATTGGTATAAAGTTGACAAAAGTTTTGATTATGTGGCCCTATGGCTCAGTTTCAACCATACTGAATGCTTCCTTTTAGTCCTGGAATGGTAGTCATGTTTAAACTATGGTACATGGTCAAGGTGGGACACCTAAATGACTAGATGTTTGCATGTCATTAAGGTATTGGCGTGACGCTATAAAACCCGGCAAACAAAAGTAAGAATTCAATGCTGCCGGCCCACAGTTTTCCTCACCGTCATTTTCAATAACATTTATCTTTCTATTTGGTAAGTATTGCAGTTGATAGCTTCAATTTAGAGGGGTCATTATCACAAAATGAATCATTAGTGTTGCCCTGGGATGAACGATATCTGAAGATGAGGTTGCATTCAAAATAAGAAGTTTGTATTCAATACAAAACAAAAAAATACAGGAGATTAAACAGCTATAAGTCAGAAATTTGCATTTAAGTTTTACCTTGATTTGAAACCAAGGGGTTTGCCTGGTGGTCAAGGCATGACCCTTAAAATATTTTTTTTCCCTCCGAGGTCTTATGTTTGAAACCTCTTAGGTGCTCTCAACTCTTGTGGGGCCAGTCCATGGACTCAATACGGGACTTTACCCCCACTTTTAATTGGGCCCCCCTGCTAATGGATGCTAGAAGCCTAGAATTGATTCCCAGCAAGCATAACAGGAGGATAAACAAGTAGGCCTTGTGTGCGTAAGCTAGTCCAGAGACCCTGAGTTTGTAGAAAAAGTGGTACCTTAATTTGTCATCTTCTACAGTATATTGTCATAGGTATGTGGTGCAGTTATTAGGTGCTTTGAGGACATCCACTGAATGACCGAGTGGTTATGAAACTTAATAAATTTTACCACTGCGTAATTTGTGGGTGACCTGAACGCATTTTGAAGGACGAAATGGTCATTAGGTCTTAATTATCACACAATTACCTATTAGCGTTGTGTTACCAACTTAGATGGAGCCAAGCCTGGACCCTGGTATTGGCCAAAGATTAAAGGCCTTTTTATCTTCAATTGTGATAATCTGTTCAGAGGGGAAGCAAATCAAGGTTGTGGCACACAAGTGAGGATCAAAATAAACCTAAATTGATGTTGTGCAATTATCGGCCTTGAAGCTTCATATGCTGATAGCCTTTATATTCAGTTGACAGGGAGAACTAGGTTAGATTTCTTGGGAGAGATTGGCTTTAGCTTGTTTTCTAATTTATTTCTTGGCTTGCTTTTTCCCCCTTTCTTTTCTTCCTTCCTGTCTTCTCTTTTTGATGTTTTCTATTGCTTTCATTTGTACATCTTTTGTTCATGGGTTCATTCACTCCCTTCTATTTGTTTTATCAAGACAAAATTGGTTCATAAATCAACAAGCTTCGTAATCCAGACCAAGCTTGCTCCCTAGTTCATTAACACGTGGGTTGACTATTACTGATTTAGTACACATTCTTGAACGCACAAGAGTTCATTTGCTTCTAATGAAGTGTAAGAGCCCTATGGTGATAAGGTGATGTTGCAGCCTGCGGATTAGTTTTCTTTGTCTGCCTCTAATATAGTTGGTATAGAACCAAGGATTTGGTTACGAGTCTATGAGCTTTATCCTAGTTGTCAAACACCAGCCCAATCTCATCTTGCTAGTTTTTAGCATTGTTTCCGAGTATTTGATTATGAGTTTTTAGTGTGATTATGTCAACGTTACTGGCTAGAGAGTTTTTAGTAATCAAGAACGTTTGTAATCGGAAGCTGTCTCATTTTCTACAGAAATGTGTTGAACGGATCCAAGGTGATGAATCTGGGCACAAGCACTGCACCGGACAATATTTCGATTTCTGGGGTTGTATTGACAAATGTGTAAGCCGCCTCTTCTTCTTCTTCTTCTTCTTCTTCTTCTTCTTTCCCCACTCTATTCTTCATTAACTTAGAAAGTTTAGTATAAAGTTGTATAAAAGTCAAGTTAGATGTATCTGATTTCTTGTGTTTGACGTTATACTGAATCCAATGCAGGTTGCACCCAAGCTTTTCGTGAAACTAAAGTAACGTGGGGAATAGCTCTGTCATCGCGCTGCTATGTCGTTTTTCGACCAGGCATATCATTGATTTTGTCTTCGCTGCACTCTGTGTTTGTATGAAAAGTTGGGTGCTTTTCATATGCTATGTGGACTTCTTCTTCTTCTTTTTTAATGTTGGAGTTCTTGACTTAAGCCAATAATAGAGCATTTATGGACTAAATTTTGATTTACTCGTTAGATCAAGGGCAGTCTTGGTGTCAAATCTGAAGTACGGACGAATAATGAATAGAGCATTTATGGACTAAATTTTGATTTACTCGTTAGATCAAGGGCAGTCTTGGTGTCAAATCTGAAGTACGGACGAATAATGAGTTAACTCTCCATTCTTGCAAACTTGTTGGTACAACTTGTTTTATGCTTGTTCTCTTTTATGGCCCGATTATATGACCGCATTTAACATTGAATTAGACTCGATTCAAGAGATCGCATATCTAGTGTTTGGTTAAAAATCTCACTGCTTGGATAAAACATGCTTCGGATGTATAGTTTCATCCGACAAAATGTGGGATTACGGGGATGAGATATTCTGCAATCCGGTTTCATGTCTAGTTTGGCCAAACGATCAGGCCCTTATAGAAGTAGACTCGCATATTATCTCACCCATTACATGCAAAAAAACACTAGGTGGTCCTTGCCGGCTCGCAAACTGAAAGAAAATTATTTACCACCTTTTTCATTTATCTTTTTTCGAAGTTCCAAACTCATTCTGAATCACTGTGGTTGTGACTCTGAAGATAGTCACAATAAGAAACAAATGCCATGCTGATGACTTTTTGTAATGTTTCTTTACTCAGCTTATCAAATGCTTTTACAAAGTGAAACTACATGCAACCCACATCAAAAGAAATCCACACAATTATCATCAGTCACAAGTTTCAAAACCACCACCCTAGCATCGTGGTTCATGGTTAATTACCAAAGTGGTTTGGTGTCCAGTGGTTCAATTTCGAGTCGTGCGATGCTCTTTCAAACTTTGCCCTCTTGCATAGTAGTATTCTCTTCGTTTGCGTTTGTTAGTCCACAAGCATGCTTTTTTAAGTCTCGTAAAGATTGTTCATGTAGTCACATTAATGTGCAAAAAAGAGAGGAAATTTCCTTTCTTACCCTTCCTTTTTTGTGTAGTCACATCAATATTTCAAATCTCACTTTTGAGCCAAATTTTTAATTGAAGGGCAAAAGAGAAAATTTATCTTACAAAAGCACATTATTTTGTCCTCTTAATAAGTTGGATTCTCCAAAATGGACCAAAAAAAAGTGGACGGAGGGAGTAATAGTATTCTATTAGTCTTTGATGGGCGTTACAAGCTATGGCTCATTGATTTCGTTCGAGTCATCCGTTAAAAGCCTTGGCTCTTTGATACCGTCAGATCCACCATGGCTCATTGATTTCGTTCGAGTCATCCGTTAAAAGCCATGGCTCTTTGATACCGTCAGATCCACCGTGAATCTATAGCTCTTATGGCCGCGCTCAAGAGATGGTTGTTGCTCCTCCCACCCTTACTCATCTCCGGAAAAAAAGTTCCATAAATTACTTTTTTCATCCATAATTGAAAATGGAATTCCACAATTTACCTCCAATCCAAACATTCCCAAAAATCAACCCACAAACGTATAAATACTGCATCTTTTAGTTCACCCAACCATTTTTCCTCCTTAAACCCCAAATTCCCTTCTTTTTTTTTTCTTTTCGAATCTGAACACAAATTCCCAATTACTCAAAACATAAACAAAACCCAAAATCACAACTCCAAAGATGTCCACTGTAAAACCCTAGAATCCCTATCATCTCCTAATTCCCCCCCACCACACACGATGATTTCCGACCCCACCGAGTCTCCTCGCAAGCGACTCCTCGCCGATCCCAAGCCCAAACACGGCTCCTCCTCCTCCTCCGCCCCGGCCGCCGCCCCACCGTTCGATTTACCGGACCGAAAGAAGACCAGAGACCTCCCCAACTTGTCCGATTGCCACAGCTGCGGGCTCCACACCGACAGCACCAACCCTAGAGTCAGGCTCCAAACCCTACCCAGCTTCTGGCGCGTCGTCCTCCTCTGCCGGCCCTGCTTGAACCGCGTCGAATCGGCCAACCTGTGCTCGTACTGCTTCTCCTCCGTGGCCGATTCCGACTGCCACCGGTGCCGGGACTGCGATCGCCGCGTCCACAAGGACTGCGTCGTCAGGTATAACTGTTCTGCGCCTTGGTCTTATTGTTGTGGTCCTGAATTAGGGCCTTTTAGGGTTTGTGTTGACTGTTGGGTCCCGAAATCGTTGAAAAATTCGAGTAGGGTTTGTAAAAGGAGGAGGAGGAGGAGTAAAACTCAATTAGGGTTTGAGAATTCGAGGAAATCTGGGGGCCTGGAGGTTGTGGTGAACGATGCGAAAAGGGTGGTGGAGAGGAAAGCTAGGGTTGCGGTTAAGACAAAAGAGAAGGCCTTGAGAAAAGCTGTTGTGGCTAGGAGGGCTGCGGAATTGGCGAATGGGTTTTTGGATCTCGTTGCTAGGAAAGATGGCGGTGAGTGTTCGGTGAGCGTTAGTAGTAGTGGTTCTGAAACGACTGCTGCGACTACGACCACCGGTGTTGATGCGGAACTGGCGTTTTGGTTGCATCGTGCTATGAACAGCTCACCGAGGATTTCGAGGAACTTGTGCTTGGTGAATTCGAGTTGTTTGCCTGTTCCAAGATTACAGAAAGGTATAGGAAATTCATCAGGGTCAAGGGGGAGTCGTAATGCTATTGTCGGTGGGAAGATGGAGGAATGCCGCAGTCGTAAGTTGATTGAGGATACTGATGCAAGTGTGGGTTCAAGGGGGAGTCCTGATCCTAGTGTCAGTGGAAAGATTGAGGAATGCCCTAGTCATAGGTTGAATGAAACCAATGACGTAAGGGTTTCACAACCTGAAGTCAAAGTGGTGTATGTAAGGCGTTCAGGTAGTGGTCGTACTAATTCGTGTAATTTAAAGCGGGGCAGATTGGTTTACACAAGGAGGTGTAAAAAGGATAAGGGATGTCAGGAAAAAGGTGGAGTGGTGGTTGGAAATCGCAATACTTGTGATGACAGTAGCCTGATATTTGAGCCTCAGACTCGCCATAAACAAGATGAGGCGGAGTTTGAGTTGCATCTAGATGAGTCTAGGAACCCAAATCAACAGAATTGCGAGGGAAATGGTCCGATGCTGAATGTTGAAAGATACAATGGGAAAACGGATCGCTATCTGTTGAAGTACAGCAAGAGGCCACATAAGGAGTTGGAGTATGCGTTGCATCCAGATGACACTAGGAACCAAAATCATGTGAGTTGCAATGGAAATGGTAATATGCCACTTGACGAATGTTGCAATGGGAAATGGGATCGGTATATGATAAAGTACACTAAGAGGCGTGTTGTGTTGAAAGCAATTTTGGACGATGAGACGAATTTTCATTGTGACGATTCTAGTGTTGAAAGCGAGGATAGAGCTGTGGGAGTGGGTCTCTATCCGAATTGGTCCGGGGAATACAGGACATTATCTGATGCTTCCTTTCAGTCTTCCACTGTTTCTCTGGAAGCTTCAGCTTGTGCACATGTTTTATCAGAAGACCTATCATGAGGCAAAGAGGTAACAATACAGTCAGCATAAATTGGTACTTTTCATTTGAGTCGCTACTTATTGCAGTAGACAGCTTCCATCATCAAATAGCCATCTTATTTTATGAGAAGAAACACTGCGTCTCTTCTGTAGGCACTCACACCCGTCCTACAACCATGTCCATTATCTCTTTTAAGTTTTAACAACAAAAAGGACTGGCATCAATGCTGTCCATGGTGTAATTTGTTTTTTATGTTTTACTGTCCATTACATTCCCCAACATTTGACAGTGAATAATTGTAGACCAAATAGTTTACATGGATCTCTTAGGGTCAGCTTTGTAATCTTAGTCATTTGCAGTATAATATGTTCTTCATTATGTGTTTTGGTATTACTGGATGGTTACCCATCACAAGGAATGTGGTCACTCTTTTCCAAGACTAGAGTTGCCCCATTTCACTATCTCTATGGAATTCTGCTAATGGCATTGAATTTTGTCTACATTGGTAGTTTTTTTTGGATGATGTGTACATTGGTTGTTACATAGAATGTAGAGGGTAGGAGGTATGAAATTGTTAGTATACTGGCAAGATTCTAACAACTGATTACCTACTAGACTCAGGTGATTGTACTCGGTCTTGTATGTGCAAACAAGATGTAGAGTTGGTTGGTCTCCTTCTCATCGATGACCATGATTGTTTTTGGTTAGGGAGTTGTGTGGGTCGATACTCTCTTTGTCTGCGGTGGTTTGGGTGTTACCTCACAAAATGGAGGACCTCTTGCAGAGGAGTCAAGGTAGGAAGTGCAGACAGCATGGTTGGCTTTGGACTCTTCGCCTTATGTGAATTACAGGGGAAGCCAATATTATAGTATTTGGGCTATGGAGGTGTAGGTGCCTTTGTATTGATTGAAGAGTTAGTTTTGGACACTTGTATAGCTGGTTCACGAGGAAGGCCTACCCTATCCTTGAGCATGTTTTTTGGTTGTGGAGCTTTTTCATATGGAGGCATATGATATGGGCTGTTCCTTTTCCATTTTATTCTCCTTTTCAAAAGTTTGGTGTCCCTTCTGGATGCCCTCTGATTGGGAAAACATTCTAAAAGAAAAACTAAGACTAGAAAGGCTCGAGGAATGAAGATTTTTGTTTTTTCGATAGGTCCCCGTTGCCATGCTACACTTGATTATAATATGACTGGGAAGATTCAAGAGTCGTCGTACTTCAAACCGGAGTAGAATCCTAGAGTGTCCTATGCTCAATGTGTAATACTTGGAAATTTGTCGCTGCTGAGTTAGCATGTTCTATAATAGGCGATCGTAGATATTTAGGGCATAACATCCCGCAGTATGAACCTAGTTAGAGTCTAGACTAATAACATGGAGAATGGGGAAGCGCTATTGAGATTAAGATAGAAACTCGGCTGGGAGGATTTGATATATTACAGTGAGATTAGGACAACAAAGTATGCTGTAGGATTGGATATACTGCAGTGGCGATTATCACTTGCACAAATGAAGGCCATTTAATGAAGGCACACCATGACATAGGCTGTCAGTAACGATGAAAATGGTGTTAGGAATAAATAATATGGGCCATATGCCCTTATTGAGAAGGGTGAGCAAGGTCTATGTTGCTCTGAATGATACTAAAATCTTAAGTTTGAATTGGAAAAGGGGCAGAAATTATGTAGCAGATGTTACATGCTTTTTCCACCCATCCTAGGCAGAAGGAATAAATTTCCAAGCTCTCTATCAAGGGTTGTGTTCTTCTCTTAATCTGCTGGATTTTGAATTGCGAAGCAGATTTGTTTTTAACCCGCGAATCCTGATTTTTCTGAGCGCAGACTCTTAACTTAAAACCAGGAATCTGTATTAACCCTCAAGAATGAGGAGTTGCTACAGACTTCTTTTGTTTGTTTTTTTCTTGGCGGAAGCTAGCATTGTTAGATGTAGTTAGCGAGGTTTGAACCTCTGTCAAATGCATGGGAGTACATTGTGCCTACCACTTAGCTACTAGTCCACTTGCAGAGTTGCTACAGACTTGCAAATGCAAGATCCTCTCTATTTTCTGTCAACCAAATTACAGTAGAGGGGTAACTGGCGAACTTACTTCATTACCTCATCATCGGCACTCTGCATGTTCTGTCAATCTGGAAACAACTTGCAATTTAATCAATATTCAAACCCAGGCTATTTCCTTTGCTACGTTGATACTGATTACTAGCGCTCCCGGTCTGACTTTGTGCTCTAAGCAATTACACCTCCAGCCTACTTTATTTTTGCAGATGAAGTTATGATTTTGCCTCTTGTTTAAAGTTTTGGTTTTTCTTACCCGCTAGAGTTCCTATTGAACCAATCCTGTAAATCACTTTGTATAGTAGCAGCAGAATGTAATCATTCTGCTTTAGAGAGGAACCAAGCTCCTCTGCTTATCAAATTCTGTAGCTTTTCACCCCCAAATTGATTCCTCGATTACATTGCTGGGTGATGTGTCTCATGAGCAGTTGTAGTCTGTATAGGCACCAAATTACAGATACTTTGGAGTTAAGAAATGCTAATTATTCTATTCAAAGGGGTTAAGAAATGCTAATTATTCTATTCAAAGGAAGAAAAAGGTGGAATTTAGAGGCCCATCACTTTAGTGCTGCTTTGATTTGGGTTCCAGTTGTTGCTGAGGTACCCTGGGGTTAGATATTTAAAATTTCTGCTTTATTCTGTCTCGGACTCTCGGGTAACTGGAGGAGAATTGTTCTCATCTTTTACTTCCCACTTTTTGCACCTTCTCTCCTCTTCTTTCTTTCTTGATCTCTCTTCCCCTATGATGCACGGACACGGACACGGAGACATGGGAATTCTTAAAAAAATGGGGATACGGACACGGTGGGGGACACGCCACGTGTATATTTATTTATTTATATATTTTTTCAAAATTTTTCCAAATTTAAATGGACAAAACGAAAATTCCATAGTTCCAATACCATTTAAACAAAACAAGACATCCATAAGTTCAATACAACCCTATTAAAAATTTACAGTTTAACCCCTGAATTTTTTTTAAAATTTACATTTTGACCCCAAAATTTTAAAAAATTACAGTTTGACCCCAATTTTTTTTAAAAAACTACACTTTGACCCTTGCTGTGTCCCCATCGGTGTCTCCAGCTGTGTCCCCCTCAAAAATTTATATTAATTTATGGGACACGCCATGTGTCCCCAAGGTGTTCCCTTGTCTAGACACTGCGAAACGTCGACCCCTAGAGGTGTCGGTGCTTCATAGCTCTTCCCCTTTCACCCCCTTATTTATGTGACATACTTCCCAATTAAATGAAGGTTATAATGTAGAATTGCTCCTTTTCCAGATGAGGTAAAATGGAATGAATGTCTGCCAGTTGCGGTAAACATCCACTGGCTCATATTGCTGTGACGCTCAACAGAGAAATGGCTCAAATTGTGCTCTGTTGGATCTCTCCCCAGCAACAAATATGATGATGATAGTTTAAGAAACCCAGGATTCTATCACGTGAGAACTAGGTTCATAGGTTCGTGGTACACCAGAAGTATGTAGGATACTGTATTGTGCTATTTCTGAGTGTATTGAACAGTACCACTTCTCAATCGAATCTAACTTTGAACATGAACTAAGTTGTATGGCTTTCCAGTTTCTCTTAATCCAAAGTAAAGGATTGATACACACACACACACACACACACACTCCATTGCACATGGTATAAATCTTCTCAAGCGTATGGGTAAGATTGAAAAATCAAAATTGGGATATTGCAGCTGGTTGGGCTTTGGAGGGAATTTTCTCTTTTTATTGATTTCTTCTCTGCTTTTCTATAGATGTATTGGGAATCAAATTGGCAGGACCGGTCAGTGTGTCGTGTTGGTATTCAAAACCTATGTCAATTATTGTTCTAAAACCTGATGTGACTATATTGGTTCAAAAAGTTGTCCTCTTTTGATGTTTGGATTGGAGTCTCACTACTGCTTTCCTTGAGCCATTTTCCACTAACATTTCTTAAAGAAAATTTAGTCATAAGAAACTTAAAAGGATTCCCAACCAATTATCCAGAGAAAGGGGTATTATGGGCTATGGCATAATACGATGGTTTAGATCAATCTTAACCAGATGGTTATGCCATCATTTTAACGTCAAAGTAGTCGACACACGACTAGAAAATCAAGGAAATTATGCAAAAGCAGCTTTCCAGGGTTATATTGACCGATTGTTGAAAGGCTTGAAAGAGAATGTTGTTCTGTGGTTCTAGTTAGACTGCTTTTCAATACAATCTCTTGAATGCATATCGATTAGCGACACTGAGAAAAGCAAACAGTAACACCTCAAAAACTTGTTTATTGCTTTAGTGGAGACGTTGAAAGGATCAAAGTGAAACACATTGGTGGGGTGGCCTTTTTGTGTGCACTCCACACTCCCTCAAATAGAGTAATGATGTCTCATCCTACTTTTATGTGGAATCCACACTCCCTCCCAATTTATATTATTATCGTCCAACCTGATAAGATCCCCTTGTTTGTTGCGTGTGTAGTGCAATCCTATTCGGCAGACCATCTTCCTAAGGTGGTGATTGTCGGTCACTTGCTCACATAATCCTTCAAAATGACATGTGCTCCCGCTTTCAGTCCTCACACTGCACTTGCGCTTTCAACGCTCGCACTCTCGAATAGTAGTTTGAGATGTGTTTCAAAGATGAATAGTAGTTTGAGATGTGTTTCAAAGATGTTTTAACGCACGCGCACGCAAATTATGTGACTTAGGTCTGTTCGGATGTTCTAAACCTGTTGCAGTAAGCAAAAAAAAAAAACATTCGATGCCAAAAGGTGGGAGAATAACGTTCACATAATCACACTAGTAAGATCTTACATTAAACATGTGAGTCCGCAACAACTAAACTAAACTAAGCCCCTTACAAGAAACACCTCTGAGTTGAGAATGTCTGAATGAGCATTAATAAGCAGCACTTGCTTGATAGAAGCTTTGACTCCTGTGGTTACACATAAATGATATGGTTTTGCAAGTTATCTACACTTTTCCTTTGAATTTGCTTGGAAATGCCATAATTTACAGAGTTGAAGGGAAGTACAATATGCTGGGGAATGACTTGGAACACTACCAGATGTGCCTACCACGGCAGTGTTGGATGCCATGGTAGTTTGCTCTTTTATCCATGTTTTGAAGGAGAAGTAACACTTGCATAATTTACATGTCAAGCAGCACGGTTCAGCAGCTTAGCTTTTGGATTTGAGTCTTGCAGATTATGGAAGAGAAATTTCTCAGAATAAAGGAATGGAGATCCTCTCATGTGACGAAAAATGGAACTTACCATGGTGTTATTCGACGATCTGACGAAAAATGGAACTTACCATGGTGTTATTCGACGATCTGATTCGTAGGCCTCAATGTATGTCATTCATGTGGAAAGTAAAGTTCATTAGACATTACTCCTCCGTTCTTTTTTAAGTGTCCTAATTTGTAATTCCAACTTATTAAAAAGACATCATTATTACACATTTCACATCAACTTTTATCCCATTTTCCCTCCTTACCATCTATGGAAATATCATTATTACATTTTTACTCACTAATTTTTCAAAATAGAATCTACTTTTAGGGGCAAAATGAAAAATTCACTAACTTGTACCCACTAACTTTACAAATTGGACACTTATTAAGGGACAATCCAAAATGAAATACTGGACTGTAAAAAAAGGAGTAGTATCTATTTGAACGAATGATATTTATCTAAAGAGAGATTAACGGAGCCCGGCCATCCATTGCTTTAAAACCATTGCTTTTAATATAAATCTAATTCAACCAAACCATATACCATTGGATTTTGTCATCTTTTGCATGCATGATCCGCACATCGTGGTCTACAAAATGATCGGCTCAGGTTGTCAAAAGAAATCGCGGTGGGTCTTCTTTTGCATCACTTGACTACTTGAGGGATCACACAAGAAATTATCACATGAGAGGATCCTTTACTTTAATGATCACATTGCCTCTTGTACTTTTTTCGCTTAATCCACAGTAAAGCTGCAAGTATTTAACTTCATGGACACAAAATTAATTACAGTAGTTATTTTATTTTATTGCATGCTGTTATCAGAGCCATATTGTATAATTCGATTTGGTACACCAAGATGGTATCTATGGGTGGACTGAGAGAAGGAGAAAAAGTTAAACATTCACGATATATATCTTACCATTCAATACGCCCAAAAAGATTCATTTTACCAGCACGTTCACTTGCAAAAGGAATTATTTGAAGCCATCAAATGAGATGTTTGAAAAAGTGTGGCAATTTAAGTACTGAAAACCTTTTGATGAGGGTACAGGTTCAAAAAATTCATTATTCATCCCTTTGGTGAAGATAAAAGTACCAAATTTGACCAATTCGGATTGGGAGATGCTGCCAAGCAGAGGTGCTTGGCAGCGGTGCCGAGCGCATCTCGGCCGTCCAAAAGTGTTTTGGATGGCCCGGATGTAAAGGTACCGAACGGATTTAAAAAAAAAGAAAAAGAAAAGGAAAAAGATGTTTCGATTCGGGCCGTTGATTCCGAGATGAACGGCCGGATTGGCCGCTCGGCACCCGCTCGGCAGGGGTGCCGCTCGGCAGGGTCCCCGGGTCCGACCAATTCACAGTAAGGAAGAAGAAGCTTTGGATTCTTGAGTAGTGCACAAGACACGTAGCCAAAGGTGGATAGTACTTTTGTCATCGATCGCGCTAAGTTACACATTTGATTTCTCATTAAACAATACCCACCATGGATGAAGATCTTGTGCCTTCTCCACTTTGCTACAATGGAAATACTAATGGACACCACTATCACCACTGTCTATATTAGTATTTTTATCATTCTCTATATATATCCTTCTCAAGAGGAGTGTGTCTCCCACAAGCAACCACTTTTCCTCCAGCTTTCCTTCCCCAGTGTTGGCTAACTAACTTTGTTCTGTGTTTGTTTTTTTTCTCATGGCTGCCTCAAATGAAGTCCATATTACTATTCCTAAGAACGAAACTGACCCAGATTGCAAGATAACTGATTACTCTCAAAGGGCACAATGGCTTCGAGCCGCTGTGCTGGGAGCCAACGATGGTTTGGTTTCGATCGCGTCCCTAATGATGGGAGTCGGGGCTGTCAAAACAGATGTCAAAGCCATGATCGTCATCGGATTTGCAGGACTAGTTGCTGGGGCTAGCAGTATGGCCATAGGAGAGTTTGTCTCTGTGTACTCCCAGAGGGACATAGAGGTAGCTCAAATGGAGAGAGAGAACGGTGGAGGGGAGGAGGAGGAGAGAGAGAAAGAACAGCTGCCGAATCCAGTGCAGGCGGCTGCAGCATCGGCCCTTGCCTTCACAATAGGCGCGATAGTGCCACTACTCGCAGCTGCTTTCATCAGAAACCATAAGGTGAGGCTAGGTGTGGTTGTGGCGGCAGTGAGCATGGCGCTGGCGGCGTTTGGAGGGGTTGGAGCGGTGTTGGGGAAGACTTCTGTGGTGAGGTCTGGTACTAGGGTGGTGGTTGGAGGGTGGATGGCCATGGCCATCACCTTTGGACTGACCAAGTTGATTGGCTCAAATGGACTGCAAATGTGATCCCTTGTTTCGTACTGTTTTCTGTTCATGTTGGTGTATGGAATGGAAGATCTCTTCCATCACCTGTAGAGGGATGGCAAACCAAATATTGAAAGCTATCTCAAAGTGTAAATTGTCAAGGCCTAGTAAATGATGCACTTATTCCTAATCCAACTATAAGAATCAAGAGTGAATTAAGCAAGCAAATATAGACAGAAAATTAAATCTAATAAATCAAAGTAACTGTGTGAATCCATGATTATTGGAAATATTGATGGAACCATTCCTAAAATTGAAACAGAGAGATCAGTCAAACAACATGACACGGGTTGGTAGGTTCGTAACGTTCGCTTCCCACAATTGATGGGGGTTCGATTTTTGGGGTCGTGCCGTCAAAACCAAAAATAATTTCTTGTGAATCCCCCAGTCCCATAATGGATGACCAGCCTTTGACTAGACCGGAGAGGGAATTAGTCGAGGTGCTCGTAAGGTGGCCCGGATATCTTACATGCACCTCGACTAATCTAACGTAAATTAGTCAAGGTGCGCGTAAAATTGTTAGATTCCTTCCCAAAAAGTACTGATTAGTTGAGGTGCGCGTAAGGTGGTCCGAATTCCTCATCATTTGTAGTGTATTCGTCTTCGCTAGATATTTAGATTTCTTTATGCAAGCAAATATAGACAGAGAATAAGGGTTCGGTCACCTTACCGAGCAACGGTGAACCAAGGTCCCAAGAGGGAACCAGCTCATGACTTAAAGGCTTAGGAAGGGTCTGGTACAATGCTCGGTCAATTGGTCGGGGATAAAACCTGGCAGAGGCTTCGGGGGAATCTAAGAGCATGGAGCACATCCGGTCCAGAGCTCCCGAAGCCGCCTGAAAGAAGGTAGTTATGCCGGGGGGACTCTTGAGGATTGTGCAACAAGCGTAATCATTGGGGATCTGACTGGCCATGTGCTCCATAACCGTCTTATCCCTTACGTCATATATGACATCACCCAAGGCGGTTACCCGAGCGTCTCCTCTAGCTTGGAGGCCAAGCAAACCAAGGTCTATAAATACTAACCTAAAGAGGTATGCCATTCTACCTTAACCCTAGATCTATACACTTCTCCTTACATCTTACTTGATCGTCGGAGGGTTATTGGGCGGCGATCGCCCTAGTGACTTGTTGCAGATCCGGCGAAGCGTGCACGGAGTAGTGGAAGAAGGATCCTAACTCGAGTCACGGTTAAGATCCCGCCAAATTGAACCCCTACAAAATCTAATGAATCAAAGTAACTGTGTGAATCCATGATTATTCGAAATATTGATGGAACCATTCCTAAACTCGAAACAGAGAGACCAGTCAGAGAACATTAAATTAAGCCCTACGACGGGTTATGTTACGGCCTAGCATTTTCATTTATTAAATCAATTATATTGCCGTTATTATTTGATATTATGATTGGGTCCCAACTAATTATTTTGTGCATGCTATGTATATTATTGACACAATTGTAATATTTGGGGTATGAGATTGATTTTGGGTAAAGTAGTGATACGAGATGGTAATTTTATAAGTTGTGTTACTTGCTATCTAATTCTGATTAACTAATTAGCTACAAATTAGGGGTATTACATTAGTGTGGGTAGTTTTAAAAAGTTAATCGTTAGAGATATTTTATTGGAGTAGGGTTTTTATTTGGAGAGATCGTCTGAGATAAGAAGTTTAAGAGAAAAAGAGAGAGAACCGCAGTCAAGGTTTGGCGGTTTGGCGATCAATCGGGTAAGTGATCTCGTTTCTTTATTCTTGTTTCCCCTTGCATTTTCCTTACTTTATGTGGGTTTGGAGTAGAAGTTTGTTGTTGATTGGATGATTTTGGACAGTGGTGTAGCCGTGTTGGTGAGAGGATAATTGGCTTTTATTTTTGGGTTCCGCACGAGTTCGCAGGTAAGGATTATTTACTTTTCATGCTATTGGACCATGAGGGCTGGAGGTGATTTGAGTCTTATAGTGTGTGTGTTGTGCGTGGTGGTGGCGGTGTGCGCCATGGAGATTATCGGCCAAGTGTACGTGGGGTTATGGTTTTGATATTAACAGTTTGTAGAAGGAAACAAATGATCTTGGGTTTTGATCTTATGTTGTACGTACAAGTGGTGTACATATAGTTATGCTTGTGTGAATCAAGTCCTTGTGGTAAAGTTGAACAATGGAGAGCAGATGGCTGGCTACGTAGGAGACCCGTGCTTTGGAATTGACAATCAAAGTTTGGGTGTTATGGTTTTGGTTCGGTTCGGTTCTGACCGAGTTAGAAACCTAAATTGGAGATTGGGTAGTTTATTCATATATTATTCCCTAGCTAGTTTTATGGTCAGCGTAATTTGCAGATTAGATGATCAGTTCGTATTGTTCTTTTGTTCAGGTTAACTTCATTTCGCATTGTTCGGTATATTACCTTTGGATCCAGGTGAGTAGTTAAGTATGTTAAGTATTTTTGAACTTCCCCGTGTCCCTTAAATTATTGTTTAGAAGATTTTATGATTGGAATTGGAAACTTGCAACTGTTTATTTGGTTACTTAATAATCAAATAAATCCTCTATGTGCGGGTGACTCTGGCCATTAGAGAAAGAACGTACTTTGTGGTAAAACATTTGGTGAAATCCTTTATCGTCCTAATAATCTTTTTGGTGAGAACTTTGTGGATATCGATGGGAACATATTTTGGAAAGTCCAGGGAAATTAATCCTCTATGTGCGGGTGACTCTGGCCATTAGAGAAGAGACCGGGTTAGGCCGGTGACTCTAGTGCTCAACGGCTTTCTTTTGCCAGATCATTCTTAGGGAAAAGTTCCACGGGCTGCCTACTCGTGGTGACTCTAAGTTTTGATATTGGATCCAATTTTGAGATATTTATTCACTGGCACTTGGTACTATTGATTTTGGTTGTGGTTCCCCATTGTTGTTGGAGGTTGTATTGTGATCACTATTAAGACATTGGTTGAATTGTTCATTGGTTTGGTTTATATTTTGTTGTTCACTGCAGATGCCAAATTATGTTTAATGGTAAATTATTTTCATCCCCGTTTTCAACTTTATTTAATATACATACTTGCTACTCACTGAGCTCGTCAGCTGACGGATTTATTCCAACTTCTTTTTCAGGCAAGTTGGGGAGTTAGGAAATGACTCTGGCGGCATCTCGGGAATTTATTTTGGTTGACCTCCTTAGAGTGTCTCATTCTAATTTTATTTTAAAAATCGCTTCTGCATTGAAAACAATTGTCAGATAATAATTTTTTTTATTATTGTTGGATCACTGGATATTTTTTGGTTCATGGGATGATTGTACCCCATGTTTATGATTGAGACACATTTGGCTTTGGATTTGATTAATAACAAAAAAGCGATCATTTGATTTTCGGTAAATTTGATTTATTCAGGCTGCGTGTCTCATGAGTTAGCCTCATGGTTCACGGCCGGTCACTTCTCATTTTTGGGGTGTGACAGGTTAGTCCAGTTAGTTGGTAGATTTGCTTTCCACAATTGACTGGGGGTTCGATCTTTGGAGTCAAGTCGCAAAAAAATAGTAATTTGTGGTGAATCTCCTAGTCCCGGTGTTGATGATCTGCCTTCGACCGAATCAGAGAAAGGATAAATTAAGATGCGCGTAAGCTGACCCGGATACCAAAAAAACATCAAATTAAACAAGGAAACAGTTATATACGGAACGGAAGATTTCTTCCATTAACATGGCTATCTATTGATGGTGCTGTTGTTGGTCATGATTTTTAATGGCTTTCTCATGATGTTTTGAACCCTCTAAAAATGTTGCCTTCTTCTTCTTGTGATATTTATTGCTCGTGCGAGAAGATTTTGTACCTATTATTGAGAAGCCATTAATAGTTAACTGCTGCAGGTGGTGCTCGCAAAACGTCCAGTGGATTCTTCTTTTGCAGACTGCGTCTTCTTCTCAAACCGTAGCGGAACAGAAGCAAATGAAGCTGCTACCAAGTTTGCGAGAAAATTCCTAAGGTCTTCAAATCCGGACGCGAAACAGCCGCCTGCAGAGTTTATTTCATTTAGTAACAGCTTTCCATGGGAGGACCATATATGGGTGCTCTTGCCTTGACTAGCAAAGAGCATTACAGGACACCTTCTGCAGTAGAACTGATTCGATCCGGAAAGACTGCTGCGGTATTTGTGGAACCCAGCCAAGGTGAAGGTGGCATATACACTGCCACCAAGGAGTTTTCGCAAGCCCTTCGTAGCGCTTGTGATGATCGATGCTGGCTCTCTCCTGGTTTACGACGAGGTAAGCTGCTACCTTTCGGAGATGATATATTGGTATACATACACGTGCTGGGTTGTGCGTTCCAGTCGTCAAGATGTTCTACCATTACAATGATAATGGACTTGATTGATTTTGTTATATTGAACCTGCTGAGTTGCGCGTTCAAGTCTTCAAGTTCGAGATGTTACTTGATCTCCTATTTCAGTGGTATAATGTGAAGCAAGTTTCTTCGGGGTGAAAGTAGGAGATTTGCGATGCATTGGACCGATGCTCTCGGGAAAACTTCGTAGGGCCACTCTGATCTAAGGTTGTCCAAAAAAAATTGAAAACCGTGAAACCGGTCCGGACCGAATCGATCCGTGCCTTTGGGATTTTGTCCGTAGATTAATGGTTCGGACACGGATTTGAAAATTAAAAAACTGTGAGATACGGATTAGGATTGGATTTTTATTTCAAAACCGTGGATTAACCGAACCGAACCGTGAGATATTTAAAAAATAATATGTGTGTGTGTGTAATATTTATAAATAATTATAATTCTACTACTTGTTATAATTTTTTTTTAACAATTTTACATTGAGTGCTTAATTTGTATGCAAGATTGGTTGCGTGCTACTCCATTGCCATTTGAAGTGGAAGAGAATATTGAAGAAATGCAAGAGCTTAAATTAGGTAATATTTATTTTATTGTGCTAATTGTATTTCACTTCCATAGCTTAGTTAATTTTTGTGCAAGAGTTTCATTTTATTATGATCTAACTTAGCTTCATTCATATCATTGTAGCTCTACAAAATGTTTCTCTCAATCCAATTCAAGACTGATGGAATCTGGTTGATGGAACGATGAAACCTGGACTTGAATGATGTAACGCAATGTTTGTAACTGTAATGTTGCAGTTTGTAGCTTATTGCAATGTAATGTTTCTCTTATTGCTGGTCACTTGAACTGGAAATTTGCCAATCAGAACTGTAATGTTTTCTCTTATTGCTCATCACTTGAACTAGAAATTTGGAATAATATGTAATTCAGTAGTTGAAGTAATTTTGCATTTTTTTAGTGTTTATGGAAGGAAATCCGTGGATAAAATCGGGACCGAACCGTGAGACTTTTAGATTATGATTGGATTGCATTTTCTAAAAACCGTGAGATACGAATTAGGATTGGATTCATACAAATCCGATCCGATCCGGACCGTAGATAGCCCTACTCTGATCATAATACCACCTCCACATTGTAGCATGTGAAATCACAAGCCTACTTACTTGTGTCTACTTGATTTTACTGTTGTGCTTTATGGGAGTCACACAATATATGAGAGGAAAAAATTCCGACTTTGTATTAATCGACTCAAATACAAATCATGAAAACCCTCTCTCAGACAAATCTAGTTCTCTTTGATCTCTGTCTCAGTTCCACACCTTTCTACTCCTACACATACATGTATATATACAAGAAAGGTGAAACGAAAGTTCAAAGCCATTTAAGGCTCAGACACGCAAGAATCAAATTGCTGGAATCCTGCGCCTAAAATCTCAGCAGTTGGTGGCTAAGATCTTTGACTTTGGGGCTGGGGTCACTCTCAATTGGTACCCCTCTCATCAATGGGTAAAATCTAAAAATCACCCCCTTTTACTCAATGAGAGAATCTTCCACCCCTCGACTAGATAACTGCATCCCATGAACCAGAGTTTGTCATTCTAAACCCACACCTTCAACCAAAGGTGTCCGCACCCCCTCACCAGAGTGCCCGCACCCCCACAACGGGGTGCCGTGCAAAGTCATCGCCTTGCAACCTGTGATTCTACCTCCCCCAATCTTGCAGGAATTTTTTCGAAGGTATATCCGTAACTGATTAAATTCGGAGCAAATGAGATTCTCCTAGTCGTCAGGGTCACTGGCGCTGTACAGCTTTTCAAACACGACTTCAACCCATTGCTCTGAGCTTCCCTGTGAACTTCTCGGAACCCTTGCACACCTTTGGATCCGACTATTTGTGTGTTGGAGAATCGACTTGGGCCCTACGACTCTTCCTGCACCTGTTCCGTGTGCGTCTGTGCGACCGTCTCACTCCCTATCCACTATTCTTGAATCCTGTACCGCTGAACTCATGTTTGACAGTAGCTCCTCCTGTCACAACATCTCCCTCCAGCTTGTATAGGTCACCAACTCTCTTTGCTTGCAACACTTCCCAGTTTTCCTTGAAAACCTTTAGAACACCCCCTTCAGCCGAGAACTTGCAACCTCTCGCATTAATCTTTCCAAAAGAAAACAAGATTCTTTCTCAATCCGGGAACATGTCGAACCTATGTGAGCTTCACCCTCCTTCCGTCTGGCATGCGAAACTGGACTGTCCCTTTGCCAACAATTTTTCTAGTTGTTCCGTTGGCCATCTTGACACCCCCTCCATCGCATGTCTCGTACTCCTCAAAGCTCTTCTTGTCCGCCCACATGTGTACTGAGCTTCCTGAGTCTAACACCCAGTATTGTTCCTTTGCTAAATTGGGAGCTGACCAAATAGATGAGTTTGTGTTTATTTTGGACTTGTCCATTGCTATGAGAGAATTTGTTCTAAGAGAGAGCCTGCACATTAGGCAAGTGTTAGACTAGTGCTAGGTTTTCTCCCTAATCTTTAAGACTATTATCTATGTATGTACTCCTAAAGTTGTACTTTGTTTCGTAACCTTTTATGAATTTTCGTTCGACCAACAAAAGAGACAAAAGAAACACATGCAGTCTACGAGTCCCAATGGAAAAAGAAGTCCTCCCTCCATGAATATCCAAGAGTACGTTGCTCCTTGTTACAAAACCCTTCCCATGCATTCTGCAACCAAAATTCCAATTAAAAAGACCCCAAAAAAAAACCCAGCAATAATGCTACGTTCCATCATCACTCAAGCCCAAACTTCACAATGGGCAACACAAGCTCAACAGAAACCCAACAAGAACAACCCCCAGTACCCAACGCCCCCGAACCCGACGCTCCCTTCACCTGTGAAATATGCATCGAACCCATGTTATCAAACAACAGATTCCGCAACAATAACCTCTGCATCCACCCGTTCTGCATCGACTGCATAACCAAGTACGTACAGGTTTACAACATGAAATCGAAGACGATGGAGTCGCCCAAATCAAGGGCCCCGGATTAAACTGTGACCAGTTGCTGGACCCACTTTGCTGCCAGACCCTGATACGTCCCGAAGCGTTTGACAAGTGGTGCGACCTGCCATGCGAGAGAGCCCTATTGGGGCTGGACCAGTGTTACTGCCCGAACCAACAGTGTTCAGCTGTGGTGGTGAATGAGTGTGGGGGGACGGTGATGAGGTCGGTGTGCCGGAATTGTAAGTTGCCTTGGCACACTAGGAATTGTAAGTTGCCTTGGCACACTAGGTACCGGAGCGAGGAGTGTGGGGAGCCGAGAGATAGGAATGATGTTCCGTTTGGGGTTCTTGCTGAGAGCAACAAGTGGATGGGGTCATTGAGGTGCCCTCAGTGTCACCATTGTGTTGAGCGCGTTCATGGTTGCTCCATTGTGTTGTGGTTATAAAAAAAAAAACCTGAACAAATGGATGCATTAAGGTGCAAAAACCATGCTAACGAAGCTTCAGTACACAGATGAGAATACATAAGTAAGTATAGAAGGAAATAGGAAAAGAACTGAGAACATCCACAACTAACAGAAAAACGAAATAGAGTAACACAAAAGAAACTGCGTATCTAAGTACCGATCACACAAGTGTATAATAGGCCAAACATATCATGAATCATAATCCCCAACCTTAGCCGACTCTAGAAAACAGCGGTCAACAGTGATACAGATGGCATTGAGCGCCACTACAGGACCAGAAACTAAAAAGAGAAAACTATTGAGCTCCCTGCATTAAGGATTGGAATTGTTGAATAAAATGCTAGTACAGGACTACAACTTAACCACATACGGAAACAACCATCCATAATACAAAAGCAAGAATAACATGAACATAAATGGGCCATGTTAATTGCATTAGAATTCAACTGACTTAAGGGCGAACAAAAGGAACATGCAACTATTATGCTAGAAAGACATGGAAAGGAAAGCCAAGAAAATGCGCAAACAGAAGCTTGCTATAACCAAAAGCACATGGATATCTCCCCAACATGCAAAAAGCCAAGAACTGGAAAATAAATAAATATATTAATTTCCTCTACCAAAAACACAAATTAATTGTATACCATCTGCAGAATCACATTCCTTCAAAGACGATACTACAAGATTCATGAAAGAAGCAGTTGACTCCCAACAAACAAGTATCCTCAAGGGAAACAGACCGGACAATGGGAACCACAACCATACACATGAACAAGCAGCGACCGACAGTATTAGTCATCTGGATCTCAGCAATTAAGACCAAGCATCACAAGTGGAGAACAACTTTATTAGTCATCTGGATCTCAGCAATTAAGACCAAGCATCACAAGTGGAGAACAAGAAGAACCGTCTCCCCAGAGCAATTGGACATAGAGAAGAGAACCATAACAAAACAATTGACATTGCCTGCTGCTCATCATAGCTAAGAAGAATGGAACTGTTCCATCACTGCACCTTCCATAAGACAGGAGTGGCTAAAGGTGTAACACTGGTGAATGGAATGTTGCTGCCCGAAAAATTTCTCATTTTAAAAACGTATCCAATTAGCAACAAAGAACCCAATCATGTATCCAAAAAGGCCATAATTAGCCAAGTAGCCTGCCAAAAGTTTCAAAATATCAATACTGCATGAAACTTGCATCATTTAATCATATAGATTTCAACATATATGAAAAGGAAGATTTGAAAATAAATCAAAAGGAACAAAGTAAATTACCCGGTTAATTCCACTCTATTTGTTATCAAACGTTGTTTAGAAGAACATGGACAGTGGATAAAACTTTTAAGACTCTAACCCAATTGAAAATAAGCAGTCATCCGATGGTGGAACCCCAACAAACTTCTCACCATTGGCCCCTAGACCCGCTTAACATGACGAACCTTCCAGATATGCAACAGCTAATTCAAGTAACCATTATGAACCCAGCAGCAACAACGACATTTGTAATTGCAAATTCAAGAAAGCAGATGTCCAGCAGCAATATGAGCATTTTAAAGTGTAAAACCAGATTCGAACATGTCAAGCAAGCATAAGATCCCAGAAGATCCAGGTATTGAACATTTAACGGACACAGAATAGTAGGGTATTGGTGCCAAGATCCACACTTTCAAAAGATTGATCAACTACATAGTTCTTCAAGCCAAACATCAAGTGGACAAATCCTGCAAGGATGAAGTTCAACAGTAGCATCCAGCAGTCTTGGGTCCTTCAGTTCTTCCGCTCCGCCAGTTCTTCAGCTGCAAGACAACAAAATAGTTGATCCATGAGTACCACAACCACCTCAAGAATGTGCAATTTGAAAAAAAAAACAGCGAATGTAGCATACCATAATTTTGAGGAGTCATTTCATCTGCGGCGGTCATATGGGCCAGACCGGTCACGACTATATCGATCCCCTCCCCCACCACCAGAATCCCTGCTACGTCCCCCTGAACGGTCACCATTTCTATCAGGACCATAACGTCCTCCTCCTCCACCACCACCACCGCCGCCATACCTATCTTCCCTGCCACCATATCTGTCACCTCTGCCACCCTCACCAGGACATTCCCTAGCAAAATGACCAGGCTTGCCACACTTAAAGCACTCTCCACCACCAGATCCGCGACCACCACCACCTCCATAGTCACGGTCGCGACCGTGATCACGGCCACGGTCACGGTCACGCGGACGATCGCCATCACGATCTCTGCCAGATCCTTGGTTAGGCTGAGCTTTCTCAACGGTGATAGTGCGCCCATCTAGTTCCATCCCATTCATTTCTTCAATGGCATCTTCCATTGCATTTTTCTCATCAAAGGTGACAAACCCAAATCCACGAGAACGTCCAGAGAACTTGTCAACAGCAACCTATGACAGAAAACATAAGGCACAACAATTTCAACGGCACTTTGAAACGATTCACAATATAACAACCTGAAAATTACTCAAAGAATGAGGCACATCCTCTTTTAACTATTTCATGTTCTATGAAGGATAGGCGAAAAAGATGGGACCAGAGAAAATACATGTGATACTGACATTTTCTAGAAAAATAAAGGTTAAGCGTGGAAGGGAGGATTCTTCTAAGTTCTACCAACCAAAATTAGTTCATTCCAGCATACTGGCTTTTTGAACAGAAAACCTTAGTCCCTTACCCAAGTATTCAAGAAAGTATCATGCATTTCACAAAGTTAAATGTATCCTATAAATACAGATACTACAAAATATGCAGAGTAACACTTACTATAAGTAATCATCTGTGTTTTTCCTACTAAAAATTTGAATATAAGCGTCAAGTGTTCCTGTTTTAAAAATTTTCTTTCAGGATTAAGCTATAACTGCAAGCAGCATCTCAATGTCACAAACAAATGAATGAGCACGCCATATATTAAAGGAGTACCAGACATACACTGGCATAAAAAAAAAAATCCAAGGACGAGTAGGTGATTAGAGAGTGAGAACTATATCTCATATTTTGACGGTCACACACTACACACTATTCAAGTAGTTAGGACATCTCCAAGTGACTGATAAATAAGGATTAGCTTTGTTGGGTTCGGTTTAGATTTGGACACCTGGACAGTGGACACATTCATATAGTTGTAATCTGCTATGAGTATTGAGTACACCTATATTCCTACATCTCATCTCATATCTGATATGCGTGATCAATATAGGACAGAGTCAAGTGTAGCACACCAGCAACAGGTTTACTTGTTGATTGATGAAACAGATTAATGAGATACTTCTTGCTCTCCACTGAGTATTTCGCTTTTCAAGCTATACAAGGCAACTTATGGACTAAGATGGGGTTGGTTATAAGAGTGGCAAGAATGGGGTGGGATGGAAACATCATTGCTACATATAACTTTTTAAAGTTAATACTGACCCTTGGTTGGGGGAGAAGTGTGTTATGAACGGTGCAGGATGGAAACACTGTTGCTAGACATAACCCTTTACTTTAGTATTGCCTCAACTCAAGATTGCTTTCCTTACTACTATCATTGGAGACACTTAAACCCAAGATCTTTTAACAAGAAAATGACAGGAGAAGAAAAGAAAAAGATATTAGCAAACAATATCACCTCCTAAAAGGAAGCACAGTGTTGATGAACATGAACAGGTATTACCTTAGCCTCTACGAGATGGCCAAACTTATCAAATGCAGCTTTCAGACCTCTATCAGATGTTGACCACGAGAGGCCGCCAATGAAGCAGCGGTACTCCAGTTCTTCTGACATATTTTCAACTTGTTCCAAGAAGGAAAAAAAATCAAGCAAGAAGTAGTATGTAATAAACTTCTACCTATGCCTCCTAATTGATGCAGAAGTGGAAGGCAAATGTAAACACATGATACATGCCAAATCACTTCTAGAAAGGCAAAACATAAAGTTAACACATTACCATGGTAAATAGTTTTCTATCTCCACATGGGACAACTAGAAAAATAAGAAACTAAAATACACAGGGAAATACACCAACTTGCCAAGTCCACCGTCTTTCTACAGCATCTGAAACCAGCCAATCTTTAAGTTTTGAACTCTAACAACGAAAGGATCAATGTATTCCTTAAGATTTGCTCATAGATTATGACATATGCCACCACTTGTAAAACAAAGAACTCGGGGACTAAGTAGTGCAGATTTCAATAGCATTTACATACATGCCCCACAATAATTTCCATCAAACGCTTCAAAGAAATGCAACTTTCAATTCTAACGGCCCCTCTAAAGATTCATGCAATCAGGTTAAGCACTAGAGGATCAAAAAAAAGAGAGGTTAGCACTAAGCACTAGCAGTGACAGCAGTTGACAATACGTTATGTGGAATGAGGAACTGTAGGAACATATACCAGAGTCCTACGCAAGGCTGTAACCATTTTCTTAGCCTACAAATATCTGCATCAGTGCGCACGCTCGCACACATCTCATTATCATCATCAAGATTCAAATAAAATTAGCACCATCCCATCACCCTATTTTACACGCGCGCGCACGGTGCTCAGAAAATTCATAAAAAACAGTCTTCCATAAAAATTTGCTACTTACCCCAAAATCTTGGAAATACCTACCCAAAAACCCAAAAAAAAAAAACAGAAGAAAGAATAATCAAGGTCAACGAGCGATCCACGAACTTTCAGATCCGATGCTTGCAATCAACAGCGAAAACCGATACATGTAACATAAATTCAGCTGAAAAACACATCAAACACCTATAACAAGCATGGATCTAATCACACCAAAGCACGAGAAAGAACGAGTAATTGCGTAAGACAGACAACAAATTCCACATGTTTTATACAGAAGGAAAACTAATTAACGCTAAACATCCGTGGAAAGAGAGCATGAATCGACAGGTACCTGCCGAGAATTCGCAATCAGGTCTCTGACGGGAGAGGGGAAAGGCTCTTGGGTACTTTGCGTCGCTACGAAGAAACGAACCCTAATCTATATATATAGTGGTACGGGGACGCGTATGAGATTATAGGATACTTGTGGAGGAAAAGTTCAAAGTGTTAAAAGTTGTACTACTCGTACTAAAATTTGCAGACGGCTCAGTTTGGTCCTTATGAAAATATTAACGGTCTTGCTATTGTCAGCCCATTGGACTGACGATATACACATTAAAAGACAAAAAAAATACATATTTCTGTGTACTTTTTATACTCTTTAATATACATTCACACACTCATTATCGTCAGCCTAGACTGATTTTAGAATTTTTCAAATATTAATGTGGTCCCTGAATTATTGAAATTTTCCAAGTGTGGTTCAATTGGTAATTGCCTTTATTGTTTTTCCCCAGTACTGCTGAGTGAAAGAGTGTTGAATCAAATAGTGAGGAGGGGGTTTAGGGTAAGGTGGAGATATTTTCATGCAATTTTGTTGAAATTCATCTTAATAAATTACTCCTACTTTGACCTATGCTAACTTGTTTCATTAAGACCGCCTTTTATGTGAGCTCTATATTAAAACATAATTTTTCAAGATGTTTAATTTGCACATATGAGAAAAAGATAATGTATAATGCATTTAATTTCATACATTCCAACCAAAATCACATTAGATTAGTATTTATTTGTTATTTCGATAGTTAAACCATTTTTTTGTCTATTTCCGTAAGCATCTTTTACTAGAAAATAATAAAGTGATGTAGTAAAATATCTCAACCAAAAAACGAGCCAATATGTACAGCCTGAAGGTCATATAGTTTGGAACCCGCAGCATCTTTACATATTAGATGTGGAGTGTTGTTGAAAAAATTAAGATCAACATAGTATGAGTCAATGGATGATGAATTAACATGATACTCGAATGAAAGAAGAATTTGATATGAAACTATCCCAAATTGATTGAATAATACTTTCAAGATTGATGTACGAGCTTGGACTCGAAATATAATACCCTTTTTTTCCCTCTAAAAAATACCCATGCTAACGAATTTAGGTGGTGTTCCGATTTACCCCCTTAAAAAATAAGTACTTATTTGTAATTTTCAAGCTTATTGTAATAAAAAAAAATGCTATATGGATCTTATTTGAGAGATCTCATTGAGATTTATCAAACCCTGTAAAAAATTATTTTTATATACTCATTATTTTTAAACTTAAAAATAGATTCTTATTTTTAAGTACTTATTTTGAAATATAGAACGGAGTGGTAGACCTTGCAAATTTGAATTTGACCATCCTCCTCTCACTATCCCAGACCCACATGATGCACTGCCCGACTGCCGTCACTTTTTTAACGCCTGTTAAGAGAAGGGTCACATTGAAATCATATTCAAAGTCCAAGGATGAATTCATCGAACTTCGAAAAATGACCAAACTTGGTACCGGGGTGAAAGTGGAACTGTGGAAGGGTAAAAAGCATAATTTCCACGCCGTATATATAATCTCCAACGAGCTATTTAAGGAGAGGGAAAAAAAAATCTATGACCAGTGAAACCCTCCTCCATTAACGGGTTAAAGGGTTCTGGGTTTTGGCCTTTGGTAGCATTCCTTGCCTCGCCGTCGGCTACCGGCGCCGCCGCCCTCCGGTGGCCCCCATATTCCTCCGCCAGTCGTAATCTCGGATAAAATACAGCAGTGCTATTGTATTCGTTCACCCTTTGGGAAGAAGGCAAGAAAAAGAAATCACAAAACAGAGAAAGGAATTATGTGGTATCTGTGTGTGTTCTACCACAGATTATTGGATTACCGAAAACCCGAGGTCGAATCGCTGGCCGAGCTCTTCGGCGTATTCAATAGCAGGGAGAGTGAGAGTGGCAGAGAAAATGGGAACCCAGAAAAGAAGTGCCTGCAGTGGAGGCTACCTCAGTACCACCACCCAGACTCTCCATTCCACTTCGTTGATCTTCCGTCGGACGACATCGCCCGTAAAATCGCCAACCGAAGTGAGTCCTACCCATCTTTTGTTTTTTCCTTATTGGATGATGTATGGTGGATTATCATTTTGTTGGTTATTATAAAATGGTGTGGAGATTATGTATCTTTCTTTTGGTTGGTGAGGGGAGCATTGGAAATTAGAAGGGTAAGTAAAAGAAATGAGCTTGGAGCCTTGGGGGGTTTGATTGGGCTTTCTTTTGGCAATGCATGGTTTGTGATGAATTAGAAGCTATGGCAATTGAGGAAGATAAATCTGAAATAGTGGCTGTTAGCTTCAATTTGTTGCATTGTATTAGAGTATTAGTTGGTCACTATTTATAACTTGGTAACTGAATTCTTTTAGTTCTTTGGAGTCATACTGCCCATCCCAAGCCTGCTTCTGCGCCTCTTCCTAATGGTTGTGGCAGTTTGTTAGCGAAGTATGTTAGTTTTATTTGAATATATGCAGAAACAGTTGCGAGTCGAAACTGGTCCTGTTTGGAGTGTAACACTGTTATTTGTATATATGCAGAACAGTTGTGAGTCTAAACTGGTCCTGTTTGGAGTGTAACACTTCTTCTTCTAGGAGATAGCAATGAAAATAAGTTTTTTGAGACCAAATACTTCAGCTTTCTATTTAAATTTTTGCTCCCTGACTCGTTTGTTTGCTGTGGGCCTGTGGCCTTTATAACTTTACAACATTACTGATTTGATAGCCTACTGTTTGACACTAAATCTTTTAACCTATGGAGCAATAGTAAGTTTAAGTATACACGTATATTTAGTGTATTTATAATCTACTACAAAGTTGTGTGACATGTATGTCGTATATAGCATATATGACATTGATCTAATTTTGTATATACGATGGATGCAAAGGTTTGCATAGAAGTGTTCTCTGGATAACAAAATTTGTTGAAGCTCCACTAGCACCCAATCCTGGGGTTTTCAGGTTGACCTAGGAGATCTTTATACTATTGAACTTATAAAGAAACAAAGAAACAATTTCACAAGATTGTTTCTTTCTGGTATTTGGCAAATACCCATTGGATCCTTTCTGACTTTAGATATTTCAGGTATACTTGTGAAGGGAGTTTATGAACTTTGGGGAGAAGGAAGCACGTATGAGGAGCTGGAAGAGGCTATAAAAGCATATCCAGATGAGCAGAAGTTGCCATACTTGACTTCTGAAAGCACATTCAAGATTACCATTGATAGCTTTGGGAAGGTTATGAGCTCCGAGGAGCAAAATAATCGCATTCGGAGTTTCTCATACATTCCTTTCAAGGTTTGGTTCCTTGTTTATTTGTTCCTTTGGTTTGAAGTTTGAACATTGGAGGAGGCTCGAGTAGCTGCGAAACGAACTATATGAAATTCACTCTAGGACCTGCATTCTAGCTGAAAATGCAGGAGTGTTCATGCTTTTGGCGCCTCCTCTGATGTTGGTTGGAAAAAGAGGTGGAAAACACATTACAGTTGGTGCATGTGCAGCCTCTTGCCTCCTCTGCTATCTGCATTCACTTGAACTTTTGCTTACTGTCGAGGTAGTAGGAATCAGGAAAGTTATTAAAACAAGAAATCTCTTACATTGTGTCACTGAAAGGAAACAAACCAAATTTTATGTATTGTTCATTGAAACATCACCATTCACCACAGATGAATATGTTGGTAATGATGCTGAATAACTTGAAGAGATCTTGACATTTTAATAGCTTATTACGAAATAGCATGTTGGTAATGCGAAAGGATTGACTAAACAAGAAGTATTATGGGGGTGTAATGATGTTATAGATATGTTGATATCTTTTTTGATGTATAGGTGAATATTTTGACTTCTGAACATTTTGATGGTACAGTGCTTGGGATTTGTGCCAGTCTTAAGTTTATTAGTTTCCACACAACCAAAAGAAGAGGACCAAATTTTGTTGCCATGTGCAATGATTGTATTGAAACTTCTTTCATTGTTGCTTACCTTTTTAATATTTATCCTACATATTTCTTCATCCTTTCTTAGTTTTTGGTTTATTTGACATTGTTTGGTTGGATTACGCATTTTCGCACGATCACTCGCTTTTCAAGGAATTTCAGCAGTCGTATTTGCAACCTCATGGTTAACCTGCCTTTTGTGCCAAGGATCACTTTCGTCAGTTTTAAGATGAAGTTTCAAAGCACACCTTCGTAATTTAAATAATTTTCCCTTTAACTTTACGACTTGCATCAGTCAACCTTCAAAAGCTGTTAATTTTCATGCATTCTTGTTGGTTGAAACTTAGTCAAATTGTTTCAGGGTCGAGTTAATTTAAGAAGTCCAGATCACAAGTTCTGGGTACTGGAAACTGATGACTCTGGTAGTAATAATGGGCTTCCGCCTGTCGACCAGAAGAGAATATTTTTCGGTCGAGAAGTGGGAACAGCGGATAGGAAGCTCTTGCCCACCTATCAGTTAAAAAGTCGTACGTATCTTGGCCCCACAGCCATGGACGCAGAAATGGCTTTTCTGATGGCTAACCAAGCATTGACCGCACCAGGGAAACTTGTATATGATCCGTTTGTCGGCACTGGGAGCATTCTTGTTGCTGCAGCTCATTTCGGAGCAATGACCATGGTTTGCTTTTTTTTGCTCTGTTGAAACTCTTAGTTTGTATGTGTATTCTACACCTGGCACTCATGCTTTTGGAAAACTTCTATGATGATTAAATGCGGATTAATTTCTATCATATCAACTTTTGTAAATGTTTCAGGGTGCAGACATTGACATTAGGGTGGTACGTGATGGCCGTGGACCTGACTGTAATGTTTGGAGCAATTTTAAACAGGTGAATTCGCTTATTCCAATTGGATCTTTTCTTATGGTGATTCGTAATAGTTGTGGATGTTGTCTCATGCGGCAATATAACTACTGTATTTCAGAAGTTTCCATGCATATCTCTCTCTTGTGCAATCTTCACTGATCTATCCTTTCTGCCATGCTATTATGCAGTATGGATTGCCAATGCCGCTTGGTCTGTTAAGGGCAGACAATAACCTTCCTCCTTGGCGTCCTGGGTTAAAAGAGGTAACTACTTGTTCACTGTAATTGATTTTTGGAACTTATTCTTCACATGGCATACCTGCAGCATTTTTTCCTAGTTTCCCATGCTGTTAAATTTTCTTCTTATGTTTGAAAATCTCCACTAGCTGCATTTGAATTAGGCACTTTTAGAATCCTGTTTATTCCTGTACCTAAATTACTGAGTCCAGATTTTGGGACTTGGACATCGATTTTACGGGTGTAGGAATTGACCCTGAATTAAAGCTAGTGCCTTGAAATGAGTTCGTCATTATCATGTGACCTAATCTTATAGCTTCATAGATATAGTGTTCATAATCGAGATAGTGATCACAATTTACAATCATTTGAAAAGAGAGAAAACATCCTTTTCATCCTTTGTGATGGTATCTGTCTCGTACCATCTCACTGCTTTGTTAGTTATTTTTTGTTTCCAATTATTGATAGTTATTTTGCTCTGGCTTGTGATTTGGTTTTGAATACTTTTACCATTTTTTGTCAGGTGTTTGATGCCATAATATGTGATCCGCCTTATGGGGTTCGTGCCGGGGGCCGCAAATCTGGTGGTCGGAAACTGCTGAAAGGGGTTGTGGGTCCCTACACCGTTCCCGATGACAAGAGAACAGACCACATACCATCAACTGCCGGTTACTGCTTAGCCGAATGTGTGCACGATTTGCTTGACCTAGCTGCTCAAATGCTTGTGATGGGTGGGCGCCTAGTGTACTTCTACCCTGTACTGCGAGAAGATGATACAATCGACACCAACTTCCCAGAACACCCTTGTTTCAAATTGGTTGCCGCTTGTGAACAGATCCTGAGCTTGCGTTACAGCCGCGTATTACTCACCATGGTGAAGATTGGGCCCTACACCGAGGAAATTGCTGAGTCAGCACGAATCCAACATTTGGAATTTAAGGAGAATCATCTGAAATGGTTAGAAGAAGGAAATCTTCGTTCTGCTGTTTTCAGCCCTGTTGATTCTCACCCCGGTGGTGAAGGTTACGCTAAATTAGGTAAGGACTCGAAGCCTAAATATAGAGGGAAATACGTTTAGCTCGAATGCTCAAAAGCATTGCATTCTGTTGTTTAGATTCGACATGAGATATCATTCTTGTGTTTTTAGTATCGTTATTAAGTATGATGGCACACTAGCTATTTAGGTTTTAGATTAACTGGCATCCGCGTATTTTACCATTGTTGGCGGTCTGTAACTTTTTCTTGTGAGAGAGAGAGAGAGAGAGAGAGAGAGAGGGTGGGCTGTGGTTTCTTGATTCCTAGCTAAGAACAAATGCTGATCCCTAGTTTTGAAGTTTTACAGTTACTTCTTTACGTTCTGTTTATCTGATATGCTTTCCATGTAAAGTATGGAAGAAACAATTATCAAATGATAAGAAAACTAAACTAGTTGGTGTATTCCTTTTTATATGTCTTCATAATTGTTTGACAAGCTTGTGTCCCAAACACAACGTTACCGACGTCTAAAGAACTTGAAATCTCTTATTGACTGTATGCTTGTTCGCAACCCATTTTATTGGTCTTTTTTTCTTCTGACTAGGGAATAAGTAAGTTTTGTAAGATTATTTTGAGGATTGATTCTGTTTTTCCTGGTTCAAGTCTTCTTCTGGTGTTTTACTCTCGCATAGTGTGTTTTACGTGTCGTTGAGATTGTGATAATCATGTACCCAAAAACTTTATCTAAGATTAATAGATTATAGTGAAAATGAAGTATATATGGTAGTTCAACTTTAGTGCGGTGTGAATCATAGCGTCCCTCTACTAAGGTGAGAGAGAGAGAGAGAGAGGATACAACTCATAGCGGTGAGACTCGAATTCGAACAACTGGGACAAACAAATGGGGTTGAATATTGGAGCAAATGTTGAAAGCAGAACCATGGCAATGCCGTTGTTGGGTTGGGACTTGTGATTGTTAGTTTGTGCTTCGTAAACAAAACGAGAGAACGTTTTGGCCATTTTGTACCTGAATAAAATTGCTATTCTTGAAAGCGACAAGCAGTGTCTTGGAATCATCAGGCCAATTTTGGAGCCGGATATACTGTGCAGAGAGAGAGAGAGAGAGAGAGGAACCCAACAAAATCAAGTGTTAATTGAATATTGCAGCCTGATCTGCCACTGTTTTTGTTCTCTGACTGATCAGCTTGCCAGTGGTTTTTTTCTGGGGGTTTTGTTTGGTTTTATCTGCCTTCACAGATTGTGATCCCAGGATTTTACCTGTGATTTGTTTTATTTTAGTTCAAGCCTAATCGATCTTTGGATAGTCTTTTTCTCTCTTTTTTATTGGCACTATATCCCAACTCGTTTTCTTTGTCAGCAGCCTTGTTCGTTTTGAAGTCTCAAAATCCGTAGGCACGGTCTTCAATAAATTTTTTTTCTCTCTCTCTCTCCACTCATTACTCTCAAAAACTTCCCTCAAAATACAAATCGAATAGGTCCACATGAGGCTTGCTCGTATCTAGGCGGTAAAAAAGTAATTTTATATTCTTGTTTTGTATTGTTTAATCTGGTGTTATCACATTGGGATGCTTAGGCATTTGTTATTGTATTTTGTTGGGGGGGGGGGGGGGGGGGGGGGGGGGGTGGGTGTGTGTGGGCGGGTGGGACTCATGCCTTTAGGCCTGGTCATGAATCCTACAAGCATGATGTACCAGAAACGGTTTGCATGCATTTATCTTTTACAAAAGTTGCTCAAGGCTAGGGCTCACTCTCTGTCAAAGCTAAACTTAATTATCAAGACATTTAAACACCGAGAAAAACTTCTTTGCCGTCGTTTCCGTGAAAAACGGTTTTACGGAGCCCAGATCGCACGCATATAAAGTGAATCGGACGATTCGGATTTTAATGAAACTTTTTCAGATTCATTAAAATCCGGACCGTTAATTGCCGAAACAGACGGCTGTGACTTACTGCCTCTGCAAATGACTTGTTCATGGCGCAGCCGTCTATCTCATAAACCCCATGAAGATATTTTAAACTAGGAAACGAAGTAATCAAAACCTGATAAATAAATAATAATAAAAAAAGAGAGCTTCAGTCAGGGGTCCATAGTATAGGGGTTTATATCATAATAAGGACATCAAATTTCTTTATACAGGCCCCGGGACATTTGGCTTCCACCTTCCAAAAATACCCTCGTAAAAAACGGGAGGATAACCAGTTGGTCAAAAGAGTGCATTTTCCTTTACCAAAAAAAAAAACAGTACATCTTGTCCCAAGGACGGAGTCATTCAGAACCGCTCATGATCGACGACGACGCAGAACGCGAAGAAGGCGAAGGCAAACTTGTTCTTATCGGGGTGGAGGAGGAGTGCTAACCACCGGAACTAATGAGATCGAGGTCGTCGGAGCGCCAATCAAGCAGTCTCGCCGGTGGCTGCTTCTTCTCCGACGATACGTCGGTCTTCTCCAACCTCTCTCTCTCTCTCTCTCTCTCTCTCTCTCTCTCTCTCTCTCTCTCTCTCTCTCTCGGATTTGAAGCTGGGCCGGCGCCGGTGACAATTCAAGCTCTCTCAAAGCTTAGGTCTCGCATTGCCTCCTCGAAGCTTCGACGCCGACGATCTGAGATCGGCTATCTCCTGACTTGTTGTGTTGTTCAATGGGGCAACTCCTCTATTGGGGTCTCGTCCCAATTCTCTCAGTTGCAAAACAAGAATCCTAGCACTAGAATATGTTTATCCGATCAATGTTGATGTTCAGTTCATTTTGTTAATTGATTCATTTTTGATGTTCTTTAGCTGATTTTTTTGTGCTTATGGAATAAATACATTTAAGTCTACCAATTGGAAATTTTTAAAAAAAAAGATTGGACAAATAACCTTATTTATTTTAAAATGTTCCAACATGTAAGTTTATCGGTTCTCAAAAAAATTCTGCGATTGGAAATAACCTTATCTGTGCTAATTTATTTTCTGTATCTACAATAATAATAAAACAAATAACCTTATCTGTGTTAATTTATTTTCTGTATCTTCAAAACAAAGAAACAAATAACATTATTTGTGCTAATTTATTTTTGGGTTTCCTGAAAAAAAAAAAAAGCAACAAACAAAGTTAATATCTCTAACAGATACTTGGAGTTATCATTATCTGTCAACATCTATTCTCATTAAAACCAAAAATACCAACAGATAAGGTTATTTTTGCGAAATTCGTTCTCTGTGTAACTGCAACAAAACTAATGGATGTGGTTATTTGTCCAAATCTATATTGTTTATGATACCAAAAATATCAACAGATAAGGTTATATTTGCAAAATCTCTACTCTGAATAATTGCAATAAATCAGATATGGTTATTTGTCGAAGTATTCCAAAACTACCTACAGATAAAGTTATCTTCCAAAATATTTGCACTTTGTATAATTGCAAAATTAAAACCAACAGATATGATTATCTTTAAAATTGGTGCATCACTTGCATTTAAACAAATAAGATTATCTATGCAATATTTCAACTTTTCAAAATTGCAACAAAACCAACAAACATGGTTATCTTTATTGAACAATTTTTTTGTCACTCCAAATAAAGCAACAAATAATATTTTATGTGCTAATTTATTATCTATATCTTTGAAAATAAAAAAACAAATACTTTCCCCGTCCCATAAAGTTTATCCGATTCGCAAAACGACAACTAAAAATAATGCATTTCCTTCAACAACAAAAAAAAGTCAAACTTATAGAATACCGATTTAAAACTTATAGATTTGGACAAATACCCATATCTGAGATAATGAGTATAGATATGATTATTTGTCCAAATTTATATTCTATATTATTTCAAAACGACCAACATATAAGGTTATCTGCAAAATATGTTCTCCGTATAATTGCAATAAAACTAACAGATATGGTTATCTGCACAATCTATATTTTGTAAGTTATCTGTCTAAATTTTATACCATGTATCACAAATAACATAATTTGTATTATCATAATAAAACAAACAGATATAGTTATCGATCAAAATCTATACTCTATATCGTTTCAAAAAGATTAACAGATAAAGTTATCTCTTCGAATTCTGTACTTTTTATAATGGCAATAATCAATTGATATATGGTTGTCTACCATTCCCAACATCGTACTATCATTTCCTCTTTTTCCATGTACATCCTCTCAAATTTAAAATAGCAGATTTACCCAAAAAAATAAAATATAATAGCAGACAAAGACAAAAAAAAAAAAAAAAAAGTGCAAAGTGAAAATGAAGAAGTTTTGTACCACTTGCCAGCAAAACAAATGAAAAAGAGAAAAACAAAAATAGGAGTCCAAACCAACTCAGACCCCTTATTATATCATCAATTTCCATCTCTGCCAACACTACGACGACTGCGCCTCTCTCTCTCTCTCTCTCTCTCTCTCTCTCTCTCTCTCTCTCTCTCTCTCCAATGGGCCCATCACGCCATATCGATAATTTCCGAGTCTGCGGAGGTTGAGACCACCTACCACTGTTATCCTCCCAGAGTGGGCGGTGCCGGTGGCGGAGGGATTGGGAAACGAACCAGTCCTAACCGGAGCATGCATTTTTTGTTATAATGTCTGCTGGAGCTGAGGTTTTTGCGATTGTTGGCGGTCGTTTGCCGGAGCTAAGTTTTGGGCAGATATTTTGTGACCTCAGTTGAAGTCAGCACAGGAGTTAGGAACCACCGATAAAGTTAGGAGAGAGAGAGAGAGAGTTCTCCTGGAGGGAAGGGAAGCACCAGAGTATTTTTGTTCATACAAGGACTTTAAACAATAAAACGTCTGAGTCAATGGACCCGAAACCTTATAAAAACATAGCCTGGGCTAATGGCCCAGTGGACCCCTATTTTTGGACTTTACACCAATTTTCTGATACAAGGAACGGGTAAGCCATAAATGAGAGAAATAAACGTGTGGAACACTTAGTTCCATTTGGAGGAAAAAAGAATGAAATTAACAGATTTGTGTATCTGTTAAATTTACTCCCAAATTCTCACTAAGGATCTTTTCATGCGACAGGGAGTCATTTTTTGGACACTCGATGGGAAAATTTCTTATATATACAAAAAAAAATGGTCTGATCGACATAAATTAAGAGCAATCGAGGGTTAGACTTCAATCATCCATTACTCTTAAACAACAAGTCTACGCACAGGAAACGAACCCATGCCCCAACCCATGATAGCTGATGTGGACTGGGCCCATGCCAGCTTTAAGTAAAAAAAAAAATTAAAGTACTGAAAATTTTGAATCGGCGCCCTAGCAAACAGACAAATCAGAAGAGAGAGAGAGAGAGAGAGAGAGAGAGAGAGGAGGAGGACCAAACCACGACCACCACCGAGACCACCACCACCGGCGACCTTCCCTCCACCGACCGCCACCACCACCTGTGACGATTTTCGCCTTCGCGACTTCCGATGCGACCACGCCTTGCCAAGGTCTCTCTCTCTCTCTCTCTCTCTGTTGATTTCTATAGTGGTTTCCTGGAATTGCGCCCAGGGGGAGCGTGGTTTCAATTGAAGTTAGGCCTTGTTCCAGAATGAGTTTTAAGTCCTTATTTTTTAAGAAGACAATTTCAAGCTTAAAAATTATAGGCTTATTGAAATCTAAAAATATGCAATATGGATCTTGTTTGATAGATCTTTAATACGATGCAAAAAAAATTGAAAAATTATTTTTCATTTACATTATTTTTGAGTTTGAAAATGTGAAATAAATACTTATTTTTTAAGAAGGTGTTCTGGAACGGGGCCTTAGGGTTTTGGTCTCTTTGCTTTTACTTATTTCGTTTCTGCTTGGAATTGAAAGATGAGGTTTTTGATATGTTCAACTTTTTGTGTTGAATCTGCCGACTATATGGTAAATTTGATAGTTTTGCAGGTAATTAATATTAGTTCTCTGCTAGATGAATTGGGGATTTTGATGAATGCTTATTGTTTTAACAGATGTGGCCAAAGTGTTGGTTGAATGCTTACATAGCCTATCTACTGCGACACTGAAAAGGGTTGGGGGCATGGGTTCATTTCCTGGGCCGTAGACTTATTGTTTACCAAATGAAAAGGGTCAATGACGATGGAGAATATTATTGCGTGACAGGTAAATATTAAAGAGTCTACTGGTACCGGGCAAGAGGAGGACCTTTCCCATGTGAGAATTATCATCTTGCCGTCTATATTAAAAAAAAAAAAGACACACAGAAAAGTCAATCGTCACAGATAATCTTGATTGCAGTAGGACTTTTCAACATCAAATACTGTATCGTTTTGTTTTTCAAGAAGAAAAAAAAAAGAAAGAAAGAAAAGAAAAAATGGCAAATGGTAAAACCCCACGTGCAACTTCGACACATTGACATTAACCAAATTTGCTGGCACTCTGAGATCATTGAAGAGCTGCAGCACAAACTCTCTCTCTCTCTCTCTCTCTCTCTCTACAAACAAACACACATGTACAGAGCACAAATACAGAACTTTCCCAGTCTCTCTGTAAACAAATAGAGTTACTAAAATGGTAATACAAGTACCAGTTCGTTTTGTTCTGATTTTCAGTCATTATATGATACTTGGAATTTCACAAGCCCAACTACAAGTTGGTTTCTACGGGAACGCATGCCCTGACGCAGAGTCCATTATAACTTCCGTAGTTCGTGACGCTTCTCTCTCTAACTCCAACACCGCCGCAGTCTTGCTTCGGCTCCACTTCCATGACTGCTTTGTTCAGGTCTCTCTCTCTCTCTCTCTCTCTCTCTCTCTCTCTCTCTCTCTCTCTCTCTCTCATAGATGCGCATGCACATGTATACTATGCATAGGGAAATGGCTTATCTGCTGTCTGAGTTTGGACGGTAAAGAGCAGTCCGTCCGTGTTAATGATCCAAATTTGTTAAAAGACTCTATCCTTCCCTCCTAAAGTCGCTAACAAATATGGACCATTAATGCCCAAAACGGGAGGTCGATATGCGATCGTTTTCTATAGTTGTTTTCGGGTTTGGATTGCAGAGAAGCCGGATCCGTATGTATTTCATTTTTGGGGGAATTGACTGATTAGAGGGTGTGTGTTTTTTCCCTGTTAAATATGATGAAGAACAGGGGTGTGACGGGTCGATACTGATAGATCAGAGTGGCGCAGAAAGACATGCATTTGGGCACCAAGGGGTTGGGGGATTTGAAGTGATAGAGAAAGCTAAAGCACGGTTGGAAGGAGTGTGCCCTGGTGTGGTTTCTTGTGCTGACATTGTTGCCTTGGCTGCTAGAGATGCCATTGTCTTGGTACTAGTACTATAATAGCATATCAAATTACGCACTACCCACTCAATGCTCGATTGTTGGTCTTTTTGGATACTTGTGCGAATGTTTGAATCAAAAAATTATGCCGGTCTAGAAAATATACAAGAATATGCTATTTTTTTCATTCAAATGTGTAATAGAGTAAAAGAACCAACAATTGGGGACAGAGGAGGTATTTTTTATGTAGAAAGAAGTCGAAATCCTATTTTTTGATTTTTTCGCTCGAGGCAGTTCGATGTAATTTTACGGACATATATAAAAACCGATCATAGAAAGTACTGTAGATGGCTAAGATTTTTAAGAAGTGACTTCCACAATCAATTCTTAAATTCTGGCGATTCATGCACTTTCTTAGACAATTCTTGGCTGGTGTTCGTATCAGTGGAAGAATTGATTAAATATGTCATAGATATCATTTTCCCGGTATTTTTTACGAATTCCTTAACATTTTTTTTCTTTTTCAATGAATGATTTACTCGTATAGCATTAGTTAATTATGCTGAAAATTCATGGTTTTTTGTTGTTTGGTGTGGTCATTGCACAGGCTAATGGACCGGGTTACCAAGTTCCGACCGGGCGTAGAGATGGGCTAGTTTCAAATGTGTCAATGGCAGACAATATGCCGGATGTGAAGGATTCAATTCAGCAACTCAAAGCCAAGTTTTTTGACAAGGGGCTCTCGGAGAAAGACCTTGTGGTTCTTAACGGTAATACGAAGCCTCTCTCTCTCTCATGCATATTCCATGGTGTGATAGTAGGTAGGGATGGCAAAAACTCAACTCCCAAAACTTGTTAGGTTTTTGAAAGTCGGACCTGATTCGAAAGTAGGATAGACGTGAAAGTCGGACCTGATTCGAAAGTACGATAGACGTGAAGCTGATAATTATTTGATATATGCGAGACGAGATGATTCAATTGATACGAGATTTATTTGTGCAAAATCATGAATACCTTGTCAACAAAATAAAGAATAGGAAGTTTAGGTTTATGAGATTAAACTCAAAATGCTACGAGGTTTGGGACACAGACGGGTTGGATTGGGGTCATCATCATCCCAACATCTTAAAAAGCACTATAGTATCTTCTTTTTTTCCCATCATTTAAAGTCCAAGAAAGAATAACAATGACTTTATATAAATACCTCGGTATACAAGCCTTGAGATTAATCGAAAATAAGACTCGAAAATGTTTTTAAAACAGTCCTAGGTTTGATATTTCAAAGCCGAGTGATGCTATGCGAAGAAAATTTTGATTTGTACGAAAACGTTTCAGGTAAAGAAGACAGTATATTTACATTCACGATTCGTCCAAAGAATGTGATCTATTTCGATAACGAAACCCAAAAAATAATTTTTAAAAAATTCACTCATCAAAAATAGATAACCAATGAATGTGGTTCGATCGAGATTGTTAAATTTTGACTGCTACATTTGCTTTTTGTGTAACAATCTGAATCAAAAGCAGATAAGAATAGGGAAGCTCAACTCTTCCTAAGAGAGTATAATTATGGTTAAAAATTTTGCCTACTAGTTTGTTGAACTTCAATTATAAATTTTGGTTAAGAGAAAAACTTTTTTTTTTTTTGTTAATGGCTAATCGCGGCTGTCCAAAAGTGTTCTGAACGGTCCGGATGCTAATAAAACTTTTCCGGGAAAAAGTAGTTTTGGACGGTTGCGATTGGTTGTTGCTGTAAAGAACCTATTCACGGCGGCGCCTTGAATCAATAAGTCTAGGTACACTACACCATCCACTACATGTTTTGTAGGGCTCACCCCGGGTTCCAAAAAAATATAGAAAAATATTCATAAATTTTAAAATAATATATTATGGGGCCCTGTAAAAAAATCATCTCCAACAAATATCGGTAAGTATTATTTCTTGATTCATAGGGGCAAAACTGTGCAGTTAAACAGTTTCGTCCCTACAAATCAATAAATAATACTTACCGATATTCGTTGGAGTTGATTTTTTTACAGGACCCCATAAAATATTATTATAAAATTTATGGACATTTTTCTGTATTTTTTTGGGACCCGGGGTGAGTTCCATAAAAAATGTAGTAGATGGTGTAGTGGATGGATGGTAGTGTATGTAGCATCTCTCCTGAGTTTATCTCTTTTGCTTAATCAGTGGGACACCAAAATTTATGTAAAATTTATATAGGATCGATCTAAAACTCAAGGACCAGTGGGTACTTAAACCATCTTTATCAAGAATTAAATTGAAAGTGATCTGGGTAGGACAACATATTTAATGTGCCTAACAAACCTTACAGTAGGATCATTGATAAAGCAAAACAAGACCACGTTTTGGTGAAATTTTTGGTGAATTGTCACATTGCTGGATTTTCCCATCACATGCATTTAAAGCTGCTCTGTTTTCTTATCTGGATATGATCCTGAGCTCTCATTTTCTTTGGAAAACACACCCCCTCATTTTTGCAGAAAACTCGTTTAGTCGTCTTCGGGATTGTTACATTACGTAGTGCTCAACATTCTTCTCCGCTACATTTTTTCGTGAGGCTCGGTACTCTATTTTGGCCGCTAGTTTTTACATAAATTCTTTTTCTATAGCATTATCTTGTATGAACCTCTACTTCATCATATAATTTACATGTAACAACTGTTGATACAATGATACTCCATTTTGGCCGCTAATTTTTCTCTGAGAGAACACATTTTGAGGGTCAAAATATAAAGACGGGAAAAACACCATTTTTTTTCTCAATTTCGTAGCTTTAACAGTACTTGTTTACAAAATTTCCAGCTGCACATACTATTGGCACCACAGCATGCTTCTTCATGACCCAAAGGCTGTACAATTTCTTTCCTGGAGGGGGTTCGGATCCGGCCATAAACCCCAATTTTCTCCCGGAGTTAAAATCTCAGTGCCCTCAAAACGGAGACATTAATGTCCGGATACCGATTGACCGCGGCAGTGGCCAGAAGTTCGACAACCAAATTTTGCAAAACATTCGCAACGGCTTTGCGGTGTTGGCATCCGACGCAAGGCTCTACGAAGACGAGGGAACCAAGTCTGTTGTGGACTCGTATTTCGGTGTCTTAGCACCGATATTTGGACCAGTTTTCGAGACAGATTTTGTCAATTCGATGGTGAGAATGGGCCAAATTGGTGTGATAACAGGATTTGAAGGGGAGATTAGACGTGTATGTACAGCTTTCAATTGAACATCTTGTTTGTACAGCTTTCAATTGTTGTGATAACATGATGTCTTCTTTTTCTTCATAGTCAGTTTACTTTGATGTAATGTATTAGTCTGTGGTGAGCGCAAGCTGACCCAGAACATCGTGTATTATCAGAAAAATAAATAAATGTATGAGCCATTGGGTGAAGGCAGTGGATTTAGATTTCTAGTCAATTGTGTTCGACTAGCCAAGCCTTAGGATTTATGGGTCGATTTGAAATAAATGAATTCCTGGTTGTTTTTTTGTTGTGTCTTTTACGTCAACTTTTGCAGTAAGTGCATGTAATTCGTAAAATTAGATCTGACTTGCCAAGCTTCCATCGAAAAGGGATTATATTGGCGAGGACTATTGCATCTCTCTCCTTCCGTCACTATCAATGAACAAACTCCTTTTCGGTAATTTGCTTTCTAAAGATTTATAATTCCCCAAAATTTAGTATTGTATGTGCATATACTTATGGTTAGTGTTTCATTGTCACCAAAGATTTCGAAATCCCCACCCACAGCTAGGCTTTCTCATTTCTTGCGGGCCTCAACGAGAAAGCTACAAAACCAATGCAATCTTGTTTCTTTGAGAAGACTCAAAACCCTTTCGCACGGTTTCTGATAAATTTTTATTTATCTCTTTTTACTCATTACTCTTAAAAATTTTTCCCAAAATTCAAACCGGACAGGATGACATGTCTAAATAGTGAGTGCCCACCCCTTTTTCTATTTTTGAAAAAAATCGTATGTCAGCCTCTTTTGTAATTTATTTTAAAATTTGTGCTGAATGGTGGTGGGAATTAGGTAAGCAGGAGGGAAGAGGAATATCTTTGAAGAAAAGGATCCATGAAAATTTCAGCAGTTGGGATTTTCCGGGAAATGACTTCCCTCATGAATGAAGCCAATATTTTTGAATTGAGAGATTCGATAAGCAAAGCTATGAAAAGGGGGAAGAAAGGTGGGGGGAGACATCACCCAGATTTTCTTTCATAGAGCATCGCCGACCCATTTCCCAAAACTCGAAAATAAAGAACGGATGTGACACATTATCTCATATTTTGTAATTTATCCCATATTTTTTTCACTTTTTTGTAATTTTAGAAGAATTTTGGAAGGACCCATCGTCTTTTGGGTCTCTAAATATGGAGACCACACTTTCACATCTCTCCTACGTGTTTAAGTGTGTTTGGCCCATCACGAATTTCCAACATACAAATTTGTAAGGACTCTAATTTTGGACGTAATTTTTTCAAATTAAATTTCTCTTAAAATTATTAATTGAGTAGAATGATTTGTGTGGTTAAGTGTAATTGACCTTATTAACTAGGACCCAAACCAATTACATAACCTAAAACAACACCATAACTAGTTCCCTAACTACTACCACTTCCGCACTCTTTAATTTCCGTCACCTCACCACCAACAACGCGCCTTGCACATGCACCCACCCACATGCATGGCCTCCCATATATACCTCTCACATGGCCAGACCTTCCCAGTTCCCACACGCTTCACCTCCCACCAATTACAATTACAAACCCCATTCGAGAGAGAGAGAGAGAGAGAGAGATACTGGGAGGAGGAGAAAAGGAAAAGAAAGAAGAAGAAAACCACCACTGCCGCGCCACCCTCCTCCATCTTCGGAGCCACCATTTTTAACTTGAACTTCAAGCATCAAGGTAGATTTCTCATTAACTAAATAAGGTAGATTTCTCATTACCCCTCAATCCTAAGTATATATATCAATTTTGTGGGCTTAGCTTGAGCCCACAAAACCAAAACCAAAACTAGAAAAATCCGTCAACCGGTTCCATCCAGCAACGGGAGAACGTGTACACATAAGTTATGAAAACGATAAGCTCAAAATTACTTGCACATAAGTTAGGCTAAATTGATGATAAACCATTAGAATAATTATGAAAGCTATATAAGCACATGTACACATCTATATTATAAAGCAGAGCGGTTTTTATGTACACATACAAATAAGAGTACCTTTCCAACCGTCAGATCAAATTTTCAATAGGTTATAGTCATCCAATCAACTTCTTTAATAAATTTATCCTCTCCCTCCCTCCCTCTTTCCTTACTTCTTTGGCAATGTTGTCATGTTGTCATTTCTAGGGACAAACATATATTTTTTTTCTTTATTTAACAATGAGCCTTTTATTATCAAAACGTTTTCTTTTCCCTATTGTCAATCTTTAACTCTATTATTGGGATGTTGTGCATTGTCCACTCATCTGTTAGAAAACTCTATTTAATTTCTTTCTTCCATCAACTGAGGTAACAATAGAAAAATATTATAAAAACTTTACTCATACAAAAGAATAAACTTAAATTTTTTGTTTTTTGGTAACAAGTTGTTTCACCTATTTCTTGGACGCATGATTGAAAGTAGTAGTGCTTAATAATTTGTCTCAGTTATAGGCTTGTAGCATTCCTTTGATTTGAAGGGGGAAAAAACTCAAGTTGTGGCATTCCGTTGCAAGAATTATTTTCAATGTAAAAAAAAAACAGCATTCATTAACTTACAGGAAGTAGAGTTTTAAAACTATTCATTTTTTTTTTTTGAATTAGTTGTTGGTTAAACTATATTAGATACGGGTGTGATATAAGTATTGGTTGATCGTGATAGCTGTTAACAAATGATTGTGCATAAGTTAATTACAAATTTCATTTGGGTATGTGCTCCTACTTTTTCAATGAGTGTGATATTATTTGTTGTGAAACTATTCTTAAAAGAAATTAGTTCAATTTATACCATTTGTCTATTTGAAGAGAATTTTAAAAAATAAATTATAAAATTTTTCATTTGGATTTTTTAAGATTACTAGAAGGGAAGGATAATTTTTTTTAAGTCGTAATAAAAAAGTGTTGTGTAGTGTTTTTTTTTTTTAATCGGCGTATTGTGCCGTGGCTTTAGCGTATCGACTGCCCTGGCAGATGGGAAAAGTGTAAAATCCCTTTGTTAATTTTGGTTCTAGCTTGAGAGAGAGAAATGAAGAAACCACAAATGATGAAACTTAATTCCAACCTCCCCTTTTTTTTTTTTTTTTTTTTATCTTCATACAATAGCGGAAAGTACCATAAAAATAAAGCACCAGCCATCAAGGAGCAGAAAGTGAGAACAATCTTGGGTAAGAAGATAAAGTAAGAACAATCTAAGATTGTGTCATGTGAACTGAAACTTAGCAACACAAAAAAATTGACATTGATATTTTTTTGAAATATTCTGGAAGCCCAAGTCGAGCCCAAGAAATAAGCTCAAATATAAATGATATTTTTGGAGGAGTCTTAATATCGAGCTTCTAGATACTAAAAGTTCTTTGTCAAAATATCTAAATTTGTTAGAGCACATGTATAAATCTAGAATTTTCTGTGTAGAAATATTTTGTAAGAAATATCTTCAGACTAGAATCATCCATATAGTAGTATAAATATTAAATAGAGGTGAGTTTAGTCATTTTTGTACCAAGTCAAAAACATTTGAATTCTATTGTAATACAAGTATCCCTTTCTCCATCATTGTCTTAAACATTTCTTCATCTTCCAAATACTAAAAACCTCCTCTTCTTCCAACACAACAAAAGTACCCCTCCCTCCATCAGTCTTAAACATTTCTTCATCTTCCAAATAGTAAAAACTAGCGTTTAACCCGTTCTATGCACTGGCAAAACTAACCCGTTCTAGCGTTGTGCCCGTTCGATACACGGGACAATTAATAAAAGTAGGTTTGAACGGGCACAATGCTATAACGTGTTAGTTTTACCCATGTATAGAACGGGTTAAACGCTAACTTTTACTATTTGGAAGATGAAGAAATGTTTAAGACCGATGGAGGGAGGGATACTTTTGTTGTGTTGGAAGAAGAGGAGGTTTTAGTATCTGGAAGATGAAGAAATGTTTAAGACAATGATGGAGAGAGGGATATTTGTATTACAATAGAATTCAAAATAGAGCGGCTTTTTGTCTACTCATATAAACATGAGCATCCTTCTAACCATTGGATCTCAATTTCAATAGGTTATGGCCGTTGGATTGAATCATTGATTCCAACTTATTTCCCACACCTGTCCCAGCAGTTTTCCTCTTCTCCATCGTGTCTCCTTCTCTTCTCCATCGTGTTTCCTCTCTTCTCTTCTCTCTTCCTCCATAGTTACTCTCTCCCTCCCTCCGCAGAATCCACTCCTCGGTGCTTCAGAAAAAAAAAAAAAACAGCGCCCACAAAGCTTTTCCACCAATCAGCCATCCACAAAATTGATTTAGTTCTCCCTTTCCGGTACGATTCCCATCATCCTTAGGTCTTCTTGCAGAAAAAATAATGTGGCCTAAATTGCTATTAGGATGAGGATTTTTTTGATGGAAGTCTTACGGGGAAAAAAATTGTTGTTTAGGATGAGAATTTTTTTGCTGTTTAGGATAGAAATTTTTTTATCTATATATTTTGTTATTTGTCTTTCAAAGATACTCACTTTGTATTTGTTAAAATGCATGTTTGACAGAGTGAAAATAGTAGAGAGTGAATTAATTCTTTATGCCCACTTTGTGTAGCTCTCTTAATTTTTGGATAGACTTTGTGGTCCGATATTGCGAGGACAGGCGACATGACAGTAACAACATGTGGAGGCATGTTTGGGGAAATACTGGGGACACGGCAAAGTGAATTTAACACTTTTTAAAAATAATTCCAATTGAGAGTTTATTTGTTGTGGATTTTGTTCCTCTTTCGTTTTAATGGTATTGTTTGATCAAATCAAATCATGTTAGGACCAGCACATCCTTTTCCTTGAGTAACAATGTGATCAAATCATTGCAGGACCAACACATTCCTTTCCCTCGCTCTCTCCCCTATCACCAAGCGTATGACCGAAACATATTGTGCTGTGCCTTCAGGCACGGGCATGCACTAGTCCCAGTACAAAATATGATTGCTCTGCACATTGCTTTACAGTCGAAATTGTTGGGATTATGCCCGGTAATCCCACCCGCAATGGAAGCGCAACAAACAAAAACAAATCACACAGCGAGAGAACACACACAACCAAAATACGTGGTTTTCCAAATTCGGATACGTCCACAGGAGAGATATTTCACTATGTGGAAAAATAGACGATTACAACGTGAGATGAAAAACCTCTCTCGAGCTCCTAACACCATGACTCACACAATGTTTTTCACTCACCCCCAACATCCCTATTTTCCCTCTCTCTCTCTCACAATCTCACGGTGGGGGAGACCCTTGGGGCTCCCGGACTTCCTCTCCTCTCTCTGCTCAGTCTCTCTCCCCCACTCTCCTCTTCACAGCACAAGGCCCATTTTAAATACACAAGAGAGTGGCTAACACAAAAACTCTTCAACTGACCAAAGAGGAGTCTAGAACCCAATTGCCACATTTGCTCCTTTTAATGCACAACTAGCCACCAACTCAATTCAAAAACACATTCATTCAGCCAACTAATTCTATTAAAATCACTTTTTCTTTTTCAAACTGCATTTAATGTGGGAAAAACCCAACAGAAATTACATCAGTGTCGATGCACCGTCCTCTTACACTTGTAGCCGAAGCTACTCCCACATCTACAATCCCAAAGAAAAAATGATCAATGAAGAATCACATTAGTGTTTCTTCCTCCACATCTCAAACCTTTTTACCGTTTTACGTCCTTTCAGGCTTTCAACTGTTTGGCCACAAAAGAAAACAAACAACAAACAAAAGAAGACAACGAAGACGAAGATGAAGATTTGCCACTACACATTTTTTCCATTTTGTTGTTAGTGAAATGATTCAAATCCCAAGTTTCTTATGTTTAACAAATTAAAGAAGACAACGACGAAGATGAAGATTTGCCACTACACATTTTTTCCATTTTGTTGTTAGTGAAATGATTCAAATCCCAGGTTTCTTATGTTTTCAGAGAGTGATGTACTGAAGTATCATTTGGCAACATTCGGGTAGGTTTTTTTTGAGAAACTTGTTCCAATTCACGAAAGGACTTTGTAAAACTTTTATTCAAATTTATACTAGAGTGTACTTATTGAATAATTGGTTCTTTTTACTCAAATTCTTACTACTTTAGACATTGAGAGCATCCTAATTCTGCCAATCCAAAGAAATAAGACCTCCATGAGATCTATGTATATCATTATGTATTTTGATTTGGTAAGTTAATCTTTTCCTTGTTAAAATTAATTTATTTAGAAAAGAAATTTCATTTGTTAGAAAAGTTTTTAATATACTAGTGTAGATATAATAACCTTAGGATATTGTAGTTAAGATTAACGAGTGACAAAAAAAAGAGATAGATATAGTAATCTTAGGATAGTGTAGATTAAGATTAACGAACAACAATATATATAAAAACCCGAATCATTAAGGATTCTTAAGAGTATTGAGTATACCCAATTTCATTCTTTCTTACTCTTTGGATGCTAATTGGATAGAATTAGAACAAAACCAAAATCGAATCGGTTTTGCAATTTGGTTCTGATTAGATTCCACGCATACATTGGCTGCGTTTAAATTCTTTTAGGATTGTGGGAAAATTCCATGATTTCTGCCACTCATTGTGGGCCCCATTGTGTGTTTATTATAGTAATTTGAATTGTTCATTTTGTAAGGCCCACAAAGTAGTATACCCACGCAAAAAATCAACTTTATCGGATATCAATAGCTATATCAAAAATTAAAATTTTGACTTATAAAATAGACGATCGTGAAAAGTTTAACTTAAGAAGTTAGTGAGAGAATCAAGCTGTTCATGTTGTAAATCAATACTATTTAATTTCTTCTTATTAGTATAGCTATTGATGTCTGATGAAGTTGATTTTTTGCGTGAATATATTATTTTGCAGGTACTACAAAATAAACGGTACGGTTCAGAGTGCGTACTCCAGTAAACATTTGGTAGAGCCCACAATAGACGGTGTCGAAAACCCCATAATTTCCGGCTTGTGAATGTTGGCCAAAATGGCAGTACCTGTACAATCTCATTTGATTCTCATCATTTTGCTTTACTGCTGTATGGTACTTGGAATTTCACAAGCCCAACTACAAGTCGGTTTCTATGGAAACACATGCCCTGATGCAGAGTCCATTGTAACTTCTGTTGTTCGGGCCGCTTCTCTCTTTAACCCCAACACTGCTGCGGTCTTGCTTCGGCTCCACTATCATGATTGCTTTATCCAGGTCTCTCTCTCTCTCTCTCTCTCTCTCTCTCTCTCTCTCTCTCTCTCTCTCTCTGTCTCTCTCTCTCTCTCTCTCTCTCTCTCTCTCTCTCATATATGTATGCATTATGCACATGATCAGCACATGAATACGTACATTATAGGGTAAATTTTAGAAATGGTCCCTTTAGTATGCAATCTCAGTTTCATCTCTCTAGTATCAATTGCAACGTTTTTAACCTCGCAGTTTGGTCAACGTACCTATTGGGTCCAACAGATAACGTTTGCTTCCCCAAATTGACGGAAAAGCAACTAATAATGAAGGGCAGTTTCGACATGTCGGGCCTTTTCTCACGTCTTTCAATTTTAACTCCTTAGCCATGTCTCTCAATTCAACTCCTTAATTTAGTCATTTTTCTGTCAACTTGGGGAAGCAAACGTTATCTATTGGACCTAAAAGGTACATTGACCAAATTGCGAGGTTAAAAACATTACAATTGATATTAGGGGGACGAAATTGAGACTGGGTTGAAACTTGAAGGATCATTTCTAATATTTATCCTATATTGTAAATAGGGAAATGGCGTATCTGCTATCTAAGTTTGGACGGTAAAGAGTGGTCCATCTAAATTTGGCCGTGTAAAAGTGTTTTTAATGATTCAAATTTGTTAAAGATTATTCTTCCCTCCTAAAGTCGCTAACAAATATGGACCATTAATGGCCAAAACGGGAGGTCGAGACTCGAGATGCGACCGTTTTCTATTGTTGACTGAGGGTGTTTTTTTTTTTTTTCTTCTTCCTGTTAACTATGATGAAGAACAGGGGTGTGATGGGTCAATACTGATAGATCAGAGTGGTGCAGAAAGACATGCATTTGAGAGCGAAGGGGTTGGGGGATTTGAAGTGATAGAGAGAGCTAAAGCACAGTTGGAAGAAGTGTGCCCTGGTGTGGTTTCTTGTGCTGACATTGTTGCCTTGGCAGCTAGAGATGCCATTGTCTTGGTACTACTATATATAATTTTGTAACAATACACTATCACTCATTGTATAACAGTACTCTCCCGTCCTTGATTGTTGGTCTTTTTGGATAGTCGTGCAACTCGTGTTTGTTAGAATACGTCAATTTATATTTCTAACGTTGCCAATGTTTGAATCAAGAAATTATGTCCAGTCTAAAATTATTTATTATATATATACAATTATTTAAGAGAATATGCTCTCTGTTTTTATTCAAATGTGCACCAGATTAACCAAATAAACCAACAATTGGGGATATTTTGTAGCATGTGGAAAGAAGACAAAATTTTATTTCACTCAATGCATTTTGATGTCATTTTACGGATATAGAAACCGATCATAGAAAGTATTATAGATGGCGAAGATTTTTAAGGAAGTGACTTCCACAATCAAAACAATATTCTTAAATTCTGGGCATTAATTCAAGCACTTTCTTGGCCACTATATTCTTGGCTGGTTTTTGTGTCCGTATAGTTTTTTTTTTTTTTTTTTTCCGCAAAAACGCCCAAAGGGCGTGTCCATATAGTTTAAACCATTCATTTTTCTATTAATGAATGGTTTATTTGTGTAGTACTATTAGTTAATTATTTGAAAATTCATGTGTTTTTTTGTGTGTGTGTGTGTGTTTTGGTGTACGTGGTCATTGAACAGGCTAATGGACCAGGTTACCAAGTCCCGACTGGGCGGAGGGATGGGTTAGTTTCATCTGTGTCTATGGCGGACAGTTTGCCGGATGTGCATGATTCAATTCAGCAACTCAAAACCAAGTTTTTTTTCAAGGGGCTCTCGGAGAAAGACCTTGTGGTTCTTACTGGTAACATGAATGCTCTCTCTCTCTCTCTCTCTCTCTCTCTCTCTCTCTCTCTCTCTCTCTCTCTCTCTCTCTCATGCATATTCCATGGTGTGATAGTACGTAGGTAGGAATCGATGGCGCAAATTCACAAGTCCTAAAAAACTTCATGGGTCCCATTTGATAAATACGAGGTATTTAGGACCTTGTTAATTAATAAAGTAAGATAGACATGGAGCTAATAATATTTGATGTATGTGAGATGAGAGGATTCAATTGATGTGAGATTTAGTTGTGCATGGCTCTCATTTTCATTGGAAAACACACCATCATTTCTCATGTGCAGATGAACAAAATGATACTTAGGTGTGGCCTTAGCTAGCTCTTGACTATTTGAGTGTGTATGCAATGCAAGTGTCTAGAATTTGTACATATTGCAGGAAAAAGACCAAATACCCTGTTGCCAAACAGGCCTTTACTTTTAGGTTGAAGTTGAATAATCACATACTCCATTTTTTAAAGAAAAAAAAAATTATCCCTAATTAAGTGAATCTACAATAGATGGCATTATCTTGTATGAACCTCTACTAAAAAGTTTGCCATCTTATTTTGTTCGAAAAAGAAAAAATAGGAGGTTTCCAAGTCCATGATCAAGTACCTATCACTTCTAGGGTTGTAATTACTATATTTTATTAGGTTCTGTCACGATAGGTGTTCGGAATCCACAAACCATTCCGACTGGCCAGGGTCACTCTTCTTTTAGCTCTAAATCCACAAGTACCGGTATAGGACCAAGAAACCACTCTCTACTTTGTTCTATTTACATGTAGCAACTGTTGATAATCCCATTCTGCCCACAAATTTTTCTCTGAAAGAAAACATTTTGAGGGTCAAAATCTAAAGTGCGAAATGAAGCGATTTTGTTCACAATAGTCATCGTCCCCCATCGAAAGAAAGGGAGTTTCTCAATTTCGTAGCCTTTAACAGTACTTGATTACGAAATTTTCAGCTGCACATACTATTGGCACCGCAGCATGCTTCTTCATGATCCATAGGCTGTACAATTTCTTTCCCGGCGGGGGTTCGGATCCGGCCATAAACCCCGATTTTCTCCCGGAGTTGAAATCTCAGTGCCCTCAAAACGTAGACGTTAATGTCCGGTTACCCATAGACCCCGGCAGTGACCAAACTTTCGACAACAACATTTTGCAAAACATTCGGAACGGCTTCGCGGTGTTAGCGTCCGACGCAAGGCTCTATGAAGACGAGGGAACCAGATCTGTTGTGGACTCGTATTTCGGGGTTTCAGCGCAGATATTTGGACCGGTTTTTGAAAGAGATTTTGTCAATTCGATGGTGAGAATGGGCCAAATTGGAGTGTTAACAGGTTTTGAGGGGGAGATTAGGCGTGTTTGTGCAGCTTTCAATTGAACTATACAATGTATATTTGCTTATAGTTTGTTCTTTCTTTCTTTTATCTCTATTGTCAATTATAGTTGGTTATATTGGCGAGGACTTTTGCATCTCTCTCCTCGAATCCATCACCATCAATAGACAAACTCCTTTCGGTATATTTGTTTTCTACATATTTAATTCCCCAAAATTTATTATACGTGCATATATATACCTATGGTTACTGTTTCATTGTCACCAAGGCTAGCATTGTTCTTCACGTATGTGAGAGTGAGAGTTATGTGGTCGGGTGTGGCCGAGTGATGTGTCTGTATCATTGTTCCAAATGAAATCCATTTTTTAACCGTTGAAACCATTTTGAACTTTGTGTTTTTTAATTAGTTTTTGGATCCCTGTCGCTCAATATATAGAGTGTGTGATCCTAGGTTTGATCAGCACAATTAACAACAATTAAAAACTACAATATATGGTGTAATTCTTTCCCTTGAGAGTTTAAATCAATCGTTTCTTTGTGCTTTTAATCCGAATTGCACACGCATTACGTGAGCACAACTGCTAGCAAAAAAGTAGGGAGGGTTTGTCATACCTTGTGTGCTTTTCACACTTCCTGTACTTTTGCCCTTTTCTGGTTAAAGAAATTCATTTCTTGCGTTATAAACCCATTCCGCGCTTTCTATCAGAGCAATGCAAGAAGTCATCTCCTTCCTACAATGTACCGTCCCTCGCCATCGTCCCTTCGAATCTGGAGGTCGCATTTTTGAGCTATCACATAGCACGCTTTTGTTCGTCAAATTTATGTATTTTTTTGGTCAAACGGAATAGTGCATTTTGTTCGTCAATTTACCCTCCAAACACCCACGTATGCACTCCTTCACATATACTTTCTCTCGGTTCTACACACCGGACAACCGCCGCCGCCACAACTTGACCGACGCAGGTATGAATTGCCCGACTGTGTCTTCCCCTTTAGAAAACTCAATTCCTCTGTCAAAGATATGTGAATTGTCCGACTGCGTTTTCCATTCATGATTTTGTGAGGAAAAATAAAATGAGAGAAAAATAGAAGGGAAATATTACTAATCACGAAACTTAAATTCTTTATTTTCTCACATCTTTCTCTCCCATCCAAACGTGGAGGGCAAATTTTTTTAACTTTCCTTTATTTTCTCCCACTCTTGCATACAAATTAAAATTGGGAAAAAAAAAAAGGCATGCTTCTTAGTTCTTACCTGTATTTTGGGTTTCCTCTCTCCATTTAATTTGTTTCAACTCCAACTTTAAAAAACAGTACTTCGGCTGTTGGTTTAAGTCCCAAATTGACGAAATATGCATAATGTGTGTACAACATGCGTGCAAGTCGAATTATTGAAAACTATACACAATATATAATTTCTCACTTATTGCATGGTTGATCAAATTTTATAAAGGCATGTAAAACTTCAACTTGCACAAGAATCGATCCCGTATACCCGGCCTCTAGTCAATAATTAACCGAGTTACCTGCACACGTAGTCCGTGTCAGCATGCTCAAACCCAAAAGAACATTATAAATTTTCTGGAATAAATCAATCAATTGTAGAGTACTAAAGCAAAACCCAACACTTAGTTGGAATTTTGTGAAAAATAGAAGAAACAGACTTCCGTGGTGGAACTAGTAGCTATATCCCATAATCACATAGAATGGGTTCTGCACAAATTAAGCAGAATTTTCGCATGCTCCTAACGCGTGAGAATGAATCAAGTGTGCATGGTTGGTTTCAAGTTGGTTTCTTGCATGCTCTTTCGTTTCCAACTTGGCACTTTTTCCTTCTCTCTCTTCCCCTATAAATAGGTGTAAAGTTCAATAGATCTTTTTCATTTCGGTCTTGACATTCGAATCCAAAGAAACAGTCCAGAAATTAATCCTGATATTGAGAGAGAGAAAGAAATGGGGAGGGTATTGAACACCGGGTTGAAGTCGGCAATGATGGTGGTGGTCTATCAGGCGGCATTTGCTGGAGTGAGAATCTTCTACAAGGTGGCGGGCAACATCGAAATGAGCTTGAGGGTCTTAATCGCCTACCGTTTCCTATTTGCTATGTTTTTGCAACAGCAAATGGGAGACGGTAAGTGATTAAGACTCTCAATCAATCTCATTTTGATATTGTCTGCCACCTTGTAGAAGGTGCTCACTCCAGCAAAAGCCGCCTGATGGACCACCATCATCATTGCCGGCTTTAACCCCTGCATGGTGTTCATCAAATAGCAAGCGGAAGGCAGCAGCAAATAGGAAAACGGTAGGAGATGAAGACTCTCAAGCTCATTCCAACGTTGCCCGCCAACTTATTGAAGATGCTCACTCCAGCACTGGGTGAAGAGATGGGTTAGTTTCTTTTTATTTTTTTTTCCGGTCAAATTGACATTCGATGGGTTAGCTTCAAATGTGTCTTTGGCAAACAATATGCCGGATGTGAAAGATTCAATTCAGCAACTCAAAGCCAAGTTTTTTGACATATAATTCCATGGTGTGATAGTCTAGGTAGGGACGGCGCGCGCAAACTCACAAGTCCTAAAACTTCTGGGTCTAGGATCCCATCCAATTCTAATACGAGATATATATGACCTTGTTAATAAAGTAAGATAGACGTGAAGCTAATAATTATTTGACATACGTGAGACCAGAGGATTCAATTGATAAGAGATTAAAGTACTCAAGATGCTATAAGGTTTGGGCCACGATCGACGGGTTAGATTGGGGTTGTCGTCATGACCCGACCATTTGAAAGTACTCTCTAGTATCTTCCATTTTTAATTGCCGATCGAGATTTGTTGCAAAATTGATCTGGAAACAATCCTGGTAAAGAATACACAAATAGAAGAAAATTCACACTTTAACGTATCGATCATTAGTTTAGACAAATGAACCTCGAGTTTGCTCCTTCCTAATTAAGTTCTGAATCGGAACTTTTCAAGTGTCAATCAACTCCAATGTTATGGCTGATGTACTCTTTTTTGTATGTGCACATAACAGCGTGTTGAAAGCTGTCGTGATAGTTCATGTAAATAATTACATGATGCTACGTAGGACCCAAAAATATATCCCATATATTCATGTAAACAAGATTTTGCATGTGTACGTCAACTAGGGGTCTTAATTATCACTTGGAAACAATAGCGCATCAAGATGACTTTTATAGTCCTTGAATCGTGAAAGTGAATAATTGGAGCAATAAATATATATCTACTGAACCGTGAGAGTGATATTTATGTATTTAATATTAACTGGAGTAATGGGAATTATTCACTTTTGTCCATTTGTCTTTTGTTTAAAAACAAAAGCACCGATTACATGGGGTACGTATGTTCATTAATCTTGTTTAGAAACAAAATTAAGGAAGCCCTCTGATCTGGTGTACGTAATGGAGAAGCTGCGATTTGGTACTTGGGCAGGCAAGGCCAAGCTGGTTGGGACCTTCTTACGCGTAGGCAAGGCGATGTTACTGACATTCTACAACGTGGCAGAGATCAACGTGTGATCAACAAATGTGAACTTATTGAAGAAGGTGATGGACACGCGGCTGTATCCCACCAAAAAGCTGGTAATCCATTATGGGTTGCTTTGTTGATTGTGTGCTCCTGCGCCGCGGTTGCATTGCAATTTACTATTCATGTAATTTTTGCAACAACAATCAATAAAGCAAAAAAAAAAAAAGTTTTAATTTCTTCGCATTTTTGTCCGCTTACTCTATTTCTTTGTCTAACTTATTGCTTCAGGCTGAGATGATGCGGAACTACGTACCCTTGTCCCTGCTCTAGTAGCGATATTATGCTTACATTTTGAGCAATACTGGCCACCAGCTTCTCGCTATGCGTGGAGAAAAGACTGGAGTCAATGGAGGTTGGGCTGGAATTTCAAGCTCCTCACGGTTTCCTACACGGTATACAATTAAATAAAATTATTGTACTTTGATGTCTATATATCCCCCTCTCTTTTTTTATCTGATATATATCCCATAATTAACCAATTGGGCCATTGCTTTGTAGGGGATTTTTGCCTTAAGAGTCATGTTCACCTTCAAGGCTTGGTGTGTACAAATGAGGGGTCCACTATTTGTATCTGTTTTAAACTCTTTGAAAATTGTGCTTGTGGCCATTGCTGGGTGCTTGGTATTGGACGAGAAGCTACACTTTGGAACGTAAGTATTTTTGTTGTGATCGTTCAACATAAACCAAGCTAATATTATCAATTTCTAGCTAGTTCAAAACAATTTGAATTTTATAATTTTAATAGTCATGTTAAAACTCGAATCTCTATCTCGTTCTTATCTCATCATCTACGATATGTCTTTCCTTTTTAAGGAAGGAATTCTAGATTACAAAATCAAATGTACGGAGGGGCAGATGTTCAGACATTTCTTTTAATAGTCCAATAGTTAGGAGTATATATCATGTCATTTCTAACCTCAAAATACATAAATGTAGTATAACATTTTTCGTATGATATTGTAACTAATTCTTTAGGGAAATAGCAATGAATTATGCTCATGTTCGTCCCCTCAACATATTAACTAGATCAGCTTATTTATGTATGCATGTATATCAAATGTATATACCTTGCTAAAAGGTTGCTTTTATTTTGCTTTTCTTGTCGTGTGTACATTATAACGTGTTAGGAGCTGTGGTGATAGTGTGCGAATTGTACACAGTTTTATGGGGAAAGGGTAAAGAGTTGAAGAGAATCACTTTTAGCGTGTTGAGAGCTCTGGGGAATTCGTACGCTTCGAAATCATCATAAGTTGTTCGGCAGAAAATAGCTACATTAATAATAGTGTAATAAAATTAAAATTAGTAACAGAGAACCAACTAAAAGAACCGTAAAAAATTTAAATTACAATATTTTTTAAAAATTTAAATTACAATATCGATTGGGTTCGATTTTTAGATTTTTAGAAACCAAGAGACCAGTTCGGTTTTGATCTTGGCACAATGAGAACCGGTAAAACCAAAAACCGAACCGATTTTAGATCATATGTCTCTATTTTAAGTTTAAACCCGAACCGTACATCTAGGTGCCCACCGACCCTAACACTAACCCACTTCTCACTCAAACCTCTCTATTCTACCTCTACTCCATGCGATACGAGCAAAAGAACTACTTTTATCAAATTCCACAACAAGTTGGTAACCTATTTTGAACCCATATCATGCCTTCATAAATTATACTGTAAATTTTAACATCCAATAATCAACACCACAGTCAAATTCTAGACTGCCACAATAGGGTTTTCCCCCTTCGTTAAGTTTATTGCACTATTATTCTACAGTAAGTGCTCGCTCCTGCGTTTAGACTTCCGCCGTGGTCTTCGAATTATCTCCTTTTCCTTTGTCGTCGTCGTAGTTGCCATCTTTTTGTTCTTCCTCTTTTTCATCATTTTCTTCCTTAGCCTCATTCGTTTCCTACACGTCATCTAAAGCATCGTCTAAAGTGTAGGCCATTGAAACGTCATTTGGAATCGCCACCAATATGTTGCTTCTACTGATACTATTAATGTTCCTATTTTCTGCCGAAGAACTTATGATGATTTCGATGCGTTCAAATTACCCAAAGCTCCTAACACTCAGTGATTCTCTTCAACTCTTTGCTCTTTCCCCATAAAACTGTGTACAATCCGCACACTATCACCACAGCTCCCAACACAATGTAATCTACACACAACAAGAAAAGCAAAATAACAACAACCTTTTAGCCAGTTACATACATTTGATATACATGCATATACAAATAAACTGATCTAGTAATTAATATGTTGATGGGACAAACATGAGCATAATTCATTGCTATTTCCCTAAAGAATTAGTTAGAATGCCATACGAAAATGTTACACTACATTTATGTATTTTGAAGTCTAGAAATGACATGACATATATGACTATTGGACTATTAAAAGAAGTATCTAATCATCTGCCCCTCCGTGCATTTGATTTTGTAATCTAGAATTCCTTCCTTGGAAAGGAGAGACATACCGTAGATGATGAGATAAGAATGAGACAAAAATTTTGAGTTTTAATATAACTATTAAAATCATAAAATTCAAATTGCATGTTTTGAACGAGCTAGAAATTGATAATATTAGCTCGGTTTATGTTGAACGATCACAAAAAAAATACTTACGTTTCCAAGGGTAGCTTCTCATCCAACACCAAGGACCCAGCAATGGCCACAAGCACAAGCAAGGGTTGAAAATAGATACAAATAGTGGACCCTTCATTTGTACACACCAAGCTGTAAAGGTGAACATGGCTCCTGAGGCAAAAATTCCCTACAAAGCAATGACACAATTGGTTAATTAACGGAATATATATCAGATTCAAAAAAAAGATATATAGACATCAAAACACAATATATAATATTTAATTATTTACAAACCAGGTACGTATGAAGACAATCCCCCTCCCACCTCCCCACGTTGTCTCTCCTCTCCTAGATTCTTTCCCTCTCCCTCTCTTTCTCTCTCCCCATTTTAACAAATTAAAAGAAAATGAAAAATCTAGAAAATCAGGAATGGGTAGTTGGAGGCTTGTGAGATTTCAATACATTTGCATAGAGTACGTATAGATTGATTTATGGACTCCTAGATGCATGAAATAATAATAGCGATTTATAGACTCCTAGCGCCTGATTACTCTTGTTTGTTCATATGAGTGGCCACGATATCCCATGCAACTTACCCAAGTAAACCAGAGAGGAAATTAACCTTGGCCGATTACTACCCATGTTAGCCTTGGCCTGCTTTTCCTGTAATGGAAAGTCGTATATATGTCTAGTACGTCAGAAAAGATTTACAATTATATATTTTGAGGATTCTCTTCTTTTATAGTGTCTACGAATTAATTAATATATCTAAAATAAAACATGTGAACAATATATAAGTTGTACATGATGCCCTACTTGATACCTTATCTTTACCCTTACTCATTTCATATCTTCTTTCCATATGAGTGAGTAGTGTAGTAAGGTTAGATTGTGGGATGGTTATCATCCTGTTAACCGGGTGTTGCTTGTTCTTCTCATGTACTTTTCATTTTCCTAGCTTAAGTATGTGCTAGGGTCAATTTTATGTATCAAAACTTTGAGGTGTTAATCTCTGTGATCCAATATAGGCAAGGGTTAAGCTTCTTGCCACATTTGATACTTGGAGCTAAGTCCCTCCGTGTGTTTGTCTAAACGTACCAAAAGAACCCTAGACATGTTTAACACTTTTGGTTAAAAAGAGAAGAATCAAGCTTAACCTTGTGTTATGGGTGTTAATTATTCTTAAACCTAGTCTTTAGTTTAATCTCCAGTTAAAAAGTCGTAGTTAGGTTAAGTAGCCAGTTAACTAAATCCTTCAGTTGGCCGTCTCAAAGCCGAAATTTGGTTGGCGGTCCTAACGCTAAAATCTCTACGCAAGCTAATCTCTGAAACAAAGTATGGATGCAAGCTAGAGGTTCAGTTCGGTCACACGATCATAACGTGGCACCCAAAAAGTCGTGCATGCATGACGTCATTCCAAGAATCACTCTACATAAAGTATAGTTCCATACTCTAAAAGAGATACGCCATCATTGTTCATCTAAAGCCTCTGTTGATCAAAGACTTACTTAACCGGTAGAGTGCCGCCTCCCGGTCATCACAGCCCGGTCAGGCACTAACGTTGATTCTCCCACCACAGATCTAGGTCAGGAGGAGGCGGAGCCCAGCTCTAAATCAGAGCTGTGGAGATCCGATCGAAGAGAACCAGATCTAACATCACCCCCACAAACACTTACCAAAGAAAATGTCATCTGTCACCACATGTCTTTCACTTTCTTTCTTCACTTCCTAAACACATCTCTTCTCTTTTTTTTTTCTTTTTTTTTTGGGTCTAACGGAATGTTAAAGCATACAACTCCAAATTAATTGGCAAAGAGTGGAAAGGCCGCCCAAGCTCATATACTAGTTTTGGAGGAGATATTTAACCGATGTGGGACAAATCCCAATTCTCCCCTGCACATGCAACCCCTGACTCGCACTTGGAGAGGACACACGGATCACAATGAAATAAAGTGCAATTATGGCACAAACCACTACAACACGGAAGGCCTATTGCGAGGAAATATGGCGAGGAAAAGAGATTTCGTCGCTAAAAGTACACAATCTGCGAGGAAATTCAATTTCGTCGCTAAAAAATTACATTCAGCGAGGAAATTTAATTTCCTCGCAAAAAAGTTACATTTAGCGAGGAAATAATAATTTCCTCGCCAAATGTAACCCTTTTGCGAGGAAATCTGTTTTCCTTGCTAAATGTAACCTTTTGGCAAAAAATATTTTGTCACCTTTTTTAGGACTCATTAAATTTTTTATATGTAAGTCATTATTAATTATGTTCATGTATCTTTAATATCACGATGGTAAGGGATAATCAACTACATAGTTCAATATCATTAGCAAATTTATTAAAATAAAAAAGTGATAAATGGAAAAAAATAGTTTCCTCGCCAATCGCATTGAATTGATGAAATAAAAAATATGTTTCACACGAATTATATAAATTCATTTTTTCCCAACTGAAATTAATTGTTAACAATGTCAGTATGTTCAAATTCGATCTACTAAAATTTATTGTTTGAATACAAAGATTTTTAAGTCGCTTGGGGTGATTTAACCGTCCAATATATTAGCACCAGGGATCAAATTGTCGATATTTTTACACAAAAGGACTTGTGTCTTCCCGCATCGGACACTGCGTTTCAATCTGAAGGTCATGCCTCGACCATCAGCTTGCGGGGGGATGTCAACCAATCAGTGCAAATCAATTGATCAAGAAAAGAAGTCCTAATAATGTTAGCCATTTCAGTGGTTATATTTTATCATTTGCAATATCTTTTGTAAAGCTTATCACTTGTAACCGTATTTGTATATAAATACCCGAGGAATAGAACACTCTAGGTAACATAGTGCATTCATCAATTCTATCGTATTGTTCTTTGGACTGTTATAAACCCAAAAAAAGGATTGGACATAGGGATTATAAGTTTGTGGATGAATGATTTGCTTTTCAGAAAAAAAATGCATGGGATATATGGATTGCTTTTCGTAGAGATAACTGATTATTAATTCATACAAAAAAAATTAATGAAAAGCTAAACAAAAGATAAAGTACTTAATAATTGTGAAATGTATTTTCAAAATATCACTAATCTATTTTCAAAATATGTAAGGTTAACCACATTTAAAAAGAAACATAACCAATTATTACTATTGTAATATTGTAGTTGAGTTAAAATTGTTATGGACGCATATACACAGTAAAAACAGATTAACCCACCAAAAAAAATATCGTATTTGCAGAAATTTAAACGGCTCAAACTAATTTAGGCACTACAAAAGGTTACTAAACTTAGAGAGAATTAAAACGAAGTATAAAATAAACAAATTTAGAAAGGTATAAAGATTTATTAAAGATATATAACAAAACATTAAATTATAAAAAAATTCAATAAAAGCGAATAATGTTAATGATTTTAAAAAAAAACAAGTTTAAAGAAACACTACGAAGGGACTAAAATTAGAGAGAAATATTTAAAGAAACAAATTTAGAGAGGTGAAACGATGTACAAAAGGTTTATATATAAAAAAGGCAAAGGTTTGAACCGGAAAGGAAGTTGGTGTGATGGATAGAGTGAATGCCTCCATACAGGAGGCCACGGTTCAAATTTGCGCGGAAGCAAATGAGCTGGAGAACTATATATTTTTAGTTTCAAGAGTTTTAACAAGGAAAAATTTCCTCGCCTAAACTATAATTGGCGAGGAAAAAATTAGTCTAGCGAGGAAAAATTTCCTCGCTTATTCTGTAAACATTGTATTAATCTAGTGAGGAAAAACAATAGCGAGGAAAAAATTCCTCGCTAATTGGGTTAGAATATTTTTTCTCGCAAATTCTTTTTGCGAGGAAAACGGGCGAGGATCACAAATACATTTTGCGAGGAAATCAGCTTTTTAGCGAGGAAACTAAATCCTCGCTACAAGCCTCTCGTGCTGTAGTGAACAAAGAGGAAAAGCTTCCGAAACTCTAGCTCTGATACCATGTTAGATTTCTTGGAGCATTCCAATCTAAAATCAATTGGCAAAGAGTGGAGAGGCCGCCCAAGCTCATTTACTAGTTTTTGAGGATATATTTAACCGATGTGGGACAAATCTCAATACTCCCCCGCACGTGCGACCCTGACTCACACGTGGAGAGGTCAACAAAGGATCCAGAACACACGGATCACAATGAAATAAAGTGCAACTATGGCACAAACAAAGGGGAAAAACCTCTGAAACTCTAGCTCTGATATCATCCACATCGGTTAAATATCTCCTCCAAAACTAGTATAGGAGCTTGAACGGTCTCTCCACTCTTTGTCAATTGGTTTGGAGTTGGATGCTTTAACATGATATCAGAACTAGAGTTTCGGAGGGTTTTCCCTTTTGTTTGTGTCATAGTTGCACTTTATTTTATTATGATCCTCCGGATCCTTGGTTGACCTCTCCACATGCGAGTCAGGAGTCGCACGTGCGGGGGAGTATTGGGATTTGTTTCACATCAGTTAAATATCTCCTCCAAAACTAGTACATGAACTTAGGCGGCCTCTCCACTCTTTGCCAGTTGATTAGGAGTTGGATGCTTCATCCTAAACACATCTCTGCCATTATGTATCCTACTCGAAAAATTTAGGAACCATCATGTCACACAGGAAGACAGATGCATGAGAGGTGAAAAAATACACAGTATTTTGCTCTGTAGTGAAGTCCCACGTAGTCTCGAAACTTCTTGACCATTGATTGCTAAAAAAAATGACATGACCACCATTAATATGTGAAGCATGCATGCCATTTGGCTCAATGACTTCCATTCAACGCCAAAATGTTTAAACCTGAAATTGCGGGTTAACTTGTGGTGTTTGGGAGGAGCCTACAATTAATGTCCAGTCAAAGAGAAAACAGAAATAGACCAAAAGGAGATCTATAGGGAAAGAGTTCATAGACACAGACACAGACATCTTTTTTCTTCTGCTCTCTTTTTCCTTTTCAATATTCTACCAGCTGGGAAACAACAGCTCATGATATATACGGGCACTCTTGAGGAGTTCCTTTTGCAGGTTGAAGAGAAAAGTATTGATTACATCTACCTTAGAACAGAACCAAATTAAACCAGAAAACATAGGGCCATCGATCCTTCCAAGATTCTCTCTCTGTGCCTAAGGTACTTTCAAACACCTAGCTTGTTTGTTTATATATTGTTTTGCAGTATTTTTCTCATCATAAAAACTCACATTTAGGAACCCTCAGATTCTACTTGAAAGCAATTTTTCGCATCCGATGTTACGAAGCTTTGATCTCTACTGTAACCAATAACCATATATCGGCTTAAGAAATGAACGGCGTAGTTTCTCTATCTGGATTCCATGTTCAAGGAATTGGAATGACAACGAAGCAATGGAATTCAATCGTGAAGTTTTGGGGGGGAAAAAATTCCATTGATTTTCAAAACGAGAACCGAAAACGCTTGTTGTATGAGTGTGTTTCTGTTTTACGTTGGAAGTCGACTACATGTGCTACGGTAGGAAATGCCTGCGCCGTTCATCCAAATACATGAACAAATGCACGTCTGTATATATGCACACAATTAGCATGGATGCATGGAAGTTACCAGCATAAGGTTCTTAACATGAGTCGTCATAAAAAATAAAAAGTCCTTAATTGACATGTTTTTGCTCAAATCATTTTACGAAAATTGACAATACCACCCCATTGAGCATATTCCAGTTCCAATCCCCTCTACTTGGGAAACAAAGCACAAACAAGAAGCCAAGCAATCCATAAAAGGCCTAAATCCATGGCTCCAAGCAAGTTAAGAAAAGCCATTGGAGCAGTTAAGGACACAACAAGCATAGGCCTGGCCAAAGTCGGCAGCAACTCTGACCTTGCCGACCTCGATGTTGCCATCGTGAAGGCCACCCGCCATGAAGAGTACCCTGCAGATGAGCGGCACATCCGGGAGATACTCGGCGTCGCATCCTGCTCACGGGCTCACATCGGTGGGTGCGTCGCCGCCATCTCCCACCGCCTTAACAAGACCAAGAACTGGGTAGTGGCGCTCAAGACCCTCATCCTGGTCCAACGGCTGCTCAACGAAGGGGACCCAACGTTCGAGCAGGAGGCCTTCTTCACCACGAGGCGCGGGACCCGCCTCCTCAACATGTCGGACTTCCGCGACACGCGGAGGAAGGACTCGTGGGACTACTCAGCCTTTGTGCGCACGTATGCGCTGTACCTCGACGAGCAACTGGAGTACAGGATGCAGAACAGGAGAGGGAGGCGTATCGTGTACGGTGAAAACGAAGACGAGGGGGTTCCAGCACCGGTGAGATCCACGCCGGTGTGCGACATGAGGAACGAGCGTCTTTTCTCTAGAGTCCATCATCTGATGCAGCTCTTGGAGCGGTTTTTAGCATGCCGCCCAACAGGTTTGTACCGGTGCTATCTAATGCAGGGACATATGGAATGAATGAGTGTTGCTAGAATAGTATCCTGGGAACTTTTAGTGAAAAACTCTAGGCCTCTATTTTTCCTACCTCTTTCTGCTGCTATGTTATGCCTGGAATGCTACGTACTCGTAGTTCATAAAAGGCCCAAAACAGTAGTTATGAAAGTTGAACAAAAAGGTACCCAGATAAGTCCACAGAAAAGTACCAAAGTTGAATAAGTACCATGCACTTTCTTAACAATGGCTCCAATTCAGAAGGGATCCTTGTCCTGCATATCTGTCTACCATGAGATTAAAACCTAATCGTGTATCAAACGTTGCATACGCATATGGGAGTATTCAAACTGAGCTTAGTCTCACGCCAGTTCTATAGCTAAACTTTTGTTTCTGTCTTCAAACAGGTTCAGCAAAGCATAACAGGGTTGTGCTCATGGCACTATATCCTATAGTGAAAGAAAGCTTTCAAATATACTATGACATAGCAGAAATACTGAGTATCCTAGTCGACCGGTTCGTGGCACTAGAAATTGCTGATTGCGAGAAGGCATATGAGATCTTCAGCCGTGTATCAAAGCAGTTTGAAGAGCTCGATGAGTTCTATGTCTTGTGCAAGAGCGTTGCGATTGCGCGCTCTTCTGAATACCCGGAAGTTGAAAAAATAGCACAACAAAGACTGGTTGTTATGGATGATTACATAAGACAAAAGTCCACGCCTGCACCTAACAAGAAGGTAGTTTACCTGGAACAAAGGCATGAAACAGAGGAAGAGGACAAGTCAAGGATTGTTGTAGTTGAAGAGGACATGAACGCGATTAAGGCGTTACCACCGCCTGAAGGATTTGCAGAGGAGCTGGAGAAAGAGGAGAAGGAAGAGGCGAAGGAGGAGTTAGAAAAGAAGGATAGCACTGCTGAAAAAGAAGCCGATTTGTTGAACTTGGCAGAAGATATGGTGACAAGCAAAGAACATGGAGATAAATTGGCTTTAGCCTTGTTTGACGATGGTGCACGGACAACTGTTCCTCAGACGACAACCACAACAACTGCATGGGAAGCCTTCAAAGATACAAGCAACTGGGAGACAGCACTTGTTGAATCCACAACCCATTTGTCGGACCAGAAACCATCTCTTCCCGGTGGTTTTGATACAGTGCTACTTGATGGGATGTACCAACAAGGAGCAATAAACCAGGCAATGGCTTCGCCAGTTTACGCAGCCACAGGAAGTGCTAGCAGCATTGCATTTGGGTCTGCCGGAAGGCCGGCGATGCTGGCGCTACCGGCACCTGTGACTGCAAGCGGAGGCAGCGCAGCTGCTATAGGGTGTGCCGACCCTTTTTCCGCCTCCCTCCCAGTGCCGCCACCGTCGTACGTACAGATGTCAGAGATGGAGAAAAAACAGAGGTTGTTAATGGAGGAGCAGCTAATGTGGCAGCAATATGCAAGGGATGGGATGCCAGGGCAGGTTGGGTTGACAAAGGTGCAACCAAAACCCTATCCTTACAACATAGGAGGCTACACGAGCTCATATTGAAACTTTGTAAAATAGGAACAACAGTTACAGGTCATATGCTGAATACTTTCAGTTTGAACATAACATGAAATAATCACCAGATAGTCATGTGAGATTGATCCATAATATCACAAACCTTTACAGAATAGGAGTTCATTGGCAGGTATTTATTGTACAGTGAAGGTGGAGATTAGCAATATTTTTTACTGTTGACAACTACATATTGTTAATAAGCATCAGTAATAATAGTGTTTTAACATTGTGAAGAACAGAAAACCTCTACAAATGATGGAGATCGGTACCTTCTGCACTTTGGCCCCACTTAGCATTGCTACTGCATCTGTCAGAAAAAGAACCATCATACATGTATCTCCCTATCCATTGTCGTGGTTTTGTATTAGCGTAGGATTTACACAAAGTTTGGGCTGAAGATGAGTCCGAATTTGTTGTTATTCACGAGAGTAATTCTGTCCAAGGCTCTAAGCCTGTAAAACACATTTGTCCAAGTTTGGCAGCCCAACTTCCGGATGCTTCTTTTTTGATACACCCAATGTCATGCCAACAGCAACCAAGGTCTCGAGTGATCTTGCACTATTCACCAAGAGGTCTTCATCTATCTTTATTGAATCCTGCAGAATTTCCAAAAATTGGGCCAGTAATCCAGTAGTCAATAGATAAATAACGAAATCTCTGCAGAGATATGTATAACATCGGTTTCATAAGGGCAATATTGGTTTTGAAAGAGTTTTCTTCCCGGCTATTTCTTTTATCATAGCCAGATAGCCATCAACCTGACGAGACAAAATCACAAACTCTTAATCTGCGCACATGTTAATGATGCAAAGAAGCAAAACAAGAATCCATCTAAGAGCTTCTCCAGCAGCACTTAAATGCCCTGCTAATGCCAAAAGTTGGCATGAACCTCAAGAATGAGTTGTCCGATAGCTAGCTATAAAAATTGCAAATTTTGGCAATTGGTAAAGCTTGTGCAAGCTTGTGCAATTTTTTCCCAAGATTTACCAATTGCCAAAATTTGGCAATCCTCTTTGTCTCTGACTCTCTCTGTCTCTCACCATGGATTCAGGGAACCCACGCCTAGCATTTGCATTTGGTATTTTGCGACAAAACTGAAAGCTATGCTGCATGGATACTTCGCTGGAGGTCATGTATCAGTATCGGACACTTGGCAGACACTGACACTCTCTGGACAAATGTTTGACACCCAAATAAGAAGTGTCCTATATTTTTCTCAAATTTTTTTGGACACCCTGAGACACTCTGGAGCAGGCTAGGACACTCTATTGACACTCTCAGAACACACGGTCTTCTTTTTGTGTGATACTGATGGTTGATTGATTATAAAAACACGTCTGAGTGATAAAACATCTTTTCTTGAAATACTGTAGTGATTAACGTTTTGATACATGTGGAGAACTGGATATATGGTATTTAAAATTGTAGTAAGAGGCTTGTATTATTTTTGTTTGTAATCATATATTTCACATATATGTTCCTAAGCGTGTCCTCCACATGTCGTGTCCTCCAATTTTCAGAGATTTACATGTCTGAGTGCCGGTGGCGTGTCCATGTCAATGCCTACATGGAGCAAAAGAAATCAAGATCTCATTTTTCGGTCAAGAGAAAAAAAGAATGTCGTGTTTTATCTTCCAAGACAGCAAGAATGAGGAACAATCTAGATTTTAAGCACCACCATTTTCAACCATGCAGATGACAAGACCTATATGCATTACCCTTTTCCCCACATCTAGGGTTGTCTCTGTACAAGAATATTAATATCATGCATATCAAGTGCCCAATGTTATTTCTTCCCAGACATGACATGAAGTACAAAGAAGATTTGATTATATTCAGATTATGCCCCAATTCAAGATAATTAATTAGGTACTGACCTTTTCAAACACACAGATGACAGTACTTCCTCCAAATGAGAAATATCCGAACTGTAATTCAGTAAATGAAGGTGAAATGAATCCCTTTGAGAAATTAAACTGCAGGAATGAACAGAAAAGAAAGAAAAGTGCAAGGCCTTGTATTTATAAAAGTGTGAACCTCGTCTCCTTTCCGGACATAGTCCCCCTTCTTCTTCGTAAAGGTGATACTGCCAACCATTGTAGCTCCAATCGCAACAAATGCTACCTGAACCCAAGTTTAAACTTCATCATTTGTTATCGAAAACAGATTTTTGATTCCATCCAAAAAACAGCAGACTTGTTTTTTAAATTTAGAGTTGAAGGCTTGAAGCAAAGTCACTGGTGAGATGCAGTCATTCATGATGCATGGCTGAATTTCTCAAGTGATTCAGTTCAAAGGCGCAGTTGGATGCCGCCCTAAGTGGTATATTGGGCCATCAATCTTGATGATGATTCAAGTATACTGGAATCACTTCATGTGAGTGAAAAAATGAAAGTTAGACCTGACGGAGCCCAATTTGATGGAACACTACTCAGTAATGGCTTAAAGGAAGATGATGTTTCTGTATTCCCCCATTATGGCATTATGCAAGACTAACTACTCAAAATTGAAATACTTGAGGAAACAATAAGATTTTCTTGCTTGTACACCAGGAAATATCCTAGATCTTCACAATCGGAGAAGAGTATATATACTATATAGGACAAAGGCCGATGTACTATATTAGAACATGATGTTATCAGGGAAGGACATAGTATCATAATTCTTTTCCCCTCCCTATAGACAGCGATAAGTTGCCAAAAAGAGAGAGATTCTGCCGGGTTCATAGGGAGAGATTACTATATTACTGTTGGAGACGTGTGTGCCAAGAGTCCAAAGACAGTGACAGAGTTCACCACCCATGTAAATATTGTCGAAACTAAGATGTTGTCAAATGTCTGAAATCACAAACCTTTCCAAATTCTCTCGTTGAAATAATAGATACCACCCGCTTATTCTCAGTGAATACATTGCAGTACTTGCTATTCACAGCAATAGGGTTAACCTTGAAGGTAAGAAATACAACACTAATCAGGAGGGAGTAAAAGATGAACAAGAAAGACGTGGATGAGCAACCAACTTCAACAAGTTCATTAAATCTGCCATACCGTATACAAGCATCCAGGTATATCAACAAATTTCTCAATAGTTCCAGATACTGGAAAATGGAAACGATGATAATCCTGCAACAAATTGCAACCATTAAACCTGGAAGATAAAATCAGAAAAAAGACAATCGGGAAAGAACCTTTATTGCACTGTAAATAACGGAGAACTTTTGCAAAGTACCTGTGGAGCCAATCGGAATATCACCAAGGATCCATTCGTGAAAGCATTGGAGGATGATTCTTTTCCCAGAAGACCTTGAACAGAAAACTTTTGACCCTAAGAGCAAGAAAAAAAGATCCCTTATTAAGAAAATAAAGAAGATTTGAGACCTAATCCTGCTGTTGAGGACTCTGGTTTTTGGCTGCCACATCCCAGTGGTTTGTGCACTGCCAAATCCGCTTGGAATGCCATTAGGAAGAGGTATCCACTTCAGCCTTGGCACAAGATCATATGGAATGGTAATACAGTGCCCAGATGGTCCTTAATCTTATGGGTAGCTGTCCTTTAAAGACTCGGCACCAAAAGATAGGTTGAAAAGTTGGGGTTTGCGAATTGAGGGGGCCTGCTGCCTCCATAATTCTGAAGATGAAACGCATAAAAACCTATTCTTTGATTGCCTGCATTCTTCTGTTGTGTGGCAGCACTTTGTAAGAAAGAATATGATTCGGGGTATGCCTACTAATTTGGTGGATGTGATTGACTGGTACTGCACTCATGTGATGGGCAAAGGCTTGAGATGTCTCTGCCTTGTATCCAGTTTGGCAGCTACTGTGTATGGGCTATGGAGAGAAAGAAATTGCAGGATCTTTCAGGGGGCAGCCAAGGGACATGATCAGGTAATTAAGGGGATTGAAGCAGTTGTTAGAGACTTTCTTTGCTCACAAAGAAGTATGAAGCAGTCTACCAAAAACAGGTCTCTTTGTGTGCAATATTACTCGCTGTATAGCTTTCAGTTTTGATTGTAGTTTTTGCAGTTGTATTTGTTTTGTTGTAAGGGATTACACCCTAGATGTTCATTCTTTTGGTTGAGCTTAATAAAATCTTGCACAGTTGCACTTAACCAAAAAAAAAAAGAAGACTGCGGCTTTTTCCAAATTTAAATAATGGGTTCCTGATTCTGTTTAATTTAGTGAGCTTTATTTTCAGCCTTCTTTCCAACAACTGAGATTGAAGCCACGTCTACCTGTCCTAGAATTAGTTTACATAAACAAACCTCCAAACCAGAGTCATTTGTCTTATACATGCATTTTGACATTTTGGAAAATAATCAAGGTTGCAAGTTTTTTCAGTTCTTACTGTTATTAGCTCCTACTACTAAATGAATAAGAGTAGAGCAGAATTGCTAAAAGTGGTTTACGAAATGCAAAGAAGCCTATTGAATTAGAATCAGTAAAGATGATAAAATTCACTCTAACTGTTGCTTCTCCCAACATCTGCGGTCGTATGTAGTTTCTCAAAATTAAGCGAATTCATACAAAAGTAGTGAAACATCGTCTGAAAAACTACAACGGAGTAGTATATGTACCTTGATCCAAAATCGTAGACTATCTTCAACATTTTGGAATGCCATTAGACGGCTATCAGCACCACATACAGCAACATCATCACGTTCCATGCAAGCAATTGGTCTTGCACCCGGTTTCAACTCTCTTATAAAAAATTCATTAAATGTCTGCACACATTGAAATCACATGTTCGATTTCATCAAAGATGATCATAGTAACTGAAGATTGCAACAACAAACTCAATACCAACAGCAGGCTAATGATGGAGCACCATCGCCAATAATATATAGTGGTAGCACCGTAATCAAGTAAGAGGTAAACTTTATGTAACTTATAAGCCTGGCGTATAGAGGCTAACTCCCTGATTCTCGGTCAATGGAAGCTAAGGCTGCATTCTGCAACTAGAGAAACCAGAGTTTTGACTTCTAATCTGGTTTATACTTCTAGAACCCTCGTTGATATTACTGCATTGTATGATAGAGCTGCAGCACAAGAACACCTTTGGAACCACTAACTCTATACCCAGTAACGATAAGTTGAGCTAACTTGTGTCTACAGACGGCCTAAGAAAACCGACCCGTCTCAAAAATAAGTTTCCAGCATTCCCAAATTGATATAGAAGAGAGAAGGATGTAAGAGACTTTAGAGCAATATATGGGTGGAGATGGCCATGATGAAGTAGTTGAATAAGGGGATATGATTAACGTTTATCTGTAGCTATTTCGATTGCCCAATAGTATGCCATAACTCTAATCCACACCACTCAACATGTTGATCAAGCATCTCTTTGCAACCTCAAGCAATGCAAAGGTGTCAAAGAAGTATTGTTTAAAGAGATGCCTGGAAGGAAAGCTCATTTTTTATGGATTAACTCAAAAATCTTGAAAGTTTTGTCAAATTCTTAACCTACCTTAAAATGCTCCAATGGGTACTTGACTTCAGCCATTTTAATTTGATCCTGTAAAACAGTGGGGTTGAAAATTTAGACAAATGCATGTAACTTAAGCATAAGAAAACTGCATGAATGTGGCTGCATATGAAGCCAGAATGCACAACCATAGTGATTAACCAAATTCAAATATAATCTTACCACAGAGAGCAAAAGTAGATACATAACATGGGTAAGATCCATGAAAACAAAAGGAGACCGCACTACGTTTTTATCCTATTTTTATTCAATCGGTTCCATTATGCTCCAAAACTATTTGTAAAGTCTTTTAGAAAAATGAAATAACATTCTGGGAATTTAAACTGCAAAAAATGATATCTTCCTAGTGTGGTTAACATGTCAGCTTGCTATGTTGTGTTTGTAACCTTAATTTGCTAACACCCCTTTGGTTCATGTACTTTGTCAAGAACTCAAGGCAGATGTAATTAGGTACATTCACCAAATTAAGCATGTATAACTGAATACTCTAATTGTCCTTTTAGGGCCTACTAACTAAATCTTGCATTTTCCTATCAATCTTCTACTTCTTAATGTAGTTGACCAGTAGTAATCACTCAACGACTCTGCATCCAAAAGCAACTGAAGGTAACATGATTCTAGTCATTCGATGCAACTTCAGAAAAGGACAGGCATATGAATTCATATCAAAGCAGAGTCAGCTGTCAGCCTGTCACTAAAAAACATGAGCACATGGCTTGCAAGCATCAAATTTCAATTGCATTATCCTCAATACCAAGGAGAAGAAACATTCTATAAACCAAAAACACGATAACAACATCACAAGTTGACATTTACTGAAGAAGATTATCATGCCTTAAAAAAATCAAGGAACTTCGGTATATCTTTAGCAGATTCAACTGAACCCATTTTCTTCCCTTGCTTTTCTGAGATGCTCTGCAAGAGTTCTTTTGCCCCTGCACCCAGTTGTAGCACCAAACTACTCGAAAAGATCAGAACTTACACAGAGCTATAAATAAATAAAATTGAGCGCAGCAAACATGCTACGAGGTGGAGGTGAAGCAAGAGAGAATTTGAGCTCTTAAAACAAAAAACGGTGATCTCTTGCTGGAACCCATGGACTACATTGAGCAATGCTGATATGTTCTATATTTTCAAGCATACAGTTAACTAGTTAGTAACCAATTTGACCTAGCCCTCAACTTTTTCATCGCCCTTAAAGCCTTTCCATCCCATTGGAAAAAGTTTCGGTCTTGTGGAAAAATCAATGAGCTTCGAATATTAAACACGGATGTGCCAAGGAAATAGCTATGAATAGACATCCCCTTCCGAGTAAGGATACAACAAAGCAACAAAATCTTTTCTGTTTCATCCTACAGAAGAGAAATATGGGAAGCAATAATGAGAAGTCTTGCACTCGCTAAATTCAGTTCTAAATAGCAAACTTAAATGTTTTTCACACCTTGCTACAAAGGTACAGATAATCTTGGAACCTTGATTTAACTTTTCACTTCATTTAAGGATCCACGGTTCAAATGACTGTAGAAGCATCATGATCACTCATACCAAAACCCTTCTCTGTGTGTGTGCTTGTGTGTGTGTGTGTGTGTGTGTGTGTGTGTGTGAGAGAGAGAGAGAGAGAGAGTGGTGATCACAGATAACTATTGTATGTTTACAGGTTTCCCAATGTAACAATGCTAATGCTTAACTAAGATACGCTGTACCTTTGTCCATAAGCTGAAGCCCTACTCTAGATTGATAAAGGGCTCTCATGGAAAGGACAATCTTCCCATCAATTAATTCCTCCACTAGCCTCTTTGAACTTCGATCAAAAACCTAAAGAATTAAAACCCATGATCAAAATTGCTTTGGAATTAATCACATCTGATTGAACGTCAACAAGCATTCAAGGACTCTACAAACAAAGGAATCACAGCACACGAGTTGGGTTCCCTAATCTTCTAACCAGTCCCGAACTATAGTTTACTAAACAAGGACAACACTCAACATACATGCAGAAGTACTACTCATCCAGACAGATTAGCTTTCATGTGGATTATGTAGGTAGAACTTGGAAGCACGTGAAATATGACAAACAGAAGCAATTGAATAGGAAGGAAAAATTCAGACGAAACTCGCAGGATAATTTCTATCTTCAAATTGGAAAAAAGAGTTATCTAATTCTAAGGCCACAGCGTGTGCAGCAATATCTAAATGTCTTTGCAGTAGTAAAATCAAGTATTGAGAATCTAATCCAAGTCACCCTGATCAAAAGATCAAGTACGGCATCATACTTACACCAGAAAGCTATAAAAGGCCTTGTTGTCGCACTTCTGACTTTGTGCCAACAATTACACAATCATCTATGACAACAATTGGTAACTTGTTAAACTATGAATAGTCCTCCAGGTTAACCACATAGGGTGCTCTTTGCCATAGTTCATATAATACTAAAAGACTACAGAGGAGGTAGCAACCAATTTCTATTAGGTAAAATCCTGGCTGTTATGTGAGTACAGAAATTCGAAGTAACCATGCTTAAGTGGAACTTCTTGGAAATGTAGTTTGATGAAGCATGAGCCAACATAGAGGGAGAGTATACCAGAATATGTGAAGCACTTGATCCAGATCTCAGACCAATGTCATAGGATGAAACATGGGCCCATTCACTTAATTTAAACATCCATCTAAAGAAAATAATTCATCTTAGAATTTGAATCATAGAAACTCATGCATAAATGTGGAAGAAAGAGTTGGATTATGATAATAATAAAAAGTTTCACATTCAAAATTTACCCACCCATATGAAGCCTGTTTATCAGTCAAGAATCCCCCAGTCATAACCTGGTGCCCAGTCCCTTCATCAAAACAAAGGGTCAAATGGATCATATTGTTCAGACTATCGGAAGGTTCAAGGAATTCACCACAGACAGGGCAGCAATTGATAAGAGGTTCCCTACAATGAAGAAATACGAGTAAAAATAAGATTTCTGAAACCCCTATGCATCAACCAAAAGTTGTAAGGTCAAAGCAAATGTGTTTCATTGCTTCCCCAGGGATGAAATGCTTCAATTTCTTGATATAGTAAATGCGTATATGTGGGGAAAAAAAGAAGAAAGGAATTACAGGATGATTTAGAAGAGACAAACACAAAAGCTAAATACTTGCCTTGTTCGTTTCCCATCTTGAAAAAAAAAATTAACTCAAAAAATACTCATTACCCCTACTTCCAATCATTACTCTCCACTCATTACCTCTATCTCCAATCATTATTCTCATTTCTCTCATTATCCCTCTCCACTCATCACCCCTACTTTCAATCATTACTCTCATAAAAAAATTCCCAAAAACTCATCCAAACACAGCAACTAAGTTTGGTTCTCTCTCCATTTCAAAGACCAAGGGAAAAAAGAGTGGAAGTGACCAATGCGTCAATACCCTAAACTGCAACCGGCATAAGAACACAAGTGACAAGCACATTAAACAAAACCAAAAGACATGCTGCCTAAATGTCAAAGACCAAAACTTGGACAATCTTCTCAACCAGAAACATACGTCTAGATAAATATCATAGTTTACTACTAAACTGAGGACCACCAGTGACAGATGAATGCAGACAACAAAATCATGGGAAGAAACCAACCTAATATCACCCTCACAAACCTCACGCATAGGGATCTCAAGTCGGTGATTATATCAAAAAATAAGAAACAAAGGAACAATGGCGCATCATTCAGACCAAAGCCAAGCTTCTTTACTTTAAATAGCCTTACTTTTCTTGGTGAATAGCAAGAAGGCTAGCCAATTCATCCATGCTAACAACACCATCGCCATTCAGATCAGCTGCTTTGAAAAGCTCTTCTTTCTAACAACCAAATAAAATGACTTGCTTAGACGATAAAATTTACAGAGGGAAAAAACTATACAGCATGGTTACGGAATGAACACTTGGATGGCTAGATTTTGATTTGAATCCACAATTGCAAAATCAAAAGATAAGAAACCATCAAAAAGGAAACCAAGGGAAGGAAAATCCAGGAAAAAGTATTAAAGCCCAACTATGGCACTAGAGATACATCGGAAGGCTATTCTCAATATTCATGTCACCTCCAATGCAGAAATATGCCTCTCAGACAAAGAACGAGTGGCCTAATACAGATAAAGTTCTAAAAGAGGTACTAGGAACAATACACACAAAAACAACATCAAACCTTATCAGCTGCCAGTTTATTGCCAAATGCATTGATTAATTCACTGAACTCAGAGAATGTGAGCTTTCCATCTTCATTATAGTCCTGAAGAAACCATAGGTGTTCAATTCATTGAAATCAGCTGGGGCATAGTTACCAACATATTGTATATTTCAGCAATCTTCAGTGTGAAAGATATATTTCCACGCTGACATAAGTGAGGAGTGATGACATATTTGGGGAAACCGGAAAAAAAAAAATGACAATCAGAAATTACACAAGCAAGTAGTTTCCAACTTTATAAAGTACTGACTATATTTGTTCATCCAACCCCACAATATATGAGTATATATGAATAGTCAAGTGTGCCAATTGGAATTCTAATTAATAAAGTACAGAAAGAACTCAATGTTCTACAAATGGGTAAGATTTTCATCATAAAGGAATAGGACACAATCAACCCATATCTATTAACTTTAATATGTGACTGGTCTTTTTCTAGCCAAGAAATGCTTAAGTTTTCCAGAAGTTGAATTCAATGGCCTTCATCGACTTGAAACGAAGTTATAAACAGAAGTATTGTAATAAGCATTGTATAATGCACAAGAGACGGCGCTAGATACAGATTCCAGGCACCACTGTAATCATGGGGATATATCATCATACTACCTCCGTCCCATAATGTTTGGGCTTTTCTGAGAATCCAACTCTTCAAGGAACATCATCATTACAAACTAAAAATAATAAAATTTTGCAAAAATATCCTTTATTTGACATCTTATACGATGCCAAAAAATTGCTCCACTACTGATTGTGACTTGAAGAGAAAGGGAAAAATAAGAGATGTACCCAATTATGGCCATCAAATAGTCATAATGGACATATTTTGGGACAACAAAAAATGGTATCATGGGCCAAGAAAATGGGATGGAGGGAGTAACATTAACCACTATGGTGTGTTAGAGATATACTAGAAACAGTAAATTTGGTTAGATAATTACTTCCAATGCTAAGTAAAGTTAATTCAAAAGGAAAAAAGAATCAAAGGAGATGTCATCACAAAATTGAGATAGACTAAATAAAACTGCAAAACAGGACACAAATCACCTCAAGTAACCCAATTACTCTGGAACTTAAGAAAGGCTCCACCGTCCCTCAAAAAAATTGTGGTTATGCTGCTGCCAAATAGGGATGGCATTCGGGGCGGATATTGGCATATCTGTACCCGAGATCCCTGAAACCCAAACGGGTAGGGGAGTGGTGAACCATAACCGGGTTTGGGGATTCCCCGAACCTATTGGGTAACCGAACAAAACACAGAGAGGGAGAGAGAACCATTGAGAACAGTCATCGAGAAAGCAACACCGTCGACGACGAAGATTTTGTGAGTTGTGTTGTTGATCCAGACTCTCTCTATCAAAATATCACGTTATATATATTACATGCATATACTGAGACAAAGAGATCTGGTGGACTGCAAAACTCAAATTGATTCCCGCACCATTTATTTGCTTCCCTTGAACATACCGACCCATTCCCTTGGGACATACAGCTATCACACTGATGCTCTTGGGGAAATCAAGTCCCATTGACTGCAAACTTCTCACGGCAACGCTCGCACGCGGAATCGGACATCCTTGGTATTGAGCTTGTGGCCATTGCCGTTGCCGTCAAACTCGCAGATCATGGCGGAGATCTCGGTGGGGCTTGGTCGAAGACTGTTGGTGGTGTGTGGAGTGGAGACTAGAGAGAGAGGGAGAGTTCTAGAGGCGGCGAGAGAAAAGAGTAAGATTGTGTGTAACCATACACTACACCTCTCTCTCTCTCTCTATATATATAGGGCATTTATGTAATTTTATTATTTTGGTTCAGTTCGGGTAACTATTGGTTCGGGTATCGGTTCGGGTAACAGCTAAACCATAGCCGAACCGATACCATTCGCTTATACAAGGCCTTAACCATACCCATACCCACGGGGAAAATTTCGGTTATGGTTCGGAGAAAAAATTCGGTTACGGTTCGGGTACCCATCGGTTCGGTTCAAATTGCCATCCCTACCGCCAAATAATCCACATAATAGCTAGAGGCCAAGCTCGCCTGCTTCCTCTTTTTCCCAATCTATCTGCAGTTCTGCACTCCAACTATTTATAGTTTGCAACTTTGCTAGAACTTACATGATGCAAGAGATAGAAACTTTGAAACCTTTACTGCTTCTTACCAAAATTAAAAGTGCTTCGGACCTGTTACATATGCCTTGTGGTTATTGACTTATGGTCCCGACCAAGGGTAATGGGCTAAGGAGTAAGGGCCCATATTCTTTAAGATCTAAAGTTTTTGTTCGCCTGCCCTCTCTAAGAGCAGCCACTTTGTGCATATATTGCTAATGGTTAGGTCTATCTACAGTCCTCCCCCACCTATACCCCATTGATTGGGGTTTCATTGGTACTGTTCTTGTTGTCCACGCATTCCATCTAGGGATAAAATCAACCACACTCCGCAGAGAGACCTAGGACACTCAGCAATAGCTAAACCCAAGTAGAACTCTCTAGCTACCAAGCAACCTCACATCCCTAGGAGGGCCTTAGGTGTATAGAAATTATGGTCCCAGACTCCCAATAGATTACTAAGAAATTAAGAATCGACATTTTGAACACCATCACTAACTAGCCAAGGGACCACTCTGAAGCTATCTACCCTGTTAAAAGGCACAAAACTACTTGTAACAACCCAAATCATACTTTTGACAAACAATATAGAACGGCTAAAGTGACTATTAAACATCCACTTTGAGCCATGTACTGTTGGAATCATAGTCACTAACTAATAGAAGATAGCATAAAATTAGGTTCCAACATGCATTTTGATCCATTTACTGCTCTTGCTAAATTGGAGTTTTCCTACGCCAAGTACCAGAGGACTAAGCAATCAAAGAAATCCCAAGCATACTAAAAGAGCTCAACACAACAATCTGAAAGGAACAAAGTAACCAGTCAATGATCCACATCTCTGGTCTCATTCTGCACATCAATCAATTGGGATGTTGGAACAAACCAACCCCAAAGATCCACGAAAAGGTGCACATGCCTTATAGACTATAGTATTGTCCAAAAGCAGCCATCTTACATTAGAATCTCGCCTAAGATCAATCCATCATGTTTGCAGAAAATAAATAGCTAGTTCTAGACGTACAAAAGGGTTGAAATTCATAAAACAAGTCAAATACAGACGTAACTGTAGATGGGGAAGGCAGATCATGATTTACAAAACTGAGTGCATAAGATACAAGAAGAAAAAGTTCCATACCACGATAGACAGGATACGCCTTGCAAAACTTTTTTGTGTTTCACTTGGATCCTGTCATTGTTAAAACTTATCGTCATACAATCTACAACAATATCGTGGTAACAGTCTCAACCAACAAATCAGAAAATGGTAGTTGCCTGGTAGTCCATACCTCAACAGAACATGAAAGAGAAATGTTGCCGACAACTATTTCAGGTGAAGATGGATCCAACAAGTTAAGTACCTCAACATCAGAATCCGTATCCTGCAAATTAATGTCCACTAAGCCCGAGAGAAACAACAACAAAAAAACCAACATATGAGACTGTGCCAGCAGGAACAATAGAAAACATGTGAAACCTGACATATAGGCTCAATCATTAAGTTTGACTGAATCCACATTGAAATGCTGAAAATCCTCAATAAGGAAATGACTGGTGCCAAAATTTAATGAAGCTAGAAAATCAAAATTTATACCAGCTCAAGGGGTTACAAGAGAAATGCAAAGTACATTTATGCAAGTATTGAAACGAGCATCGTTAGTCAGTGCCAGAGTGCTACTAAATGAGTCACCAACACACGAGGCTCTAATGCCTTCTCTAAACAAAATAACACAAATAATCCCACTTTTGTAGTTTCTGATGTGATAATATTTTCTATGTATAGCTATGCCAGACTAAAGAGTACTTAAGCAAGTAGCTTGTACAGTTGGGATCCGGAGGTCTGTCATTCCTTCAACCAATTTATTGAGTAGATTGATCTTTCTGGTACAGATCAGGGCTTTTTGTGATCAGCCTCTTTTTGTGTAAGATGGCATCCCCTTGCTTTATCATACTGGGAAGAATTGCAGGAAATCGTTCAATAACACTTATTCCTATTTATTTATCAATGAAATCCGACAATCAAGACAGAAGCTTGAACCGCTGTCTTTTGCTATCTATCTTTAGTCACTCCACTGAGTAAGAGTAAGAGTAAGAAGTCAGATAATTTCGGAAAGAGACTGATTCTTTTCCTATTTGCCTTATTTTAATTGACTTTCTGTACTTTAGCGCAGAAAGGAAGATCTTGGAAACATGAAAAATTTTGCTGATAAAAAAGGAAACCACAATCGAAAATGTTCATAATACCATGTTTACACAGCCTTCAGTGTAAAAGGACCCAGTAAACAAAATAGCAAAAGCATATTATCAGTTGTAAATTGCAAATGAAGTTGTCATGAACACCAGTCAATGAGGTTGTAATTTGATAATTGGGAGACTTGGGTGTGAACATGATAGACTTAGAGTCCTTAAGGCTTAGTGTTACACAGAAAACCTGGATGAACATTCCTAAATGTGCTATTTCTGGCACAGCCCAATTGAGAATGAATTTTAATCCATCTACAGTGAAATTTGCTATATGAAACTGGGCATAAAGATCTCATGGAAAGTGACTTGTTGAAGTAAACGATAGGATGCTTATATTCCATATTGGCATCCCATAACTACAACACTAATTAAGTACAGTTAAGCAGAATTAAAGATTGCAAGAAATATTGGACATTCTCATAGTTCACTCCCGAAGATAAATACTTCATTTGTCCATGCATTTTCTCTGCCCCACAAGTAATACAAGTGTCTCTTAAGGACCTTCAATCATAAGAGAAGTTAATAAATACTTCACTTGTCTATGCGACCATATCACTCTTTACAGAACACTTTACAAGCTTCCAAAAAAATATAGGACCGATCCAAGCCAAGGGAACACTGAAGTCCAAGCACTCCAATACATTAAGTGTTTTTATCTTGGAACATTATGCCTCCAAATTTGATAGAATTTTCAGGACAAAAGGAGTAATTGAATAACCATGGACCCTCCCACAGTAATCTGCTCGCTTATAATCAAACGAAAGTGGGAACTACTCTCGGGACAAAACTGTTGTAGAAATAGCCTCCAAAATTGAGTAGTAATATGCTGACTTGTACAAATTAAATCCATCATACCACATTCACTTTGACAATTTTGGTTTATTATTCCATGCTTCAAGCCTTTTGACTTTTTCAAATACTTCTTGGAACTATCTAGAAGAAAAAACTGAGAGTGTAAATTCAATTCCAATGTCCACAACAACAACTATATCTCGAGCTGATAAACGAACTGAATGAGATGAACAGTTGATTGTTCAAGCTTGGTTTGAATAACTAACGAGCTGTAAAAATATGTTCGAGCTTGGCTTGTTTATGAGACGAACCAATATCAAACAAGCTTTAATTGAGCCAATCACAAACTAATCTCAAGTAGCTTAAATTTTTTATACATCATAAGTTGAACGAGCCGCGCAGCAGTTTGTTCGAGCTTGTTCGAAAGCAAAACAAGCTTCAAAAATATGTTCAAGCTCGGTTTCATAAACAAACCGATCTCAAATGAGCTTTTAATGAGCGAATACGAACTCAAACTCAAGCTGTTTGGTTCATTTATTACCCCTAACTATATCTTCTGAAAAATGAAAACAATAGTGCATGCCTTTTGCTAACGATTCTGATCATTTCCGCAAATTCAAAACTTTGTACTGAAATGAAACTAAATGGTTGTTCACGTGCTTTCTGCTATCGATTCTGATCATATTACAAAAAAAGTTTACAGTTCTCTACATCGTTTCCAAAAGGAATAGCATGCAATACAAATACAAGCTTAAAACAAAAAGAAGAACAAAACTTTTGATGCATGGATGTTTCGATTCCATTGACTGATAGGAGAAAACTCGGAAAACATCCATGCAGGCAAGTAAAAAAACATGCAGCACACTATTGTCACAGCAAAACGGCATGAATTCTAGGTTTTTCATGATGAAATTCAAACTGCACACAAAAGAAATAAATTCTCTCCTTTCTTTATATTATCCTCTTAACTCAAGTCCACCCAACATCCAGAAAGCAAGATACAAAAGGTACACGTGAAACTGAAATGTGGATAACAAATGGAAACTAAAAATTGTTCCAGGAAAAAGAAAACTAACCTGAGTGAGGAATTCAAATATATCAACTTCACAATACCCAATGAGGTTGTTCTTGGACAATCTATTGGTCTGCATGACATGGAAAGTCAATTAACTCAACAGAAATAAATGGAAGCTTAGATTTACTATGTGCATTGCCAATGTGGGCCAACATGAGTGAATTGATTAACATCGATGCATCTATCTCTGGGATTCTCTAATGCATGCCCATGCCAATGTCTAGCTCATATGTCCATTAATTCGAGTCTTAGTGGCAAAAAGACAGTCAATTATTGTAAAACTATGGCATTGTGTTTGCATAACTTGTTCTTTCAGGGTTAAAATTATTGAACAAAGTTAACAAACCACTAGAATTTTAAACAGATTCAAGATGGTCATGAGTCGTGAAGCTATACTGAGGTACTCTTTACAATACACACCTCAAATACAGTTATCCTTGCAACACGAGGCCCATTTCTTTCCAAAAGAAGTTTCTTCTCCTGTAGAGAGAATATATACTCTTAGGTTTTATCGAATCAGTAAGAATAAACAACCTTATGGGTCTACTACTATACTACACTTTATTTAGGAAAGTAAAGCAGCAAACACTCACAGAGTTCCAGGTGGGTTTGTCTGTGCTGCACCATCAAGAAGACACAGTCAACAACCGTTAATTTCAAAACAAGTTCAAAGTTCTTCTAAACTCCAAAAAGGCTGTCAAGCCTGTCATTACTACCAGAATTAATATCTTGAGCATATTAACTCCCAATAATTCAAATACAGAGATGCCACTTACCACTCAATTCACTATATTAGATATACACTCACAAATCTTCTAACGCAAAAAATTAAATATATATATATATTGAAAACACTTGCCAAAACGACAAAAGGCTTGTGCAAAGAAAACAGTATATCAAAGGAAACTACAACCTGATTTTCCTCCCTCAAATCTCCCCCCACCCCAAGCTTTCTGACCTTTTCTTATCTCTCATGCCTTCTTCAAGAACGAATGCCATACCTCTTAAGAGTATCTCTAGTCCTTACTCTCTCTTTTTTTAATTTTATTTTCACTCAGAGCCAAAATCCAAGTAAAACCTCCTAATATCCACTAGTTCACACCACTCCAAAAATCCAATTCCATTCTTTGACTCAAACCCATATCAAATTATGTTTTACTCCCATTTTTTCTCAAATTAAGGGAGACTCAAATACTACTCACATTTTACAAAACCATTTCCTTCATCTCAAATTTACAATTGTGCCATTATCGAACCATTGTACTTAATGTTGGATTTGCCCATCAGAGTGTTTCATTTCAAATGAAGTTTTTACTCAAAAGTTTACTCAGAATATACACTTTCATTCACCTTACGTCCATTTTTTCCCTCCGCCAATGCTAAATGATTTCCTTGATGCACTCATTTCGCAAAAAAAAATACTAAAAATTATGAAAGGTTATCTTTGTAAAAAAACACATTACACTTTCTTCCCTGTTTTCGTGTTGTCCAGCCGGACAAATTGATAAGAAAAACTTCATTCTCTCTATTATTTTGCCTATACAAATGAGATGGTGACAAAAGAAAATCCTTTCTTTTCTCACCAATGTCTTTCGTTTCTCACCTAGTTAGCCAAAGGAGCTGTTAGTCTGTTACTGGAGATGCTATCGTACAACAGAAGCAGAGAGTCAGAGACTACAATGGCGGGAAATGCATAGAACAAGCAAAGAAATGAGAGATCAATAAGCCAAGGAGGTGCTTAACTGTTGATCACATATTACTGTACGGCAAGTCTGTTCTCCGAAAGAAATACAAGCCATCCACTTGTCCTTGAACTTCATCTCCGCCTTCAAAAACAAGAAGCAAATATATTCACTTACAGCCCTATCATATAACTTCTACTGCAATTACGCCCTTAAAAACATGGAGGGACGGAGCCAACGCAGTAGGTGGGGTGGCCCTGTCCCCCATACAAATACTACCTCTATCCCAAAAAATTGTCCGGTCCGCAAAATGAAATTTTTATAAATAATTCATTTTTTGTGGAAAAAAATTCTAACTTTTTGCCGTTAGTCACTAAATATTACTGTGTTCTTTTAATCCATCAAAAAAAGATTGAACTTTTATTGATAAAATGCAGTTTTTATAAGTTCTCGTCTATGCAGACTGGACAATATTTTTGGGACGGAGGAAGTATGTATCTTTTTCCAAGGTTTTCTCAAACAAAACATAGTTGCACATTCATCTGTCATTTTTAATTCTACATCTTGAGACACTGGGGAATTAGTCGTGTTTTTTATCTGCAAATTTTTACTTTTACATTCTACTAATATGTTCTTTGGCAGGATTAGATTTTAGCCAATGAGCATGGAAACTTTAAAAATATCATATGGTATCGCTACGCAAAATTTCCTCTCGAATCGCTGCCTCCGTAACAAAATCTTGGCTCCGTCCTGAATTTAAACATCCATGTGTGTGTATGTATGTATGTATGTGTATATATATATATATATATATATATAGAGAGAGAGAGAGAGAGAGAGAGAGAGAGAGAGAGAAGGCAGGTGATTTGGATCGTACCCTGACGAGCTTTACGAGGGCGATGCCGGCGAAATCCTCAGCGGAGTGCAGCTTGAGTTGTCCGGACGTCGAATCACCGTCACGGTGGCTGTGGCTGCGGTGGCGATGGACGTGAAGTCGCCGCTTCAAGCTCGACAGTCGCGACGAAGAGCCCTTGGAGCCGTCCGTGGAGTCGTCGGTGGGCTCCGTATCGCCTGGCTTCGAGCTTCCGTGACCCATTCTCTCTCTCTCTCTCCGAACTCTCTCCGAACTCTGAATTCACTGTGGAGTGTAGCTGTGGGGGTGCGATCTGAAAATGATTCTGACGGGGATGTGCAAAACCAGACAGGCATATGCGGAGGATTCTTAAAGGATTGGATTTTTGTGGGGGTCGTTGACTGTTTCGTGCTGGCATGGCATGGGTGGGTTAGTAGACCCCACGTCTCAATCCGTTACTTGAATCTGTACACAAGTGTCTAGGAAATGTGTTACACTCCTATTTTTCTTGAATATAGGGAGTTCTTTCCGCACTTTTCAAATTGTTAATCGCGCTCTTAAGAATGAGGCAAAAATTAATATAGGTTTGATTTTCGCACTCTTCAAATTGTTAACATTTGGGAAGTGCAGAACTCAATAGGAATTGATTTTTGCCCTCTCTTTAAAGTGCGATTAATAATTTGGGGGTGGAAACTGATATTCGCGCTTCACTTTCAACGTGAAATTACTAGTAACTTCACGTACAAAGTGGAGTATCATCAATAAAAAGTGAAACGCGAATATCAAATTCCTTTAGGGGTGCGAAGATCACTCCTCGTATCATGTGTACAAATAAGTATACGTGTACCTACGGATATGGCTTTTATACCAAATTTTTAATTGTTTTATTTTTTTTTAGAGGTTTTTGGGACATTCTTTTTTTCATTTTTGTTTCATTGGGTTTGACTATTTTGCGTGGCAGTGTTTATTCGAGTAGGAGTAAACATCACTCCCCCGAGCGTGTGCCTCTAAACACTTTTCATCTTTCCAGATTGAAAAAGATCAGAAAAACAAAAAGTACATTCTACGAATCTATCTTTTGCTTTTCTGCCATTAATGGGATAAAATAGGGTGTAAAGGACTTTTAGTTTTCCTTTTACACAACACGGAAGTAGGAGTACTAGTGACCTTCTCTCACCGACGCGTGGAACGGTACGTTAGAACGATACGCATTTTTTTTTTTACAAACAAAATCATCCCAAATATATTATTGGAAGCAAATAAATAATATAATCAGTCCATTACAAGTCATACGGACAGCCCCAAACAGCAACTAAACACAACATAACAAATCAAAACAAATATCCAACGAAATAAAACAAACAAACAGATTTGAATCGTACATATATAGAGAGAGAGAAGGTAGGTGATTTGGATCGTACACTGACGAGCTTCATGAGGGCGATGCCTGCGAAATCCTCAGCGGAGTGCAGCTTGAGATGTCTGGACGTGGAATCACCTTCATGGTGGCCGTGGTTGAGGTAGCGATGGACATGAAGTCGTTGCTTTAAGCTCGACAGTCGTGACAAAGAGCCCTTGGAGCCATCCATGGAGTCATCGGTGGGCTCAGTAACCCCTAGCTTCGAGCTTCCATGACCTCCCCTCTCTGATCCAGGCTAAAACCCGCGAAGGATGAGATAGTCCCAGGAAGCCACTCACCGGGGGCAACGGAATCACTCGACGTTGCTAATCGCGGAAGACACTCACGCGACTCACGCGACCAAGTCACACACTTGATTGTCGGAGGAATCACTCACGCTCAAGCAAGAAATACTTGCATAATATTTTTATAAACTCAAACTCCCCTTCTCATTTCATTAGATTACCCATTTATATAGGGAGTTCCCTTCTCCTAAGGACCACTTTAACTTAATAAAATAATGACCTCCATTTTTCGATAGAATTTCGATGATCCAAGCCGCTCAATGTGTTCAGAACGTGATTTTAAGAGTACCCTCGAGAAATCAACAAAAAAAATTGATCGGAAAGGCTTCATCCAAGCAGTTTTTGTTTGTTTTTTATCGAACGATTCAAATAAAAACTATTCGGATGAAGCCATTCCCGGTCATTTTTTTGTTGATTTCATGCAAGTACTCTTAAAATCACGTTCTAAACACATTGAGCAGCTCAGATCATCGTAATTCGAACGGAAAATAGGAGAAATGAAAATGTCCTTATTTTAACTAAAATAATGACTTCCTTATTTGAAAATTATAAATACGACTCTTCAAGACTCCTAATAAAACCTACACAATTCTCCACTAGACCTTTCAAATACCTAAACCACTATTAAAACAAAAACACAACTTACTAAATAGTCAAAACACACATTCTTAGACCATAAATTAAAAGACACTTTAAACTATTTAAGATAATTCTTCGTTTTCTAGATTAGAATTACTATTACTATGCTCCTGCATCACACACTCTCTCTCTCTCTCAATTCACTGTGGAGTGTAACTGTGGGGGTGCGATCTGAAAATGATTCTGACGGGGATGTGCAAGACCAGACAGGCATATGCGGATGCTGAGGATTCTAAAAGATTGGATTTTGTGGGGGGAGTTGACTGTTTCGTGCTGGGAGGGCATGGGTGGGTCAGTTGACCCTACATCTCAATTCATTACTTGAATCTGTACAATTGTCTAGGAAAGGACGCTTGTCCGCAGTCTCCGCACAGTGCAGTTGGCCGGATATCGGCTTGTACCTTTGCACTGTGCAATTGGCCGAATATCGGCTTGTACCAAGTTTATTTTTATGATCGAAATTGATCATGTCATAGAGCTTGTTGAGCACTTTAAACATGTCAAAAATCATATTAATTACACACTATTTAATTCCTGATCGATCACATTTATGTTTCTAAAAATAGATACGGCCATACTGGATCAAACACATCAACACTAGTAGTAGTTTAATAAAGCACAAAGTCACTCCCATTAGGTATTAATAGATATCGGATTAAGGGGATTGCCAACAAGCCAGATCGCTAGAAAATGTGTATCAATCCTATTTTTCTTGAATATAGTATTGAAGAGTGATTTCTGCACTCTAAATTGTTAATCACACTCTCTAGAAGAATATGAAAATCAATATAGGTTTGATTTCCCCACACCTCGAATGGTTAACTTTTGTAGTGCAAAAATCAGTATGAGTCGATTTTCACACTCCCCTTAGAGTGCGGTTTATAGTTTGGGGGCACGAAGATCACTCTCGATATTATGTGTACAAATAAGTATACGTGTACCTATGGATATGGCATTTATATCAATTTAAATTTTTTTTTTTAGTATGTTTTTGGGACATTCTTTTTTCATTTTCTTTGAGAAAATTGATATTCGCACTCCCTTTTTTTTATGCAGGCGTTCCAATTTGTTCATAAATAAAGTGGAGCTTCTGCATCAAAAAATGGAGCGCAAATATCATTGTTCGCTCAGGTTAAACAGGTGGACTATTTTGCGTGCAATTTACTGCATTGTCTATTCGAGTAAGAGTAACATCACTCCCCTGAACGTGTGCCAATAAACACTTTTCATCTTTCGTTTGCTTTTCTGCGTTTAATGGGATAAAGTAGGGTATAAAAGGATGTTTTCCTTTTACGCATGGAAGTAGGAGTACTTCCCTCACCGACACAAGGGACGGTATGTTAGAACTATCGCTTTTTTTTTTAAAAGAACAAAATCATCCCAAATGTATATTATAGAAAACAAATATACAGGACAATCAGTTGATTACAAACCAGACAGATAGCTCCGAACAGCGAAACCTGCAAAACAAGGATAAGGAAAAAGAGAGAAAGATAAGTCAATGTAAAGTTCGGCATTGTGGGATACGGTAAGTGTGAGGGTCGTCACAACTGTTTTCAATAACCCTTTTTCGTTTACGTTTCCTCCCAATGGGGTATTGCTTTGCTTTGTCACCATGGCCACCGACTTTTACGATGTCTGGCTTGTCACTATCGCAATTAGCGATAGTAGTTGGCTTTGGTCTTCCACTTTCGATTGCTGGGTCGCAAAGCAGACAAAAGGCCATAGTCCTCTGATTGGTTCCTCCAGATGGTCATGAACCTTTTAGCCCTCAAATTCTCGAGACATACAGCTCAGGCTGATCACAGTTGTTGACAACTAAACAAGGATATGCTTAACTTTAACCACCACAGACGTACGAAAGGCTATGCTTATGAAAAAATTGAAACTTTCTGCCCATTTCTTAGCCTTGAAAGCAACTACGATTAACGAGAAGAAAGCTCCATAATCACCTTTTTTCTGTCGCTGCCTATACTCAATAGGATTAGAGCGCTTCATGCTAACAGGATGTCCCATACCCTTGCCAACTTCGTCAAGCTTCTCATGTTCAACAACTGCCCCAAAATCATCAGGTAGAGGATGCAGTGATTCCTTAAACTCTAAAGTAGCACAAGTAGGATTGTAAAACGAACCGAGCAGCTCATGAGCTTGGCTCGTTTAGTGCTCGAGCTTCAATTTTCGATTCGTTCGACAAAAGCTCGGCTTGTTAAGGGTGGCTCGACTCAATTAAAGAGACTCGTTTAGTAAATGACTCATTTCGGCTCAATAAGAGCTCGGCTCGTAAAGGCTCGAGCTCAAATTTTTGGCTTATTTAGTAAATGAGCCGAGCTCGAGCTTGACAAAGCTTAGCTCAGCTCGACTCGTTTACGGCCCTAAGCACAACTAGATGAAATAACCTCGCCATATTCCATAGACACTGCACCAGACCGCGACGATTCCCCAACATGAAAGCTTTGATAATCAGTGTCAATCTAAGATGAAATTATACTAAGCACTAAAAGAGTCCTAGAGGGGGGTGAATAGGACGATCAATTAAAAATTCATGCAACCTCCTATTTTAATCCATTAACCAAGTACCATGCTATTCTATCAATTCAACAACTAAAGACAATAGCAATAAAACTAAAGAACTCGAATGCAAGGATATACGTGGAAACTACTTAGGGTAAACTCACCCTAAGCATAAAACCACGGCCTAATCTACCAAAATACTATAAATCAAAAGGTTTACAAAGAGAATACAAATTAGGAATTACCCACAAGCCTCTTGTGACACCTAACTCCGCTCTTTGATATAGCTCTCTGAGCCCCTTCTTGATTCCATAGCCACCACGAGTTCACCACCTCGATCTCCGGGTCAAGCCGGCTCCGGAATCATCCGGCCATGTAGAGTCATAGGCAACAATGTATGGATTTAAAAAGAAATGAAGTTTTTTGTGAAAAACAAATCAACCTAGAGAAAATACATTGGATATTAGAGTATTTCTCTAGGATGACAAAGGATGATCAAATACTCAATTTAGATCATCTCAAATGCATAAGCACACAAGGGATATGAGTGAAAATGTTTTTCTCTCTCTAAAGTGGTTGATGCAAGAGGGGGTTGCCCTAAAAGAGTGAAAATTCGGAATATATATGTGCTGAACCGAAACCTAGAGCTAACCAATAAGGGATGGACACGGCGGGTGCTAGCACGCTGCCAAGGTGCTCCGCGAGCGCCCTTCAAAATCTGGCATTTAAAACTAAATCAAAAATCAAGAACACTTTGAATAGCGCCACCGGAAAGCTCTAGCACTCTTAGGGTGCTAACGAGTGCTACCGCGCTACAAGAGCGCTCCGCTAGCACACAGTTCTGTCCACTTTTTGCCTTAGAAAAATTTTCTTCGTTTAAACCAAGGCCAGGCACACCACTCTATGCATGCCTTAGAAAAATTTCCTCCAGCTCACAAAAGTAAACCAAGAGAACCAATGCCTTAGAATTAAAAACGAGATTACTCTATTTCAAGTTTAGGAATGACACAAGAAGTGATGCATGAAAAAAAAAACATTACGCTAAATGCATATGAATGCATATACCTCTTCCAAACATAATCTGAGCATCCTTCAAGGCAAGAGCTTCTTAATATTTCTTCATTCACCCGGCGGAGTATCTAGACAAGATAAATAAAAGAACCACCTCCCAAACCCAAATGAAATACAGACTCCAATGGTTTTGACATAATCCGGAAAACGTCAATAATACTAACATAAGACGTCCCCCCGAGAAGATTTAATAACTTCTGTATCAAGGTCATCCACATCATCTTACAATTCTTTCCATGATTCATGCGTCTTAACAAAGATTTCACCCATCATAGCTTTTGCTTTGAGCAGCCTACAAAGCCGATGCCCAATTACAACCAAACTCATCTGAAAGCAAGTCCAAAATCAAATCTCTTTCCTTAGGGTCCAACGAAGAAGACCTTAGAATATCCTCTGCAGGCATCTCTGAATCTTGTGTGATCTAGCAATACTCTTAGGGCCTGTTCTAGAACGTGAATAATAACTTTTTGTTCCAAAAAATAAGGAGAAGGTACTTATTTTTTCAGAATTTATATAGGTACTAATGGGCGCTGGGGAGGAAAATCGTACCGACGGCCGCGCCAGGCCGTCTCCGGCCACCAGACGGCGGATCCGAGCCGTCCAAAAATTATAAAAAAAAACCCGAGGGGGCTTGCGGGGGAATCAACGGCATCCGAGGTGTGTAGGATGCTTGATCCGAGCATCCCCTTTTCATGTATATGATTTCACACGAAAAATGGGTGTTCGGATCAAGCACCCTACACACCTCGGATGCCGTTGATTCTCGCGGTTGGCCCCCTTGGTTTTTTTTTTATAGAATTTTTGGACGGCTCGGATCGACCGTCTGGTGACCGGAAACGGCCCGGCACAGCTGTCGGTACAATTTTCCTTCTCGGCGCCCATTACTCATAGCACAACTCTTTATTTTTTAAGAAAGCAATTTCAAGCTAAAAAATCACGTGTTTATGCAAATAATTTTCTTATTAATATGGATCTTGTTTGATAGATCTCATTGAGATCTTTAATACGGTGCAAAAAAATTGAATTTTTATTTATTTATATTATTTTTGAGTTTAAAAATATGAAATAAATTTTTTATTTAGGTTTTGTGGAATGACCCTTCTTATTATTATTTTTTGAAAAGTTTTAAAATAAGTACTTATTTTTTAAGAAGATTTTTGGAACCGGACCTTATTCTTTTCCACGTTGGAGAGGCGATGCAAATTCGATTAGACCCCGTTGAGAACCCCTTCTTCAATCAAATCCCCTTCGACATGATGACTCATAAACTAATCTTATCTATGTGGCCAACAAACACACAATACGATGTGAATCACTATAAAGTAAGTATAAACTAACTTCGACGAACGTGATCTACGTTGTCCTCCTCTGGTCAGAGCTGAATTGTGAGTTTTGTCAAACAAAATGAGTTTCAAGAAAAAGCAAAGAATATTAGTTAAAGCCAATAAGTTAATCATAGAAGACGATGACACTTTTGTGCGATTATTCAATGGTAGTGGGACACTATCATGTGCATGTGATGTTCCGACATCCTTTAATCTTACAATTTTTTATGGGGTTCATACAGTTATGAGTATGGCTTACAAATTTTTGTGCTAAAGAGGGCGTTGAGACGTCACATAACGGTGTCTCAAAACCACCTAATAATTTTTCGGTAGTGCTATAGGGACCGAAGGTCTCATGCGAAATCGCACCGATGGTTGCGCCGGGTATCTCTAGCCACCAGGCGGTCGATCCGAGCCGTTCAAAAATTTTATAAAAAAAAAACGAGGGGGCTTTTTATCCAATGTGTGTATGATGCTTGATCCAAGCATCATATTTTTCGTGTATATATATGGTGCTTGGATCAAGCATCCTATACACATCGGATGCCGTTGATCCCCTTATTTTTTTTTAAAAACTTTTGAACCGCTCGGATCGACCGTCTGATGACCGAAGATGGCTTTGCGCGGCCGTTGATGCGATTTCGGTATGGGGACCGTGGGTCCGTATAGCTTTATTGATAATTTTTCTCTCAGAAGACTCATAAGCTAAATTGCAATTTGTTCCCTTAAACACTGCGAATCTTCCATTTTGCCAACTAACTTCAAAATTCTCTCATTTGGTCCTTCCCAGTTATTGGAATCTTCGTGTCTTCCCCTCTGCCAAACACAGAATAAAACCCTATTTCCCGTCAAATACAATTCGCAGCGTACGTTTCCGGGGTTTAAACAGCCGGAAACACTGCGAAGTGCGGCACCTCTCTCTCTCTCTCTCTCTCTCAGAGCTGTCGTCAACTTCCGCTTGAAAACTAGGGTTTCCCATTCTGTTCGAAAATGGAGGCAGTGGTGATTGATGCTGGGTCGAAGCTCCTCAAAGCGGGTTTCGCCGTTCCCGATCAGGCTCCTTCCATGGTAACCACCGAACATTTACCTTTCCAATTCTCCCACTATTTTCCCTTTCCTCAATTTTTCCCCTTGTTCAAATGAGCTCAGTAGAACTTGTGCGTGCTCATTTTCTTCTATACCAGTCGCTCCTAACGAAATACAGTGGCAAATACCAGAGCTTTCTTCATCTCAGAATTGAGAGATGAATTTTAGAGTAAGAATGAGAAAAGAAAGTTTAGACTCAAGTTTAGTGAGTGTAACATAGGTATTTGGCTTAATTTAGCTAAGATTTTATATTCGCATTTGCTTCGGTTTGTGTGTTTGTTCGTTTGTCTGATCTATGGCCTTAAGCACTTGCTCAGGCGTACAAAAATTGTGCCAAATATCTCTCAACTACTCAAACGCCAAGAATCAGTCAGCCATAATTCGTCTTAATTTTCGCACATAAGTATATGTAGATATATTGACCCCTGCAAGACGTTCTAGTACTGAGATTAGTGGAATATATTGCAGCTTGATACCACGTAAGTGTCTATTTTCTGGACTAATACTACTATTAAAGTTGGTACTCTTCATTAAAACTTATGAAATGGAGGTCATGTTGAAGGTTCCATAAGCCTGTGATTTTATGTATTTTAGTTCTCATCCCTTGATTGTAAAAAACGGCACTGTGACAAGTAGTATGCTTCCTAACAAAATAGACTGCCTGGTGAATCTGGTAACTCGTTTCCATTCATCCGCCCTTCTCCATAGATGGGGCTCCTCCTTAGCTATATTCGGACCCATTTCCTGTCATTGCTTGGTTGAGCTACAGAAGTCAACAAAAGGTCTAGACCCCCATCTTCCGTGGACAGCAGACCTTGTTTTGAATCATGCAATGATATTTCAATTCTTTACCTAAGCCTCCCAACAGTAGATTTCTTTGCAGGTTTTCCAGTATCTCACTGAAGTAGGCATATGTAAAACAGACGTCATAAGCAGGCAAGCTCGCTAAAATGCTCTTGTTGAAAAGTTTAATTTGTTGGCGAAAAAATATTGTTATTGGATGAGGGATATTGACCGTAGAAGGTTAAGTTAAGGTTATCAGATTAAGCATAATAAATATTGTTATGAAGTTTTATCATTTATGGACCAACAGGGAAGGAAAAAAAAATTTGTGCTCAAGTTTACAGGTTGCAGATCATGCCATTTTATGCTTCTTTCTGATAGCTTTTGTAGCCCGATGGGATCACATGCTTTTCTACTTCAAATCTTCTTTAGACGATGATGAATATCTCAAACAGGGAATGCAGCTTAACTTGTATAATTATGCTTCAGATAATGCCAACCCAAATGAAACGCATGCCTGAAGATGGATCACTGGATGAGCCTTCCCTAGCTGAGGATGTTACTGTTGATCCAGTTGTGCGAGGGTATACGAGAGATTGGGATGCCATGGAAGATCTACTGCACCATGTTTTATATAGCGGCCTTGGATGGGAAATTGGCAATGAGGGGCAAATTTTATTCACAGATCCACTTTCAACTCCCAAGGTTATGGAAAGCTTTCTCCACTTTATTTGTATTATCATCAAATTATCTTTGGAAACAGTTGGGCACATTGCATCAAGTGGGAATTTCGAATGAAACATGTCCAGTAGGCCTGAGTTGAAGAAATGGGAAGAGTGAAATATATTCAATTTTCGTATTGTGCATGTGGCTAATGAAAAATGTGGTGGTAGGATACATGTTGGCCTCCTTAATTGATCAATTTCGATGATGAGAATTATTTCATAATTGAAGGGATTATGGGAAGCTTTTGGCAAGCATAGGAAAACATCTCATTTTTTACCTTGTTTAAAATAGTGACAACAGGCTATTTTTAAAAGTTGAACAATTTATAGACTAATCTGGTCTTGCTAACTCTTGGAATTGGGTAGGACCCAAAGTATAAGGGGTCCCATGCTCCCGGTTGATAGATTAGTTACATACAGAAGAAATACCATTTGATTTAAATGATGTTTTCTATTCATTGTATGAATTCAGTGGTAGAATAAGCTTTCAGAATCTTGCGAAAATATGGGGTGATTACAAACCATCAAACCAAGCAAGCTTTCAAGAAGATGTTATGGCAGAAGCCGTATCTTGTCATTTTTTTTAAGTTGAGAGATTGGGGATACTGGTAGACTCATATTGTTGGAGAAGAGTCCCTGCAGCAAATTTATATCAGGAGCAAGAAGCTAAGTGATTAAGTAGATCTGCGATTCTGTAAAAGGGTTTCGGTATCATTGTCGGATGCATGCTGATATTGGCCCGTAAGAGGAAGATTGAAGAAGCAATGGCATATAACAGTTTATGAAACATTAGTGTTTCTATTGGCAGTTTTTGAAACAGTTGTCAAATCTGAAAGTACTTCTGTTACATTTAATCATGTCAATCTATATGAATTACAATACATCCAATGTATACACTTGGCAATTCTGGTTTACCTGCTGAGTCTTGTATATGCATGGTAATTACGAGGTCATCCGGCAGTTGGGACATGGTTTTACTATTTGCTTGTATATTGATGCTTCCGCTGTGGTTTTGTTTCTTTTCTTGTCAACTGCGATGAAATGTAAACAAGGAAACCTTCGTATTGGAAATTTAGATATACAGTTATGATTGGTTTCACCAGATGCAACGAAATCTAAAACCAATTTCTTAAACAGGGTGTTAGAGAGCAGCTGGTGCAATTGATGTTTGAAACTTTTAACGTCTCGGGTTTCTATGCATCAGAGCAAGCAGTATTATCCCTCTATGCAGTAGGTCGTATCTCAGGGTGCACTGTTGATATTGGTCATGGGAAGATAGGTAAGCAGATATTGTGAATGAAGTTCTATTGTCTCCTTTGAGTCCATGGGTTTTGTCCTGGTAGTGAACTTTCTGAACCTTCAATCAATCTTTGTGAGAGGCATTTCACTCTGCTGTTTCCTAGTTATTCCTTTATCTTTTCTTGTAAGTGGCAAAAAGGTGATATTTTGTCTGATAAGAGGGCTTCATAAAATTGCTGTGGTAGGAAAATTATCCTTGACCATGGTTGGCAGTCATGAACACAGGACAATCCAAGGGAAGCTCTACCTTTTTATGATTCAAGGCGTAAGCATAAAAACTTTCGAAATGAGCAAATGAACCCTTGCTAAGCTTTGTTCACTCTTTATGGAATGCAGATGAGCATTTTGTGAGTCTTAGCCCTATATGTTAATGAACATCTCAATTTTGTTTGCATTTGTTCTTTGTTGGATGTGCTATTGTGTCATATATGTACTGTTTTAATTTTTAGGTACCAATTTACTTTTTCCATTGGGAGTTATGCAACTGAGCTCCTGTGGCTCATAACATTGCTGCTTAATTGGACTGATGCTATGTGCTCTGTTTGGAAATTAACCAGATATTGCGCCGGTAATTGAAGGTGCGGTTCAGCAAATTGCTTCAAGAAGATTCGAAATAGGGGGCATTGAATTGACAAATTTGCTTGCTCAGGAGCTTGGTAAATCCAATCCACTGGTGAAATTGAATACCTCGGATGTTGAGATAATAAAAGAGCAGTACTCATGTTGCGCTGAAGACGATGTTGCTTATCAGAAGACTCAAAAGTCATGTCAGGAAGAGCATCATACTCTACCCGATGGACAGGTTTGTAATTTGGTTTTCCAACCTGATAATACACCTCATGATGCGTTATCTATGCTTCTGAAAGAAACCATTCAGGAAGTACTTCTGAAGGGGTTTCTGGTTCTTCACTTTAATGCTTATCTGCTTTATGTGGCATTCACATGTTTGGATATATGTTTCCTGAAGGCTGTGCAGTTATTTTTCTTCCTTGACATATGTTTGCACATTAACCTGGTTTTCTTTTTGGATTAGGCAAGAATTTCAGAAGCTTTTGACCCTAGTGCTAGTCAGTTCCTTTGCTTGTGACCTCCATGTTCAATGTACTCCTGCAGATCCCAAATGCAATAATATTCATCCTGCATTATCTTGCTTCCATTCCTTCTTCAGTTCATAGGCTTTGCAGCCTTTGCTGCTGTTCCATACTAATTCAACTTGCATTCTGTTGGCTTTCCATTGCTTCAGTACTCTCAAGTTGACCTAAATTCCTATTTACTTCTTACTGATGCTGTTGTCTCTTCACGGTAGATTTTTCCCTTTTTGTCCCCTCGTTCATTCAACCCCCAAGACTACAGGCCTTTTTTTTTTTTTCCCATTTCGATTCTTTTTGAAAATTTATGAGTAGTAAAGTAGAACAGTTCATTGTTAACTTAATTGCTACAAACAGATCATAGGAAATGGCTTTTTCTAGCTAAAGGTTTCGCTGTTTGAACATGTGATTAGTTGATAATGCAAACCTAAGTAATGCTGCATGTAAAGTTATCGTACTTTTTTGCTGCTGATTCAGTTGATTAATCAGGCACTTCTGAGCACCTCATTTAAATGCATATATATTTATCAGCCCTAACTAAGTGTTAGGATCTAGTCAATTCAGGTTCTCTGCTTGAATCATTGTTCCAACATTCTGCTCTGTCAAGGCAATATGCTTTGTTACTTTTAACAAATACTTATACAGTACAACATTGCTTTTTCCTGCAACTTACTTTGGAGACCGATGTGTTTGGATATCTGAATTCAACTCATTGCATACAATTTTCAGGTGATAACCATAGGAAAAGAAAGATATACTGTTGGTGAGGCTCTATTCCAGCCATCTCTTTTGGGTTTAGAGGCACATGGTATGGTTGAGCAGCTTGTTCGAAGTATCTCCACTGTGTCATCAGAGAATCATCGTCAACTGCTGGAAAATACAGTACTTTGTGGTGGCACTGCTTCTATGACTGGTGAGAATTGTTCTCTTTAAGTTTTAGAAGGGTTGAGATATATAACATTTTCCTGTCCCTGTTCAGAAGAGAACTTTAAGCATTTGATGAATGTGGTGTTTGATCGATGGTGTACTTCAGTACTTGATTGGAAGTGAATAACGGCTGCTGCTAAGTCCATCTTGTGCTGCCTCTTGCAGGTTTTGAAGATAGGTTCCAGAAAGAAGCCAGCCTTTGCTCATCAGCTATTCGGCCTTCTCTGGTAAAGGTAATTTATATCATCATCTCATGGTAAACCTTTCCTCTACAACTCTTTCATGATGCTAGATGTTTTATGCTTTCCCTACCTTACCAATCAGTCTTCATTCGAGAATTCAGTTTACAAAGTGGCCAAGGGTCATTGATAAACCTCTATAATCTTATAAGTTAGTGGAATCCCATACATTTTGTTCACATATAGTGCTTTTTAACTCGGTGCTTCTTTGAAAAATTGGTTGGTAGTCCGATCTTGCGCTAATTGTTTTCTTTTCTGACACGGCTGTGATCCAAATGAAGCAACTTTGAATGGAAGTGCAGCCAGTTGTCATAATATTGTTTATTTTGGAACCGAAACATTAGTATGGACAAATCTATAAGGTTACCAAAGCATTGGAACTTGTTATCTCACTGGTTTAAAGAGTTATTTCGAGCATATCTATCATTCTCTACATTTACACCAACCCAAGTTCTTTCTTTTTTGATGCTTTGTTCATTACAGCCTCCAGAGTACATGCCTGAGAACCTGACAAAGTATTCAGCGTGGGTGGGAGGTGCCATACTTGCCAAAGTTGTGTTCCCACAGAATCAGCATATGACCAAGGCGGATTACGATGAAACTGGTCCTTCAGTTGTGCACCGGAAATGTTTTTAGAGTATGTGAACGTGTAGTTCTTAAATGCTACTGGATTCCGTGTTAACCATAGCATTGTAAATTATGCTAATGTTGCGAGAATGGTAGTCTGATTTTAACTGTTGTAATTTGTATCTCTATTGCTGTATCTAACGATGAATCCTTCTTTACCTCGGCACACTATTCCAATTTAGTGGTTCAAAACAATGGATCCTTCGAGATTATTCTCCCCACTTGTGCTGGAATTCTTGTTTGTTTAGAGAAATCTTATTTTTTTAATTTGACCTTTGGGAGAGTAAGTATTGTCTTTTCATACCTCTATTGATTATGTTTTCGCGTAAAACTTTGCATGTGTGATGGACTTGGGCTGGCGACCAGAATCACAACTCCATCTCCAGTGCAATGTCCGGTGCATTCTCAGATCGAGTAATACAAATAAATAGAGGTTTTGTTTAGAGGATTACATACAATGTGGATGATTTAGATCATATCAATTGAATAGCAAGGAGTAAGGACCATCATTATTCTTTGGTGATTTTAACAAATGCTTCATTGTCGTATTGCAGAAATATTGTTTCTGACGCGGAAAAGAGCAAACCAACTTTTTGACAGTGGCTGTGTCGCCAAACCCATTGTAATAGACATGAAATCTCAAAGAACTGCTCCGATCGTACAGGTCAATCTCAGCACTATCACCAAATAAAATGGTGCGAAACCCATTGTAATAGACATGAAATCTCAATGAACTGCTCCATTGTAATAGACATGAAATCTCAATGAACTGCTCCGATCGAACAGGTCAATCTCAGCACTATCACCAAATAAAATGGTGCGAAACGTGATAATTCTACATGACAAGATTGTTAAATAAGGTCTGTTCGAGAAGTGGTTTTGACTTGCCTTCTGCAATAGGAACTAGGTTCGAATTCATCCACTAGCAGAAAAATGCGATTTACTGTAGTCAAATGCCAGCAAAATTAGACCTGGAGAAGTTCCACATGCTAGGAATACTTTTACAGAGGAGGTTGGTTGCAGTTCATGTTATTCTGTGATGTAGATTTTGTGCCGAGATGTACTCTGTCACCAATCGATTCAGAAATTTCAAAGTTTCCATCACAAATAGCCTTCCACTATTACTCCAATGGGGGACTTCCCATTGAGATATTACCAGAAGTCCATGCAAGAACACGCTCCATTCTCAAAATGATGAAAGCGCTTCCGGTCCCTGACAACAATTTTACGATTATAAACCTTAGAAATAAGCTTTATTGAGGAGTGACAGTCATTGCATATTCGTAAGTTCTTAACTACATGAAGTGGTGTTTGGGGGCTCGTACTGATTAAGCCGAAGGCAACTGCGATTTTCTCACTGTGATAATATGAAGCACCTTCCTTCCCTTCATCATCCATTTTAAGGAACACTTGCAAAGCGTCTGGCTCGTAACCAAGCAAACTCAACTGTCTAGACATCTCTTCCAACATCGAACGGATCTCTTCTGATTTCCGGTAGGATTCATCTTCCGCAAAGAACTCATGAATAGTTCCATGAAGCTCAATCCAGCTACACCCCGGATCTTTCCTTATATCCATCTCCTTCATCCTCATTCTCACCTCAGAAACTCCCTCCCAATTTGCCAAAGAGGCATACATATTTGATAACGCCACATAAGCTCCACTATCATGAGGAACCATCTCCATTAAAAGTCTCGCTATCCGTTTGCCTATTTGAAAGTTTCCATGCTTCTTGCAAGCACCAAGCAATGCCTTCAAAATCACATCATCCAGCTTCATAGGCATTTCCAAAATAAGTTTTTCAGCCTCTTCCAAAAGACCAGCACGACCTAGAAGATCAACCATGCAACCATAATGCTCAATCCTTGGTTCTAACCCGACTACTCTTACCATGTGGTCAAAAATCAATCTTCCCTCGTGCACTAACCCTGCGTGGCTACACGCACTCAACACAGCGATGTACGTTACATCTGTTGGTTTCACTCCCAACCGCTCCATCCTCCAAAAATGATCAAGTGCATCCTTTGCTTGACCGTGCATGGCAAGCCCGCTAATAGTTGCATTCCAAGTGATTACATTCCTCTGTGGTAGCCTATCGAAAACATGAAGTGCCTTCTCAATGTTTCCACACTTCGAATACATATCAATCAAAGCAGAACCTAGCACCCCATCAATTCCAATCTTGTTTTTCTCCGCATACAAATGAACCCACTTGCCTAATTCAAGTGTCCCAAGTCGTGATATCGCCGGAAGAACACTAACCAGCGTGACATAGTTCGGATGCTCTTCTGCCATCTGCATATAGCGGAACAGCTCTATCGCCTCCTTACACAACCCATTCTGCGCGTACCCAGAAATCATCGAATTCCACGATACCACACTTCTTTCAGGCATTGAGTCGAACAGTTGCCTCGCGGCTTGAAAGTCCCCAATCCCGACATACCCATCAATCATCACATTCTGCATCACCACATTATTACCCAATTCCCATCTCTTGCCATTAAACAACACGCGGGCACACTCCAACTCTTGACACACAACATACATCCTCACAAGATTACAAACAACAAACCCATCACATTCCAAACCATACTTCACAACCAACCCATGAACCTGCTTGCTTATCCAAAAAAAAACCCATGAACCTGCTTCCCTTCTTTTACCCGCCCAGCTCGGGCGCACGCCTTGAGCACGGACGGAAACGTGAACCGATTGGGCTCGACGGATTCAGAAATACCCATCTGGGTGAACAAAACCATGGCCTCGATTGGGTCACTTTCGTCATTTTCGGAGAGTGCTCTGATGAGGGTGTTGTAAGAGAAGCAATTGGGTTGGTCCGTGTGGCAGAAGAGGCGGCGGGCGTAGGCGAGGTCGCGGTGGGGAGGGGGGGAGAGGGCGGCGAAGCGGAGGAGCTCGGCGGAGGCTAGTGGGTCGTGGATAAGACCAGTTTTGATCATTTTGGCGTGGACTTGCTTCAGGTGTTGTATGGTTTTGCATTGTTTGAGGTCTGGGAAGAGAGTTGAAGGGTGTGGTGGGGGAGGAGGCGTGGTGGGTTTGGGTGTGGTGGGATTCATGGGGGTGGCAATGGCATTTCACAGAGAGAGAGAGAGAGAGAGAGAGATGGGCGCCATGGATAAGATTTTTTGGTTTGAATGTTTGACAATCAAAAGATCAGATTTTTTGGACCAATGTGTGGTTGCTGTAATTTTTTTGGCAAGTAAATCCATTTCTTTTTTTTTTTTCCAACGGTGACGGTCAGGTATCTAGCCCAACTTTACGTGCACTTTGACTGTTCGTCTCTCCGGACCGAGTAAAGGTCTGGCTATCTACGCTGAGACTAAGAGATTTACAAAAGGTTTCTCTGCACTTCGTTTCGCACATGCTTACCATTCGTTCGTATGTTATTACAAGTTTTGAAGAACCTGAATTTCGAATTGTATTAAAACTCCACCATTGATTTGTTTTAATGGTTGGCCTACGCCTCCGTCCATCCCTGCGATTTTAAGTCGTACAATACTTTAATTTCATTTGTGAAATATTATTCTAAAAGATAAAATCAAATACGTAACAATTATTTTTTCGTTTATAGGACCAGAAGACACCAACTGGATTAGAGCTTATTGGCCAATATTCTTATAATTGGCTTATACATTATTCACATAGTTGGTCGGTAGACTCAGGCCCGAGGGCGTATCAAAATAAAAAAAAACTCAGGCCCGAGGAGGGATGACCCAAACAAGACCTGGAGGCCCGAGGCCGAGTCTGGTTTGTGTGTCATAAGTGACCCAAACCACCAATACGTGATACTATGTTGGACCATAAGCCCTGACATTCGTCAAGAGCTCTACAGCCCAGGTTAACTTTAGAATGTTCAATTTGTTTGTTAAGCTTTTATTGCTGTCTCTAAAGATGAATGTTGGACTATCTTGCAGCATTGTTCAAAGGCCCCAATATCAACAATTCTCCCAAAACTAGCAGAGCTTCTCACTGGTCGCCTCCCCCACCTAACGTGGTTAAATTTAATTCTGATGGAGCTTTTAAATCCTCCCGCAGCTTGGCTGCATTTGGCGTTATCGCCAGAGATTGTGGTGGATCCGCTCTTATTTGGCGTATGGGTAGAGTTATAGCCCAATCAGCAATTGTTATTGAAGCTTGGGCCCTTCGCAAAGCTTGTAGTACAGCAGTGGAGATGGAATACAAAGAAGTTATCTTTGAATCAGACTGTCTAACACTTATGAACTGCTTTAAGGTTGACAATTCTCCGTGTCCATGGGAAATCAAGGCTTTTGTGGATGATATCAGAGCTTGGGCCAAGACTAGGAAATGGTCTTTCATTTGGTGTAATAGGGAGATTAATAGAGTTGCTCACGGTTTGGCAGATTTTTGTGCTGATAGAAATTTTGTATTTCAAGCAGGATGTTTACCACCGGTTGTAGAAGTTTTGGTTTCCAAAGATGTAAATCGTTCATGAGCTTCTATAAAATCGTGATCCTTTCAAAAAAAAAAGAAAAATAAAGATGAATGTTAACCATAGCATTGTAAATTAGGCTAATGTTGCGAAAATGGTAGTCTGATTAAAACTGTTGTAGTTTATATCTCTATTGCTGTCTCTAAAGATGAATCCTTCTTGACCTCGGCACACCATTCCAATTTAGTGGTTCAAACAATGGATCCTTCGAGATTATTAATTCTCCTCACCCCTGCTGGAATTCTTGTTTGTTTAGTGAAATCTTATAGTAATTTTTATTTGACCTTTGGGAAAGTAAGTATTGTCTTTTCGTACCTCTATTGATTATGTTTTCACGTAAAACTTTGCATGTGTGATGGACTTGGGCTGGCGACCAGAATCACGACTCCATCTCCAGTGCAACGTCGGGTGCATTCTCAGAATGAATAATACAAATAAATAGAGGTTTTGGTTAGAGGATGACATCGAATGTGGATGGTTTTAGATCATATCACTCGAATAGCAAGGGTCAAGGACCATCGTTATTCGCGGATCAAAAAAAAAAAAAGGACCATCATTATTCTTTTGTGATTTTAACAAATGCTTCAATGTCATATTGCAGAAATATTGTTTCTGACATCTGGAAAAGAGCAAACCAACTTTTTGAAAGTGGATGTGTTGCCAAACCTATTGTAATATACATGAAATCTCAATGAGCTGCACTGATCAAACTGGTCAATCTCAGCACTATCTACCAAATAAAATGGTGCGAAACGCGATGATTCTACATGACAAGATTGTTAAATACGGTCTGTCACAGATGTGTTTTTGACTCGCGTTCTGCAATGGGAACTAGGTTCGAATCCATCCACTAGCAGAATAATGCGATTTACAGTAGTCAAATGCCGGCCAAATTAGACCTAGAGAAGTTCCACATGCAAGGAATACTTTTACAGAGGTGGTTTTAATTTGGTTGGTACAGTTCATGTTCTATCATATGCATGATTGAGTTTGTTCTATCCTGGTACCTAGCATTGGCTGAAGAGGAAGAGCGATCTACAAGGGTACCCGTACAAAGATGAGGTTATTCTGTGATGTAGATTTTGTGCTGAGATGTACTCTGTCACCTATAGATTCTGAAATGTCGATGTTTCAAAATTATGTGTGTGAATTATGGAAGAAGTAGAGTCACATCTTGTGAATAGTAAAATCCAATTATGTGTGTAGTAGTGATGCAGGCATGTGATATATGTATAGTAAAGTTCAGTTATGTGTTGTACGTAGATCACAAATAGCCTTCCACGATTACTCCAATGGATGTCTTCGCACTCTGGCATCCGAGTTCTACCGTTTTGTCTCTGCACTTTGTTTTGCGCATGCTTATCATTCGTTTGTATGTTCATTTTTACAAGTTTTGAAGAACCCGAATTTCGAATTATATTGAGCTCCACCATTGATTTGTTTTAATGGTTGGCCTATGCTCTGTCTATCCCTGCGATTTAAAGTACAATTAATACTTTAATTTCATTGGTGAAATATTATTCTAGTAAAAGATAGAATCAAATACGCAAGTCATGTAAGCAGTTATATTCCCATCTAAAATGAAGTTTGCACAATTACAAGTTTAAGTTTAATGTTTGATGTATTCTTAAAGTAAGATTTAAAATTCAGATTGCAAATATCAATTTTTCACCTACAACAAACCAAACGAGTACTTTCTCAATATTGCTTCTTAAAATTTTTTTTGTTTGGATCAGTCAATATTCTTCTTCTTTTTTTTTTGCCAATATTACATATATTAACGGAAGTTAGCAAGATGTTAATAAGTTAGTCCACAAAGAGGAATAACCAAACAAGACCTGGAGGCCCAAGACCGTGTCTAGTTTGTGTCACAAGTGACCCAAACCTGAGATACTCCTATGTTGGACCATAAGTCCTGATATTCATCAAGAGCCCTACTCCCTAGGTTAACTTTAAAATGTTCAACCTGTTCCAAAAAAACAAAAAAACTTTAGAATGTTGAATTCATTTGTTAAGCTTTTAGCGAACTTGAAATCGAGCTCGAGCCGAACTGGCTTAGATTTGAGTGGAGCTTGAGCCTGTTCACAAGTTGTAATATAAATTTCTACATAAAATACACCTATAAAGCCGAATGCTATAGGGGTTAGGTTCAAGTATTAAAAAAGTCTAAAATTGAGGCTCAGGTTCGGTTCATCTAATAGACGAATCAAACTCGAACAAAGCTTCACTGAGTCAATTCTCGAATAGTTTGCAAACTGCTCAGTTCATTTGCAACTCCCCCACCCCACCACTTAGTTATGGCAACGCAGAGTCTGGTGAAAAGAGAGGACAAAAAACAAATAGCCTAAAGACATAATTGCACTCCATTGCATCTTTATAAAATTAAATGGCAGCAACGTATATATACACACAATCTCGTCTGTCTCTAACCAATAGGAAGTAGGAACATATACTTGTGGACTTTACTTTTCGCTACCAGAAATACATATGGTTTGAACCCCGCCAGTGACGAATCATGCATTAGCCACTCACATGGAAAAATTGACAAGATAAACTATGCATTAATTAAAATCGTCTCATTACAGACACAATCATATTCCTTGCACCTACTTATTACAATCGTACTTTAGTTAACCAATTGATTGTAAATTTATCCATATAGTAAGACTTCAACTTAGAATGTAAGTACTAAAGTGGCATAAAACCACCATCCCAAAATTGTTGGGTGCAAACCATTCACAGCTTTCCTGAACTTTTTTCAAATAGTGCTACATAAGTGGAACCTCCACTTATTATTAGGCACACACAAGCAAGCAAGCTGCATCCCCCATCATCATCAAATATCGTTTTCATCTTTAAATTTTGGTTCAATTCCTTGGTACTTTTAAAATCAAAACAAGTGGTGGTTGACTCATTTTTTGGGCTTTTTGTGTTGACCTTTGATGTGGATATATATGGAATTTAAGCTTGTATATATCATTAGCTTTACTCAAAAGCTACCCAATCGATTATTCTTGGTTAGTTTCTCTTTGCCAATTATGAAATATGTGAATCATCAACTATATACAAAAGCAAGTACAAAGTTTGGACCACCGGGTGGTAGGATATATGAGGCAGCCGGGTTAAAACGCTTCCTCTCCCAGTGGTCCTGGGTTCGAGTTGACTTAGGACCAGATGGATGTGATGGGTTACTGGGGGCCTAATGCCCACTTGCTTTTCGGTGAAGTTCTGGTGACGAGTTAATTCTGCAATGTGATAATAGACAAATATTTTATTCTCGACCGGGTTAGCTATGGCTCGAATCCGGTCATTTCAGGGCGACCGGATTCCTCTATGGCACTACCAAGGGAGGTCAACTGTGCTAGCTGGTCGCGCCAACCCACCCTTTCAACTGAGAGGGAAAAAAAGTGAAAAGGTTTGGCTTTAGGAATTGCGAAACCCTAACACAAAATGTACGGAATGCAATGCAAAAAATGATCAAGAAATCAAAAGCGCCATTACGCAAGAACGTAATTCACCCAACTTAGGCATGCACATTCACAAGAGATGCAATTTCTTTGAACTTCGTCGCGCGGAGTCATCTTTCGTAGCAATATATAGCTGATAACAAGAATATGTGAAATATCATTAACACGTGGAGTAATCTTTCGCAGCAATACATAGCTCAGATTACAAGAATATGTGAAGTACCATTAATTCTATTTTACAAAGCTTGATATAAAGGTGTATAAGTACTACTACTATCTAGCTTTCAGATCACTCCACAACACGAGCTAGAATGGGTGATCGATGTCCATATTGGGAATGCAGTCAACAGCGGACAGTCCGGGTGAGCGCGTGTTGGGCCTATACATATAGTACCTTTGTAGTGAATTGTTGCGACTTTCGAGATGTCGTCAAATCCTATACATATAGTACCATTGTAGTGAATTGATGCGACTTTCGAGACGTCGTCAAATCTCGTGTATTTGGGTTTTTTCTTGGTCTATTCGTTTTCTCATTTTGTGGTGGCTGGAATTTCTGTGAATCATAGTTACAAAGATCCGAAGGATTTGAGAATTAAACGCATCGTTTAATTCCTAACAGGCAACACTCTAATCCCCTTTCCCCCTTAATAAAATATTATTTTTGCCGATAAAAAAACACCTTAATCCCCTTCTTGGTGTCCATTTTTTTTGAATCAGACTTTTCTACAGTCAATTGCAGAAAAGGCCCCTGCCATCAAAGCCTCTGCTATTCAAATATAACGTTTCTGGACGGTTGGGGGTACTCACGCAAACGACACTCTTCAGTCCAAAACTGGACTGCAATCAAGATATTTCCTTGTCATTACATATGATCATGATATAGGAGAGATAAAGGCTTTATGAGCAAGTTGAGTTTGGCCAAGGAATTGAAGGGGGACCATTATTGTGTTGTGGCAATGATCATAACGGGCTTGCACAATCTGATTTGGCAGTTTTCAAGCAAAGTCCAAACCCTAGAAAAGTTGAGTTGCCTTCGTTCACAAACTAAACTTGCTGCTCAAAGCAGCTGGTGCGCTAGCCTTACACATGCAATACCTCACTTTCTCTCCCTTTCATGCATGTATACTTTTTAAATAATTAATGCTTTATCAATTTTCCATTATATTTAAATCTTTTCATGGGTGAGATGATTAGTGTGTGCTCGGTGGTGACGAGCTAATTAAGCAATGAATTAATACTAATATTCTATCTAAACACAAAAAGGAAATGGTTTCTACATCATGGATTAATTAATTAATGGGTGTTAATTCTTTGATGATGTAAGCAAATGGCAACAAGTTTGTATGACATGTAAATGTTTTGGTAAAAATCAGGTCACACACAGAAATGGTTGCAGGCACCTACGATAAAAGATAACGATCTTATGTTTTTAATCATGGTCCCCTAAATCCTGGTCTTTCCGAGTGAGATTGTAAGTTCCCTGTTTTAAATCACGGTTGTAAATGACAAAGGATGTAAATTAAAAGACGAACAACATTGCCCGTGTGGGCTTAAGATCGATCTGTGGAACCAAAAAAATGTTTTGTGTTATTTGTTGACCAATATACATTGTTGGATTCATTCATTTCTTAACGGCTTAAGCTTTTAGACAATTGCAAACTTAACATGGTATCAAATGATCCAAAAAAAGAAAAAGAAAAAGAAAAGAACTTAACATGGTATCAGAGTTCAAGTTAAAATGAATGAGGACAGGCGGGAGCAGAGGCCCCCAAGCTTACAAAATTTACGAATTTTGGTGTACAATTATAAAAGTAGCCTAAGCCCCCTAAAACTTCTTAAAATACTATTGTCATTACCTCTCTAAATTGGGAACAATATCTACCTTATCTTACCTTAACTATTCAAATTGTTAATAAATATTCTAATATAACCCCTCCATACAAATCCTGCATTTATCTTATCTTAACTGTTTGGTGTGAGTTTTGACAGTAATGAGTAAAAAGAGATAGATAAATTAAAGATCGTGCAAAGGAATTTTGAGATCCAAAACGAACAAGCCTCGGAATTGGTAATAAAAATAATCTTCATGAAATGTTGGTTTTGATTATTGAGAGATGTTGGCAATTGTAGGGAGGTATTCCCGAACAGGTGCAAAATGAGCCCGAGCACGGTCAACAAAGGGTCAACGCACTGTGGACCAGTGATATGAGAAGTCAATGGTCCAGAGAGGTTGTACGATTCTCGGTGCAATAACATGAGACGTTATTAGGACCGAATACAAGGAAAATGACATGAGATGCCACTGTTCATAGAAACTTGTTCGGCAAGAGAGAGCCAAACAGGAGGAGAGTTCCTTACAAAGGATATGGTTCAAATTGTTTCCTTAGGACCAGTAACACGTGAGGTAATTGGTCCAGGCCATCTGTTCGGCCATGAGATGGCCGAACAGAGAGAGAAGTACTATTTGAGGGAACATTCTGGAAGGTTCTAGAGTAGTCATGTCCCATAAAGGGATAAAGATCCCAAGAATATAGGATCTGAGAAAGATACCCAACGAATATGGGATGTTCGGCTCTTAAAGGAAAAGAATCCTAAAAGGACTCTTTTCCATAAACTGATAAAGGAAACGAGACCCCTTGATATCCTGGGTTTCCTATACGAGTTAGGAATCCTATGGTAACATGGATGCTTGGACAGCAAGCATCCATAAATCTATAAATATGAGGTAAACCTAGAGGTGAGAGGTACGCAATACACTGCATTCTATTTGCTTTCCTATTGATAATTAGGGTTTGATTGCTAGTACGTGATACTAACAAAAACATCGGAGGGCCTTTGCCACGAGAGGCAAAGGTGCACTCACTCCTTGTCTGTTTTGCAGGACAGGGGTTTCGTTGACAAATTAGGGTTACGTTCAAGAGGCACGTGAAACCGTTGCATTCCAGTGCTGTTTAAAGCGCTACTTGAATCTATCCACCTACAGTTGGCATGCCACCAAGTGAATGCCCCGACATATGGGACCTATTTCACTTTTCTTGGTTGGAAGTACTATATATTGGAAGCCCAAATTCATATATATGAATATTCAAAAATCATCCCCCACATGTGTGGATTGTAATGTATTTTTTTTTTTCCATCTATGTATCTATATTGCATCACACATGACCCAATGCTTCACTAAGCATGCACCCATTAAAAAATAAATAAATAATTTCGGTTCCTTAGCTTTGTGACTCAAGAAAAGTAGACAACTGTCAAATACACAGCACCCCTCAATGTGTTGAGAAAAGAAAGGTAAAAAGGGTACCACTTTTGTACATAGTAGCATTGGATTTTAAGAACACTAAGGGGGTGTTCGGACAAATAAGTCAAAGTGGCTTATTTTTTGTCTTTATTCAAATTTTTTTCGTATCACTTGGCTTATCCTCATTTTTTTGAGGATTATTGTATCTTCATGACGAGAGGAATCTAAAAAGTATAAAATTTTGATTGAAATCTAATATTTTTTGAATAAAGACGAAAAAAGTGACTTATTGGCTTATTTTTGTTTTTATGTAGGTTTATTTGACTTATTTTTGACGGAAAAGCCAATGACTTTTTTAGCCGAACAAGCCCTAACTATGGGTACAGATGGCGGATGCACCATATCAGTATGTGGGGCTCCACAGTCCACACATCCTTGATCCTTCTCTTGTCAAACTTCCTCTCTCATCAATCCCTCCACGTGATGAGGATCTCTCCCCAATATATAGCAGACAGAAACTCTCTCAAGACAAAACAGAAATGATATGAGTACAGCAACACTGTACTCATCCAACTTTGCTTCAGAAATTTTTTTGAAGCAAGATGTTTGTACAGCTGTTGCTGTACCTCTAGAACTTCTGCAGACAAAATTGTGTTATTGTTACAAATTTTAAAATGAAAGGTTGAGATTAATTCACGCACACTTATACTTGTCTCGATATTTAACATAAAACACTGCTGAGATTTACTTGGATGTGTGTTGCCACGCTGCCGTAACGAATTGAGTTAGAATTGTGTTCCTACTATATTATAATACTAAGGTAAGTGGCGATAATCAAATTATTTTTTATTGTATTTTTGTTGATATATATGAGAAGAATGATCTGTCTACAAATTAATTCCAATAAAATATTTAATCTATTTTATTTAGCAGAAATGCCTCCTTAGTTTCCACTCATTTTGATGTTCTTCTATTAATGCATGTTGAAGTAGATGAGCCCCACACATCTCCGAGAAACTCAGCTTTCTATTTTGTATTATTCTTAAGTAATTTTTTAGGACAGATTACTAGATGAAATATGTAAAATCAACAATATGAGTGGCCAATAGCACCCCAAAGTGCACACAAATTCCAAACATAACTACAAAAGGATCCAAAAACTTCCACTTCTAATAATAGAACTAAGCATTAAAAGGAATGGTTGAGATTCACGTACACGTATATATACTTAATTGTGTCGAAATTTAAAATGAAAGGCACATGAGATTCACTTGGATGTGAATTACCGGGCTTCCGTAATGAATTGAGTTAAAATGTGTTTCCGATATATTATATAGGTCTACAAGCTAATGGCAATAATCAAGTTGTTTCCGCTGATATAATTTTAGCTGATGTATGTGAGGAGAATGGTCTGTCTGAAAATTTCTTTAAAAAAAATGTGTTTTAGTCCATGTAATTTAACGAAAACCCCAACTTATATACCTGCCACTCATTTTGATGTTCTTCTGTCGCGTGTTGAAGTCGATGAACCCCACACAGATCCAAAAACTCACTTCTAATAGGAACTAAGCATTAGTTTGCTCCAACTTTGATCAGAGGTTAATAAAATTTCGTTTGTCGAGCAAAAAAATCTTTGATTCACCCAAATCTCTTTGTGGTTGGGCTTGCATTGGAATGCCTTAAATTTCCAAAAGATTGTGACTTATGAGCATGGAATATCATGCAAGATTGCAGGTCATTCAAGATTAATTTCCAAGCCATAAAACTCTCCTTTGTAGGCGTATATATATCATAAAAAGTTTGGTTACAACATTTTGCTAGTAACCCCAATAGTACAATGCTAATTAACATATGAAATTGGATCTAATTTGGAAAGCTAACTTCGTCGAGATCGTCCAACGACAAGAAAACTTCATCCAAGCACGAAAGCTCCTGTCCATTGTCATCGTCCTCTTCGCTATCGCTCTCATACACTCGACAGAGTACCCACTTGCTATAATCCTGAAAGATGTACAAGAAAAGTATCATATGATAAAGTACGGTCAATAGCGTGTCACATGTATTCTTGACCGGTATTTATTCATGGGACTTACCACTTTGGGATTTCCTCGCCTTCTCGATGGTCTACTAGTGCTGCTACTCGAACCCGAATCAGAAAGCCTATACTCTTGCATTATCCAATTCGTTTTGACTCCGGTTGATTCTTCACCAATATAGAACACATAATATTGTTTCGTACCAACTTCCTTGCTACCACTAGTAAAGATTGGCTCCTCAACACCTAATGGCTTCCAATACCCGTTTCCTGTAACGCGGTTCTGCGTCTTCCGGCTAAAGAAGTACCATCTGCTCCCCTCTGCCGTAGCTTTGCCTGCAAAAAAAAAGAAAAAAAAGAAACCCTCAACCATGAACATGTAAGCATTTTTTAAAAAAAATGCAACGCTTCATTTTGGAATAAGACAAAATTGCGGGCTACCAGTACTGTGCTCGTTTTAAATGTAGCCCACATCGAGGGACGGAGCGAAGTAATGGACATTGCATTTAAAATAAAATAAAATGCAACGCTTCATTTTGGAATAAGACAAAATTGCGTGCTACCATAGAAGGGACGGAGCCAGGTTTTTGATCCTACAAGATAATGCTAACTTTACTTTGACATGTACATATCTTGTATGACTATCTCCCTCTGTTTTTTCCCCTCTCGTTTTACAAACTTTCAATTTGGACAATTTAAAAAAAAAAAAAAAACTCAAAAGTTTATCAACAACAAACTTCTATCATGTTGATTCAAATACCATATATATTCCAAATACTCCGTACTACTTTCTTGTGAATTTTTTTTTATTTTAATTGTGCGCATAAATACGTACCGTCTAACTCCCAAGGATCACAAGGGCAGAGGTCGAGATCAGGGATGACATCCGGATGACAAGGTAGGAGAGCAGCCTTGCGCTGGAGGAAATGGACCACCAGCTCTTCGTCGGTCGGGTAAAACCGGAACCCCGGCGGGAGATTGAAATTCTTGTCCCCCATATTCAGTATGTGTATATATATATATATAGGTATAAGATGAAGAAATTAATCTATGGAATGATGCAGTAGTTTGGAGATGGTGCTGCTGTTGAAGGTTTTGGTTTTTGGGATGGTATGTACTATTTAAAGAGAGAGAGAGAGAGAGAGAGAGAGAGAGAGAGAGAGAGAGAGAAGTGACGTGAGATGGTAGAGAGTGGTGGTGTGTAATGGATCAACCATCCATGTTGAGTGTGAGTTGGAGATTTTGGATAGAAGTATTAATTTAACAATTTATAATGTGGTGTGTCGGGTGGGGGGCTATTCCCAAGGCGGCGGGTATATATAACGAGAAATTCTTCAATGCCGAGTAGGTCCGCTGGGCATGTTGGAACCGTCCAAAAATATTTAGGACGGACTAAATTTTAAAGAAATTTTTTTCCAAAAAAGTTAAACTCTTTTTTGGAATTTTTTTTAAAATCTGAATCATCTAAAATATTTTTAAATGGCTTAAATACGCTGAATAGACACTACAAAAGATATACCCGGCACTGAAAAATTCCCCATATACTAATACAGTATAACGGAACGCTTGGATACTTCCAAGAAACGGGATCCGTCAAGACTAGGGGATGACACTTCATGCTTACATCATCATCCTCTTGTTGCCAATGGTGTGGATGGTATCAAAAAAGGAGAAAGAGTTATTACCGGACGTGGTGGAAACCATTGGGTTTCTGCCTTGAATTTTGGGGTCCGTCGTGTATTCGTCGCGGTAATTCGAATCTTTCATCTCGTGCGAGTCGCAAAATTGTTTGGTGACGCAAAAAATCAGCTTAAATCAAATATCGATAAGTATATGAAAATTTGAATTTTGGTCAATTTACTTTAAAAACTATTGACAGAGTTCAGGTTTCCTTTTTTTAAACTATGGACAGTTTAATTTAAAACTATATATTGACAAAATTCAGACCCTCCATTTTGATATATTTATTGATGTCTAATAAAGCTGATTTTTTGCGTGACTGTATTACTGATCTGCGTGCTTTACAAGACAAACGGTTCAGATTATCGCAATAAACCTCATGGTTTCCACCTCATTTGGACACAACTTATTCTCATAAAAAAGATTGTGGTACACCGTTTGGTGTACACGAGATCTACACTGAATTGTGTGGAGACCTACTTTCAAGTAGCACACAAATGATCAGAGTCGTGCAACATGTTTTTAAGAGTCTCTATAAAAAAAAAACCAGCTTATTCAAATATCGGTAAGGGTTTTAATCGATTCCCGCCCTGAATTCACTAAATTCGCAAAAGACAAAAAAATAAATCAATTGATCACGCCTTTAACCTTTACCTAAATCGAATGAGCTGTATTTTTTTTGTCAAGGCCTTTAAAATAAAACATTAAACAAATTAAATGCCTCAAATCAATAGTATAGATCCCGAAATAGATCTCGTACAATCTGGTATACTATACACACCAAATCGTGTACCAATTAATAGTTGGGCTTGGATGGTATTGGTGTGTTTGTTGGGGGAGTATATAAGTAGACCCACTGGATGGAGTGCACAGAATACCATGATTCTCATGATTGAATGTCTACAATTGGGATTTTCTCCTAATCATGATTATATACTACAGTAAAAAAATAGAAAATCTTTATTAGGAAGGTTTCGTAAATAAAGTTTACGGGTGCTAATCTCGGCCGTCCAAAAGTGTTTTGGACGATCTAGATTAAAAATAAATCATTAAATAGATCTAAATCGTTGATTGCCGAAGCGAACGGGTGAAATTGCACATTTTCCGTGAACAGCTTATTCATGGCTCCTTCGTAAATAAGTTTCTCTCACTAGACATAGATAATTTATCAAACATGTTAAATTCCGCAAAAGATGAGTGCTAGGGACAAAGAAAATAGGCGAAGAATTGACTCTTAAAGTGTACATGAACGGCTCAGATTCAGTGTGCAGTGCATCTGAGCTGTTCATGTACACTTTAAGGGTTAATTCTTTGCCCATTTTCTTTGTACTTAGCATTTCTCTCCGCAAAATGAACCTATACAATCATACATGTTAGAGCATCCGTAATGTAATAATCAAAGTCAAAAGGATGCTAAAGTTAACAATGTCTGCTCAAAAAAGTGTTTATATTATAATAATCAAACTTAACAACCTCTTAACAACTCATCAAATTTTGCCCTTTGAATAATCAAAACTAATAATCTTTTGCCAATAATCAAATTTAATAATTCCCATATTTTCTCAATCAAGTACAACCATCATTAAACAAAACCTTCTCTTTCCTTCTCTCTCTCTCTCTCTCAAAAATGTTTTCAAAAAATAATTTTAAAAACTTAAAAAAAAAAACAGTTTTTAAAAACCGTTTTTACACAAAACAGTTTTTTTATAATTGTTTTCTTTATGAAAAAACAATTTTTAAAAAAAAAGTTTTTCACTAAACTGATTTTTTTTAAATTTATTTTATTTCAAAAAAACTATTCAAATTATTATCACAGTTTTTATTTTTTAGAATTTTGTAGTTTGAAAAGATGATATGGTAAGTTTTGGTTATCCAATTTTGATTATTACATTATAAACTTCTACATCGCTAACCTTAGCAATATCTTAAATGAATAACCAAAAGATAATTTGGCAACTTTTGGTTATCTAATTTTGATTATTACATTTACATTGTGGATGCTCTTACAAGTTTTGAGCTAGAAAAACTTTTTACTCTCTGCACGGTTCTCAATAAATTTATCTGTCTGCTGTATATATATTTCTTCACCCATTACATCAATTTTTTTTTTCCTCAAAACTAAACAAAATGATAATTTCTCTAAAATTTTGAGTTGGGTGAAGGGCCCCATCGTCCATTAGATCATTGATCCAACCCCTAACATAATTTTACCATGTGCATGTTTTTCTCTCACGTACAGCATCTACCCCTCCCCTGTTCTCCTCGTGAAAAATGAAAGGATCGATAATGATTAAAACTGAAACTAAAAACCTACCGAAGTTACTTTACCTTTAACCGCATCCAATGAGAAAACTTGTCACTCTGCTCCACTTGATGGTTTTATTTGAATTTTTGCTGGCTGCAGATTTTCCACATGCATGTTCAAACTTTCTATCCTAACAAAACTTTCAAGTTTAACGTTAAATCGTAAACCGACGAGGCATATCATCAAACGTTTTTCACGCGCACGAGACCTGTACTGTGTTTGTGTATATATGTGGGTATATACATAGGAGGAGGATATGATAACAATCGATGATCGATTGAGCTGATCAACAAGAATAGTAGAGGCGTAAAAACGAGCAAAATGTTGTACTAGCATTTAAATCGATTAAATAAATATACGTGTGTGCGTATGTATGTAGATGTGAACTGTGAAGTAAGCATGTATGGAAGCTCATAGACAAGACTAGGAAGTTGAAACTAAGGACAATGACTTCATAGCATAGCAGCCAAGTTAATAACTTAAGGATTTTGGATATACTGTTTCCACTAAATTGACTTTTAGTTCATGCATATGAGAAAAATGATATGAAACGACTGTCGGAGCTATAGGAATTAGTCTAAGATATGCACAAACTGACCCGAAACACCTAATTTGCATTACCACATTAAAAAAATTATCTCAAAATCCGTATTTTTGTGGGTTTTAGCCCATTTAGTCCGTTTACACAACAGGAAAAACCTTTCACAGGAATTTTACTGGTGAGTTGCGTTTGATGCAAGGCACGGGAATAAAGAACTACGAAGGTGCTGCTTTTCTTTAGTCACGGTCACAATCTAAATCAACCATAGTCAATGCCCTACCACCATCATTACCTATTTTAATACAGTATAATATATAAGAAAAAACATCTCACTTTCGAATGCAACTCCATTAGTATTTATCAAGTAAAATGTGAATTCTGTTTTCGCAGGAGCGACTACAAAGCTCGGTTTGGTTTGGTTTGGTTTTGTTTAGGAGCGACTACAAAATTTTTAATTTAGCTGCAACATCAAAATCATGCAAGGAATGTTTTGCAATGCAAAACTCTCTATCTAATACAAACTTCTTCGTTTAGTTGAAAATTTATCGGACCTAATTTATTTTGTTTTGTTGAGCTATAGTATCTGCATACTCACACATTTAATAAGGCTTCAAATTACTTAATTAGTAATCAGATTCACACGAATGACCTAATGCAGATAATACAGTAAAGATATATAAAATTACCAAACAAACATGGTTACTAGTAATAGTTTGCCGACACTCTATCCTGGACTACTACATAGAAACAAGGCTTACCAAAATCCAATAACGAAGATCAACAAATGCTTTAGAAGGTGGGGTCACCTTTTAAAAGCATATGGTATTGTTGACATGACTTGTTCGTTAATCTAGCCAAGATATTTTCACAAACCAAATTGAGCCTTAAGTCTCGATCAATTGGGCTCAGCTATATGAATCCGTATTTTTCATTGAGCTTTGTCGAGGACAGCGTAATCCGTAACGATCAAGATATTTTCATAGTTAAAAAAGATGTATAACCACTTGTGCGCTTGGAAGGCTTATCCTATGGTGTTTAAGAGCCGTGAAAGACTTGGTTTTGGAGTATGAAAGCGATACTAGATGTGAAAGTGTGAAAGTGCTTCTCTCTCTCTCTCTCTCTCTCTCTCTCTCTCTCTCAAGTGTGAAAGTGGTTCTCTCTCTCTCTCTCAACTCTTCATGGTTTGAGGTTAAAACCTTGTCTCTATCCTGACTTCTAATCATCTTAGCTTTGGATCACTTTTTGCAGCTGCTTTCAACCTTGTTAAAGCAATGCCAATCTACTACATGTGTCTTAATAGAAGTGAAAGCGTAGTTTTGATTATTATCTAAGACTGTTGAATATGAGACCAAAAAGGACGAAACTGAAATGACAAAAAGGTAAAATAGGTACGGTGTCCCATCTAATGAAAGAAATACTTAGGACAACTAACCTTAACGTTTGCTTCATTTGGACAGCTAACTTTAATGTACTATATACTACTGTCTACGTACGCATGGTTTAGTAGTAATTGGCAGATAACATGAGAGACACCGGGTCTCGTGGTTAGGAGTGTTGCGAAATCAGTTAAATTGCAACACACACAACATGCGAAGAACGATCAAGTAAGTAACACAAATAGAAGAGACACGGTGATTTTTACTTGGTTGTCCAACTGCATAGCTGAGTACGTCCACAACTCTAATGAAGACAGTGCAAGAGTGACATTGATTGCTGCATATAGAAAGTATTTATGACCTAAGATTTACATAATCAATTACCGTAACACACCTATCTAGGTCAAACTCCAAATTAATAACCAACGAAGCACCACTTAAATCGAATCAGGCTTTAGAACCCAACAAGCATTTTATTCTCATGTGATTTGGTGTGTAGGAGGAAATTGGTTCAAATTTTTAGGCTACGTTTGAAGAGACTCTTGTTACTTAATTCTTGAGCACCGATTTGTCACGTCTATGTTTTAATTCTATAGGATTGCGAGTAGGCTTAGAGCTGCAAACGAACGAAATCGTTCTTAAACAAGCTCATGCTCGGCTCCTTTACTTAATAAACAAGACCTGCGACAAACTTTTAGGTTCGTCTAGCAATCGAACAAAGCTCGGAGTGAGCTCGTGAACACAATTATACCCGAATTACCTTTGTACGAGTGTGTTGGGAAGTTGGAACTGTCTTTAACACTTTTCGTTTATCTAAATGCATTTTTTTTGATCTTATCTTTGTGAAATTACAAAATCATCCTTACGAATGGACAAAAGAATCAAAGGTTACTACTATGAAAGATTGGTTTGTAATTTCACATAGAAGAAGACGAACAAAGAAGTGCACTTGGATAAGATGAGAGTGCTAGAAAGTGGAATCATTATCACCTGTACACACCCAAGGAGTGTTCTTTTTTTCTTTTTTTGATCATTAGAAAATGCCCAAAGAACTACAAAGACCCAAAATCCAGAGGAACAATCCTCAACTATAGGGTTATCCATATGGTTTGGGTAAGATCTCACGAAAATGCCCAAGGAATGTTCTTGGGCAAGTGATATATCATTGTCGCACATAACCGCAAACTTATGCTAATCCAACTATTTCTACTTTTCGATGATCTCCTTCAAAAGAATTTCACCACAGTCTGTACACATTGAACATGATGTTTTCTTTGTTGAAATATGGTAAGCTTGATTTACACATGAGAAACATGTTCAAGGCTTTGCCAAGGATTTGGATCAGACTAAGAAATTTTGTCAAAGATTGATTGGATAAGATTTGGTCTTGAAAGTCCAATTTGGTAGGCGTACGGGTGATTTCATGAGATTTGTCTTTTGTTTGATTCAGAGCTTGTATCTTATATATATATATGTGTGTGTGTGTACAAGTCGTAGTGTAAATGTGTGGGAAGTGAAAGATAAAAAGAGTAGAAGACAGCAGAGAGGAAGAGAGAATCAAGGAGCCCCCTGCGGGGGACTCCCCCACCGGTGGATGTGAGAAATAGAGTTGTGAGGTGTGAGTGAGGGACGTGTAATTTTGTAAGTGTGTTTGTGTTAGAAATCAAAAAAATTGAGATTGTACAGTGCACGAATTTGTGTCGCTTCCGCTTTCCAACATTCTTGTACTACCAAAGTACCACTGAAACTAGCAGGACTTATTGATGTCTATGATCTTACACTCACTTTATGCCAAGCAGAAGTGAAATATATATGTTGATCTGTAATCCGCACGTACCTTCCATCCTGACTGTCCGAAAAATGAATGGTGTTCAACGGCTTTGTTCTCCTTCTAACAAACGCAGTGTTCGCTTCAACAGGGGATCGAATACATTAGGATATTCCATTCCCAAGAGTCCACGGGCATAGTCTCGATCCTCTGGTTTTCCAACTGCATTCGAAGGCATTAATTCCTTTGTGTTCTGGACAGCTATTCAGGGAGGGTTAAGAACTCAAGACAAACTCATGAAGTGCTCACATATGCTTTTAACTGTCCTACTCTGGAGAAGTATGGAAGCAAGTGTGTGGATTGTGTGGTAATCTCTAAGGCCAACCGGTCTTGGGAAGATGAAGTTTAATTAGCGTATGGGCAGATTTGGTGGGAGATCGTTGCATTCTACTGTCAGGAAAATCGTTCGGGTAGCAATGATCTGGTACACATGGGTTGAGAGAAATTGCTGGGTATTCAAATGTGTCCAAAGGCCTCCTTCTGCAGTTATTTAGAAAAATAGTTTTGATGTTAGAAATAAAGGGTCCTAAATCAAAGATGTAAAACCTTCCCCCTTAATCATGCCTTATTTCTTGTGGATAGTAAGGCCTGGTTTGTGCTAGGGCGACTCGGCCATTTTGCCGTTGGAGTTCCTCGCTTTGACCAAAGAAAGATGTCTAGTCCAGACTATCTGCTCGCAAGAGCAAGTCCTCAAGCACCCATCTATTGGAAGGTTGTTAGCGTATAATGGTTGGAACTCAAGAATGGAAAGAATAACTAGTGGTGTCCCTATGCTATGTTTGCCGTTCTTTTCAGACCAGCCGACTAACTGTAGATATGCCTGCATGGCTGCACTGAATGGGGTATTGGCATAAAGGTCCATAGAGATGTGAAAAGAGAGGGAGTTGAGAAGCTTGTGAGGGAGTTGGAGGGAAAGAAGAGTAAGCGGATGAAGAACAAGGCCATGGAATATTGGAATGGAAGGTAAAGTCACGGGAGGCAACTAAACCTGGAGGCTCGTCGTACCTGAATTTGGTAAATTGGTGAACGAGTACTGCTATCAAACAGAAAGAATACACAATGGTTTCAGACAAATGGTTGTTCTTGAATTTTGTTGAGTTTGGGGAATTCCTCAATAAGTTTGTTGTAATAAGTTCATTGCCCTCTTCCTAGAGCAGAAAGCACATTGCCCTCTTCCTACAGCAGAAAGCATTGGACTATCATGTGTATCTTCATTATCTGTCTCGATAACATCCATCCGCTATTAGATAAGTTTTGCGCTCCTATGAAATGCATCATATGTGCAAAATATCAATGACGAACGCCATATTATGGCTTTCTTGCTAACATTTTAGTCACTGGCTTCTACCGCATCCAGTGCAAATTGGAACTTCAACTACTGAGCCATCACAAAACAACCTAACTTTCAACGGAGAAAAGCAATAGCAAATGAAGCTACAATTATCCTGAAATGAGGTCACTAGGTACTTTTCTGCGACCTCATACTTGTAACGAAACCTTTTTATTTCCTAATAAGTTATGTCTTTCTGCATAAAATTTGGGGACAGGGAAGCAGCAGTAAAATCAACATATCTACAATTAGGCATGTGCATACTTCAACGTTCACACAAGCACAACAAACAGGCATGTGAGCAGAGAGAGAGAGGGAATCGAGTCATTTCCCTCATTGTATTGCATTGCCAACTCATCCTGTACCAAGTACTAACTGTCAATGTTTCTGAGAGGAACTCTATAATATGATTGCTATTAACAAGTAGGCTACAATTAAGGCAATATTAACTTGTTCCCAATTATAGTTCTCAACTTCTATGGCTTATGATACTGCGAGATGAACATAATCCGTGAGCGCTAGAGCCGATATAGAGTATGTTATTTACCTTTTCCTCAAACAGGCAAAAATAGAAGGATCATTCAGGAACGGAGACGTCTACTCTGGACAAATTTCAGCAAATACTGGCAACCTCTTCCCGTGAGGAGGCCCATAGAGAACACTATTTATGTATGCATCCACAGCTTCCCTTGATGGGATTTCATCAACTGAAGCAGAAGAAGGTAAGGAAACCATGATGCCATCATCCATAGGAGACCAGTCAGTGTTTGTGACAGTGATGCTGCTTCTGATAGTTTTACTGCCACTGCTGCTGGTACTATCATTGGAGTTTTCTGGTTTGATGGGTGAGATTGATTGGGTTTTTGCCGCTTTCACGGCTGCCACTGCTCGTTCTGTTGGTGATGAAGCTGTGATGACCTTGTGATGGGAGAAGCGGCACTTTGCACCATACGAGCATGATCCTGAACCAGAGTATGACTTGCAAATCTGAGGCCAACAAACAGAATCACAATTGGTCTTTAATTTAACAGTCACATAAGCAAACTGATAATAGATTAGTTAAAGTACACCGAGAAGATTCAGCGAATTATTTTACCTCAGATTTGGTCTTGCTGGGGAATCGAGACGGACGGACCTCTTCCTTTCCATGTGCAAACTGAAAAAGATAGGATCTTATATTGTTAACCAGATAAGAATAGTCCAATCATCAGAGAAGTATCATAAAAGTTTGTTTAACTTGATCCAGTAACATAATTGATGCAGCTCACATTGGCAACAAACAGCAAAAGATCATTGGAGCATCACCATGACTATAATTAGGATATGGACAGTTGACTCATTTACTTACAGCTCTATTTTGCTCTATTTTGGACAGTTGATTGAGGAGAAGAGTTGAGTTTGGAGTTATAAAGATCTGCTGTTTAATTGACATAACTGTATCCAAATCAAGCTTAACTTCTCCATGTTCAAACATCTTACTAACTCCTCTGTCCGCAATAACTTTTTGTGAGTTCTTATGGCTAGAGTTGGAACAAAATCACCATCAATAATCATTTTCACAAGCACTATGCGTGCTCGTTTAGTAGGAAACAGGAAAAAAGAGAGGCGTAGGTATGAATGAGGCTCTGACCTTTAGAGGTAAACAAATCAATTCTTCAAAGGAAAAACAGATAAACATAAAACTACACAATTTACACAAACACTACGCTTGCTCGTTTAGTAGAAAACCAGAAGAAAAAGAGGCATAGGTATGAATGAGGCTTTGACCATCAGAAAACCAGTCAATTCTTTAACGGGAAAACAGATAAACATAAAACTACTCAATTACTTAGGATATCGCATAATCTATATCCGTAATGGTTGCATATTTGGGCAAGACGTAATGCAGTTCACTGTCCATACAAATGTTGTTTGACTCTCAAGATTCAGTTTTTCCGTCCCATGTTTCTATTCCGGTTCATTTCGTTTACATCCTTAAGCTGACTGGCATAATTTGCGAAAAAGAGATGAACAAGATCTGTGCACACGCTTGATCATGATACATCCTCTTACAAAAGGTTTCCACAACCGAAGAAGTGTGATCTTGTGCTAACTCCTGCGAAAACTTTCTGGTGCTCACATTGCAAGTCCAATTGTTGGTATTTTCTAGCTAAAGTAATTTTCTGTCTTCAATTTGAGTTTAAGGCATGTTTACTGCACCTTGTCGCATTTTTTGTCCTGAAATTTGTGTCAAACGAAACAAACGACATCTATTTTGACTTGGGGCCTAACGAGTACTTTGGTATAATCAAGAAATGGTTTTGCCACACCTTTAGTATGGTTGTGTGAGCAAGATTTGTGATTGACAAGGGTGATTTTGGTTGAGTTAACAAATAATGCAAATGCTTTGAACACATATGTCCTCAAAGAAGTCCAGACAAAATCGTTTGATGTGTGTGGACCTCAAGTGCATCGTATATAGCTCATATAAGTATCCAACAGTTCTAAATGCATTTATATCAGGACATCTGGGTCCGTAACATTACTCAGAAATAAATAGATGCAACCAGGGCAAAGTTACCAAAGAATGACAAATTTGTATTACAACCTTGGTCACACAATCCGCTTGTGTGAGTGCGAGCGTAAAAGTGACCTTCGAAAACATCTAAACTTTTAAAATTGAGAATAAATTCTTTACACCGCCGGTGTAAACATTTGTTTCCTTCAAATCAATTACATTGCGACACGTGTCAAAACAATAGTCTCAATTAATTAAACATGGCACAATGCAATTGATTTGGAGGAAACAAATATTTATACCGACAGTGTAAAGAATTTATTCTCTTTAAAATTCATAGAGCTAGAAGCCTAGAATTGAAAGCAGGAGCCATAAATTTTGGAAGAGATGATGGAGGCAAGAGTTCATCTCGGCCATGGTCTGGAAAAAAGAAACCCTGACACCTTATGTCTGGGCAAAGCGTAACAGAAATGAGTATTACAAATCTTGCTATAACTACTCGTTTTTCATGTGCTTTGGGTGGATTGAGAGCGAAAAGCTCTATCAAATGATAAGTGTAATTTTGCTTGAGCTAAGAAATAATGCCAATGCTTTGGAAACATATGTCCTCAAAGAGGTCCGGCCACAATCGTTTGATGTATGTGGACCTCACGTGCATTGTGTATAGCTCATATCAGTATCGAACAGTTCTAAATACACTTGTGTCCAAACATCTGTTTTCGTAACATTACTAAAAAATAAATAGATGCAACACCAGCAGAATGACACATTTGTATTACAACCTTGGTCACATAATCCGCTCACGTGACCCTGAGCAGAATTGAGAGCACGAGCGTAAAAGTGATCTCAGAAAAACATTAAAACTAATAAAACTCACGAGAGCATGGATCGAGAGTGGGAACCATCAATTCAGAAGAGAAGATGGAAGCAAGAGTTCATTTTGGCCATGGTCTGAAAAAAGGAAACCCGAAAATGGCAACTTATGTCTGGGCAAAATGTAAAGATAAGCATGTTGCAAATCTTGCTATAACTAGTTGAGTTACTCATAAATTGGTCCGGACATTTGAGTTATCAAAAGACTACTCATTTTTCATTCGTAGAAGTAAGATTGAGAGCAAGAGCGAAAAACTGTGTCAAATGATTATGTGATGCAACTGGCCAATTAAAAATTCCAAATTTGACAATATTTGCTACAACTAAAGCAGAGAGAGAGAGAGAGAGAGAGACCTGGCATTTGGAGCCATGGCGACAGAAGCTAGAATCCTCCCAAGACCTACATATCTCCCTCTTATAAGCACTACTATTACTCCCGGACGACGACGTTCCACCAGAAGGATCAGACGCCGCCGACAACCTCATCCTCCCACCAGAAACCGATCCTCCCACCAGAATACCGTCCATCACCAACACATCCTCCTCCACCTTCACAGGCGTCTTGAACACCGGCGGCGACCTCGACGGCAGCGTCTCCACCAAGTTCTCCACCGCCCTCAGCGGCGACGATGACGATCCAAATCCACCGCTTCCTCCGATCATGACCGCCGGAGTTTTGAAACCGTCGCCGGCGTCCGGAGACGCCGGGGACACGGACCGGAGGTACCTGATGAGCGCGGCGGGGTCTAGATTCTCCAAATTGGACTTGTCGAAGGATGACGTGTACGGATCGAAGGTCGGACTGTTGGACGGATGGTGAAAGCGGCCGCCGCCGACGAAGAACTGGTGGTTGCTGTTGTTGCTGTCTCGTTGCGTGTTGAGCGGTGACACGTTGCCCTTGAAGTTTTGAAGCTTCGAGACTCGTGAAGTGTTGTTGTTGTACGGTGGTGCGTCCATGAGTAGTGTTGCTGCGATCTCACGCGTAGAAGTTCAAACTGTTAGATTCGTGAAATGTAATTAAACATATGTACGTACATACAACTACAAGTTCAAAAAGTTTCAGAAAAGGAATTGCGGAGTGCTTCGTGTAAAGCAGCTCTTCGTGTAGGTTCGATTTTGGTCTGATCTTGTGTTTTTTTGAAGTTTTGAACTCCCGCCTAAATTTCCTCCGTGTGGCGATCTAGAGAGAGAATGTCTCCACTCGCGCGCGCACGATATGTACGCAATGTATGTACGCATACATGTGTGTCGAGATTTGAAGTATGAAAGAGCAATACTGGATGAAGATGAACTGGAATCGGAAGAAGAAAATCCGAAAACTTACGTGTCGTTTGGATTTCTAATCAAGCGGTTGAGTTCGTTGTGAATGGATGACTGAGCAATTGAGCTCACACAATTGACTTACTGGACGTCGGTGAAAAGGGAAGAACACAAAACCGTATTTACGCTCGCCTATGTCGCTGTGCAAGGGAACTAGGTCACTTGAATTCGATTTCATCTACTGGAAGAATCGGAGAGAGAGAGAGAGAGAGAGAGAGAGAGAGAGAGAGAGAGAGAGAATCTTCGAGGAAATGCTGGATGGAGACAGTAGAAGAACTGTACCTCAGAAAATGGAAGTTTTTCAAAGTCTACGGTGATTCAGGGACGATCTTCGGTGCAGAGAAACTAAGCAAAATGTGAACTAAGCTTGATCGGAATTTGAAGCGGAATGGTGATCGACTCTCTCTCCATCTCTAGCTGAACAGAGCAGAACTCGAAACAGAGGTCGAGTTTTACCAAACGTGGCCCTCCTGCTTTATAGGAGTAGTAATAGTAACTAAGATAGATAATTAGATATGTTGCGATAGTGTATCTAATATCCGATTTATGATTTTTAGCATTTGTTGATGATTTCGACGAATTCTAAAAATGAACGATTCATCGAGACGAGTCTCAAAATGACTCACAAATAGACCTAACAAGACGGACCAATTCTTAAAAAGGGATTTTGAGACTCCGAAAGAACGAACCCCTCTCTTGTTTGTTAGGTTGGCCTCTACGTGAGTGACGGTTGCACTGAGAAAGTGAGAGTGTGGCATTTCGTGACGAACAGTGTATAGGTAGGGTTTCCGCTGAGGTGTGCTTACGTGTAAAAGTCTACGTGAGCGGGAGAGGTGCGATTGGTCAATGATTAGTGAGGGAAAGAGGAAGTGATCTTGCGAGGTGAGAAAAGGAGCAAGAGGTGCAAAGGAGACAAAGGCAGCGTGTCCCTTATTTTCTTCCGCGGGGGCAGTAATTGACTTTCCTAGATTGACCGGCTAAGGTCACATTTTCTCTGAGAAAGAATATTCTCCTTCTTCAAATTCAGCGTTCACCACCAAGGGCGGAACCAGGAATTAAATTTACCTTGGGCTAACTCAAATTACATAAATATAAACCAAAAAGAGGCAAACTTATATAGAAATAATTATTTTCAAATAAGAAGGTCCTAACTAAAATAAGGACCTCCTCATTTCTCCCATTTTTCGATCGAATTTTGATTATCCGAGCCGCTCAATGTGTTCAGAACGTGATTTTAAGGGTACTCGCGAGAAATTGGCAAAAGAAAGGACCGGGAAAGGTTTGATTTGAGAAGTTTTTATTTGAACCGTTTAATAAAAACATAACAAAAACTGCTCGGATGAAGCCCGTTTCGGGTTTTTTTTTTTGCTGATTTCTCGTGGATACCCTTAAAATCACGTTCTGAACACATTGAGCGGTTCGGATCGTCAAAATTTGATCGGGAAAGGGAGGTCCTTATTTTATTAAAATAAGGTGGTTCTTAGGAGAAGGGGACTCTATATATAAATATGTAAATGTTTAAAAATAAATAAAAGAAAAGTACAAAAAAACGTACACTATCGAAGTTGTATCCTACGATGTTTCACAGAATAAAAATCATCTATTATCGAATCTGAGTCAATGTCTTGGACAAGATCTCTTTCGATGTACATAATCATAGAATCTGCTAAAAAATCATCCTCCATTTTGTTGCGCAGATCAGTTTTCACATGCTTCATAGCTGAAAATGCTCTTTCTGTTGTTGCCCTGGTAACTAGAAGAGTTGCAACAAGGCGAATCAACTTTTCGATTAAATGATAGCTCTCCGACTTTTTTGTCTCAACTAACCCTCTACATAATTCAAAAATGGTGGTCATATTCTAGAATTTCTGTTGACGAGGTACGTCAAGCTTATAATGTTCCAACTGTAATTTCAAATAATGTCTCTCCTGATTTGTGAAATCATTAGGATAAAATTTCTCGGCAAGAGTGCAAATATGATCAACGTTGAATGATTTAAAGCCATCCTTAGGTTCTAAAGCCAAGCTAAGGACAAGGAGTTCCACTACCCCCTAGTTGAATCTGTCATTCAACTCCGCCAACTGAAAATCTATTGCGGCGTTGAATATATCAATGTGGTAATGATGCTCAACTGTGAGGACATCCTTTTGCTGACAAGTACGACCCGTAGTTGTTTTGAAACGAGCACTCATGTCAGGCATATCAATATCGTACTGTGTGCAAATTGATTTCAGATTCATCATAAGAGGGTCAAAACCTTCTTCTCTCAAGGTGTGAAGGAGTGCTTTTGTAGTAAAGACCAAGTCCATGGCATTTATGATGTCAAGAGATTTGTGTTGCAAGGCTTGACAAAGCAAATTAGTGATTCCCATAATTCTATGCATCAAATGCAAAATAAATATGAACTTAAATGTCTTTATCGCAAGCAAAGCACCTTTAGCTTCTCCACGTATAGAGTTAGAGGATCCCTTCTCGAACATCATTTCAAGAATTTTAATAGTTGCAGTAAACATGTCAACCAAGCTGCAAATAGAATCAAAATTAGAGCTCCAATGAGTTGTTCCAGGTCGATGCAAAGTACCAATCTAATTAGCCCCTCTACCCATCATACGTTCACCGATATCTAACATATGTTCAATTTCAATGGCTTGGGCAGATTGTAACTCGGTATGTCATTTTGGAGAAGCATCAACAAGAGTGACAATGGAAGTCAACTTTGAAAAGAATAACCAGATAGAGCTCTCAGTTTCAGCAGCTGCAACTAATGCTAGTTGTAGTCGGTGGGCAAAACAATGTATATAATAAGCATACGGGCAATCATTAAGAAATAAGGCTTGTAATCCATTCCATGCACCACGCATATTGCTAGCACCATCATATCCTTGACCTCGCATGTTGTGAATGTCCAAATTATAACGAGTGAGGATATCGGATATCTCTTTCTTCAGAGTTAATGCAGTGGTGTCCTTAACATGCACAATATGAAAAAAGCGCTCCCGTAAAAACCCTTGGACATCAACATATCTCAAAACAATTACTCCCTCCGTCCCTAAATAAGTGTCCGGCGCGCAAAACTAGGCCTTACAAAAGAAGCATGTTTTTCATTAAAAAAATTAATTTTTTTTTCACAATCTAATAGAACTCATTTCTATCTAATGATTTGTGAAAAAAAATTAATTTTTTTAACGAAACAAATGTATTTTTTTGAAGGCCTAGGTTTGCGCATCGGACACTTATTTAGGGACGGAGACCATTTGCTCTCTATTAGAAGCATCCTTTGCTTCATCTACCAAAATACAAAATTTGGCATCCCCAACTTCCTCGCAAATCTTGTTTCTCACTTTGTTATCGAAAATATGCAAAATCTTCTTTTGAATCAATGGTGAGGTATATTTTGCATATTTTGGAGCTTTTTCTAAGACAACATCAGCAATATTACCATCCAATTTTCCCTCAAACTTAATCAATTCAATGAAATTACCACGGTTTTTTGAATCAATAGATTCATCATGACCTCTAAGAGCACATCCTTGCAAAGTAAGCCATCGAATACTCTCAATTGTTGCCATAAGCCGCAACCTATTTTTCTGAATGTCTTCTGAAGATTGTGCATTCATTACTTTGTCAATATGCCGACCAACATTCATTAAATCATCACAATAATTCACAGCATTGGAATGTGGTGAATTGGGACCTCCTACATGCATCGAAAAGGCATTGAAAACCACCTTCCAATTTGTAAACCCCACACCAATTAATGTAGAACGGTTTGCTGTCTTCTTTTAAAAAATGAAGCATGGAAAACAAAATGCTGCATCTTTTTTAGGGGAATACTCTAACCAAGGAAATTTGCTAAACCAAGAGGATTGAAATCGACGATATTGAATTCCAAACTTGGACCGTGGAAACTCCGGATAATTAGGTTGATATGGCCCTGCTTTGATATAAGCTCGTCTAATCTCATCATGTTGATTAACGAGACGTTCCCATATCGGAAAACGTAACCCCGGCTCCCGTACAAGAAAAGTATCATCAAATTCAACTCTTTGAATTTTAGGAGGAGGTTGCTCATCGTTAATTGAAGTATCAACATTGAACTGAGAAGGAGCATCACTTTTTGATATATTCACTCTTTTTTTGAAGAACGATAAAAGAGTTTTTCCTCCCTTTTCTTGTTGTTGTTCCATTATAATTTAAACCTAAAAGAGTAACATTGTAAGAACCAACAATTTAAACCAATATAAGCACACTAGCCAGTGCTCTGCATTAACTAAATCAGGAAAAATCTAAACACATCAGCCAGTGCTCTGCATTTAACAACATAAGAGCAAATCTAAGCACACCCGCCAGTGCTCTGCATAATAAGTGAATACTTACAAATATTAAACCTCGCAAGCGAATGGGAGACAGCAGTGTGTAGTATATACTAGTCCAGGGGTCCTACATTTAAATTTTCAATAAGATTAAACACAAATTAAAAAGCCCTAAACTTAGTATCAAAAAGCCTTAATTACAAAGCACTAATAAATATTCACCGGTTGAAATCATCGCTTCAGGTTCAGGGCGTTTGTGCGAGGGGGGAAACGAACGTGGTCCATGGATGACGAGAACGGAGGAAAACAACGTATCGGGAAGGAAACAATCGTGGTCCGTGGATGACGACAACAGAGCAAAACAACGTATCGGGAAGGAAACAATCGTGGTCCGTGGATGACGACAACAGAGTAAAACAACGTATTGGGAAGGAAACAATCGTGGGGCGTTTTTGTTTTTTTTCTTTGCAATTGGGCTTGGGCTGGGCTAAAAACAAATGGGACGGGCTAAACATAAATGGACTGAAATTTTACATAATTTTTTTTTTTTTTTGTTTTTCAAAACTCACCTAGGCTTCAGCCTATGGCAGCCTATGCACACTTCCGCCATTGCTCACCACTCTCTTTAGAAAAACTCAGCTCTGTCAAATCTGGGGAAATGTCAGGGGTATTTATAAGGTACCTGGGCCTGGGTCAAGCCCATGACAGCGTCCCTATAAAATCCCGACACGTGTCCCTCCTGTACCTTTAGGTCTTGGGAAAAACTCGGTATCTCACGGAAGGTTTTCCCGGGAGAGCCCGAATTCCCGCGACGCAACCTCCTTCCCAAGCCACAAGAATCTCCCTTATTCCTGCTCAAGTAAGGTCGCGACTTGCGGCGATTATTATCTCGTCGCGAAGTCCTTCCGAACTCTGCCTCATGGTTCGGATGGAACTCTAGAGATTACTTGAGTTTCCCTCTTGTAATTCTGAAATTGCAGCGTCTCACAGGACTTTGCCCACGGTCTTCCATAGTTGTAGGTCATTCTAGCAATTGGGGTTTGTCGAGATTCCGCGAGATGAAGCGGACTTCCGCGGCTACTTCCCCGTGGAAACCTTCCGCGGACGCCTCTCTGGGCTTTGTACACATGTTCTCCTGCGATTGGGTAGTCAACCGTTTCTTCTAGGTTAAGATTTTGACCAAAGATTTTCTACCGCGCGGGCTTGCTACCACGTGCCCATAGCTAATTGGCGAGTCAAACAGCCCTCCGTGGTCAAAAGTTGATAATTTTGACTTCACCTACATATGCCCCCCGCGCACGTATGTTAGGTGCATGATCAGGTTACGTGCCATGAATGTTAGGTATGGGGAGAGAAGTGGCTTCTGTAGAGCAGATAAGAAAGAGGGAGAGAATTGTTGATTGTAGAGAGAGAGAGAGAGAGACAAGAATGGTAGATGAAAAGGAATAAAGAATGAGACCCTTATATAGTAGGGCAATTAATGAGCATTGATGGCGATTGTACCCCAAGGGTCATCTTAGTACACGAAATGGCACCGCCAACGGGCCAAAAAAAAAAAAACCGCCGTTTCGCGGAATGGCTGGTGGGCATCCACGGAAATCTGCAAGAAACAAAATACGCACACACACGACATGCACCCGCCGTACGCACGCGAAGGGCATATGTAGGTGCGGTCAAAATTATTAACCTTTGACCACAGAGGACTATTTGACTCGCCAATCAGCTATGGGCACATGGCATCTGGCCCACGCGGCAGAAAGCTTTGGTCAAAATCTTGACCTAGAAGAGATGGTTGACTACCCAATTGCAGGAGAACATTGTACAAAAGCGCAGGGAGGTGTCCGTGGAAGGTTTCCGCAGGGAAGTAGCCTCCGCGGAAGTCCGCTTCATCTCGCGGAATCTAGACAAGCCTCAATTGCAAGAATGGCCTATTGCTATGGAAGACCATGGGCAAAGTCCCGCAAGACGATGCAATTTCAGAATTACAAGAGGGAAACTCAAGTAATTTCTGGAGTTCCATCCGGACCATGAGGCAGGGTTCGGAAGGACTCTGCGACGAGATAACGATCGCCGCAGGTCGCGACCTTGCTCAAGCAGGAATAAAGGAGATTCTTGTGGCTTGGTGGCTTGGAAAGGAGGTTGCGTCGTGGGGATTTGGGCTCTCCCGCGGAAACCTTCCGCGAGAGACCGAGTTTTCCCCAAGACCTAGAGGTACAGAAGAGACACGTGTCGGGGTTTTATAGGGACGCCGTCATGGGCCTGACCCAGGCCCAGGTGCCCTATAAATACCCCCGACATTCCCCCTGATTTGACAGAGCTAACTTTTTCTAGAGAGAGAGTGGTAAGCACTGAATTTGAGGAAAGAGAACATTCTTCCTCAAAGAAAATGTGATCTCAGCCAGTCAATCTAGGAAAAGTCAATTATTGCCCCCGCGGAAGAAAACAAGGGACACGCTGCCTTTGTCTCCTCTGCACCTCTTGCTCCTTCTCTCACCCCGCAAGATTACTTCCTCTTTCCCCTCACTAATCATCAACCAATCGCACCTCTCCAGGTCACATAGACTTACATATAAGCACCCCTTAGCGGAAACCCTACCTACACAGTGGTGGAGCAAGAAAAGTACTATAATTCTATGATTTCAAAATATATTTACCTTCAGAAAAGTAGTTGGTTTTACTTTTGAATGAAGATAAATATGTTGCGATAGTGTACTCAATAGAATCCGATTCATGAATTTAGCATTTGTTGATGATTTCGATGAACTGTAGAAATGAATAATTCATCGAGATGAGCCTGAAGAAGGACTCGCAAAGTGACCTAAGACCGTCCAATTCTTGAAGGGGACTAGAGAACCAAGGACGACAGGGTCCCAGAGTTCCTCCAAAAGCAAGCAAAGTGAAAGCGTTTCCTGTCTATGTCGAAAGGAAGGAAATACCCTCGATAGTAGATGAAAAATGTCAACTACATGCCTCTCTGCTCTACACCAATTTAAGCACTACATGATGTATCCACTCCAGCCCAATTACAAAATGTCACTCGTCATGTTTGTTACGCCAGCCTCTACACGAAGGCGCTTGTTTGAGAATTTTTCACAGCGAAAGAAATTTTATTAACTCGAAGCATAAAAGAACAACAAGATAAACGGATGAAGGCGAAGGCGAAGGCAAAAGATTTGTGCCCAAAAAAATGGGAACACCCTCTGCTTGCTTCAGAATCACTCAAATAATTTCTCACTGGCAAAGAAACCAGAGAGATGATGCTACTGTGTTTGAAGATAACCATAACGCCCGAAAGATGAAGAGCATAATTACATTTCCGGAATAGGGTTCACAACAAGCTTATCACACAAGACAACTTGCACACAAAAAACACATAGACAGTCACATTACAAACTTTTTATACACAAATTCAAAATCCTTGAAAATTCAACAACAATTTACCAAAACAAAAAACCCCCCCGGCACACAGCATCATCGGTCAAAACACCTTCAGATCCCATCAATTGCATTGTTCAAATTCCCACCCATAAATGACATGAGTCCCCCACCATGCACCCTCCCTTCTGTCATCACAAAATCCAAACCCTTTCTCGCGTCGCCGCTGCTACCAATGCTTCCTTCCGCTTGTTTATCAGAACTCGAGTGACGCAGTGAGGACATCATCGACAGAGGAACCAATACCTGAGGAGGCATGAGACACTGTTTTTTAGCCGGCTTCTCCGTCGAGTCGATAGAATCCGAGACAACGCTCGCTCCAGAGGAAGAATAGTTGCTCGCACCAGTTGATGACGAAGAGACAAGACCGTGGAAGAGTCCAGGCCCAAGCATCCCTCCCTTGTTCACCTCCCTCTCTTGAACCAAACTGCAGTGAGCAGCACAAAGTCCGCTCTTCCCTCTGGCAAACTTTTCGCATTTCCCATCTCCCCAGTTGCACCGTTTCCCCCCGCCGTGGGCCTTACAGAATTCCGTGCTACCTTGGGCACTCTTCCCACAGTTTTCAACCTTACAACGCTTCCCTCCACCGTGCTTCACACAGCAATCTGTTCGTCCCCGCGCACTCTTACCGCACCCTGGGATACTACACCTCTTTCCACCACCGTGGGCAACGCAGAAATTCGTGCCTCCGTGTACACTCTTAGGGCAAATCCCACCACCATCATGAAGGCAACGCTTACCTCCACCATGTCCTTTGCATAACGGTGTGCTCCCTTCAGCACCTTTGGTGCACCCAGCGAACACGCACCGCTTTCCGCCACCGTGTGCTTTACAATACACGGTGCTCCCCTGAGCCCCCTTGGTACAACCAATGAAGTGGCAGCGGCGGCCCCCACCGTGGGAAATGCAAAGGCCAATTTGTCCTTCGGCACTTCTTGTGCAGCCTTCTACTTTACACCTTTTCCCACCACCATGTTTAATGCAAAGTCCTGATTTCCCCCGTGCTGCCTTTGTGCACCCGTCTTTATGCCCACACCTCCTTCCACCGCCATGTGCTATGCAAAATTCTGTCCTACCCTCTGCACTTTTGGTACAACCCAGTCGCTGGCACCTCTTACCACCTCCATGAGCCTTACAGTAGGCGGTTCTGCTCTCAGCACCTTTATTACACCCAGGTTTCTGGCACCTCTGTCCGCCTCCATGGCCAATACAAAGACCTGTTGCTCCTCGCGCCACTTTTGAACACCCCTCAAATTTGCATTTCTTGGGATTGCTGGTTCTGCGATCGGATGATACCCCAGAGAAAGTGCTGATTGAGTATTCTGTGATGGCTGAAGGCTCACAGCTTAGCTGGGAAGGACTGAAATTGTATTTGGTCCTTGGTTCTAGAAGTTCTTGAGCTTGGAAGAGATTTTTGGTTGGATCAATTCTTGGAGCCAAAAGAAGGGAAGGCATATATCCACCTGATTTCTTGGCTGAGGAAGAACCCTCGTCTACAATGGGAATTCCAAGTCTTTTTCCATCTTTGGATACGTGGTTACGGAGATGAGGTAGATTTGGATTAGTCCGTGTGGAAACTGAATGCTCAATTGTGGCTGAAACTTCCTCATTCCCACCAAAAAGGCCTAGTTTTAGGGTGGAATCACTTTCTGAGAACAAACCATGATGCACGATAGGGACCAAACTTTTGCATTTACCACCAGAATATGTACTTGGTGTTGGACCTAATCCAAGTACCAATCCGCAACCATCGTCAGGGGCATTGGAAGGAAAAAGCATGTCTCCTGGATCAGATCGAGCACCCCCAAATCCAGCATCAATGCTTCCATAACCAAAGCACTCCAAACGCAAAGTGGTATCACCGTAAGCGTTCTTTGTGAGCTCACCGTTGCAGGACAACACGCCACTTTTGTTGAGATCCATCTCTAGAGTTGCTGAGTACTAAAGTGCCGAGGGAGAGGAGACTAAACTAGCAGAGCAACCTATACTACATGCTTTCTATATTTTAAAATAGAAAAGGGAAGGTAGAAGAAATTCTAATGAGCTACATCCCCCGCTAACGAACCCAGATGTGTCCTTCCTGTCCATATTTATCCAATATCTACACCGGGGGCACTGGATAAGATCAGGAAGAACTTAGATCACAAAATATATCTGATGACGTTTCTTGGATAAAACCCTATTATGAAAGCTGCAGAAATTGTTGTGCAGTGTCTTATGCTCCTCGTTGACAAATCCTCAAGCCTCATTCACCTTGCTAGAAAAATAAAAGGGAAAATGGAAACCACACCTTGCAATGTTTAGTTAATCTCAAATCACAAGGAAGTCACAAATATAAACTATGATTAACCAATTCATGAATATTCCGTCAAGTAAAGTAGAGGAAAGATAAGAACTGCAAGAAAATATTTTCTGCGGCATAATCCGCTACCTGTCAATAACTAACTCAAATATATGACTTCAAAAGAGGAGGAAAAAATGTTGTTGAATGGTTAGAGTACACTCTACTATGATGGGTCCAGTATGATACAGGTAAAAGATAATATAAACCAGAAAAAAACAACTGATGTGTAAAGTTATCAATGAATTAAACAAAGTGCATAGGTCACTAGAATGCCCAAGGGGCACTTATTCCGAAATATTTTGAAATTAAAAAAGAGCTTGTGAAACATAAACTGCCAACAATCCATATTCAGCATGTATACCTCACGTTTACGAAGATTTCCACAACACCTGATTGATTAGATAGCCAGAAGCTGTTAACAGAAAGATTACATAGCCAAGTTTACTTCAATGTTCTAAATGCTTCGGGTTCGGGACATGAATCCATTTTCCTCCAGGTTTTCGATTTTGGAGTCATATCCTCACTTCAAAGCAATTATGTCCTATCTTATAACCTCGACTCATGTCCTCCTTGACCTACCCCAATTTTTTCAACCACGTCCACAAACTTAAGGTGCAGCCATTTACGTTCTCCTCTGTCTTCGATTCTTCCTATTATTACATAGCCAAGTAACGGATTCCACTCCTGCTTCCAAAGTTTTAGAACCCACAAGCTTTAACAGAGTTTTATTAACACTTGAGGTGAACCAAAGGCCTCCACAGATGTAGTGACTACAACCAGCATCTACTAGATTAAAAGTAAAAGCACATCTATCCTCGACAAGTAAAACCATTGAGCTTTGCCTACACCAAGGATCGTTTGACCAGATTAAATTATCGCTCTATGACCATATACTTTGCGATACCTTCCTCTAAATACAAAACATTCACTAGGAACATAAGACACTGAGAACTAACAATGTAAATGTCAAAAGTGATGCAAATGTATTGACACTACACGAATCCTACAAACACATAAAATTGAATTCACCAATATCTCTATTCTCTAAATTTCCACTCTCATCCATTTCCTCTGCAGGCCAGTTTCCATTCACCCATGTTCTAAATATCAGCCTAGTCGGCGCCTAGGCGATAGGCAGGGGTCCAATGCGTAGATAAAAATCGGCCAAGGCGCCGACAAGTCGGCTGCCTAGGGAGCTAATTGGCCGGCTAGTCGCGCCTCTCTTCTGCCCGACTAGCGCCTAGCGATTTTTAGAACGCTACCCAAACCCATAGTACAACAGCAATAACAAAACCCATCTAGTCCCCACGTTGTTAGGCTTTCGACTCAATCTAATAATCTACCCATAACTAAGTAAAAATATTGGCAATCGTTTCGCTATATGGTTAGTCATGTTGTGTGTTACCCTTGAAGAATGTAAAAGATTAAGTGGGCATAACCCTGAATCTTTTCAAACTAAATCAGGAGCAGACAAATAAAAGGGCTTTCATCCTTGTTTCAGGAGATAGCAAATAACAGATGACAAATTCTGAAATAGCAAAGTTAAATAGACCATGAAGAATCCAAGGAAGAGGTAGAAGCAAAACGAGATTTCAAGATGAAGGCAAGAACATGATACAAAGGCTGGTGAGTCAAACTTCCAAACTTGTAACAGAATTTACTCGAATCTAAAAGTATTTTCTCTTAATTCCTAAGACCAACATACCCAGATCGGTTTCAGCTCCAAAAAAATAGTAAACGAAGAGGAAACACTATTAATAAAATATCAGAAATTATCAGACAGATTAAAAGTCATCACTTCTTCAAACAAGATTGCAAACCCTATCATTAACAAAATATAGCATTCATATGCAGTTTATGAACAAAATTTGGTCAAAAATGCAAAAGTCGTAGTTTACCAACCAATTAAAACAGAACGATCAGAACAATTAAATCATACTAATTGAAAAACTGGAAAAAAAAATAAGAATCAAAACATAAAACGCAAAACCCATCAATTGATTTTGGGAACATTTAAAGCAAAAGAAGAAGAAGAAGAAGAAACGAAACAATTACTAACACGAAATATCGCAATCGGAGTAATAGAAGTACCGTGACGAGACTCCGAAGAAATTCCGGCGTAGTTGGGAGATCTGTGAAGCCATATGAGACGCCAAACCCCACCGAGTCTCAACAGAGGCGAGCCGAGGAAGAACAAGTGTAGAGAGAGAGAGAGAGGGGAAATGAAGCAATGACGCAAATAATAATGGAAATGGAAATTATAAGTGGAAAAATGATTGGAGCAGCCGATAATTTGGCTTTGAGGTGAAATACCTAGAGTATCCTTTAGAGGGAGGCGGGGGAGCTGCTGCCCCAGCTCTGCTGTCCCGGGCCAAATGGGGTCCGTATCGGTCTCGCTCCAATAATCGGAAATGTTCACTTCGTAAAGCTTGTCGAGTAGAACAAGTATACCAAAAATCAGCTTGAACGGATATCATTAAGAGCCTTATCAAAACAGTTTTATCTTGAAAAATATGGATCCGAAACACTGGATCCAATCCATTGGAACCCCATTATTGACAAGTTATATATGTTCTGATCAAGCACTTAATAATAACCAATCAAGCTGATTTTTGATACACTTTTTCTACTCGACGAACTCTACGAAATGAATGTTTCCGATCGTTGGAGCGAGACAGATGCGGACCCCATTCGGCCCCGGACAGCAAGCTAAGGGGCAGCAGCTCCCCCGCCTCCCCTTTAGAGGGGTGATGAACGAGCAAAATGAGCCGAGCATGTAGGTAGTTGTTCAAGTTCGATTTGAAAACTTTGACGAACTTCAAAACATAATACAGTAAAGTTTTGCTTTTTATGAGACAAGGAAATCACCAACGAATTTCCAATTAAACCGAACGCGAGAAAATTTCTATTACCTTGAAATATTTATACAAATATAAATCAAATAATTTGAATAATAAATTTTTCGAGTTTGATTTGAAAATTTAATGAAGGTTCACAAAAGTGTTCAAGTTTCATTTATACTTGTCGAATAAAATCATTCCAAAAGGTCTAAAAAATTAGACTAGGCCCAGTTTTGATAAGATTTAAATTTTTTTAAGTACTTATTTTTTATTTTACGAAACATATTATTCCTTCACAATATATCATATTTAATTTAAAAAATAAATATTTAATTTAAAAATAAATATTTATTTTAGTTGGTGGAACACACCATAAACCTAACTCAACTGAAAAAGCTTTCTTCTTTTCGGTCTTGCTATTGTCAGCTCACTGGGCTGACGATAAGCACAGTAGAAGACAAAAAAAAATTCTGTGTACTTTTTATATTCTTTGATACATATTCACATACTTACTATTGTCAATCCATTGAGCTGATTTTAGAATTTTCTTCTTTTATCGGCATTTTATTTCGATTTTATTTACAGCTGGCGGAAGTCTGACGACTGACCGACCGTTTCGGGCTCACGAGTCGCGACTACCCAGATTTGGACGTTGCATACTTTTGAGCGACAACAATTACAGAAACTAAAAAGACTTGGCTTTGTTCGGTTCTCAACTTAGTTTTAGTTTTAGTTTTGTTTTCAATCATTACCCTACTTTTTTCTTCAATCATTACCCTATTTCTCCAATTATTACTTTCACATCTCTCTCTATCTCTCTCCAATCATTACCCCTATCTTCAATCATTACTCTATTTCTCTCTCTACCCACTACCAAAACTAAACTAAACTAAACTCCCAACCAAACACTACCAAGATTGTCCTGAAATATTACTGGAGTAGTTGGTTTTTTTTTGTTGTGAAGGCGAGGGTAATTCGGACTTCCGGCTTACTAATTGTCATTTTCATAATGACGTAATAATGACAGAATATGGGGTAGGGAAATAAGTGGACAAGATGGAGTCGGCGTGGCGTGGCGTGGTTCAATATCATCGACCCCTGAATATGTCATTTTCTGTGGGGCAGTGAAGCTGAGCTAGCCAGCCAGCCATGACTGTTAGTATTATTTGGCTCGGCTCGGCTCGTGTTGAGTTGGGTTGGGTTGTATTCTAGTACTATTACTAAATTAATATTACCAATGATTGGGACACAAATCGTTAATCGTTCAATAGTGTTTGATTGGGACAAGACTGTCTCATATGGCATAGTACATTTGTATCATTGCTCCAATTAATCTTCAAAAAAAGAGGAATACGAAATGCCTAAAGTATCTAAATACGACAGTCTATTTTCAAAAATACGTACAGAAGTAACATGTTTTTTAAGAACAAAACAAAAAATTCAATGGTTGCCTCCTTCTTGCTCACGCATTTGTAGTTTGCATCTAAATTTGCCTTCTTCCAGTGCAACATCGGTCCGTTTATTTTTCAGAATTCTTTTTTAAAAAGGTCATTTCGATAAGTTTTTTTTTTAGATTGCAAATTGCTTGTGTAAGAGAGGCCCAAGCTCAATCTTTTTTATCTTTAACGGCGAGAGCATCTCTAAATAGAAACTGGATCGTCAAGCTTGCGACGTTTTAGATTGATCATCTCATAGTCATCTAGTATGTTACGTTATTTACGTTCAAAAGATCGTCCACCCTATAAATTATAGTATTGATTTTTCATCCGTGGCTATGTGTTTAAATCATTCTTTTAAGAAGAAAAAAAGAAATGAACAATAAAGTAATTTAAAAAACAAAATCCCAAAAATTTTCATAATTCGTACGGAGTAACCGTTAACGTCCGAACAATATTACTTTCAATATGAATGGTCTTTTCTGTATATGAGATAGAAAGAACATTCTCAAATCACTAATATAAAATACTAAGTGCAAACAAAATATCCTCATCAAGGACTCACCACAAAAAAATAAAATTCCCTAATCAAGAGAAAGGTAACTTGTTAAAAAAAATTTAAAAAAAATTGGAAGGGAAAGGGAAAGGGAATATTCTGAAACGGGTTGCGGCGTCGAAAACGGATTTACACATGGTTGGGTCAGCTTGAGCCTTGACCAAAATACCGGCTCAACGACCAACGAAACTCACGTACGTATGCGACGGAGTACTAACCAGCTGTGTCGCGCGAGGCTGCTTCGCTCTCCATTCGCTGCGTCCCTCTCTAAACAAAAAATCTAGAACTTTTAAAGGCATCTATTCGACCCACACGTGGCACTGCTTTATTGGCTTCCCCACATCAATAATTGTGGTTGGTTCCCCCAAACGACTACCCCACGAAAAATGGTTTTATGCCCACGGGACACCGTCATGTGATATATAGACCTCTTTTCCGCCATATATTGCAGTGGGGGTGGCCTAACTCAAAGTTTATGGACTCCATCACAGTATATAATAGACAAGAATTTGAGGCACCGCGTGACAGTGCCCCAGAAACACTTAAATGATTACACATGGCCTACGGTCTTAATTTGTTCTTGCGTCTATGAGAGTGGATTCTCTATTCAAGGGTCGTAACTCGTAAGTAAGGTTTGGAACTTTGCCCTAGTGTGATGTTGAGACATGGTTGATGATTCAACTAGTAATTTCTCCTTTAGAATTCTTCGAAAAATTTATGAGAAAAATTGAAGTTGATTGGATGTCTGATCTGTAATGACTTGATTAGCAATGACTGAGCGTGGATTAATCGAAGTAAAAAGAATGATCTTTTATTAATGCTAGTAGATCATAACTTTATACTCTTTCAATTTGCCAATAAATTGTTATAACGAGGATAACTTAAGGTACGTAAGTCAAACTTTTCCGAAAAATCTCGAAATTATGTTTTGTACTAGTCCCGTTCCGCTTTTTCAAAAAAGTACTTAAAAAATAATGACCTAATTTCAAATTTAAAAATAATAGACTTACAAAAATAATTTTTTAATTTTTTTTGCAGAGTTTAATAAATCTCATCAAAATCTATCAAACAAGATCCATATTACATATTTTTTTATTTCAATAAGTCTACTATTTTTAGCTTGAAAATTGTCAATAAATATTTATTTTTTAAAGACCCAATCCTAAACGGAGTATAAGCTATTTGTGGGGTAGGAATGAACTTATGAAAGTTTTTAAGTCAAAGTACAATCACTATGATCATTGGACTGCCCCTATCTAGGTTAAATCTTAGGGGTCCGGCATGGCGTGTAGAGTGAAAACTACATCTCTCCTCTCCACTGAAAAAGAAAGGCTTCTGCATCTTTCCAATCCATACGGCATCGTGTACTAATTTGAGGACTTAAAGCCACCAATATTGACTTCGACTGATTAGTTAAACTAGGATGGGTTTTTCCTAAAAAGTCTGTCTCTAGCTTAAGGGCTTTCGACAAGTTATTTTCGATAAAATGACTTTTAATTAGTTGATGCATGTTACGAGAATGACTTGTTTCGAAATTCATATTTTTGTGGGCTGTAGCCCGTTTAGTCTGTTTAGACAACCGGTGAAACCTAGCCTTATTGTTGTAGATAGAGATGCGGACGTGGGGAGAGTCCAAACGTTCAATTTCAATCCGTGTTTCTGCCGCGTTTCGAAATCGTGATTGTCTGTGTGATGAGTGACAAAGTAAAAAAAAAAGAACGGATGCGAATGCACTTACATGGCGGAAAGTGGGTAGTAGATGCAACTCAAGTCAACAATGGAGCCCATGCATGGGCTTCACTGGAGCATTTTTTTGAAAAATGATTCACCAAAAAATTGTGTAAAAAAACTGGAAGTGAAATCATGATTTAATTTGCAAGAGCAAAAATTAAGAACGACGGACTCAGAGCCAGCACTGAGCTAAAGCAAGCGTTGCGATTGCTTTAAGTCCTGCCAAAAGTGCAAATTTTAAGGACCCCTTCATATTTTAGTACCCTTGTGTAACTTTTGTAATACCAAAAATAAATGTACATAGTATAAAGGCCCAATTTCAAACTCAAAAGAAAATTTGTGCTCATATTTGAAATGGATGGAAAATTGTTTTCCAAATACATGGATTGCTTATAGAGTACCATATATTAACTGTTCCCGTTACAATTGCCACTAGAGAACGACGAAACTTTTCAAAGTTGAAGTTGATTAAGTCTTACCTTCACTCAACTATGTCACAAGAAAAGTTGAATGGACTCTCCATTCTATCTATTGAACATGAGATGGTGAATACGATTGATTGTTCGGACATAATTAGTACTTTGCTACTAAAACTGCAAGGAGATTGATATTTAGATGATGCTTTTAAAATCTTGTAATGGTCTTTTCTTTTTCTTTTTTAATTTTACGATTAGTGATATATAAGTGACGAGTTTGAAATCTTGGAATATTTGGTTATTGCTTTAGTGTTATTCTTAATGATAGTATTTGTTCTTGGAAGGGTAATTTACCTACTTACATTTTGTTCATTAAGATTTCGAAAAGGACATTCTTTTGGTTTTCTCTTTAAGCCTCCATAAAATCAGGACCCGGCTCTGGACGGACTTAAAACAAGAATTAAAAGGAGAGTACTATCCAAAAAATTATATGCGACTTTGGAGTAATATTATTCGATCGGGCTCACATATTCCGTGGTGGGGTTGGCACAATTTCTTAGAAGAAGATTAGGTGAAGCAATGCTTCAGAAACGAAGACTAATTTAAATGAGAACATTAATTACACATAGTTCCTTGTTTCAATTTGGAGATTAGCCAAGGCAGACAAATAGTTTGCCGCCTAAGCATAAATATCACTCAGGTCTCGTTTCGTTAAAGATCTTATTTTTTTAGTACTTTTTCGCTTTACGAGACAGGTCGTTTTGTCACCATACATCACCTTCAACTCTTTATTTAATCTCAAATAGATTGCCGACCTAAGCAGAAGTATCACTCATTGGTTAATTCCAAGTTCCAGAATCTTCAAAAGGATTCAGAACCAAGAATACTTGATTTTTTTTTGGTCACTCTTGCGAGAAGGAAATCGTTAGTTAAATCCAATACAGTATATATTTTAAGCATTGATATCACTCATTGGTTAATTCCAAAAGTTTCAGAATATTCAAGAGGATGCAGAACCAATAATACTTCTTGATTCTTTTCACACTCTTTCCAGAAGAAAAATCACTAGTTAAATCCAGTACAATATATTTTTTACTGGTTGCAAACTCTATGGTTTCGTTTTTATTTTCAGTGAAATCGGCCGTTTTTTTTTTTTTTTAATAATTTTCCTCTCTCTTTGTTTGGTTTCATTTATTTTGAATTTTGTTGGTTTGGTTCTCTTCCTTTAATGTGAGTTTTTCCTCTCCTGTGTGGAGTTTTTGGTGTTCTTTTGATTGTCTTTGACACAGTTGAGGGTTTGTGTTGCTCTTTCTGTTTGGAGATCAGTCATGACCGATTAGCTGGCAAAACCTGGTTGCAAGGCTCTTGTGGGTGATCTTGGATAACTAGGCCTCTTGTTTGGTTATTTATTCCCCTTGGGACGATATCCAACTTCGATGTATTCGGTTGTTTTATGATAGTAATACAACTTCTACCATTTTGGGAAAAAAAAAAAAAAAAACCTCTATGGGTGAGGCGCGTGCTTGTCATTGTTTACCCCAACTAACGCCTCTATGAATGTTTAGACTAGCTTGTGTGCACTTCGATTAATTCTGAAGTCCTAAAGCTAATGACCAAGTAAACCCTTCAATGGCCTCAAGATTCAGAATATTTGGCCTATATGAGATTCGAATATGTGATTTTCATAAAGGACAAACACTTAGTATTAGTTTTCTCATGCCCACTTGGCAAAACCTCTGGAGATCATGGGTTGGTGGTTATGATAGGTGGTTTTAAATTGATTACCGTGTTGCCCATAACAATTATTTAGTGACAAGTTAAAATAGTCATAAATACATTTTTAGAGCGGCAATTATGAAAATTACTTTTGTGATAGGGCTTCAAAAATAGATGACACCAAATTAGTGCACACTCTTTATATATTAGAGAATATATAAATATTAATACAAAACACACGTAATGATTTTGTTGTCACTCGATAGATGTCTAGCCTACTCCTTAGATGATGAAGAAGGGATACCGCTACCACTAAACGGCCTACAGGTGGGGCAAACCTCAAATGGCATAAACTACCACACCGAACACGCGCACCTTTGGCGATAATCGAACCCTCACCTCCTCTGTAAAAGAGATGAGAAAGTGTCATTAGGCTACGAGCCCGTTGGCAACACATATACTGTATTGTAATCGATGATGCCAAAACTAAAAAACTGTCAGAAAGAGAAGAAAGACAATAAAATAGTAATAGGGAAGTCATACTACTGGTTCCCAATTAGTACTACTAATTGTTACGCTACGAGCCGACTAATCCGGTTTTAAAAAAAGGCGTGATTAATTAAGTTGGGCGTGATGGGATCTAAGCAACATATAATGGAGTGTGACAGTGAAACGGGATTAGGGGTGGCCAATACTAAGTGAGCTTAGTGCAAAGAAGTGGTATATACAACACACATATATTATTATATATGGCAATTTAATAATGTTCTATGTCATTATTTTATGCCAGGGCTGCCAGCGATCTTATCCCGGCCGCCATAGAGAGGTGGAATATATGGAATTGACCATGGCCAATCAAATTATTAGTGCAAAGAGATATCAAAACAAGAAATACTCTCTCTCTCTCTCTCTCTCTCTCTCTCTCTCTCTCTCTCTCGGGTGTCTAATAGAGGACTCAGTCGGGCTCAATTCAAGACAAAATTTTATGATTCGAATCTAAATTCGGTCGTCATAAGATCAGAGAGCGATCTTGGCCCGGTGCCACACAGAGGTGGAATATGCGGAATCAACTTGGCCAATCAAATTGCTAAATTAGTAGTGCCAAAAGATACCCACGAAATTCTCTTTCTCTCTTTAAGTTAGATATAGTATCAGATAAAGGACTTAGTTCGGTTGTGGATTAAATAAATAAAAAAGGACTTAGTTCGGCCATCGTATGATCTGGAGTTTGGAATTTATAAGTAGTGAGGCCAAATACCTAAAGCCATTAAGGATTTGGTAGCGTTTAACAATGATAAGAAGCAGAAATGGATTTATACTAAGGTCCTTTAAGGTATTTTCACATTTAGGTGGGATCAAATATGTCAAAATCCAATAAATGCATTATAAAAACAATCCTTTTAACTCAATGGATTAAGTGATCTAGAATTTTTTGGCGAGATCCACTTTTGCTCAATAATTTTATGGCGAGAGATTCGAGAAGACATAAATCACGGAGTATCTTATATTAAGCGTTTACTATTTGTTTTTGTTTTTTTTTTTTCTTTTTAGGATGGCGCTTATTCATTTCATTGGACTAGCTTGGACCGAGCACATGCTACATAGTATATACTTCCTTCAAAACACACCTATGGTATGGTTTTTAGAGCTTGCCTTTAGAAGTATCTTTGTAAACAATTGTAATAAGTTTAGGGAAAAGAAAATTGGATTCGGATTGCCCTGGAAATTCCACAGAGATCTAATACCCCGAAAATTTACCCTTTGTTTGAAATATATGAGGAAAGAAAGAGAAATGCTAAAATAAAATATTATTAATTTCTTTCCTTCTGTTGTTTGGAACTTAAAAAAAAAAGAACAAGCAGCAAAAAAATACGTATGAAATGACCTTCAATTTTCTCTTTCAATTATTTTATTTTCCTTTCCTTTTATCTCCACAACTTCCGAACAAATTGTAAGCTATTGGTTCTTTAATGTCATATTGTCATGTGGGATCTAAGTCACATAATTTGCGTGCGCGTACATGAGCGCAAATGCGAGGGTTCCTAATGCTAAGATTTGCGAGAGCAAAAATTGAGAACGGGAGCGCATGCCATTTTGAAGTGTGGGATGATAGCCTTGTTTTTGGTTGGTTTGGTGTCGAAACCTTTTCGGCTCTTGTCGGCTGACTTTGGGTCTGATCCACTTCACACAAGTCATGTAGGTTGAAGCTCAGCCCATTTATTCACAGTTTTCGGCCCACTTAGGCTAGCCCAAATCTATTGAAAGTAATGTCTGCGAAAACTTTTTTTTTTGTGAAAATTTTATTAACCGCAACCACAACCCCTCCCAAACGCGTTCGGTTCTATTCGCCCATGGTTGTGCTTGCCACTCGCATAGTTGAGGTGAAGATTCCGTTATTTATCGGCAAAGCACGGTATGAATTATGGTATATAAAATCAATAATTCTAACACCACATCTATTTACACACCCACACTCATAAAAAGGGTGGGTCCACACACACTAGGTGTGTAGTGTGTGCGGGCTCCACCTTTGTTGTGAATATGAGTGTGTGAATGAGTGTGGTGGTAGAAGGACTCATATAAAATATTACCACTTGTTGAGAGTTGACCTTCATTACTGTTATAGCCATAACGGCCCGTTTGGATGCGGGTAAAGAATAGAGGGTATTAGTTAATAAGGGGGATAAGATAGTAGGAGGTATTAGTTAATAAGGGAGGACCCACATTGATGTGATATTTATGGAGGGGGATTAAATAATATGTTGTTTAGATGAGGTATTAGAGAAGGGGGATTAAATAATATTTTGTTTGGATGGAGGATTAATAGAGGGTATAAGGAATGGTGGATGATGTAAAAAGTTGTCAAATGGCCTTTTTGCCCTTGTACAGTCCCTAAATTAATTATGTATTACGTTTTGTATATAATTACAAATTTAATTATTCTTTCACAATTTAAGCCGCAATAATTTATTTTACTTATAATTTAATCAATGTAATGAGTATCAAAAATTATAATTTTTTTTAAAGTGTTTTATTTTATAATTTCGTTTATTTTGGATCAAAGGTAAGCAATAATTTCGTTCTTTTAAGCATAGTGGATGGGTGGGGTTACATGGGCACACATGCACTGAATAATTTTTCCAGTCCTTTTTATTATCACATTGTTATTGTTGTAGAGAGAGAGAGAGAGACAGAGAGAGGGTAAGTCAGAGAATGACGGAAGAAGAAGAAAAGAAGAAGAAGAAGCGCAGCAGCAGCAGCCGTCGTCCCAGATCGTCGTCGATCGTCGGCGGCTCCTTGCCGTTGTCACTGTACACCCCCCCCCCCCTCTCTATTTTCCATTTTCCCCAATCTGGCTATGCATGTGTGTGATAAAGTGGGCTACAGAAATGGAAGATTGGGGGTGAGGGAAGGGGGATAAAGAAGGGTAAAATCGTCAGATTTCGAGGGGATTAGGGGGTATAACTTATGGAGACCTCAGACCCTATCCGAATATAAGACCCCCGATGCCCCCTTCCTCTGGTCTTGGCCAAGAACCGGTCTTCTTGAAAACCCCTCTATTTTTTGTTCCCAAACGGGGGTAAAGCCTGGGCCCCAGGTCTTATGAAGGGGTGAAAGCTAATCCCTCCTCTCATGGATGCATCCAAACGACCCCTAAGGGAGATAAATAATAGTAAGTGGCTATATATTCCTTCTTCAACAATTATTGGTGCCTTTCAAAAAAAACAATTATTGGTGATTTTGGAAGGATCTTAGAAACCTAGGAAAGCAAGAAAACCAGAATCTTTCAGGAAATGGATTCCGAAGACAAGAAATGCTGGCGTAAACTACTGGAGGATCTGAAGCATTGGAGTACAAATTCTGATGGCTCCCCTGGTAGTTAAAACTTGCCTAACTAGTGAAGGGAATGCCCGTACTTCTTAAGCTAGTTGTGCAGCTAAGTCCAGCCCAAAATTGCAGCTGAATGATACTTTCCTGGTTCGTTTTCAGGTCTCAAATTTTCTAGCCACGGTTTTCAATAAATTTTCTCTATCTTTTTTTCTTCTCTCATTATTCTCAAATTCCAAATCGAATAGAGTCGGTCCAATGACTAAGGTAGGTAATCAGTCCATCCTTTCTTTTCCTTTTTTTCCCCCTTACTAGGTGCACCTTCGTGCACAGCACGAATGCATGCCCATTGAAGGAAACAAGTTTTGATATAGGCTAGATATGTCTTGATTGTAATTTTAGAGCCAGAAGTAATAGAAGAGTATGGAAACAAGTAGAAATATATATTATATAGATTGATCAAAGTAGCAAAAGGATTAGATGATTTACATACAAACCACATAGTGCGTAGTCTATTTATAGACGCTGAAGGAGCATAACACCAGTAAAGCTCGCAGTAGTCATAGATAGCAGTAGTTATATTAAACCCCTCATTCCTCTCCTGCAAGCTCTTCATCTGCCTTTTCTATTGAGAAGCATTGATGCATCTGCAGCTCCAAAAGAATCCATTTTCATGTGCTCTATTTATGAGTAAGACAATACAATTACCAAACCTTAATATGACTTGCAAAATTAATATCTTCACCTGTCTTTAAACTGAAGATTCATTAATTTATCTCTAACAACTTAGTACCATTCCTTAAGTGACCCTCACAGGATTTCCAAAACCCATCTTCAAAATAAATGCTTCCACTATCCTTGGAGCAAGAATTAGTGATTTCATTTCAGTAAGAGTCCATTCTTAGGGCAAATTTTTTTTTTTTTTCAAAAGGACCCCTTTTTGGGAAGGCGAAAAACTGTGAGAGTACATAAACTTATTCGGCCATAAATATGGTGTTAGGAAGCAAAAGCTCCTATTAAGCATTTCTTAGCTGGCCTATTCTCGGTATTTACTTCAAGAATCAAGATTGTAAGAGTATACTATGATTTTGGATTCTTTTCCATTCCTCATTATCAGATCAGCTAGGGATTGTGAAGAGGAAAAATAAAAAAAAAACAAAAAAAAAAACTAAAAGCTAAGAATTTTGAAAGTAAGACCTCATCTGTTACCAATAAGGATAACCAACAAGAGAGTAGAGATGAATACCTTGTGACCAAAAAGCGGACAGCATGCCCTCCGGAATACTAAAATTTTGTCTACAAAAACAGTCTTGTATCTGGTCCAGGAACACATTCAAAAGCTTCAACATCAACCAATCGGATAAAAGTTAACTCAAATTAAGGGATAAAGAAACTATTACATTACCAGCGAAATATATTTTAGAACGTACATTTCAAAATATAACAGAAACATTTGGAGGCGTTAAATTTGTTAATCCTTCAAACTTTTACAGGAGGAAAAATAAGAATCCAACCAACCAAAAATAGATGTCAATGACCTAATTCAGCAACTTAGCCAGAATAAGTCGATTAAGTAATAATCAAAATCAAGGTTGGAACAAAAAAAATCGAATGACCTTCTCATAGTAGATTCAAAAAGAAGTCAGTTTGAACTTTGAACTTTAATTGTTCCATGAAATCCATTCCCTTATGGATTAAGCTAAATATTAGTATGGTTTTGATTGGTTTCTAATTCATGTCATCCACTCTTCTAGACGAAAATGAAACAGTAGACTGCATCTATGTGCTTCTGCAAAGGTGCACATATTCAAGAAACTAAATATAGCCATCTAAAATTGCATACGTTGAGATAATAATCCCGAATTTTTTCTCTGCGCCTATTATGATGATCGCAATAGATTATAGAAAAATGACCATGAACAAAAAAGGATCTTTTGGAAAGGGTTAGTTGTTGACACTTTCATTTCTATCACAGATCACTACCCCAATGTTTGTCTCTTTCATTGGTTGCCCCTATTATAGAGCGAATTGATAAGTTTAATTTATGTTCTTTGAAAGTGACTGTGGGATTCAAAATGACATCTACAGCTAAGCAATTCTTTGTTATGGATTCTTCTCTTGATCACATACAAACTATCGTTGTTAATCAATAAATTTGGTCAAGAAACCCCATAAATGGAGAGGTGACAGATAGGTATCAAACTTAATTGTAAGAACTTTTTTGTTAAATTTAAAAAAAAGAGACTAAGATAGCAAATGTAGGCAGAAATACCATAACTATTTCACCCAATTTTCAATTAGCTAAAATTTTGTATACTCCAAACACAAACCACCAAAAAGAGACATGAAGGAATCCTTGGCATAGGTGGCTTTTCCTTTTCCCTTATTCGTAGAGCTTGACACTTTCAGATACCACCACGGACAAAGAGATGTATAGAATTATCACATAAAGTTGTACCTATGTCTAACGAACAAAGACAACAAATGAAACTGGTGAATAAAATCAGTCAGTCGATTTTTTTTTTTTTTACCTATTTGGCCACTTGAAAATTGGTCACAAATCCTTGACAGTGCCTTAGCTGGAGATTGAGTGGACGTTGAATCTGCACTTGCCGATTGCTGCATAGGTTTTGCACATGCAGGCCTTAAGTGTCACGTGGCACTTTTTGGATTCAGCTAAGTTGTGGAGCAACGAGAGTGGAAGTGTTGCTGGCTTCCTGCATTAAGTAGATAGCAATTAGTTTTGGTTCTTTGTTTTTCTCATTGCTTGAACATGTACATAAACCTAAACTCTTCTAGCAAAGCAGAATATTGAGAATTTAAAAAATGGAAGGAAAAGAAACCTTTGGCCTTTGGTACCAATTTCCATACTCCTTTCATTCCTTATTTTCATTTGTTGCCTACTAAATCCTTATGTTTAATTCTTAGTCCCTAAAATGACCAGACATGAAGTTTTCTTAGAGAGGATAGTTAGTCCTTTGTTTTAAACAAATATGTCCTGGTATTTGCAGAGGTCCTATGGTAGTACTTGACAGAAGCAGTTTATAACCTATTGCATGAGGGAAAAATTCAAGTTGATCAGTAAAATTGAAGACATGAGCTTTAGTTTTTTGTCTTTCCCTTACAAAGGGAAGCAAATGGTAGATTGATGTAGGTGAATTTCATGACATCGAAATAAATCATGTTCTCTTTCTTGAAAGCACCATGCGAAAACTGAAAAGAACCAGTACAATATATATGTAAACGGAATGGTTCAGTATTAATGGCCTAAAAATATGCTTACACCAGTTGCATTTGGTGCCATTTGGGATGCCAGTTGCATTTGGTGCCATTTAGGATGCTGTAATTGCATAAAATTGTCCTGCAACCTCAGGAAAGGAAAGACTGTTGCTTTAATAGATCTAGTTGGATCTGTGATTTGAACATTGAATTTGACACTACAACATGGTGATGTTTGTTAAGCTATAGATGATATATCGTTTATGCTAGATGTTTAGATTAAAGCTAGGTTTTTCAACTGGCCAGTTGTAGTACTCTTGTGCATATATACACAATCACCTGCCAACACAAATTGTATGTTTACACATTAAGTTCATAAGCAGTCCTAGCCGTAAGCACAACACAACCATATAAGTCAAAATATAAACAAGCTATAGATAAGTCTTACGGTTCAAAAGGGTTTCCAAAAAACACATCCAGCGACACACAGCACAGCAGGAGCAACAAAACCAAGCACGGATTGATAGCAAGCTTTAAAGGAATACCTCTTGACTAAGAGGAATCACACCATATAAATATGAGGATGTACTCCATTAGCGAGTGTGATACCAGAGTTCGAGTCTTACTATTAATCCAAAATTCGATTTACATAGAGTCACTCTTTATATATAGTAATAATCCCAACCAAAAATTAAAACCCAAAATCAAAACCCTAACTAAAAATCAAAGTCCTTGATCAAAACCCTAATCCAAAAATTCTGAATCCGGAAATCAAACTTTGTGACCAAAAACCGTAATTCAGAAATCAAAGATTGTGAGCAAAAATCTGAATCTAGTCCAAAAATTCAAAATTACGCTAGATAAACAGTCAAATACAAATCGAAACCCAAAAATCTCAAATCGAAAACCAAGACTTACCAAAAAAACCCCACCAAACCAACCCCAAGGGATGTAACACAACCACAAACAAGAGGCAAAATCAACGCAAGCCGCAAGACCAAATGATCCCGAAAAACCCAGGTAACTAAGCGGAAAGCCAGAAACCAACGGCAACAGACATCTCCTCCCAATAAGCATACCGCAGGAGCCACAGAGCACAAGGAGAAAGTGCGGAAAAAAAAATGGGAAGAAAAGAACCAAAAAGAAGCACAGTTGCAACAGTTACCTCTGGATAGCAAGCGGCAACGCAGTCGAAGGCTAGGAAGCCGGAAATCGCCCCAAAATTTGTGTGTGTGTGTGTGTGTCTCTCTCTCTCTCTCTCTCTCTCTCTCTCTCTCTCTCTCTCTCTGTTTACGTTTGAACCAGATGGAGAAAAGAAAAGCAGCAGTGCTACAGTCACCGACCGCGTGTGGGGTCCACTCCGGGCCCCGCACGAATGATCCGAGCCGCTCAATAATTTTAAAAAAAAAAAACCGAGTGGGTTACATGAGAAATAAGCTCAATCCGATGTGTGTACGTGCTCGTTCCAAACTTTTATTTTTGAACGGCTCGGATCATCTGATTTTGGAACAGCTGGGATCGAGCACATATACACATCGGATTGAGCTTATTTCACACATCGCCCCACTCGGTTTTTTAAAAAAAAATTATTGAGCGGCTCAGATCATTCGTGCGGGGCCCGGAGTGGACCCCACACAGGGTCGGTGGCCGGTAACCGACCCTCCCGGTCGATGACTGTAGTTTTTTCGAAAAGAAAAGGAAGTGGAGGAGACGTGGGCTAATAACATCCACGTAGATATCCAACAAAAGTGAGCCCCCATAAATCAAGGGGCATAATTGAAAAAAAGAGAGCATCTGAAAGACCTGGGCAATTGGTAAAATGGCCGAAATCAAAGGGCAAAATTGTCCCAATTGAAAAATGGCATCCCCCAATCCCGTTCTTATTATTTAGGAGGAAGGGCAAAATTGTCCCAATTGAAAAATGGCATCCCCCAATCCCGTTCTTATTATTTAGGAGGATGGATAAAAATAAATTCAAGAAGTGTATTAGGTGTTCACTTTAAAATAGGAAGCTTGAATGTACACGAAAATTAGCCTTTGATACTTCATTACCAACAAAATGGCATTCAGACTAATTGACGTCCTCACGGGGGCAAGGCGGTGTTATTTCGCCTAGTCCAATCCAAACTGGATTTGTGAGTTCGGCTAAATTTCAACTTAAATAACAATATTTTTAAACCAAAACTTTTCAGATCTCACTCCCCTATCATAAATTGGTAACACGTTACTCGTGTTAAAAGAGTGCGGATGGGAGCATTTTATTGAGGCATGTGGGTCTTGCATCGAGTCTCACTCTTATGAGCCGTCATTCATTTGCAAAGATTTTTCAAAATCCAATATAAAATAAGACGATAACTGTGCACATATACATAATATTGTCTCTTATTCGGATCTCACTAGTAGCAATATATATATTTTTGAATGGCGAAAAAAGAAAATTTTATTAATCTTTGAATGAGCCTAATGTTAAAATGGCCCAAAGAACCAATCCAGCACTCATCCTGAAAATTCCACGATAACCATATGATCCCACTTCACCTGATCCTATCCCAAAGGAAATTGACATGTAGGTTGATACAACCCCACTTGAAACGAAGTGGTACAAGTATTAGTATCAGCTTCCATTAAGTCCATAATTCCAGCAAAATTCTAGTTCACCTCCAACTCTCTTAGCCTCCTAATTAATCTTATTTAGGAGTTGGGAAGAGATGTGACAATGAAAAACATGTTTGTATTATCAATATGAAGATACACATGATTTGCGCCCACACTAAACATAAATCCTGCGTTGGATTCCACTCCCAAATATAACAAAATACAATTCCAAAGTTCTAAAAGGGAGGAGTCATTGAATCAAATCTCATAATCCACATAATAATCTCAATTAAAATTAAGCTTTTGTTGTCCTTCTCAAAATTCATCCCGAAAATATCAAAACGAGGATGTGTATGCATAAAGAATGAGCAATGCAGTAAAAATAAAGTCATACGTAGTTGCAAAATAAAAAAAAATGCTGCCATTTAAAAATTTATCCAAGCTAATCAATTTAGTACCATAAATGTTGAATGCTGAGGATCTTGAGATACAATAATAGGGCTATTGAAATCCAAATTTTCCTGTCAAAAAATTGACATTAAATTAATCTCTCATATACAAGAACTATTCATATAATGACATGCATATCTACAAGTGAGTAAAATTACAATACCTCATGCAAAGCTTGATTGGTAGACGAATTTAAGATAGTAGGAGACGAACTTGTACCACCAATATTATCCCTGAATGAAATGAAAAAGTTTACGAAGGATATAACTTTCTATACGGACCATGTAATTATATATAAAGAGTAATACTTACCTTGCTTCCTTTTGTGTGGGACAGTTAGTTCTACCCAAGTTTGCAACAACCATTTGTAAGATTCAGTAGTCTCGTTCACAAGTAAAGCACATCCGAACATGATTGATTGGTGGTGGTGGTTAACTCCAGTGAAAGGAACAAAAGGCATGCTATACCGATTGGTTAAATATGTAGCATCAAAAGTAATAACATCCCCAAAATATTGGCACGCGAGCCTTGATCTTGTATCTGCCCAAAAACAATTTCCCATACAATTGTTTTGGTCCACTTGAATTGCATACACAAATCCTGGACTTTTCGATTGGCAGGTTTTGAAATAATTATATACATTCTTTGTGCATCACCATCCTTTAAGAGCTTCCTTCTCTTGTTTCCCAAATAGTTTTGCACGTCCATTGTCATGCAGCCAATTTGACTATGAACACCATTTTCTTGCTCTAACACGGATACTATTTTTCGAGGCGGTACACCGGCATCATTAAGAACATCAATGAGATTTTTCTAAGCACGAGTTATTCCTCTATTTCCCCGAAGCAAAAGTGTACTTTTCGGAGAACACAACTCATGATTATGTTCGGTTACAAACTTACTTACAACCCATTTTTCATCATCTTTTGTCACATTCATTGTTGCTTTACACCCAATCATAGTTTCAGAGCAATGTGAAGCATCCTTTTGCTTCTTGTAATAACTTGGACGACGAAATCCTTCTCTGTAACAACAAAATTCTACCCCAATCACTGAATTATATATCCGTACGAGATCGGCGAGCACGATTTTTTCGAACGCTAAAACCCTTTCTTCTCGCATATGCTGTGTAACAACTCAGAGCATCTTCCCATTCCTCAAAAATCAAGCCTATACATGGCTCTGGAGGACCCTTATACAAAGATGATTTCATAGGTTGATCTTTTTCATTTTCTGCAAATTCTATACCCTCCAAACCTTCCATTGAATTAGTGTCTACAAAGTGCTCTTTCTCGAAATCTAGATTCTTGAAACCATCTATTGAATTTTCCTCTATACAGTACACTTCTCCCAAATTTTCTCCACTGGATGTGTTTTCCATATCAATTCTACAATATAAATAAAATGCACATATACATTACAAGCAAACAATTGCAAATAAGGGGGAAAAATAACATAAGGAACAAAACCTAATTTTTCAGGGAAATAAATATCTAGGGTTTTTTTGTTATGGGGTTATAGATTTTGAGTTAGGAGACTAAAGTTTGAGTTGGAAAGGGGATTTCACGTACAAGCCCTATATGTATTTGGAGGTATGAAGAAATTTTAGTGGTTTTAAAAACAAAGTTAAATCTCGAATACCCAATCAATCTTTAGACATAGGCATGAAAATATGTGTATACATGTATGTTATTGTATAGAAAACAATAAGGAAAAAGTCTACAAGAATAAAATACTCACTTGATGGAGCAATGGAAGCTATACGACGATCGGTAGTTGTTTCCACGCACAGAGAGGAAAAGGCCGAAGTTGACGATTCGGTGTATAGACGGAGTAGAATTCTTGATAATGGGGCAGGGGTCTTTATGCAATGATGGGTTTTTTTTGTAATTATTCAAACTTTGCTCCCAAAAGTGAAGTTAACCCTTTCAAGTTAACCCTGGTAACCAGAGGAGAGGAGAAGGCGTGAATTTTTTCACTTCCGTACCCTTTTTGCTGATGTGGCATGTTTTTATTGGTTTGGAGAAAAAGAAGGGTTTTACACCATCGGTGTAAGGAATTTATTCTCTTATTGGATTAAGCTAGTGTTTTCATTGCAATTTACTATAACCCAAATGAAATGGATCTTTTAAAACTAGGCCCTATGATTTGGCCCATAGACTCAGGACACTTTCAGTTCACAGTGGATGTGTGGACAGAAATAAGTATTAGAATTCATTAACGAATCAATTTATTCAAGTTTGAGCTTGCATTCCCGTGTTTAAATTTCATTCAAGATCGATTTTTCACATAAACAAATCAAACTTGAAACATTCTTGAAGCTCATATACCTTTTAAACCAAACTCGAACGATGTACAATCCGCAATAGTATAATTTTTGAAGTTCCAGCCCATTCGAGATTAGCAAAATTAAAGATCCTTTTAAATTTGGCTCGACTCGTAAGACATTTAAATAGAATTTGAATTAAAAAATATAAATTAAACTTATTACTGTATATTCTTAAGGCAACTAATTTTGCCACTCCCCTATTTGTTAATGTCACTCCCCTTTTGTTTTTATTAGAGTGAATTTACTAAAATACCTTTGCACTTGAAAGTGAGAAAAAGCTAGCATCATAAAGTGCAATGGTGTTTTAATAAATTCACCATAATAAAACAAAAAAGGGAGTGACATTAACAAATAGGAAAATGGAAAAATCATTAGCAATTTTTAAAATATTCAAAACAATTAAAAATGCAAACCACAATTCTAATACCGGAGGGTAATAGTGTGTAAAAAGTGCATCGATATCCGGTAAAAATATATTAACATCGGGGAGGTAATTAGCAAAAATATTCACATATGTGATAATATAGTATGTAAAAGGTGTGTATTGGAATTGAAACTTATGGAGACATTATTTGTATATTATCCATCGCTTACCATACGGAAGTTAGTAGGACACTTAAACAATTAGGGAAAATGACGGTCCAGGACGTGTTTTAATAATTAATATTCGCCAAGAATATGTTGAGAATATTTGTTAATACTGAAAATGTCATTGACAGTATTAATTATCAAAACATGTCATTGACGGTCATTTTTCCAAACAATTACTCCTCTCCTAGGCCTGGTCCAACGTGATACACAGGCCATTTTCCGGGCCATGGGGCTATACAATTATGGATTGGGATATGCTACCAAGGGAGGGTACTTGGCAACACCAATGGATAATTCAAATATATCAACACCAATGGATAATTCAAATATATATGTGCTTAATTTTAATCCGAACTGTCTATGTCAAGATGAATAGTATCGGCACCCCGTTTGGCACTGGGTGCTTAAGAGCATCCCGGGTCCTACAGTTACAGCCTACGGAGAGAGATACTGCTCCTCTTATCTGTACCTCACATGTTTCTTCCCTGTCCTAATTGGCGGCGGCACCGGGCCCCACTCCTCCGAGCGTGCGTCTTTGACTCGACTTTTAATACACCTCTCTAATCTCTCATTCTTTAATTAGAGCAGCAAAATTAGAACAAAGAATTAATTACGCACTAAACACATCAGTAGTACTCCATTAACAATTGAAATAATTTATTCCACTTTAGACTACCAGTGGAGAGAGAGAGAGAAACAGAACCTTTGACTACCCCCATTTCAACTCTCTCTCTCTCTCTCTCTCTCTCTCTCTCTCCCCTCTGGTCGGCTTCTGACCTTCACGAAGCCCGACGACTACGTCCAGCCCGAGTAATAACTCAGCTCACTTCCTCTCCGACGGCTTAATCCGTTAGGAATACGCGGATTTGACTGTCCTTGCGTCGAAGACTTCGATTCGGAGCGAAGACTTGAATGAGGAACCTAGGTTTCTAGCTGAGGCGATGGATCGGGCGGCGTGGGCGATCTCGCTCTGCTTTGTTCTGGTGGTTTCTCTGTTACTAGGGGCGCACGGTAACTCGGAAGGTGCGAATCGATTGATTTTAGTTAGGGTCGTTATTTTTGGGTCAATTGGAGTCAATAGTTGCTTCTATTTTGATTGTTTTGCTAGTATTGGCTTTCTTGCTGAGTCGTTGCAGTGATAAATTTCGCTTAGTGTTAGGCTTCGAAGTGATTATTTGATAATTATTGAAACTTGAAAGTGGATTCTAGTTGGTTTGTAGACTTGAATGGATTACTTGATTCTTTCATATTCATACCATCGTGTACAGAGAATGATTCTATTCTTTTAGAAGTTGAATTACTAAGGAGGTGTTTGGGAGTCTGTTAACTTTTAGATTCTGATATGTATGTATTGTAGATTACAGATTTTGGATGACAACAAGAATCTGCAAAAGTTTTTGGACGAGATGTACAGAATTTATTTTGTAGAAGGATTTTGTGAGTAAAAGTATAATCAAAATCCATAAAGCTAGTCTTAGTTCATTTCTGATAATGCGTTTTGTCAGAATCCCTTCCCCAATCTGAACAGCCCAAAACCAAAAAGAGTAATCCAAAAAGAGTTAACGTCGCTGCCAAACAGGCCTTAAGTCTGCGAACGGAATTACTGCAGTTAAGTGCCGCACTCGTGGTTGCTTTGCCTTGGAAGCTATTTCAACCTGTTCGGCATCACTTATACTTTTATGGGCCAAAACCACCTTTAAAAAGCTAAAACAACTTATTTTTGAGAAGATCTAATTTAATGCTGCTTTTTAGCGATCAGCTTTTATCTGGAGTTCAGATTCGACAAAGGTCTTGGTGGCTTTGAATTAAGTTGCTTAATTTGAGAACCATCTTAGTTTTGTGTTTGGCATTAGGAATTGATGAAATGAAGATGTTCTGGTATGAGTGTGTGCCGTTTAGGGCCTTTAGGCAACTTAGTAGCTTACCTCCTATTGGTTTAAACATATGGGTTAACGATGTTGATGCTACTGTTGAGCACCTGATGATTGTCATTTACATGGAGAACAGGTGATGCTTTGAATGCACTGAAGACTAACTTGGCTGATCCTAATAACGTTCTGCAAAGTTGGGATCCTACACTTGTCAATCCCTGTACTTGGTTTCACGTCACGTGCAACAGTGATAACAGCGTAACAAGAGTGTAAGCTGCTAACTTCTGTGATAGTTCTTCTTACATAACTTGGCTCTTGAAACTATTGTTGCATTGGGGATACATTTTTGGTGGTGCGATGACATATTTTTATTCCATTTATATACTCCAGTGATCTTGGAAATGCTAACTTATCTGGTCAACTGGTTCCACAACTCGGGCAGCTTCCAAATTTGCAGTACTTGTAAGTTCTGCATCATTGTTGAAAAAGTAGTTTCAATTATGTATACTTTTATGGTGTTGGTGGATGACTCGTCTTCTTCTTCTGCTGCTGCTGCTGCTGCTCTCTCTCTCTCTCTCTCTCTCTCTCTCTCTCTCTCTCTCTCTCTCTCTCTCTATATATATATATATATATATATATCTATACCACCTCACTGCATAACGAGAATACATGGGCTTGAAATAGAATATTCTCCTTGTTAGCTAAGCAGGGCTAGGGTTTTTACCAGAAATCTCTAGCCTCGCATACAAACACCCATGCGACATCTTATCCTCGCCATAATTTCAAGAACCTGATTTGCTAGGTTCTTCCTATGTGCTTTTTCCAGGATTGGTAAATGGTTGCTCAAGCTCCTTGTTTTTTTTATATCTCATGTTGCTTCCGTGGATGTAGAGTGAAATGTAACATCTCCAGCAATTGTATTTGATAAGATTTGCTTTATGTGATGGATTGGCGCACTGCTGGGAGACTAAATTACTCACCCCTGTGTTCACACAAGCAAAACATAATCCCAGTGAATTCTTTGTCCCTTAAGAGGATATGAGCATTTGCTTGAAAAAACCATGTCCTTATCTGAAAAGTATAGTAGAGAAACTCTTTGGGGCTCTTGATAATTGATTGCATAAGGTAACAGGTTGTGTGTAAGGTACTAATAGTTGATCGCATAGGCTCATGAATGTAACAAGTTTTGACTTGTAAACTTCTTCCATCTCTATAAATCTAATTATTGTAGGTATTACTTTTCGCCATGCACTTGTAGTCTCAGTGTATATGCAAAGCAACTTTTGTTTGGTAAAGCTTCATTACTTTCTATATCTAACACGTACAGTTTTTGAATCCTCTCTTGGATTTTTCGTTGTGGTGAATTCAACATACTTGAGACCTTAGTTTAGTTTCCTTGCTTTGTCTATATTGTGAACGTATATGTAAGTGGCTGAAAACATGCAGTTTCTTACTTTCATCTTCTATGTGCGTATGGAGAATACTTCGTATATTTATCCTCTTCCTGGGTATAAACTATAAAGTAATAAGTGATTGAGGGGCATGCTATGCTTTCAAACAACTAAGCTATTATTGGTCTGGAAGATTTATTTGTTGTTGTTTGTTGTGCTTTTCCCTTCCCTTGTTCTATCTTAATGTTGTTGCATAGTTTTCGTCCCATGAGTAGATATGTTCAAGACTTGACTGTGGAATGTGTATGTGGAACTCTGAAACATCCTCAACCTCATGCCCCTGGCTCGAAATTTCAATCTACTATTAATCTCTGTCTTGGTTGTCTAAGTTGTTTGGCTTGTAGACGTTTGTATTGCCTTATTTATTTTTCTTCTTCTTACTTGTTTTCAACCTTTTTGCATTGCCTGTGCTCTGGATATTGTTTTAATATGTTTCAATGACAGGGAACTTTACAGTAACAACATAAGTGGGAGAGTTCCCAACGAGCTTGGGAACTTGACAAATTTGGTGAGTTTGGATCTTTACTTGAACGTTTTGAGCGGTCCCATTCCAGACACACTGGGCAACCTTCAGAGATTACGTTTCCTGTATGTACAACACATCATTCTTCCTTTTATTTACTCGTTATTATTATTATTGTACATGTGTTAAGTTTTCTGTCTTGTTGATGTTAGTTTTTTATGCCAAGGTTTTGAACAAAGTGGCTTGTTTGGGCATTGATATGTCGAATATGGATTTAGTTAGAATCGTTCAAGTTTTTCATTACCGTTTGAGAATGAAATCTCCATATTTTTCTTGCTTTCAAAGGAAGACAGTCTCATACAGTTCAAGATATCAAGCTCAAAGATCAAAATGTCTATTTCTTTTGAGAGTTACGTTGATTGTTAGTGCTTTGCTAAATACTCTATATGCAAACAGATTATTGGTTAAGAATTAACATCCGCTTTGATCCAGCTATCCTGATGTTGCATTCTCTTTACATTTAAAGAAAGGCAAAGAGTGCGTATCTCTAGGTTCACCTGCAGCGCCAATTCTCTGGATGTTATTTTTTTTTTATTGCACTTGCCCCCTTTTTTGGATTGAAATCTTGCTTATCATTGCTAGAGCAACGGACTGAAATGCTTGATCATAAAGTGAGATTCTGCTTGAAGGGTGACATGGCAATAGAAAGGCCAATGGGTGGAGAATCTTTGGAAAAGTGTAGGCTTGTAAGTAAAGGAGCTAGTAGGGCGAGAACACAACGTACCTGGAATATGCAGTTGATGATGAATCTGGATGAGTTGGGTTTTGCATAGTGGATTGAAGCCTATAGAATATGGTTATTTGATCGAGTTTTGAGCATGACATAATGAGGTCTATGATTTCATGCCAGAACATGGAACATTAAATGCCCTCAAATGTTTTATGGAAAGAAGATGGGAGCGAGTTTGACTTTGTTTGGTTTTTTTTTATGTGCTCTCGTGCTCGCTGAAATTCCTCCAGTATCTTTCTCTGTCTTGTAATACAAAAGAAGCCTCAACTTTAATTTCGAAGACAAAGAAATACTAGGTTGCTAAACTTGGTTCTCTCCACTCTCTCAATGCTTTAGACCTGCCGCCTAGCATCTAGGCTCAGTACACAGGCGTCGTTCTCTTCCCACTTTACTACATACAAATCTTGGGGTCATTCAGGAATTCAAGAGTAGATGTACTGTATTAAGTCCCTCTTTCCCAGCAAAATCAGTTTCGTGTTCTATAAAGATCCTATACTTGGACTGTGGATGATGATTACCCAAGATTTAGCCATCTTGATATGAAGCACGCTGGCCACACCAAAACAGCCTTGTTTTGGTCATATATACTTGTAACAACTAACTCATGCATCTACTATTAGTTTGTGGATTAACTCTTCCATAATGGATTAATTGTTACGCAGAGTTGCCAAGAGGCCTTTGGCCCAATAGCATCGGGGGGTGCACTTAGGTGCTAGGAGTAAGGAGGTCAGGAGTTCAACTCCTCTAAGGTGCTAATATAACTATACTAACAATATGAACTTTCGCCGAGCAAAGAAAAAAATTGTTATGCGGAGTCCTCCATTGGATCACATGTTGGATGTGTTATGGGCATCTAGCGTTGATCAGGTGAATTTTTCCCACGAATGACCACTATGGTTATATGGTGTTTACTGATGTCTGGTTCTGTACTTGTTTGCAAGGATAGGCGGCTTAACAACAACACTCTGTCGGGAACAATTCCTATGATATTGACTACTATCGAATCCCTTCAAGTCCTGTGAGTATCAAGTGGATGTGTTCTTGTTCTTTTATGATTTAATGTCTAGTTAAGGCATTTCCTTTCCTCATTCTCTTTTAATTGTGCCTTTTACTACAAAAATATGACACCTTAGCTTCTTGAAATGTGGTGTGCAGTGATCTATCGAATAATCGGTTAACAGGAGACATCCCAATTAATGGCTCCTTTTCGCTTTTTACTCCCATTAGGTTTGTTCCTAGTAACATCTCTTTTCCAAGGTAGTGGAGTTGGGTGTCTCATCTCTATGTATGCTGACTGCCTTACCTCTGTTTTTCAGTTTTCAAAATAATCTGTTGATAACTCCTCCAGCTGCTCCTCCTCCTCCTGTTTCGCAAACACCCCCTTCTCCTTCTCCAGGTTAGTTGCATTTACTGTTACTTTTATTTCCAGTACTCGCTTAGTTGTTGCGCTATTGGGTATGGTTATATCTACGGTTATGCTTGTTATCGTTGCAACCCAATTCTGCATTCCTCAAACTTGAAGTCTTCTACGAATCAGATTTTGGGACAGAAGACATACACTTTTATGAATTTTCTTGCTTTCTTAGCTTTATATGCCTGAATTATTTAAACGGAAGTAGAGTGTATTTGAGGTTGGATTCTTTAACTAGTGTTGGTGGGGTTTTGGTTTTCACCAAAATTGTCAACTGGTTGATTCTTTAACTAGCGTGGGTAGGGTTTCAGTTTTCACCAAAATTGTCAACACTCAATCGATTTCAGATAAATTAAAATGGTTAAACTGACTTTTCATTGTCCAATTTTCTTCCAGTAGGCAGTGGTACCACTGGAGCCATTGCTGGAGGAGTTGCTGCTGGTGCTGCCCTGTTGTTTGCTGCCCCTGCAATCGCACTTGCTATGTGGAGACGAAGAAAACCACAGGATCATTTCTTTGATGTACCTGGTCAGTGGGCTAAGCAGAAAATTGCTTATAAAGATGTTTTTTTTCTGGTAACTAAAACTCGTTTCACGAATGCAAGACCTTACAAAAGGATCAACAGGGGGACATCTGGACATGCTCCTGGAACCACAAACAAAAAACTAGCAAATCATTCTTACATGGCGAAACAATTGTAGCAACCATCAAAACTCTATTCAAACTATACTCAAATCGGTAAAGAGAAACCAGTGAAGTTAATTCATTTTACCTTATCATTGCAGCCGAAGAGGACCCAGAAGTTCATCTAGGACAGCTCAAGCGGTTTTCTTTGCGTGAACTACAAGTTGCAACCGATAATTTTAGCAACAAAAATATTTTAGGGAGAGGTGGATTTGGTAAGGTCTACAAAGGACGCTTGGCTGATGGCTCTCTCGTGGCAGTGAAAAGACTAAAAGAGGAGCGTACTCAGGGTGGGGAGCTGCAGTTCCAAACAGAAGTGGAAATGATCAGTATGGCTGTCCATCGAAATCTACTCCGTTTACGTGGATTTTGCATGACACCAACTGAACGGTTGCTTGTCTATCCGTATATGGCCAATGGCAGTGTTGCATCGTGTTTAAGAGGTAATACTTGGTGGCCTCTTTATATGCTTTTCTTTTCTTCTCTGTTGCTTTTTTCAGGGAATGATTTAGCCCCCCTTTTTTTTTAACTGCACTCCCTTTTTGGGCTCTACTGACGTGAATTATAATGTTGCCCTGTAATTTGCAGTAATTGTGGTGAGGACTACATTATTTGAATTGGCAGTTTAGTGATTTCACCTAAATAAAGACGACAAAAAGGAATGGGAGTGCACAAATGGGCAGTGTTAATATCGTTTCCTTTATTATGGGTGAATCTTAGATGGATTTGGTTATATCTTCTTTAATCCCTTTCAATTTCTGCTTTGATGCTAAGAAAATTCGTAAGACTTAAAAACCATGATCAAAAATACTTCCCAGCTTATGCTGTGAAGGAAGCTTGAATTTTTCTGCATTATGGAATTCTGTACAAGAATATCAAAGCTTGCTAATAAACTTGCCATTTGTATATATTATAGTTTTCCCTATGTCAGATAATACGGGAAATTTCAATAAATACCAATATTCAGAGTCTTGATTCCTAAATCCTAACCTGCTTAATCTCTAAATATTTGCATGATCTTGCTGGTGCATTGTGTAGAGCGATCTGAAACGCAGCCCCCGCTTGATTGGCCAATAAGGAAGCGAATTGCTTTGGGATCCGCTAGAGGTCTTGCATATTTGCATGATCACTGTGACCCGAAGATTATTCACCGTGATGTCAAAGCTGCAAATATATTGTTGGATGAGGAATTCGAAGCAGTTGTTGGAGACTTTGGCTTGGCTAAACTAATGGATTACAAGGATACTCATGTTACCACTGCTGTACGTGGGACCATTGGGCACATTGCTCCTGAGTACCTCTCAACTGGAAAGTCCTCTGAGAAAACTGATGTTTTTGGTTATGGGGTCATGCTTCTGGAGCTCATCACAGGACAGAGGGCATTTGATCTTGCTAGACTTGCCAATGACGATGATGTCATGTTGCTTGATTGGGTAAACCTTTATTGCACTCATTCGATTTGTTTGCATGGTGTTAGTAGATTTCTAAAATTGGCCATCTTTTTACGACTCCTACATTCGTCTTAAGGGCCTCCTGTCAAAGCTGTATTTTAGTTATTGGCTATAGGAGGTGTTAGAAGTGCATCAAATGAAACATTTAATCGGGAAAAGTATGTATTGCTTGATAGAATTGAAGGCCAGGCATCTCAACAGTTAAATTCTATACTGAAAACTTTTAAATTCTATATTGGAACTTTTGGAAGTAAAAAACAGTTAAATTGCTTGAAGATACGGATTTTGTACTGAAATGAAGAAACACAATGAAAATCATGAGGCCTTTTTATTGCTTTTATGTAAATTGAGGTTGCTCTTCCTTGGTAAGAAAAGCATTTAACTTCATATGCAAATTCACTGCCTGATAAATGTTTCTGAAAATTCAGGTAAAAGGACTTTTGAAAGAGAAGAAGTTGGAAACACTGGTTGACGCAGATCTGCAGGGTAATTACATTGACGAAGAAGTGGAGCAACTCATTCAGGTGGCCTTACTCTGCACACAGGGCACCGCAATGGAACGTCCCAAGATGTCTGAAGTTGTCAGAATGCTTGAAGGCGATGGATTAGCTGAGAAGTGGGAAGAATGGCAGAAGGAAGAGATTTTCCGCCAAGAATTCAACCATACCCACCACCAAAATGATGAATGGATAATTACTGATGGAAATGCCCTTCCTGATTCCACTCCCAATCTCCGCCCAGAAGAATTATCCGGTCCGAGATGATCTTCAGTGGTTTTAAACGACCACTCTTATTCAAATGTGGTATTTATCGGTTTTGTGCATATGCTTTTCTTCTTTTTTGCATCCATTTTTCCAAAGCCCAGCGTATATGTCGGGAGTTTTTAGGTTGCTGTAATGTTTATAAGGTCACCGCGTGGCATGATGAAATTTCCAGGTGCAGGAAAAATCATGTCTGGTCATGCCGTAGTGCCAGTACACATTATTTTAATGCTTCGGAATAGTATAGGTTGTGTACACGAATAAAATGCATTTTTTTTTTAATCTCAGTGAATAACACTTGTTTGCATCGACCTACAATAAAAGTCCATATGTTGTATGTCCTTTGTTTGCTGTTTTCCTTTTGGGAAGATTCAAGCCAAGGAAAGATTAGTGCAGGAAAAATCAGGTCTGGCATTTGATTGTAGGCATTTGAGTATCATTTACTACTCTTTTGTGTGGGTGGGAATCTCTCTCTCTCTCTCTGTGTTTACTAATCTTTAGTGTGGGTGGGAATCTGTGTGTGTGTGTGTTGCACCTTGTTTGTTAGAACCCACAAAGCAAAATCCCGCCTGTTTGTACATAAACAGTCTCCAAAAGATTTGCTGGAAATCTTCATCAGTAGGACAGACAACCACCACAAAGGTTATTTTTTTAACCAACGTACTGAAGCTGACCGTTGGATTATAAAAGTTTACACATACGTGCATGCATATACAGAGAGAGAGGGAGAGAGAGAGAGAGAGAGAGAGAATCCACGACTAACTTGAAATCCAACTGGTCATAGAGAAAAACATTCGCTGTACTTGCAACAAGTAACAAGCTAATTCGTGAAGTTACAATGGTGAACTGCATACCTAAAAGGGAAAAGAACTATATTACTAGGAGACTGAAGATTCACAATCTAGATTGAAAAAACCTGAGCGGCCTCATCTCTGCCCCTAACTTCTAGAATTAACAAGAAAAAAGAACTCATAGACCAAAAGTAAAGTAGGAAAAGGAAGATGAAAAACTGTTCTCCATTTACAGAAACAACGATGTATTCTTCTCGAGGCTGACAAGCAGCAGCTTCACTTTCTGCCACTGGTTCCCGTTCGTGGTTTGCCTTTCACCTCAGACTCCTGCAACATTCGAGTAAACATAACCTTGATTATGAATCGTCAAGTAAGGATCTAGACCTCTTGAGACCTCTTGAAAGTTCTGACGTTAACTACGGAAGGAAATATTTGAGAAGAATGAATGATGATGTCTATAAATCTACCTGTGGCAAGTGCAGGAAAATGTTGGTCTTTGCGGTGGCTGGGTTATGATTTTCTGCACCCTTACTCCAATCGTAACACACCTGTAGGCAAATAAAATCCAGTTAAATCCCAGTGCCAAATCAAACCTGGGCGGAGGAGAAACTGATACAGAAGTATTTCCACAGAATTTTATAGTATGTAACAACACACGTGAGAATAACAAGAAGCAGGTCCATGCCGAGCAAACATCCAGCTTTCACACCCACATCAGATTAGAAATAGAAGAAATGCAGCCTTCTCAAGCCTTTTTGGTGATTAGGCTTTTAGACACCCAGTCCCAAACTCAAACAAAATTAGCCTTATCCCCACATGCTTACAAAATGATAATGTACATTTGCAAAAATTAAGCAGCGTGTAATGTGGTTATGATGCTCCACATAACTTCACCCCAAGTTTCAAAAAGCCATGACATCATTGCATTGGATAAAGATTTCAGATCTTTGTCCTATGGTAATCCAATTTCACAATGTCACACACACACACAGTACACATTTTAGAGGAAACATACCGCGTAGGCATAGATCGAGCCATCACTGTTGAAAGCACTGCAAGGTATAGGTTGACTGCATCTTGACATTGCCTAGATATCAACAAGACCAAGATAAGACAAACTAAAAATATACCCATGACAACTGCCATCTATTGACGTTATACGAAAACAACAAATACAACAGCATGTTATGACAGTTTCCCCGGGCATTCAACTACACAATGTGTAAATCTTGCGTTTTTTTACATTGTCTCTTAAAATGAGTGAATAACTCCAAAGAATGACATTTTCTCTCAAGACGAATGGCCGAATGGGGTTGATAAGCATGAAAGTGTAGCAAATGGCAAGTATATTGACATGGAATTATTTGTTCTTAGGTTTGGAGAATGCCAATCCATGGGCCTTCAAAATAACCCCAAAACGTCCCTCCAATATAATAACTTGCCTAAATAGAAAAAACTTAAGCAGCTTGTAATTTGCAACAAAAAAAATTGGTCACTTGTGTAGGCATGCAATGATATCAAAAAGATCTCTCACCCCAGCACAATTGTGAGAATAATCAGTCTTTAGAGATGATTGTATCGTCTTTAATTGGTTAGTCAAACCAAAACAAGTACATGAAAAACAAAAGGACAGTTAAAAAGCAAAGCAAGTAATGAATCCTCAAAGGAAAAGACCTTAAGCCTCTGTTTGCTATCCTTGTCCCAAAAGTTAAAAGCACCATCAGATCCTGCAGTTGCGAACGTGTGATGGACCTGGGACAAGAAACAGATCGTTCAAATACACATAAGAGGACAACAACTCAACACCAAAAACCAATACAGTAGATTCTCGAAGAATTTGCACCGCTCAAGCCCTGCACACTTGGCATGACAAACACAAAAACAGGTTTATCCAATAACTTAGGTTTAGAAAATAACAAATCCATGAGACATAATATCTCATAAACTTCTGGTTCTATTAAACAAATAGTGAAGGCGGCAAACTTGTAGACACAAGAGAGGAGTTTCCACGAGCAATTACAAAAGCCCACAGAGAAACGAGAAATCAATTTTGACTCAACTCAGCCAATTTCTAACTTCTAATTTGTTCCAGCGACCCCGATATCTGTAGATTGAGATGCAAGGATCTTACATAACAATTGCAACTAGTTTCTTAGTAATTGGTGGTGCTTCGATGGATGTTTCTGATTTGAAGAAAAGGAATGCACAAGCAAAAATCCAGTTATTAACAATTAATTGCTCAGAAACTCTGGCCAAAGTTTATCTTCTGAGCATATCTTATGTTAGGTTACTTAGGTATTATGAAATCTCGTTAACACCCCTAAATTTGAATAGCAATGGATCAAAATAAGGAGTTGAACAAGGCGGGACCTGAATAGCTGGACAGCCTGGACATGAAACACGATGAAACACGGAATGCAGTTAGCTGGCCTCCTAAAATGTAATCGGAAGTTCACATACAGATATGGAGAATAGCAATATTACACCCCTTTCTCAGAGATTGACAGGAACATTTCATCCAAAGTAAGATTCCCACTGATTTATGTTCTTAAAATGAGAAATACGATTTCTTGGGTGCCATTTGAAGATGCAAAGAACTAGAGAATGATTAACCTTTGCTCATAAAAAGTGAGATTCCGATGACTGTCAAATGCATATTTATGCATATCCTTTTGCAGGGACATATTACTATATCATATACATGCACATAAAACGTTTTTGCACATATAAGATCTAAAATGGAAAAGAAATGCTAATAAAATTTCACCAAACCACTTTTTCAGTTAATGGAAAAGATGTGCATGCTTTATATAACTACTAGTCTACTAGTGGACCTAGTAAGGCAACACAATGCACTATAAATACAAATGTAATTTACAACGTAGCAAGAGTCAACAAGCTAACTAGCAATTGAGATCACCAACTTTATAGGGAAAAACTGCAGTTGCAGTGTAAGATCTTACAGGATGGAAGTCCAGCGAGTTGACTGAGTATATCTCATTGCCCTCTCTATGACATTTGAAAGTAAAATTTTTAGCTTGCTGCGATTCATCAAGATGATGTACACCAACCCTGCCCTCAATTGAACCAACCTGAAAAGAAACAATGCCAAGATCAAATTAATATAGCACAAAAGTCAAGGATTGGTGAAGAACAGTGAGTCTCGATGAAGCACAGTTACAGGGATGGTATCCTAAGTACACATCCCTTTAAAAATGCCCACTTTCCCGAAGTGAAATCTGATTTCCCCTCATAAAAACCGATGATATCAGGATTGAACCATAGAAGATACATATGCCTTCAATTAACAGTATTTGTACATGTCTGTTTTATAACTAACGATATTTGTACACATAATTCTACGTGTATAACCTGTCAGTACTGGAAAACCAAGCCACTGAACTACTGAAATTTCTCTGGCACCAAAGATGTTCCTCATCCCCATATTGAACCACTGAAACACTGATAAAGCTGAATCTTTCTATGCCCTCTGCAGCAGGGTTGGTTCAACACCCGTCTGGCATACACTTTGCAACATTTATAGGCATGCTATGAAAATTAAGTTCATCTTTAGAGAAGACACAAAACTTGGACTAGGATTTTGCATATATGTGAATCAGAACATTTAAAACAAAAATGAGGTCAAAGTAAACATACTTGTCTGTGTGGAGAGAGAGTGAAAGAGAGGTACAAAGCAGAAGGGATACTTACCAAGAAACCTTGCTGATCAGGAAAGGCAGCAACACACCTTGTTTGATACTTCAAGGGTGAGGTGATCCTTTTAAATTCAGTCTGGCATATGCAAAGGAAGAAAGATTATTAATGTAGTGCAATTTTAAGGTAACAAAGAAGAAATCAAGAAACAGTCCCAGCACTCTACTGGAACCAAATGGAACTCAAAAACATGATCGAGAAAAGGTTGAATAGTTGAAGCAAGATTGTGTTCCTTGAGCATCCTTATTTATTAAAAGCAGTTGTTTTCTTTTTTGGTGCAAGGAAGCATTATCCATTTTGTTAAGGTAGACCATAACATACCACAAACCATGAACCCGCATAAGTCTACCATCGCGACGTGGACCTAGACATTAGCCTTTTAAATCCAAGTTGAACATGCGCCATGAGGAGCAGGTAATGGTGAATTACTCATGTCACCAGACTAACCATGACAGAGACATTTTGTGGTGCAAAACTCAACCAGCGCCGCCAAGGACCAAAAACTAAATGGGGAAAACAAATAAAAAGTAGAAAAATTTCTCCCATATCAATCGATGACTAGCCTTTGGTAAAGAAGACAGAAAAAAAGCTGACTAGATTTAACATATTTGCAAAGGATCCAACATATTGGAATAAAAAATGTTTATTGATTTCAATCATTTCGTGATGCAACAAAAAGTACCTGAGGGTTTTGTAAGTTGAAAACGATAAGATTCCTATCCGCAGTTCCGACGACCATCAGTGGATGTCTCACTGAAATTGAATAGCAGCGCTCAGGAAGTTGTTGCGTATGCACTGGAGTTGACTGTCTCAGATCCCAATACCTGAGATCAGATGATGGACAACTCAAACCACAAACTTGACAAATTATACATATGCATATCACCGTGGAAATATCTAACAAGAAGTCTTAAAAATGAAGAATTGATAGCATAAGAAATCATATAGTGTGTGAAAGAGCACATGGTTAAATATAAACGAAAAAAATGCTAAGAGAACTTCAAAGTTCCCATGCAGCCAAGACCAAAAAAGTGTGATAATTCATAATTAGAATAAGGAAGAGCATAAACAAGCAAGAAAAATGCTACAATGGGACATGTGGAAATATATGCCTCTTAATGTACAGGAAGTAATGCTTACCTCAGGGTTTTGTCCCAACTTCCACTCACTAAGAGGTTCATCTCTGGGATCCATGCAATATCCTTAACAGGTGCATCGTGCATGGCCACAGTAACTGGTTGGGCACCTAACGGCCACATTTTAACTTGCTTGTCGCATCCCCCAGAGAAAACAGTTGTACCGTCATCCTTCCAAGTTGAGCATAAAACCTTCAAAAGATAAGAATAAAAGAACTTATCAGTTACCACACTTCAAACTAAAAAATCAGATGCATGATTTGCAAACAATATGGCCTAGGGAGATTTGATGTCATACCGGCTGGTCATGTGACATTGATGCCTTGGGCACACTGCCAATGGTGGTCCCATTCCGCATTATCTCCCAACATCTCACCTATATGAATGCACAAGAGAAGAATAACTGAATAAGTGGATATCAGCATTTTGAACACTAACAAGTACAAGACAGCATTTGAGACACAGAACAAAAGGAAATTGGCAAAATAAATTAAACAAAACATAAGTGTTCATGAAAAGGGAAGAAACGTGGAGCACATGGAAGAACAGTCCCCATAGTAGCTCAAATTAAGTTCAAATAAACAACTTTTCTGCACTTTCATTGGATAATCGAACAAAAAAAGTCCATCCTTTTAGCGCTCTCTCTCTCTCTCTCTCTCTCTCTCTCTCTCTCTCTCTCTCTCTCTCTCTCTCTCTCTCTCTCTCTCTCTCTCTCTCTCTCTCTCTCCGAAACAAACCACACCTTTCATATGTGTATCTGATCTGGCCCAGCTCGGTTTTGTTTCACATGACCAAAAGAAACAGTTACAAAACGTTTAATCTGGCCTCACTTACAAACCCAAACAGACAAGCTTATAAACGAGCCTAAGTGAACACTTTATTTGTATCGCTACTTCAAGATACTTAAAATAATGCAACAAGGAATGAAAGAGCAACAAAATGCAATTAACTAAAACAAACCTGGTTATCCCACGAAGTTGCCACAAGGAAATTACCCTTGGGACTGAAAGCAAGACTTGATACAGAATCACTTGGAGGTTGTGCTACCTATGCATTAATAAAGAAACAAACGTTAAATAAATAAAAAAATTACCAGAAGCTCACATTCCATCTTCAAGCTTCGAAGTATAACCAATACTAAAGGCTCGAGCGAAAAGATGTGGATTTCAAATGAACAAATTTGCTGTTAATATCCAATCCGAATACCTCAATTTAAGTACGATAGCTTATATATGCATCTCTACATTGAGTTTGGGAGCTTTATCGCGACATTAGGGTTGTATTTACACAAGGATCCCAACAAAGTATGTCCCTCCACATGAAATCCGAATCTATCGAAACAGAATTGCAACCATAAAGAAACACAGATGCGTACATGACAACGGAACCATATGACGAAACCATATTCAAGGTTCAATCAAGTTCAAAACTCAACGAGAAGTAACATGAAAACCCTTCACTTGAGAAATCCACATATATCCAAACAGAATTGCAAGCATAAACACAAACACCAGCGTACATACAGATGCATACACGACAACAACCGAACGATACAACGAAACTGTCTAATCACTAAATACATTAAAGGTCCAATTAAGTTCAAAAATAGACTTAATGAAGGCGTACGACTCAGTTGATTGGGATTTCTTGCTTGAGGTTATGAGTGCCATGGACTTTCCTCCCCTGTTTATCTCTTGGATTAGGACATGTATAACCTCTGCTATGTTCTCTGTGGTAATTAATGGGGAGCTAAAGGGATACTTTAAGGGAGAAAAACGGCTTCGACAGGGAGATCCCACCTCTCCCTACCTATTACTTATGGTAATGGAGGGTCTGTATGCCATTCTTCAAAAGAAAATCTCTCAAGGTCAGTTTACATTCCACCCCAAGTGTAGCAATTTGAGCATATCATATTTAGCCTTTGCTGATGATCTTTTTCTACTGGCTGGGGCTGATATCTCTTCTATTGGGGTTATAAAATCTACTTTGGAGGAATTTTATCATTCTTCTGGTTTAAAACCTAATCTTCACAAAAGTCAGATCTTTTTTTCTGGGGTTGAGGAATCTGTCAGGCTGACATTCTGAATCTTCTTCCAATTCCTGAGGGTACTTTACCAGTTTGTTATTTGGGTGTGCCCCTTATTTCCACTAGGCTTTGATATGAGGATTGTGTTCAGTTGAAGGATAGAACCCAACAGAGGATTGCCAGCTGGACTAATAGTCGCCTATCTTATGGTGGAAGAGCTCTCTTGATACAATCAGTTAAGTATGCAAACTTATTGGTGTTCATTGTTTATTCTACCACAGAAAATTATTAAGGAAATTGAGGCTATGCTGAGAGCCTTTTTGTGGTCTGGTATTCATCTCAAAAAAATTGGGGCTAAAGTTAGTTGGTTAGAAGTTTGCTCTCCCAAAGCTGAGGGTGGTTTGGGCTTGAAGTCCCTGCAGGTTTGGAACAAGGCCATTTGCAAGAAAGAGGACACCTTGTGGGTCAAGTGGGTTCACAGTTATATGATAAGAGATCAAAATATATGGGCTATGAAGGTGCCTCAAGACTGTTCATGGACTGTTTGAAAATTGTTGAAACTTAGACGTGTGGGTCAGCCTTTTGTGAAACATATTATAGGAGATGGTCGCAATACTTTTATAATGGTTTGACAACTGGCATCCCAAAGGCCCCCTGTACAAACTTCATGATGATCGCTCAGTTGCTACCATGGGAAGATCTTTATTTGCAAAAGTGAGTTCTGTTATTCTTAATGGTGAATGGCACTGGCCTAGGCCTAATCCAATCTGATGCAACAGATTCAGCTTTCAATTCCAGACTCTTTGAAGCCTCAAAGGGACAGATGTGATGAAGTGGTGAGGACTCTCTCTCCGACTGGTGCTTATACTACAAAACACACGTGGGAGGCTATTACACACAAAGGACCAAAGGTTCCATGGGTCTCTCTTGTTTGGTCTTCAAATAATGTTTCCAAATGGTCTTTTATTTTATGGTTAGCATGTTTGAAGCGGCTGGTAACTAAGGAAAGGCTTTGCAAATGGGGCATGGACATTGAACCTGGTTGTGTTTTGTGTTCCCAATGCGATGAGACATTGCAACATTTGTTTTTTGAGTGTGGTTTTTCCAGCTCTATTTGGGAAGTGATCTTACATAGATTCCAGATTCACCGGGGAGCTGAGGCTTGGAACATGGAAGTGACTTGCGCAACTAGTTTCTGTCAAGGCAAAAGTTTCCGTTCCATGCTGTTCAAATTAGCTTTTGCTGCAGGAGTGTATTTCATCTGGGGGCTGAAAGGAATTCCATAGTATTTGGGGGAAGGCCTAGAAGTGCCAATGAAGTGCTAGCTCATCTTGATGAAAATATAAGGCTAAGGGTCTGTACTTGGAAGCACTTCCCAAACTCACTTGAGAATCAAAGGCTTTGTAGCCAATGGAATATCTCAAGTAGAGTCCTTTGGAATGCTACCCCGGAATTTTGTTTTCTCTTTGTTTCTACAAATGTAGATTGTAGTGAGGTTATACTTCTGTGTATAGGTACTTGTATTGGGATTTATTCCCTTTGTTTTCTGGTTTGGTTGGTTAAAAAATGGTACACTTACCCAAAAAAAATAACAATAAAATCAACGAGAATGAAAAAAAATGCAGTGAATGAAGTTGAGGGAGGGCAAATCGAATTTACCTCAGCCGACTTGTTGGGATTATTAGCATTCGAAGCGGCACCGAAAGTGGCCATTGAAGCTGCCTAATCAATAGTATCCGAGAAATCCGTATCAACAGCTGAATCTAAATCAACGAAACACTACTAGTACTACTTTTCGATACTCGCGGAGCGAGAAGCCCTAATTTGTCAAAACGAAGGATCCAGAAAGGTTCAGAATATACAGGCGAATACGTATGCAATTATATATGTATATACATATTGCGTACAAGTGAGACAGAAGAGTACCTGTAGGTAGAGAGGAGAGAGAGAGAGAGAGAGAGAGAGAGAGAGAGTTTTGAAACGGAGGAGAGGGAAGAGAGAGGAGGAGGGAATGTATATATATAAGTACGGTTTGTTCGCCGAGCCAACCTGCGTTTCGAGAACGCTACGGGAGCGTTCCGGCAACGCTAGAGTTGGGCCCAAACTCTGCCCTTGTGGGCCGACGCGAACTGTGGGCTGAAAAACAATCTTTTCTTTCTTTCGATATTTGGGCCATGAGCCCAAGTACATGTCAATTTTGTTTATTTGGTTCGGTTTCATTTGGTTTCGGCCCGGTTTTTTTTCCGTTTGGAACGCTTAGGGCTAAAAATTGAATAATGGGCCTGATTGAGACAAAAAAAACCTCACAAACTTAGATAAAAATCCGACTTTCTAACAATTAAATATACTTAAATCGACACACACACACACATAACATACCTAAGGAACCAGAGTTTATGTTTAGTACTTAGTAGTTTACCTTGTGATTTTGGATGATGGAGAGAGTGAGAGAGAGATGCTGATTGCTGAGAGACCGATAGTCTGAGAGAGATGAAGTGAGACGAGTTGAGACGGAAGTCGGTTGAGAAGAGTTTGAGATTTTAGAGATTTTATTAGGTGTAGCCGTGTATCATATACGTTGAAACCAAAAACACGTGTTCGGTTCAGTTTGGTCTGAAATCGGTTCTTTTCCAATAAAACATAAACCAAACCGAAGCCAAAATTAGTCTAAAAATAAAACCGAACCGAACCAGTTCTTATTAAAAACCAGACCAAACTGTTATTTTTTTTCGGGTTTTTTCCAGTTGGCTCGGTTTTTATTAACACCCCTACTACTTACCATCCGTTTATGAGCATCTCTATTAGTGCACCCTCCATTTCACCATATCTCTATATATATGTTACTCTTCCAAAAAAGGTAAATATAGGATGAAAAAGGTTTGAAGGACCAAAATATGAAAGGTATGGAGGAATTAATAAAGGATGAATTGGAGTAATTAATACATCCTCCAAAACACCTTTTTGGAAGAGTAAAAATATGGAGATACGGGTGAATGATGGATTGACGGTTCGAGGAAGTATGGATTATTCTTCGAGATGAAATCTAAAGAGAGAGGATTTAACCCGCTGTCATTCATGGATATAATAACACTAGCTGTTGCTTGGAACTTAAAATTACGTTGCTGAACAAAAAATAAATACTACTAATTAACACTACGGCTCCATTTGTTTCAACGTAAAATGTTTTTTCCAAAAATATTTTACTTATTTTCCAGTGTTTGGTTAGATGAATAACAAGTAAAACATTTTCAAGTGTAAAATAATTTCCATCAATGGGCGTAAAATGACTTACCACGTAATTGGCTGTAAGTTGTTTTCATGATTCCTTTCCCGTCTTCCATGTGAAATTCTCGCAATCAATTCCTATTGTTTCCCCTTTAATTTACCCACAGAACTCTCCCTCCCTCTCTCTCTCTCTCTCTCTCTCTCTCTCTCTCTCTAAAGTACCCCACTACTAACAGGAGAACACAATCTCTCTTTACATTATTTTGTCGATTTTCGGAATCGAATTCCACCATCTTATCTAAGGCCCCGTTCCGGAAACCTTCTTAAAAAATAAGTACTTATTTTGCCACTTCTTATTCAAAAATAAGAAGGGTCATTCCACAAAACCCAAATAAAAAGTTCCTTTCACATTTTCAAACTCAAAAATCATGTAAATGAAAAAAAAAATCAATTTTTTTTGCACCGTATTAAAGATCTCAATGAGATCTATCAAACAAGATCCATAGTAATAGGAAAATTATTTGCGTAAACACATGATTTTTGAGCTTGAAGTTGCCTTATACAAAAAATAAGACTGTTGCTATGATAATGGGCGCCGGCGGAGGGAAATCGTACCGGCAGCCGCGCAGGGCCGTCTCCGGCCACCGGACGGCTGATCCCAGCCGTCCAAAAATTCTTAAAAAAAAAACCAAGGGGGCTATTGCGGGAATCAACGGCATCCAAAGTGTGTAGGGTGCTTGATTCGAGCACCCTTTTTCCGTGTATATGTGATGATCATATATGATGATCATATATACACGGAAAAGTAGTGCTCGGATCAAGCACCCTACACACTTCGGATGCCGTTGATTCCCGCGATGGCCCCCTTGGTTTTTTTTTTTAGAATTTTTGGACGGCTCGGATCGGCCGTCCAGTGGCCGGAGATGGCCCGGCGCGGCCGCTGATACGATTTCCCTCTCCGGTGCCCATTGGTTCCTATATAAATTCTGAAAAATAAGCACCTCCTTCTTATTTTTTGGGGAACAAGCCTTCTTATTCAACAAAAAATAAGTTCTTATTTGGGCCTAAGCCCTCTCCCTTTACATTATTTTGATGATTTTCGGAATTGAATTCCACCATCTTATGATTCTTATCTAAGCCATCTCTCTCCCTCTACACTATTTTGTCGACTTTTGAAAATATTTTTTATCTGCCGACCAAACACTGGAAAATAAAAGTTTAAAGTTTATTTTCTGAAAAAATATTTTACATTGTAAAACATTTTACATCGAAACAAATAGAGCCTACGTTTGGAACTTGTGGAAAACAAAAGAAGAGAAGGGAAGGAAAATGTATTTTAAAAAAAATTACTGTGCTTTATAGTTGATTTTGTTATTTTCTCTTCTCCTTCTTCACAAACCAAATAATGTAGGATAATTTTTTAATTTTTTTTTTGCACGCTCTATCCCCTTATTTTCCCCACAAATTCTAAACAAATCCTTTTAGGACGGGAACGTTAGGAAAAATAAGCAAGACTCTCCCTTAAAAGAAATAACCAAACAAAGTACGTACACATTAACATATTTTCCTCCATCTTTTTTTTTTTTCTTAATTAGTAGTATTTTTCCTTTTTTCTCTTTCCCCCTCCCCCGTCCCTAAGAACCAAACAAGGCATAAGAGGAAATTGCCAAGATGTTCCTGATAAAAGGGTGTGTTTGAAACATAGAGAATTAAAGAAGGGAAAATAGTTATCCCTTTTGTTTGAAACCTAAAGAAAATGAGAAGAAAGTTAAAAGAAAACAACTACACATATATGAATGCATGTTCTCTACAATTTCTCCACACTTTCTTCTCTTCTTTGCTTTATTACAAGTCCAGACTCCCCAAGCACTAGAGAGAAAACTTTCCCCCATAATTTTTCAAACTTGACTCAAAAGCACGTTCTTATTTGCCACCCGCAATACGATAGAAGTTCCCAAGCACTCCCTAAGAATTAAATAAAGATACAAGAGAAAATTTTTCCCCATAATTTTTCAAACTTGACTCAGAAGCCCGGTGGTATTGCCACCGGTAATACGATAGAAGTTCCCAAGCACTCCCTAAGAATTAAATAAAGATACAAGAGAAAACTTTCCCTCATAATTTTTCAAACTTGACTCAAAAGCCCGTTGGTATTGCCACCTGTAATACGATAGAAGTTCCCAAGCACTCCCTAAGAATTAAATAAAGATACAAGAGAAAACTTTCCCTCATAATTTTTCAAACTTGACTCAAAAGCCCGTTGGTATATATTGCCACCTGTAATACGATAGAAGTTCCCAAGCACTCCCTAAGAATTAAATAAAGATACAAGAGAAAATTTTCCTCCATAATTTTTTAAACTTGACTCAAAAGCCCGTTCGTATTGCCACCCGCAATACGCTAGAAATGCATGTGAATTTCGACTTTATTCAAAGTTGAATTGACTAAGAACGAGCACTCCCCAAATTCTTTTCTTGCATTGCCATATGTAATTAATCTGTATTTGCTGATAACGCATCTGAATTAGGTCTCACGTCGAATCCGTTGAACTTTTCGGGTGCTATTTATTACTAGACTAATTCATATAAATGTGCGAGTGAGTTGACCTAGGCCTATCAATGTATGGGCCGAATCTGACAAATCCAAATCCGATCCGAATCAGAACACATGGAGTTCATATAAATGTGCGAGTGAGTTGACCCCTAGGCCTGTCAATGTATGGGCCGAATCTGACAAATCCAAATCCGAACACATGGAGTTATCGAAGACATAGGATTGTTATTGCGCCAATTAAAATCTTTATTGATTCTGACTCTCGATGCACCACCACATCTCTTGATAATACTACTCAATTAACCCCCACTAGCACTAGCTAGTGTGAAGTGGTTGGGTGCTTGGCGTCATCAAATCTTGGGGAACAAAAATGTCCCAACCTACCACAACTTGTGGCAAAGAGATTCAGCAAGCATTATCTGTTTACAGTCATCATCAGCATTTGCCTGATTTTCTCACTTACACATGCATTAATTGTGAACAAGGGAAGGGTTACAGTAGCAGAATCGTTGAAAGATTTTCAAGAATGGGTTTTGAATCTTTGAGTATTAGGAAAGTATATATTTGGGTTAATCTTTGTTTGTGCGGATTAACTCACGGTCTAAGCTGGGGCTTCATTGTACATTGAGACACGAACACACACAGTTATCAAAATTGGTGGATTCTTACTGGGTATTTGTGAATTTCATTGTTTTGGCATGCAATGCGATTAGTTTCGGTCTGCAGCTCCATGGATTATTTTTGCTACTGAGAGTGCAAAATTAATCCTGTCAATTCAAAATTAGTTGATTCCAGAAAAGAAACTGAAGATTAATTGGAATGGGGCTTAGGCAGCTGAGGCTTCTTGGTTTTGAAGACGCTGCTTCCTTTCTGTGTATGTATTAGATATTAATCGTATAGGGAAAGTCTACAATACACATCTCTTAAAAAGGTGTACTATATGCACATATTTTATGGTTCATTCATAACATTTTAGCGTGTTTTGTAACTTTTGTTCTAGAATTCATAACTTTTCAGCAGTACGATTCATAACATTTTGGTGTATCTTTCGTAACCTTTATAGGATTCGTAACTTTTTAGCAATATGATTCGTAACATTTTCTCTATAATTCATAACATTTTCGGAGGTGCATATGATACACACACAAATAAAGAGTGTATTGTAGTCTTTCCCGTATGTGTATACATACATATATAGTTGGTTGATTTCAGCAAATACAAAGTTGAAGTCCAAAGATGTGGTTCTGCCTGGTATTTCCTGGGTTTGATTTCTCCAATTGACTCTTTCTTTTTCTGTTTTTTTGGTACGTCGGAAATTCCCAATTGACTCTTTCAACATTACAAAGTATAAGTGTCAACCCTAGGGATTTGGTTAAGTGGTTATAAGAAAGCAATCAGTGCTCATTCATGAGGTCATATGTTTCATTCCCACGGAGGTCAAACATTCTAAATCTTGGGGCCACAGGGGGTTATGTTTGATCATTACCTTCAGGGCCTTGGAATTAGTCGAGGTGCGGGGCGCGCAAGCTGACTCGGATATTCAGTTATAAAAAAAAAATAGTTTAAGGCTCTGTTCGTTTTGATGTAAAATATTTTTTTAGAAAATAAACTTCAAACTTTTATTTTTCGGTGTTTAGTTGACACTTGAAAAATATATTCAAAAATTGACAAAATAGTGTAGAGGGGGGGGGGGGGGGGGGGGGGGGGGGGGGGGGGGCTAAATTGTGGAGAGCTCTGAGAAAGTTGAACAATGAGAATTGCAGTAGAAGGCAGAAAGTTCATTTCAAAAAATAACTTACGGAAGATTTAATGGTAAGTCATTTTCATCCAATTAATGAAAAATTACACAACCAAACACAAAAATATTTTACGCCCAAACAATCGGAGCCTAAGTGTCTGTCTGTACGTTAAACATAAATAGGACCAATGTACATTGGTTGATATCGATCAACAAATGGAAAAATAGCCAAAAGATGTTATTTCGTTCGGGACTTTAATTGGTTTGATATGATCGGATTAAGCAAATCTTGCTTTTGATGGGCATTATCAAATTGGCACTGATTAAGAATGATCACTTCCGAAGTTCTTTCCAATTTTGTTTTTTCACAATTCAGGTGTTCGGGCTAATTTAGGCACACCTCGACTAATTCAATCAATTCTGAGTTGTTTCCGGAAATCTGTTGAATATGTTGTTGTTTGGTGATTAGTTTCCATTTCAATAATGCTTTCAATTCAACATCGGTGGATTTCAAAAAGGAGAAGTTATGATTTAGGCCCGCTTGGATGCGGGTAAAACATCAGGGGTAAAAAATATGATGGGAGATAAGATAGCAGGGGGTATTAATTTTGATGGGTTAGCCCACATCGATTTGATGTTTATGGAGGGGGGATACAATATTATGTGGTTTGGATGAGATATTAAAAAGGTGGATAAAATTTGACTTTGTTTGGATGGTTTATAGAATGGGAGGATAAGAAGGAGTGGATGATGGAAAAAGCTATCAAATGACTATTTTGCCCATGTGCAGTGTTAAATTTGATTATGTATTAAAGTAAGTATATAAATGTCTATTCTAAAAAATTTATATCAAAAAATATTTTTTTAACTATATTTTTTAATATATATATAAATGGTGTAAAAAAATAAGGGTTCCAATTTTCAATCCGTTTGAATTGGTGCGAAAATCTTATTTTTCTAATCATTTTATCTTAAATGGTCATAATGGATTTTTGGCTCTAAGGCCTTTCAATGAGCACCCTAAGAAAGTTCTGAAACTAAATAAGAAGTTTTCGGATGCTCGTTACCAGAGAATGTTACTAGTACGTAAGATTTTGTTGTATGTTACACATATTTTTTATTATTATTGTAGTTACAAAAAGGGTGTATGTATGCATATTTTTTGCCTAGTACGAATGTTTTTGGTGTATTTATGGTACGCACATTGTTTGGTTCATTTGTCACGCATTTTTATGTTATAAAGTACGCATTTTTTAGGTTGGTTACGCTTTTCTTTGTTATCAACGGCCATGCATTTTTTTTGGTGGGAGGTGTATATATTATATATACCATAGTCTTCTCTTTTTAAAAAAAAAGTTGGAAACTCAGGAATGGGACGACCAGGCTTCTCGATTTGAAGACTTCACCGACTCCTTTATGCGGGTATTTTTTCATACAAGTTGTGGATTTAATGTACTCTATACGAAGAGAGAGTCAGTGTTTGTTCTATCAGCATCCGCTCGAACGCTGAACCTCTCAACACTTAGACGTAAGCGCGATCAACCGACTCCTTTTATTTGCTTATGAAAGCATATGACTGACGTACTACGCATATATATACAGTACGTACATAGCCATGTACGCACGTAACATGCGTCCATTTGAACATTTGTTGGTTTTCAACCATATTATTAAATTAAAAAGTTACGGTCCAAGGATTTTGGTCTGCCAGCTGGTAGCTTTCTTGGTACTATTTATGTCTTCATCGACTCTTTTACAAGACCATTGAACATTGGTTGATTTCAACAAATTGATCAAATCTTTGTTCAGAGAGATGTACGTACGTGTTATTCTGCATGGGACTTTGGTTTGATTCTTTCATTTCATTGACTCTTTACATACACATAATACACGTTCAGACCCTTTAGCTAATTCCTAGCTAGTGCTGGGATTCTTCAAAAAAGTTGGTTCTTTAATTTATTGTTGAAAAACAGCTTGGGTCCAGTCGGTTGAGAGAAAGGACTTTTATTTTTTTTGTCTCTTGCATTGAAGACGGATGCGTAACTAACGCAAAAAAATGCGTAGTTATTTTGGGGTGTACCGTACATGTATTCATATTCGTAACTTCAAAAAACAAAAAAACGAACCTGATATCGAAAAATTTGTTTAAAAAAAATACGTAACTAATGAAGCAAAAATTATGTCAATCATACACTAAAAATACTCGTAAATGTCACAAAAAATATGCGTACCATATTTCAAAAAATATGCGTGCCATGTAACAAACTTATACAACTGAGAGTATCCACATTATAATAAGCAAATGAGCGTGGATAAACAAATTTAACAACAATGCTCAAAAAACACCCCACATTGTAATAAGCAAAATTACAAGTATTTTAGCAAATAACCAAATTCCACCCATTCTATAACCAAACTTAACAACTTTTACCAATAACCAAAAACTCAATAACCAAACTCAATAATCAAACTCAAAACTCAAAAACTCAAAAAACACCCCACATTAGAATCATCTCATCGAGATGAATAATTTGGTGTGGTCGGGTACGTGATTGGAACTCGTTTGCGATTGGATAAATGTACATTGTGTATTGTGGGATTTTTTTTGATTAGGAATGCAAAAATAACCAATGTGGAGGTAGATGTTGTTAAGTTTGATTATAAACTAAATGAATAATCAAATGCTGACGTGACACATTTTGGGTTATTGATTTTTGATTATTACCATTGCAGATGCTCTAAGAGATTAGAGCAATGCGTACCATATTCCTAACTTATTCGTGCCATGTAGTAGAAATGAAAGATTTTACTCAAATGAATCCATCGTGCCAATACACTAAGAGATTACAGCTATTTATACAACTCAGACTCTCATTAGCCACTAACTAATCACAGCAACAACCACTAATTAAGCAACAACCACTTAGTGTAACAAACTAATTTTTCTCTAACTAATTCTCTTAACTGAATTAGTGGAGTGGAGTGGACAAAAATGCTAGAGGCACATCGGGTGGGGCACACCTCAGCCACACCCTTCTCACATACAAGTGAAGCCCACTGAAACAGGCCCCACTTGTATGTGAGAGGAGTGTGGCTGAGGTGTGCCACACTTGATGTGTCCCTAGCACTACTCGAGTAGAGAGGTGAGCTGTGTCTTCTGACTCATCTGCTGACTCAGCTTCAGTGTGAGCTGTTGAGCTGGAACTGTGTTTGGTTAACACTTCCAAGACACACCCATTTTGTAACCAACTAAAAATAAGCATGTGTAACATACATCAAAATTACTCATAACATACACACACAAAAAACATATAACATTGTGTCGTACAGGTGTATCGTAGCTTTTTTTTGGGGGAGTTAATAACCGAATGTCTAAGCCAGTTTGCGCGCACCTCAACTAATTATAAGGCCCTGAATTTTAACGACGAGACAAATCTTTCAATGTCCCACCATTTGGTATGTCTGTCCTCCTCCGCGTAAGTCAAACATATAGCCTAACTCGTAGAGTACAAACACTTTTTTATTTTCTTTTCTCATATCCACTTTGATTAAAATCCCTGGTGTTTAGGTGTTTCCATATCTTTGTCAGATGCATGTGTTTAATAATAAGTATGAAGTCATGACATTTCCAAGAATTAAATGCTTTTTGCTCCCTTTTCCAATTTTTATGGATGGTCAATTTCCTTCTTGTTTCTTCTTTTGTTTTCCTCCCTATCATCAATGGAGAGCACATTGTTTTATAGCTATAGTTGTCAAACTCGTTTAAATATTTTTTGTCTTTTTGTCACGAGTCTCACGACCCCATCGGTCAAAATGGAATTTTATTGGTACGCACTACACAGTTGCTTACAATTACACGAATCCTAAACCATTCTATTCTATTCTATCATCGTCTACTTATTATCCCATAAAGTTAGTCTCCGTCGGAATTATGTGTAATTTTTTAGCTTAAAATAATGCACTTATAATGAAATATTTTTTTTTATTCAATATGGATATTGTTTGATAGATTTCGATGAGATCTTTTAAACGATGAAAAAAAAAAAAACAAAAACTATTTTAGTAAATGCATTATTTGTAAGTTTAAAAATTGCACATATTTTTCTAGGGAACTAAGAGGGAGACAATATTTTTTTACCAAATGGATTCGGTTTCATTGCATTTGGCTCCTTCTGCTACCAATAAGTTAGGAAAAAGATAGGAAAAACACATAGTCCAATGCATCTTCATATACTTTTCAATATATTTTCACCACACTTTTATATATTCTTCACATATTTTAATACATTTTTTAAATCTTAATGGTAGCCCACTGAACCATTTTTAGCATTTTCCTAAGTACTCTTTGTGTCTGGGCAGACTTTGTGCATTGGTCAAGTTGAATTAATTGCTACCTAAGAACTTCATTAAAACTCTTGTTTGTTTTAGAAGAGAGATCAGGGGAGTATCTAGATGAATTTTATTGCGACTTATTGTACCAGGCAAAGAAAATCCCATTGCATTTTCCAACGATTTTTTGAGGAGCCAATCCCACCGTCCACTACCATTATGAATTTTCCATGAAAGAAAAGTTATTCACGGCTCCGCATCCGTTTCGGCAATTAATGGTCCGGATTTAAAAAAAACTATTCGTAGAATAGTATATAGTTTTTTTAAAAATCCGGACTGTCCAAAACACTTTTGGGCGCGCGATTTAGTGCCATAAACTTCATTTACTGGTTGCTCCGCAAAGTAGTTTTTCTCATTTACCACACGTTCCTTCTTGTTTTTCGCTTTTGGTATCTCTAGCAGATCAGAAAGGGTTGGTGAGTTTCGCATTTTCTTGGAAAATCCTTGTTCCATTACAATAGTACTATTACATTGAGCACAATTCACACAGGAATAGAAGATGAAGCTTACGATCTTAATTAACAACATACATCATCTTGGACATGAATTCTCACCTGCAGGCACATGGAAGTTTAACAGAAAGGGACATGAAAAAGTTTGACAAGTTTCACAAACTACGGAAGCATCTGTTAGGCCTGCTGATTATCGATCGAACAGTCACGATGACATTTTCTTCTTGATTCGTGTTGTGTTTAGTTTGTGTGTGCGCACAAATGTCCAGATTTGTGAGTGCGCACAAATCTGGACATTTTCTTCTTAACCGTCCGATACACGTGGACGTTTAATGAGTACGTACTGGCCTCAGTCACTCGTGCATTGGACGGTTCCGAACACATCTGTGTGCACAGATCTATACACTTTCTCTGCATGTAGCATTGCTCAATCGTAGTTGCATACGCTTGAGTAACCGATCGAGGCTAGTTATGTGTCCTATAGCGGTAAGAGTTGTGTCTGGTCTATTCTCTGATCAAGGATTACGTACTATCGTGAATTGTTACTTTCAATATTTTTTAAGCACACTATGGATATCGCAATGATCAGTCGCTAGTCATGGAAAAAGGTAGTAGTAGTAGTATCAAGGAAACCTCATTTAACTTTCCATGCATTGCAGAAGTAAATATACCTTGGGGGAAAATTAGGAAAAGCAAAGAAATTAGGTAGATTTGTGGAAAATTAGGATGAAAACACCACAACCCAACCCCCCCCCCCCCCCCCCCCCCCCAGACATTCATGGGTGGTCAGTGGTGTGTGAACCGACAGATTTCACATGTGTTTGCATCTGAGGACCTGATCATACTTCCGACTCACTTTTGACATTTTGGTCAGGTCCAGGCTGAGGGTGCCCGCTCGTTCAGATACTTGAATATTCCGCGCTTTTTCTAGTTGTTCAGTTCAATGACCAACCCACCCCCACACCCACTGTTTTTTTTTTCTAACACTTTGACATGAGCCTATATAATGGTCGACTTAGGGGGTATTGTTGTTACTACTTGTCTAGCAAAAGCCGAAAAAAGAAGAAACCTTTGGTGGAGTACTGTCATTTGAGCAGGAAGTAAGATGTTTAAGGTTTCATGTCACAGTCTCATGCCTTGTCCGAATCTCTTGCAGCCCAGGGCTAGGTAAATAATCCAATTCAACGACCTTAACCGGGTCTGTTATGCTCTCGCGTGAAATCCCAACTCACCGCGGATTACACTTGCATTGGACTTACGTTGTTCTTTGTTTGTTTGGTAATTGTTGTGCAGTTTGCTGGTCCAAAAGGAAGGGATTGGTACGTGAACACTTTTCAATTATCAGAGGCTAGTTTTTGCTTCTTGTGTTACGAATGAAATATTCGATTTTTGCTAATAGGTAAAATGCACGGTCGCTGTACAAAGGTAGCCCGCAATCCAAACATGGAAAGGTTGCGAAATAACTACTTGTTTCCTGAGGTTGGTGGCCTCCTAACATCTTGTTATGCTTGTTGATTGACATTCTTCTTTCACCATTTTTTTGGTTTCCCCCGCCCCCCCCTCGCCAACACGAATATACTGTTTCGTTTTACATTTTTCTCCTTCCTCCATCTTCATCGTTGCTGGTTTAATTTGATAGTCGAAAACTGAAAACTACGAATCTTTTACAAAAAAGTTATCACCTTTGCTGGTATAAATGGTTTGGTAAGTCTTAGCATTCTACAGGTTAAGTATATATCTTGTTTGTCGAGGCAGAGTTGAAAATGGATTCACTCAATTTCTTACTGTACTGATGGAACTCGTTGCGATACAGATATCATCGCGTGAAATGGAACACATCAAGAAGTACCCAAACGCAGAAGTGATAAGCCTCGGAATAGGCGATACCACCGAGCCAATACCAGATATTATTGCTTCAGCCATGTCTGATGTAAGTATCACTTATGGGTTTCAGTTTGATCGTACATGTTGCAATCTCCAGTTTGTTTTTTCAAGAGATGGAGAAATAGGACCTGTAACTCTATACCCATTTTGGCTCAAAACGGAAGAGGATTATGTGAAGTTTGATTTTGGACAACTGATGTGTTATATTGCAGTATGCGCGTTCCCTTTCGACACCGGAAGGTTATAGAGGGTATGGAGCTGAGCAAGGAAACCAGGTAATGTTATGTGGTGCTTCTTTGCTTATAGTTCTTTTCTAATTTGTTTGCACAAGCTATAATTAGATTTGTGATTTCCTCAACTTGGTTGGGGTAAAAGGTATTTGAAGGAGTTGATATATGGTAAATTCAGGTTATGGTTAACTTCTGTTTGTTTCCAGGCATTAAGGCAAGCGATTGCGCAAGCATTCTATGGAGATCTAGCAGTGAAAGGTACAGAGGTTTTTGTATCAGATGGTTCACAATGTGATATCTCTCGCATTCAGGTAATCGGGCTGAAGTCATACCAAGTTTGCTCTCTCTCTCTCTCTCTCTCTCTCTCTCTCTCTCTCTCTCTCTCTCTCTCTCTCTCTCCCCCCCCCCCCCCCCCCCCCAATACAACTGGGTGTAATTGATCTTGATGAAGTTCGGCGTATGACAGAAGTTATGCTCATGGTTTCTGTATTTCTGTTTTACAGTTGCTTCTGGGTTCCGAAATGACAATTGCTGTACAAGATCCTTCATTTCCGGTATCGTGATCATTTTCATTTTCTCCTTCTAAACTTCCTTCATTTACATGTTTCTATTTGTGATAATACAACCATTCTCTTAATTAGAACTGCGCAATTGATGAAACTTTTGATTATGTAAACATCCTTACCAATTGAATGTTCAAGAACTAGCAATTATTTCTCTTTGGTTTTCCCATGTCAAGTTTCCAAATTTTTGTGCAAAAAAAAGAGGAAAAGAAAGCACTTCCACGGTATAAACGGTAATAATTGAATTATCCTCATGGCCAAGGGCAACGGGTCTTGTAAGGTCCCTTGTAGTGACCCTGTGGTGAGCATCCGGCCATCCGTTTTTGCAATCGATGGTTCAGATATATTTGTTACCTCTTACCGCTAAGAGTAAACTTTGATCGGTAACCTAAACCATCGATTGTGGAAACGGATGGTCGGATGCCTCACCCCAGAGTCACTACAGGATCCCCGGTTCCCTGCAAATGAGTTGAGCTGCTCACGAGAAGCTCTTGACTCGGCTCGTTAAGGCTCGGTTCGGCTTGATTCGTTAAGTAATCAAGCCGACCTTGAGTTTTCAACTTGTTTACTAATTGAGCCAAGCTCAACATTCAAAAGCTTGGCTTGTTTAAAGAGGCTCGTTAAGTAAATTAGCCCGGCTCGGCTCGTTAAGGGCTCGACTCATTTTCAAACGAGTTGAGCTCGAGCTCGAATTTTACGCTCGTTTAGTAAACGAGTCGAGCTCGAACACTATAAAGCCCGGCTCGTTTGCACCCTAGGCCACCAGCATACATTAAAGTCGTGGCTTTTCTGTTATTTATTTGTAACTAACGCAAACCACTGCTGGATTCATGACAAAGATTTCTTTGAAACAGGCCTACATAGATTCAAGCGTCATTATAGGCCAGGCTGGTGATTTCCACCCTAAAACAGGGAAGTACCGGAGCATCGAGTACATGAAATGTGGGCCTCAGAATCATTTCTTTCCCGATTTGTGGAACACTCCGAGAACAGACATCATCTTCTTCTGCTCTCCGAACAATCCAACGGGCCACGCAGCATCGAGGGAGCAGTTGGAGCTTCTCGTAGAATTCGCCAGGGAAAACGGATCTATCATCGTGTATGACACTGCCTACGCTGCTTACATCACGGACGGAAGCCCGCGATCAATATATGAAATTCCCGGAGCCAGAGAGGTATGCACTTCCTTGGATCATACTTGCCCCATTTTATTCGATATTCATGTTTATGTTATTTACGTTATTCTGTGTATAATCAAATATCATTGCCCTTACACCCATTTTACTTATATGGTCTTGAAGAACCAATTGGGAGATAATTTCCTTATTCAAGGGTTGGTATATCATCTGTCATAACTACCAACCTTCCTTGTGTTAACCCCGACCGAAGATGGTACAACTTCTCACGAAAAGTAACAAATTCACCAAAACGGTATCCAAAACCTCGAGCATTCCTCGCAGTCCTATCTATCACCCTTTCTATGGATCATTTTCAGTATCTAAGACAGGCATTTATGCTTGGTCCGGGTTCGTGGGTCAGAATTCATCAGTTTGCTACAAAACCAACGAAACATTCTGAATATTGTTGTCTAACTTAGCTTCGACTACTTTATAGGTTGCGATAGAAGTTTCATCGTTCTCCAAAAGTGCTGGATTCACAGGTGTTCGTCTCGGCTGGACTGTGGTACCAGACGAGCTCTTATATTCCAATGGTTTTCCAGTTGTGAATGACTTCAATCGCATTATATGCACCTGCTTTAATGGCGCTTCCAACATAGCTCAGGCTGGTGGTTTAGCATGTCTTTCCCCAGAAGGTGTCAGTGTAAGTTTCCTATATCTGGGATCATGTTATAAGCAACCTCCAGAAAGAACAAGTAACGATAAGCCACACTCGACTTTTTTTATTTGATATCATCTGCCAAAATGCCTTTTTAATGCTAACAACAAATTTCTAACGATTCTGAACTATCTGTCATCCCCGTTCCAGGCGAGGCGCTCTGTGGTAGACTACTACAAGGAGAATGCTCAAATACTGCTCGACACTTTTTCTTATCTGGGATTGAAGGCATATGGGGGTGTAAATGCGCCGTATGTTTGGGTTCATTTTCCAGGTTTGAGATCTTGGGATGTGTTCAGTGAGATTCTTGGAAAGACGCACATAATTACAGTTCCGGGGAGTGGGTTTGGTCCAGGAGGTGAAGAGTTCATAAGGGTTACAGCTTTTGGACACAGAGAAACCATCCTGGAAGCCTCAACAAGGCTAAAGAGCCTTTTTCTTTAGACAAATGATTCATATGTTTTCTAATAACATCTCACATCTGTACTAATTACTAAATAAAGCAACTCAGGTTTGTAATTGAGCTCAGGTTTGTAATTGAGCTCAGGTTTTTGATGATTTCATATGTCCAATATTATTATGCTACATGTTAACAAAATTTGCCGAACAATTCACAATATCATTTGAGTCCACACAATCCCATATAAGTATAATGTATCTAAAATGCAGCCAATCTCTCAAGCAGTACTGTGTACATAAGCAGAAAATGGATTTTTTTACAAGAACATAAAATTAGGGATATAAATACCTCCGGAGACAATAAGGTGATAAACTTGATGGCCTCCAAATAAACTGGTGTATGAAATGCGGAGTTCGGAAAAGAAAAAAAAAGGAGCAGAGCCTTCACGTATATTGTACATCTACAACTCAAGGATTTGACAGTTGAGCAGTTCTTCGGAACCAGCATTCTTAGTGGCAATGACTTTCCAAATGTTTGTTTCAGTTTGTTCTTCCAAATGGGAATCATCCAAAGGAATTGTTGAAGTTGAAGCAACCGAACTCGAACGATTTTGCCTTTCAGTCTGCATAACCGCAATATTATGGGAATCATCCAAAGGAATTGTTGAAGTTGAAGCAACCGAACTCGAAAGATTTTGTCTTTCAGTCTGCATAACCGCAATATTATGATTCACATCTTTCGTGATAACGTGAAGCTTACCAAGAAAACCAGCAAGTAAATAAGGAGACTCAGAATCAAAGTCACGGACGGGAACGTCTCCGGAAACAACTTTCCAAGCATCATTTTCATGGTCATATGATTTGATCTTAGAACTATTCAAAGAACTCGAAGGATCCAAGGCGTACAATTCGCCATCGACAGTGGCACTCAATTTGGTTCCTGCCTGCCTAGCAGGCCACCCCTCCCCCATTCCAATCGGCATATCAACCCATGAATTTGTATCCGGATCATAAACCTCTCCTCCAACATCAACAAAAAATGGCCAACAATACAAACTCTGCGCGACATATAATTTCCCCTTGTAGGATGTCATTCCAGTTGCAATGGGCTTAAGCAAATCAGCCAGAAAAGCAGTTGGAAGCAACTGAGAAAATGGCATGCTTGGGATTTGGGACCAGAGGCCAGTACAAGGATCAAACACTTCAGCAGTCCGAAGAGGTGTCAGACCTCCACGACCCCTGGTGACCCCTCCAACGACATAAAGCTTGTTGTTTAAGACACCTGTCTTACAGTATGCCCTACCAATGGACATAGGACTCACTTCAATCCACCTGTTAAGAATTGGGTGATAACGCCAGACGCAACTCATGGCTGTTGCCCTAGAAAATCCCCCTAGCACATATATGCAGCCGTCAATGACACCAGCAGCACAACCACAAAAAGGCATTCGGTCCAAAGCGTCCTTCCTCCCAAGCCATCCCTTTATGACATCTGCAATCCTGATGCTTGATCCCATCATATTCCACATCCGAAGACCAGATAGGCTCCTTTTAGAGCCGTCTTCTCCAGCAAAATTGGGCATTGGTGGAAGCCTTTGCCATTTTCCAGACAAGGGGTCCAAAGCATACCACATAAGCTTGTCATCTTCAACCTTGGTCAAAATATAGAGCCACTCTTCTGTTGTCCCGAGCTCTTTTCTGACTTCATAGAGTTCAGTACTCAAAATGGCAGATTTCCAGCTCTGCGAGACCAATTTTGCACTCAAGTAGCAACTTCTAGGAACTCTGGCAAGAATCTGGATTGATATCTCATCCGGAAGGCTGGGAAATAGTCGTTGATTAGCCTCGTAAAAGCTCGAAGATGTCCTTTGCCTTTTCCTGGTCTCACCACTTGGAACCTCATAGAACCCACTACTTCTGCCCCTACGACTACAACTCAATACAGCTCCCATCAGAAACTTTCTTGCCCCTTCAAATCCAGATTAAAAGAACAGGCCTCTTAGCTTTGAAAGTCGATTTTTCTTGCCTAGGAATAGGTTTTTTCCTCATAAGACGTATCATTGAAAATGATATCACCTCTGGAAAAGCTGAGCTCGCAACAGTGAGGAAAGGAGTGTTAGCATGGAAGATCCTGGTATCAATCGCATTGAAACTGAAAGGGAAATACCATAATAATAAAAATTGCAATTATACCACGAAACAGAGATATTCCTACATTTGTAGCATCCCAAAAAGGGATACCTCAGGCATAAACTAACAAAACTAAAATTTTGATGCTTTTAATTAAAACCAAACAGCAATTAGCATTCTCATATCTCAATCACGGAATTGCTTCCAGAGCCTATTGAATAGTTTCTATAGATTCTGTCATTTCACCAATTCGTACTAAATACCGAGCTAATGAATTGGATAGACGAATACATAGAGTTAAACATAGTAATTAGTAAGATAAGAAACTGAAAGATTTCACTGAAATCATTTATTTGGAAATTTCCCGAAAAGCTCATCAAAGTTCTTCTCTCCATCAGAACAATAGGGCAAAGTGCTTTTGATTATTCTCTCTCCACATAATAGAAATAATAACCATTGCTTAGCAACTAAATAACAGTAAATTCATAAGTACGATAGTCAAACAACAAGAGTTCAGATGGCAGAGAAAACAGAAGGACAAAAAAAATCCTAATCAACAAAAAATTCCCCAAACTCATCAATCACAGGAGACGTATAAACGTCAGAAAGAAGCAAAGCAAGGCGAATACCGTTAATATGAACACAAAGCGTCAAACGAAAACACAATTAGGTTAATAAATTCAGATCAAAGTGACGATCAAAAACATAAAATTACAAATCAAATTCATGCAAATTCAGACATGCCTATACACATACACATACACATACAAATAAAAATTGATGTTTGAGCATCTCAATTAACCTTGATAACAAAAAGCTGAAGGATGGATCGATGGCCAGAGAGAGAGAGAGAGAGAGAGAGAGAGAGAGAGGGGAGACCTGTTCTCGTTGACGCAACCCCAGCAGAGCTTTGTCCGAATAGGTTTACGATTTTGGTGTAATTCTTATTTAAGTATTTTGATCGAATACTATTTCTATTTTTGGGCTGACAAAGACAAAATAATCCTAGATTTTACTTTTACCAATTCTAACCCGACAAAGATAAATGTTCCTAGATTTTACTGTCAAATTCTAACCTTCCTATATTTAAATATAACAGTTTTACCTCGTAAAAGCTTCAAAGATGATTACGATCCCAATTTAGATATGGCAATTCAACCCGCCTCGATGCTTCGATTAGGTGGGTTTTTGTTAAATTCTCCGGGCATTGGGTCCGGGGAAAATTGAATAAATCCAGTCGGGTTCAAGTAGGCATTACCTCGTCCCGGTACCAGTCCTGAAATTATTTTATACATGAAAATTTGTTTTTATTCTTGTGTTTTTATCTTTACAACTTAAATACCACATGAAATTTTAACTATTTCTTCCATTTTGCTTTAAGATAGTAATAATTATTTTCGTGAACTTTTATTATTTGTGCTCACTTGTTTTGGAGTCTAGAACATATATTCTCAATAAATAAATAAATAAAGAGCGGGGCGGGGCGGGTAAACCTGATGGGGGGTGCCGGGCAGAGGTACCCATACATTATCCGGTCGGGTTTCGAAGCGGAGTCAGAGAATAGCAAACCCCGGCCCGTCCCGTTACCATTCCTAAGATTCACGTAAAAGACTCCATAAAAATTCTATAGATTGACTGACAAACCTGTAAGCAAGAACTAAAACATTGGAGTGGCACCAACAAACCCCTCTCCAATACCTAAGCCACCTAGATTTGTAAGTATATAGTGTGAATAAGTGCTTAAGGAATCGATTAGCAACAGTTGCATAAACTAAATTGAAAACTGTTTGAGAAGTAGAATCGCTTTAGGATTAGATCCCGTGGACTTAATAGTGCAGATTATGTTGGCATCTAAGGCGTTCAATGACCGTAGTCATCCCACTCTCTCTACGGGCAATAGTTCTTGTAAATTAGGACCTTTAGACTTACATTAGAAGAGGTCTGTTGTTGCGTAAGAATGCCTTACATGCCTAAAAATACCTTTGGATGGAGAGCTAGTCAGTCACCACTTAACTCTTCCCGAGTGGAGTAGGGTAGGTCTGATTTGTCGTCGGTACTTGTGAATCCATTTTTTTGTTGTTTTGATCTTGGACTCTATATAGAATTCGTAGCTATTTGGGATTGGGAAAAATAAATAAAATACTTCGAATCCTATAGCTATTTGGGGAAAAAATTCAGAACAATCTCAAATTTATTATGGGTGGCCTAATAAAACATTGGACTACAGAAGGCCCAACAATTAATTGAAAGCCCAAAGACTTTGGGCTTCGAATTAACCAATAGAAAAAGGGCTCAAGTCCGGGAAAGGTGGTACTACTAAACTTGCCGAAACCAAACTCTCAACCCAGCGAAAACTACATAAATCCGGCCCCGTTTTGTTAAGAGAAATAAGTATTTTTTTTGTTGAATTAAATGTAATATATTGTGAAAGAATAATTTGTCTCGAAAAATGAAAAATAAGTATTTAAAAAATAAGAACTATAACGGAATGGAGCCTCCGTCGCTGGAAATTAATTTGAAATACTCTAATTACACTTGTGGTGGAAGACAAGAAGGAAAACAGAGCTTTCCCATTGAAGCTCTGGATATGCACACAAAGTAAGGAACTTTCAAGGATTTAAATAGTGGCCGCAACATACGTGTATTTGGTCGGCACGTATTAGTTTTTCGACCCTCCGTTACCATCACACTTTGACGTATAAGTGCTACTAAAAAATTGCACTTTTGTCGCCTTGGTGAACCGTACGTATGTCTACGGTCTACCTCTCTTATACAAAGAAATATACTTAGAATATGTTGTATGGAATCTGGAAATTAGTGTGCTAGGCAGAAAATGGGACTATAACCAAGTTGAGACCTTTGAGTTGCTTGCAACTAGTAAATACACAAAAGTGTCAGAATGAATTCAAAAATTTCACATTATGTGTAATAACCCGAATCTTGGGCCAATATTTTTTCTGAATAAAATTAAATATTTTATTGAAGTGTTTTTGTAGATATAATTGATTGTGTTACTGTAATAGATAAATCTAAACTTAGACTTTCTAGGAAACCCTAGCCCTACTTCATAATCCTAAAAATCTAGGATAAGATTAGATTGGATTTTATTAGATATGATTAGGATAAAATTAGATTGGATTTTATAGATATGATTAGGATAAGATTGGATTGGATTCTATTAGATATTATATAGATTTTGCTAGATATTGTTAAATTTTATAGGATTATATAATATATAATTAGGATATTGTAGATATGATCTAGATCCTTCCTTCATTAGTATAAATAGGCCCTCTCCCCTCCACACACCACCAAGAGAGAAAAGAAAGAGAGAATAGAAGGGGAGAAAGAGGAGAGGGAAAAAGCTTGAAAAATTATTAGTGATGTTTTGAACGGTGGATATTAGTAAGATAGTGATGTATTTAGTCCAAATGTGGAAAAATAGTTTAAGGAGTTGATTCGTAGACAAAATGGCCGGTCATATTTGAGGTAATCCGGGAAGTATACGATATACTTTCCACTTCCGGAATCCTTTCTTCACTCTCATTTTTGTACTTCTTTTGATTATCTCGTGATATTTGTTCAATCTTGTGGATATCATTGGAAAGTGGAATAATTGGTATCAAATATGATGTTGTTGGCTGAGTACTATAGAACTGTTTAGTACAGGGATCGAGTGAACTCATGCACCAATAACCTATCCAATATCCAAGATGGGTCGAGGATGACTCGGTGAGGAAGGTATTGGAGGAGGGTCACTGGTCATGTACTGAGGAGGACATGGTATGAAGTCTCTTGTGATTGTTGCTTCGACTTGGTAGTCAATTATCGTTTATTGATTCCACTTGAACATGAGCTTTGTTATTCTGTTATATCGTATACTTCCCGGATAATTTCTTTTTCAGGTATGGAGTTGGATTAGTGAAAATTGAATTGAAGCATATAAGGATTAATTTGGAGAGGTCTTGGAAAAGTTGATAATTTTAGAGCATCTAGAAGATTATTTAGAAGGCGGGTTAAGTTTATTTTGGTGATGTAATTTATTTATGGAGAAAATAGGGGCTTAGAAGTGTTTGAAATGTGGTGTATTTTGGAGTTTATTTTTAGAAATTAGCGGGGCGTTACATTATGGAGGTTATAAAACAACCATTACAGAGAACCACTTCTTGTGAAGTTGGTTGCTTGTCTCCCTCCCCTAGTGGTGACCAGGTTCGAGTCCCACAGGGGCGGAGCTTTGAGGGCCAGAGCTATGGATAGCCTCTGGACCCCTGTGCTCACTACAAGAAAAAGTATGTTCAGTGACAAAAAAGTGGCGACAAAATTATTTCGTCACCAATTATAACTATTTAGCGACGAAAAAGATATTTTCGTCGCCAAAAGAGTAAAAAAGGAGACAAAATTATTTTTTGTTGCCAAAGATAACTATTCGGTGACGAAAAAAATATTTCGTCGCCAAATGGACCAATTTGGTGACAAAAAATATTTTCGTCTTCTTTTTTATGTTTTCAGCGATGAAAAATTTATTTCATTGCCAAATGAATACCTTTGGTGACGAAATTTATGAATTACGCTTTGTCACCAATATATTTCAGGCATAACTCTTTGCTCAGAACTGCGATTGAGATAATTTAAATTGGGTTTGAACAATAACATAAAGAGTTATGACTTTCATGTTTATCAAAATTTCTAATTTTAATGTTTAATAGTTCAAAATGCCGTTCAAAATATATTTTAATGTTAAATGTATGTGTTATATGTTTGATATTTCAAACATATGTTGAAAAGTGTGTGTGGTGTAATTGATTAAAGCTTGCGCGCAAAATTTAGTAGACTCGGGTTTGAAACCTAGTTGGAGCAAGAAAGTTGATTTTTTTCACATATGAGAATGTCTTTTGCAACGAAAAATTTCGTCACCTATTTATTATATTGGCAACGAAAAATTTCGCAACCAATGATAGTGCCGGCTCATAAGTTTTGGAGGCCGAAAGCGAATCTCTTGAATGAGGTCTCCTTATATTTTTTATACAAAAGTGGTCTACATAGAGTCTCATAAAAAAAACCATTACAAAATAGAAGCATATATATAATCATCCCCCCAAAAAATGCAACTATTACTACAATACCTCAAAATCCATCATTTGAAAATTAGTTTTCTCACACTTTTTGGTGCAAATGTACTAATTAAGTCTTTATAGTCAAGCTGATTTACCAACTCCTTCTCGATAGACAATATAGCCAAACCATTTAATCTTTCTTGAGACATGGTTGACCGAAGATAATTTTTAATCAAGGAATTCCGTATGCAAGTATTTTCCATCCACTATTTTCGGTCGTTGTCTTCTCTTTCCTTCGACTCCTCAAGCGTGAAGCATGAAGCGTTTGCAGCTTGCTGTGTTTCTTTCTTCTTCTTTTTTGGACCAGCGCAATATATTCTTCCGGCCTCCCTTATTTTCTTTCTTTCTTTTTTTAATGCCTTAGTGTTTCTAATGAGTGATTTTACCGTTTGGGCCTATTTCGTAGCTCCTAAATTTCAATTTAAAGGAGGCTAGTGCAAATTTTTTGGGGCCATGTATATATATAGAGAGATCTTAGAATTTTGGGGGCCCTCATTTTAAATTTTTTTGGGGGGCCGGAAGTGCAGGCTTCTCCTGCTTTTGCCATAAGACGGCCTTGACCGATGGGTCACCTTTGACTATCCAAAGGGAATAATTTGTGACGAAATTTTTTGTCGTCAAAAAGCACAATAGGTGACGAAGAAAATTTCGTCATCAAGTCATTTTTCCGTGATGAAAATTTTCATCGCCAAAAGGCACTATAGGTGACGAAAAATAGATTTCGTCACCAGGTAAGAATTATCGACAACCTTTAGTCGACAAATTTTTTTTCGTCACCTATATTATTTGTGAAGAAAAATATGCAATTTGTGATGATTTTTATTCGTCACCCAATGTAATTTTTCTTATAGTGGCTAACTCTAACACCTTCACTAACCCCCACTAATGGATACAATATTTGGGAAAAAAAACCATTAATAGGCCACTGGACCTTTGTGTTGTATTGGAGGATCCTTTCGGTTGTTTCTAGAGACCCTCCGAATTTCCCAAGTTCATTCACCAAATTTCCAACATAATCATCTTCCAATAACAATTGATTGTTAAGGTACCTTCTTAGAATCATCAAAATTCGATACCAAGCCCATAAAACGATCAGGGTAGTATGACGATTCAAAAGGCTTCTTCTGTTTGAAAGTTTACTGGGCTGTCAATACGTTAAGAAAATGACAAAAACCACACATACTCGAATACACTTTTTGTATTTTTCAATACATTTTCACATCTTTTTATACCCTCTTCGTAAAATCACATACTCATTTTCAACATTAACAACAGCCCAGTGGACTGTAGCTTGTTCCCTTACTTATTTTGTTGTCATTTCGTTTTGTTGGGTACTAAAGGGTAAGTGAGAGGATGAAGGTTGGGCTTGGGAGGGATATATGGTCCCCTAGTGCTGAAGCAGAGGGAATTAAAAAGGTTATTCAGTTTTCACTGGCCGAATGATTTCTCCATAGCAGGCCTTTGTAAATTAGTTGTTATATGTACTACTCATAGACTAATCACGAGGAAAATAGAGAGGGAGGGCTAGAGTGGACCCTTCTTCTTCTATCCAACTAGTCTCCTATCAAGCTGGTAGCTAGTACTACTGTTCTGATTTTTGCTTCTCTACAACGTTGAACCATGGAGTAGAGATTAACTTGTTTACAGTAGAGGTGTAAACTCAAGTTTACACCCTCACCATGTGTGGGCTCAATTGATAGTTTATCGTAATAATTTGAATCATTCATTTTGTAGGGTCTATAAAATAGTGTATATAAGTAAAAAATCAGCTTGACCCAGCATCGGTAGTTATATCAAAAATTAAATTTTGATTTATAAAATGCACGGCTTGGATTCTGTCAATAGTTTTTAAGTTAAAATGATCTAGGCCATTGAATATATAAACCAAAATTTAAGTTTTGATATACCTACAGATGTTGAGTCAAGCTGATTTTTTGCTTGCGTGTACACTATTTTATGGGTCCTACAAAATGAACGGCTCAGATTATTGCGATAAATTGTTGATGGGGCCCACACATGGCGAAGGTGTAAACTTGGAGTTTACACCCCTATTGTAAACAAGTTAATCTCGGGGTAGAGTGTATTCTCTTTAGGACCCACTGAACAAAATCATACTCTACCCGGAGAGAAGCTAGTTTGACAATATTGTATGAAGAGAATGCTAAGTGTAAAGAAAATAGGCAAAGAACAGACCTTTAAAGTGTACATGAACGGTTCAGATTCACTGCACAAGAAAAGACCCTTAAAGTGTACATGAACGGCTCAAATTTATTGTGCAGTGAATCTGAGCCGTTCATGTACACTTTAAGGGTCTTTTTTTTTGCCAATTTTCTTTGTCTTTAGCACAGCCCATTGTATGAACGATACAATCTTTCTCAAGTTTTTTTTTTTTTTTTTTACGAAATGTTTAGGCCAGCTTGTGCGCACTTCGGCTGATTTTGGAATCCTAAAATTCCGTGAGCTATACTGTTAGTCACTGGAGGTTGACAGAAAGCTTTGCCATGAGGTAAGCTATTATTGGTCTGGAAGATTTATTTGTTGTTGTTTGTCGTGCTTTTCCCTTCCCTTGTTCTATCTTAATGTTGTTGCATAGTTTTCGTCCCATGAGTAGATATGTTCAAGACTTGACTGTGGAATGTGTATGTGGAACTCTGAAACATCCTCAACCTCGTGCCCCTGCCTCGAAATTTCAATCTACTATTAATCTCTGACTTGGTTGTATAAGTTGTTTGGCTTGTAGACGTTTGTATTGCCTTATTTATTTTCCTTCTTCTTACTTGTTTTCAACCTTTTTGCATTGCCTTTGCTCTGGATATTGTTTTAATACGTTTCAATGACAGGGAACTTTACAGTAACAACATAAGTGGGAGAGTTCCCAACGAGCTTTGATCTTTACTTGAACGTTTTGAACGGTCCCATTCCAGACACACTGGGCAACCTTCAGAGATTACGTTTCATGCATGTACAATCTTCCTTTTATTTACTCGTTATTAATATTATTGTACGTGTGTTAAGTTTTCTGTCTTGTTGATGTTAGTTTTTTATGACAAGGTTTTGAGCGAAGAGGCTTGTTTGGGCATTGATATGTCGAATATGGATTTAGTTAGAAGCGTTCAAGTTTTTCATTACCGTTTGAGAATGAAATCTCCATATTTTTCTTGCTTTCAAAGGAAGACGGTCTCATACAGTTCAAGATATCAAGCTCAAAGATCAAAATGTCTATTTCTTTTGAGAGTGACGTTGATTGTTAGTGCTTTGCTAAATACTCTATGTGCAAACAGATTATTGGTTAAGAATTAACATCCGCTTTGATCCAGCTATCCTGATGTTGCATTCTCTTTACATTTAAAGAAAGGCAAAGAATGCATATCTTTAGGTTCACCTGCAGCGCCAATTCTCTGGAAGTTTATTTATTTATTTATTTATTGCACTTGCCCCTTTTTTGGATTGAAATCTTGCTTATCATTGCTAGAGCAACGGACTGAAATGCTTGATCATGGATTCTGCTTGAAGGGTGACATGGCAATAGAAAGGCCAATGGGTGGAGAATCTTTGGAAAAGTGAAGGCTTGTAAGTAAAGGAGCTAGTAGGGCGAGAACACAACGTACCTGGAATATGCAGTTGATGATGAATCTGGATGAGTTGGGTTTGGATTGAAGCCTATAGAATATGGTTATTTGATCGAGTTTTGAGCATGACATAATGAGGTCTATGATTTCATGCCAGAACATGGAACATTAAATGCCCCAAAATGTTTTATGGAAAGAAGATGGGAGCGAGTTTGACTTTGTTTGGTTTTTTGTTTTGAGAATTTTTTTTGATGTAATGAGTGGAGAGAGAAATTTATTGAGAATCGTGTAGAAAGTAAAAAAAAAAATTCTTAAAACTTGAAAGTGAACAAAGTGTTTGAAACTCATGATGACAATTTGACAAGCAAACATCAAGTGTTGATTGACAACATGCAGAAGGACTTCCTTCACTTGTGCATGGTGTGGGACGTTCAAACTTCCATTGCCACGAAAACTAGGGGCCTGTGACACCTTGCTCAGGATGCGAGATGATGAGAAACATAGAGTGGCAAAAAGGAGCTGAAAAAGGAGCATAGTAACAAAATTGGAGTGTTACTTGGAAAAGCAATTTTTCTTACCTTTGTTAGGAATTTGATGCCATTCTCCTTGTTCCTATTGGTCTTTGTATCTATTTCAAAGATTAATGAAATTTTTTTGCCGTTCAAAAAAAAAAAAAACTTGGAAAAGCAATTTAGGCAACACGCCATAATCGATCAAGAAGCACAATTCCTACCTTAATTTTTTCGTGGCATTCGAGAGGCATAATTCCTGATAGCGAGCAGGTCATCTTTTTCCAGAAAATACTGGTCTAAATAACTCCGCATGAATCTGATCTTTGCATATTACTTTTATGCATCTTTACCAAAACTGTCATTGTTACGTGCTATAGTTCCACTTACTGGTCGAGGATCACAAGAAAGGGGATGGATGGTTATCACAGGGAAGGGGAAATGAAAAGAAATGAGTGATGTCTAGGGAAATCTATGGCACTCATGGCAGTCTCATTACCTTCATGTTTCTCATCATTCAATTTCACAGATTGGGGGAATACATGCTCTCAAATCATTGTGGAGTGGTAACTTATTGCGTGCTATTCTTCTTTTGTAACCACTGGGGAATTTCTAATTTAAATCAACGGTTACAGTTTTGTCAAACAACCAACTTCAAATGAAAACTGAAAGTACCTGGAATCCGAAGTCATACATGTACTGACTGAAAATAATGACATCCCTTAAGCTTTTACAATTATTGGTTTGTGGCTATGCATTGTATTTTGTGAAACATTTTCAGCGTCTATTTCAAGTCTAGCTGTCTAGGTAAATTTTCTTAAGTAGTAGTCCGTTGTAATGGAAGCAGACTTCTTTTTGTGCTCTCGTGCTCTCTGAAATTCCTTCAGTATCTTTCTTTGACTTGTAATACAAAAGAAGCCTCAACTTTAATTTCGAAGCAGACTTCTTTTTGTGCTCTTGTGCTCTCTGAAATTCCTCCAGTATCTTTTCTTTGACTTGTAATACAAAAGAAGCCTCAACTTTAATTTCGAAGACAGAGAAATACTAGGTTGCTAAACTTGGTTCTCTCCACTCTCTCAATGCTTTAGACCTGCCGCCCAGCATCTAGGCTCAGTACACAGGCGTCGTTCTCTTCCCACTTTACTGTGTACAAATCTTGGGGTCATTCAGGAATTCAAGAGTAGATGTACTGTATTAAGTCCCTTTTTCCTAGCAAAATCAGGTTCATGTTCGATAAAGATCCTATACTTGGATTGTGGATGATCATTACCCAAGATTTAGCTGTCTTGATATGAAGCACGCTGGCCGCACCAAAACAGCCTTGTTTTGGTCATATATACTTGTAACAACTAACTCATGCATCTACTATTAGTTTGTGGATTAACTCTTCCATACTGGATTAATTGTTACGCTGAGTTGCCAAGAGGCCTTTGGCCCAATGGCATCAGGGGCCGCACTTAGGTGCTAGGAGTAAGGAGGTCAGGAGTTCAACTCCTCTAAAGGTGCTAATATAACTATACTAACAATACGGACTTTCGCCGAGCAAAAAAAACAAAAAATTGTTATGCGGAGTCCTCCATTGGATCACATGTTGGATGTGTTATGGGCAACTCGCGTTGATCACGTGAATTTTTCCCATGAATGACCACTATGGTTATACGGTGTTTACTGATGTCTGGTTCTGTATTTGTTTGCAAGGACAGGCGGCTTAACAACAACACACTGTCGGGACCAATTCCTATGGTATTGACTACTATCGAATCCCTTAAACTCCTGTGAGTATCAAGTGGATGTGTTCTTGTTCTTTTATGATTTTGATGTCTAGTTAAGGCGTTTCCTTTCCTCAATCTCTTTTAATTATGCCTTTTACTAATGCCTTTTATACTACAAACTAGGTGCTCCTTCGTGCACAGCACGAATGGATGCCCGTCAAAGAGAATAAGTTTTGAGATAAGTTAGGTATATATTGTTTGCAGTTTTAGAGTTGGAAGCAATAGAAGAGCCTGCAAATAGGTAGAGCACCCGAATAGACAGGTAGGTATATTACATAGATTGTTGAAAGCACCAAAAGCATTGGTTGATCTAGATATGTAGATATATTATACAGATTGATCAAAGCATTAAAAGCAGCAGTTGTTTCGGATAGGGAGAACAGAGTGTTTGGCTGATCCACACAGGTAGATATATTACATCAGCTGCGGTTGGAGCAGTCATATACAGGAGTGCAAAAGCAGCTAGAAGGAGAGCCTTTGATAGCAAAATATTGTCTTTCCAATCTTTTGTGGTTTCAGTTTAGGTTGGGTTTTTTGCCCGGATTTTGTTCGGCGACATGGGTGGATGCTGATGCAGTGGCGCTTTTTTCGTTTTTGATGGGTGTTGCAGGAGGTAAAGCCAGCGGTTGTTCCAGATTCTGATGGTGATCCAATGTTGGTTCTGCGATGGTGGACATTGAATAGACATTGAACTTGCACTGGGAAATTCCAGCGTAGGTGTACTCATGTAAGCTTTGAGGGTGACATTGCATTTCTTTGGCTCAGCAAGCTGGTCAAGGAGTTCAGGCGAGAGCGGGGCCTGAATCATGTATTGAAGAAGCAGCAGCTATTTATTTATTTTGTGTGGGAAAGGCAGTATGTTTAAGGTATGTTTGGTGGAAAGAGGAATAGCATTCTTACATCAGGCTCAGTTGTGTCTATGTTGGCTCCTGTAATGCCATAGAATTGTTGCGTCGATTGATGCCGTTGGATCGCTGACTTGAACGTTGAATTTGACCCTGTGATTTTGTGACATAGCAGGAAGGTTAAATGCGGATTGTACACTGCACAGATATTTTTTTTTTTGAATGAAAACTTGTTACCTTGTCACTGGCGAAACTCGTCGGGAACAATAATTGCACCAGAGTTCATCATTTTCATAGGCATTTGATGCTTTGTTGCACAGTGAGCAAGCCAAGTAATGGAAACGCTGATTGAAATTGGTGACCCTTGCTATGCCTTTGACATTTATGAGTTGGACCTGCAATGGGCTTGTAATATAAGCATGGTTTTTTTTTTTTTGGGTAAAGTGGAGCGAAACCTATGAGTTAGTATGAATGCCAGGAAACATAAATTTTGAGAATTTTGTGAAATTTTAGTGATAACTTTGTCGGGTGGCCTTGAATTAATTTGGCACAAGAAAGAAAAGATGAAGAGCATACATCTCGTTGGAAGAAGTTCATTGCATTGGAAAGAACAAAAAGGAAGAATGGCTTTAACGGGAAAGCAATGAAATGCTAAATTGTGTATGTGAATGATGTATGAGTAGGAGCTGACATGTACTGGGAGTGGACAAATGGTGTGTTTGCATTACGAATATTTTGATGCATAGGGATAGTAAAGACAAAAGAGGTGTGGATAGTTTTGCATTAGTATTACCTTGTCCACTGATGTGGGAAGATTGATAATGTTGATTGCATCAGTTGGTGGAGGGGCAGCAGATTTGACCATGAGAGCTTGCATTGATGTCATTGGTGGTAATTGTTTTATTTTTTTGGCATTTGCAAGGCACATTTTCTGGGATCTGTGGATTGAGGATAAACGATGAGGTAATTTTGGTGGCAAGGGAAACACCTGAAAAAGAAAATGAATTTGGCTGTTTATGCAGTTGATGGAAGCATAACGATATACGCAGGAAGTGATGATTACCGTAGTATGTCGAGGTCTTCAGCCTGTGTCCAAGTGCGACCGGAACGTGCCAGGCAAAGTTTGCATTGCGAGTGCCTCATAATCGCTAAATTGATCCCAGAGAGATATGATGGTTGGTTGGAAGCTGAGAATTGTAGCATTTTTAGCATAGATTACTTTTGGCAAAGAATTGGGAGGGTTATTGAGTTTTTGTTTGTTTTTACCTTTGATCTATGACACGAACATCTGTAACATGCGATTGATTTGCTGGCTTTCGGGTGCCAACTTCAAGAATGGCAAACAGCACATCTAGCAAAACAATGAGTAATGCGTGAGTTGGAATTTGGGTAGCGTAAATAGTGCAGGAGAGAGGAAGAAAAGTTACCTAAATTGGGATCTGGATCGTTGATTTGGCCGAGGCTAGCGAGTGGAGTGAAGTCATACTTAATAGATCTTTGTGTCAAGCCATCAATTTTGATTGCCTCTACCGGTGTATGGGCATTGATAGTCAGCTGACATTTTTGCTCAAGGAAGCGGAACTGTTCTGGGGTAGCGGTGACAACATCGTTGCTTATGGAGTAGGTGTGGTACAGCTTCAGCGTGTCCTCTAGGATACGAATGTTGGTGCCAAAGACTGTTGCTTGAATTTTTGTTCCCTGGTGGTTGTAAGTTTTTCTCATTAAAAGTGGCATTAATTTGCGTGCATATAATCAGTATTTTGTGTGATCTAGGGGGCAGATTTTTTACCTCTTTATCTTGTAGCATGAAGCGCTGGTATTGCGAAGAACCCTTGGTTGACTGCTTTGGCATACTCTTTTCAACAATGATTGCTTGGATTGTGTAATTCTTGGAGTCAAGGTTCACTTCCTTGAGCGGCAAAATATTTGGTGCCATTTGTTCCTGCAACGTGCACATGTTAGTACTTCATAAGCCAAGAACTACAGGAAAAGTATTGCATGCATGAATATTGTTTGAGTGGGTTTTTTGGTCATTTTTTTTTCTCTTTGTTGTTTTTTTGTTTCGTGTGTGATAGGGCTTTGTTGCTGAATGTATGGCAAGATATATACCTGTTCGCAGGTGAGTTTATTTGGCTATACATGTACATAGAACAGTATTGTTTAGTTTATATATCGTCAAGAGCAGTTTGCTTCATGTAGTAGCTCTTTGTATACTATATTTTTGGTGCAAAAATAAGCTAATGGATCATTTTCTGAGTGCTTCAGATGTACTCTTATTTTTTCAGCTGTTGTTGCCCGCGATAATGCAACATAAAGCTGGCCATGAGAGAATACTGGCTCTGGCAAGTATACACCAACTTTGTTGAGCGTTTGTCCTTGAGCTTTGTTTATTGTCATAGCAAAGCATGGCCTTATTGGGAACTGACGACGCGTGAACTGGACTGGGTATTGCTGAGGATTGCTTGGCTGGAGTGGAATCCTAGGAATGAAAACAATTGTGCCTTTTTTCTCACCAGCGGTGATTTGAGCAGTAATCAAGTGTTTGCTGAATTCCTTGCATATTAATCTTGTTCCGTTGCACAACCCCTTTGATGCGTTAATGTTTCGTAGTAGCAGAATTGGAATATTTTTCTTCAAAAGCAATTGGTGTGCTGGCATTCCTGTGGGTAGCAAGGAGTGCAGGAAATCAATATACAATCCCTGTTGCGCAGGGTCAGTTGTTTCATCAAAACTTAGGTATGTATGCTCTTGCCCAGGAAATTTGGAAGTGATGACTTCATTGATTTCATCGACTGCACTATTTTTTGGTGTGAGTATAGCTGAATTTGAGAAGGATAATAGGTCAAACGAAGCTGTGGATAGACCTGGGAATACAAATTCGATCAGTTCATTCAGTGCTGGCACCATTTTTGTTGGCCTGAGAGCCAAGATGGGAGGAAGCTTGATCTGGCCAGTCTCATCCTCTTGTTCTAAGCCATTGCCGACGCGAAGAATGTAGCTACTGAATGCAGGGTCTGCTCTAGCACGCATATTTTGTTGTAATTTAAGCTTCGTCAATGATTGCCAAATGTAAGATCTTACCGAACTTGCATTTATACAATCTTGCTTTGTACCTCTTGGTATAACAGGTAGCACCTGCCTAAAGTCACCTCCAAGAACCACCACTTTTCCTCCAAAGAGAACATCACTGTCTGTAATATCTCGCAATAGATTGTCCAATGCTTCAATTGCCTGTTTTTTGGCCATTGAAGCTTCATCCCAAATTATGAGGACCGCTTTTCTTAATAGAGTGGCCAAACCAGTTTGTTTACCGACATTGCAACAGAGTTTACCTTCTCCATGTATTGGGATTTTGAAACGGGAGTGGGCAGTTCGGCCATTGGGCAAAATCGATGCCACTACTCCAGAGCTAGCTGTTGCCAAGGCAATTTTTCTCTGTGAGCGGACTGCCGCGAGTATGGCACGGTAAAGGAATGTTTTGCCTGTTCCTCCGGGTCCGTCGATGAAAAAACACTGTGATTTGTTACTGAAAACTGCATCGAGGATTTGGTTGTAGGCTATGGTCTGTTCAGTATTTAGCAGAGCTGAGCTTTGGATATCTTCTTCAGAAATATGAAGATTCATTTCATCTTGGAGTTCCCTACAAATTGATTCGTCATTTGCCGATGGAGTGAGAAGATAGGACAATTGATAATCGTGCAAAGTCTTGCCCATTGATTGCAATTCGGAGTTTAATGCTGCAAGCAGCTGCTGGCGTGCAGTTTCCTTTGTGAACTTTTGGACTGAAATGTAGTCCTCCATCATGTCATCTTCAAACTTGAACAATAACTCTGCTGGATTTACCGGTGTGCAGTACACAAGAATTGTGCAAAACAACTGTCTCAGAGACATTGGCATTCGATATGTACATGCTTCTTGCATGCATTTTTCATTGCTGTCATCTGTTTGTAGGAGGCCATGAGCCACTGCTGCCTCTCTGTATGAATCATATGTTACTCCTTGGATAGTCCTCACATAAGCAAATGAAGTAGGACCTGGAACATGAGTTAACAGGAGCCTGAAGTAGTATTTCTCAGCTTCTTTTGGATTTACTGTGATAATTCTTCCAATCACCTCTTGTAGTTTGCGTTCGTGCCATGTTTTTGATTGGTAGTCCCATACATATTCTTCTGGAAAATTAGCATAGAGCAGCTTCTGTTCCTTTGCTTTTTTATGATTAGCATTCATCCAAAAAAATTGTGTGAGCATTGTCTTGGATTTGAATTCATTATCTGCTATGCTCTGCAGATTGGCATCCTTTTTAAAATTGATCTTGTTGCAACCTTCAAGATGCAAGTGCAAGCTTATAACAGCAGGGCGCATCTCGTATAGAGGAAAACGATAGATTCGCCACATTGCCTCTGGTGGCGATATCCATCTTGCATCTTGGAATTGTCGTATCTCATCAATTTGTTCAGTCTGATCTGCAGTAACTAACTGATAGATGATCTTATCATGCCCCTTGTAGATGTACTTGTAAAGATATTTCACTGCCTTGATAGTCGAGCATACCTCAACATTAATATGGCAGTCAAACATAGCTAATAGGTAAGGATTATAGGGGACCACCCATCTATTATCCATCATATGGCCATGTATCTTGACTTGCTGGCCATCTGGTCGTCTTCTGTATAAAGGGTATCCATCTGGGCAAAAACTGGTTTCTGTTGAGTAGCTCTTTGGGTAATGGTTTTTGCATTTTTCCTTTTGCATACATGGGTTCTGGGGATTGAATTCTCCGCATGGTCCATGGAGCATATGCTTGATGACCATTGCATATAAATGTGGATATTGACGTTTGTCTGGGATCTCTGCCGAAATGAAAGCATTAATCTTTTCAACTGTGTTGAACTTGTAGGCCTTCTTTAATATTATCAACATGTGGACATGGGGCAGTCCTCTCTTCTGAAATTCAACTGCAAATGTGTACGCAGCTACTGGCCCAAAAAGCTCGTTCTTTATAACTTCTTTGCGCAGGTATTCGAATTTGCTCCGGAAAATTCTGGAAACCAAGTCAGGCCTATTCTGTACTTCTTCATGTGGTTTCAGCTGCGCTTTAATCTCTGCCCAATTTGGGTTACAGGTCATGGTCAAGAAAAGATCCGGTTTGCCATATTTGCCAACAAGTGCCATTGCATCTAAGTACTGTCTTCGCATATCTCTTGGGCCACCAATAAAAGTTGCTGGGAGGATGACTCTTGTACCGATCTTGTTGGCATCAGATTCGCCATGGTTGACGCTATCAACAATGCCTTGGTATAGGTCTGCCCGGATTTCTTCCTGTCGATTCTTGAAGTAATCCAACCTGATGTTTCAATTTTAACATACATATCGACAGCATATTGCTGTAGAAGTCGACCTGACTCGAGGAGGATTGAGTTTGTGCTTTTTCTGATCTGGAATCGATATGCATAAAATTCTCGAGCAGATACCATATATGCTTTGTCACCATTTTCCTGACGCACTGAATATACAAAAGTTTGTTAGTGTTTGCATGGATAAAAGAGAAAAGTTAATCAGAGATGCATTGTTTAGTTTGTGAAATCATAGGAACTGTTTTTTACCTGCTGCTTCATTGGCAAGGAGCTGTTCAGCTGTTGCTGAATGCCTTGGAAAAACCTTCCTTTGGCTTGGAGAAGGCTCTAATGCAGTGGTGGTCTTGGTCTTCTTAATTCCTTGATGCCATCCAGGTTCACCGAGGGGGAAAAGCAATGGATATTGGAGGGGATCATAACAGCCAAAGTAGTAGCTAATTCGTTTGCTATGACCGTTGTGTTTTTGCACAACTATATCACGTTCCCTCAGCTCTTCCAGCTCTTCATCTTCTATCCACATGGCAGCAACCTGTGAAACAGTAGGTGGAAGTGCAGTTTTGTCTTGCATTTGAGGATTTGCTCTTAGCCTTATTTCATATTCATCAATATTTGGCACCTGACTGAGGCTCCGGAAGAACTGGGAGTATGGATTTGCCCTGAGCACGTCAATTAATTGTTCTATAACATGTGGCAGCAATTTATCCTTGTCGCCTTTTCTGTTGCTGACTTCATTGCTTGTGTCGTAAAAGTAAAGTTGTAAGTATGATGACACCTGACCAGCTGGATAGAGGCTATCAAGCAAATGATAAATTTGGCCTTGCGCACGAAAAGTATAAATGCCATTAGTGCGCTTTGCGTAGATGGGATCAAGATGGACACCCATTGAGGTAAATGCAAAAATATCATTATATGGCTTGATATATTGCAGAAAGTTGGCGGAGTCTGTCCCAGAACCTGAGTATAGCTGCTGGAGTTCTTGTGGAATAAGAATTGGATAAAGTGAGATGTCACCGGCAGAGCAGCAAAACTTTTGTGTTTCATGCGGGAATTTTATGGCTCCGCAAAATCTGCAGTTTTGCATTGATGGCAACATGAATGGTTCTGTTGGTATGGGACGCTGCTGAATAGTTGGTGCGAGCATTAGATTGCCAACTGTCACACCTATATTTTTATGGATTAGGAATCAGGGATAGAAAGTGGAATTTAAGTATTGGTTATATGGTATAAGTCTGAACAAATACCTATGGAAATGTCGAATAGCATACCTACATGAAAGGAGGAGCATTAGAATTCGATCAACACGAAACAGAACAACCTGGAAGTGGGAAATTGCGTTTAAAAAAATGCGAAATTTACATACATGGTTCATCGGAGATCGAAGTTGATGGTAATGCTGAAGGGCCTGCAGAAAATAGAGAAGATCATTTGTTATCAGCTATAAAATTTCTGAATGGATGGGAAAAATGTACCTCGATTGTTAAAACTAACCGAACAATAGTATGGATGACTGAAATCTGTGGACTGTACCTGCATTTTCTGCAGGCAAAACAGCGTGGTTGGGTGACATTTGCTGGTGATCATGAATGCGCTGCGGCAAATTGTCGGAGAAAACGCCTGGCTCTGTATTTTGGTTTGCACTGATTTGGTCTTGTATCTCAACTGTGAAGAGGTCATCTTCCCTGTTTTTCTTTCGTGATCTCCAGGCTTTTTTTCTTGCATTTATTTTATCTTTTTGCTCTTGCGATAGCTGTGAATATGGTGTTCTTTTACGTTTGTTGTCGGGCATTTTTTGCTGTGCACAAATAAGTTCATGGTTTGTTTGGAGTCTTAGTTCTGTGTTATGGTATAGCATTTGTACATGACAAAGGCACAGGAGATGTTTTAGCAGTACAAACACCATATGCCAAGGAGAAACAACAGTGCACAAATGGAACCATAAATATGCCGAAAAAATGGGTATATGCAAGCATGCAGCACATAAGAGGACAATGTAAACCAGGAAACATGTTTGATCTCTTTAGATATGCATGTTCATAAGTTAAGGAAAGAGATAGAGGTACCAGAGGTTGTCTTTCCTAGCAATGATCAAGGATGAACCGGATGCTGCAGCCAATGTGGATGAAGAACTGGCCCTGATCTTGGAGCTATAGCCGCACTTGGTAACGGGCACAGTACTTTGGTGCTGACTGTGGTTGGTGGAGAAAGTACGTGGGAGATGTAGGTGGTGGCTCACTATTATCCAGGCACACACTCTTCAAAAAAAAAAAATCCAGGCACACACAGTGTTGGGAAAGCACAATAAAAAAAAGATTTGTTTGGTGTAGCATCGGTTTTATTTTTTGGTTTGCCCTTTTTTGCTGAACATTATTTTGCGTAATCAGTGTGGTGTTTATGGAATAGGAGCGAAAGTTTTAAGCGATGGTAGAAATCAAAATTTTTCTGAAAAGGAATATAAATAAAGATTCATGTTAATTTGATCTGCAATTTTTTTTTAAGTTGGCTGAGATTTTGTTCGCTAATTTATGATTAGTTCAATAATACCATGTTTATAGAATCCTCTAACACGTTACCAAAATTATTAAAAGACAGAAGCACTATGCTTTGGTTTTTTGGTTTTAGACCTTTTTGTAAAAGCAGAGTGAAAACCAACATTTTAGTTATTAATGCGCAATGAACTACAGACTTAATATACCTGTTGTCCAACAGTGCTTGATCAATTCCTTTTGGGGGAATGACTTCGGTGTCCCCGGTCATTTTGGGGACACCGTAACTTTTGACATAACAAAACCATTATGAGTATAACCAAAACCCATTACAAGCATAACAGAACTATAACAAGGCATAACCAAAACCATAGCAAGGCATAACTTATTTGTTATGCCTTGGTTGGATTTAGTTACGCCTTGGTTGGTTTTTTGGATATTCCTTGGTTATGCCTTGTTTGGGTTCTGTTATGCTTGTAATTGATTTTAATTATGCTCCTAATGATAAAGTTATGGTAAAAATTACGGTGTCCCCAAAATAACCGGGGACACCATAGCATCATCCATTTTTTGGTATTGTTCTTGTTTAGGCAACATAAGATATCAAATAAATTTGTAAAATAAATGCACTGAAATGCAAAATATTACTTTTTTGTTTTATATAGTAAATGTTTTGCATTCTGAAGACATGCGTTTTATTTCTAAATTCCATATATTTTTTAATCAACATCGTTTTACATAATTTTTTGGATTTTGTTTAATAAAATAAAATTTAATTTATAAAATATTATTTACATTATCTATAAATTTTCAGCAAGGATAATTAAATTAAGATGGAAGGGCTAAAGATTTGCGTAAAATATGCATTGGACTCCGATTTTGATATTCTTGAAATTAATGGAAGGACTACAAAATTGAACTATATATGAATATGAAGAAGAATGCCATCTTCTAATTTCTCCATCAAGATTTAGGCCTTGCTGTAAAATAGGTTCTAAGTTGTATTTTTTTAAGAAGGCAATTTTAAGCTTAAAAATTGTGGATCTATTAAAATTTAAAAATATACAATATAGATCTTGTTTGTAATATATTGATGCGATCCCTACACAATTAAAAAAAATTGGAAAATTATTTTCTATTGATATCATTTTTAAGTTTAAAACCGTGAAAGAAGCTGTTTATTATTTAGGATAGGAAAAAGAAGGGTTTTCGAACGGGCCTCAGAGTGTTAAAACTAATTTGCTAATGCACTATGTATATATGTCTATATGTCTATATTGTCGGGGACAATGATGCGACCATGCATGTAATTAATTGCAGATTTCAAGAAAGTGGGTGGCATCACTTGGCTGTGAGTGAATGATGTAGGCAGTTTAGAGAAGTGCACATAATGATTATTTTTTTCAGCCTGCCACGAAACACATATTTTGCAGCATCTGAAAACGTGTAATCTAGTTTGCTTGTTAGCCAAGCGGACGGAAGGTTTCTTTGGTAACGAACCAGACCGATATTGATAGAACAGTACGCCAACCATAATGCAAAAGCAAGCCCTGCACCGCCGGTTTTGGTGTTCGCTGTCCTGCACACAAAAACCACATAGTTTGGCCCTTAAGATCTCTTGTTTTTTTGGTGCGCACTCTTTTTTGTTTTTCTTTATCAAGAATGGTCCTTTTTGGTTTTGCGATCGGCAAAAACTGGAATATCGTTCCCTTCTTGCTTGCGCAAAACTGTTACAGCACGAAAGAGAAGCCCTTTTTTTTTATGGAAGTTCTGTAAGTACTTTCGCACTGCCTTATTTTTTGTCCGACCTAGTAATCGGCAACGTAGATTTTCCGAATATACATACTACTTGCCAAAAACCCAAGTATCTAAACTATTCACATAAATAGTCAATTTAGAATCTAGATGGACCTAATCACTTTTAAATTCACGAAATCGTTGACCAGTGAACAATCTAAGTGTTGCATGCGACAAAAACAGCCATGGACGGCAAAACAATAATCTGAAAATCGTGTAAAGAAGACAGTAAACTAAAGCATTGCACTAATGCACGATCACCCCAAAATACCTGCATTCTAGTAATATATATAGATTTATCATTAGATGAGAAGAGATTGTGGCACCATTTCTCCTAGGCTGAGCACACTGAAAGAGAGGCTGAATATACAAAGCGTACACCCATCACAAAGGATAACAACAACCAGTACATGCACACACATATACATAAGCTACAACGAAGCACAAATTTACACCAAACCCATCCGAAGCTGCCCAGAACAAGCCGAAACCAGTCGTACAGAGGATCCAAACCCCAAAAAAGGTGCAAAATAGTCCATACATAACATATATGCAGCAACTCCAAGAAAGCAAAAACCAGCAAATCAAGCAAAGAACAGCCCAGCTAAAACTAGCCATAAACTCTCACTGTCATAGCGGCCATCGAAGACAATTACCCGGAACTCGACAGTAGGCAGCATGACAACCATGACATGATTGAGACACTGAACAAAAAGCGCAGCAGCAAATTGATTGAATGCCTCAACATTCACCTGGAAATTTTGAATTGGGACAATCCAAGTTCGGCTACCCATTTTGATCTCCATTTGCTCCAGCGCAAGCATCTTGAAAACATGCCTAAGGCGAAAGTTGAACTCCTGGGGAGGGGGCAATGAACACATACTGGTCAACACAAAGGAATAAGCTTTTGAATGTAGCACACAATGAATGGCAGTGAACACAAACAAAAGAAAGGCAGGACATACACTGCGCAGGTCAGGCCCATATACATCAAAGTAAATGAACTTAACCACTACATGAGAATTGACAAGGATTGAAGGCAAGCAAGCAGTGCGCAGATCACCTAAAACCGAAAAGACAAATTACATAAATATTAGCCAAAACCAATGGGATATCATGCACAAAGACAATCTGCTTGAAAAGATTGCACTGCTAACCTGAAGGCGGGGGCAAATCCTGCCAACGGCCAGCTGGGCTAGACCAATCAAACAAAAGTTCATAGCCATCTTTATCAAACATAGCCGTATGGAAGATCCACGTACGCTCACATGAAAAAACAATCCTATGGTCAACTTCCAACTGATGTGCCTGACGGAACTCATTCCAATTTTTGCGAAACTCATGGTCGACAATTTCCACTGACCAAGCTTTTTTGCCATGGCGTAGGAGAACCCACACACTTGAACCATCAGTGGAGAAGTACTGACAAAGACCACGGGGCAACCTCTGCGAAAAAGCCGGACAACTCTATTACTGTATGCAAGCACCCCGAGGGATAATTCCCGGGGGGGGGGGGGGGTATTTGGGAAGGTAAGAGAATGCTGTACTTAACCTCAGTGATATCAGGCATGCAAAGTTTCTTCAGATACCAGCATTCATCAACGACTGTGTAGCAAAATTTGAAAAGTAAATACCACAGAAAAAACGCAGAAATGAAAGGCTTTGTAAACACAAGATGAAAATTGATAGAATAGAAAACACCGCCAAATTCGCGAAGCAAAAAAATAGCCTCAATCAATATATACCTTCCTCGCTGTACCTCACAAATGAATGGTACACAAGATCATCCAACCATGCGTTCAACTGGAAGCCATAATCCCACTCACCAACATCGCCCAAATTGAAAACACCGTGGTAGCTTTCAATAAACTCATGAAACAGCCGGTAAACCATACGATTATCAGCACGACGCACCGCAAAAGCAACAACCACCTGCTGCCCTTCAGCAGTTTCTAGATAATACGAAGCCACTGTTGAAGATAAGGGCGAAGGGTTGGGAATTTTATCCCAACGCAGAAACGGAACAGTAACCACCATCCTGCAATGAAAACACAATCAGAAAGTAGAAAGTCACGTCGAACTACGAAAAGCAGAGTCAAACCGAACAACATTTATCCACGTCGAGATATCACAAAAACAACTCTGCAGATAAACCCGAAACTGCAAACGGAGGCAACCGCACGGAGGGCACGAACGCAGACAACAACTCCGAGCAGATATATATATATATATATATGTTATATAATAACTAAAGCTGAGAAGCCAACACAACACAAACAACAATCAGAAATTAGCAGAGGAGATAACTCCAGGAAACACCTTTCACATGGAAAACGCAACAAAATCACACAAACACTCTGGACCTGTAAAAGGGAAACACATTATCTCATCCTCTCACCACTATATCCACAACGCACCACAATCCAAAACACAGACTGAATCCCGAAGGCATGACCAAACCGAGCCCCCCACGACAGCAAGCAGAACCCAAAAAAAATCGACAACATCATAAAGCATACCAGAGCCGTAGAAACGAAGAAAGAGACCAAGGCAGAACCGTCACCTGAAAAATCACCCAGCCGAAATCTCTAGAAACACAGAGGAGAAAACCAGAAATCAACGGAGCTTGCTCCAAGAAAAGAACCGAAATGCAAAGGAAGGGGGAGAGCGGACAGGGAAGACAGGCGAACGAACGGCCAAGATTTTGCACGCATCCCGCAGAGCACCCAGATCACGCCAGACAGCCCACCGCCCCAGGCCCGCGCAAAATTACAATTTTAGACACCCAAAACCCTCAAGCCTAGAACCTCTAGGAACATTATTGGAAAAATTGGACAAAAATTGGCATCCCACAACCTGGTTCTTATTATTTAGGAGGATGGAAATATGACACCTTAGCTTCTTGAAATGTGGTAGTAGAGTTGGGCGAGACGTCTCGTCTCTATTTATGCTGACTGCCTTTACCTCTGTTTTTCATTTTTCAAAATAATCTGTTGATAAGTCCTCCGGCTGCTCCTCCTCATCCAGTTTCGCAAACACCCCCTTCTACTTCTCCAGGTTTAGTTGCATTTACTGTTACTTTTATTACCAGTACTCGCTTAGTTGTTGCGCTATTGGGTATGGTTATATCTACGGTTATGCTTGTTGTCGTTGCAATCCCTTTAATTGTTCGAGATATTGGGTTCTATTCAATTTACTAACATCCAATTCTGCATTTCTCAAACTTAAAGTCTTCCACGAATCAGACATTGGGACAGAAGACATACACTTTTATGAATTTTCTTGCTTTCTTACCATTATATGCCTGAATTATTTTGGTAGAGACCCAAATTTTTGGTCCGTATTATTTTTTTTTAAGAAATATTGTAATTATCAAGTAAAGGTGTAAATTGCGGAAATACGAATAGTGCCGTGGTTATATGATTAGCGGGTTGATGTGATATTATTACAAGTGCAGGGGTACAAGTATGATAAGTGTATTTATATATGTGTGCGTGCGTGTGGACGTACAGGGGAAAAACCCATTTTCCCTTTTTCACTTTTTTTTCTCTTTCTCTCTCTCTCTCTCTATTCTCTGCGCTCTCTCCCTCCGAAACTCTCCCTCACTTTCTCTTCTCGATTTCATCTACTTAGGGCGCGATTTCGGACAAAGTCCAAAAATTAAAATTGTTCTATGGAGCGCGGGCTTCCTATCTATCCCAGAAAATTCACGATCGGATCACGTTGGAGTTTCGGTTTCGCTCGGATCTTTGGGGTTTTGCTCAAAACAGAGGTAGGGATTTCTTACTCTTGTTATGCATTTATGCAATGTTTATGTACCTAGATCGTGTCTTGTTTCGTTGTTTGAGGCTGTTTCTTTCAATCTCGAAAATCTGCAGAATAGGGTCTCGGTTTTTGGGGTTTTTTGTCTTCTTAAACTTGGAATTGAATTTTGGTTCGTTCATATGAAATAGAGTAGACTTAAAGCTTGTTCTCATACCGCAAGAATCACCCAAAACCGTTGAGAGAATTGAATTAAAGGTGGATTTTAGAAAATTGGTAAGCAATTTGTCACGTTGTTGCTGCGTGACAGATTCATGTAGCTACTGAAAATGCCTATTTTCCATCTTTGGAGTGCAGATTTGACAAGGGTTCCTTCGCGTCTTTTAAAATTTGTTCAATTGCGCAACTTTTGGGACTGGAATCGCTCAAAAATATTAAGAACTCGATTTATAGAGATTTTTAAAAGATTGCTCTGTAATCTGGAAATCTGGGCAGTTTACTGAGTTGCGTTTATCATCGTTTGTTATGGTTGAACAACCCTATTGGTTATGGGTCCTTATGGGTTTTAAAGATTGGTAAGTTAGTGATGATTTGGCATTGGAATCATTGAAAAATATTGAGTATGTAATTTTTAATGAATTTTCGAACACTGACTGCTCTGCTGTCTTGGATTGTTTTTGCTGTTGGGGTATTGATCCCCATGTTGTGGGGGATTGATCCCCATGCTCTTTGGGACAGTTTTGGTCCGTTTGATTTTCGTTCGACAGTTTTGACCCCCGATCACTTCTAACACCTTTAAATATCGTTAAACCATCCCCCATCCCTAAGCTTGATTACTCGGGTTCCAATGATTCGATGATTATTCAAATTTCTTCGATACTCGTCAAGCATAATTTTAGTGTCATTGTAAACAGAATACGTGATGTAAGGTTGTTTAGGAGTACCGTAGGCTATGTGGGGCATTGTAGAGAGTATAGTTGGTAGATGTGAGCTTTTCTAGTGATCCAAGTAGTAGCATAGTAATGTGTGTCCGCATGACTCATTTATCCTTCAAACTCTTTTGGCGCTCGTTCCATGAGATCTAAGTGTCAATATTAGCGAGTAGTATGTTGTAGAGTCGCTATGGGGTTGGTACAGTATTGTGATATACTAAGGGAAAAAGACGTGTACTCATTTATCAGTTGATGTTCTGTTATGATTGATTGTTTGGAATACATTGAAAGGTGATTGTCGACGCGTGTTTGACCTGTAAGTCAGTTTCATTGACATGCTTTATTGTGACATGAGTTTAGAGAAATGTTTGTTGGAGTTGCATGATTATTGGAATTCGAGTGGCTGTAATTGAGAATTGGATGAGGAAGTAACTGCAACGCAAGGGGTGGTAATGCAAACTGCAATGCAAGGGGTGGTAGTGCAGAGACCTAAATAATAGGTGATGTTGACTGTAACGCAAGGGGTGGTAATGCAGACTACAACACAATGGGTGAAAATGCAGAGTGTTGAGATTTTGAGGAGTATCGAAATGGTTGACAACCTATTGTGAGTACGTTTTGATTGATGTGAGTTTATTAATGCTTCTACATGACATGCAAATTGTTAGGAATACTTATAAGATGTTTGGAACCTTTTGGCCGTAGTCTGCCTTCCGTTGTGATAAATCCATGTTTCTCATGTTCACTTATCGAAATTCTTTCACTCTTTGTGCATACTTTATCGCATTTTCATTTAACTTGAGTATGGATTTCTCTACTGGGCACGTGTATGCTCAACCCTATCATTTTAAGGTATAAATCAAGGAATTGACATGGCGTGCTGGACGTGCTTGATTGAACATATCATTAAAAAGGTATTCAAGAGGGACTTCATAGCATAAAATTTGAAGGACCATTTTGAAAATTTGATTATTGTAAATAGTAATATTGTTATTCCTTAGACACTGGTATTTTGGTAAGTTGGGGCCTTGAACCAGGGATGTACTCTTTGAATTTTATTTGAGATCAGTGAACAGAAAAGTCTTTTAGGTTATTATTTGTATAATAGCGAGGACTTTATTTATTAAAAGTGTTTATTATTTATGTTGAAAATTGAGGGCGTGACATATTTAAACAGAAGTAGAGTGTATTTGAGGTTGGATTCTTTAACTAGTGTTGGTGGGGCTTGGTTTTCACCAAAATTGTCAACTGGTTGATTCTTTAACTAGCGTGGGTAGGGTTTCTGTTTTCACCAAAATTGTCAACAGTCAATCGATTTCAGATAAATTAAAATGGTTAAACTGACTTTTCATTGTCCAATTTTCTTCTAGTAGGCAGTGGTACCACTGGAGCCATTGCTGAAGGAGTTGCTGCTGGTGCTGCCCTGTTGTTTACTACCCCTGCAATCGCACTTGCTATGTTGAGACTAAGAAAACCACAGGATCATTTCTTTGATAAACCTGGTCAGTGGGCTAAGCAGAAAATTGCTTATAAAGTTGTTTTTTTTTCTGGTAACTAAAACTCGTTTCACGAATGCAAGACCTTACAAAAGGATCAACAGGGGGACATGCTCCTGGAACTACAAACAAAAAACTAGCAAATCATTCTTGCATTGGCGAAACAATTGTAGCAACCATCAAAACTCTATTCAAACTATACTCAAATCGGAAAAGAGAAACAAGAGCAGTTAATTCATTTTACCTTCTTGTTGCAGCCGAAGAGGTTCATCTAGGACAGCTCAAGCGGTTTTCTTTGCGTGAACTACAAGTTGCAACTGATAATTTTAGCAACAAAAATATTTTAGGGAGTGGTGGATTCGGTAAGGTCTACAAAGGGCGCTTGGCTGATGGCTCTCTTGTGGCAGTGAAAAGACTAAAAGAGAAGCGTACTCAGGGTGGGGAGCTGCAGTTCCAAACAGAAGTGGAAATAATCAGTAAGGCTGTCGGTCGAAATGTACTCCGTTTACGTGGATTTTGCATGACACCAACTGAACGGTTGCTTGTCTATCCGTATATGGCCAATGGCAGTGTTGCATCGTGTTTAAGAGGTAATACTTGGTGGCCTCTTTATATGCTTTTCTTTTCTTCTCTGTTGCTTTTTTCAGGGAATGATTTAGCCCCCTCTTTTTTGAACTGCACTCCTTTTTTGGTCTCGACTGACGTGAATTATAATGTTGCCCTGTAATTTGCAGTAATTGTGGTGAGGACTACATTATTTGAATTGGTAGTTTTGTGATTTCACCTAAATAAAGACGACAAAAAGGAATGGGAGTGCACAAATGGGCAGCATTAATATTGTTTCCTTTATTATGGGTGAATCTTAGATGGATTTGGTTAATATTGTTTCCTTTGGTTATATCTTCTTTAGGCAGGTGAAGTGGGAGATTCTTGCGTTGATGGGGGTGTTTTTTCAAGGGGTGATTTGGTTTTGGGCAGGGTGTCTAGGGGTTGTTTTTCTGATGTAGAGGAGGGGAGTGCGAGCTCAGTAGGGCTGGAAATAGTTCCTTTTTCCGGTTTGGATCAGAGGGAGGGTTTGGCGTGGGATGTTGCAAGTGAGGAGGAGTTACTCAACCATTTGGGGTGGGTGCATGATCTAGTTGATGACATGCTGGTAATGAGTAAGGGGTTGCCCAATCCGTTGGCGGTTAAGGAGCCTGAATGGACGTTGAAGGAGGGAGATAATCTGGTCCCTGGAATGTCTCAAGCGGAAGTCTCTAGATGGGTTCTAAAGATAATTAAAGGCTTCAGTAAATTCTTGGGTGTTTCTTTTGATGGCTTTGAAGATAGAACAATGCAGTTATTCTCAAAAATTGAAGAAAAGTGGAAGAAAGGGGCAGCATCGAAAGTTAAAAAAGGGAGGAGCAAAGTAAGCAAAAGAGTTAGAGAATTAAAAAGGTTACAGAGTTCTGTTAACTATGAGGGTTGTAAGAAGGTGGGAGAGGGAGATAGCGTAGGGGTGGGAGGAGTTAACCTTGTATCTTTCTATGAAAATTAAAATCCTTAGTTGGAATGTGAAAGGATTGAGTGCTAGGGAGAAGAGGATGGTCATTAAATCTCTTCTTCAGGAATGGAAGGCGGATGTGGTTTGTCTTCAAGAAACTAAGTTAAAGGAGGTTTTGAGGGAGAAAATTAAGGAGATTTGGGGGAGTCGTTGGGTAAAGTGGATCCATCTAGATGCGTGTGGGACAGCAGGGGAATTTTGTTGATGTGGGATACTAGAGTGGTGGAGAGAATTGATGTGGAGTATGGTGTTTTTCAGTGTCCTATTTGTTCAAGACAGTGGAGGATGATATTGAATGGGCTATCACAGGAGTATATGGGCCAGTGATTAATGGCCATAGGGAGGATTTCTGGGAAGAGCTTTTGGTAGTAGCATTTCGTTGGGGCGTTCCGTGGTGTGTGGGAGGAGATTTCAACGTAGTTCGGTTCCCTCATGAAAGAATGGGATGTAATTCTATTTCGCGCAACATGAGAAGATTCTCAGATTTTATCAATGATTTGGAGCTTGTAATGGTAGTAGATTCACATGGTCCGGGAATTTGGATGATAGATGTATGTCTCGCATTGATCGATTCTTGATCTCTTCTTCTTGGGAGGAGCTTTGCCTGGAGCTGATTCAACATGCGCTTCCAAGACCTACCTCAGATCATGTCCCAATTTTATTAGACAGTGGAGGGATTTGTCGTGGAAGGACCCCTTTCCGGTTCGAGAATATGTGATGGTTGTTCGAGGGCTTCTTAGAAAGAGTGGGCGAATGGTGGAATAGTTATGAGGTAGTGGGGAAGCCAAGCTTTATCTTAGCTAAAAAGCTCAGATTGTTAAAATAGGATTTCTGAATATGGAATACCGAGATCTTTGGAAATTTGGCGGCTCAAAAGGCCAAGGTGGTTGATGAGATCAGTCGTTTGGATTTGGATGAACAAGTTTGGGATTTAAGGGAGGAAGAGAAGGTTCGGAGAGCCAAGGCAAAAGATGAATTCGGAAAAATTGCAAAGTTTGAAAAAATTAATTAGAGATAGAAATCTAGAAACTTGTGGTTAAAATAGGGAGATAGAAATACTAGATTCTTTCACAGAATGGTCAATTGTAATAGGAGAAAGAACTTTATTGGAAAGATCAAGATTGGCAATAGTCTATTGGAGGAGGAAGAGGAGGTAAGAACAAGTATTGCTAACTTCTACGCTAGTTTGTTCAAAGAGGAGGGAGTGTATCAGTCTCGAGTTGATAATTTGGAGTTCGAATCTATCTCGGGGGAGGAGGTTCATTGGTTAGAAAGACCGTTTGAGGAATCCTAAGTCCTTGCTCTTAAATCGATGAATGGAGATAAAGCGCCCGGTCCAGATGGTATGTCTTTAGCCTTTTTTCAACATTGTTAGGGAGTGGTGAGGGAGGAAGTGATGGGCATGTTCCATTATTTTTGGAGGTTTGGAGAGTTTGAACGCGTCTTTTGTGGCCTTGATCCCGAAAAAAGGAGGCGCGGAGGACATCAAGAACTTTAGACCTATCAGTTTACTTGGGGGAGCATACAAGTTGTTGGCTAAAGTGATGGCAATTCGTTTGAAGAAGACAGTAGGGAAGGCTGTGTGCGAAGCCCAAAATACTTTTGTTGAGGGTAGGCAAATTCTTGATGCATCCCTGGTTGCTAATGAGTGTGTGAATTCGAGATTAAAGTGCAGAATTCCTGGTATCATGTGCAAGTTGGATATTGATAAGGCTTATGATCATGTTAACTGGGACTTTTTGATCTATATTATGCAACGAATGGGGTTTAGAGAGCGGTGGAGGAAATGGATAAAATTTTGCATCTCATCTGTTAGCATGTTAGTCTTGGTGAATGGGTCTTCAGCCGGTTTCTTTCAGACTTCTAGAGGATCGCATCAAGGCGATCCCCTTTCATCCCTCCTTTTCATTTTGGTCATGGAGGTACTAAGTAGGGGGATTCTTGAAGGGTGTTGAAGTTGGGAGGGCAGACGGTGCGGGGTTGATGGTCTCTCATATTTTTTATGCCGACGACACGCTGGTGTTTTGCAATGCGGAGGTAACTCAAGTGGGCTATCTTAGATGTGTTCTTTTGTCCTTTGAGGCTGTGTTAGACCTTAAAGTGAATTTGGGAAAGTTAGAAATGATTCCGATTGGGGCGGTTGAGGATATTGGTGCTCTTGCTCAAATTTTGGGTTGTTGGGTGGCGTCTCTCTCATCGGTGTATCTTGGTTTGCCTTTGGGATCTTCTTTCAAATCTAAATCTGCGTGGGATTCGGTTGTAGAAAGATTTGAGAAGAGAATGGCAGGTTGGAAACGCCAAGATATGACAAAAGGAGGTAAAGTTACTTTGATTAAAAGCTCCCTTTCAAATCTGTCTACTTATTTTATGTCATTGTTTACCATTCCGGTTTCGGTGGCGAGGAGGTTAGAAAAGATTCAAAGAGACTTTCTTTGGAACGGCGTAGCGGTTGTGGTCAAATGTCACCTCGTTGACTGGGATACAGTTTGTGCTCCCATTAGAGAGGGAGGTTTGGGTGTGAGGCGCTTAAAGTTTTTCAATCACGCTTTGTTGGGCAAATGGCTTTGGAGGTTTGCGAGTGAAAGGGAGCGATGGTGGAGGAAAGTAGTTGCTGCGAAATATGGTTTCAGATGGGGAGATTGGTCGTCTTTGGGTGTGAGATCGCCTTATGGGGTGTCGTTGTGGAAGGGGATTATGAATGGGTGGGATGTCTTCGTAAAGAACACCCATTTTTTGGTTGGTGATGGGAGAAGGGTAAAGTTTTGGGAGCAAGTGTGGTGTGGGGAAGTGACCTTGCGGGAAGAGTTCCCGAGTATTTTTAGTTTGGCTAGTGACACAAATGTTAATGTTTCCGAGTATCTCCATTTTCGTGAAGGAGTTGTGGTTTGGGACACCCGTTTGCGAAGGGATGTGAATGAGTGGGAGGAAGAGGCTTTGATGGCGTTGCTTTCTATAGTGTATGGTCTGCAAAGACTAGGAGGAGGAGAGTATGAAATTCGGTGGAATTTATCCATAGATGGCTCCTTTCGGGTGAAATCCTATTATGAATCTTTTCATGCAAGGGATACTTCTTTTTCTTGGAAAGCAATCTGGAAGACGAAGGCACCTTTAAAGGTGAGTTTTTTCGTTTGGTGTGCGGCTCAAAGCAAGATTCTTACCATTGATAATTTGATCCGAAGGTTGAGAATTATTGTCAATTGGTGTTATATGTGCAAAAGAGATGCGGAGTCGGTTGATCATCTCATTCATTGCCCGGTGGCTTGAGAGCTTTGGACTATGGTTCTTTCTTGGTTTGCTATGCGATGAGTCATGTCGAGGAGTGTGATGGACCTCTTAATCGCTTGGAGAGGTGCAAAAGTTGGAAAGAAGCAGAAGCAAGTTTGGTTTTTGATCCCTCTTTGTCTAATGTGGATCATTTGGTGGGAAAGAAATTTGAGATGCTTTGATGGGGTGGAAAAACCTTTATATAGAATCAAAAGTTTTTTCGTGAATAGTTTGTTTAGTTGGGACGAGAGAGAATGTGATCCTTCTCTTCACCAATTTTTAGATTGGTTTGAGCTTTTCTTTTCTCTTGGAAGTGTATAGGGCCTTTTTGTCTCGTGGCCTATTTGTATTCGGGTGGCATTATCTTAATGCCTTCATCTATATAGTTATTTACTTGTCAAAAAAAATAAAAAAATCTTCTTTAATCTCTTTCAATTGATGCTTTGATGCTAAGAAAATTCTTAAGACTTAAAAACCATGATCAAACATACTTCCCAGCTTATGCTGTGAAGGAAGCTTGAAATATTTTTCTGCATTATGGAATTCTGTACAAGAATATCAAAGCTTGCTAATGCTAATAAACATGCCATTTGTATATATTGTAGTTTTCCCTATGTCAGATAAAATGGGAAATTTCGATAAATACCAATATTCAGAGTCTTGATTCCTAAATCCTAACCTGCTTAATCTCTAAATATTTGCATGATCTCGCTTGTGCATTGTTGTAGAGCGATCTGAAACACAGCCCCCGCTTGATTGGCCAATAAGGAAGCGAATTGCTTTGGGATCCGCTAGAGGTCTTGCATATTTGCATGATCACTGTGACCCGAAGATTATTCACCGTGATGTCAAAGCTGCAAATATATTGTTGGATGAGGAATTCGAAGCAGTTGTTGGAGACTTTGGCTTGGCTAAACTAATGGATTACGATGATACTCATGTTACCACTGCTGTACGTGGGACAATTGGGCACATTGCTCCTGAGTACCTCTCAACTGGAAAGTGTTCTGAGAAAACTGATGTTTTTGGTTATGGGGTCATGCTTCTGGAGCTCATCACAGGACAGAGGACTTTTGATCTTGCTAGACTTGACAATGACGGAGATGTCATGTTGCTTGATTGGGTAAGCCTTTATTGCACTCATTCGAGTTGTTTGCATGGTGTTAGTAGATTTCTAAAATAGGCCATCTTTTTACAACTCCTACATTCGTCTTAAGGGCCTCCTGTCAAAGCTGTATTTTAGTTATTGGCTATAGGAGGTGTTAGAAGTGCATCAAATGAAACATTTAATGGGGAAAAGTATGTATTGCTTGATAGAATTGAAGGCCAGGCATCTCAACAGTTAAATTCTATACTGAAAACTTTTAAATTCTATATTGGAACTTTTAGAAGTAAAAAACAGTCAAATTGCTTGAAGATACGGATTTTGTACTGAAATGAAGAAACACAATGAAAATCATGAGGCCTTTTTATTGCTTTTATGTAAATTGAGGTTGCTCTTCCTTGGTAAGAAAAGCATTTAACTTCATATGCAAATTCACTGCCTGATAAATGTTTCTGAAAATTCAGGTAAAAGGACTTTTGAAAGAGAAGAAGTTGGAAACAGTGGTTGACGCAGGTCTGCAGGGTAATTACATTGACGTAGAAGTGGAGAAACTCATTCAGGTGGCCTTACTCTGCACACAGGGCACCGCATGGGAACGTCCCAAGATGTCTGAAGTTGTCAGAATGCTTGAAGGCGATGGATTAGCTGAGAGGTGGGAAGGATGGCAGAAGGAAGAGTTTTTCCGCCAAAAATTCAACCATACCCACCACCAAAATAATGATTGGATAATTGCTGATGGAAATGCCCCTCCCGATTCCACTCCCAATCTCCGCCCAGAAGAATTATCCGGTCCAAGATTGATACAGAATGAAAAGATTATATTATTTAAAAAAAAGAATATAAAGTTCTTTATTTTTGTTTTATTTATTTTGTTAGGAATCTTGCAATTACAGAAATAAGTGTCTACATTATTTAGTTTTTCAATTTAGTTTATTTAGTTTCCTTTTAAGAATTATTTGATCAAGAAGACTCGATTCTAACTTTGGTAGTTTTCTTTTTCTTTATTTCCTAGTGTGTAGGATTTCTCCTACTATAAATTGAGTTGTAAGTCTTAGGGCTATTCAGTTTTTGATGATTAATGAAATGATAAAGAGTGTTCTCTTTTATGCCAAATTCTTTGGTATTCTACGGAATCAACAAAGTGTTTGATGCCTTTATTCCTAGATATTTTTTGACTAGATAGGTTTAGAGAAGGATTTCGATCTTCGGGTATTCGTTACGAATTAACGGATTTCAGACTCGATTTAGTAGTTTTGTATTTCATTAGCTCCCGCTGCATCAAAGGATGATCTTCAGTGGTTTTCAGACGACCACTCTTATTCAAATGTGGCATTTATCGGTTTTGTGCATATGCTTTTCTTCCTTTTTGCATCCATTTTTCCAAAGCTCAACGTATATGTCGGAGTTTTTAGGTTGCTGTAATGTTTATAAGGTCATCGCGTGGCATGATGAAATTTCCAGGTGCAGGAAAAATCATGTCTGGTCATGCCGTAGTGCCAGTACATGTTATTGTAATGCTTCGGAATAGTATAGGTTTTGTACACGAATAAAATGCAATTTTTTTTTAATCTTAGGGAATAACACTTGTTTGCATCGACCTACAATACAAGTCCAATTGTTGTATGTCCTTTTTTTGCTGTTTTCCTTTTGGGAAGATTCAAGCCAAGGAAAGATTAGTGCAGGAAAAATCATGTCTGGCATTTGATTGTAGGCATTTGAGTACTAATCTTTTGTGTGGGTGGGAATCTCTCTCTCTCTCTGTGTCCGTGTTGCACCTTGTTTGTTAGAACCCACAAAGCAAAATCCCGCCTGTTTGTACATAAACAGTCTCCAAAAGATTTGCTGGAAATCTTCATCAGTAGGACAGACACAACCACCACAAGGTTCTTTTTTTAACCAACGTACTGAAGTTGGCCGTTGGATTATAAAAGTTTACACATACATGCATGCGTGCAAGCATATACAGAGAGAGAGAGAGAGAGAGAGAGAGAGAGAGAGAGAGAGAGAGAGAGAGAGAGAGAGAGAGAGAGAAGCAATCCCAATCCACGACTAACTTGAAATCCAACTGGTCATAGAAAAGCATTCGCTGTACTTGCAACAAGTAACAATCTAATTCATGAAGTTACAATGGTGAACTGCATACCTAAAAGGGAAAAGAACTAGTATATTACTAGGAGACTGAAGCTTCACATTTTAGATTGAAAAAACCTGAGAGGCCTCATCTCTGCCCCTAACTTCTAGAACTAAAAAGAAAAAAGAACTCATAGACCAAAAGTAAAGTAGGAAAAGGAAGATAAAAAACTGTTCTCCATTTACAGAAACAACTATGTATTCTTCTCGAGGCTGACAAGCAGCAGCTTCACTTTCTGCCACTGGTTCCCGTTTCGTGGTTTGCCTTTCACCTCAGACTCCTGCGACATTCAAGTAAACATAACCTTGATTATGAATCGTCAAGTAAGGATCTAGACCTCTTGAAAGTTCTGACGTTAAATACGGAAGGAAATATTTGAGAATAATGCATGATGATGTCTATAAATCTAGCAAGTGCGGGAAAATGTCGGTCTTTGCGGTGGCTGGGTTATGGTTTTCTGCACCCTTACTCCAATCGTAACACACCTGTAGGCAAACAAAATCCAGTTAAATCCCAGTGCCAAATCAAACCGGGGCGGAGGAGAAACTGATACAGAAGTATTTCCACAGAATTTTATAGTATGTAACAACACACGTGAGAATAACAAGAAGCAGGTCCATGCCAGGCAAACATCCAGCTTTCACACCCACATCAGATTATAAATAGAAGAAATGCAGCCTTCTCAAGCCTTTTTGGTGATTAGGCTTTTAGACACCCAGTCCCAAAGTCAAACAAAATTAGTAGGGCTAGCTTATCCCCACATGCTTACAAAATGATATTGTACATTTGCAAAAATTAAGCAGCGTGTAATGTGGTTACGATGCTCCACATAACTTCACCCCAAGTTTCAAAAAGCCATGACATCATTGCATTGGATAAAGATTTCAGATCTTTGTCCAATGGTAATCCAATTTCACAATGTCACACACACACACACGGTACACATTTTAGAGGAAACATACCGAGAGGAAACACACCGCGTAGGCATAGATCGAGCCATCACTATTGAAAGCACTGCAAGGTATAGGTTGACTGCATCTTGACATTGCCTAGATATCAACAAGACCAAGATAAGACAAACTAAAAATATACCCACGACAACTGCCGTCTATTGACGTTATACGAAAACAACAAATATAACAGCATGTTATGACAGTTTCCCCGGGCATTCAACTACACAATGTGTAAATCTTGCTTTTTTTTACATTCTCTTAAAATGAGTGAATAACTCCAAAGAATGACATTTTCTCTCAAAACGAATGGGGTTGATAAGCATGAAAGTGTAGCGAATGGCAAGTATATTGACATGGAATTATTTGTTCTTAGGTTTGGAGAATGCCAATCTATGGGCCTTCAAAATAACCCCAAAACGTCCGTCCAATATAATAACTTGCCTAAATAGAAAAAACATAAGCAGCTCATAATTTGAAAAAAAAAAAAAATTGGTCACTTGTGTAGGCTTGCAATGATATCCAAAAGATCTCTCACCCCAGCACAATTGTGAGAATAATCAGTCTTTAGAGATACAATCTTAAATTGGTTAGTCAAACCAAAACAAGTACATGAAAAACAAAAGGACAGTTAAAAAGCAAAGCAAGTAATGAATCCTCAAAGGAAAAGACCTTAAGCCTCTGTTTGCTATCCTTATCTCAAAAGTTAAAAGCACCATCAGATCCTGCAGTTGCGAACGCGTGATGGACCTGGGACAAGAAACAGATCGTTCAAAGTTCAAATACACATAAGAGGACAACAATTCAACACCAGAAACCAATACAGTAGATTCTTGAAGAATTTGCACTGCTCAAGCCCTGCACACTTGGCATGACAAACACAAAAATAGGTTTATCCAATAACTTAGGTTTAGAAAATAACAAATCCATGAGACATAATATCTCATAAACTTCTGGTTCTATTAAACAAATTGTGAAGGTGGCAAACTTGTCGACACAAGAGAGGAGTTTCCACGAGCAATTACAAAAGCCCACAGAGAAACCAGAAATCAATTTTGACTCAACTCAGCCAATTTCTAACTTCTAATTTGTTCCAGCGACCCCGATATCTGTAGATTGAGATGCAAGGATCTTACATAACAATCGCAACAAGTTTCTCAGTAATTGGTGGTGCTTCGATGGACGTGTTTCTGATTTGAAGAAAAGGAATGCACAAGCAAAAATCCAGTTATTAACAATTAATTGCTCAGAAACTCTGGCCAAAGTTTATCTTCTGAGCATATCTTATGTTAGGTATTATGAAATCTCGTTAACACCCCTAAATTTGAATAGCAACTGATCAAAGAGAAAGAGTATGGCAATGGATCAAAATAAGGAGTTGAACAAGGCGGGACCTGCATAGCTGGACAGCGTGGACATGAAACACGATGAAACACGGAATGCAGTTAGCTGGCCTCCTAAAATGTAATCGGAAGTTCACATACAGATATGGAGAATAGCAATACGTACAATACCCCTTTCTCAGAGATTGACAGGAACATTTCATCCAAAGTAAGATTCCCACCGATTTATGTTCTTATATAAAATGAGAAATACGATTTCTTGGGTGCCATTTGAAGATGCAAAGAACTAGAGAATGTTTAACCTTTGCTCATAAAAAGTGAGATTCCGATGACTGTCAAATGCATATTTACGCATGTCCTTTTGCAGGGACATATTACTATATCATATACATGCACATAAAACGTTTTCGCACATTGACCAAAGTATAAGATCTAAAATGGACATGCTAATAAAATTTCACCTAACCACTTTTTCAGTTAATGGAAAAGCTCTGCATGCTTTATATAACTACTTGTGGACCTAGTAAGGCAACACAATGCACTATAAATACAAATGTAAATTTACAACGTAGCAAGTGTCAGCAAGCTAACTAGCAATTGAGATCACCAACTTTATAGGGAAAAACTGCAGTTGCGGTGTAAGATCTTACAGGATGGAAGTCCAGTTAATTGACTGAGTATATCTCATTGCCCTCTCTATGACATTTGAAAGTAAAATTTTTAGCTTGCTGCGATTCATCAAGATGATGTACACCAACCCTGCCCTCAATTGAACCAACCTGAAAAGAAACAATGCCAAGCTCAAATTAATATAGTACAAAAGTCAAGGATTGGTGAAGAACAGTGAGTCTCGATGAAGTACAGTTACAGGGATGGTATCCTAAGTACACATCCCTTTAAAAATGCCCACTTTCCCGAAGTGAAATCTGATTTCCCCTCATAAGAACCGATGATATCAGGATTGAACCATAGAAGATACATGTGCCTTCAATTAGCAGTATTTGTACATGTCTGTTTTATAACTAACGATATTTGTACACATAATTCTACGTGTATAACCTGTCAGTACTAGAAAACCAAGCCACTGAACTACTGAAATTTCTCTGGCACCAAAGATGTTCCTAATCCCCATATTGAACTACTGAAACACTGATAAAGCTGAATCTTTCTATGCCCTCTGCAGCAGGGTTGGTTCAACACCCGTCTGGCATACACTTTGCAACATTTATAGGCATGCTATGAAAATTAATGTACAGGAAGCAATGCTTACCTTAGGGTTTTGTCCCAACTTCCATTCACTAAGAGAGGTTCATCTCTGGGATCCGATCCCTGCAATATCCTTAACAGGTGCATCGTGCATGGCCAAAGTAACTGGTTGGGCACCTAACGGCCACATTTTAACTTGCTAGCTTGTCGCATCCCCCAGAGAAAACAGTTGTACCGTCATCCTTCCAAGTTGAGCATAAAACCTTCAAAAGATAAGAATAAAAGAACTTATTGTTAGTTTTTTTCCCATTAGTGTGGCCCACTAGCATTCACGTTTTGTGTATGAGGGACTCTACTGTCAAATAAGCCAATAAAGTGATCAAAAGTGCTACACACACAACGGTTGTGTAAAATACAACACACAACCAATCTCTAGCCGTCCGTTGCTGCAATAAATGGTCAGAATTCGCTCAAATTCTTCCCCATAAAAGTTAAACTTTTCCTTGGAAGAGTTTTTTTAAAATCTAGACCGTCCAAATACATCTGGACGGTCAGAATTACGCACACAACCAACACAACGGTTGTGCAAGTAGCATTTTTGTAAAGTGATATGGTTCATTACGATAACAAATTAGAATTATAGATGAAGGAAAACTCTTGATAATAAAAGAGACCTTGATGGGCTAGGTGTCTTTTAATAATTATCTCTAAGGCCCTCTTCTCTCCTCTATAAAAGGTAGAATACTCTCCCCTTATTTCTACGGTTTTTCCATCAATTAAAGTATTGAGGTATTTTAGAAAAGTTGAAACAGAGAAAAGAAGGTGAGCCAATAATTAAGATGTTTCTAATTAAGGGGTTTATTCCTTCTAATCTTGATGGCCAACAAAGGTACGCTATTTATTGTTCTTGAGATGTGTTAAATTCAAGATCTTGTTATATCTGTTTTTCGCATAATAGTTTTAATCCAGATATAGATTTACACTTATCAGTTACCATGCACACTTTAAACTAAAAAAATCAGATGCATGATTTGCAAACAATATGGCCTAGAGAGATTTGATGCCATACCGGCTGGTCATGTGACATTGATGCCTTGGGCACACTGCCAACGGTGGTCCCATTCCGCCTCACCTATATGAATGCACAAGAGAAGAATAACTGAATAAGTGCATATCAGCATTTTGAACACTAACAAGTACAAGACAGCATTTGAGACACAGAACAGAATGAAATCGGCAAAATAAATTAAACAAAACATAAGTGTTCATCAAAAGGGAAGAAACGCGGAGCACATGGAAGAACAGTCCCCATAGTAGCTCAAATTAAGTGGGAAATCTTCAATACACACTTATTTAATGTGTGTATCATATGCCCCTATTATATGATCCGTATTATGTCACTCCATAAAAACTTACCTGCTAAACCGGTCATTCATAACATTATAGGTCTATCGTAACTTTTATACAAAAAATTCGTAACTTTTCATTCATAATATTTTTCTTCCAAATCATAACCTTTTAGTGCATATCGTAACTTTTACACTAATCAATCGTAACTTTATAGCAACAGATTCATAACATTTTTAGAATCATAACATTTTGGTGTGTTTCATAACTTTATAAAAAAAAAATCGTAACTTTTTCAGTTCATAACATTTTCACTACAGAATCGTAACATTTTAGTCCATTTCATAACTTTTTAATTACGTATAATCAATTGGGCAATCGATTACTTAATCAATTTTTTTAACGGTAGTTAATCAAATATGTAATCTACCATATCAGTGTTCAATTCCATAATCGATTAGACTTTATAATTGATTTTTCAATTGATTAGACATCATAATCAAATATATAATTGATTTTACTATTTTGTAAATAGAAATTATAATAAATTAGACATCATAATCGAATATGTAATCAATTCTATTATGTTCAATTATGTAATCGATCAGACAATATAATCGATTTTGTAATTGAATTGAGTACGATTGGGAAAAAATGTGAAGTCGATTACTCAATTGATTTGCAAATTGATGGGTCTCAGTAAGTACTCTAATCAATTGCGAAATAAGTTAAGAACAACATTGCAATAGATTTCAAAATCAATTGTTCTGAATATCACGAACAAATAATTGATTACATGATAGATTATATTTCTCTGTGGTTTCAATTGCGTAATTGATTAATATCAATAATACTTGTAATCGATTACATTATCAAATATGAGTATTACTTATTTGTAATTTGGATGTGAGTACTAATTTACAAAACTCTAGTAGTATGTCTATTGACCAAAAAATAAATAGCACATCCTAAATATTGTTGTCTTTTACACATAACTCTAAAATGTATTGGTAAATTTATCTCATCATCATCACTCTCTTGATCACCTATTAACTTTGTTAGTGTTTCCTACTTGATTAATACGGATGATCAACTTCGCTATTCCTTTTAATTGGACTATTTGTGTGAAATTTTTTTTTTTTTTGATATGCATGTGAAAGTTCACTATGCAATTGGAGGTATTGTGAAAAATGTTAAACATCATAATATTTCAAAAAGTTCCAAAAAAAAAATTGGCTACATATATGAAACACTTTAAAGACGGAGCTGAATTTGGCACTCCCCTTGGGAGTGTTATTAACAAAATGGGAAGTGCCAAAATCATTGGCTTTTAAAAATCCTGTAAAAAAAAATGCCTTAACTTGACTTTTTATTATATTATAATAATGATAGTATCTTTTTTTCTTTAATAATTATTGAGAACAACATATTTTAAAGAAGTAAATTATTTTCACTTGAAATAATTTTAGCTTCAATAAAAAATAAAATTATTATTTTTAACATAAATTAATTATTAAAAATAAAATTAGGCCAAATTTTTTGAAGGGAAAAAAAGATATACGCTGATTGGGAAGAGAGTGAGAGGCTTAAGGGGATTTTTTTTCCATTTTGGTTAATTCATAGGGTTTACCTATTACATTGGTAACAGGTTATTTGTTAGTAACCTATTGTAACATTTTGAAGGGTCTAGATCATTTTTCAAACATCCAATGGTAATCAATGAGAGTGCATATGATACTCACTCAAATAAAGGGTGTGTATTTTAGCACTTTTCAAATAACTTTTCTGCACTTTCATAGGATAATCGAACAAAAAAAGTCCATCCTTCTCTCTCTCTCTCTCTCTCTCTCTCTCTCTCTCTCTCTCTCTCTCTCTCTCTCTCTCTCTCTCTCTCTCTCTCTCTCTCTCTCTCTCTCTCTCTCTCTCCCACCCAATGCTCTGATTATGGTGGGTTTTTGTTAAATTTCCCGCTCCCCCAATGCTCTGATTATGGTGGGTTTTTGTTAAATTTCCCGGGCATCGGGTCGGGGGAAAATTGAAGAAATCCAGTCGGGTTCAAGTAGGCATTACTCCATCCCGGTATCCGCCCCGAAATTATTTTATGCATGGAAATCTATTTTTATTCTTGTCATGTTTTTATCCTTACAACTTAAATACCACATAAAATTTTAACTATTTCTTCCATTTTGCTTTCAAATAGTAATAATTATTTTCGTGAACTTTTATTATTTGTACTCACTTATTTCAGAGTCTAGAACATATATTCTCAATAAATGAAAAAAGAGCGGGGCGGGTAAACCCGATAGGGGGCACCGGCGGAGGTACCCATACATTATCCGGTCCGGTTTCAAAGCGGAGTCGGGGTATGGCAAACCCCGCCCCACCCCGTTACCATTCCTAAGATTCACATAAAAGATTCCATAAAAAGTTTTATAGATTGACCAACAAACCTGTAAGCAAGAACTAGAACATTGGAGTGGCACCAACAAACCCCTCTCCGATACCTAAGCCACTTAGATTTGTAAGTATATAGTGTGAATAAGTGCTTAAGGAATCGATTAGCAGCAGCCGCATAACTAAATTGAAAACTGTTTGAGAAGTAGAATCGCTTTAGAATTAGATCCCTTGGACTTAACGGTGTAGATTATGGTGGCATCTAATGCGTTTAATGACCTTAGTCATCCCACTCTCTCTACGAATAATAGTTCTTATAAATTAGGACCTTTAGATTTACATTAGAAGAGGTCTGTTGTTACATACGTAAGAATACCTTACACGCCTAGAAACACCTTTGGGGTGGAGAGCTCTGCATCTATCTCTTCAGATGAAGTTAGAAGAGGTCTCTCTGCATCTATCTCTTCAGATGGAGTTATTAACAGAAACAGAATAATTCTAGACGAAGCACAAGCAATTTGGACCTGCAACAAGATCATGGGATTGGGGTATGATGGTGAAGAGGATGAAATCATAAGCAAATTTGCAGATATGATAGCTAAAGACTTGGACAGAGCTGACAAAATGGCAGGACAGGCCTAGCTTTCTATCTCATTGCAGGTCGCCTATGCTGATTTTTTTGCTTCTTGGGGTGGGGCCCTAGTGGGGTGTGTCTTGGTTTTTGAGTGGGTGCGATGTCTCATTCTAAGTGGGAGGCGGGGGTGTTTTTGTTTGTGGGTGTGTTTTCCTTTGGTTTTGGTTTCGTTGGGTCCTTTTGGGGGTGGCCTTGTTGGGCATTGTTCAGATTGATCTCTTGTCAATTTTTGGTGCTTAATCTCTTTATTAATATAATATCCTTTTTCATCGTTCAAAAAATAAAAAAAAGTATTTAAAAAATAAAAACCTTAACAAAATGGAGCCTCTGTTGCTGAAAATTAACTTGAAATACTCTAATTACACTTGAGGTGGAAGACAAGAAGGAAAACAGAGCATTCCCATAGAAGCTCTGGATATGCGCACAGATGTAAGGAACTTTCAAGGATTTAAATAGTGGCTGCAATATACATGTATTTGGTCGGCACGTATTAGTTTTTCGACCCTTCGTTACCATCACACTTTGACGTATTAGCGCTACTAAAAAATTGCACTCTTGTCGCCGATTCCCATCATGAATCGCTTCATATCGGACTTTTTTTTTTCCGATTCAGCCCGCTACGAGATAAATGACTGCTTCAAGTGTTTTGATGTAAAAAAATATTACTACAACTTCAACAAATTCACTACCGCCACATCCGATTATTACTACAATCATTTGATATTCATGCCACGATACGCGCCGTTGCCATCCTTTTTTTTTTCTCCCCTCTCTCTCTATGGACAATATATTTTCACCTGCACTAATTAAATAATTTTGGTAGGGCAGCTGACATAAATAGCATGCATATGCCATTTGTACAGTAAATAAAAGGACCAATCTCTCGTTAAAGGCCAGACCTAACTCCTTTGTCTCATGTCATATTCGTAATAATAACAGTAGCGTAAAAAAAAGGAAAAAGAACAAAAAAAAATAGAACAGAACCCTATTTATTATCTTTACCTAGCTAGTATCCAAATCTCTCGTTCATCAAATGATAGGTTGTACGGTACTATGAGCACACATAGTTTTCACAATTAAAGATGGTAGGTGCACCATGAAGTTTTCCTCCCTTCCACAAAAATTAGTGTGTTAGATAGAAAATGGGACTGTCCTCTTACAACCAAGTTGAGACCTTTGAGTTGCTTGGAACTAGTAAATACATAAAACTGTCGGAATGAATTCAAAAAATTTCACATTATGGAGGTCATAAAACAAGCATTAACAGAGAACCACTTCTAGTGAATTTGGTTGCTTATCTCCCTTCCTCAGTGGTGACCAGGGTTTGAGTCCCACAGAGGGTGGGGCTTTGGGGGCTAGGGTTATGAATAGCCTCTGCCCCCTCCCTCTGTGCTAGCTCTAACACCTCCCACTAACCTCTGTTGATGTATACAATATGTTTTGGTAAAAAAAAAAACCATTAAAAAGCCACTGGACCTTTGAGCTGTATTGGAGGATCTTTTTGGTTGTCTCTAGAGGCCCTTTGAATTTTCCAAGTTCATTCACCAAATTTCCAACATAATCATCTTCCAATAACAATTGATTGTTAGGGTACCTTCTAAGAATCATCAAATTTCGATACCAAGCCCATAAAACGATCAGGGTAGTTTGACGATTCAAAAGGCTTCTTATGGTTGATAGTTTACTAGTTTACTAGGCTGTCAACAAGTTAAGAAAATTACAAAAAAACACACATACTCGAATACATTTTTTGCATTTTTCAATACATTTTCACATCTTTTTGTACCCTCTTCGTAAAAAATCACATACTCATTTTCAACATTAACAACAGCCCAGTGGACTGTTTCTTAGCTTGTTCCCTTACTTATTTTGTTGTCATTTCGTTTGTTGGGTACTAAAGGGGGTAAGTGAGAGGATGAAGGTTGGGCTTGAGAGGGATATATGGACCCCTAGTGCTGAAGCAGGGGGAATTAAAAAGGGTCACAGGAGGCAGTAATTATTCAGTGTTAATTCACTGGCCAAATGATTTCTCCATAGCAGGCCATAGTAAATTACTCCGTAGTTGTTATATGTACTACTCATAGACTCATCACGAGGAAAATAGGGAGGGAAGGCTAGAGTGGACCCTTCTTCTTCTATCCAACTAGTCTCCTATCTATCTAGCTGGTTGCAGGTACAACTGTTTACTGGTAGTCACTAGGTTGACAGAAAGCTTTGCCACGAGGTAAACCATGTGGACCGTTCCCTCTCTCTCGAGAAGTAAGAATGAAACAATCCACTAAAACTTTGCTTCGCTAAGATTCTTATTTTTTAAGCATATTTATTATGTAACTTAGCTTAAGCCCTGGACTTAATTTGGCTACTTGAACACCAGAAGGAAGCAAAAACTTGGATTTTCAACATGTAATAGACAGAGTAACTTTCGAGTAAAACAACCAAAAATAATGGCGAAATTTGGCCAAAGTAGGCTCGGGCAAAAACATCCAACTTTAAGCTTTGTCTAGAGAGAGAGAGAGAGAGAGAGAGAGAGAGAGGGGTGTGAAGACAGAGACAAAAGTTGTTTTCGGCAGAGCTCTGTCGTTGGGGGGGGGGGGGGGGGGGGGCCGAAATCTTACGTATTACAAGCTCATTAAAAGCACTGCAACTTTAACTGAATTTTTCCTATTTGCACCTCTGCTTTTTATATGCTACCATCCTTTTCTCTCTGACCCCAACCCTTCAATTTTCTGGTTCTTTTACCTAGCGAAGCTAGGCCTGTGTATGTAGTTATTTTTTTTATTTTTGTTTTTTGAAATGAGGCTGTGTAGCTTTTGATAGCGTTTAAAGTAGCTTCTTTTCTATTCGTGACCAGGACTGGATATCCCGTTAATGTTTCCATCCGTTTTTTTAAAATGTCCAAACCAACTTACGTAGATCACAAATATTAGCTGTACAAGAGTGTGGTTAACGAGGTCCAAGCTAGTAAAAGAGTGTGGTTAGCTGTACAATTGTGTCGTCAACAGTTTGAATCAAATTATATTTGTAAGCCAAGTCATTCCCCGTTTCAATAACAACTTTTTTCACTTTTTTATTTGTCTTTATTTGAATTATTTTTTTTGCGTTTGTTAGTTTTGTGCCTTATTTTTTTTAGTTTTTTGATTCATCTCTTCAAGACGAATCCGGAATATTTTTTTTATTTTTACCCAAATATTTTGAATAAGGACTACTTTTAAGTAAAAAAAGTCAATTTTTTTTTTTTACTTAAAAGTGGCCCTTATTCAAAATAATTGGCTAAAAGTAAAAAAAAATTATTTTTCCAATATAAATAAAAAAAGTTTGATACAAAACTAACAAACGCGAAAAAAATTTATATAAGGACAAAACTAAAATTTTTTCTAAAAATTACAGAAGCCTTAGTGGAACAAGGCCTGAACATTTAAGGACACCCCAGCCTGTTGTGCCTAGCAGCCACCCCATGTGCTCAAATTTAGTTTTAATATTACCCTCGTTCCTATTGGTTGAAATAATGTGGATTCCGCCACAGAGTGGTGTCATATATGCTTACCAAAAAATATATTGCAGGTGTGAAACTTACATCATTTCAACTAATAAGAGGAAGGAAAATGTTCATCCTCTTTAAAAGAGGGTGAACAAAGTTGCATTCCCACGTGCTCCCATTTTTCTTACACCAATTTTGGTAATTATAGATAGCATCTAGTGGCAACAGGTTATTGGCTCTTTTTTTGTGTGTGGATAATGCAAGGTATCGGGTCAGTTTGCGTGCACTTCGGACTAATCTCTACAGTCTCTCTACGATCGTTTCACACGCTTGCACGGACCCCGAGGTGAGGGGTTATAATTGGCTTTATCCAAACATGAGGTAACATAGGACAGCTGATTCTGCCCCCACTGCCACCCAACCTCAGTTCTGTTAGCTAAGTGATAAAAGATACCACTCCTATCTCCCCTCTCTCTCTTCACTTCACTTCACTTTGCTCGCTACCCTTTGCCACCACCACCTCCTCCTCCTCCGCCTCTCTCTCTTTTTCTCTCTCTCTCTCTCTCTCTCTCTCTCTAGAAATATGAACATGAAGAGAAGGGTGAAGATGAGGAGGGGTTTCATGTGCCAGTACCCGGGGTCAGCAGCAGGGTGCACGACCGGAGACCCTCTGTCCGTTATAGTGCCGCGGCGGCCGGACCGAACCCTAGTCGACCGTGCTAATGCATTGGCGCTCGACAACAGTACTAGTGCCAAGTACGCTCGGTTAGTTGAGTCAACTCCTCAAAGACTCGGTAACAATGCTGCTGCCAAAATGAAATTAACTAATTCCGTTCCAATGCCGCCGGTTGTCAAAAGGAGGCCCGGCGGTGATCATAAGAATACAGGCGTGGTCGGAGACAGAAAGGCCCTCCAGAAACCAGCTCCAGCAGTGGCTTCATCTGCAGACCAAGTCTTTCAGGTCAGCTATTGCTTGAGAACATTAAAATATTGGAGTTCATCAGAACAGCACTTGCAGATAAAAAATCAAGAAAAAAAACATTAAAATATTGGTATGTATTAACAAACTTGTGTATATATAATGCTCCCTCCGTCCCACTTTTAATGTACCCGGCAGAAATTAGTACATTTTCAAAACATAAAAAAAAATATATATATATATATATATATATTATTTTTTTACACGAAATTTAAGTACTCATCAAAATAAAAAAATAAAAAAAGAAGATATATTTTTGGATTTTGAAAATGCACAAATTAAAAATAATACCGATGTTGAAACTGCTCAATTCGCCTTTATGAATTCAAAAGTAATACTTACTGATATCCGTTGAAGCTGATTTTTTATAAGGTCCCATAAAATAATATTCAAAAATTTATGAATATTTTTCTAAATTTTTATGGAACCCAGAATGGATCCAAATACTTTTTTCTTTGCGTAATTTCCTGTAAATCTTTCTCGCGAATAGCAGGGCTCCTAGCTATACGGGTGGTTGTGGTAGCACCACTTTTGCAGTCTTTGACCACCCCCTGTGTAGGAAAAAGTGAGATCAGTCAATTTTTGTCACAAAACTTACCACTTTTCTCTCTCCATAAGATCATGACATGGAAATTATAATAACTCGAAATCGACCGTCTCCAATTAAAGTGCCACGTAATTATGTCTTTTACACTCCCCTATATATATATATATTTATTGGCTTTAAAATGTGTGACTACCTATGAATGGGCATCGGAAAAAAAAAATCTTCAAATTAACATTGTTACGTGAAAAACGACTAACTTTGAAAAAAAAAAAAATTCATAGCAATATCTTGTCCAATATCCACATCTGCATGCGCTCTGCGAATCAAACCGTGTCTTTTCGTCCATTGTGTAAGTTTATATATTAGAACTAATTTTTTGTTTTCTTTATGCAAATGTTACTGCATATATAATATGGATGCACTAGGATTGTTATGGCTAGATAGGAATAAGATTAAAAGTAAAATAAACTAATTTTGTGTTATGAAATGTATTTACGATTGAAGGTTGTGGTTATGAGAGTCTCTCTCCATTGCCAAGGCTGTGCTGGTAAAGTGAAGAAACATATATCCAAGATGGAAGGTAAAATGGCCACCTCTACTACTTAATATAGCTCACCTTTTCTTTATTTTTTCCCCCTATCGGCCGCGGGCATGTGTGAAATTTTATCCCGAATAATCTCTTGATACATGTAGTCTCCATCCTTTTTCTTTTTATTTATCCTCAACAAAGATTTTATTAAAACTCAACAAAGATGTAGTCTCCATCCTTAGTCTAAGTCTAATTTAAAAGTGAGGAATGATCGAAATATTTCACCATCCTTCCGAGTTCCGACCATTAATTAACCTTTTGACCTAAATTCCCTAAAATAAGCTAGAACAACCTGTATTTCACAATACACATTATCGCTCAATCCTCAGAATTTTCATGTTTTTTTTTTTTTTTCTGCATGTTGTACGCAGTTGTGTAGCGATAATTTTTCTGTAACCGGCTCGAAATTGATTAGCACGCCGAAAGCATAGAAATCGAGAGGCCTAGCTTATTCTGCAAGGAATTCTTTCCAGGGTTTTAGCCCAGAATCAAGTTTAAGTGACAAAAAAGGAACAGATTTCCCTGCCAAACAAAAGGAACTACTGGTATTGTAGGGACATTAATTTCTGCTCTTTTATGTCAGGGCATGCAAGCTAGAGAGCATATTTACTTGTTCTTTCTGTTTTTGATTGAGTAATCTTACGAACATATCTCAGTAAAAAAAGATGAGACATGTAGCTCAAACCACGATATCGATTGGTATTTGAATCTCCCCTTGCAATTTCGCACGCTAGCACTTTAAATCTATGTGTGATTTTAGAATTAGCGCTCTCTCCATGCCCACAATCGGTTCGCTCATATTAATTTGAAATTAATCAACTATTCGTGCCAACGAAAACAACCACTACTAAATATTTGTCACAGTAGTAAACTAGTAAATGAATTCACAGCTACTCTTTTTTAAAAATTTCATGAATTCTCTTTGAAGTCTGAAGTTTGAAATACAGTAAATAAAATGGTTTTTGGATCAATATATTATTATCAGGGGTGACATCGTTCAGCATAGATTTGGAGAGCAAGAGGGTGACAGTGATGGGACACGTGTCACCGGTGGGAGTGCTGGAGAGCATATCAAAGGTGAAAAGAGCAGAGTTCTGGCCCTGCTGAGCTGATTATGGAGTTGGATTTTTAGTTTAATATTATGGTAGGATGCTTAATTCCCATGGTGCTAAAGTTCAAAATTAAGCTTGAAATGTTTTTTTTTTTTTTTTTCCTTTTTTTTCTTATTGTACTAGTTTACCTTCTACTCCTATACCCATATATGGGTAAGTATATGGGTAATCAGAAATCAATTTGGTGGTCCCAGAGTACAACTGGGGAAAGAGATGGGTAGATTAATAGTGATCATGTGACTGGCAGCTACATGTAGACTGATGGGGTGCCCAGAGGTTCAATCATATGAACGCAAGGGATACCTTTATCGATGTATTATTAATATCTTCTACATATTTTTCACGAGAAATTGTTAATATCCGGACTGCCCAAATGGGGTCTGATCTCCGCTGTCTCCAAAACTCTTGTGCTAGCTCTTATACCGAAAGATTTTTTGACCGTTGGATTGTGTCATTTTTATAAGGCAGAAGAATTTTCGGCACAGGATATTCTACCTCTTACCCGAACACCACATCTTTTTCGGGTATCCTGTTACGGCCTAGCATTTTTATTTATTTAATTAATTATATGGCTGTTATTAATTGGTGTTATGATTGGGTCCCAACTACTTCTAATTATTTTGTGCGCGTTATGGGTATTGTTGAGGCGATTGTAATCTTCGGAGTATGAAATTGATTTTGGGTAATTAGTGGTTCGTGTCGGATTATTGAATTTCATAACAAGTCAGATGAAGTAAATTTATAATGCCATTTATTTACCTAAACTTTAATTAATTAGTTAGCTATAATTTAGGGTACAACGTGAGTAGTTGGTGGTTTTAAAAGTACTACTTAAAGCCTCATGTTTATACGCTACGTAGGATAAAACATTGGAGTTAAGGGTAATGCTAAATTCTTAATCTGTTTCTTTTTTTTCCGTTGGTCGGCACAGATGCACAGTCATGGAAAAACTTGGGTTTATTGGTGGAGTAGATTAGTGGAGTTAATAATGATGGGATAAATGGGTTTTGTTCGAGTTTTGGTCAAAGTTCTCTGCAAGAGTTATTTTCTTCTCATCATTCTATTGGACCATGGAGATTGGACGTGATTTGTGTGCGTGGCTGAGCATGAGGATTTGTGTGAAGAGGTGGCCGGTGATCTGAAGAAAGGATTTCGAAGTTGCTCGATAATTGGTTTTGGACTGATATAGTTACATATGCCTTGTACATAATTTATTAGTGAACAAAGGTGATTATCTGGAAGGGGTTTGTAGGTGGATTTTTGGTGGTTAATGTTGGCTTAGGAAACTTAAGGAATGTTTAGGTTTGGGAAATTAATTTTATAGTAGTAGTGTTCCTAGTTTATGTTGTCAGTATTATATTTAAATTAGTTAGTTATTCATATGCTCTATTTTTGTACAGGATAGTCTTGTTTTGCGTGTTCGACTTGCATTACTTTTGAACCCAGGTAAGTGGTTAAGTATGTTACGTATTTTCGAACTTTCCCGTGTCCCTTAAATTATTGATTAGAAAATTTTATGATTGGAATTGGAAACCCATAATTGTTTATTTGGTTACTTAAATCGGCACGCGGGAAAACATTTGGTGAAATCGACTTGCATTACTTTTGGTTCCCCATTGTTGTTGGAGGTTGTATTGTGATCACCATTGGAACTTATTTCAGATGAATCGTTAATTGGATTAAATAATTATTTTGTTGTTCACCTGTATGCCAAATTTATATTGACATTGTAAATTATTTTGATCCCTGTTTCAGAACTTTAATTTATTCTAATATACATGCTTTGTCATTCACTGAGCGCGTCAGCTGACAGATTTACCCTAACTTCTTTTTCAGGCAAGTTGGAGAGTTAGGAAAGGACTCTGGCGGCATCTCGGAGATTCCGTTTGTTGACCTCCTTAGAGTGTCTCATCCTAGCTTAGTGTTTTATTTCATCGCTTCCGCATTGAAATATTTTGTCAAACATCTGGATTCTTTTATTACTGTTGGATCGCTGGATTTTATTTTGTTCATGGGATGTTTGTGCCCCATTATTTTTATGAAATTTATTGGTTGAGGATGTTTAGAAAAAATAAAAAAACGGTTGACTGATTGGTGGATCCTTGCTTGGGAGTTTTTATAAAATTTCTTTTTAGGCTGCATGTTCTACGAGCTTTGGTCTTGTGGTTCATGGCCAGTCACTTCTCATTTTAGAGTGTGACATATCCAATCCGCAAAAGACATGTCAGCACTCTCTTAAAAAACCAGCGACGACTAGGATGGCTGACATAGCTGGGCAGTTCGAGTGGTCAGGATAGAACTTTTTAGTACTCCCTTCGTCTCAAAAAGGAAGATAATTTTTGAAATTTGTCCATTTTTTCATTGCTTATATCTTTTAATCAATAGTATTTTTCATAAGTTTCAAAACTTTGTATAATAGAACTAATTGAGAATTTTTAAACAAGATCTATATTGTATATTTTTTGAGATTCATATTAAAAAAAATATAAGGAATTGAAATTAGCACGAATATTAAAAATTGTCATCCAATTTGGAACAGAGGGAATATCATTTTTCACTCTAGCATGCATTTTTATCTTCACATTAGTATAACCCATGGGGCGTTGCATTGCTCATTAGTCTTGTTTTGGTTCTGATACTGCTTTTAATTCCTTATGCTTGGATCTCTTTTTCAGTTAATGATCAAAAGGAATACTTATTTATGGGAAAATTCAACAATACAGTCCAGCTTGGCAGCTTTTATTTTTGACAGGCAAAATTTTATTAAAAACAAGAAGAGGGGAATGAGAATCTAACAAAAACTTGGATAGTACATCACAAGGGTCGAAACCCAGCCCATAAGGTCTGATATGGGAGTCCAAAAATATTACAATTTAGCCCACCCGAAACCCAAATATACAATAAAGCCCAAACAAAATAAACAGGCTAAGGAAGACCCTGCCCGGCAAACCCAACCCCATAAAGCCCAAACCCGCTCCCAAACCGGCGCTGCATAAAACAGTCCAGCTTACATTTAAATGTGTGTAGTATGCACTCTTAAAATTATATAAAACATACTACTACATAATATAGATTCATAAATCAATCTTGAATTCATATTTTCTGTATAAAAATTCACAATATTTGTGCATAGGTCTGTAACTTCAACCTTGCAGGATTCATAATATTTGTATAATATGAGTTGTTATCTAGATCAGATGTTATGAGCTCATCATAGATTTATTTTCCTTTCAACCAGCTTAAAATTGCATGGTTGACCTAATAGTCAAAATCTAAGACTTAGGAGTTTATTTCCTAACCTCCCAGGCAGTACTACTCTTATAGGGCCAGTTCATTTAGGGCTTTGTTTCGCTTTAATTGGACATCTTGTTGGGGTCCACCCATAGTGGTTAGGTTATTTTGTATAACACCCTTAGTGTTGGATGTTAAACGTATTTACTCTTAGAGTCCCTTATATATAGTTATAAACCTTATTAGGGTTAGTGTGTGACATAATGTGAGGGAGAGAGTGAGACGAGCGTGGAAGGGCCGGTCTGTGGCGTCCCAGAGAGGAACCAGCGTGTGGTTCTCGGAGAGTTTGTTCATCATTGTGTATATTGTGTAAATCTATATTCAAAGGGAGTTTTTTTCTTTAAAATCACTGCATGAGTTTGCGTGCGTGGTGTCCCTCCGGTCCTAACACATCATGTCGATGGATGGAGGGATTCGTCCTGAGGATTTAATCATGGTGCACATAAATTGATATTTAAAAAAGAAGAAGCTTACACACCAAATACGATGTGAATGTTAATTTCACTAAAGATAAATCACACGAGACACCAGAATGGTGGGTGGATCCATTTTTGCTGGATAAGTACGTACGTACATTCACACTCCCTTTCCTTAGAATAATGCAAGTTGAATGTTGAATAATTGATCAGAATTTTTTTGGTGCAAATAGGATATAGTCCACGTGGTATTGAAGCGCGCATTCGAGCCGTCCAAACGTGTTTTCGATGACCAAAATTTGAGAGAGAGAGAGAGAGAGAGAGAGAGAAAGAGAAGAGAGTGGTCGGTTGAGGGAGAGAGAGAGAGAGCGTGTTTTGGACGGCTCGGCTCAAACACTTCTCTGAATAATTTACAAACATATATACTAATTATTATATCATTCTTTTGAACGTCTTAGTAATCCTATCAGTACATGACTGGAAATGCGGCCGAGGAAATGTTTTCTTAATCTAATCTTCGTGGTTCAAGAAAATATTAACCTTATCTTGTATCTCTTCTCTCTTTCTTTAGTTCCGATTTGACAAGGGAAAGAAGAGTTTTTTTTTTTTTTTTTGATCGGAAGAAGAGTTTTTTTTTTGATCGGAAGATGAGTTTTTTTTTTTTTTGAACGGCAAGGAAAGAAGAGTGAAACGGAAAGAAAACTAATTAAAGCTTTTTTCCTCCGTAAAGTCATTATCAAATCCATATCCAAAAACAACCTTGACGATTTTGCTTTGTTTTTTGTTTTTTTCCAGCCGCTCCTGAAGATTTTGATTTCGCTAAAATTCAGGATGCGTGACCTGGGGACGTATACAAAAGGTGTGCGATACGTCAAACCTAGGACACATTAATTAATTTTTAAACTGAGAATACACCCTGCATATGCATCCACGAATATCGGAGGAGTATAGTTACCCGGTCGATAAAGATACAAATTTCACACAGAAGTATCATAGATAAGAACAAATAATATTTCTAGCTTGTTGGTCTTTCTTGGGCATAGAGATTTTAATTTATACCTCTCACGATGAAGTGATTAGGGTTTGGCATTCCCACCATGAATGGGTCTTCTCTTATTGATTTATGAGATTTCTCTTATGATTTTTGAGTTTGTTGTATATATCCTTGTGGTTGGATATGTCATTGAATTATTATTATTTTTTGTATGCGCGTTCTCATTATATAATTTTCTTCTACTGAAAAAAAGCTTTTTTTTTCCTAATCACTTCCCCGAGAAGTTATACAGAAATGCTATCTGCACAGACGTAGGATATAGACAATGTACAGATAGTTTTTGGGACCCATCTCGAGCCCCACAAGTATGATTGGAGTTGCTATTATTTTGTTCAAAATATGTGGTTTAGGGTATCGGTAAAGGTCTTTACGAAACATCCAATTTTGTCCAAGAATTCATCTATTTTTGTCGTGAATTCTGGGACAAAGTTGGATGTTTCGTAAAGACCATTACAAGTATCCGGTTGAATTAATTTTTTACACGAACCTTAGATTAACAAAATATTTTGAACAAAATAAGCGGCTCTGATCATGGTTGTGAGACCCTTTTCGGGTTCCAAAACCATTTGTGCATAAAATATGTGCTCCTACTTCTATGCAAGTAGAACAACTCTAACACTAAGGCTCAGTTTGGATGACCGAAATCTTCAGTAGAAATAGAAATGTGATTACTAGAAATCAAATTTTTAGAAATTTTATTGAGTGGGAATAACAATATGATTACTATAAATAAAATTCCTCAAAATACAATGGCTGAAGTAATTCATTCTAGTGTTTGGATTACTTTAGTAATCTTATACAGGAATTAATTATTTTGAAAATTTATCAAAGTCAACATTTTTTATTTATTTATTGATTAAGGCAGGAATCTAATATTCCCATAGGGTAAGGGAGGAATCGGATTCATACTCAATTTAGTAATGTGATTCCTGATCGGATGTGTCGTCAAAAATCACAATCTCATTCCAGTCTCTCCCAAACATGGGAATCCTGAGAGTGTGACATCATATTCCTATTCTTATTCAGTCCAAATGTTGGAAATCGGAATCATAGAAGTATGGTGTCACATTCTCATTCCTTATCAAGATTCATGCCATCCAAACTGAGCTCAAGGTATACAGCCGATGGAGAGCCTTGTCACCTACAGTACTATTTTAAAGCTATTTTAGTAGTATTGTTCCACAAGAAGTCTGCATTGTGCAACAACTTCAACCACGAAAAACTCGACAAATCCAGCAGGATTTTAATTAGATTCAATGAACCTGGACTCAATCTGGGTATCCCTCTTGCTTCTCAAATCTGAGTACTAATTAATTTATGGCCAAACGCCGCGCAAGTGAAGGGTTGGCGTTCCTATTTTATTTGGTTTTCTTCATAATGTCTTGATCTTTACGCATTTTATGTATTCCCTATTGTCCCTTTTAGAGTTCAGTTTTCAATTTTAGGTTGCTTCTTAATTACTAGGTATTCATTTTTTAACAAACTAGCGGTAAAAGTTGGTATATTTTTTATTTTGCCAATAATAATAAATTTCATTTTAAAAAGTTAATGAATAAAAATATAATGATGATGTCTTTAGAGAATGTTATAAATTTTCAATAAGTTTAGAACCACATACAAATATTTACACACACACTCATAACAGAGGTGGGCCCCACACGCTCCGGCGCGCTATATAAATGTTGAAGAGTGCAAATGCCATACAGTTCACCCAGCTAGCCATGACAATTAAACAAAAACTTCATAAAGAAACCACATTTGGGAAAAACAAGAAGAATGGACGACGATGTTCTTTCTTTTGAGTGCAGCGATATTGAGATGTATGATTTGTATGAAGAACATGGAAAAATGGTCACTGCATTTACTATGGTTAAGCGCGGTGAATGAAAATCTCAATGATTTCGTTCGTGAACTTTTCGAATCTTCCACCCTATATAGCATAACTAGATCGAGCTTGCTTTTATTTTGAAGAAATAGCAACCAAGTGAAAGGATAAAGCTAGCTGTATCCTCTAGGCTTTTGGAAATGTCAACACCAGCTCCCCCCAAATCCTTTTTTAAACCTCTGACCAAGTTAATTTTACTGATAACAACGTTATCTCCTCCAATTATATATGGCTTATTAGTACTAGTAAATAACAAAGGTGTCTTATATTTGACTGGCTAAATCCTAATCTCCTCCAATTATGGCTTATTAGTACGTAGTAAATAATTAACAAGGAAGGTGTCTTATATTTGACTGGCTAAATCCTAATCGATCATCCGGTTTGGGCAGGGGCAGTGTATGTAGGTGTGTAAGCGATCTAGGTTCATTATTTCGCCCAGAAATGACACAAATTTCACGCATGTTTCATTCTGTTGACTTCGAACTCCATATCCAAGACACATTCTCTACAGTTCTTCTTACATAGTGATATAAGGTAATTAATTAATTGCTTCTGCTGAGCACAGCACGATCTTTTAAAATATGGAAAGCATGTAGTACTTTAAGTTGCTCGATCTGCTAGTTTAGTTTCCTCTCCCTCGATCGGCACTTTAGGACTGATCGATCAGCAACTCTGAAGATGGAATATCTCAACAAAAATGGCGTGTTGTCCTGCAACGGTGATCAGTTCACAAAGAACGCTTACGTTGACACCACTTTGCGTTTGGAGTGCTTTGGTTATGGAGGCAGCATTAGTACTGCTGGATTTGGAGATGCTCGAAGTCGAACTAATCCAGAAGACATGCTTATTCCTTCCAATGCCCCTGACAGTGGTTGCAGATTGGTACTTGGATTAGGTCCGACACCAAGTACATATTCAGGTGCTAAACGCAAACGTTTGGTCCATATCGTGCATCAGGGTTTGTTCTCGGAAAGTGATTCCGTCCTAAGACTAGGCCGTTTCGGTGGGAATGAGCAAGTTTCAGCCACAATTGAGCACTCAGTTTCCACACAGACAATTAATCCAAAACCAACTCATCTCCGTAAACACGTATCCACAGATGGAAATAGACTTGGAATTCCCATTGCAGATGAGGGTTCTTCCTCGGCCAAGAAATCATCAGGTGGATATATGCCGCCGTACCTTCTTTTGGCTCCAGGAATTGATCCAACCAGAAATCTCTTCCAAGCTCAAGAACTTCTAGAACCGAGGACCAAATTCAGTTTCAGTCCTTCCCAGCTAAGCTCTGATCAGCCTTCAGCTGCCATCACAGATTACTCAATCAGCACTTTCTCTGGGGTATCATCCGATCGCAGAATCAGCAATCCCAAGAGATGCAAATTCGAGGGGTGTTCGAAAGTGGCGCGAGGGGCAGCAGGTCTTTGTATTGGCCACGGAGGCGGAGAGAGGTGCCAGAGACCTGGGTGTTATAAAGGTGCTGACAGCAGAACCGCCTACTGTAAGGCTCACGGAGGTGGCAAGAGGTGCCAGCAACTGGGTTGTACCAAAAGTGCAGAAGGTAGTGTTACAACTAATATTCGCAAATATTATTTTATCAATCACAAGAATTATTGGAACGCATAAACATAAAAAATAATTTAACGAGTACTAGATCTGAGAGAATATGAAAATAGTAAAAGTAGAAAAAATATTGTTTGTGAGAATGAGAATCGTGCTAGGCATTGTCTTAAAGGCTAATATCAATTCCTCCCCTCATGAAGGTACAATCGGATTGTACTAGTCCTAAACTTAAACCCAAGAGTTCACAAGCAAGGATGAAACTATGAGTATAGTGGATGGGCTATAGCTCATGTCAACTTTGAAAAAACCAAAACATTTATATGTATAATTTAGACTTTTCCTATGATTCCCCATATATAAGATTCAAACACAACTTATGGTGCACAATGCATCATCTATAATACAGGCAATATACAAAACGTCACAAAACTCCCATTTAGACTTCATCCCTTGCATTTCCACGATATAAAATCGATAACAGAAAATTTCATCAGCTAGCACTTCGCGTTCTAAAAAAACTCTATCACCCCCACATTTCCAATCCCTTCTAAAACAAAGGTATAATGTTTTTTTTTTTTTGGTCAGCAAAGAAATTTTGTTTTTATTAATACTCGAAAGGGTACATTGAGAACGATGAAGAAGCATCACGCTTAGAACAAAGATGCCAGAAACAGTTGACACCAAAGGCTAAGGAGATCATGTGCTAAACTTAACAAACACCCAAAAAAAAACACCAATAGAGCATTGGACTAAAAGAATACCCCAACAGAAAGATAGATGGATCTAAACCTTAATCTTTGTAATTCCTGATGAGCACCTTTTGAAGTCTTCAATTGAGTATTCATTCAAGTTAAACTTCCCTTTTGGCCCAAAATGTGCATGATGAAGCGGTTTTTGGTCACCTCCGGAAGAGGGGTATCTCAACCGTCCATCTAGTCCTTCAGCGGATGAAACGACTTCCTGCATTTTCGATTAACGACCTGCAATACAAAATAGAAAAGCTATGGGCACCGGCGTGGCTATCGCCATCAGCCCTCCGATGCCTAAGTCAGTCGATCTGCTTTAGAAGAGAGTATTACTGAGTATGAGTTCTGTAGTTTTTGCATTGCGTACCTTTGTGAGATAGAGATGTGATCTTTATATAGGCATTTTGGGAGGAATTCCTTGGGACCGGGACTCTTAAGTCTCATCCGCTCGTGGCGGGTATAGATAGGTGTTGGAGTGTCCTCCTTACCTTAGGAATCCCCTGATTCTTATCAGGTTTGAGGAGTCCCTTCACCTTTGGACTATTGTGCCTGCTTATCAGGTTAAGAGTCCTTACGGTGCTGGGACCTCTTGGGCTTATCCGCACATGACGGAAATAGGTTGGAGTGTCCTTCTTACCTAGGACTTCTTAGGTCCTTATCAGGTTTGAAGAGTCCCTTCACCTTTGGACTCTTGTACCTGCTTATCAGGTTAAGAGTCCTTACGGTGCTGGGACCTCTTGGGCTTATCCGTACATGACGGAAATAGGTTAGAGTGTCCTCCTTACCTAGGACTTCTTAGGTCCTTATCAGGTTTGAGGAGTCTTTTCACCTTTGGACTCTTGTACCTGCTTTTCAGGTTAAGAGTCTTTACGGTGTTGGGACCTCTTGGGCTTATCCGCACATGACGAAAATAGGTTAGAGTGTCCTCCTTACCTAGGACTTTTTAGGTCTTTATCAGGTTTGAGGAGTCCCTTCACCTTTGGACTCTTGTGCCTGCTTATCAGGTTAGGAGTCCAATTGGTGGACGGATCTCTGTAGTTATCCTTTATGGATTATGGCTTGACCTCTTCTGAGGAGATAAGGCTTGTGGTTGCTCCCTGAGTTCCCTTCGTGCATGGGTTTCTCACGGTTATCCCTTAGGATTCGCAGCCTCATCTCTTGAGATGAGATAAGGCCTTGGATATTCTAGATGGGGAATAAGAGTCCAACTTCTCTAAGTCTTTTCGACTGTACGAACCTCTTGCATGGAGTGTCTCATAAGTCTAGCAGCAGGTTTGTCATATTTTTCGAGCTCACCTAGTGAGCTGAGCTCGGTATCTTTCTATGAGCTGTGTTCGTGAGCTGGCCTCCGTCCTTGGACTGGTTTAATAGAGGCTAGCTATTATAGGCTAGATTCCATGTTCTTGGGACTCTAGCTCAAGCCCTTAAGGCTGTGCTCACGAGCTCTTTGGTTTGGGCTGACCTTGGGATGACCTTTGCCCTTAGGCTGGTCCACTGAGCTCAGTTCTTCAAGCTAAGCTCCATGTCAATAGGTCCTCTACATGGCCCTTCATGTTGTGCTAGGCTTCTTGGTATGGGCTGACCTTGGGAGATTATTTCCTACTTATCAGCTACTCCCCTGTTTCCGAGTAAGAACATAAGTGAAGATTTGGAAACACTATTTGCTCTGGAATCGACGACCATGCCGGCCTATCCTATGTATCATGTGTGATTTTGATCAGGTTGCGATGTACATAGCCATTGCTTGTTTCAGGGGAATTTTGTGGACCCTTAGTCCTATGATCACGTTGTCGTGTTTGACCTCATTGAACAGCTTTGCTGGCCGGCCTTGCTGAATAGCAAACCGATGAGAATGTTCAGGGGAATGAACAGAGCGCACCCTTTTACTTTGATCTACACCCATCTATAGTAGTTGTTTTAACCTTGGGGGTGTCTGCCTTTAGCATTGCTAAGTAGCAATGCTTGTGGCAGAGCAAAGAAAAATATATATTTTTGATGTTCGAGGGAGATAAGCTTTAGTAAAGCCTGCTCTTGCTCTAGAGCTTTACATTAGCTCTGTCCTTTGCTAGTTCCCTTAGGAATACCATGGAATAGCTCAGATGTGAGGGTACTAATTTATTTTAGGTACTCCCCCAATCCTTTGAGCGTGGAGTTGTTGAAAAACAACCTCGTACTTGTGAGTTTGTGTCCTTTTAGGACTAATCTTGTGCTGATATTTTGCCTTAGAGTTTGACACCTCAATAACTTTTTGGTCGAGTGGGCTTGTAGGCCACTTCCTTCGGACTTGCTTTTCAAAGCTTTTCGAGCTTTGGCCGAGTGGGCCTGTTGGCCACGTCCCTTGGACTTTTAGCCTCTTGGGACTCTTTAATGCTTTTAATAAGCAATGGTGCAAGCGGCTTATGGGCCACTTTTTGAATATTATAGTCTGGAGCTCTTTGAGCTCTGACTCTTCAAGGCTCATTTGATAAGCCCTAGAACATCGAGCGGCCTTAGGATTGCTGAGCGTCAATGCTTGGCTTAATGTGGTTATTCTATGCCTTAGCTGAAGTTTGCTCATGCCTTAGCATGGGACTTGGAATTCTACCTCATGCTTTTAGCACGAGGTTTGCTCACGCCTTATGCCTTTTTTAGCATAAGGTTTGCTCACGCCTTAGCATGAGACTTGGAATAGTACCTTATGCCTTTAGCATGAGGTTTGCTCACGCCTTAGCATGAGACTTGGAACAACACCTCATGCCTTTAGCACGAGGTTTGCTCATGCCTTATGCCCTTAGCATAAGGTTTGCTCACGCCTTAGCATGAGACTTGGAATAGCACCTTATGCCTTTAGCATGAGGTTTGCTCACGCCTTAGCATGAGACTTGGAATAGTACTTCATGCTTTTAGCACGAGGTTTGCTCATGCCTTATGCCTTTAGCATAAGGTTTGCTCATGCTTTAGCATGAGACTTGGAATAACACCCTATGCCTTTAGCATGAAGTTTGCTCACGCCTTAGCATGAGACTTGGAACAACACCTCATGCCTTTAGCATGAGGTTTTCCCATGCCTTATGCCTTTAGCATAAGGTTTGCTCACGCCTTAGCATGAGACTTGGAATAGCACCTTATGCCTTTAGCATGAGGTTTGCTCACGCCTTAGCATGAGACTTGAAACAAAACCTCATGCCTTTAGCTTGAGACCTGGAACAACATCTCATGCCTTTAGCATGAGGTTTCCCATAGTCTTCATTTTTCAAGGTGTCCTTAGCTGGCCCATGATCTTTTAGATTTATCGGGTCAATGGTTGAGTCCAGGTCTTCACGTACTGAGCAGTTGTGCGCTTTAGCTGACTCAGCACCTTTTCGAGATTTTATTTCAACTCGGGTTTGTTAGTCCACTAGGCGTCCTTGGCTGGCCTTAGAGGTATCGAGTTAGTAATATTGAACTCAGGTTTATTAGTCCAGAGCTCTTTTGGTCTGGGCTGAGGAGGCTTGTAGGCTACACTCTCAGGTTTTTAGCCTGAGCTCCATAAGCTCAGGCCCTTCAGCGCCTACGTTGGAGCTTGATCAAGCGGACGTGTCAACACTTTTGAAATTATATGTCGGTCTGAGCTCTGCGAGCTTTGACTCTTTGATAATCAATATGTTGCATAGCCTTAGCTACGTTATTGAGCTTGGAAATATTTCTCGAGCTCCTTTTATTGCATAGTTGTGCTACATCGTTGAGCTTGAAAATTTTCCTAAGCTCTTTTTATTGCATAGCCTTAGCTACGTCTTTTGAGCTTGGAAATTTTTCCTGTGCTCCTTTTATTGCATAGTCTTAGCTACGTCTTTTGAGCTTGGAAATTTTTCCTGAACTCCTTTTATTGCTTAGTTGTGCTACGCAAAGCTGATACATCAACCCTTGGGTTGAGCTTAGCTCTTGTCAGAGCTGTTAGGTTCAAGCTATGTGAGGTTTTCTTAGTTGGCTGGCTTTTTAAGAGGTTAGGTTTTTCATATCTGGCCCCTTGTAGGGTCAACTTTTCTGGGAAGGAGATCCGCTACTCAGAGGTTTCTCAATCTAACCAAGGTATTATGATACTTGACCATTATCATCCCCTCTTTCTTTAGGGCTTTTAATTCTATTAGAATTATGTCCTTACTTAGCATCTGGGTTATCATGCTTATCCCATAGGACTCTTTAAGCATATCCCGTGGGATCTTTTCTGTGAATTGACTTGTTAAGTCCTAAGATACGTATATCGAGGTGGCTCTCTTGTGATCGAGCTAGTTTTAATGTGCTGAGCTGCACCGTGGTGCTTGCTATGCTTGTCCCTTGGGATCAGCTGGTCTGGTTTATACTCAGCTTCAGGTATTCTCCTATTTCTTTAGACCTGGTTAGGTCAGGAAAAGGGAAACACTTGAGAGGGTGATTACTTTCCGTGCTTTTATCTAGCACATCGAATGCGAGCAACATGGGTCATTTTTTGGGCATGTAGCCTCATTGCAACTATTGGTTGTAACCTTGGGCAACCCTGTCCCTTAGGACTGTCTTTACTTGAACTTTTTGTGTTGAGTTGAACATGATGATCTCTTTGGCCTAACTAAGCTGTGCTAAGGAGACCATGTCCCTTTGGACTTTTAGTTGAGCTCTTCTGTAATGTGTTATTGTGTTGGCTGAGCTTATCTCTTAAGATCAGCTACTCTTAAATCTTTATCCCTTAGGATTGTTGACGGGCGAGGTTCTGTTGTCCAATTGGGGTACTCGTATTGAGGTACTCTCCTAGGTTATCCCTTAGGATATTTTATGTTTGTCACCTCTCGTAGGAGGTGTTTTAGCCACCTTAAACGATCAAGATCCTTTGTTGGAGTAACTTGGTGGTCCACATAGCTGGGCTGATGATGGCGCCATGTCAATTCTCGAAGATGATTAGACGATGTTGCCTTTCATGCTCAGCTCTCTGAATCAGTTTGAGCTCTTATCAGTGTATTTCCTTAGAAATTTTCTTGTTTCCGTAGAAGTGAGTTACTCATTCACTACTATTGTCGTGACAATTTTGCACTTGCTTTATTGAGAATAAGATATGCTTTATCAACTATGTTCTTCTGAGCAAACCTTGGTTGCTCAATGCTGAACTTTTTGCTTTGGCTAATTTTGGGGCCTTGAGCTGTGACCGAGCAGGCTTGCTGGTCATTTTTGTGCCTTGAGCTGTGATTGAGCAGGCTTGCTGGTCATTTTTGTGCCTTGAGCTGTGACCGAGCAGGCTTACTGGTCATGCTTAAATTTCTAACACTTATGTTGCTTTTGACCTTTGGTTGAGGTACGCAGGCCGTGCCCAATTTTTTTCAGGATTTAATTCCCTTGGGACTGGGCTTTACCCATTGGTTGTTCAAGCTCCGTAAGCTTTTTATGGCTGGGTAAGCTTTATTAGTTGAGCTCAGGCTTGCTTCCAAAGCTCTTTAAGTTTTTTTGTGCTAGCCATGCTTCCTACTCCCCCAAGTGTTAAGGTGTTGGAAAAAGAGCTTAACACTTGTAGATTGTGTAATTGTTTCATGTGGGCCATTGGCCGTATGACTGGTTGCCCCTTTTACCATCGCCTCTTACGGACTGTCGTCGTTCAGTGCGCGTTTGGATTTGCTGTGGCGTTAGATCGAGGAGCTGTCGAGAGCCGTGGCCCGTTTTTGCTTTGTTGAGCATGGGGAGTGCTATGTATTTGAGCTTTGAAGGCTATGCTATGTCTTGAAAATTTTCCTAAGCTTATTTTATTGCATAGCTATGCTACGTTCGTGAGCTTGAAAATTTTTCTAAGCTTCTTTTAGTGCATAGCTGTGCTACGTCTATGAGCTTGCTTTCTTTTAATGCATAGCTGTTCTACGTCTGTGAGTTTGAAAATTTTTCTAAGCTTCTTTTAATGCATAGTTGTGCTACGTCTGCGGGCTTGAAAATTTTCCTAAGCTTATTTTATTGCATAGCTGTGTTACGTCTGTGAGTTTGAAAATTTTTCTCAGCTTCTTTTAGTGCATAACTGTGCTACGTTTGCGAGTTTGGAAATTTTTCTAAACTTATTTTATTGCATAGCTGTGCTACGTCTGTGAGTTTGAAAATTTTCCTAAGCTTCTTTTAGTGCATAGCTGTGCTACGTCTGCGAGCTTGGAAATTTTTCTAAGCTTATTTTATTGCATAGATGTGCTACGTCTGTGAGCTTGGAAATTTTCCTAAGCTTCTTTTATTGCATAACTGTGCTACGTCTGCGAGCTTGAAAATTTTCTTAAGCTTATTTTATTGCATAGCTGTGCTACGTCTGTGAGTTTGAAAATTTTCCTAAGCTTCTTTTAGTACATAGCTATGCTACGTCTGCGAGCTTGGAAATTTTCCTAAGCTTATTTTATTGCATAGATGTGCTACGTCTGTAAGCTTGAAAATTTTCCTAAGCTTCTTTTATTGCATAGCTGTGCTACGTCTGTAAGCTTAGAAATTTCGTGTGCGCGCTTCCCCTTAGTGTAACAAAGGAAGCTTGGCACACGATCTCATTTGGTATTGCCTGAAGAGGTATTAGAGATTTGTACATCTCTTAATGATCAACTAGGTTTGTGGAACCATTGAACATCGCCATCTGCAACATCTCGAACTCCCTTGGGAGCGGAGGCCTTATTATTTTGGCTGTGAAGGGAGAGTCAGTGACTCGAATTAACTTTTCCACGGAAGTGGTAGCTTTCCCTTTAACTTGTTTAATTAGCCCCTCGATTTGGGTTTACCTCCATAGAAGGGCTTCTTGGGAGAGATTTTTGATCTCTCTCAATGCAACTCGATCGCCTTTTTTCGGGATCGGTATTACCGTTCCTTTTTTGTTCTTCAAGTGGACTGATGAATCAACTTTGTCTTCAGCTCCGACCTGATCCTCTTTGAGGCATATTGAGTCCTTGTAGGACTGTATCTCTTAGATTCTGGATTACCTCTTTGTGGAATATTGAGTCCTTGTAGGACTATATCTCATAGATTTTGGATTTCCTCTTTGAGGAATGAGGGGTCCTGCCTTAGCTAGGAATCCTTATGCGTCCCTGATTATGTATATCAGGGATGTTTCGTGCTTATCTTGTTTGATGGATTTGGGTCTTTCCTTTTCCCGTTGGGATATCTTTACTGGAATAAGTATATTCTTTGGATAATATAATATTAAGAATATTATCCTTCCCTTTATAGCTATGGATTAGAGCTGGTCCTTGGACCTTATGACAGCTTCGTCTGACGAGCAAAGCTGGCATACTCTGACTTTTGCTTCAGATGAGATGACACAGAGAGGTCCAGGCAAGGTTGGTTTCTACTCTCCAGGTCTGTGATTCTTGTTGTGTTGACCTTCTTAGGTCTACCATACTTATCATGGACTTTCGTCCAAATTGGTGAGTTATTTGTTTAACTCCCCATTCATTTGTGTCGCGTCCGTTAACCCTTGGGTTAAAACTTCCACTCGATCTTGCAAGGGTTTGATTACTCCTTGCATAATATTAGCTTATTTCAGGTAGCGAATGACGCTAGATCGAGTCACCGTGGTGAGGTATCCTTCATCTGAACTTCTGAAGGAGATGGATTGCGACTCTTTGAAAGTGACTGAGTATCACTTTCTAAAGCCGTTAATCGAGTATCCAGTGTGGAAATCGTTCACTGTGAAGGGTTGAGAATGATTTTCGATCCCACAGACAGAGCCAGCTGATGAAGCGGTTTTTGGTCACCTCCGGAAGAGGGGTACCTCAACCGTCCATCTAGTCCTTCAGCGGATGAAACGGCTTCCTGCATGCTCGATTAACGACCTGCAATACAAAACAGAAAAGCTATGGGCACCGGCGTGGCTGTCGCCATCACCCCTTCGATGCCTAAGTCAGTCGATCTGCTTTAGAAGAGAGTATTACTGAGTATGAGTTCTGTAGTTTTTGCATTGCGTACCTTTGTGAGATGGAGATGTGATCTTTATATAGGCATTTTAGGAGGAATTCCTTGGGACCATAACTCTTAAGTCTCATCCGCTCGTGGCGGGTATAGATAGGTGTTGGAGTGTCCTCCTTACCTTAGGAATTCCCTGATTCTTTTCAGGTTTGAGGAGTCCCTTCACCTTTGGACTCTTGTGCCTGCTTATCAGATTAAGAGTCCTTACGGTGCTGGGACCTCTTGGGCTTATCCGCACTTGACGGAAATAGGTTGGAGTGTCCTTCTTACCTAGGACTTCTTAGGTCCTTATCAGGTTTGAGGAATCCCTTCACCTTTGGACTCTTGTACCTGCTTATCAGGTTAAGAGTTCTTACGGTGCTGGGACCTCTTGGGCTTATCCGTACATGACGGAAATAGGTTGGAGTGTCCTCCTTACCTAGGACTTCTTAGGTCCTTATCAGGTTTGAGGAGTCCCTTCACCTTTGGACTCTTATACCTGCTTATCAGGTTAAGAGTCCTTACGGTGCTGGGACCTCTTGGGCTTATCTGCACATGACGGAAATAGGTTAGAGTGTCCTCCTTACCTAGGATTTTTTAGGTCCTTATCAGGTTTGAGGAGTCCCTTCACCTTTGGACTCTTGTGCCTGCTTATCAGGTTAGGAGTCCAATTGGTGGACGGATCTCTGTAGTTATCCTTTATGGACCGTGGCTTGACCTCTTCTGCGGAGATAAGGCTTGTGGCTGCTCCCTGAGTTCCCTTCGTGCATGGGTTTCTCACGGTTATCCCTTGGGATTCGCAGCCTCATCTCTTGAGATGAGATAAGGCCTTGGATATTCTAGAAGGGGAATAAGAGTCCGACTTCTCTAAGTCTTTTCGACTGTACGAACCTCTTGCATGGAGTGTCTCATAAGTCTAGCTGCAGGTTTGTCATATTTTTCGAGCTCACCTGGTGAGCTAAGCTCGATATCTTTCTATGAGCTGTGTTCGTGAGCTGGCCTCCGTCCTTGGACTGGTTTAATAGAGGCTAGCTATTATAGGCTAGATTCCATGTTCTTGGGACTCTAGCTCGAGCCCTTAAGGCTGTGCTCACGAGCTCTTTGGTTTGGGCTGACTTTGGGATGACCTTTGCCCTTAGGCTGGTCCACTGAGCTCAGTTCTTCAAGCTAAGCTCCATGTCACTAGGTCCCCTACATGGCCCTTCATGTTGTGCTAGGCTTCCTGGTATGGGCTGACATTGAGAGGTTATTTCCTACTTATCAGTGCGCTGTCCTGGTTTTAATTAATTCCACCCTATGTTTTACAGTTAAACTTCCCTTCTGATTCCCTGTGCAAACAAATTATTTGGTCAACAGTTTTAAAACAAAAAAAAAATTCAGTTTTATATGGTTTCAATTCTCATAATGACATTTATGAATTTGCCCGGGTTCCTCGCCTTTATGCTATATAAAACACCATGTTGTCTCTCGAATGGAGACATCCAGAACATCCAAAGCCAAGTAAGACCTCGATCATTCGGCTAAATAAGTCATTTGGCTTATTTTTTTTGTCCTCATTCAATTTTTTTTTTTACATTTGTTAGTTTTTCGTCGATTTTTTGAGGATTATTGTTTTGTCATGACGATAAGAATTTAAAAAGTAAAAAATTACGATCGAAATCCATTTTTTAATAAAGACGAAAAAATTGACTTATTGACTTATTTTCGTTTTTATTCAAGAAAGAACTTGAATTGAATGGAAGTAGATAGTAAAAAATAGTTAACTACATGGCGTAGTTCTTCTACGGTTCTACCTATATAAGATAGGGACGAGACTAACTAAACTAAAAACACTTGTGAGTTGTTGGAGTGAGGACCTCTTGCAAAATCAACTAAGCTTCATATTTATAGGCACCATCCTTCTTGAGTGGGCTGAGGAAAAATCGGACCCCATGATGTACATCTCCTGCCCACTTTCTCCGATCAAAAAAAATTTGAAAGGTGAAGGTGAAAAACTTCGCCGATTAAAAAGAAATTGTAACGGTAAAATAATGAAGGTGATGATTGAGGAATAATAAGAATCTAATATATATTTTCGTTAAAATGTTCCAACAGGTAGGACAGATTATTGCATAGCACACGGCGGCGGGAGGAGGTGCGGGCATAAAGACGGGTGCACAAAGGCCGCACGGGGGAAATCAGGACTTTGCGTTAGACACGGCGGTGGGAAAAGGTGTAAAGTAGAAGGCTGCACAAGAAGTGCCGAAGGGCAAATCGACCTGTGCATTGCCCACGGCGGGGGCCGCCGCTGCCACTTCATTGGTTGCACCAAGGGGGCTCAGGGGAGCACCGTGTATTGTAAAGCGCACGGCGGTGGAAAGCGGTGCGTGTTCGCCGGGTGCACCAAAGGTGCCGAGGGAAGCACGCCGTTGTGCAAGGGACACGGCGGGGGCAAGCGTTGCCTTCATGATGGTGGCGGGATTTGCCCCAAGAGCGTGCACGGAGGCACGAGTTTCTGTGTCGCCCACGGTGGTGGGAAGAGGTGTTGTATCCCAGGGTGCGGTAAGAGTGCGCGGGGACGAACAGATTGCTGCGTGAAGCACGGTGGGGGGAAGCGTTGTGAGGTTGAAAACTGTGGGAAGGGTGCCCAAGGTAGCACGGAATTCTGCAAGGCCCACGGCGGGGGGAAACGGTGCAACTGGGGAGACGGGAGATGCGAAAAGCTAGCCAGATCAGGGAAGAGCGGACTTTGTGCTGCTCACTGCAGTTTGGTCCAAAGGCTTGTCTCTTCGTCGTCGTCGACCGGTGCGCACGAGCAACTATTCTTCCTCTGGACGATCGCACATATTTTAAAAACTAGCAGCTAGAGCAACGTAACCTACAGGCTGTTGGAACTCTTGCACTAGAGTTCAAGACTTGCTGGCACCATTTTGTTTTTACTCTCTCTCTCTCTCTCAAACTCTTTTTTTTTTGGAAGAAAAGCGAGAAATACATTGATAATAATAAGGTGAAAAGTACAATTGAACTGTGCAGAACACATCGTACTGATCCGCAAAACACAAAAGAACGACTATGCTATTGCCAGAAAATAAAGGCCAACAAGAGGCCTATGAACGCCAACGACAAGCGAATGTCAACAAAGGCCTAAAAAATGGAATATAGTGTGAGAAGTATGTGTTATATGTGCATACGGCCAAAACAAGTACAAACGAAAACTAAAACTAATACAACAGGAAGAAACCCACAACCGCAAATCTTAACACTACAGCTGATAACCGCAAATCCACAGCCTTGTTTTTTTCTTTTTCAGGTGGTGGTTTTGGTGAAGATGCTGGGGGTGGTGGCTCGGATCTGTGGTGATTCGGCGGCTGCTTTGGAGATTGAGGGAGGAGACAGCTTTGGATCCACGTGGTGGTTGTAGCAGTGCAGATGGTGTGTGGAGGCCTGGATCTTTGATTTCTGAATGTCGTTGGCAGCAAGGCTGTGGATGCATGGCGGTGGATGGGATGTGATGTAGGCTGAGGACGGCTCCAGATTTTGGCAACTGGCGGCAGCTGAACGGAGATGGTTGGGATTCGAGGCTCATGGCGGCTTTTGCGGCGGAGGCTTTCCGATCGTTTTTGGGACTAGCGACATACGGCGGGTTCACGGCGGTCTTGGTTTTCCTGGTGGCGGCGGCTTGGCGGTTCAGATTCCAGTTTAGGGTTTTGAATGTTTTTGGGCTTTATTGTTGGGTTAATCTCCTCGTATTTGGGCTTTCAGGCCTTTTCAGGTGTTGGTTTTTTATTGTGTTATCTGGGCTTTGTGGCCTTTTAGGTGTCGGGCTTTGGTCATTGGGATTTTCTCCTTGGTTAGTATCTTGCCAATCAAGGGCTTGGGTCTCGGATAGACATTTGTTGTCTTTTTCCTTGTTCTTTTAATCTTTTAATCTTTGTAATCTTTCAAAGATTAATAAAACCTTTTCGTTGTTCAAAAAAAAAAACTTCAAACAAAATTTTAACTAATACATCACAAGAGAACCACAGATGAGGTTAGCATGAGCCACCAACAACGAGCAAATCAGGCCAAATGCCACCAGAACCCCTTTGAGATCTCTCTCTCAAACTCCTTTAATCTCTCTCTCTCTCTCTCTCTCTCTCTCTCTCTCTCTCTCTCTCTCTCTCTCTCTCTCTCTCTCTCTCAGTTTTTGCATAAATTCTCATATGATTTGTATTTTCACTAATTGGGGAGGAACGTAACATATTTGAACATTAATTTTTTCCACACAATATTTTTATTGCATTGTTCTTTACGGATTATAATAGGTGTGCATTGACATAAAAATTGAATTCTCAAACATGCCAATTTTCATACTTGTATGAATAAGTTACGATGCCACCTCTGTATTTGAATCCTGGCTCCGCACCTAGCAGGAGTGTATTCTACTTGGCTCATAACCATAGGTCATGTGTAGCTTTTTGTAGTTCTAGTTAGGGAATACAAAGCGTCAAAGTCACTGAATAAAACTGCATTCTTCAGTCACAGTAAAATCTCTTCTTTTTTTTTTTTTTTTGCCGTAACCATTTTTTTTGGCTTTGTTAACGTGAGACCTATTAGCGGAAAGGATATCAAATCAGCCACAATCAAGGGCTAACATGCTATGTTCGGAAACAATAAAATTAGGGATCATCACCAGCATAATTATAGAATCTGTAGCAGGCCGAGCAGAATGGCTCGTTCCATTCCGAGCGTGATCTAGTAACCGTGGCCGAGGGTCAGCAACCGTGGCCGAGGGTTCCTTTTGCCGAGGGTTCCTCTAATTACATCTTCTTTAATACTCCATTTCCTACACCTGCTCGGGAAGGAGGATACGATCGTTTCGATAGCCGCCGAAGGTCCCACAACATGCTTGGTGCCGAGCATGGCTTAGTCGACGGTCCAGCTCATCCGCGTCAGAACAGCATCCATGGCTATGATGATGGTCGTGACGTCATCCGAACGGTTATGAGAACAATGATGGTGGCACGTGAAGGTGCCAGCTCATCATGAAAACGGTTGCAAAACCCTAAACGTGATGCAACAGTGACATCAGCCGACGCGTGTCGAGCGTTGGTGCAATCTTGGAGACCAAGCGAAGGGTTTCCTATAAATATCCCATTATGCCTTCTTGGAAGAGGTACGCTCAAACAAAACCCTAGCTCCTAATCTCTAATTCTTCCTTGCAAGAAAACTGACTCTCGCACCGGAGGGCCATCCCAGAGAGCCTCCGGTGTGGTCTCTTAGTCGTGCTTCGTTTTGCAGGACTGAGCAAAGGAGATAAAAGCTAACCCCAAACCACCATTCAAAGAAGACGAACCACCCAAAATGGAGCCCCACAGAATCTTTATTCTCTTTCCATGTTAATCGTTTCGTATATGTATGGTTGTATTCCTCCTTTATTTTCAATGAGAAACAATAGATTTTATCAACCTAAAGGCAATAAAGACAATCATTTCCTCTTGCCATATCAAGGCTCTAGTAAAATCAAATTAGGTGCACGGCGTTCGTAATGATGGTTTGTGAGTCTATCAACATAATGCCATACTTGCTTCCCACCTAATGTGTTGGAAATTGGGTCCGGCTCCAGGACCCAAATCGGATCGTCCATGTGGACATGACGCAAGACCCATTTAGATAGAATCCAACTTGGGATAAGTTGGAAGTCTTATATCATCAAAAAGGTCTAAAAAGGAGCTCGAGGAACTCTCTCTCTCTCTCTCTATAACGGCAATCCGAGCTTTTGCATCATAGAATTGAGAGTGATAACCAATTTCGTCCCAAAACTACTGAATATATGTGTCTAAATGGTCCCTAATCCTAACACCGTTTCATCTCTCTGTCCAGACGTAGGGCTTTCTTAGTATTTCATATATCATTGTCTACTTCAAACCCAAAACCTTAATCCTAATACTAATAAGTCACTTCCTCCGACCTCCTCCCCTACCCAGCCGTCGCCGGCAGTTCTGCTTCCAATCTCTCGCCAGAGTTCAATAGATCGATCAGACAAGGCTGCACAAAACAAAATGGTTCCATAACATCAACCTTGCAGAATTCATAATATTTGTATAATGTATATGAGTTGTTATATATCTAGATGTTCTGAGCTCATAGATTTATTTTCCTTTCAACCAGCTTAAAATTAGTTGACCTAGTAGCAGAGACGGAGCTAGCTTGGGGGCGTATGGGGGCCACAACCCCTACGTTGTTTCGGTTTTTTTTTAAATTAATATTAATATTAGTTTATTTTTGTTGTTTGTCAAGAACACCTAGATATTGTATTTTATGTTGGGTGTTATTTAAACATTTAAATCCTTTAAAAATGTGCTCATTTTAGGTCCCAAAACCCAATTTCTCTCTCTGCGCCACGATCTCTCATAAGTTTTTCTTTCGATTATTAATCCCATTCCTCTTTTTATCTCTCTCCACTTACTACCCTCAAAACCTCAACCAAACAGACTATTAGATTTCTGAACCTTGAAATTTTAAAATCTTGTTGTTTATAGTTCGGCCCCCGCGTTTGCGAAATCCTGATTTCGTCCCTGCCTAGTAGTGCAAAATCCGAGACTTAGGAGCTTGTTCATCCAGGACTTTGTTTCGCTTTAATTGGACCTCCTGTCAATGGATGGTGGGATTCGCCCCCAGAATTAATCAAGGTGCACGTAAATTTTTGGTCTTTCAAAAAAAAAAACTTGCACACCAAATAGGGTGTGAATGGTAATTTCACTAGAGATTAATCACACGAGACACCAGAACGGTGGGTGGATTCATTTTTGTTGGAGAAGTACGTACGTTCACTCTTCATTTCCTTAGAATAATGCAAGTTGAATGTTAAAATATTTTTAACTAACATACTAATAACTAATTGTATCATTTTTTTTTTTGAACGATGATTAGGGTTTGGCATTCCTACTATGTGTGGGTCTTCTATTATTCGTTTACGGGATTTCTCTTATGGTTGTTGAGTTTGTTCTATATCTACTTGTATTTTTATTTTTTTTGGTTCTTCGGAATATATTGTATGTATATTTGTGGATATGTCATCGGATTAATTTTTCTTAATGTGCATTTTTGTTTTATAATTTTCTTCTACTTAATTTTTAAAAAAAAAGAAAAGAAGAAAAAGGATGGAGAAAAGGACAGGTAACCTTTTTACTTGCATTCGAAGCCGTCCCGTGAAGCTCACAAAAGGATTAGCAGCGTCCTCGTGAGTCGTGCCTGGTCCCCTCGCACAAGGCATTGGGCTCCGTTTGGTCATCTTTTTTTTATTTTAATAACCAAAGGTTCGGACTGTTGTGGATACCGATATTCTGGACTATCAATAAAAGAAATATGATAATGTGTACAAAAATTGAATTGGGTCTCTAAGTATGCCTTCTCTGATGCCATTTGGCTTAGATTAGAGGGCATGGTTGGCAACAAAATAGGCAGTGGCAGAGCCAAGAATCCCGTTCAAAAGAGGCATCATTTTGCAATAAAATTTAACGAAGAAATACTGAGCACAAAAATTAAAGTATTCTTTAATAGACACAATAACTTGTAGCCTAATGTATTCAAAAGATTCAAAACAAAAGCACAAAAGATTAAAAAAAAAAATACTAGCAATTTGCTATTAGTCGTTCTGAAATAAACATTTAATTCTTTAAGTGGTCCATTGATTTGGTTGAAAACATTTGAAAGCAAAATAAATACTAAGCCCTACCCAAAATTTCTAATTTCTTTAACATTTTTTAAGTAGGTGCACCAAACCAAAAAAAAAAAATGCAGTAGGGGATAAAATTCGGGCGGGGGCAAGTGACCCCTGGTCATATGTTGGCTCCGCCCTTGAAAACAGGTATAGGGGTTACTATTTCAGTAGTATTTTGAGAGCATCCACATTGTCAAAGGTTAGGTCTGTCTTTAATCATCTATCGTTTATACCCCCAATGATTGGGGACTACATACGTTTTTTTTTTTTTTAATTCAATCAATTCATTCAAGCCCGAAGGCGAAGATTACATCGCAAAACACATGAGTGCACCAAACTATCTAATCCGGGACCCTAAGACACCCTGTACAAGCAAATCAACACGAGGTGCCGATATGAAAATCCCATCTGAGACAAGGCAAAGAGATCTCAAACAAAATCTCAGCACAAACCTTTACACATAAGGACAAATGTAATCGAAATAACAAACAGAACACAACTGTAAAGGAAAAAATTGCTCCCATGGGCAGTCCACAATGACCGCCGGCAGATTACCAAATGTTCGGATTGGAACGTTTTCTGTTGTTGTATAACCAAATATTCGAACTAATTTATGTACATATCGACTAATTCCGAAACACTAAAATTAATGACAGGGTAAACCATGTAGTAGCCTTAAGCTTTAAAATGTTTTCAAACATTCCAAAGCATATGACTACGTGCAATTCACCGATGGAATGACGTGACTATCATTGCTTGCAAATTGCAAAGGAGACACGCCAATAGATTTTTTCTGGGTCGAATAATGCCTTGAGGAAATGTCAATTGTCAAACAGAGAATTAAAGATGGAGTTGATAAGATACTACTTCGCACATGATTGTAACTAGGGCTGTAAACGAGCCGAACCGAGCCGAATATTAGAATACTCAAATTCGTTCGTTAAGTTTTTTAGCGAACTCGAGCTCGAGCCGAACTCAATGAAAATTATGTCGAGCCGAACTCGAACCGAGCTTGCCCAGGTTTGGGTCGAACTCGAGCTTGTTTACGAGCCTTAACGATTCAATAATATCATATTTTTATGTTCTTATACAGGTCTAAAACTGCAAATAAAATTTTCATTATGTACATAAATATGTTCGTATACATATAAAAAGATAAAAACATATACATAAGTAAATTTTTAGTAATTGTAAATGTTTAAATTTGTACAAATTTTAAAATTTTTACTATATAACTATATAAAATCCCCATTATACACATATACTTCAGGTTCGCGAGCCTAATCGAGCCGAATACTGCTGCGTTCATGTTCGGCTCATTTATGAAACGAGCCTAAAATTGAGGTTCAGGTTCGGTTTATTTAGTAGACGAATCGAACTCGAACGAGCCTTTACCGAGTCGAGCCTCGAACAGTTCACGAACGGCTCAGTTCATTTACCGCCCTAATTGTAACATAGTACTATTTATCTTGAAATTATAGAATTATTCACTTTCATGATTGTAACATAGTATTTATCTTGAAATTATAGAATTATTCCAAAAGTGAATTGATCAATATCATTTTGATCGTTTTCAAAATGGGAAATCTGTATTCAGCGACATAAGCTGGCGACATTCCGTATCAATAGTGAACTTTTGCTTTTGACCAGCTTACGCACAACTCAATATTTTAATTTGTCTTCCCAAGTGCAACAAACAATATTCCCACCTTAAGATCGTAGGGATAATTTCTCTTGGCAGCAATTTGACCTTGGAGCCCCCTCACCTTGTGCGATTGGGAAATCCTGTAATGCAAGGCCCTGCAAGGCACTCTGTAGGACACACACGGGCCATCGATTTTGACAAGTTTGGGATAAAAAAAAATTGTCACATATAATAATTGCATTTTCTAAAATTCTTGTCGTGGCGGTCGCCGCCATTAGATCCCCTTTGTTCCATCCTTGGTTAGCATGTCAGCTGGCGCAAGTCATTATAAGTCATACATTATAATGATGCAATATTTGTGGATCCAATGCTCATTCATTCTGCAATATTATATTGTATGACCATTTATTATAAATTCTCTCACCAAAAGTGCAATCAGAAACTCTTAACCAAAACTCTCACTTAAATCAAGTCTCGCAAAATACTAATTTTCACAACAACAAAAAAACAACATTTATTGGCTTCTCCAATCCAAATGGACGAATCTTCAATCAAACAAATAAACAAACAAACAAATTAATAAAGTGCGGAGTCTTCCAATATTGGATTTGAGCAAAAAAATTCCACACACAATCCTTCTCAAATACAAGAATGACCGTGTGTGGGGATAAGCTCATTCAATGTGCAATTGAGACATTTCGTTTGTTTATTTTAGCAGACTTTCAGTGAAGGCTCCTGCAGTCAGCTTCAATAACAACGTATGAGGCCTTTGTTTGCCACCAGCTGATAAAGTGGGGACCTATTAGTTCAATGGGAAATGAATTTCATTCAGTCTTTTTGATTCCCTCGTTCAACAATAAATTGATAATATTCTCTCATTAGACACCAAACCATCATTCTCAATTAAATGAAACCAAGAAAGACCAAGACTATTTGAATAGCCCACATACGTACTTGTCAGCAATAAGTTGATAAGGTGGGGACCTATTAATTCAATGGGAAATGAATGTCCTTTTGATTCCCTCATTCAACAATAAGTTGATAATATTTTCTCATTAGACACCAAACCATCATTCTCAATTAAATGAAACCAAAAAGAGAGACCAAGACTATTTGAATAATACACATACGTACTTGTCAGCAGGATAATTCCCAGGTCAAGAAATCCTTCCATAGTAACTTCTGATCTGGTTCTTAATTCTCGATCTCGTGAATGTTGTAGTTGGAATTGTTTCGAAAGACAATTTAAGGAATCTATCTCTAACTAATTAATTAAAAGTGGCACGAGACACAGAGATATACGTGATTATAAAAAGTAAAAGAATGCAATTGTCTCCAAATAATGTTGTCTAATGAACCTGGCTATATTTGAATCAGATTGGTCACTCTTAATCTTGGTTAGCTCATTAGTTTTGGTTGCATAGTCATAGTTGTAGATTTGAATATTGGGTTCAAGCAAAAGTAAAATAAATTAAGAATACAAAAATATCCACGTGGTTGTGTTCCCAAAGCACTGAAAAATCTCTGTATATATATATATATATATATATATATATATATATATATATAGTTATTTTCAAATAAGGAGGTCCTAAAATAAGGACCTTCCCATTTCTTCCATTTTCCGATTGAATTTCGATGATCCGAGCCGCTCAATATGTTCAGAACGTGATTTTAAGGTTACACGCGAGAAATCGGCAAAAAAAATGACCGGGAAGGGCTTGATTTGAGCAGTTTTTATTTGAACCGTTTGATAAAAACATAACAAAATATATATCCTTGTACTCATTAATTTCCTTATGCTGGCTTGAAAACTCAATGGGGTATCTTTCTGCATGACTTGATATCCAACCTAATAGAATGACTAATTTGGAGATAGATCTCATCCACCGCTTATTAGCGGGGATTCAATTAAAGTCAAGATAAAGTTCGTAAAGACTGATCCTCAATACAAAAATGCATTACAATATTAATAGTTATCGACTCCAGAAAAAATTAAAATAACATAACAAAAACTAAACTAAATGATGTTTGTAATTTACACATGGAGTATGAAAAATGACTAATTTTAATTTTGGGCATCGATAATGACATAATAATTAAATTCCCTTAATTTTTTTAGGTTAAGTTGTTTTAGGGTTAGAGTGTGGAATTTTTTTTCTTAATTACACATCATCATTTATATTATTTCACTTTGGCCCATTAAATTTAGTTTTGGAATACCTTTTTGGGTCTCCTTTCTTGAAAAAAAAATAAAAGATTTATGACTAGAATATAATAAAAAAAATAAGAAAAAAAACCTAGCAGTGGCGATACTATATAAGTTGAGGATAAAAAAAAATTGTCACATATAATAATTGCATTTTCTAAAATTCTTGACGTGGCGGCCGCCGCCACTAAACCCCCAGGTTCCATCCTTACATACACAGTAACACAGATTGCGGAATTACTTGGCAAATAGTTTCAACTTAACCAATTCATCATTGCTTAATTAAGAGGCAAGAATCCAAGAATACTTCTCTCTCTCTCGGCTAATTAATCCTCTTGTGATCAATAATGGAACAGAGTAAGACCGGTGGCACATCAAAATAGGCTCCAAACGAAACAGAACACAAAACCAAGATAGATTTTTATCTAAATCCAACCGAAAACAGGGTCAACGAGCTCTTTAGCTGAAAAATAAGACAACCTCAGAAACCCATTGATGACGACGATCTCGAGCCAAATAGGCCCCTCAAGAAACTTCGGACCCCAAAATCTCAAAACCCAACTCCATTCTCGACTCACCGTCATCGAAGAAACAACTGGGCACTGGTGAAACCCATTCGTGGAATTTGCCTTCTCTCTCTATATATCTTTTTGGGCGTGAAGATGAAGATAAAGATGAAACGTAAAGATTTTTTGGGATGATTGTAATTAAGGCTTATTTTCTTACCTTTTAAAAAAAAAACTTTTCAAAGTCCTTAAACGGCATCGTTTTCCTCACATAACTTTTCAAAACCCGCCTAAATAAGTTATCAGTCCGCCCACGTGAAAATTCAAACCGCCCGCCTAAATGGGTAGGCTTTTTATTTAGCCGCAAGAGTGAGATTATTTATCTCACTTTTTTCCACGCTAAGTTTTTTATCACGCTACAAGGGTGAGATCTTTTCTTTTTTATCTCACCACAAGAGCAAGATCTTTTATCTCATTCTGTTCCGCCCTAAAATCTTTTATCACGCAATAAGGGTGAGATCTTTTCTCTTTTTTATCACGCCACAAGGGTGAGATTTTTTCTCTTTTATTTCGCTACAAGAGCGAGATCTTTTATCTCATTCTTTTTTGCTCTAAAATCTTTTATCACGCCACAAGGGTGAGGTCTTTTCTCTTTTATCTCACCACAAGAGTGAGATCTTTTATCTCATTTTTTCGCCCTAAAATCTTTTATCACGCCGCAAAGGTGAGATTGTTTTTCTTTTATCTCGCCTCAAGAGCGAGGTCTTTTATTCCATGTTAAAACCCACTTTTTATCTCAATTTTGGACTTAAACTGCGATAAAAAAATTTAAGCATCACTTTTTATCACACTTTCACTGAAAACCGTGATCTTTATGAATTTTCTTAGTGTGATACATATCTATTATTGTAGTAGTGAATGAATGGTTGAGATATGATTTTTAATTATGAACTGTTTACCGGTCATAATTGATTTTCGATCTGGACTGTTGATTGATGAGATCGATGGCTGTGTGTCGTCCTACATGTGCACTACATTAGGGTGCACTATAGCACCCCCGGATCGCCAACCTATAGAAAGGGTTGTGGGAAAGGCCTAAGAGATTACTAATTAGGCCATGTTTTCACTAACAATTTTGGACAACAAATTTTGCATCACATCTACAACTTATATTGTTTAGTGGAAACAATTTGACATTTTTCAAAATCTCTCTCATAACAAACTTAGGGTTTGGCATTCCTACTATGTGTGGGTCTTCTCTTATTCGTTTACGGGATTTCTCTTATGGTTGTTGAGTTTGTTCTACATATACTTGTATTTTTATTTTTTTTGGTTCTTCGGAATATATTGTATGTATACTTGTGGATATGTCATCGGATTAATTTTTCTTAATGTGCATTTTTGTTTTATAATTTTCTTCTACTTAATTTATAAAAAAAAAAAAGAAGAAGAAGAAGAAAAAGGATGGAGAAAAGGACAGATAACCTTTTTACTTGCATTCCAAGCCGTCCCGTGAAGCTCACAAAAGGATTAGCAGCGTCCTCGTGAGTCGTGCCTGGTCCCCTCGCACAAGGCATTGGGCTCCGTTTGGTCATCTCTATTTTTTTTAATAACCGAATATTCGGACCGTTGTGCATACCGATACTCTGGATTATTAATGAAAGAAGTATGATAATGTGTACAAAAATTGAATTGGGTCTCTAGGTATGCCCTCTCTGATACCATTTGGCTTAGATTAGGGAGGCATGGTTGGCAACAAAATAGGCAGTGGCAGAGCCAAGAATCCCGTTCAAAAGAGACACCATTTCGCAATAAAATTTAACGAAGAAATATTGAGCACAAAAATTTAAGTATTCTTTAATAGGCACAATAACTTGTAGCCTAATATATTCAAAAGATTCAAAACATAAGCACAAAAGATTATATATATATATATATATATATATATATATATATATATAGGAATTTTCAAGTGAGGGATCTCTCATTTTAACAAAATGATGGACTTTCATTTTTCGATCAAATTTTGAAAATCCGAACCGTTCAATGTGTGCAGAACGTAATTTTAAGGGTCCACGCGAGAAATCAGCAAAAAAAATGACCGGAAAGGGCGTCATCCGAGCAGTTTTTTTTAACCGTTCATTGAAAACTGCTCGGATGAAGCCCTTCCCAGTCATTTTTTTTGCTGATTTCTCACGGGGTCCCTTAAAATCAAGTTCTGATCACTTTGAGCGGCTCGGATCATCAAAATTCAATCAGGAAGGAAAGTCCCGCATTTTAATAAAATGAGGGATCCCTCACCGGAACCTAACTCTATATATATATATATATATATATACTAGCAATTTGCTATTTGCCATTCTAAAATAAACATTTAATTCTTTAAGTGGTCTATTGATTTGGTTGAAAACATTTGAAAGCAAAGTAAATACTAATAAGCCCTACCCAAAATTTCTAATTTCTTTAACATTTTTTAAGTAGGTGTACCAAACAAACAACAAAAAAGCAGTAGGGGATAAAATTCGGGCTATCATGATCATATGTTGGCTCCGCCCCTGAAAACAGGTATAGGGGTTATTGTTTCAGTGGTATTTTGAGAGCATTCACATTGCCAAAGGTTATATCTGTCTCCAATCATCTCTTGTTCATACCCCCAATGATTGGGGACTACATACGTTTTTATTTTTTATTTTTAATTCAATCAATTCATTCAAGCCCGAAGGCGAAGATTACATCGCAAAACACAGGAGTGCACCAAACTACCTAATCCGGGACCGTAGGACACCCTGCAAAAGCAAATCAACACGAGGTGCCGATATGAAAATCCCGTCTGGGACAAGGCAAAAAGATCTCAAACAAAATCCCAACACAAACATTTACACAATAAGGACAGATGTAATCGAAACAACAAACAGAACACAACTGTAAAGGAAAAAACTGCTCCCATGGACAGTCCACAATGACCGCCGGTAGATAACCAAATCTTCGGATTGAAACGGGTTTTCTGTTGTTGTATAACCAAATATTCGAACTAATTTATGCACATATCGACTAATTCCGTAACACTAAAATTAATGACAAGATAAACCCTATAGTAGCCTTATGCTTTGAAATGTTTTCAAACATTCCAAAGCTTAAAGCATATGACTACGTGCAATTTCACCGATGGAATAACGTGACTATCATTGCTTGCAAATTGCAAAAGAGACGCCAATAGATTTTTTCTGGGTCGAATAATGCGTCAAGGAAATGTCAATTGTCAAACAGAGAATTAAAGATGGAGTTGATTAGATACTACTTCGCACATGATTGTAACATAGTATTTTATCTTGAAATTATAGAATTATTCACTTTCATGATTGTAACATAGTATTTATCTTGAAATTATAGAATTATTCCAAAAGTGAAGTGATCAATATCATTTTGATCGTTTTCAAAATGGAAATTCTGTATTCAGCGACATAAGCTAGCGACATTCCGTATCAACAGTGAACTTTCGCGTTCGGCCAGTTTACGCACAACTCGACATTTTAATGTCTTTCCCATGTGCAACAACTAACAATATTCCCACCCTAAGATCCTAGGTATGATTTCTCTTGGCAGCAATTTGACCTTGGAGCCCCCTCACCTTGCGGGATTGGGAAATCCCGTAATGCAAGGCCCTACAAGAAACCCCGTAGGACGCACACGAGCCATCGATCTTGACAATAAATGGTTGAAATATGATTTTTTATTATGACCGGTTTACCGGTCATAATTGATTTTCGATCTGGACCGTTGATTGATGAGATCGATGGCTATGTGTCGTCTTACATGTGCACTACACTGGAGTGCATTACGGCACCCCCGGATTGCCAACCTGTAGAAAGGGTTGTGGGAAAGGCCTAAGAGATTACTAATTAGGCCATGTTTTCAGTAACAATTTTGGACAACAAATTTTGCATCGCATCTACAACTTATATTGTTTAGTGGAAATAACTTGATATTTTTCAAAATCTCTCATAACAAACTTAAAATTTTTCAACAACTTATTTGGTCAGTGAAAATAACAAGACATTTTTAAACAACTTATTGATCAGTGAAAATAACAAGACATTTTTCAATAATTTATTGGTTGGTGGACACAACTTGACATTTTTCAATAACAACAAATGATCCTTAAGTTATTGGCTACCGGAAACACTAATGAAAAAGTTATGTATTCAGTAATAATTCTATAATCACACACACTTATGCACACAAACTCACTCGCATTAAAAGTGGGGTCCACACACAAAGCATGTGTCTAGTGAGTAGACTCCACGCTTGATGTGAGTAAGTTTGTGTGCGTAAAGTGTTCGTGGTACTAGGCACTGTATATACAGATGGTATTGCAGCTGAGCCGATGGTGCCTTGTCACCTGGTATATATTTTAAAGTTGTTAGTATATCAGTGCACAGAACTCCCTCCATTCAGTATTGTTCCACAAGAAGTCTGCATTCTGCAAACAACTTGAATCCCGAAAACCCCGACGAATCCAGCAGGATTTAGATTCAATGAACCTGGACTCAATCTGGGTATCCCTCTTGCGAATTATCAAATCTGACGAAACTCCGTGTACATTAATTAATTTATGGTCAAACGCAGAGTTCACATACGAACGTGGCGTAAGTGAAGGGCTGGCGCCGTCCCTATTTTATTTGGTTTTTCTTCACAAAGCTTTGATCTTTACGCATCATATTTACTGGTTAGCAAGTGATTGACTATGTGGGTTGACGTATTGTTTGCCCTTTCAGTCTCAGAAAAGGATGATTTTTTTTGTGTTGAAAGGAATGTGACACTCTGGAATGGTTTCCATTCACAAAGTAGGAGAGGAGTGCAAGGAAAAGGTAAAGACTTTCTGAAAGATGCGCATTCTCACACCTGTTTTTATTCCCCCCCCCCCCCCCCCCCCCCCAACTCTTCTGTTCTCGTGGGAATATATGCATGCAAACCCTTTCGTGTTCGGGTCGTCAGCTTACGATTTTCGTGTCCGGGTCAACTTACGATGCACTTGGACTAATCCATGTGTACATGGCTTACCAATTCTAGAGAAAAACAAGGTGTTTGTAGTTGTATCTGCAATGTCTATATTAAAAGGGCTGCCCATGCAAGAGGCTCCGTTACTACAGGTTTTGGAAAAGACTTGGGTCCAACTTACTCACACCTCGACTAGTGGGGGCCCCACTTGAAGCCGTCAAAAATGGTCTACAAGGTTTTGAGCCCAAGACCTTAGAAGGGAGCAAATCCCCAAGTCCCAGGCCTTGACCACAAGGCCAACCCCTTGGGGTTGAATGTATACAGCCTTACCCGCGAGTGAATAGGCTGTTTCCAAGACTCGAACCCGGGACAACCGAGTCACATTGGAGCAACCTTACCATTGCGCTAGGGCTGCCCTTCAATGCTAGTCTATACGAAAGTCAAAATTCTTTAATGAGAAGTAAACGGATTTCCTATTGAAAATAATATCAAAGTTGTATGTCTTCTCATTTTTGCTTTTGAAAAATGAACTCACTTACTTGGACAACCCTACTTTTGAATTTTGCAGTTAAACGAGCCATATATAGAACCATTTTTTCTTGTAACCGGATACTGGTCTAAGCAAATGACTAAGTGGCGAATTCTTGTTATGTTATGGGATCTTAATTTCCATGGTCCTTCTCATTGTAAATTGTAAGGTGCATCTTGTTGTGAGTTACTACATCCTTGTTGATTAATATTCCCTAAAGAAACAAAGACGGTAGTTTGCGTTGTAGTTTCCTGCAATGTAACAGTGAATTTTTCACTCATGCACGCTTATAAATGCCAAAGGCTACAAATGCCAATAGCATTTCAACTGCATCTACTGCAAATGCCCAAGTAGTTTGCATAGTAGTTTCCTGCATCTGAAGTTTTTCCACTTGATTTTGATCACGCTATATAGTTCTCCAGCTAGCCATGACATTTAAGCGAAAACTTCATAAAGAAACCACATTTGAAATTGAGGGGAAAAAAAAGAATGGAAGGAGTTCTTTCTATTGAGTGCAGCGACACTGAGATGTTATTATTTGTATGAAGGACATGGAAAAACAGTCACTGCATTTACTATGGTTGAGCGCGGTGGATGAAAATCTCCATCATTTTGTTCGTGAATTTTTCGAATCTTCCACCCTCAGCACCACTAGAGCTTGCTTTATTTTTGAAGAAATTGCAACCAGTTGAAAGGATAAATCTAGCTGTATCCTCAAGGCTTTTGGATGGGGGTACCTTATCAAGAAATGTCAACACCTTGGCACCTCCCCCCCAAATCCTTTTTTAAACCTCTGACCAAATTGATTTTACGAATAACAATATTATCTCCTCCCATAATTGCTTATTTAATAACACAGTTGTCTTTTATTTGATGAGCTAAATTCTAATTTTCCGGCTTGGGCAGTGTATGTAGGTGCGAAAACGATCTAGGTTCATTATTTTGTCTATGAAGGATATACAAATTTCGTGCATTTTTCGTTCTGTTGACTTTTAACCCCTGTAAGTTGCTTAATATGGTTATATATGCATATAAGCGTTCCATAGTCACATTCTCTACGGTTCTTCTTCCATAGTGATCATAAGGTAATTAATTGCTTCTGTTGAGCACAGCATAATCTTGTAGTGGTCATATATTTGCTCTATACTGTAGTATTTGCAACTTTTAGCTCTTTATGATTCTATTGAGGAACGCTAATCTATGCTTCCGTACTCAAGTGGAAGATTGATTCTTTACCACTTGTGGATTGCCAATGTTGATGAATTTATACGCGAATCTTTTCCCTTGTCCTTTCCTTTACCTTTCACATTTCTCATCAACAGATAATGGAAACTAGTATTTGATAGTTTAAATAGCAACAATAATAAAACACTGGCTGATGTTTCTATGAAATGATCATACCGTTTGGATTTTGACTTCAGTCCTTTTTTCCCATCTGTTTGTTATTTTGTTACAAAGGTGAGCATAAGTGCCTAGCCACAATGAGTGGTCGTGTGACTGATGAGGTAGAAATTGATGATACAAGATCGCCCTCATCGCGTCACCATGTGGAGAATTTGCCGTATGTTCACAAGGTGGGACTGCCTCCAAAGCAGAAACTTTTGAAAGAATTCACATCGACTTTGAAGGAAATTTTCTTCCATGACGAACCCTTGCGCCATTTTAAGGACCAACCAAAATCTCGAAAGTTGATACTTGGCCTCCAAGCCCTTTTTCCCATTCTTGAATGGGGGAGGGATTACAATCTGTCCAAATTCAAAGGTGATCTCATCTCCGGACTAACCATCGCAAGCCTTGCTATTCCTCAGGTACAAAAGCTAATGAAGTGATGAAACTAGATTTTTTCGGGAAATAAACTATCATTTCCCTGTGATCCAAACACAACGTTCAGACAATTTCTAACAGTTCATTAACTTTTTGAAATAGGATATTGGATATTCAAAGCTTGCAAATCTTGATCCCCAATATGGTTTATGTGAGTCTTTATGTTGCTTATGAAAAACCTAAACTTCCTTTGTCGTGATAACTTAACTGAATCGTATTTGTGTCCTCATATACCACAGATAGTAGCTTTGTTCCACCTTTGGTTTATGCCTTTATGGGTAGCTCAAGAGATATTGCCATAGGACCAGTGGCAGTGGTATCTCTTCTGCTAGGAACCCTACTGCAGAAGGAGATTGACCCATCTAATAAGGTTGAGTACCAGCGACTTGCCTTCACGGCTACATTCTTTGCCGGAATCACTCAAGCGACATTAGGGGTTCTCAGGTATCCTGGTTTCTTGTTACATGACTTTTATGTGGTTTCCTTCGTTTGCTGCCTCTTGTGCATTATGGTCCGGTTTTTCAATTTTTTGGTACTCACCCAACATTAAGGTGTGTCTCGTTTGATTTTTTTTTTTTTTCCCTTTTTTTTTCACCCAATCTTCATCAAATTTGGATGGCAAACTGTTTCCGAACAATTGTGTCTGGCTCTTGAGTGGAAAACAACTGTCACTTTCATTTTGGTTTTGAAGTGATATTCATGCTTGGTATAATGGTCGTTTTTTATTTTTGTTTTCATTTGAAGAATAGGGACAAAGGGCTGATCTTTGAATAGAATTGGCTTAGTTTGTTGGATGATTTATCTCGTGTCTAGTAAATGCAGAAATTGCTTGGCAACCTGTTTCTGATAATAGAAAACACTAAGAAAATAACCAATATTAAAACGATGAGTATTTTCAAACTTTCAATTGTCTTTGTATCGGAAAACAGGATAATGAAACAATTCCAGACAGACTTCATAAATACAAGGAAAGGAACTTATAGGGGAATTCAAAATGTGAGGTTGGTCAACCAGACAAAGCTAGAACTCTAGATTTGACTTGGCATTTTATTTTCAGATTGGGCTTCTTGATTGATTTTTTGTCGCATGCCGCCATTGTTGGGTTTATGGCTGGAGCTGCCATTACTATTGGTCTTCAACAGCTTAAAGGTTTCTTAGGCATAACAACCTTCACAAAGAAGACTGATATAGTCTCTGTAATGCGCTCAGTATGGACTACGGTACATCATGGGGTAAGACTAAGCTCCGTTAGTTTCATTAAGGCACTGTTTGGATCTTGTATTTATGGGGGAAAAGGAAATGTAAACGTTTACCTATCTGTCCCGTTTATGCAATCAAGATTCAAACAGTGTTTTAGAAAGTTATTGCAACCTAAAAAGCTTATTTCTTGTTTCTCTATGCCTTTAGTGCAACATTTTTATTTTGTTTGGTTTGTATTCTTTCTATCCTTGCAGTGGAACTGGCAAACAGTACTCATAGGAGTTTCATTCTTGGCCTTTCTTCTCATTACCAAATACATTGTAAGGTTTCCTGCTCCCTCCTTTTCATGCCTAGGGTTGCAAACAAGCAGAGCTCAACTTTAAGGTGTTCGAGCTCAGCTCATTTGAAATCCAGTGATCTCGAACCGGGCTTGAGCCAAATATTTGAGCTCCAGCTCGCTTAGTATTTTTGAGAGCTAGAGCTTGGTTCGAGTGCTAAACCAGCCAAACCCATATATACAAGCCAAGCTTATCTAGAATGGTCGAGCTAAGGCAAGTTCGAGCTCGGCTCCTTTACTAAACTAACTATGCCGAGCTTTGAGCTGCTCGTAAACAACTCAGTTCATTTGCAGCCCCATTTTAACCCTTAATTCTCCTAAAGTTATTCTGTGGTAGGTAGGCTTCTGTTTAATTTCTTTCTTAACTGGGACAGGGAAAGAAGAACAGAAAATTGTTTTGGGTACCAGCAATTGCTCCACTGATTTCTGTTATTATCGCAACCTTTTTCGTGTTCATCACCCATGCTGACAAGCATGGTGTTCAAATTGTAAGTACTCATCAAAATCCTTTTCCTTTAAAGGTGTTCAAGTTTTCAGTTGTGGGTAATCCTTAGCTAACAATAATCATCAAAATTTGGAAGGTAAACCATATTAAAAAAGGTGTGAATCCGGCTTCTGCAAATCAAATTTTTTTCACGGGCGGATATCTTCTAAAAGGGTTCAGGATCGGTGTTGTGGCAGGAATGATAGCACTTACTGTAAGCATTTCAAATGTTTATACTACAAGAAGGACATATCTAATCCAATAGAGCTTCTAATGGAAATATTTTGGTTTTGCAGGAATCCGTAGCAATTGGAAGAACATTTGCAGCCATAAAGGATTATGAACTTGATGGAAACAAAGAAATGGTAGCATTAGGAACGATGAATGTCATTGGCTCAGTGACATCTTGTTATGTGGCCACAGGTAAAAAGCAAATTTCGGCAAATAAAACTGAGCTTCTGATGATCAACTGAACAAAGATTCCGTTGGATTCCAGAAACTTCAATTTTTTAAAACTTCTTTTGGCAGGATCATTCTCTCGCTCGGCAGTTAATTTCATGGCCGGTTGTAATACAGCCGTCTCCAACATTGTGATGTCGTGTGTGCTATTGTTAACTCTGTTAGTGATCACCCCACTATTTAAGTACACCCCAAATGCCGTTATTTCTTCTATCATCATATCAGCCGTGATTGGACTAATCGACATTCAAGCCATGATCCTCATATGGAAGATCGACAAGTTAGACTTTATTGCTTGTATGGGCGCCTTCTTTGGTGTGGTTTTCGTTTCGGTTGAGATAGGCCTCTTGATTGCTGTAAGGAAAAAGGATTACGGTTTCTGTTTTGTGTATGTTTTGACTACCATTTTTCTTATTTTGCTAATATGTCTTAATATGACAGGTTGGGATTTCTTTTGCTAAAATCCTGCTGCAAGTGACGAGGCCGCGGACTGCTCTACTGGGGAATCTCCCGAGGACTAGTGTTTACAGGAATATAAATCAATACCCAGACGCAACAAAAGTTCCAGGAATTCTAATTGTGAGAGTTGATTCTGCAATCTACTTCTCAAACTCCAACTATGTCAAGGAGAGGTATTGATGCTCTTGGCCTTTTTGTCAATCTTATGAACTTAGTTTTTTTGTATTGAAAAAGGAGAAAAAAAGTACTGCATTTGGTTCATGGATTTGCGGAGCGATCAGTTGGGTGAAAGGAAAAGTTGAAGACAAGAGACAATATCATAATGGTTAGAGATGTTAAAGATATTACTGTGGCTTTGTTTGTATCATGAATTTAGAAAGGGATATACGGAAGCAAAGGAAAAGATAAAATGATTCTCTTCCATTATAAATCCTGTTACAAATCGATAATCCAGACAGTCTTATTGGTGGTCTACTGTAGTCTTAAAGAGGTTTCGGTTTTGTACCTAGAGTTGTAGACGAGGAAGCACCGACACTCCTAACTGCTTGTCATAGGTGTGTCAAACATTTCAGGCACAGGTATGGGACATGCCACATGGCGTGTCCATAAATTTAATTATCCTCAAGTAGGGGATGCACCAGGGACACATCGAGAACATCCGTGTCTCAACTTGGACACGGATAGAAACATGAGGATCAATTGATAACAGTGAAACCTTATCTCGGGGGTATGCTATTCCAAAAATATTAGGACAGAACTTCGAATAAATAAATTTTGAACAAATAAAACCCTCATTTAACTTGTAAAATTTTGAAAAGACAACAATAAGAGTTGTAAAGACACTCCCTCTGTCCCAATTTAAATGTGAGCACTTTATTTTGGTGTAAGAAAATTAAAATAATAATGTGTAGAAGATATTTTTTGGAAGTTTGAAAATGCACGAAAAACCGTAGGGGACATTTAAATTGGGACGGATGGAGTATTAATTTAGTTTTGGTTGTTACCATATGTTTGGGTAGACTGAGATACAGACATAAAAGAAGGAAGATTGGCCTTTGTGTTACATGAATATGGAAGGATGGAATGTTCTTACGGAACTTGATTTCTATCCTAATATTACATATTTTCTACTATCCCCCACCGTGTCCATGCTAGTGTCGGTGTCCGTGTTTCTCAGGTTGTAAATATATGCTGACTTTCACTTTTCCATTTTGCTCAATCATAGATGGTTACTTTGAATGTTAGGAGTATTTTGTAAGACATGAAAATACGGTCATAACATCGTTTAACTTTTGGAACCTGATTAATAGTAAACCCCATTTTTTGCAGGATTTTGAGATGGCTAACCGATGAGGAGGAACAAGTGAGAGCAAATAAGCAAACCAGGATTCAGTATCTAGTAGTCGAAATGTCACGTAAGTGATTTTCCATTCCTCTTATAGTAATTTCCAACCAAAAACCTTGGATAGGCACAGTGATAGTCACCTGGCGACCAGGGTACGGAGGAAACTTTTTTCTGGCATTGGATTGAATCAACTCCCGCGTGCTATCAATTCCTGTGTCGGGTCACTTCATAGGGGGTTTTGTCTTGGCTTTAACCGGGTCCCACAAAGTGGATAGTTGGATTGGTCCCCCGGCTTAGTCAGGCCATTGGGGCAGATACCAAGTTATTTAAAATACATAAGTTCCAACCACAACTCAACAACTTGTATCGACCTGGGATTATGATTTTTATCTTGCAGCCGTTACTGATATAGACACCAGCGGCCTCCATGCCTTGGAAGAACTATACCGAACCCTCCAAAAGAGAGAAATTCAGGTATAACTCAAACTAGAGCATGTGTTTTCAAATCCGAAGTGAAGATTACCAAGTACTTAAATGTTGTATATACCTTAGTTGTTTTGACTTCCTTTAAACAGCTTGTTTTGGCGAATCCGGGGCAAGCTGTGATCGATAAACTCTACACATCCGGTTTTGCAAACTTGATAGGAGAAGACAAGATCTTCCTCACGGTAGCAGATGCGGTGCTTACGTACGCTCCAAAGACAGAAGAACCTTGAAGAGATCACATCCGTGTCGGTTCGATAACTCGTTTCTCGCTCTGCGATGTGCTTCGACGTCGCGGTGATGTCGCTAGTGTGGTAGTTTTGCTTGTCAAGTCTCTAGGAAAACTTGCGAATTGCAGTGTTGATTTTTGGTGTTTAAATGGATTTGGTGCGGGGGCTGGCAAAATAGTGGGGTTGGTGCATAAAGGTGTTGTAAAATCGTTTTGTTGGGGGGAAAAGCAGGGCCATGGTGATTCTGTTTTCCAGAGCTCAGCCACTACTTTTCAATGTGTATCAGTGTGGTGTTCTTTGGTCCGTTTTCCTTCCATTGTAAAGTTGTGTGGGGCTTTATTCTCTTCTTTGTAAAGTTGTAAAGTGTGGATTTTATAACAGTGGAAGAAAGGCTATTCTGTTCTGAAATTTAAAATTCTCTGCTGCCTCTCAATAATGGAGTATAGAACTAACTGAGCAACTATTTCAAAATATAATTTTCGTAAAGGGTAATAAAAAATATTCCCAATATTGAAGTTAATATACTTTTGGGGAATTGATTTTCACACTTTCCTTTTATCTAAATGAACTCATTTTTCTATTTTGTAGTAATGTGAAATTACATAATTACCTTTTTCATGTGTGAATGGAAAATATATGAAGGGTAGTTTTGTAATTGTATATGAATGAGAAAAAAAAAAAATGAAGTGCACTTGAAGAAAACAAGAGTGTAAAAATCAATTTCCTAATTTCATTTCTTATTTGAGAGATTTGTTTTAAGTATCATCAGTGTTACGTTCTGATTAATACAAGGACAGACACTGACAATAATTTCTAGAGCCGCTGTTGGTCCCAACCCGGACCATTGTCATCATAATTACGGAATAAACCCAAACCTAACACTTACTACGGAGGTTCCGTAAATAAAATTTACGGTTTAAAAGTGTTTTGGACGATTCAGATTGAAGACGAATTATTAACGGTAAAAAATATTTATTACCGATCAATGATTAAAAAGTTATATCAACTGTTGATTGCCAAAACAGATGACTGAGATCGCGCTTTCTTCGTGAACAAGCTAGTCACGGCTGCTCCGTGAATAAGACAATCACGTACTACCTTATAAAGCAAATGTTCTGCGAAAACATCATATTTAGAACATCATATATACTGTTTGAAGTTCCAAAAATATTGCTTTTCAGAGTAATGCAATAACCAAGCTAGCTCAGTTGGTTAGTCTCATTTCCCTCCTTCCATGAAGTTCAGTGTTCGAGATCCAAGAGGGACGGATTTGGGGTCAGGGCTTTGGACAATCTCTAAACTTCTGCTGTAATGACTCTAGAAACAAAACATCACAAAGGTCAGATTCGGCTCCCCTCCAGTATACTTTTGTCCATTATTATCCATTGTGCGATTGAGATTCATTCTATTCATCCACAACCATATCTATGGCTACACTTTTGTCACATAAACCGAGCCATTTCCCACCCCAAAGACCATTGTATTGGCTCGCCAAAACAACGTATTACCATTCAACTCGACTTTTTTTAATAACTTTTAGTTTTGTCTTTATTTGAATTTTTTTCCACATTTATTAGTTTTGTGCTAAACTCTTATGACTTATTGATTTATCTCGACGAGACAAATTGGAAAGGTAAAAAAAAAAATTTACTTTTACTCAAATATTTTGAAAAGTAACCAGTTTAAAGTATAAAAAAAAGTCGAAAAAGTCTACCCATTTTGCTAAAAAATGGTTATTTCTCAAAATATTTTGGTAAAAGTAAAAAAAAATTTACTTTTTCGATTCGTCTTGACAAAATGAATCGGAAAACCAAAAAAGTGAGGCGTAAAACTAACAAATGCGAAAAAAATTTAAATAAAGACTAAACTAAAAGTTAGAGAAAAAGTTGAGAAGAATGGAAATGGGCCCAACAAGTCAAAACACAACAGAAAGAAGATAAAAACTTAAAATACAAGCATAACAAGTTTAGCAACACAACTTCGCGCACAACCTTAAAGCACAAGTGCAAAAAAATTTGAATAAGGACAAAAAAATAATCCAAATGAAATTAAGCTAAAAAAAAGTCCGAAATTTTGCTTATATGAACAATGCTACATGCATAACTTTAAAGCATAACTGTATCTGAAATCATGGGATGGACATGGATCTACTTGTATTTTACGGTTCCGGACACAATTGTGTCCACAGTTGTATTTTAAAGTTGTGTTGTTAGACTTGTTGTGCTTGTATTTTACTCCCTCCGTTTCTAAATGAGAGTCCATGTTACTATTCCAAACACTTCAAAAAATTATTTATATCTTTCAATTTGTAATATTAAAAATATCCAATATGGATATTGTTTGATAAATTTCAATTAATTTTATCATACAAAATTTTTAAAATTATAAAAGATGTTACTCCTATAAATTAAAAGATAATAAACAAGACAAAAATAACAGAGAAAAAAGTGAGAGTGAACTCATTTAAAAACGGAGGAAGCAAGTTTTTTTCTTTTCGTTGTGTTTTTGACTTTGTTGCTTGACTTGTTGGGATTAGACTTTCGCCAGCCAAAACAGTGGGCTTTGGGTTGAGAAATGGCCAGGTCCATATTGCAAAAGTGTAGCCATGGATCAGGTCCATGTGGTAAAAGTGTAAGCATGCATATGGTTTTGGATGTATAGTGATGCAGTAGCCAAAGAGGAGGAGTTCCATTTTAAGCATGCCAAGGCCCATTTCTACTTATCGGTATTTTCGTAATATTACTGATCATGGATTTAGGTGATGGGCCTGCCTGGGTTCGATTTGAAACGACCAACAGTCAGAACACATTGTCTTTGGCTATGAGTCAGAACACATTGTCTTTGGCTATGTGCCGTGTGTTTTTTAGCCTTCTGAGGCCGTTTAGGCTTTCAATTAGGCCTTCGTTCCGTTTTTGGGCTATTCTTTGCGCTCTTATAACTTTCCGTAGGAAAGTCCAATTCAGCCCATTCTTTTTTCTGATGTTTTGTTTTTTCGTTTAATTTGTGGGTCCGAATTAATTTCGGTATTGTTTCTTTATGTTTTCTAGGGTTCGCGTTGCTACCTTTATATTCAGTTTTATGCCTTAGGGCTAAACAGTTGATTATTGATAAAGAAAAGAGTCAGATAGAGTTTCTCTAAAATATTGTGTTTGTGATTGTCCTTATCGCTTCGATCATCCATTTTCTTATACGCTTCCCTGCATCATATAGAATGAATTTCAACCACACACAATGAATGATAATGGACAGATGGATGATAATGGACAGAAGTATACCGGAGGGGAGCCGAACCCACAAAGGTCTCTCCCTCTTCTTTCCCACCCCAAAAACCTGCAAAATTTGGTCAGATAAAGAGAGCAATATTGGAAACAATTGTGTCACAAGAAGAGATCCAAGAGAAAATGGCAAGACCGGCAGAATCAGACTTTCCCCGGAGCGGGTGCGGGAGCAAACTCATTCGCTCCTACAACTTGAGGTAATTCGGAGAAGCTGTCAATTACAATTCTAATCAAAAGAAAAAAACTGATTTTGGCATTCTACTTTTTTTTATTATAGCACTTCAAAATTTATCTTTTTAGTGTAATGTAACTTGCTAATTGCTATGGTATAAATTTTCCTAAAAGAAAAATTTTAAAGTGCTATCATAAAAAAGTGGAGTGTCAAAATCATTTTTCTAATAAAAACACATTTTTAGCAGAGAGATAGAGAGAGTTGGAAATAAATGCAAGTGGGTGGGTCAATTGATAGTGATGGGAGGAGAGTGAGAGAAAGGAAAGGGAGAGAGCGTGGTCTTCATTAAATTTGGTTATCCAAAGAGAAAAAGTTGCTAGTTTTGGTTTCGATTCCCGTAAGCACCAATCTCTCTCTCCAAGTTCTCTAGGATAAAGTAGATTATGTTTAACGAATGACAAAAAAAATAAAAAATACAAAAATACAAAATTTGGTAGGTCAAACTCAACCTTAGCATCGTTTAATATTTTGTGATAATTCGAGTACGACTGTTTAAATATGGAATGGCATTTGAAAAAATGTTACTCCAGTATAGAGGAGAAAGACTATAGACAGAAGCGTTTTCAGAGAATAGAATTGAAGTAGAGATTCTAGTGCAATGTGAGTTTAAAATGCTGACTAGTGAAATTTTAAAAAAGTGATTTTTTAATTATTTCGTTGAGGAAATTTTGTTTGAGTCCGATGTGGATGCTCTAACTCCTGAACTTGTACTTTGACTTTTATGTTTTCGTAAACATCGTCATATCTTGCGCGGCGAAAAAATCCCATATTGTATAAACAGAAGAGTATCTGCTCCATATCATCGCCGCATTCTCTATAGTTCTTATTACGTAGTGACATCAATCAGGTAATTAATTGATTCTGCTGAGCACATCACCTGTTAGCTCTATATGTTTCTGTCCAGGAATGTTAATCTATGGTTCTTTAGTCAAACAGATAATGGAAAATATTTCATACGTAATGAAGCAACGACTATAGAATCACACTGGCAGATGTGTCTATGAATTGATCATCTCGTTCGGATTTTGAATGTAGTCCCTTTCTCCGAAGAGAAAAGTTGCTAGTTTTGGTTTCGATTCCCGTAAGCACCAATCTCTCTCCCCAAGTTCTCTAGGATAAAGTAGATTGTGTTTAACGAATGACAAAAAAAATAAAAAATAAAAAAAATCCAAAATTTGGTAGGTCAAACTCAACCTTAGCATCGTTTAATATTTTGTGATAATTCGAGTACGACTGTTTAATTATGGAATGGCATTTGAAAAAATGTTACTCCAGTATAGAGGAGAAAGACTAAAGAAAGAAGCGTTTTCAGAGAATAGAATTAAAGTAGAGATTCTAGTGCAATGTGAGTTTAAAATGCTGACTAGTGAAAATAAAAAAAAGTGATCTTTTAATTATTTTGGTGAGGAAATTTTGTTTGAGTCCGATGTGGATGCTCTAACTCCTGAACTTGTACTTTGACTTTTATGTTTTCGTAAACATCATCATATCTTGCGCGGCGAAAAAATCCCTTATTGTATAAGCAGAAGAGTATCTGTTCCATATCATCGCCTATTCTCTTTAGTTCTTCTTACGTAGTGATATCAGGTAATTAATTGATTCTGCTGAGCGCATCACCTGTTAGAGCTAGTGTTTGGATGGCCTGGTTTTGCATTTTCTAATTCCCATTTTTGAATTTTGGGTGTTTGGTAGGAAGAGGGAAAATAGATTTTGGGTAAAATCCATTTTCCAATTTCTTGTTTCTAAAACAAAACAGATAATCTACAAAAAGGAGCTTTTTCAATTCCAATTTTTCCATTTTCGAATTTAGCCATGCCAAAAAGACAAGGCTACCCTTTCTCTTTTCAGATAATTCCCATTTTGCCATAATTTTGATTGAGTTTGATGCGTTTCAAATGTTAGTACTAGAACTAGAGTGGTAATTGAATGCTCTGAACTTAAATTGATGAGTGGTTTGGTTTTTAATTCTCAAGTTTCACGATTAGTGGTGCAGATGAGGAATGAACAGGCTGCAAATTGTTGCAGGCTTGCAGCGATGTTTTCTTGCTGATCATTTACCACTTTAGAGCCCGGGTTCTTGCCCTCTTGGCGGAGATGGTAACAGCTTGATGGGGATGGAAATTCCTGGTCCTTGTTTTCTTTCTAGTGTGATAACAGATGCAAGATTAATTACTCCTATCATTCTCATCTCTCTTAAAGAAAGTACTCATAATTTTGGTTATTGAAAGTCGCTGCAAAGTTTAAGATGCTCTTCTTAGACCCATTTTGAGAACCAAAATCAAGGATTGTTCTGTATCCTTGCTTAGGGTGGGTTCTTGTTAACTTAATTTTTATTCTTTCTGTTTTGTTGTCTTTTTTGAATTTTTGTCATATTTGTATTATATTTTTTGAATTAATTATTCGTTTCGACGAGAAGAGTTTGACACATATGAAAAAAAAAAAAAAGTCCACAGAAAGGCAAAAAAAGTATTCAACTCTTATGTTTTTTTTTAAAGCGTCGTCTTATATAAAATAAATAAATTTAACATCGGTCTATTTTTTTATACTTTTTTGATTAATGATTAATTTTAAAAATCATAATGAAAAGCTAAACAAAAAGTAAGAAATACCGAAATAAGTTGTGGACAAATAAGTTTATAAGAACGCAGTTAGTATTACTTAAATTGAGTCCAAACATTATTTATATATATTATATACCATTATTAATAACCGGGGGCAACATAGTAAAAAATCAATCCATAATTCATTTTCATTCCATATCTTCCAAACACTACTCCTACTGCAAAATGCATTCTGCACATATCGTCCAAACACTCTACCAAATACAAAATACATTTTGGTCATAATCCCAAAAGCCAAAAAGCCAAAAAGTAAAAAATGAAAAGCCAAAAAGTTGGCTCCCAAACACCCCATATATGTTTCTGTCGAGGAATGTTAATCTATGGTTCTTTAGTCAAACAGATAATGGAAAATATTTTATACGTAATGAAGCGACGACTATAGAATCACACTGGCAGATGTGTCTATGAAATGATCATCTCGTTCGGATTTTGAATTTAGTCCCTTTCTCCGACCTGTTTCTTATTTTGTTACAAGGGTGATCATAAGTCAGTGCTTACTGCCTAGCCACAATGAGCGGTGAAGTAACTGACAAGTTAGGAAGGAGAGAACTTGATGTTACAAGATCTCCCCCATCGAATTACCATGTGGAGGATTCGCAGCGCGTTCACAAGGTGGGAGTACCTCCAAGGCAGAAACTTTCTAAAGAATTCGCAGCTACTTTGAAGGAAACTTTCTTCCATGACGAACCCTTGCGCCCTTTTAAGGACCAACCAAAATCTCGAAAGTTGGTCCTTGGCCTCCAAGCCCTTTTCCCCATTCTTGACTGGGGGAGGGATTACAATCGGTCCAAATTCATGGGTGATCTCATCGCCGGACTTACCATTGCAAGCCTTGCCATTCCTCAGGTACAAAAGCTAATCCTGTTTCCTCAATACCCTGTCATTTTTTCAGTGATCCAAACACAACCTTCGGACAATTTCTAACAGTTCATTAACTGTGTTAAACAGGATATTGGTTATGCAAAGCTTGCAAATCTTGATCCTCAATACGGTTTATGTGAGTTTCTTCATCAATTAAAAACATTTCCCTTATTCATTACTCTAACTCAACTGAATTATATCCCTTTCCTCACACAATACAGATAGTAGCTTTGTTCCACCTCTGGTTTATGCCTTCATGGGTAGCTCAAGAGATATTGCCATAGGACCAGTGGCAGTGGTGTCTCTTCTGCTAGGAACCCTGCTGCGGAATGAGATTGATCCCTCTAATAAGGATGAGTACCGGCGACTTGCCTTCACGGCTACATTCTTTGCCGGAATCACTCAAGTGACTTTAGGTGTCTTAAGGTATCCTGATTTCCTATTTGATGACTTGATATGGTTTCCTTCCTACGCTTTCTCATATTATTTTTCGGTTTCATGTTTTTCACCCAATCTTCATGAAACTTGGATGGCAAGCTGTTTCCGAACAATTGTGTCTGGATTTTCTAACCAAACCAAACCGAGCCTTAAGTCCCAATCAATTGGGGTCGGCTACATTAATCATTTTTCTCTATTGAGCTCTGTCAAGAACCGCTTGTTTACTCAAACCCATTAGGCTCATATTCATGTTTGGTATTACTTCTCTTCTCGTTGTGTCAGCTATAAACAAAGCTAAAATTCTAGATTCATCTTGGCATTTTGTTTTCAGATTGGGTTTCTTGATTGATTTTCTGTCACATGCCGCCATTGTTGGGTTTATGGCTGGAGCTGCCATTACCATTGGTCTTCAACAGCTTAAAGGTTTCTTAGGCATAACAACCTTCACAAAGAAGACTGATATAGTCTCTGTAATGCACTCAGTATTGACTTCTGTACATCATGGGGTAAGACTAACCTCTGTTTCTTAGTTTCATTTTGAATCATGGACGGACCGAGGAGCGGATGAGCCCGGGCGACCATCATACCCAAGTTTCAAATTTTTGCCATAATTATAGTAGTTTTTATCTAAAACCTTTAAGGTTATACATGTTCGCCTGCGCAACATAATTTCGAAGAATCTAACATTCACCAAACCACGAGTTTTGGAAAAAAAATTAATGTCACTTTTAGAAAATCTTTGATCAATGTATAATAGTTTTTGTAATAAAACTCATATTGACAAATTAATAACCCTTTCTTTCTAATGTTCGCTCAACCAATCTTGAAATCATGCGTCCGTCCTTGGTTTGGATCTTGTTTTTGTTGGGGACAGGAAAAGGTAAATATTTACCTATCTGTTTATGCTTCCTCTAGTGCAACATTTTTAGCTACTTTGGTTTGTATTCTTTTTATCCTTGCAGTGGAACTGGCAAACAATACTCATAGGAGTTTCATTCTTGGTCTTTCTTCTGATTACCAAATACATTGTAAGCTTCCTGCTGCCTCCCTTTTACACCTAGGGTTGCAAACAAGTTGAGCCGAGCCTTTGCTTGTTCGAGCTCAGCTCATTTGAAATTCATCGATCTCTAACTCGGCTCGAGCCAAAATATTAGAGCCCGAGCTCGATCAGTATTTGTGAAAGCTCGAGCTTGGTTTGAGTACTAAACCAGCCGAGCCATACATACGAGCCAAGCTTATCTAGACTAGCCGAGCTACGGCTTTGCTCAAGCTAGGCTCCTCTACGAACCGAACTGAGCCGGGCATTGTGTCTAATTTCTTTACTGAATTGGGACAGGGAAAGAAGAACAGAAAATGGTTTTGGGTACCAGCAATCGCTCCACTGATTTCTGTTTTTTTCGCAACCTTATTCGTGTTCATCACCCATGCTGACAAGCATGGTGTTGCAATTGTAAGTTCTCATGAAAATCCTTTTCCTGTAAATACTCATGAACACCATGCTGACAAGCATGGTGTTCAAGTTTTTCAAATGTGAATAATCCTTGGCTAACAATCATCATCAAAATTTGAAGGTACACGATATTAAAAAAGGTGTGAATCCAGCATCTGCAAATCAAATTTATTTCACCGGCAGATATCTTCTGAAAGGATTCAGGATCGGTGTTGTGGCAGGAATGATAGCACTTACAGTAAGCCTTTCAAATGCTTCTGCTAACGACATATCTAATCCAATAGACCTTCTAATAGAGATATTTTGGTTTGTAGGAATCCATAGCAATTGGAAGAACATTTGCAGCCGTAAAGGATTATGAGCTTGATGGAAACAAAGAAATGGTAGCATTAGGAACGATGAATGTCATAGGCTCAATGACATCTTGTTATGTGGCCACTGGTAAGCAGATTTTTCGGCAAATAAATCTACACTTCTAATGATCAACTTAACAACGATTCCATTGGATTTCAAATACTTGGATTTTCTTAAATATTTTTGGGCAGGATCATTTTCTCGCACGGCAGTTAATTTCATGGCCGGATGTAATACAGCCGTCTCAAACATTGTGATGTCGTTTGTGCTATTGTTAACTCTGTTATTGATCACCCCACTATTCAAGTACACCCCAAATGCCGTTATTGCTTCTATCATCGTATCAGCCGTGATAGGACTAATCGACATTGAAGCCATGATCCTCATATGGAAGATTGACAAATTAGACTTTATTGCTTGTATGGGAGCCTTCTTCGGTGTGGTTTTCGTTTCGGTTGAGATAGGCCTCTTGATTGCTGTAAGGAAGAAGGCAAACAGTTTCTGTCTTGTGTATGTTTTGACTTGCATTTTCTTGTTTTGCTAATCATGCATGTTTTCAATGCGACAGGTTGGGATTTCTTTTGCTAAAATCCTGCTGCAAGTGACGAGGCCGCGGACTGCTCTACTGGGGAAGCTCCCGATGACTTGTGTTTACAGGAATATACAGCAATACCCAGATGCAACAAAAGTTCCTGGAATACTAATTGTGAGAGTTGATTCTGCTATCTACTTCTCAAACTCCAACTATGTCAAGGAGAGGTATGAGTAGTTCATGGTTACTTCTAAAAATTAGGAGTAGTAGAAATACTGGAAAATAGGGTCATAAAATAGTTTAAAGTTTGGAACCAGATCAATGGCAACCGATTTTTTCATTTTTTATTTTGCAGGATTTTGAGATGGCTAATCGATGAGGAAGAACAAGTGAAAGCAAATAAGCAAACCAGAATTCAGTATCTGATAGTTCAAATGTCACGTAAGCGATTTTCTGCCCTTGTTACTGTTAAACAGGAGAAAGATTCATCCTATACTTCTTAGGGTAATTTCCAATCAAATTCCTATGGATTGGTGGAGTAGTAGTCACCTGGCAACCAACGTGCTATCAATTATTGTGTTGGGTTAGTTCATACGAGGCCTTTTATAGGTTTTAATTAGGCTCCCTGGTGGACGGTGGGAGTGGTTCTTCAGATTAGTCAGTTCATCGGTTCGAATAATCGGTTATAAAAAAAAATCCAACCAAAACTGAATTATAACAACTTGTATTGACCTGGGATTATGATTTTTATTTGGCAGCTGTTACTGATATAGACACCAGCGGCATCCATGCCTTGAAAGAACTCCACCGAACCCTCCAAAAGAGAGAGATTCAGGTAGAACTCAAACTAGAACATGTTTTTTCAAATCCATAGTGAAGATTACCAAGTAATTAAAATGTTATGTATTACCTTTGTTGTTTTGGCTTTCTTTTAACAGCTTGTTTTAGCGAATCCGGGGCAAGCTGTGATCGATAAACTCTATGCCTCTGGCTTTGCAAACTTGATAGGAGACAACAAGATCTTCCTCACAGTAGCAGATGCGGTGCAAGCCTACGCTCCAAAGACGGAAGAACCTTGAAGAATTCGTCCATGTCAATTCGATAACTTTGTTCTCGCTCTGCGATGTGCTTCTTTTTCTTTTCTTTTTTTGGTCAAACGGAAATTAAGTGATGTGCTTCTATGTCTCGGTGATGTTGCTAGTGTTGTGGTTTTGCTGATCAAGAGTCTGTGAAAAATTGTGATTAGCAGTGGTGATTTATGGGCTTAAGTGGAGATGGTCTCTTTTGTTTTCCCTGCATTGCAAAGTTGTGCAGAACTTTATTCTCTGAATTTTGTAAGCTATTTGGTGGGAAAAGATTATTCTGCTCTGAAATTTTAAATTCTCTACAGCCTTGTAGATATATGTAACAAACTATATAAAATCAGAGTGCAACTTTTTCATATTGTAAAGTCTCATCAAAGGGAGAAAAAAAGTTTGGAGAATACAGAAAATCAAATTTTTATTTATGGTGAGAGTTTTTGCTTTAGTGAAATGAAATCACTATTCACCTTAGTAAAGAGATCGTCATTTCACTAAAACAAAAATCGAATTACCATTCCATTTATTTATCACACCAAAATTAGTAGTGCCACACTATATCATTGCGGATGAGAACGACTATTCTTAAGCACAATCAAAATTGGAAACATGAATGGATATTCCAATCTCATTTCATCCAATTCCAAATTTCATTTCATTGGCAATTTCATTCTATCAAACCAAGTGTACCGCTAATGTAATAGTTAGAGTAGTGCAATCACAAGCACAAAAGACTCTCCACTCCTATCCTCTCCTCTTCACCTCAAAAAAACTACAAAAGTTGTTCAAACAAGAGAATATTGATTGTTTTCAAAGTGGGAAAATTGTACCCAGGGACATAAGCTGGCGACATTCCGTAGCAGTAGTAAATTTTCACGTTTTGCCAGCTTACACACAACTCCACATTTTAATTTGTCTTTCCATGTACACAAGGACGGAACCAGAATTTTACCATAGTAATGGCAAAATGTATACTAAAAAATCTAGTGATGGCGAGACTATATAAGTTGGGCATAATTTTTTTTTAAATATAATAATTGCATTTTCTAAAATTCTTATCGTGGCGGTCACCACCATTAAATCCCGATCCCATCCATGCATGTGTAACAGCTAACAGATGGTATTACAGCCGATGGTGCCTTGTCACCTATATTTAAGTTGGGGAAAATTTCAAAAAAACCTTTGAACTTTCTGACAACTCGCAAAAAAACACCTGAACTTTCACTATTAACAAAAAAACACCTAAACTTAGCATTCTATTAACAATTAGACCCCTGCCGCCCAATTCCGTTAATTTGTAACGGATGGAGCTAACGGAAGGTGTTAACTTTTTATATTTTTTACTTTTTACATTCAAAAATTACTTTTAACTCTTTCTTTTTTTATTGGTAAATAAATATGCAATAAAGTTCTTTTTTTCTTATTATTTATCAAAAATTACTTTAACCCTATTTTTTATTTTCAAATTTTACCTTTCCCCCCTCTCTCTCTCTCCCCCTTTTTTTCTTATTAGAATCGACTCCACACCACCAATTAACCCCACAACCAACCGCCTAACCCTTAGCCACAATTTCAGAAATTCAAAAGTTCTTTTAACCTCGTCTTCGTAACCTTTTCTTTTTTTTACTACTTTTACTTTCAAAAATTACTTTTAACTCATTCTTTTTTTAGTTATAAATAAATATGCAATAAAGTTCTTTTTTCCTTACTCTTTTCCAAAAATTATTCACCCCCATTTTTTAACTATTTTCGAAAATTATTTTAACACCCCCTGCTTCCTTGCACCCCGCCCCGTTTTTTTTTTTTTTACTTTCAATTTTAACCCCACAACCAACTGATAGAGGAATTTTGGATTTTTCCAAACTGATCGATGGAGAGAAGAGGGGGGAGGATTTTCATCAGTGGAGAGAGAGAGAGAGAGAGAGAGAGAGAGAGAGAGAGAGAGTATTTGAAAGTAAAAATGGGTCTTAAAGTTATTATTATAAATAGTAAAGATTACAGTTAAAGTAATTTTTGATAAATAGTAAGAAAAAAAACTTTATTTCATATTTATTTACTACTAAAAATAAAGAGTTAAAAGTAATTTTGGAAGTAAAAAATATAAAAAACAAGAATGCTGAAAAAGAGGAGGTTAAAAGTAATTTTGAATTTCTGAAATTAGAGCTAGAGCTTTGGCAGTTGATTGATAGAGTGGGGTTAAAGTTCTATAAAAAAAAAAGAGGGAGAGAGAGAGAGAGAGAAGGGGAAAGGTAAAATTTGAAGGTAACAAAAAAGATGGTGGTTAAAGTTATTTTTGTAAATAGTAAAAAATAGAGTTAAAGTAATTTTTGATAAGTAGTAAGAAACAAAAGAACTTTATTGCATATTTATTTACCAATAAAAAAAGAAATAGTTAAAAGTAATTTTTGAATGTAAAAAGTAAAAAAAAATAAAAAGTTAACGCCTTTCGTTAACTCCATCCGTTAGGACTAGACGGAATTGGTCGGCAGGGGCCTAATTGTTAACGGAATGCTAAGTTTAGGTGTTTTTTTGTCAATAGTAAAAATCCAGGTGTTTTTTTTGCAAGTTGTCAAAAAGTTGAGAGGTTTTTTTGAATTTTCCCTTTAAGTTGCACAGAACTCCCTCCGTTTTCATTTTTATTTTGTTTTTGGCCAAATTAAATCTCATTTATTCTATCCTGTATATGGCCTCGGAGAGGAGAATAAATGCTTAGAGCATGTACACCTGCTTCTCTGTATCACACTTTTAGGTAAAATAGAGAGAAATTTCTCAAAAAGAAAGCTGCACCAGTCTAGCTATCAGCATAGGTATTTTACAAATGGACACTGTAGCTCTCCAAAAGAAGCTAGGCACTGTAGCAAAGGAAAAAATAAACAAATATATCTCTCTGATGCACGCCTATTCTTTTCTCTCTCCTCCAAGAACCAAACCCAGTCTTCTTCTCTCTCTTCCAAGAACCAAACCCAATTTTATATAATTCTTAAATAGTGATGGAGAAAGTAATAGAGAAAATTGTTGTAATGCGCAAGTAAAAAGTAAAAAACAAATAAAATGAATAGGTAAAATTGATTTTGCACTTTTTAACTAGGTAATATACCTATCATTGGTGTACGGAATCAAATTTTACCCATATGCAATGAAAGTACAATGGAGACACAACTGCCCTCAGCTCACTTCCTCCCAGTGCTCCTTCGGTCCTTCCCCACGAAGTCTGCATTCTGCAACAACTTCAATCACGAAAAACCCGACAAATCCAGCAGGATTTAATTAGATTCAATGAACCTGGACTCAATCTGGGTATCCCTCTTGCTTATTCTCAAATCTAACGAAATTCCGCATACATTACTTAATTCCGTACATATTGGATCAAACGCAGAGTTGACATACGAAAGTGGCGTAAATGAAGGGTTGGCGTTCCTATCTTCAGAAAGTTTTGACCTTTACGCATTATATATACTGGTTAGTAATTTACTAGCAAGTGGGTTGACGTATTGTTGCCCTTTCAGTCTCTGAAAGAACGATTTTGATGTGTTGAAGGAATGAGACACTCTGGAAGGGTTTCTGTTCACAAAGTAGGAGAGGAGGAGTGCAAAGAAAAGGTAAAGACTTTTTGAAAGATGCACATTCTCACACCTCTTTTTATTCCCCCGACTCTTCTGTTCTTGTGGGATTGTATGCTTGCAAACCCTTTCGTGTCCGGGTCAGCTTACGAAGCACTTGGCCTTGCCAATTCTAGAGAAAAACAAGATGTTTGTAGTTGTGTCTGCAATGCACGAGGCTCCGTTACTACATGTTTTGGAAAAGAGTAGGATGTATGCAACTTGTTTTTGATAATCAGGTGTCCGGTCCAGCTTACGCTCACCTCGACTAATCCTGGGAGACCATAAACCCACCCACCGTCTACTAGCGGAGGCCCCACTCGAAGCTGCTGAAAATGCTCCGCGAGGTTTCAAAAGGGAGCAAACCCCCAATCCCAGGCCTTAACCACTAGGCCAACCAACCCCTTGGGGTTGAATGCATACAGCCTTACTCGCAAGCGGATAGGCTATTTCCAAGACTCGAACCCGGGACCACGGGGTCACATTGGAGCAACCTTACCATTGCGCAGGGCTACCCTTCAATGCTCGTCTATATGAAAGTCAAAATTCTTTAATGAGAAGTAAACGGATTTCCTATTGAAAGTGAGATCAAAGTTGTATGTCTTTTCATTTTTGCTTTTGCAAAATAAACTCACTTACTTGGACAACCCTACTTTTGAATTTTGCAGTTAAAGGAGCTTTAGAACCATTTTTTCTTGTAATACCAAGCCTCGAATTAACCGCATACTGACTTAAGCAAATGACTAAGTGGCGAATTCTAATTATGTTATGCCATCTTAATTTCCTCCAATTAACCGCATACTGACCTCAGCAAATGACAAAGTGTCGAATTCTAATTATGTTATGGCATCTTAATTTCCATGGTCCTTCTTGTTCATTGTTTTTACTTTGCTTTCTCATTGTAAATTGTAAGGTGCATCTTGTTGTGAGTTACTACATCCTTGTTGATCAATATTCCCTAAAGAAATAAAGATGGTAGTTTCCTGCAATGTAACAGTGAATTTTTCACTCATGCAGGCTATATAAAGGCCGAAGACTGCAAATGCCAATAGCATTTCAACTGCATCTAGTGCAAATGCCGAAGTAGTTTGTATTGAAGTTTCCTACATCTGAAGTTTTTTCTCTTTTTTGATCACGCTATAGAATTCTCCAGCTAGCCATGACAATTAAGCAAAAACTTCATAAAGAAACCACATTTGAATTTGGGAAAAAAAAGAAAGAAAGAATGGACCAAGTTCTTCTTTTGAGTGCAGCGATACTGAGATGTGATGATTTGTATGAAGAACATTGAAAAACGATCACTGCATTTACTAGGTTGAGCACGGTGAATGAAATTCTCAATCATTTCGTTCGTGAATTTTCGAATCTTCTACCCTCAGCACCACTAGAGCTTGCTTTATTTTGAAGAAATATAATTGAGCTTGCTTTATTTTGAAGAAATATAATTGCAACCAAGTCAAAGGATAAAGCTAGCTGTATCCTCAAGGCTTTTGGATAGGGGTACCTCATCAAGAAATGTCAACACTTGGCACCTCCCCCCAAATCCTTTTTTAAACCTCTGACCAAATTGAGTTTACGGATAACAATATTATCTCCTCCCATCATTGCTTGTTAAATAACACTGGTGTCTTTTATTTGATGAGCTAAATTCTAATTATCCGGTTTGGGCAGTGTATGTAGGTGTGGGAACGATCTAGGTCATTATTTCGTCTATGAATTATGAATGATGCAAATTTCAGGCGATTTTCATTCTGTTGACTTTTAACTGCTCTAAGTTGCTTAATATGGTTATATGAGCAGAAGAGTGTGTTCCATATCATACCCGCATTCTCTACAATTCTTCTTACATAGTGATAAGGTAATTAATTGCTGCACAGCACAATCTTGTTGTGGTCATATACTTGCTCTATACTGTAGTATTTGCAGCTTTTAGCTCTTTATGATTCTGTTGAGGTATGCTAATCTATGGTTCCTTACTCAAGTGGAAGATTGATTCTTTACCACTTGTGGATTGCCAATGTTGATGAATTTATACGCCAATCTTTTCCCTTTTCCTTTCATTTTAGCTTTCACATTTCTCATCAACAGATAATGGAAACTATTTGATAGTTTAAGTAGCAATGATAATAGAACAATGGCTGATGTGTCTATGGAACGATCATATCGTATGCATTTTGACTTCAGTCCATTTTTCCCATCTGTTTGTTGTTTTGTAACAAAGGTGAGCATAAGTGCCTTGCCACAATGAGCGGCCGTGTGACTGATGAGGTAGGAATTGATGTTACGAGATCACCCTCATCGCATCACCATGTGGAGAATTTGCCTTATGTTCACAAGGTGGGAGTGCCTCCAAAGCAGAAACTTTTGAAAGAGGTCACATCTACTTTGAAGGAAACTTTCTTCCATGACGAACCCTTGCGCCCTTTTAAGGACCAACCAAAATCTCGAAAGTTGGTCCTTGGCCTCCAAGCCCTTTTTCCCATTCTTGAATGGGGGAGGGATTACAATCTGTCTAAATTCAAAGGTTATCTCGTCGCCGGTCTCACCATTGCAAGCCTTGCTATTCCTCAGGTACAAAAGCTAATGAAGTGACGAAACTAAATTGTTTCGTGAAATAAGCTGTCATTTTCCCATGATCCAAACACAACCTTCAGACAATTTCTAACAGTTCATTAACATTGTGAAACAGGATATTGGTTATGCAAAGCTTGCAAATCTTGACCCCCAATACGCTTTATGTGAGTGTCTTCATGTTACTTGTCAGAGACAAATATTTCAATTATCATTATAACTCAACTGAATTATATCCTTTTCCTCATATAATATGGTTTATGTGAGTCTTCATGTTACTTATGAAAAACCTAAACTTCCTTTGTTGTGTTAACTTAACTGAATCGTTTATGTTTCCTCATATAATACAGATAGTAGTTTTGTTCCACCTCTGGTTTATGCCTTTATGGGTAGCTCAAGAGATGTTGCCATTGGACCAGTGGCAGTGGTATCTCTTCTGCTAGGAACCCTACTGCAGAATGAGATTGACCCCTCTAATAAGGTTGAATACCGGCGACTTGCATTCACGGCTACATTCTTCGCCGGAATCACTCAAGTGACGTTAGGGGTTCTCAGGTATCCTGATTTCCTTCTACATGACTTTATGTGGTTTTCTTCCTTCGCTGCCTCTTGGGCATTTTGGTCCTGTTTCCAAATTTTTGGTATTCACTTGACAGTAAAGTTGTGTCTCCTACGATTTTTTTCGTTTTCATTGTTTTCACCCAATATTGATACAAATTTGGTTGGCAAACCAATTCCGACCAATTGTGTCTGGCTCTTTAATAGAAATCAGCTGTCACTTTAATTTTGGTTGATTCATGTTTGGTATAATGGTCGTTTTTTATTTTTGTTTTCATTTGAAGAAAAGAGATAAAGGGCTGATCTTTGAGTAGGAAAAAGCGTGGATGTGCAAGGTCCCAAAAGAATTGGCTTACTCAAAAAAGGCCGAGTTTATTGGACAATTTATCTCATGTCTACTAAAGCAGAAATTTGCTTGGCAAGCTGTTTCTGATAATAGAAAACACTAAAAAAACAAACCCCACTTTGACGAAAATAACAAAAAAATGAAACCAACATGCCAACGATGAGTATTTTCAAACTTTCAATTGTATTTGTATCGGAAAACTGGATAATGAAAACAATTCCAAACAGACTTCATAATACAAGGGAAGGAACTTACAGAGGAATTCTTAACAAATTATACTTTTCTTCCCATGTGAGGTTGGTCAACCAAACAAAGCTAGAACTGTAGATTTGACTTGGCATGTCGTTTTCAGATTGGGCTTCTTGATTGATTTTCTGTCACATGCCGCCATTGTTGGGTTTATGGCTGGAGCTGCCATTACTATTGGTCTTCAACAGCTTAAAGGTTTCTTAGGCATAAAAACCTTCACAAGGAAGACTGATATAGTTTCTGTAATGCGCTCAGTATGGACTACAGTACATCATGGGGTAAGACTAAGCTCCTTTCTTAGTTTCATTAAGCTCAGTTCTCAGCTAGGAAATGTAAAAGTTTACCTAATTGTCCCATTTATGCAATCAGGAGTGAAACAGAGTTTCAGAAAGTTATTGCAACCTAAAAAACTTATTTCTTGTTTCTCTATGCCTTTAGTGCAACATTTTTATTTACTTTGGTTTGTGTTCTTTTTATCCTTGCAGTGGAACTGGCAAACAATACTCATAGGAGTTTCATTCTTGGCCTTTCTTCTGATTACCAAATACATTGTAAGGTTTCCTGCTCCCTCCCTTTCACGCCTAGGCTTGGAAACAAGCAGAGCTCAGCTTTAAGGTGTTCGAGCTCAGCTTATTTGAAATCCAGTGATCTCGAACTGGGCTTGGGCCAAAATATTCAAGCCCAAGCTTGATTAGTATTTTTCAGAGCTCGAGCTTGGTTCGAGTACTAAACCAGCCAAGCCCATATATACAAGCCAAGCTTATCTAGATTGGCCGATCTAAGGCTAGCTCGAGCTCGGCTGCTTTACTAAACTAACTGAGCCGAGCCTGGAGCTGCTCGTAAACAACTCGGTTCATTTGCAGACCAATCTTTACCCTTAATTCTCCTAAAGTTTTTCTGTGGTAGGTAGGCTTGTGTTTAATTTCTTTGCTTAACTGGGACAGGGAAAGAAGAACAGAAAATGGTTTTGGGTACCAGCAATTGCTCCACTGATTTCTGTTATTATCGCAACCTTTTTCGTGTTCATCACCCATGCTGACAAGCATGGTGTTCAAATTGTAAGTACTCATCAAAATCCTTTTCCTTTAAAGGTGTTCAAGTTTTCAAATGTGGGTAATCCTTAGCTAACAATCATCATCAAAATTTGGAAGGTAAACCATATTAAAAAGGGCGTGAATCCAGCTTCTGCAAATCAAATTTATTTCACGGGCGGATATCTTCTAAAAGGTTTCAGGATCGGGGTTGTGGCAGGAATGATAGCACTTACAGTAAGCATTTCAAATGTTTCTTACAAGAACGACATATCTAATCCAATAGAGCTTCTAATGGAGATATTTTGGTTTGTAGGAATCCATAGCAATTGGAAGAACATTTGCAGCGAAAAAGGATTATCATCTTGATGGAAACAAAGAAATGGTAGCATTAGGAACAATGAATATCATTGGCTCAATGACATCTTGTTATGTGGCCACAGGTAAAAGCAAATTTCAGCAAATAAATCTACGCTTGTGATGATCAACTTAACGAAGATTCCATTGGATTCCGGAAACTTCAATTTTTTTAAAACTTATTTTGGCAGGATCATTCTCTCGCTCGGCAGTTAATTTCATGGCCGGATGTAATACAGCCGTCTCCAACATTGTGATGTCGTGTGTGCTATTGTTAACTCTGTTAGTGATAACCCCCCTATTTAAGTACACCCCAAATGCCGTTATTTCTGCTATCATCATATCAGCCGTGATAGGACTAATTGACATTCAAGCTGTGATCCTCATATGGAAGATCGACAAATTAGACTTTATTGCTTGTATGGGAGCCTTCTTCGGTGTGGTTTTTGTTTCGGTTGAGATAGGCCTCTTGATTGCTGTAAGGAAGAAGGCAAACAGTTTCTGTCTTGTGTATGTTTTGACTTGCATTTTCTTGTTTTGCTAATCATGCATGTTTTAATGTGACAGGTTGGGATTTCTTTTGCTAAAATCCTGCTGCAAGTGACGAGGCCGCGGATTGCTCTACTGGGGAAGCTCCCGAGGACTAGTGTTTACAGGAATATAAATCAATACCCAGATGCAACAAAAGTTCCTGGAATTCTAATCTTGAGAGTTGATTCTGCAATCTACTTCTCAAACTCCAACTATGTCAAGGAGAGGTATTGATGCTCTTGGCCTTTTTCTCAATCTTGTGAAGTCACTGTATACTCATTCTCCATTTGATTCCAAACGGTGCAGGGGAGTTTTTCCTTTTCAAATATAGGTATGAACTTAGTTTTTTTGTATCGAAAAAGGAGAAAAAAAGGACTGCATTTGGTTCATGGATTTGCAGAGCGAACAGCTGAGTGAAAGGAAAAGTTGAAGACAAAAGACAATATCATAATGATTAGAGATGTTAAAGATATTACTGTGGTTTCCTGTATACCCTTGTAAATCCAGAAATACGGTCTCGTCCCTCGGCTTTGTTTGTATCATGAATTTGGAAAGGGATATACGGAAGGAAAGGAAAAGATAAAATAACAAGCTTATTTTCCCTATCATAGTCTCTTCCATGATAAATCCTGTTACAAATTGATAATCCAAACAGTCTTATTGGTGGTCTGCTGTAGTCTTAAAGAGGTTTCAGTTTGGGAACTTGAAAACTGTCATTTTTGGGCAAAGGCATGAATGCGTTGAGCGCGGGCGTGCCAAGACTTGTAGCGCCTAACTTTTGATGAAGATTCCTGTGAATCTTGACTTCTGACGTAGGAGTGATTGCGTGTGACCCAAAGGTTAAAGATCACAAATGGTTCGTGGTTTGCCACACGGTCGTGGACTTCAAATTTCCTAGTCGTATAGGAAATGGAACGTAAAACGTGAACTTTATTACTCCAGGATAATAAAGTTTGTACAAGAAAAGTAAAAGATCCAAACTACTTGATGAAGTAAGTTTGAATGGGGTTTGAGCACGAGGTACTCGATAATCTACTTTGCTAAAAGTAGGAAAGTATGCTTCACTAGGAAGGCTTTGGTTGTAAGCGTTGAGCTTTGATTGGTGTTGGACCTGTTTTTCATCTTGTGAACTTGTATTTATAGGCACAGCAGTAAGCTGATTCAGGCCTGAATCCGAATTCTGCTTTGCACCACAAGCTGACATGTGTCTCATGATGCTCCCTCTTTTCATGCATGCAATATAATGGGCAGTTCTCTTGGCAGTTAAGGGTTCATGGGTGATGTGGCAGTAACTTCCCACTACCCCTCTCTTTGTGCTAGCTTGACACATGGCCAATTGACTGACTAAGTCAATTGGCCTTTGAACTTTGGAGGGAAATAACCGCCAAGCAACCGAATCCCTTAATCCATGGGCTGCACTTCGTGGGCCAAATCAGCATTTTCTTCGTGGGCCAAACTATGGGCTTCCTTCCCAAAAACTGTGGGCTACGTTCTTCTCATGGGCTACGTTCTTCTTGGGCCCAAATGGGAAAAGCTCATGGCCCAATACTTAATCGCCAATCAATTATCCAGCTTCGGCCCAATTTAATCAAAGAATTAATTAAATGGCCAATCACGGCTAGCCCAATCCGCGGTGCCAAAAATGGGCATAAACAGAACTAGAGTTGTAGACGATGAAGCACCGACACCGATAATCCAAACAGTCTTATTGGTGGTCTACTATAGTCTTAAAGAGGTTTCAGTTTGGGAACCAGAGATGTAGACGATGAAGCACCAACACTCCTAACTGTTTGCCATATGTGTCAAACACTTCGGGCACACACAGTCGGGGACAGGTATGGGACATGCCACATGGCGTGTCCATAAATTTAATTATCCTTAAGTAGGGAGTCTAGGGACACATCGAGAACACCCTGTGTCTCAACTTGGACACAGATGGAAACATGAGGATCAATTGATAATAGTGAAACCTTATCTCGGGGGTATGATATTCCAATAGTATTAGGAAAGAACTTTGAATAAATAAATTTTGACCAAATAAAACCCTCGTTTTACTTGTAAATTTTTGGAAGGACAACAATAAGAGTCGTAAAGATATATTTTTAGTTTTGGTTGTTACCATATGTTTGGGTAGACTGAAATACTAAAAGACATAAAAGAAGGAAGATTGGTTTTTGCGTTACATGAATATGGAAGGATGGAATTTTCTTACGAAAATAAATTTCTATCCTAATATTACATTCTACCGTCCCCCACCGTGTCCATGTTAGTGTCAGTGGCCGTGTTTCTTAGGTTGTAAATATATGCTTTCACTTTTCCATTTTGCTCAATCGTAGATGGTTACTTTGAATGTTAGGCGTATTTGTAAGACAGGAAAATACGGTCATAACATCGTTTAACTTTTGGAACTTGATTAATAAAACCCAATTTCTGCAGGATTTTGAGATGGCTAACAGATGAGGAGGAACAAGTGAAAGCAAATAAGCAAACCAGAATTCAGTATCTAGTAGTTGAAATGTCACGTAAGTGATTTTCCATTCCTCTTATAGTAATTTCCAACCAAAAACCTTGGATAGGCACAGTGGTAGTCACCAGGCAAATAGAGTACCGAGGAAATTTTTTCTAGAGCTGGACTGAATCAAATCCCACTCACTTGCAATCAATTCCTGTGCTGGGTCACTTCATAGAGGGCTTTGTCTTGGCTTTTATCGGGTCCCGCAAGTGGACGGTTGGATTTGGGATTGGTCCATCGGCTTAGTCGGGCCATTGGGGCAGATACCGAGTTATTAAAATACATAAGTTCCAACCAAAACTGAATTATTACAACTTGTGAACTGGGATTATGATTTTATCTTGCAGCTGTTACTGATGTAGACAACAGTGGCATCCATGCCTTGGAAGAACTATACCGAACTCTCCAAAAGAGAGAAATTGAGGTAGAACTCGAAAAAAAACCTGTGTTTTCAATCAAATCCCCATGGATTGGCAGAGTAGTAGTCACCTAGCAACCAATGTGCTATCAATTATTGTGTTGGGTTAGTTCATACAAGGCCTTTTATCAGTTTTAATTAGGCCCCCTAGTGGACAGTGGGAGTGGTACTTCCGATTAGTCAGTCCATCGGTTGATTCGGTTCGGATAATCGGTTATAAAAAAGAAATCCAACCAAAACTGAATTTTAACAACTTGTATTGACCTGGGATTATGATTTTTATCTTGCAGCTGTTACTGATATAGACACCAGCGGCATTCATGCCTTGGAAGAACTATACCGAACCCTCCAAAAGAGAGAAATTCAGGTAGAACTCAAACTAGAGCATGTTTTTTCAAATCCATAGTGAAGATTACCAAATACTTAAAAATTAAAATGCTTGTGTATTACCTTTGTTGTTTTGACTTTCTTTTAACAGCTTGTTTTGGCGAATCCTGGGCGAGCTGTGATGGATAAACTCTATGCATCTGGCTTTGCAAACTTGATAGGAGAAGACAAGATCTTCCTCACGGTAGCAGATGTGGTGCTTATGTACGCTCCAAAGACGGAAGAACCTTGAAGAGATCACAACCTTGTCGACTCAATAACTTGTTTCTCGCTCTGTGATGTGCTTTGATGTCACGGTGATGTTGCTAGTGTTGTAGTTTTTGCTTATCGAGTATCTCAGAGAATTTGTGAATAGCAGTGGTGATTTTTGTTAAATGGATATGGTGGGGGGCTGGCAAAATAGTGGGGTTGGTGCGTAAAGGTGTTGTAAAATCATTTTGTTGGGGGAAAGCAGGGCCATGGTGATGCTGTTTTCCAGCTCTGCCACTACTTTTCATTGTGTATCAGTGTGGTGTTCTTTGGTTTGTTTTCCTTACATTGTAAAGTTCTAAAAGTTGTATGGGGCTTTTATTCTTTGGGTTTTATAAGAGTGAGAAAAGGTTATTCTGCTCTGAAATTTAAATTTCTCTGCAGCCTTTCAATAATGGAGTATAGAACTAGCACGGCTACTAAAACTTATTGAGCAACTATTTCAAAATATAAAATCTCGTAAAGGGTAATTGAAAGAATTCACAATACTGAAGTTAGTGAACGAATCCAGACCGGACATGGACAAAGTAAAGCAATGCATCAAATTGTGGTTTCTTTTAAAAGCTGACAATACATTATTGTTGGAACAGGAGACAACATGTAAAAACTGAGAATATATATAATATAGCATCCAAAAGGACCTCACAGAATCAATATCATTTAATGCAATGACAAGTCTAGAAACAAAACATCACAAAAAGACTCTCCACTACTATCCTCTCCTCGTCACCTCAAAAAAACTGCCAAAAGTTGCTCAAGCAAAAGAGAGCACTGAAACCAATAGTGCCACAAGAAGAGATCCAACAGAAATTGCAAGACCAGTAGAATCAGATGTCCCTGAAGTAGGTGTGGGAGCACCCCCGTTCGTTCCTGCAGCTGGGGTAGTAGGCACGCCTGGAATTGAGCTTGGGGATGGTGCCATAACTGCATCACCAAACATATAATAGATTATTCTACTAATGCAAATAGATTTGCTTGGACAGAAAGACAAGGACCAGCTTCTAATCTATCCTCATTTCGGGGAGTGCTTATGATAGCTTTTAGGGAGGGTGACTTTACATTCTGGCGCCTCTAAAACTGAGGCAACTGAGTGCAATTTTGTTCATAATTTTGTTCATACTCTCCCTCTTATTGATTGAAATAGTGTAGATCCCGCCCCTACAATACACTTTTTGATAAGCATGATATCACTTTGTGGTGGGATCTACACCATTTCAACCAATAGAAAAATGAGGGTAATGTTCACCCCCTTCTAAGGAGGATGAACAAAATTAAATTCCAACTCTATGCTTGGATTAAAGGTAAATAAACTCAAAACGGGCGATGGGATTGGAAGCAATCTTTTTTGATAAGCAAAGCACTAGTCAGAATGGAAGTAGAAATTGTTCTTTTTTCCTTAGGTGGGAAGCATGTATGCCATTATGTTGATGGAGTCAAAAACCTACAGTATGAACACCATGCACCTTATTTTGATTTTACGAGAGTCTTGAATCTTGATATGGAAAAAGAAATGCGTGTCTTTATTGCCTTAAGGCCTAACGTTATCAAATCAAAGCAACAAAAAGTTGTGCATTCTTTACCTACCCCATCTTGTCTGGAATGTAAAAGTATAATCAGTATTCACTTGTTAACGTGGCTAAGAGCATGAGCTAACAAGGCACCCCCTTTACAAGGGAGAAAAAAAAAAACCTTTGCATCATCCTAAAATGTGTAAAAGTGAAAACTAACTTGAATAGAAAATCAGTGATGGGGCAGTGAAACGTTCAATTTTATCCATCACAAATTGTGAATCAATAGTTGTTTATGAAAAGTCATAGTTACCAAGATTCTAAAAGACAAGAATGCTACAGAAAAAAAACCGTGGCATTGTTCAACCATGGCTTAAACTAGCAACTGTTATAGGTGTTATTTCTCCGATGTACCAGTGAGATGAGTAGGACAAGTTTAGGCGCCTTTTCTTATTTACAACAACCAAAACTCGGGTCACCGTTTTTTCTCTAACTTAACAAGCTTGTTACCTCACTAGTGCTCCTTTTCTGTGAAGAATGTTTTATTCAGTGACTTTGGCGCTTTGTATTCCCTAACTAGAACTACCAAATGGTTTCGACCCTACAGGCCCCAAGAACACTTGGCCTATGTTTGTGTTGAGTAGAATACACTCCTGCTAAATTACTCATAATGGAAAAATGACAAACTTACTCCAAATCAAAAGGTACACGAACTCCACACATGAGAATGAAAGGGTGTGAGTGCAAGTGCCTTTTTCGTTTTCTCTTTAATGGGAGCCCTAGTATCACCCTCCAAAGTAAAAGAGGCCCAAAAATTCCCATGGACATTAATCTAAGGACGGGGATTTCCTCTAACCATGGCTGCAGGAATCTCCTGTTGCCCTTATAGGTGACAAGTTTAGATCAGCCCATGCATCTTGCTACCCTGCAAATCTGAAATTTTTCAACATGCGTTCAACACATGTTCGACTTCCGTCTTCCTATATTGGGTGAACATATTTTGTTTGGGTGAACATACTTTGTCATAAAATTCATGGAACAAGTGGATCTCATAGGATGTCACATTACAGGTAGGATATTCTTACAACCTGGCTTGGAGGAATCTGAGGAAATCAACATCCTTAAAATAAACTTGTATAACGAAAGCAATGATATGCCTAAATGGCTAAATCCTATTGTTATTGACACGCAAGGGAACTGCAGAATCAACTACAAACCCATTTCGATATGTTTGGATTAAGATCTTTCAAAGGAAGTCTGGAATACTGGGAAACAATCAATTTAAACCATTTGTCGAAGGGAAAATTGTTCAGAGCATCTAGGAGGTGAGAGAGGACCCACAGCTTAAGCATTCCCTAGCCTCCTATATTGGGTGGGAACTATTGGAAGCGAAGTGCTACTAAAAACAGTTCTGCGATCTATCTAGACGTGACTTCTTCACCTTCATCCAGCCTTCTATTGTTTTTTTGGCTTGGGGGTGTGTATCCTGTAAACTGCTGTTAAGCCTTTAACGAAGTTCTCACCTTTTCCCTATTAAAAAAAACACCTTCACATCCAATCTCCTGATTATAGTCCTGTGCCATATGAGAGGAGGGGAAGGCAGGGATTTGAGGATTTCCATTGTAAGTATCGTCAAAGCTAACAAACAAAGTGCACCCAAACATAGCATAGCTATGGTAATTGTAAATGTAACAAGAAAAACTGACTCCAATGTCATATGAGAAGCGCAAGGTCAGAGCACTACGTACCTGGAGCACCACCAGGGGCAACACTCACTGCAAAAGAAAAAATAATAATTAAAATAATTACAGGAATCGTGAACATCCAATTAAGCCAAACATTCATGAATTTGCACATACACAGAAAAGCATCTACGAGAGATCTCTTGCCTAGAGAAAGAACGTCACTTTAAAGTAACCACAATTGACAATTCAATAGACACGGAAGTGCACAAAAGAGAGGTGCACAGATCCGCACACATATATGTCCAGATCCACACACACACCGAACACTTGTCCGTAGCATTTTTGAATTCTTAAAGCTAGAAAGAACTAACAAAATAATTCCTGGGAAGCAAACAAAGGTGCCCAAGCGGATTATCATTTTGGAAAAGATTTTGGCAAAAGTTCCAGTAGGTAGAGAGTTGCTAAAAGGCCACACATGGTCATTTTCGTCAATTCAAAAAATCCCAACCCAAAATTTCTTGCTAAAATGTTTTCCAGCAATAGAACATAAAGCAGAGGCAAAGTATGCTGCCAGGATTTGGGGTGTACGGTACGCAGCATACGAATTTTTGTGGCTCCTAATGTGAATTTTCATGGCCTGACATATGAATTTATTTGGTGGTTGAACGTCTGAATTTTTTTGGCTTGTATTATGAGATTTTTGTGGTAAAAACATATTCCGGTAAAAATAAATTCTCTGTAAACAAACACAACAAAAGGGGCATTCTATTCCGGTAAAAATAAGTTTTCCGTGATTTGGTTAAAAAGAGTTGCTTTTTGGCCTGTCAACCCAGAAACTAACTAAAATTTTATGTCTTTCATAAATATTTTGTAACATTGAATCATAATTTCACCCTTTTTTGTAACATTGAATCATTTTAAACTTCAAATTCCTGTGTACCCAGTTCCGGTGAATTTCCGGTTGTTGGATCAAGTAAGAATTTTGTTAAATACACATGTACATGGCTGCATGCAAATTTAGGTGCAGAGGATTTGCGGGGTTACTATTCACCAGGGAATTTAAAAAGTAAAGCAAAACATTAGCCTAAAAATTCATAGAAAGATCAATACAGAGGAAACTTTAGTCAAAAGATAACTCTCTTTTTTTTAGTTTTCTGAATATTCTGTCAAAATTAGTCCCTTTTTTTTCCCTTCGAATTCATCGAATAAAAAAAACTCAAGACAGAAAAAGAGATAGAATGACGAAATTTCATCCAAAATTACCCTTGGCGACCAAACCCTAGGCTACCAAAGGAATTTTTTTTAATTACCCTTGGCTACCAAAGGAATTTTTTTTATTTGGTAATGCAAGGTGTTCGGAACATCTTGTGCGCACGAATCCCTGCAATCCCTCTGAGGTGGCCGCCCCAAGCAGGGGTGGAGGTAAGGGGGTGGGTGTGGCACATGCCAACCCGGTTCTGGAAAACAATTTTTTTATATTAACGGAAGTCGATTTGGTACTTATCGGTCCTCTGAACAACTCCATTTTTTACACAAACAACAAAAAAAATACTAGTAGCAATTTAAACAGTAAACAGTTTGGATCAAAACCTCTATGCACGTTTTCAATAAATTTTCTCTATCTTTCCCTCGTCTTACTCTTTAAAACCTCAGAATTCTAAACGAACAGGGTCATAAATAACAATCTCTGTGTAACTTTGATTTCAAGACAACGACTCAAGAAAAAGCTGATTTTACATCACACTGTCTTTCTCTTCGTCATGCAACAAAAATTTGTGTCCTTTTATCAAAAAGTGTAACCCCTTAACCAAATCCTGGCTTCCCACTGGCCCAAAAATTGTTGGCAAAGGAATCAAACCTGAAAAACTTGAAGGAGCTAAAATCTAAGTCTCAGGCCAAGAACGCCACTTGAGTTACCGAAGAAACGTTTCTCGCTAAAAAAATCCCGGGAAGAAAAAAGAAGGTGAGGAAAATCGAAGGGGACTACTCACCACAGTTACTGATAGAAGGAGCGGAGACACGGCACGCGGAGGGCAGATCCAAGGCCTTGGTGACATTCAACGTGACACCCAACTGAGCGCTGTTCTTGAAGGCCTCGCACAGGCAGTCCGCGTTGGTTTTCAACACCGTCTTGAGCCCGGAGCAGCACGTCCCCTCCGGCTTGCTCACCGTGCTGCCGCTCGTGACGTAGGATAAGCAGTCGACCAGGTTCAGTATCACGGTGGAGCAGTCGGGCGCCGGCGGCGGAGCGGAGTGGTGGGCGGCGCCGGCGACGGAAAAGATGGCGAAGATGGAGATGAGGATTCGGGTGGCGGTCGACATTTTTGTTGGGGGGAATGAAGTGGTTCTTTTTGGTTGGTAAAGGTCGTGAAGATGGCAATGGCAATGAAAGAGTGGGAGATATTTATGTAGTGGTGGGAAGAGGAGAGGATTCCTCGTGGACTGTGAAGATTGCGGAGAGAGAAGGAAAAGAATAAATTTTACACGGACCCTCATGCGCCCAACCAATTAAAACAAGACGGCTCATCTTTTTAGCAGGGACAATCGGTATTTTTTTTTTAAATTTAAAATTTTAAGAAGCAGAAATTTGATTATGAGAGTGTTATAGACAAAATTTAATTATAACACTTTAGAATAATATGATCAGAATAACAAGATCTTTGCACCGATTCAAACGGATTAAAAATGAGAGCATTTAACTTTTTAACCATATTTTTTGATATATAAATAGTTTAAAAAATTAAGGACTCTAATTTTTAATCCGTTTGAATCAGTACGAAAATCTTATTATTCTGATCATATTATTCTAACGAATCATAATTAATTTTTATCTTTAGAGCTCTCATAATTAAGTATCTACTCTTTTGTTTGGGACCCTATAGAGCAGAAACTTAATTATGAGAGCCCTAGAGATAAAAATTGATTATGACCCTTGAGAATAATATGATCAAAATAATAAGATCTTCGCACTAGTTTAAATGGATTAAAAATTGAAGCGTTTAATTATATATTAAAAATATAGTTAAAAAGTTAAGTGTTCCAATTTTCAACTCGTTTAAACCCGTGCGAAGATCTTGTTATTCTGATCATATTATTCTAAATTGTCATAATTAAATTTTGTCTCTAAAGCTCTCATAATTAAGTTTCTGCTTCATAATTAAGTTTCTGCTTAGTGCAGTTGGTCAGTCATTGCCTCTCCTTTGTGAAAAGTCTTGGGTTCGAGCCCCACAGAGGGCAGGCCCTTTAGGGGACCAGGGCTATGGATAGCTTCTGGTCTCCCCGTGCTAACTCTAACACCCCCATTAACCCCCGCGATGAATATCGCCGTGGCAAAAAAAAAATCCTAAATTTAAAAAGAATAAAAAAATTGCCGATTGTCCCAGCTCAGAGCTGAGCAAAAGCTTAGATGTTTTGTTTTAATTGGTTGGGCGGACCCTCCCTTACATACAGAGGGTCCATGTAAAATTTATTCTCGAGATGGAAAGGGAGAATATAATCGGGTCGGTCTATCCACGGTCGTTTTGGGTCGGGTTGGGTTTGACCCGGCCGAACTTCGGTCTGGTTGTAGAAATGGTCAACCTGAGACCGACCAAAACTCTTGTCGGGTTTCGACCGAATTGGATTCGGATTGGAGCAGGCGGGTTCAGTCGGGTGATGCACCGCAAATTGCAGCAATAGCCATATGTAGTCACAATCGAAAATCGGCTCTGGGAGAGAGACTTGGGATTCGGGTGATGCACCGCAAATTGCAGCAATAGCCATATGTAGTCACAATCGAAAATCGGCTCTGGGAGAGAGACTTGGGATTCGGGTGATGCACCGCAAATTGCAGCAATAGCCATATGTAGTCACAATCGAAAATCGGCTCTGGGAGAGAGACTTGGGATTCTTGGGGAGTTGGGGGATTGATTGAGAAAGGGAAAGAGGACTAATCAAAATGAAGGAGGAGTATAACCGAAGAGTCGGTGATTTACGATACTTAGGTGGGAGTGAGACTGTCCGACTGTGGGAGAACAATCAGATTTGGGTAAAATTTAGGGGGTTTTTTTACATTTATACTTAAGTCATCACCCAAAAAAATACCAATTTCCACCCGAACCCACCCGATATACCCAATCAGAACCGTCCACCTTGTTTTTTGCGGTCGGGTCACGTGGAGCCCTGGACAGCCCTAAATATTGGGTGCTTCTAGATCTTTGTAATTCAGGTTTGGACTGTAGGAAGCAGTATCATCTCAACCGTCCATTCAATAGCATATGGGCCAAATTTGCAAAGGATTCTTATTGGGTTGTCAAAATTTGAGTCATTAAGCCGGATTCCTTCGAGAACTACGCAACTATAGTTAAGAGCTCGTCTGATTAATTCCCACAAAAGGAGAGAGTGTAGGGGTTGGTGCTGTCCTGCATGAGCAGGCTCTACTCCGGTCTCGCTTCAATTATCGAAAACATTCACTTCAGAGAATTCGTTGAGTAAAACAATTATGCAAAAAAAATTAGCTCAATCAGATATTATTAAGTGCTTAGTCAACATTTTTATCTTGAAAAAAATAAATCCGAAACGCTAGATCAAGTCCAATGGAACCCAATATTGCCAAGTTATATATATGTGTTTCAATCAGACACTTACCAATAAATGTTTGGGACTACTAAAATTGTATGGACCGTCGAATTAAGCCGGATTCCTTCGAGAACTACACAACTACTATAGTTGTGGATTTATGACTAAGAGCTCGTCCGGTTAATTTGCGAGTCGTTCAATTTTACAATTACAGAGTCTACAGTAGTGGTGGATTTACGACTAAGGGCTCGTTTGTTTGCACCCATATGTACGTTTGCGGATATGTATGAAACTAGCAGATTAATGTTTGTGCCTAAAAGGCGCTTTCAACATCGATTTTATACTTTCTTTTACTAATTTCCGTGCATGAACATATTTGCTTTCAAATTTATATCAATTTTTCCATTTTCACAAAGTATTCGAACCATTTTCTGAGAGAGAGAGAGAGAGATTTGGTAAAAAAAAGAAATAAGGAAAGAGTGATTAAAATATTTTTTTTTGTTTATTTTCCTAATCGTACCACCACAAATTTTAAAGGAACTGATTTAACAGTTGTAGAAGTTGTTATCGTTTATGCCTAGACATTTTTAATAGAAATCGTTCTGTTTTATAATATACTGCAAAAGTGCTACACACACAACGGTTGTGTAAAACACAACACACAACCAATCTCTAACTGTCCATTGCTATAATAAATGGTCAGGATTAACTCAAACTCTTTCCCAAAAAAATTAAACTTTTCTCTGGAAGAGGTTTTTTTTTAAATCTAGACCGTCCAAACACATCTGGACGGATAGAATCACGCGCACAACCAACATCACGGTTGTGCGCGAATGTATGAAGAGATTCTTCATGAGCATCATTGTTGACATATCAGTTGTGTTCAGATTTGAAAATGAAATCTCTTGATAAAAAGAAGACTTGAAAATGAAATCAGGGTGGGACGCTATTTTCACTCAAGTGGAATTCCATTTAATTCTTTAATTCCTAAAACACCATCGAGTGATGCTCAATGGTTTTCCACCACCACACAAGACCTATAATGGGTCAATGTAGTATCATCTTCGAGAAGAAGAAAGAGAAGAGGATGGTTCGGGTGCGTTTTTTTGCAACTCCGTATGATACTTCAATATTTTCTACCATCACATCCATATTCGATCCGTAATAAATGTACGATTCTCACGTGAGCGAATGTGCGATGTCGAAAGATGTTGGGACACCACAAACGGTGGTCCAAGATCACTTGATAATTACACGTGTAAGGCCAATCCGTGTTTGGAGTGAACCTTTCAGGTTGGAGATTTTTTTTTTCCTCCTAATATTAGGGATGGAGATATTTTGCACTTCGAATTTTGAAAATTTCCGTTCCTCAATAGAGTTTGTTCTTGGTTGGGACGAGAAATTTTATACCTGTCGAGTGATATTTGAACACTTTTCAAGACATTTGAACACATAGAAAATATTTTTTTATTTTGTGCGTATATCTTTTTTCTTCTTTATTGACGGCCCAACGGACTGTTATTAGCATTCTCTTGTCAAAATTCTTCTTCTTATGTGTATGGATATAAGAAAACTACTTTTTCCTTGCAAACAAAGAAGGAAACCTCCCATACACAAGGGAAGACCCTAGAATTCAAATTTTCTTCTCAAAACAAGTTTGAAAAAACACAGCGAAAATTAGGCATCTTTTGTTTTGGACCAGCCGTGAAATGAAATATAGAGGCAATAGTCAATAAAAAAATTCTTAAAAAGACAAAACATAAGGAGGACCTCTTCTAGTCTACACATGAGAAAAGTACAGAGCACTATGTTTTATTCCTTTTTTCAAACCCGGAGGCTTAAAAGTCGACACGAGCATAATGGGTCCAGCCACAAAAGTTGATCTTTATGTGGTCTTTTTATGCCGTCTTTTTGCGCGCCTATAGTTCCACAAAAGTCGTTCTTATTTTTTAAGTATTTATGTTTTGATTTACGAAATAAGTTATTATTTTTATCACTCAAAAAAAAGTATTTATTTTAGTTAGTGAAACGGGACCTAATTTTGAGTAGCTCTAAAGAGTATTGTTGATGGTAAAGATCAGAGGCGACCGCAGGAATTGTGATTAGTGGTGTCGTTGAATAACTTTGTAGCATCACATTCATAATGTCCATTATCGGTCTCTATAATGGAATTGAGAAACTAAATTACGGTTCTCATCGTATCATAAATATATAGAAGGGTAATTAATAGGTTAAGCATACTATTTGAACAAAAAACGAATGAGAAGACATGGACTTGAACTCTTACAATTGACGTCAATAAAAAGAGAGAAAAAGTTTAACTCTTTCTCAGAAAAATTTCATTTAACATCCGAATTGTCCAAAACACTTTTGGACGGTCATAATTGTAGGTGCGGTCAAAATTATGACCGTTAACCTCAAAAAAAAATTTGATCAACCAACCACAGAAAGACATGTGGAGGGGCTTAAAAAAGTGACACGCAGCCAGGCACCCACAGGGGAGGACAACGAATTCCGCAAGTCGAACAAAACTCTCATAGGTAGAGTAATTCACGAGAACCATTGTGGTGGGGTCGTGCGGGTCAAGAAACCAACCCCAAAATACTCCAATTGAGAGATCTCATCGAAACGTCAAGGGTCATATTTTCGTCACAAGGCAGGACCAGAGGAATCTCAAAGACGAAATGATCGTTGTGGGATTACAATACTGCTTCCTCGGGAATTGAGGGGGATTTAGTGGCATGGTAGGAAGGAGGTCTCGTCGCGGGAGGAGCGCGCCCGGAGGGTCAGTTCACGCGCGGTGACATCACCCCGCGACTTGGAGGTACAAAAGTAATATGTGTTGGAATTTTACTAGACCGTCATGGATCTCACCAAGGCCCACGTATCTATAAATACCAGACATTCCCTCTGATTTGACAAAACTAACTTTTTTTAAGGAAAGAAAGTGGTGGGCACTGATTTCTGAGGAAGGAAAATATTCTTCCTCAGATTGACCTCACCCAATCCATCTTGGAAAAGCTGTCTATAACTCACGTGAAAAAGATAAGGGACACATTGTCTTTGTCTCTTCTGTCCTCCTACTTCTTCCTTCATCCCGCTAAATCATTCCTCTCTTTCTCTACCTAACCTAATTATCAACCAATTGCACATCTCCAGTTCACGTAGATTCACACGTCAACTACGAATGCGAGATTTACGAACCTACAAAGATTTTCTCCAATAAAAACCCCTTCTATGGTTCAAAGACTTGCCTTGTTCGTTTCTAAGCTTAGAAAAGTTTTAGTTTTATTTTGTAATTATTATCCTATTTTTCTCTCTAATTATTATCTTATTTCTTTAATTATCACTCTCATTTCTCTCTTTATCTCTTTCCACTCATTACCCTATTTCTAATCATTACTCTATTTCTTTTTCTACTCACTATTAAAACTAAAATACTCAAAACTACCAAACCAACAAAGCCTTTGACTTTTCTTCACCACGCATGTCGCTACAGATGTTCCAAAAAGATGAAAAAACGTATACTCGGTAGATATGGGAATTTGCGGGGTTATAGGTGGGGTTCATGTGACGCCAGTGCATGCCATAGAGCTGGCGTGGCCACTGGATGGGTGTTCCGCTTTTTCCCCTTAAAAAAATATTTATTTATAATTTTTAAGTTGAAAATGATTGATTTATTGAAATTAAAAAATATTTCATATGAATTTTATGTGATAGATGTCGATGAGATCTATTCAACCTTGCAAAAAAAATTAAAAAATTATTTTTGTTAGCTCGTTATTTTTAAATTTGAAAATATATCCTTATTTTTTAAGTACTTATTATTTGAGAGAGCAAAATGGGCCAATCGAATTGGTAATTTGTGAGAGCAACACATTTTCTGCTATCATGTTCTTATTTGACCAATTCTATGGAGTTTATAAGGTTAATCGAGCTCAAATTTAATGTATGATATGCATTTAAATACAATTCATCGGAGATTTTATAAAAGCAATTAGCATTTAAATTGTTGTTTAGCGGGATAAATCGTTCCGCCGGCAACCACTCAAATTAGGCCCCATCTCCAAGAGTATGCGCGCTTCAAGAGCAATGCTCTCTCCCTTGTATGATGATGGCCCTATCTCCAAGAGTATATATGGATTTCACACATTTTTATGAAAGGGAAAAACATTATTCCTGGAACATAAAATTATCTTTCGAAGATTATGCCGGGTTATATGCTTCATTAAACAAATTGTTTTTGTTATTTATTTATTTAATTAATTACGTAATCTCTTAATTCATTTTTTTAAATACATTTATATATAGTTATACATTGATTTCTTGTATTCCACGTGTTCTCTCTGTCATCATCGTCGATAACCATATTTTTTCTATCATTTGCAAAATTATAACCAAACAAGCCCATAACATCAATACAATAACTTACCCAAAAAAGAACATAAATAATTCACAGCTCCGTACAATCTCAACCGTCCGGTTCGGCAATCAATAGTCCAAATTTTAAAAAACTCTTCCTGCAAATAGTTAACTCTTCCAACGAATAGTTTTTTTTAAATCCGGATCGTCCAAAACACTTTTGAACGCTCGCGATTGATCGCCCTGAAGTATATTCACGGCTCCCCGTGAAAAAAAGTTTTTCTCAAATACAATACGTTTTGAGAATCTAAAGTAGTACTGCTGTATTAAGAGCAACGAGGTCTCATTATTATGCTAACATGCCGGCCGGTCTTGGACTTGTGATTTTATAGCTTAATTATTTGCTTTTCCTTTCCTAAAGAAAAAGTTTATTTGCTTTTTCCACCTAAAGAAAACCCACATGCATTTCAATGATTTTCCTCTCGTGAAAACATTTTGATGTTTCCCACAGTTTCTCATTAATGGGAATGTCTCTATGACACATATGGGGCTGTCTTTATTCACTCTATTGTTATATTATCAATTTGTAAGTCTGAATACAGTGCACGGATTTAAATGAAAAGTTTTCATAATCGTGCAATGTACGTGAATTCTTTAAAAGAATTAGGAGGTTCATTTGTATCGAACGATTTTGGACATATCTTTATCGTCGAATCTGTGTATCTAGCGTTACTCGTATATAGACAAGTGCCGAGAATTAGATGGACTATCATTTTAGAGCACATTTCTCTAAAATGTCGAACTGCAATATTGTTGGGTTTATTACAATATATCAAAATGTCGCTATTTGTCATTATTGTTTCAATCAAGAGTTAAAAGAGAGAATCTGAGGGAAACTTTTTATCCCATTTTTGTGGTACCCATCAAGAGAGATGGTATAAATACCAATAACTTGACTTGAGCTTTGTAGAAACTTTATATTCAATCCAAATGATTAAGCTGATAGCTGGAGGGAGGAACAACTTTATTATTCATACCGTAACACGCCCCCTCACGTGTACCATGTTTTTTTCATGAGCGTGCTGAACACTACACTTGGAAATCTAGCTTAGGGTGGTTGTAGATGCTCCTGCGGTCTTACTATAACGATCTACGCCAGCTGACCTGCTAACCCTTAGCCTAATCACGTGGCTCAAACGATTAATTATCTCAGGTTATACAGTAGTTGCTCGCAAATCCTTATATACCATTTAACCCTTAATTTCTAAAGTACCCGATGTGGGACTTACTTTTCCAAAGATGGGGTTCTCACACCCACTCTCACCAATAATCATTTAATGCAAAATTTTCATGTAAGAAATTCAATGCCAAATTCAATAGCATTGCCAAAGGGGGTAGTGTCACCAATAATCCATCATTTAAATGCTAATGCTAAAAAGTAGAGGTGGCAATTTCAACCCATATTTTGTAATCCGTCCAAATTCGCCCACTTATAACCCAACCCAACCCTCCCATATTATATAATGGGTTGACTCATATTTATATGGGTAAGTAGATTAAAAATGGGTTCAATATGGATTGGATTTAAAAGACACAAATTGGAGTATCAAATAGGCAGCTTTATTTCCCAGGCAACATTTATGGGAGTACAACTTCAAAAAGCAGATAGTCACGTACAGCCATTAGTAACTTGGTATTGTATGGCAATTTGAAATTATTGGTGTTTGAGAGAGAAACAGGGGAAGCTAATAAGAAAGAGAGGAGAGAGAGAGGGGGGGGAATTCCAGGTGGAGGCCAGGAGGATGGGGGACGACACGTAGGAAAATTAGGTTACTTAGGGAAGCTAATTTTGGTTTGTACCAAGTAAAATGGGTCGGGTCGGGTATGGCGCAATCTCAGTCATCTATTCACGCAATTAATGTCTAAGATTCGTTTTCAATTATAATTGGTCATAATTAATTGTTACCGGTATTGATTTTCAATTCGAACCGTCCAAAAACACTTCGGACATGTGCGATTGGTCTCCGTAAAACCTTCTTTACGGAATGGTCTGCAAATAAGATTTTTATATTTGTTAATTTTGTTTCAAAACTTTGTAACTTATTGATTCGTCTCGTCGAGAGGAATCGGAAAAGTAAAATTTTTTGATCGAAACTCATAATTTTTTTTAAAAAAACAAAAGATGTAAAAAAAGATTTCACGGGTAAAGAACCGTGTCGGGAAGAAGGGAAAAAAACAAACAAACAAAAAAAGGAAAAGGAAAGCGGGGCGGGGCGGGGCGGGGCGGGGCGGGTTTGGGCTTGGCTTGACCGACCCATTTCAACCCGTTTACTATTTGACCCGCGACCCATTTCAACCCGCCCAAACCCACCCATTTGCCACCTCTACTAAAAAGTGTTGTTCTTCCTATTTGCTCTTTCTATGATCTCTTCACAAACAAGTTAAAAAGACGTAAAATCTAACCGCTTTCTTCATGGGACCAGCCGCCAGGAAACGTATAGAAATCATTGCAAGATATGGTCGCCCGAGCGATAAGTCTTACACGTTTACTTTGGAGATGAACTTTGATAAGTCAAGGAGACAATATAAAATGAATGTTTTTCTACAAGGCTAGCAATTTCTAAGTTTTTAGCAATCCAAACAGAGATAAACACTACTTTTGGGGATCAAATTGATGTAAACGAAATTAATTTTTTGGTGACCAAATCGACACGGAACATCAACTTTTGGATGGTTGTGTTTGCTCAATATTCGTGTTTAATGACATTGAACGACCATTCGAGACTTATCATGTTCTACACTTCTACTCAAAGTTGAAACCTTTAGGCATGGAATTGAAAAAATCAAAAGCTGAAGTATATTAAAACCCTAGAAGCTTATCAACTAGATTTTATGACTGTCGAAAAGTCTAGCTAGCATCCTATTGTGCCGATTTCATATTTGACCCTTTATGGTAATGAAATTGTCTTTTGCAGATAAAAAAAAAATTTTCGAGCTAGCAATTCAATAACTCTAATAGAAGGTCTTTAACAACAATCAAACGTAAATCCTACAAAAGTGAAAAAAAGGCCGAATTGGATGATACTATATTCGCTCAATCTCAAGTCCCTAGACTACTAGTAAAATGATAAAAATTGTCTACAATTATGCATTGGATGTGAATCTTGTACAAGCAAGCATCCCGTTTATCTGACCATGCTAGTACGGTTTGTTCGGTATCGACCCTGATCTGTACCTGCATACCATTTTAGATTTATGGATGTAATGTATTGTATATACTTTTTCTAATATCGCGTTATTCACCAAGAAAAAATTAGACGTAAAAATGGAACATTATCACTTTTAAGGCTAACAATAATAAGGTTTACAAAAAATTATCATCAAGAAAGTTTAGCACTGGATGATGCAAGGGCTGTTAGCCCCTCCTCGATTCAGCAATAAAATATATCATCTTCTCGTGGTTTAAAAAAAAAAATAACGGGAAATGGTGCCGGGCACCGTTCGAGCCATCCGTTTGGCAATCTAACGGTCTAGATTTTATCTCAACAATGAACGGCCCAAATGCTACACGGTGGAGATGAGACTTGGACCGTTAGATTGCCGAACGGACGGCTTGAATGGTGCACAACACGGTTTTGTGCACCACCCGCACAGCACCAGGTTTAAGTACTTTTGTAATGATCTAGACACTGAACAATATTCCACCGCGTTAACTAGGTACTTGGGTGAACAAAATTGGCTAGAGTGGAGGAGTAATCTAGCTACAGAGAGACAGATCAATGTGCACAGATTGAAATACAAATGTGAACAGAACGGAACTCTCCAATGCTCTTGGATCCCACACTGTGTCCAATGCTCTTGGATCCCACGCTGTGTATGGGCAGCTCACACGCATTGAACAATTTCCGACACATCTTTATCCAAATTAGTGGACATGTAGCATTTTGGAGGGTGGAGACGAGAATTTCGTTGAGTTGACGAAAATAGCCTTTGTGATTTTTCTTGTTCTACTTAAGTGGAGTATTATGTTTGGGGCCCATATGGAAGGACTAGAGGTGGGAAAGGAAGTACACGTGGTTGGATGTCAAAACAGGAGATGGGGATGGAGCTCACAACCCCATTGGTTCGAAATCTATCCAAGGAAAGATGTTAGATTTCACTTATCCTACTTGGCTCCTCTCAAAAGTCCCTACTTTTGATCACACATAGGAATATAACAACCACATTCTTCAGCACTTGGAGAGAGAGAGAGAAATCAAGAACTGGGGACTTCGGTATAGGTCAATAAAAATATTTGGAGAGAGAAGGTGAGGAGGAGAGAGAGATGGCTGCAACATCAACTGCGGTGGTGAATGGGTTGGGCAGCTCTGCCTTCTTGTCCGGTGGCAAGAGGAGCCAGACCTTGTTGTCCGCGCCCGTCGGAGCCAGGGCCGGCACTGCAGTGGCAGCTCCCCGGAGGCTCGTGGTGGCGGCAGCAGTTGCTTCCAAAAAGTCTTGGCTCCCCGGAGTCAAAGCTGGTGGCAACCTCGTCGACCCCGACTGGCTTGATGGCTCGTAAGTCCCCCTTCCTGTGGCAAATGATCTGGACACAGATCCGTATACAAATTTGTTTGTAGTCGTTTCACACATCGTGTGTGATTCATGTGCATTGAACGATTTGGGTGTCTGACCCACGAAAGAGAATGGACATCAACAAACACACTCAGTTGTTTCAGTGATTAACAGTTCGTTCGGTAAACAAAGGGAGAGGAACAAAAAATTTGCAGAAAGAAAGAAAGAAATGGGAAACTAAAAGAATTCCCTTTTCACTTCTCACCTTCCCTCACCTAGCTAAAAAACCAGTTATGGGAGAGTTTGTTTCTCTCCGTTTCCATTGTTTTTCACCAAATTCTGTAACTAATATTGAGTTAGTGCAGGCTTCCCGGTGACTACGGGTTTGACCCACTAGGCCTGGGAAAGGACCCAGCATTCCTCAAGTGGTATCGAGAAGCGGAGCTCATCCACGGCCGGTGGGCCATGACCGCAGTGGTCGGCATCTTCGTGGGCCAGGCATGGAGTGGCATCCCGTGGTTTGAAGCTGGCGCAGATCCTGGCGCCATTGCCCCCTTCTCCTTCGGCACCCTCCTGGGGACCCAACTCATTCTCATGGGCTGGGTCGAGAGCAAGAGATGGGTCGACTTCTTTAACCCGGAGTCGCAATCCGTCGAATGGGCCACCCCGTGGTCCAAAACGGCTGAGAACTTCGCGAATGCCACGGGTGACCAGGGCTACCCAGGTGGAAAATTCTTCGACCCATTGAAGCTAGCGGGCACGATTCAGGATGGGGTTTATATTCCAGATGGCGAGAAACTAGAGAGACTGAAGTTGGCTGAGATTAAGCATGCTAGGATTGCTATGTTGGCTATGTTGATTTTCTACTTTGAGGCTGGACAAGGGAAGACTCCTCTTGGGGCCCTTGGATTGTAAAACTGGTCTTCTGAATTGTATGAGATAGTAGTATGTAAAATTGCTATGGACAGTGAAGTGAGTTCCCCCAGAACAAAGTTCAAATTCTTTTGACTAAGTACCTTCTTTTGCAAGATAAATGGATTGTCCTACTTGCTTTTTTTTCTCTCTGCTATCAGATCAGTGTAAGTAGTATGTGTAAGACAAAAACGAATGTTTTGTTATGGATACTTAGACAATGTGATGAAAATGCCGAGCAAAAAAAAAAAAATGCCGAGCAAAAAAAAAAGACAATGCAATGAAAATCCGTATCCAATGTTCAAGAAAAGGGAGAACAAGAACTTCGAAACTTCTTGCAATTTTCTTTTGCCTCCATAAATCCCTCAAAAACTCCGAGATACAAAGACAATCTATTGATCAAAATGTTGTTTCACAGTTCTGCCCTCCTACGACCCTTTCTTTTGCTTTGTAAAGTTACGGTAAACAAATTTGCCTCTGAAAGTAAAACCAAATTCAAATCAGGGAGTCCTATCGGACGTGTCATTTGGATGTGTCCTTGGCACTGAACCCCTAATGAGATGAGTTGAATTCGTCAACCCTAAATAGTCTGCGAAACGGGTTTAAGAGTTTGCCAATGCACCTGAACCCATTGCTTCACTCAAATCACCTAATAATCTTGCTCACCACTTTTGCTTTTCCGGCAATATCAGGGGAGGCCTATATTCTCAGAAGCTTGTTAAGATTATGCATATACTAGGATTCCTATGTTGGCTATGCTCTACTGTTCTAAGAGAAATCCGAATATGAACATATAACCTAGATGAGGTATCACACTTGGAATTGTCTTAGGACCTGAGACAAACGCGCTGGGAGTAATGGGTAGAACTCTCGTTTAACACTGGCAGCAACTATGATGCATTGCTTCAAAACATAGTATGGTCCATTAGGCTGAGCAAACTCAATGCAAAAACAAGGAAACATAGACCTTTTATCATGAACACATACAACACTGAAATAAGCCACTAAGCATTTGGTTCGTTATGAAGATGCAAATTCTGCCCGATAAGAAAACAGATGCTCATCAGTTCCATCAGCATGAAAATGCAATGGTTACTAAAACCAAACGGCAAGGAAAGAAAACAGAAAACCAACCGGTACTGCCCAATTTGAACAAAAATCCTTATAAAAGGCATCAATTAACTACCCATAGCCATCAAGAAATCGCCCTCACATACCACCTCGCCTCCAACATATGCCTTCCCTTCCATCTTTGCTATTCCAAAGCGTTTCTGCAGCTTTACCAGTGTCATTCTCATCACCAAGGTATCTCCTGCAACAACTGGCTTCCGGAATCTGACATTGTCAATTCCTGCGAAGAAGAAGTTTTCACGGGAACCTCCCACTTCCGGCTGCAGCATGACTATGCCACCAACCTGCGCCATTGCCTGGGTCGAACAGCCATCCACATCATCACTACTTGTGCAAAATACAAGTAATAGACAAAGAAAAATTGCACTCCAGGAAGTTGCTGACTTGCAGAACAATTGTAAATGCATGCACTAATTTGAGACCATGACAAAAAACATGGAACAAGAAATCGGCGAAGTATTTGTCCAAAGCAATGGCAAGTACATGGTCAAAATTCTATGTTATCAAATTCTACCAAATGTACAACGGATATATGGCGAATTCTGAAAAAGAAATTTCATAACTAGGCAGTCAAAACTGTCGAAGTATCATATACCTCTTGCTAAAGAGCTGGGGGAAAAGAAGGGGCTAGACGTTAATGAGTGTTTTCAGATGCATATGTTTGTCAAATTTCTAATAAAAATCTTCTAAGTTGTTTAAAAATCGATAGTAACTGAAACAAGTACCAGTTCTATGAGCGCAAACTTGGCAAACTGTCACCAATATCAATCACCTCTACTGACACAAATTAGGATTCAGGCAATGCATTGTGAATTGCGATGTAGGCAGCCCACAACGCCATGAAAGCACAATACTTTGTGCTTCAAAAGAAAATAAGGAAAGCAGATGAGTGAGGATGAAAAGACATGACATGATAGGAATGAAAGGACAGGATGGTAAGGAGGAGCATAACATTGCCGATCAATATAATTTATTCCTTAATATCACTAATATGAAATCCTACCAAAACAACAAATTACCAAGACATCAAGCAAGTGTAAGGCCTATGGTTTTATGTCCAAGATACCATACTAAGAATGCTGATATTCTTGGGTCCAACATAGCCTCCACCTCCTCCTTTCTCCCTCCACCTCAACCCACTAGCTACTTGAACTCATTACAGAGCCAAATGAGAAAATATAAGTGATGGGATTACTCACTTGCATTTATTCAGCAATCTAGAACAGTAAGAACCGTTCTATGGTCTTTTAAAGGTCACCATTAGAATTTGTTCACCAACCTTAAACCTTCTTTATGATTGACATACAATGTGGGGGCACTACCCTTTCTGGGGTACCCTTCACTATTTGAGTGGTTCAACCACAGAGGAGGTTTTGGTTCACCCACCTTGTTAGATAGGTGAACAACATATTTCCCAATTAGGTTGGATTTCCTCTTGTTAAAGCTTTCTAATTGATGGTTCAATTAGCATAAATAAATAAATTTCCACTTGAGGTTGTGTTTGGATGAAAGATTTATAAAGTAATTAGTGGATGAAACAGAGAATTCAAGGAATTTTCCTCCACAGATAATAGATATGGCTCCATCTCCTTTATTTTGATCAGACCCATACCTCCACAACATAAAGGCCTTGACATTTTCTCGAGGGGAATATTCCAAACCTTTTGTTTATATGTTTGCAGTCAGAGTGATTCAAAAGCTTCAAGAAATATCAAAAAATTAAAATGAAACATTAAAGATAGCATCATAAACAGGCCAATCTCCAAAAAGAAACCAAATACTGTCAAAGAGCATTTCTAAGCTATTAGACTGGTCCAGAAGTTCTTCCGAAATGACTGTCCCATGGAACTTAGGAACATCAACAATGCCACATTCATATCATGCACCATAGAAAATTTTCGAAAGAAATGCACCAACAAATTTCTCAACGCACAAGTTTTAGAAAGAACAATTTGTGAAACTAAGAATCATAGAGTATGCAGCAATTACCTCAACCATGAGGACACCAGGCATAATAGGCCTTTCGGGGAAATGCCCAGGAAAGAAGTTATCATTTATTGTCACATTTTTAATAGCAACAGCTGAAACTCCTGGATTGTATTCAACCACTCTATCCACCAAAAGAAGGGGAAATCTGGCAAAAACCAAAACAAATACATAAACACATTCCACAAGCAATGCACAGTTGATACTAGTTTGTTGAGTTCATGAGCTCAAAAGACTTGAAATAGGTAAAATAGCTTTATCTAAAGTCAATGTCCTGACTACTCTTCTTCCCATACATATTTAAGCGGGCATTAAATGTTTTGTTCATACCATACATATCTTTAGCAGCATCAAACAATCAAAAAAAGCAACAAATTCCATCTTTAGAACATCCCTCTTTTCACGACAAATAGGCTTAAAAAGACAAATAAGTGATAATTCAGAGTCAATGACAAACATCATTACTCAACTTTTCTTCAATAAGCTTCTAACCTACTACCGATTACCCAACGTGGCACAATTTAAACCAAGATTAAACACTAAAGACTAATAAATCAATAATCGGTTTTCAATCGCGATCACTCACCATATTTCTAGCAGAACCAAATAAGCAAAAAAAAGCAAAAAATTCCATCTTTAAAAAAATCTCTCTTTTATGTCAAATAAGCTAAAAAGAAAGACAAATACTGGGTCATAATTCAGCATCATCCATGAAACATCCTTAGTCAACTTTTCTTAAACAATAAGTAGAACTCCAAAGACATAAACCCAATACCAAACATGCACAATTTAAGCCGAGATCAAACTCTAAAGACAAGATCATTAACAAAAAGTCTAAGAACACACAACTGTGTTTGGAGCCGTCTAATGTATGTGGGACCATGTGCATCGAATGGCTGCAGTTGCGTCTATAGGTGTGTTTTAAAGTTGTGTTCCTAGTATTGCTCATCACTAAAGGGTTTTTCAATCAAGATCAGTCATTGAAAAATGGCGTAAATCGCACATACCGATGGGGCAAAATCTCGCGAATCTGATTGACATCCATCACAGTGGGAAATGCCGGATACTCTGCAAAACCATGTATTCGTTGAGATATCGGCCATATCAACAAACACACAAAGCTCAAAGAATAATCAAGAACAGAAAACAAGAACGCAACACGCGTAAATTTTTACGTGGTCCCCAACTGTGCAATTGAGTACACCCACGACCCAAATTGAATCAGACTTCACAAACCCAACACAACAGTATGCAAGGATTATTGGAGAGAGAAAAGAGAGATCAAAAGCAAATGCTTACTTAATTCAATCGGGACCTCTGGGGGTGTCGTATCTTCCTCATACGCAGAGAATTTCGTGACAAAAGGGCTACATTTAGTCTTGGAATGGGTGGATAAAAGGAGAGATCTGGAGGTGGGAGAAGAGAATTGGAAAGTCAAGGCCGACGGAGGAGGAGAGAGAAAGGCGGCGGCGTGGGTTCGCTGGCTGAGTGATGGGTGGGAGTAGAGAGTGTTGGAGAGAGTTGTTGATGCCATTGAAGAGAGAGAGAGAAAGAGAGAGAGAGATGGGTTTGGGTTTGGGTTTGGGTTTGGTTGGGGTATAGGTTGGCCTTATTGAAGGAGGGGACAGCACGACGGGAACGAATGAGGGGGCGGAGATTCCTACGTTGGTAGTGGCAAATGAATGAATCGTTTACACTCTTCACCAAAAAACACAGAAAATGAATTTTTATTTTTATTTTCATAACCGGATGTCTGGTCACCTAATGATCACGTTCGACAAATTCTGGAGTCTTAAAGTTAATGATCGGACAAATCTTCACTGACACCACGGTTTAGAATGTTTGGTCTTTATGGGATTTTAACTTGCGATCTCTTAAAAAACGGCCTTGTTCGTTTGGTTAAATTTAGGTATTTTAGTTTTGGTAGTGGGTGGAAAGAGAAATAAAGTAATAATTGGAGAGAGATAATGAGTAGAGATAGATAAAGAAAAATGAAATTAATGTTTGGAGAAATATATAGAGTAATAATTGAAAAATAAAGTTTAAACAAAATAAAATTTGAAAACGAAGAAGGCTTTTTAGTTGTTTTCTCATGCTCTCCGAAAAAGGATTTGTTCATTTTATATTTAAGAAAAAAAAAAAGGAAAGAGAGAGAGAATGACAATTATGCTAAGGGAAATAATTTTGTCACTCCCTTTTTTGTTAACGTCACTCTTTTACAAGTGTATTTTTACACCAAAAATACACTTACAGGAGAGTTGTATTAATAAAAAAGGGAGTGCCTTATGCTAAACATAAAATTTATTTTCTTGGCTGAGGTGACGAAATACCTACTTGCATTACATTTTCGTTGTGTGCCAAAATATTCCTTAGCTACATGGTTACTACGCAGAATGCGTTTTCCAAGATGAATTAAGGAATGACATATTTCTCCTAATCTTTTGCTTAAAGTTCATGTTCTTTTATTTAGCCAATAATTTTGGCATTCCACTATTTTATAAATGCACTCCAAAATTTTCCATTTTAGTACTTAAAAATAAACATAGCATAACTTTCAAAGACCACTAAAACAAAAGTTTTAAAGTGCATATATAAAAAATGGAATACCAAAATCATTTCCCTTTTATTCTCTATGTTGCTTTTTTGGATTCAATTGTCAAAAACACACAACGCCCCTTCAAAATTCCACGCTTATTAATCATAGGTCCCAAAACAGGTAAACAATTTATTGACGTTATGGGTCTGGTTAGGGTTGGTAAATCAGGTACATTTCTACTAAAAATGATTCAGTTCCAGAACACCAAATAAGTTCTTATTTTTTAAGAAGATAATTTCAAGTTTAAAAATAATGGGTCTTTGTAATTTAAAAATATACAATATAGATCTTATTTGAAAGATCTCGATGAGATCTTTTATATGGTGCAAAAAAATTAAAAATTTATTTTTTATTTGCATTATTTTTGATTTTGAAAATGTGATTTTTTTTTTGATCCGCGAAAATGTGAAATTAAGGAGTATTTTTTAAGAAGGTATTCTAAAACGGGGCCAAAAAGATTAAACTTCTCTCTAACCTTAGCAGTCGCCACCCCTTCCCTCCTCCCCTCCCCCCTCCTAGAGCTCTACACCTTAATAGGGCGGCGGGAGGGGTTGGATTTTCTCCCCCTCCGTGGGTATTTTCCTTCCCCCTATCTTAGATTTGAGAGTTTTCCTCTCTTTCCTCCATCACCCTCCATCCTCCTCCTCCCAAACCCCCATCCAGCCCAACCCCTCTCCTCCACAGCCTCCATTCCGGGTTGGGCCAGAGATTTGGGGACGATATGAAGCAAGGGTGGCTCGGTCTTCTCCGGTGAATAAGTAGCTCAACTCTAGGTGGCAAGTTTCACCGACATTGACGGTGGCCGGAGGTTTTATTTCTCTTGTTTTCTTTTCATTCTTTTTTTCTTTAGCGATGGTTCGTTGTGATCTCCCTTGTAGAGTGTTAATTTCCTCCCCTTTGCGGGAAGTTTTCTTCTCCTTTGTGGGTGTTTTCAAATGGTGGATTGGTGTGTTATTTCTGTGTGTTTGAGTTTAGTTTTGTTAGGCGTGTTGGTAATTAATTGTGTGATTTATTGCTTGGCTTGTAAGGATTTTGAAGGATAGGTGTTTCTACTTGAGAAGTTTATCCGCCGTTATGTCTGTCCACGCATTTGTTAAAGGATGGATGCGCACTTTATTTGATTTTTCGATGATTATCAATGATATTGGTTATCCTTTTAGCAAATCAAAAAAAACCAGGTACGTACATGCGTTAATTACAGCCAATAATATACCGCTAATAAATACAGCTACTTTGTTCGTAGTTTCAATTAGAGCATTTTAGTTTTAAAAAATAAGGTTTCACTTTTCGTTTCATTTTGCTTTTAAAAAAAATAATTTCACACGAATGAAAATATTATTAGAATTTCTCTAACCCTTAAAGTCGTTGGAGATGATCGTCGTCATCACAAAATCAAAATTATAGTCTCCCCCGTTATTTTTTATTAGAAATTAAGCACCTACTCAGCCATTAAAAAAAAATATTATGGAAATCTTTTGTCCAAGTTTTTTTGACAAGTACACGGATAAAAACTAACCCAATTAAAAAGTTCTAAACATACAAATAAAGTAGTAGAGTATCGATATTAACATCCAATAATCAGGTAAGTCAAGTCAATGGATAATTGGATGAGCTCGAACATGCGATCATAGTGATTCTATCACTCGTATTCAGTCACTCAAAGACTGCAAGATGATTTGATTTCGGAGATTTGAGAATCATGGGAGCCTGCAAGAGATAGCTCCTTCCAATGAATCTTGATTTCGGAGATTTGAGAATCACGGGAACCTGCAAGAAATAGCTCCTTTCAACGAATCTTTCCCCGTTTTGATTCTTCTTTCCTCCCTTGGTCTAGTTCATCTGGGAGGATCAAAAGGGAATATTGATAGAATTTCTCTAAATTTTGAAGTCGTTGGAGATGGTCGCAGACCAAATTATACAGTAAGTCTACTGGAACAGCAAAAGGGTGCAGATTTTGCGTACAGATTTATTGTGGGATCCACTACGGATCCCACACTAATGATCCAAACCGTTCATTAAATGTAAAACAGTTTTTCAAAGGCTTCCGTGAAAAATCAATTTAATCCAATACTTAGAGGTGCTCAATCCAATCATATAATGTTTCATTATCCTGGAATCTAAATTAAAATTTAGATGATTGGATCAAGCATCTATAACTATCGGATTGAGATGATTTTCGGCGGAGACCCTTGAAAAAATATTGTACATTTAATGAACGGTTCGAATCATTTGTGTTGGAATCATAGTGGGCCCCACAACAAATCTGTACGCAAAATCTGTACCCTTTTGCTGTACCAGTAGACTTACTGGACAACAATTGGTGCTGTTAGCGTTGATTGTTGTGGTGGTAACAAGATAGGAGCTAGCTATAATAGATAGTGAGCATATGTCTAGAGAGTTATTTTGTTCGCACATTATCTAAACTGTAGTCTCACTTCTTATTCTTTCATTAGAAATTAAAGCACCTACTTAGGCTTAAAAATTTAAATTGTGCAATTGTTTGACTAAGTTCTACATAACAAGTACGCCAGAAAAAGAAAAAGAAAATTATACCAATTAAAAAATTCTAAACATACAAACAAAAGTAGAGTATCAATATCAACCTCAAATTTAATTCGGTAAAGTCAAATCAATGGGTTATTAGACAAGCTCGAACGTGCCACCATGAAAACTCCGTCACTCATATCCGGTCACTCAATCACCACCGGTCAAATGGTTGCAAGTTGATTGGTTTCAAAGACTCAAGAATCGTGGGAGCCTACAAGAGAACGCGCTTTGACTCTTCTTTTGGGCTAGGTTTTTTTTTTTTTGTCATCATTCTTTAAACCTAATCTAATCTTGCACATATGCATAAGAATATAAAGTAAGACACTAATTGTACTCTACTTCACTTGCCCTTTGGTAGAGTTCATCCGGGAGGAATTACAAGGAATGGTGCATTGTCACTGCCCCTGCTAGAGTGTATAACAAAACTGGCCGGTTTACAAATGGTGGCTGGCTCTTTATGTTGTACTATTAGATTCTAATCTCTATTATAAAACAGAAGGATATGGGGACAAATTGTTAGAACGGCTTAAATTCATTTGATCCAAAGGCCGTAGTGCATCCTTCACTTTCCGGTTAAGCGTCTATGGTTTTCATTTAAATCACACAACTGTCATCCCCCTACCAACCAGAATGCGTAGTGCCGTAAGCACGGGCTGGCACTAGTATTTTAATAGTTTACAGTATTAGGCCCCATTCCGTTTTTTTTTTTTAAATTTAAAAAAAGAAGGTAATTTTAAGTTTAAATATAATAAAAATAAAAAATAATTTTTTGATTTTTTTTTGCACTGTTTAAAAGATCTCAATGAGATCTATCAAACAAGATCCATATTGGTAGGAAAATTATTTGCGTAAATACATGTTTTTTTAGCTTGAAATTACCTTCTTTTTTTAAAAATTCCTTTTTTTTAGAATCTGGAACACCCCCTTAATCTATCAATAATATTTATCTTGGACTTCATCAATTGAAATTTGTTGTCTTTTATCTTTGACTCACACTATTGTCGAATTTATTTTCGGTCGTCATGTGGTATGTGTTAGATAGCAAGAAACACGCGTCCGAATGAAAGAGAGAGGTTCTCTTGTTTTGCTACATTTTGTTAATCGCGTGCTTGTTGGATTGATTTTACAGGTTTTTATCATTGTACGTATTTGCGGATAAACCCTTTGTAAGTATCTGTTTATTGTTTTTTTTTTTCCAAATCGACAATAGGTTGTTTTTATTGCTGCATCAAAGAAACATCAAGGTAAGCATTCCTAAGAACCCAGCTTGGGCAATCCCGTAGCCAAGTTATAGGGGTCTTTAAAGATAGAACATATTTGGCTAAAGCATTAACCATCATATTACAATTACGAGAAACGAAATTAAAAGAACAAGAATTAAAACGACTAACAAAAGACACTTTGCTAAGTATTGTTGGGCAGCCCATGAATGGTCCCTAATCAAAAAGGGGAAAAAAAGGGAATTGATTTCTACATTCTCTTTTTTGATGTTCACACTTTCTTTTTTGTCTTTTAGCAAAAAAAATGCATACACTTTTAATACTAAAATCCAAAAAAATGAGTGATTATCAAAAAAGGGGTGTAGAAATCAATTCTAAAAAAAAAACTATCAATACTAAATAGAAATGTAAAGGGTGTTTGGCTAATTGATCCCTATGGATAGTCTGGCTCTTTTGGTCTCGTTGGGTTACCATTTTAGTTTAGTTTTTTAATTATTACCCTATTTCTTTTTTCAATCATTACCTTATTTCTTCAATTATTATTTTATCATATCTTTCTGTCTCTCTCCAATCATTATCTCTATCTTCAATCATTACTCTATTTCTCTCTCCACCCACTATCAAAACTAAATTAAACTAAAATGCCAACCAAACAAAGCTGTTACTTTAGTTTAGGAGTCCTTTGTATGGTGGGATTAGGAAATCCTTCCCAAATCACAAATTCCACCCCTCGATAATTCTTCAACTATATATAATTAGGCCTAAAACCTTGACGAAACTAACTCAAAACCCTAAGCCCTATACCCTCAAACCAGAGAAGCTAACAAAGATGGATAGTCTGGAACAGAGGCTAATGGACATGGGTGTTCTAGAACAGATGCTTATGGACATATCCTGATACCATATACACATGGTGGAATTTTAGATTCGATTTCAATACAGGCGCGGCGAATTTTCAGATATAGTGGTGTGCTGTGACGAGACAATACCATTCCATATTTGCGCTTGAACACGAAAAGAATTAAAATATAAAGAATGGTCTCGGTTCACTTAACTCGGACATTACATAATACAAAACTCGGCTCGGCTGAATCCTGGTCCATGTTTGGCCGTTTGGAACTTATAGAGAAGAAAAGAAAGGAAAGGAAAAGAAAAAGGGAGGAAAATGAGAGGAAAATAGGAGAGAAAATTTACTATTCATTGAACTTAAAACTTTTATTTTTTTCTCTCTTTCTCTCCCTACCAAACAATGGAAAGGAATTTTTTTTAATTTTCTTTTCCTTTCTTTTCTTTGCATAAGTTCCAAACAGAGCCTAAAATTGGGTCCGGTTCACTTAGCTCGGACTGTCGGACATCAGACCTCAGAGGCGTTCGAAGGCTTCGAGCGAGCCAATTGAAGTGAAGAAGATGATGACAAGTGCTTCTGCTTCAATCAGGGGTATTAGACGCCGATTTTCCAACATCATCCTCTGCTGCAAATCTCATCATCTGTGCACTGCCAGGAGGTGATTTGTTCCCATCCCAGTTTCACGCCACTTTTCAATTTCATGACTGTTTTTCTACTGGTGCGATCACTCCTTACAGTCTGATTTCAGTTCGGTTGCTGCAAAAGGGTAGGAATTTAGAATGAACAATCTCGAATCATTAACTTTTGAGAAAGGGAGGACTTTGGATTGTGTGAAAGTGAGGAACTTTTATTTTTTATTTATTTTTGATAACTCATGTGTCCGGGCAAGCTTACGAGGTGCGATTAATCGTAGAGGTCCAATCCCACCGCCCATTTGCCGGAGTAATTGCCCCGTGTGGACTGGCCTCAAAGAAATTGATAGCATGTATGAGGTTTCTAACATGAGACTTTAGGTGGGGACAAACTCCTAAGTCTCAGGTCTTCATCACAGGCCAACCCTTGGGGTTGAGAAAGTGAGGAACTTTGGATTGTGACAAAATCTCAAACGAATTTAGAAGGAACTTTGGATTCTCGAAACAAAAAATGAAAACCACAAGAGCATCTCCAGCGTTTTTACCTATGCTAATTTGTGTAGAGTGGAGGTGGTTTTGAGGGGCTTTTACTCATATTTTAAATTTAAGTGAAACCAAGGTAAGGGCTGGAGATGCTATAAGAGTCTTTCTTTTTTGTTCATTCATCAGTGTTCCTCACCATTACTCATTGTTCAAACAAGTGACAGCATTGTCGTTTCTTGTCTTTTCCCACCTGCTCTTGCAATCCAAAGGGCCTTAACTTTTGCTTTGTTCTCATTGTCTGGGGAACCAAAAGACCAAAGACGGTCTGCTAAACTAATCCTAATGTCAAACTATGATTTAAGCTGAACATTTCTTATGGAAACGAAACTAAACTACTCTGACAAGTTAAAAGTTGTATTTCACTTATTTCTTGGCTTTCCCTGAATTGCAAGCACGCCTATGTTTTCTATTCACTTCTCATTTTCCATTTGAGATATCTGATTAGGAATATCATTGTCTCCTGTATGCAGGGGCTCTTTATTGTTGTTAGAGCCTAGCGTTTCAAGTTCCTCAATATTTCATGAGGCGGGATTTACTCGTTTTCTTACTTCCATCACGTATCCAAACCAGACAGAAAAAAAGTTGGAGGGACCTCTTCCTGCATTATGTTTTTCCTCTACGCTAAGTACTTTATCGATGCAGAGATCATTGGTGCTTGGGCATCGGAATGGTCTTGTAAAATGGCTAGATGCTAGATGTATGAGCAATGCATCATTTGAGCTGAAGATGGAGAATGGTGTTGTCAGGTTTAGTTTGGGAAAGCAGCTTGATAAGAATGCATCTCCAAAAAGTGGGAAGAAGATGCCTAAACGGGTTAAAATGTCTAAGAAGACCAAATTAAACGAACTCAGGATGTATCGTCTGAAGGCAAAGAAAAAGATGAATTCTCCAAATCCAGAAGTTAGGATTAGATACAAACTTGAGAAGGTAACTTTTTCTTTATGAACCATAAGGAAAATTTCATAATCTTACTGCATTCTCTGAAATTTTAGAAATTGAAAGCCCGTTAATGACCTGACCTCTTTGAAAAAGGTCTTTGTTCATTTATTTGAATTCCTTGGTATGTTTGGTATTTTCCGTTTCAATGGGATGGGCGATTTGTCCGAATTTCATGACCCCTTTGTTTTACTCCATATTTTTTTTGATGCTTTTGCAGGCCAAACGGAAGGAAGAGTGGTTGATTGAGAAACTTAGGAAATTTGAGATGCCTAAATCCCCGGCTGAAACATATGATCCTGAAATTCTTACTGAGGAAGAGATGTTCTACCTAAAGCGTACTGGTGAGAAGAAGAAGAACTATGTTCCAGTTGGGCGGCGAGGAGTATTTGGAGGTGTTGTGCTCAATATGCATCTTCATTGGAAGAAGCACGAGACTGTTAAGGTTATATGCAGGCCTTGCAAGCCCGGGCAGATTAACGAGTATGCCGAAGAGCTTACGCGGCTTAGCAAAGGCATTGTGATTGACATAAAACCTAACAACACTATCATATTCTACCGTGGGAAGAACTATGTACAGCCAAAAGTGATGTCACCTCCTGATACCCTGTCAAAAGCCAAGGTAATATATCTTCTCCCTGTGATCATGCAATGGCTGTTTATCTCTGAAAGGTAAATAACAACCGATTGACATTCTCCTCTTTTGGTCTTCCACTCGAAACAACTGGCTGGTTGGTTTTTGTCATTCTGTTTTTTGACACCCTATTATTTTTCCCTTCCGATTATTTGATCAAGCAATATGTTTTTGGGTACAATTTCTTTTCTAGCTACGTACAAATATGTGTTCCAACTTTATAACAAAAACAATTTGCAGCTGTTCTGATTAGTGAAACAACTAGTTGAGCTGGATGGATGACCAATATAGGTTCTCTACAGGTCTACATGTTTAATCGTCTTTCAGAACAAGTTGCTACCAGTTTTTTTAGTTCCCCGTCAGAGTAGGAATGATACTTTGGAAGTTTAATCAACTACCTTGTCCTAGAGCATGGGGCGGACAAATTGAATTGCAAGATCAAAATCAGGATTTGTAAGATTGTAAAAGCTTTGTTCTGGTAAAAGTACCCACCTATGCTGAATGGGACTGAACTCAATCCAACTCAGGACTTGGAGGAACATATTATAAGATAGGTTTGAGTGCCATGACCCAAAAAAAGCCAGGTTTCACTGGCTGTGTTTGCAAGGCCATGTTAAAAGATGAATGAGTGGAAGAAGTTAAGAACAGCTACATATTCCTTGCAGGTTCTTAGGTTTGAAACCTGGTTCCCACCTCTGATAGGCGGATTCCTGCAATGTATGCCTGAAAGCATATTACTTATTTGCGAACAGTTATAGTGCTTTTGTATGCTCATTTTTACGAGGACAACTTGTATATTCATGCTTTAGGTCTTAACCCAACTCGTATATTCATCCAGTTTCTTGTGCATTGTAATTCTTTAGATTCCACACATTTTTGTTCAACAACTTGCGCATCTCGTCTCATGGGCGGAATTTGGTTGGTTTATCGTAGATGCATACACCTTCTGATGACATTCATATTTCCATTATCAATTTGCAGGCCCTGGAAAAATATACGTATGAGCAGTCCCTAGAGCATACAAGTCAGTTCATTGAGAAACTGGAGAAAGAGCTGGAAGAATATCATAAACACCTTGATCGGTATAGGAAAAGGAAGGAGGAAGGGAATGCCCCACGAGTATCAGTTTAACACCTAATTGTGGTGCCGATAAAAACAAAACACCTAATTGTGGCAGTTTGTTACCTTAACTTGTCTGTAAGCGCTCTCTCTCTACCCTGTCCTGCAGCATTGATAGTCCTATGATATTAATATGATACGTAGTCTAAGATTCATCCAGATTCTTGGTTTAAACTTCAACTTAGCTCTTTTGAATTTCAGGTGTGTGGCCGTAAGATTGGTGTAAAATTGTTAACGTTCTATCAACAAAACATGCAGACTTTGATTATCGATGGGGAAATATTACGTGGTTACACACAACAGCCTCCTCTAGCATATAAACTGGCTATCATTGGTTCCTTGCTTGGATGCAGAAATATGATGCACAACATGGAGAAAGATAATTTCCTTTGAAGGAGGAGTGTATCCCTTTCATCCATACTTCATCTTTGTCTATTTAATTGAAATGGGCAGCTATTCTGCAAGATTCAAAGAGGGCCAATTTGCTTTTGGCAGCAACATTGGAGTCATGGGAATTATGGTGGCAAAGTCAGCATGAATATGGCCATGTGCAAAGCCAATACAATTTTTGTTGCAATGGAGATCATCATTTCACTTCTCAGTGAAAGAAACACTAGCGAAGTCAAGGCAACTCTGGTCTCCTATAAGCAACTTTATGGTCAAAGTTTTGGCAAATGGTGAAGAACTGGCAAAACACGAGAGATCCTGATCCTAATATGTACTATCAGTATCCTGTGTGACAGACATCAAGGAAATAAGTAGGGCTCATGCTTCCAAAGCAGATCTCTTTCTGGAGTCCCTTGCGATTAAGAAATTCAACAAAAGCAAGGTATAGGACCAATGCCATTATAGCTGACGTCTGGGCTAAGACTGATCAAAGGGCACTGATTATTTTCTATTTTTTATCTTGGCATTTTTTCAATGTTCCAAGGATATGGAAGAGTTGGATTTTTAGCTTTCTGCATTATTATGTTTGACACCAAGATAAGAATATAGCATTCTCTTTTTTAGCTTACGATTCATGCATGCGAATTTGACTTCAAAATGAAATTTGTTGTAGTTCCTAGTTAGTGCTCAAGGAACTTGGTAAAATAGCTCTCATAGAGTAAAGCGCTGTAACTTTAGGTGAAATGAGTGCATCCTGGCAAAAGGATTCACCGAGCTTTTTGAACTGTTTATTAAAAGTACAGGTCCCTGGTCCCTGCATAGTCGTCATACTGTGAACACGGTCTGACTATGATGCTTGCAGAGCCAGTTTATTGTACATATAGTCTTATTTCTCAATGATGGTTTTTATTTTATTTTTTTGCTAAGCCTCAATGATGGTTTTTGATCACTTCTCGGAGGGTATTTCGGGGGCAAAACTCAGGAAGGAAAGACGGTGTGGAACTTGTAGCTTAGAGTATTAGTGCATGTGGCTATGAAGGGCATTGTCGGGGAACCACAATGCTCGGGATCTGAATTCCTGCCAGAAAGGAAGGGCCGGGTTGTGAGAAAGTATATGAATAGGCTGCAGCAAAGACATGTTCTTGATGTGCCTAGGGGCCCAGTAGACTGCTGAGCCAGCCATACATGTCGTGTCTCGAGTTAAAAGCATGGTCCGAACGGTTCATTTTATAGAGCTCGATGTGTTTAATAGCCTTCTAAAATATCATGTCGATCACACATGCAACTTAGTAAGTAAATCACGTTTTTATGCAATTAATGAACAACAAAGTGAATGGTTCGAGTCATGCTTTTGAGCTGATGAGGCCCATATGGGTGGCATAGGAAACAAAATACTCTCTATTCCAAAATGGATGGCCAAAACCAGTATTCACGCATCTGATAAAATATATTTTTGTTTTTTAAGTTACAATAATTTGCACATGCGATATAAATTTTGTTTGATAGATCTTACTTAGTTTTACTAATCAATGTTTTAAAATCATGAAAAGTATTATAAATAGTAATAAAATACAGATGATTTTTTGAAAAATGTAAATTGTTGTTTGAGACATTTCATTGTGGAATGGAGGGAGTATGTTCAAAAGATATGAGTAGTGCCACTAATGTAGCCCTCGCTTTTTTAGCGTTAAATGAGAGTATACATTCTCCATTGCAAAATTATTGTAAAAGAAAAAGGCGATAATAGAACTTTTATTAATCAACTTAAAAGTGGACAAATAATTTAGGTCATAAAAAACAAATGAAACAAACAAAACAGAGGGTACTATTATGCGAAATGATACCGAGGAGTTTTATACCGATGGAGTATCGATGGCCCTACGTGGCCCACTGCAGATTCCGCACAGATGATTCAAATCGTTCAATAATTAAAAAAAATTGAGTGGGCCCGTGAAAAATCAGCTCAATTAGATATGTGTAAATGTTTGATCTAATCTCCTATTTTTTATTCAAATTTTAGGATCTGCAGGACCCATAGTGGGCCCCGCGGGACCATCAGTATCCTATCGGTATAAAACTCGTCAGTACCACTAGTAGTCCTCCACTAGTATATAGTAGCTACTTATTTCCGAGTATTGCTACAGCCACCAACCATACACCTACCGATTCTACATTTGACAGGTCCGTGGGCCCCGCTTCGGATCCTGCACAGATAATCCAAACCATTTAATAAAAAAAAATTTTATAAATCAAATGGATCTTGTAAACTGAACGAAAAAGAAAAAATTGAATCGAGCACGCTCAATTTTTTATTTTTTTATTTTTCCTTCCTTCCGCTTATTTCCACACAAAATAAAATTAACACGCCTTCCCATTAATGTTGATACAGTAGCTTTTAACTTTGGGCGGGGGTCAAGTGGATTCTGGTATGCTATTTTGGACAGAAGGACTGACAGATGGGCTCGCTGCATCTACAAGCATTAATTCTCATTGTAAAAGCCCAAATTGGCCGGGTAAATAAAGATGAGGCTCACTGTCACGTCTCCTTCTAAAATGGTCCTAAAAGAAGGAAAAAGAGGATCTTCTTTCGCGTGGAGGAGAGAGAGTGGAGAGATCCAGCTTTTGTACTGCTACTCCAGTAGTCAAAAAGAAGAAGAAGAAGAGGAGAAGGAGAGAATCTTTCTCGCAGGGGGTAAATACAGAGAAATTTTTGGGTGCTGGGTACCACGTCACCTGTCACTTGGCTTACGTGATGTCTAAGCAACACATTCGGACTATTCAAAAATGTATTAGATGATTCAGATTAAACCACTCTTTCTTCTTTCACCTCAATAATCCCTCTTATTTTTCTTTCTCCAAATTAGAGCTATCCAAAACTTAAATGGATTGTCCGAATTAGCTGAGCGGTCACCATGTTGTACCCATTCATCATTGAAAAACTTCTCGTAAATACAGGAAAGATACCACTCCTAGTAATAAAGAAGAGAAGAAATTCAACCTGTTAATAGTGTTATTACTCCATCAATCAAGGACAACGCAGTGAAGGGAAAAATCTGGGCACAGTTTCTTTTCTTTTTGCTCCATAAATTTGGGCAGTGGTTTTCACGCCCTGGCCGCACCACTTTTTTGTCTTCTTGTGATGTAAATTTACATCGTTGCCCTTTTGAGTTCGAAAGAGTATACAAACGAAAGGTTATGAAAGAGAGTGCGGTTATGAAAAAAGGGAGTGTCAAAATCAATCACCTAGAATTTTCACAGGAAAGGACTTTTCACCCGAATCACCCCGCCACATTACGTCGATTTTTACTACTCTAAACACTGTTGAACCAAAGGGGAGACTTTGCCTTCATTCTAATATTGGTAAGAACTTGATCGATTCTATACCCAATTTGATGTCAAAAAATTAAGCAAATAATTGATCAAGCTCTTACTGATATTTGACCGAGATGATTTTTTTACAAGTATCTTCAAAAAATATTCTAAGAATATTGAGCGATTCCAATAATTTGAGTAGTAGTAAATGAGAGTAGACTATTGCGTAAAGCAAACCCTAAAAGCCCAACAAGGGTGCAACGCATGTAGTGAACTACATGGAGCCCTCCATAGGCTCCTCGAGAGAAATCGAAAAAGTAAAAAAATTGTCATCAAAACACATAATTTTTTAAATGAAGACAAAAAAAATAAGCCAAAGAACAAATTTTTTAAGCTTATTTTTGTCTTTACTCAAAACAAGTTGAGTTTGGATCATAATTTTTTACTTTTTTGATTTATGTTGTTGAAACGAAGTAATACTTCACAAAAAATTGACGCGAAAACTAACAAATATTTTTTTTAAAAGACAAAAAAAAGGGAGCTTTGATATGAGTACATACATCCATCTACATATCTTGCGTACATATGGCTTTGGGACCCATATCAGGTCCCACAAAGATAATTAGAGTCGCTCATTTTGTTTAAAATATTTTATTTAGGGTCCTTATAAAAAATCAGCTCAATCAAATATGGTAAGAGCATTTACGAAACATTCAATTCTATCCCAGAATTCAAAAGCATAGTTGTATGTGTCGTAAACGCCTTTATCCATATTCGATTGACCTAATTTTTTAAAAGGACCCTAAACAAAATATTTTGAAAAAAAATGAGCGACTCCGATCATCTTTACGAGATGTGATACAAGCCACAAGCCATATATGTATGTGGGATATGTACACTCATTCTTTTTTTTTTTTTTAAAAAAAACAAGCCACTTGGCTTATTTTTGCCACATCATCCATAATCAAGAAAATTTAAATAAAAAATTAGCTTTCTATTGTAATTAATTTTGACACTCCACTCTTGATAATCACAATTCAATATTCTACAGAGGGATGATCTGTACATATTTACTATCTTTTAGTGTTCAAAAAAATAAACATGTCAAAAACACTAAAAAACGAATATTACTATTAGATTGTGATTATCAAAAAAAGGTGCCAAAATCATTGCCCTTCACACCAGGTCAATACCTGTAATTGCCAAGGCAGAAACTTCTCGCGAGAAAATGTATGCAAACGATATGAATATTATACCAAGTCGTCTTCTTCATTCTATCTGCAAATTACTCTACCCTATTCCCTATAGCCTAAATAAAACCCTAAACTCCCAAAAAATTACTCCTACTAAAAATTCGCATTCAATTTTCGCCTCTCTCTCTCTCTCTCTCTCTCTCTCTCTCTCTCTCTTCTTTTCCTTCAAAGAAATGGGTGACAGCCCAAAGAAACCAAATGTCAAGAAGAAGAAGAAGCGTGGAGGTAGCAAGAAGAAGATGACAGTCGAACAGAGCATAGCGTATAAACGCGTGAGTGAATGGGTTTTCTTGGACCGGTCTTCAGCGCCTGCCAATTCCTCTGCCACGGATGATGATTTTGCGGCTGCCGTGATAAACCACGGCAAGTTATCTGAGAAGTTGGTGTTCGAATTGCATTCGCATTCGATTTGCAGTGATGGATTCTTGTCACCTGCCAAACTCGTTGAGAGAGCCCATCAAAATGGGGTGAGCTTTTCTCTGATCTTGATTGCTTATTTCAAATGGGTTTTACTTTTTATGGACTAGTGGATATCTTTTGGCTTGGGTTTTGTAATTGTTGTTTGTTGGGGTTTTCTTACTAGTGTTTTTGGCAGCAGCATTGGATGAGGTTTTCACTATTTGAAACTTAGTAGTTTTATGGGGTTTAAGTGTTTTTTTTTTTTTTTTGCTTTCCTTTTAGAACATGCAAGAAGTGTTAGTTGTTAGTGGTCTTGTGCATGGGGGTATATGGTGCCCAACTTGGCTACCACCCCACTTGCGGGTTTTAGTGTTGGTTCTGCAATTTGAAGTCGGAAAAAAGAGTGAAAAGGTTTGGTTTTTGTTTTTAGGAAAGGAAAATGCTCATAACATGGGCTGTCAATAAGACCGGAAAAGATTTAAAAAAACACAATTTTGTAGTATGTGTTAAAATAACTTAAAAAGTGTATGAAAACTATGTTATTGACAATCCAATGGGCTATCAACATCATACAGTAAAAGATTGGGTATGAAAGAGGGCTACGTTGTTTTCATCTTTTTATTGCATGTTTGAAATGGGTTCTGCTTTCTATGGACACAGATGTATTGGGGCTTGCCCTATGTGATTGTGTCTTGCGTTCTCTTACATCTAGCTGAGGTTTTCGCTATTCAAATCTTATCTTTTTGGGGTTCAGCATTCGGATTGTATAATGGTTTTGGATTCAGTAGTCAGATTGTGAATAGGCTCTGCTCTATGTTTGGGGGTCAGTAGTCAGATTGTGAATGGGCTCTCCTTGTATATTCGAGACTCGGCTCTTTTTTCTCTTCTTCATATTAGGTTACCCAGCATCAAGAAATGATATATACTTTTGGTGGTAGTTAGTACCAGTGTTGAACTTGCTCGTGTTTCGGGCTGTTTAGAGTGTGGTCCATTTGTTCAGAAATTATCAGCCAACGGATTTGGTGTCCTTGTAGCACCACCATACCCTTATGCAGATATTATCAGCCAAGTAATTCTACCTCCATCTTCTGAAGATCCACCTGGTCTTTTTTTTTTCCTTGTCAAATTGTAACTCCTATGAGTTTCCTGTGCATGTAAATCCATTGGATCTGTCATTTTGCCATTTAGAAGGCATCAGACTATCTTTATCTTATCTCTGAGTCTGGATTGTGAAAGTGGAAATATAACCAGACAATTTTTAGCAAGTAAACCAAGAAGATCATATTCAACCTATGGTTCATTTGCTGTTGCTTCTATATCTCTTTGCACTTGAATTTCTTGGGACTTTTTCTTAATGTCAGTGGACTATAGTTACTCTAGTTTTTTAACCATTATTTGGCTTGCTTCAAATACGGCGTTAAGAGTAAATTAGATCAGATCAGCATACCAGTAACCATGCATTTGGTTGTCCCCTGAAATTATATGGTTCTTTTATTCAAATCCCATTCTGTGGTACCTTATCCTTGCAGTAAATGACATGTGTTGGTTAGGGATTTATTATGTGGCCCTTCCTGCTTCCCAGATGAGGTATCCTTTTGGCGGTAAACCTAAGTGGCTACTATTGTATTCCTTGATTCATAAGAAGAATCTATCTTCATGAAAATTGACATATCTTTTCTCTGAGGTCTGAATTACCAAGTTTATACGCGTAAGAAAACATTTGTTGTACTATCGTGTAATTAAGGTGTAAAGAATTAAGCTAAATTGTTTCGAAGCCCTACAAGTTTAGAAAACAATTTGGATCGCAAAACAAGGTAATTGTTTCAACATTGGGTTGGATGTAATGCGTCTAACTAGTTCATTATGATTCTTTTTAATCCCTAACAAGTGCATTGTGTTCAGAACAGGTGAAAGTTCTCTCTCTGACAGATCACGACACCATGGCTGGCATTCCTGAAGCACTGGTTGCAGCTCGCAGATTTGGTATCAAGATCATCCCTGGTGTCGAAATTAGTACAATCTACTACCCAAGGTCATCTCTTAGCACCATCACATAAGCTTTTTACTCTAAAGTCTAAACAAAGAGTCAAAATTGGTTATTTGCAATATAGATGGATTAGGAAGAGATTGATTTTGTATGGTGATTTCCTTTTCCCTTTTGTACGAATGTGCACTGAATTTTGTGACTGAAACAGGGGGGAGTCTGGTTCCGAGGAACCAGTTCACATCCTTGCATATTACAGCAGCTGCGGGCCAACGAGATCTGAAGAACTGGAGAAGTTTTTGGCTAACATAAGGGATGGACGTTATCTACGTGCAAAGAACATGATTTCAAAATTGAACAAACTTAAATTTCCTCTCAAGTGGGAGCAAGTTGCGAAGATTGCTGGCAAGGGTGTAGCTCCTGGGAGACTACATGTTGCTCGAGCTATGGTTGAAGAAGGTTACGTTGAGAATCTGAAACAAGCTTTTGCCCGATACCTTTATGATGGCGGACCTGCTTATTCAACGTGATAATTCTTGAAAACCTTGATTTCACTGATGACTATTAGCCATTATGTATTAGTGCATACATCTATCTTTAAATTGATATTAACCTATTTTTGGATTGGTCTTCATCCAGAGGGAGTGAACCTCTTGCGGAGGAAGCAGTGCAATTTATATGTGAAACTGGGGGGGTGGCTGTGCTGGCTCATCCGTGGGCGTTGAAGAATCCTGTTGCCATTGTAAGGAGGCTGAAAGATGCAGGCCTTCATGGAATAGAGGTTTATAGAAGCGATGGAAGATTGGCAGGTAACAGATGGTTTATAATTATACTTATCGGTGGTTGGTACTTAAAAGTAACTGGATGATATATGGTTGAGTATTGAATGAGATGAATCTGCTGATGGGTTTTATTGTATTAAGATTCTAAGAATGAGTTCTTTCAGAGTTTTATAGTGTATGATGAGAGGTGTTTCATGAAATGTTCACTTTTTTTTTTCGCTGCTCAAATTGATGCATTGTGGTTTTGAAACCAAATCTGTTGAGCACTCTTGAGAGATGCTAGATGATCAATATGAGCAGATGCTAACATGTTATTGAGTTGTTCTTTCACATCAAAAAACGGTTGTGGGAAATGAGTTATTCGGGTTGTTCTTCTCTATGTACTGTGTTTTGACATCTTGATTTTCTTTGTCGAACAGTATACAGTGACCTAGCAGATGCATACGACCTAATTAAGCTTGGAGGATCAGATTTCCATGGGAGAGGTGGGCAAAGCGAGTCTAATTTGGGAAGTGTGAGCCTTCCAGTTTTAGCCGTGAATGACTTCCTAAGGGCAGCAAGACCAATATGGTGTGGTGCTATAAGGGGTATTCTCGAGAACTATGCTGAGGATCCCTCTCAATCTAAGCTAGTCCAGATCATGAAGTTTGGCAAGACTAGGAGGGTTCTCAAGGGTGGGTCACTTGTTAAGAGCAAATGTGATTTGATTGATCTTTGCTTGTCTTCATGGTTGACAAGCGAAGAAAGGCAGGACTCCGCGTTTGAGGCTATCAAGTTGAAGCTTTCCGGACTTCCTATCAACGAGGAAGGGATTCAAGCCGTTACTGCAGACAAATAGTCTTCATTTTGAGATGGAATTATTTTTGTACCCTAATTGTAGGCAATGCGACAACGATGATAGTTGATTTTTCCGGCATTTTGTCAGCCCCCCCTTTTTCCCTTTTCGAGGCTGGGGTAATTTTTCACTAGGCAAATGATTGTGAGGATGCAATTAATTTAGGCGGAATGCGACTGATGTGCAAAATTACCATTGGACGATGACAGTTTGGGCCCCACGGCCCCCCATTGCCACGGCCGTCGGTTTTGGAAAGTTGTGCTCTTTCATTGTTTAGGAGTTGTTGCCAATCCATTATTTGCAACTGTATTTGCATTTCCGTAAATGTTGTGGCAAATTAGATACAGAACTATTTCTTTGATTTGAATCCGGAACTCTGGTTCATGTGGTGGCTAGGTGGCTATGAAAATCCTTACAGATCCCCTCAGTTAAAGAACATTTTCCCATGAAAAATGGTGAGTTCACAAGTTCTGCTCTTTTCAAGTGAATAATAGTTCTGCCCAGAATTTGCTTGTTTGGCTTCACTCTCTCGTTTTTAGCAGTTCTTATCGCACGTCTCAACATTGATAAACTGCAGCTTTATTTGACATACCAAGTACCCAGCTTTATTTGTTAGTTTTGTCTGAATTCGGCCTATTTCTGCTTTCACCAGTTTATTTGGTCTCGAACTCAAATAGTACGTTTTATCTATTTTACATTGATTCAAGGTGCTAGCACGATGATAATCGATATATATCATACGTGGCAAATTCTTTATATCACATTATTTCACATAGATTGTTAAACTTTGTATCGATTTTTTTTTTTTTGGCCAAGCGAATATCTAATTATTTTATTGGGGATCGAGCACACTTTTCTTTTATGAATGCACTCTTTAATTTATTATTGTTAAGGTAAAGGTACATAAAAACCCCCCCATAACCTTTCTATTTTATTTTTTTACTGTTATCATACATTTTTAAGTCAAGAATAAAACGGGTGCGTTTCTTTAATTGAAAAAAAAAAAAATAGGAAAACCTGAAAATCAATTGCCTTTCCGAAGCAACTTCTTCCAAAATCTCCCCCCATCTTTACAGATCATTCTTTCGATATACCTGCAAGGACGCAGAGGTCGTTGAGGAGGTTGTTCGTACGCTAGTATTGTCAGATCAATTAAAACGAAAAGTAATGCAAACACATCTCCCACTCATGCATCATTCACCATGGAAGAACTAGATACTCTGTGATGTACTGCATCAACGAAGTGAAGAAGCCACTTTATAGTGCCGTAGGGAGGAGCTATAAGCTCATGGTGGAGTGCACTATAACTTGTGAGAGAAGACATGTAAACGGGCCAAACCGGTGTAAAAGATGATGGATCTGTTACACGCATCGCTCGACTCATAAATGTTATGGCTTGGATAAATTAGGTGTGATGTTTGAAAGCGATCCTCTATAAATCATCATGACCGTACACAGGGCCAGTGGCGGATCCAGTAATTGTATACAGATGGGTCACCTCTCAATCATAGCCTTGATCAAACAATAGATAGTGAAGAACATTAAGAAAAAATAAACGGAATACTCTCTCCATCCCAATTTAAATGCTCCCTACCGAAATTCGTGCAATTTTGAACTTAAAAAAAAACATATTTCTGCATATTATTATTTTTTATTTTCTTACACTAAATTAAAGTATTCAATGAGTACTTTAATTTGGTGTAATAAAAAAATAATATGTGAAAATATATATTTTTTGGATTCGAAAAGGGTTTTTTGTTTTAAAGCCGTTTTAGCATCATCAATAAAAAGAAAAGTTGGAGGAAGCTGCCAAGGTTTGAACCAGCTACCTTTGGCATAAAAGCATACGTTCTTACTGCTGGTACAAGGCGCCGGCCTTACTATAATTTGGGTAATTTTATATATATTACTTATTTTCTCGGTTAAAAAAACCAACAATTTCAGGTGGGTCACGTGTGCTTCACTTAAATCCGCCTCTGCACAGGGCAAACATTTAGGGCCGACAACATGATTTTTTCATTTTTGTTTTGGTCTCGGTGAAAGTCAGCGTTGTTAGTTGTAGTTAGTAAGGTTTGAACCACTGTCAAATGCAATGGGAGTACATGGTACCTACCACTTGACTACCACCTTACTTGTCCAACGACATGATATTGGTACATTTTGATTCAAACTTTTCGATATTTCTGGTGGGATTTTGGAAATCTCTTGTTTATACGGCGCAGGAGCAAAATAATCGCCAATCTACAATTCTAGACTAAGAGTAATAATTGATTACCAAAAAAAATAAAAAATGACTAAGAGTAATTAAGAGATCTTCAAACTTACAATAAAAAACTGTTTTCAGGCTGTTGGTACTTCCTCATCTTAATGGGAGATTTTCACCTACTGCTAAAAAAAATGAGAATCCCTTCAAAGCCCTAGACAAGTCTGAAGATAAATACTCGGCTCATTTAACAGCCTTGCCTATGATGACCTTGACTCATTTGACACCCTACCACCTATAATGACCTTGACTCATTTAACACCCTACCACCTATAATGACCTTGACGACAAAGAAATTTTGAGAGCAGACACTTCATCGAGAAGCAGAATTCTTGATTCTGTCAAACCATTTCAGCCAACACCTGCTGGAAAATGCAGAATTCAAACACTTCCGTCGCTTAGAAAATACAGTAACAAAGAACAGTTTAAAATTTCAGAAGGAAGCAACTTCATTTTCTAAGCTTCTTGGGTTGTACCACAATTGTATCATGTCCAAATGAGATAGACAAGAGTACAGTTTAGTTAATTGAATACCTTTTTGCCGAGTATAACCAGCTTGCAAATGGTACGCGGTCTCCCTTTAAACCAATGTACAGCGCATGGCTTTTGTCAGTGGAATAAGTGATAGTCCTCTTGAATTGTCTTCCACAACAATTACAAAGCATGCATCTGAGATCAGATACAGAATGCATAATTAATGTCAATATGTTGATCTTCCAAACAACACAGCAATGCCAATGTCAAATAGAAGATAGAGTGCTTAAACTTAAACGAAAAAGTCAAAAAACAAGGGTGGTTAATAAACCATATATACAGAGTCTGGTGTTCCTACTGCGTAATAAAGAACTACGGATATGATGTCTGGAGGAAATCAAAATGACAATACTTGCCAAAATGACTATAAAGCCTACTCTAACCTATGGTAAGACATATGTGGAATGGCTCCAGCTGGGGAAAACTCTTCCCCGCCGAACCAACAGAAAACTAATTAACTAAACAAGATTATTGTAATTATGTTACATGTAATAATTTTCTTCTGCAATCTCATATGCTATAGATTTGCATATCAGTTCATCAACTAAAACTGGAAGTCGAAGAGACACCACTCATCTTAAGTTTCAGGCATCTGTAGAATTCTTCCTTGGATTCACACTAACTAACTCCTAAACAGACAGCACAAGTAAGGCATGCTTAAACTCAGATGACACTAACACAAGTACCATAGAAATCGAAGTACAACATCAGCTAATCTTAAGAGGGACACCATCGGACTAATTTCTGCTTCTAGGATGAATTTGCCGGACTAAATAGCAAGGAAGGACTAAATAGCAAGGAATTAGCAATACCACGTCCGCGAGGACTACTACTAAACAAATGGATAAGCAATACTGGGAATGACTTCTCATGACATGTGTAATCAGTAATCCAATACCATTATCTAATCCATCTGATCATGCATGCCCAGTAAATCAAGTCTATATAGCCTATTATGATTACCCAATTCAGGAAAAAAAAAAAAAACACAATTGAGCAGACACGGACACATTAGAAAATCTAACCTTTCATCATTCAAATACCTCATGGTATCTCACAGTATAACAAGAAGTTCCCAATCCAGTAAATCCCTAAACTACTCAAGATTCGATGTGAGTTCGCGTTATATGTTTTGCCTGCGGACTAATGCTAAAATATCACTTTTTTTCCACTAAAAATAACAAAAATATCATTTAGGTGTTTTACATGCTTCTTGGCCACAAGCGATTACTCTTGGCCGCATAGAATTACTCGTGGCCACAAGTTATTGAAAGCGTGGTTACTGTGCACGATTCTCTTGTGTTTTACATGCTTCTTGGCTGCAAAGAATTACACTTGGCCACAAACAATTACTCTTGGACGCATCGAATTACTCGTGGCCGCAAGTTATTGAAAGTGTGATTATTACGTACGATTTTCTTGTGTTTTACATGCTTCTTAACTGCACATAATTAAACTTGAACATGTACAATTACTCTTGGCCACGTTGAATTACTCTTGCCACAATTATTGAAAGCGTGATTACTATGCAAAATTCTTCTCTGTTTTACATGCTTCTTTGTTAGCATAAATTTGACTGACCTATCTGAAGTTTCTGATAAATACAAACACCTCCCCTAAAGTTTATGAATGGTTGTGCCCCTTGATTCTCTTGTGTTTTACATGCTTCTTGGCAGCAACCAATTACTCTTTGCCACTTTGAATTGAAAGCATGATTACTACACACGATTCTCTTGTGTTTTACATGCTTCTTGGCAGTATCGAATTACTTTTGGCCGCATCGAATTGCACTTGGCCGCTACAAATTGCTCTTGGCCGCATTAAATTGCACTTGGCCGCTACGAATTGCGGCCAAGTGCAATTTGTAGCGGCCAAGAGCAATTCGTAGCGGCCAAGTGCAATTAGATGCGGCCAAGAGTAATTTGTAGCGGCCAAGTGCAATTCGACGCGGCCAAGAGTAATTACCAATTCTTTTTGAAGCTGTTTGGCTACATGTTATTGCCAATTAAGCAAAAAACAAGCAACAATAACTGACAAGAAATTCTGATTAATAGATTTATAGTTTTGTCGCCACAATTCCGTATAGATTTATAGATACTCAGCATCTGGAATTCCATCAACGTGACTACAACGACCTAGAAATTATGATTCGTGTGTACTTTAGGTTTATGCCCAACCTCATTTACTGTCCATTTGGCGGAATCAGAGAGAAAAGAAAAGAAATTGTTGTGCTTTGATTAAGAAAAGAAGAGAAATTGTAATGCGTTGATTTATTAATACCAGTTAAAGATGTTGGGATGCTAGTCATTTTTGTGATGTTCATATCGATGCGTTTGTTACACCAGAAGACCGAAAACATTTTAAAAGCAAATAGACGTATAAACGATGCTAATGCTAGTGTTGTTAGTTCTATGGTTGATGCGGATATCAGATGCGTAAAGACGAATTCTTTCTTGGCCAAAGAAGTTGGTGGTCTATTGAATATTGTGTTAACACAGTAGGACTGCCAGAATTTTATCAGTCCATGAATAACGAACCTGATTGAAAAAAGGTGATACACAAACCGTCTTATCCCGTGTCTTATCAATCAGAAGAATTGGATGAGGATCATCGGCTAGCAAAATTTTTGTTGGAAAGATGGAAGATCTAAGCTAGATTATGGTTGCTTTGGTGACATGGTATGTCATACCACATACCGAACAAATAAATATAACACAATCTTGCTCCTTTTTTAGGTATGCAGTATGCTCGTGCCTTCCCCTTGAATGAGATTACTGATACATTTACTTTGTAGTTTGAGACTTTTTTGAGACAATGGGTTACAAAGCGCCGAAGATTAGTTTCACTGATCAAAGTTAATGGCAATGCTATCAAAAAGATGTTTCCTAATACCTATCATCGTCTTTGTTCATGGCATATCTTGAAATATGCAACTCAAAGGCTCAGGGCCTATACTCAAATCCAGAGTTCATGGGTTTGTTTTTAAGGTGCTTGAATGATTCTGAAACAGAAGTAGAAGTTGAACCGACTTGCGCTGCAACTGTCAGAAACTTCCGTCTTGCTAAGAATAGACGGCTTAGGATGATCTATGGGTTTGAAGAAAAAATGTTGTCTGCCTTCAGTATGGATATTCTCACTTGCCGCGTAATATCCGCTCAACTTACTAAAAGTATGGACAATGTTCTTCGTAATATGTCTTGTAGAACTATGAACTTCACAGAAATGGTCCGTCATTATGAAGAACAATGTGAGAAAATGAGATTAGCAGCAGAAACGTAAGAAGATTAGCAATGCAAGCAGAGTATGCCGCAAATTCGTGCTGAAGGCATAAACTGTTGATGCAGGCAGCTAAAGTCTACAAGATAAAAATTTACGATTTAATTCCCAATGAGGGGGGCTTTTAATCGTAATAACTGAAGTAGTATTGGAATCGCGAATGGGAAGGTCAAGGGCTCCAGCCACCAGGTTATCTATATACCCATTTGCTTCTGTGTGAATCGCGATCCTAGGTACAATGGCATTTGATTCCAAACTACTGTGATTGGATTTAGATTTGAAATTTTTTTTGAAAAATAGTAGGGGTAATAAGTGGAAAGAGATAGAGAGAGAAATATTGAAAGTATGGGAAATCTGTGGGGTATTTTTTGAAAAATGTTTTTTGAAAAGCAAAGAGAATAAGGCAGATCTAAACTTACCAAATAGGGAAGTGAAACTGTATCCACATTTCTAGTCAACTACTCTATCCGTCCGGATTTAAGAGCATCTCCAGTCTTGACCCATTTTAAGACTCAAATTTAAAAATGGGGCAAAAACCACAAAAATCTCTCTCCAATCTTTGACCCAAACGCTTCCCCATTTTGGGTTTTACCCATTTTTTTGCCCAAATCTGAGACAACTTTTGTCTTGACCCATTTCTCCAACGGCTACTTAGAGAGAGAGAAAGAGGGAGATGTGTAAAATTTGGGTTTGATGGTTGGAGATGTATCTACCCAAAATGAGTTTTTACCCAAAATTTGACTCAAATTTGAGGAAAAATATGGGTGAAGGCTGGAGATGCTCTAATAGTCCTTTTTTGGAGTTCGTGCTATTTTTTAATCGATTATATCTTCCAATTTATAATATTTTATGTGATTTCAAAAATATTGAATTATAGAACTAATCGAGATCTATCAAACAAGATCTATATTTTATATGAAATTCAATACGGATTTAAAGATATAACCCGTTTTTTTAGCCGGTTAGAATAGAACTAGGGACAAATAAATCCGGACGGAGGGAATACGATTTTGTCATATGAGATATGTGAGCATAAAGCGTTTATAATCAGTGAATGCAAACCAACCAGAGAAGGAAATCAAATAGAATGAAAAATGTTAAAGAACTATGCTAAAGCTTGTATCTGAAACTGTACATCATATAGGCAGGGGGTAAGATGGCCCGGCGGGATTGATCTTCCAGTAATTAGTCGAGGTGTGCGTAAGTTGACCCGGACATGTTATCGGAAATAAAATTCCGGGTAGGAGGATATAAATGAACATGATCAGCACCGCCTTCGTTAGACATGAATCTTGTGATGACACCCATCTGATAAAACCTGCCCCTTTCCCCCCAATCCACCCACTCTGATATTGCATGTAATGCCCATCTTAATGGTCCAGACCTTCAATAACCAAAGTCTCAGTTTAACTGGAACATGCATTGATAGTACTAATGGTACTGTTTGAATCCCCTCCGGTAACTTATCCTTAGGGCTCTCTAGTACTACTACAAACTGGACTGAATGGTTCTTTCCATGGTAGAAAGATGGAGGCTCACCTGCAGCTATTTCTTCTTCATTGAAAAAAAGAGCGGCATGGCCACCTTTCTGATAGAGAAATCCGACATGCGAATTTGGGTTTTCGGATCTCATGTTGACATCATACTTGAGGTTAGAGTCTTGGTTGTTGGCAGAATGCGGGTTTCTAACGGTAAAATTCTCGACATAGAACTTGGGACTCCTGGGTTTCAGAGCAAGGTATAAAATGGCGACGATTATGATGAGAAAGATCGCGGCAATGACTAAGATGAAGAAGAGCCACATGCACAAATAAGCGACCGGTGTTTCGCAGCACACAAAGTAAGTAGGGGTAATTCTTTCGGTGGTCGAAGATGAATTTCTGGAGGGTAGAGTGCGGTATATTTGATCCGCGGGTAGTTGGACAATGTGCATTTCTTGTTGCAGTGTTGCTGGTGGATTTGTGGAATATTGCTGGGTATCATCACCTTGTATCTCATGATCTATGCGTTGTACAGTACTATCATCAAGCTCTTCGATCTGAGAGAGAGATTTCACCATTGCATCCCGATTTTCCCTGGGAAGTGTCGATGGTGGATATGCAGAATGTTGAGTGTCACCATTTGTTTCATGTTGTTTTGGATGTTCTGGCTCTATTTCTTCCATGAGAAGGTGAGGAAGAATGCACACACGAGAGAGAGAGAGAGAGAGAGAGAGAGAGAGCCGAGTGATCTTCACAATAACCGGGTGTATAGATACTAATATTAGATGGTAATACTTGGTCAAATGGTATATATGTGGATATTTGAGAATGTACGCTCGGGGGTATCCTAGAACTACTTAACAAGTAAGCGGTCAACTTTGGTTACTCTAAAGTTACATTATTCGCATGTCCGTGCTTAAGCAGGAGCGCAACGAGTGTTTGAAAGCGTCTTTAAATGACCAGTGTTGTTTTGGATGTTTTGGCTTTATTTCTTCCATGAGAGAGAGAGAGAGAGAGAGAGAGAGAGAGAGAGAGAGACCAGTGATCTTCAAAATCACCGGGTGTAAAGATGCTAATATTAGATGGTAGTACTTGATCAAATGGATATATGTTGATATTTGAGAATGTGCACTCGGGGGCCGGGGGTACATCCCAGTAGTACTTGGTCAGTTTTGGTTACTCTTGAAGTCATACAATTTGCCCATGCATGCATGAGAGGGAGCGCAAGTACAAGCGTAACAGCGTCTTTGAAAAATTCTCAAGCTACTAAAATTTGCAAGAGCTAGAATTGAAAGTGCAAGCGCAGAGCAAGAATTGAGAGTAGGAGTGGAGTCTATTCTCAAGAATTATGTGGCTTAAGGTTGCTCTTCGTTTTGTCATTTGGTAACCCAAGTAGAAATCAACAAAATTAATTTGATTACTCAATATATATAGCATCTTTTTCCCCTGTAACTGGTTAGCTACATTTTCCAGAAGCAAAGGTCTGAGAGAATCACACTTTCTAGATCAAAATCAATATCTCTCAAAAGCGAAACACAGGTCATTACCAAGAACGAACAATTTATAGAAGGCCAGCCCAAAAGATTAATGAACTATTGATCCACATGTATCCGACGATGAAAATTTGATTGCAAGTTTGAATTGTTCAAAAGCCACAAACCAGCTTAAATTAGATGATGCATTGCAATTAAGTTCAACAATAAGTATAGGACCACACAAACACTTACACTCACAATAGGGATGGCTCCACACACACTGCACAAACACTTACACACACTCACAATAGGGGGTGGGAACCCCCCACTATTTTGAGTGTGCAAGTGTTTGTGTGTGGTGATATCATTGTTGTTAAGTGCGTGCAGATGATAAGTAACTAGAATGACCCCTACTCTTACAAATCTGTTACCGTATTTCTGTAGGCAAGTCCCATCTTATGCTACATGTCCATGTGCATACCTCAGATGTTAATATAATTCATTCATGTAACATGTGTATAGATGCTCCTGAGACATTACCATGTGGTGCAGCAACGGCCAACTCCCTTCTCAACAACACAATCGACCGATACCGTATAGGCCCCCCACATGACTGTGTGGTTGAGAAGGGGTTGGGACACAACGTGCCGGTGCAAAGGACCACTGAATAATTACAACAGCTCCCATTTTAACAACCTTCTAAGAGCTAATCATCAGGTGGGAGGGGAAAAGAAAATTACATCAAGCGACTTGAATCACTGTATAACTCATGGTTCCAAATGGTTAGCATAATTAACAAGCGCAAAATTATATGCATCACAATCTCAAAGTGATGTTTGGAAGATAAGCACATTAATTGCTTATCATGGAGACTATTGCAAGGATACCTATTGATACAAACTAAAACTAATTACAGATTGACATATTAAACATGGTATCATACCTGACGTTCCTATGGGAGCCTCTCGAATGTATGTTTATACATGATGATGATAGCATAGTAACCATAGTGAACATATTAAATCTCAATCGTGCCGAAGCTAACAATTTCATTGGTCATCTTCGGGGATCGGCTTCTTTTTTATCTGCTTCACTCGGAGTTTCTTCTTGACAAACTAGTTTCTCCGACATCACAAGCGGAAGGGCGATAGACCCATGGTTCTGTTCCATTCAATACAAGGGTAAATTGAAGAGGAAGAAAGTTGATAACTAGCATATGGTCGAAAAATCATCTAGCATTAACTGACACAGTTAAACAAGCTTACCACTGTCTGTGAATTCAAAGATGAACCATCATGAGGTGGCACCATTGATGAGACTGAGGGCCGGTGAAACAGCAAGTGCGCTATAGACCGATCGATAGGATTTGTATCAGTTTCCATGTCCATAAATCTACTGTACCTGAAAAGAATCATGTTATTAGGCAAAACTTAGAGAAGGATAAATGAAGGACACATGATATTCACTTATTGGTGAAAAGAACTAAACAGAAACTGAACTGTATGCAACCAAAGCAAATTCCATGATATAATCTCACCCACAATTACGACCTTCCCAATACAATTATTATTTATTAGGCAAAACTTAGAGAAGGATAAATGAGAGTCATTTTAATCTGATTTCCTTTTCAGGAAGGTGATGGTGGGATCTCGTTATCATGTTTCCCTACTCAGTCTTACTCTTATCTTATATGATTACCTCTTTTGGTAAAACTGGCATCACATCTAATCATTTACCAGTAGTCCCCATGTTAGTCCAACCTTACATGCCCTATGTTGGTGCATGCATATAACACGTTCCCATCTGAAGATGAATATCCAAATTACAATACTTAAAGTTTTACCTACTTTCATGGTGTAACGCTAGAAATAACTGTGATATTTTGTACTGGCATATTAAGCCAGAAACCAGTTGTGTGACCTGGATCAGATTGAAAACTAAACTTATTCAACCTTTATTTGTCGGGGGTTACTCAATGTCAGTTTAAGTAGTTCAAGTTAGTAGTCTCATGCAAGAAAAGGTGCAGAACTTCTCGAGCCCATGGGATTACATAGGCATGATACAAGAAGAATAACAAGAGCTTGTCAGCACGACAATTTGTCTGATAAAACATACTCCATCACATCAAGAGCAAAAACAGGCCGTGATTGCTTACTTATTTGTTTCTTCAGCCATAAATGCTCCACTGGCATCTCTATCATCTATGCTGCCACCTTTTAAACTTGCATTGCGATTTCTTTGTTCGGCGCTCCTAGCCAAGCGGTACAGACTGTCCCTTATTTGCAATTTTGTTCTTGTATCCAGCTGACATAAAGCAGGTTCAGGTCATTCAATTTCCAGAAATAGAACACAACCATAGAATTAACATAAATAATGCAGTACTACTGTCAGCGTGACCATTGTAGTATACAGGGACCCTCTGAACAGAACACACACAAAGCACGTGCTCCTACATTTTTACCAGACTAGCACATCTCAAAACTTGGATGATTGCATTAGTAACAATTTGTTGTTGAAAATCATTGTACCTGTTCTACAACTTGTTGAAGCTGACGAAAACAAGATGCTTCCAGTGAGATATCATCCAAACCAGAGCTCCTGCAAGAGCTTTCCTGTACATTGCAAGAATCTAAATCTGCTGGACTTCTTTCAACTTCATTGTGATTTTCACGAGCATTATGCAAATGATGGACTTGCTTTGGGACTGAAATTGGATCACATGATGCAGTCTGAACCGTCATATCCACATCCTTTGTCTTGCTTCTAAATGAGGAATGAAATCCTTGTCTGCATTGCAGTTTCTCCTTCTTGACATCTGCTGTCATGGAAGGAGACTCAAATGAACGATCATGAGCGCTCCCCATAGATTGTACTCGATTGGATGCATAAGATGATCCCTTTGGAGAAGGAGAGGTGAGACCATTACTCATTGAACTGACTGGTTTTTGTTTTGTAGGATGCATGTAATCCAAATGCACGTAAGGAATATGGGTCTGCAAGTAACCAAAGTAATCAGGCCGTATGTTTTTCTTTTGTTTCTGAATGTCTGGAGACGTGTAAACTTGATGAGGCAAGTTATCAGAAGGAAGCTTCGTGCCATTAAACTGTAGATTTCCAGTATGCTGTGACGAAACACCATTTTCTAACCATCGGTCCTTTCTCTTTCCTTCAGATTGCTTACGGTGCTTTGCCTGCTTCTTCTGAAAATTGATCTGCCATGTAACACATTTAAACAGTTATATGGGGTAAACTGCTGTGCTGCCCCTTGAAAAAATTTCAAGTAAACAAATTAGGAACACTTTACTTGGAAGACTTTAATCAAATGACATATCGTACAGAAATCAAGTGAAATGAATGCACAAGGACTTGGAAGATTAAACCCAATGGGCCATTGGTGTTCACGAGTTCCGAAGAACAAATCAAATGAACCACAAAACGCTACGAATGTAGGCATGGACAACATGTCATGTTATTTTTTACACAAAGAATGATGTTAAAAAAAAGGTGCAAACACGGGGCCACCCTTTACTCCAAAAGCATGATAATAGATTCTATTTTATCCATCAGAAGTTTTTAAGCATATGTACTTGTCATTCCAAGTTACGATATTCATTAACATACCATCCTAATGTTCTCTCTTCTAGGGCGGTTAATGGTCGAAATGCTTAAATGAATTGTGCCATAGTCAATACCAGCCGAATAATACAAACCCTAGCACACTTTTAACTAGTAAGGCCAAGACACACATGGTCAGATGTCTGTTGATATAGTGACTAGAGAATTTAAGCTGATGAAAATGTAAAACAGAAAATTACAAGGTATTTGGAACTACACTAGTTTCCTTCTGACCTGCTCTTTAGGTGCAAACCCATACTTGCTTTCAGAAACTGCACTAGATCCATTCATGACGGTGAAGTGACCAAGAGCATCAGGCTCACCACCTTTCGATGCCCGGAAACTAGATTTGCAGCTGATAGATGCACTGTCCATGTTGGAACTGTTGACTGAAGAACTTGCATTGTTCAGTTTAGATGGTCCATGTTGTTCTGGTAAGTTTTTAAATGGAATTGATTCGAGACAAGAAAACTCGGCCTCTGACTTTAACATATCCTCTGATCCTTCAACAGTTTGTCCTGATGAAAACCAACTCAAGTCATCTTCATTGCCAACGCTCCCAAGCCCAAATGTCGAATCACAACTTCTGCCAAAATTATTAAATGTATATTACACAACCAGAGGGAACAAAAAAAATGGAGGTATCAAATGAAGGGAGAACAAGAAATACCTAAACATCCTGTCAACATCCTCAAAGTTTCCAATATCGGGCCATTCATTGTCAAAAAAACTGAGATCATTGTCACTTTGAGAAATGTCACCAAGAGGATACTGAGGATAGGAGTTACTATCATCCGCAGCACCCCTCTCACCAATGATAGTATCGACAGGACAAAAATCAGTACCAATTGTATCATCTAAGCCTGCTGCTTCTTTGTTCAAGTTGCTATCACATGGAGCTGAAAACACTCCTTCAGGGGTAAGAGACCATGAATCCTTTCCCAACATGTTCTTCAGGGGTTTACACACTCCTTCCCCCTTGCCCTGAGTAATGTACTTTGCAGTACACCAGTCACCAGCATTAATTGAATCGCCAATCACTTCACGTCGAGCTTTCTTACAGCCATCACCCAGAAATGAAGGTTCATTCTTGTGGTCGTTACCAGGGTGAGGTACTATATGATCACCAGTCTGATCAAATTCATCCCAAACATTATCGTCAAGCTGTAACAAAAGTTGCAGAATTTTAGTGGAAACAATTGTAGGGTTAAGTAAACACCATAAAATGCGTACAACAATATTAACGCAAGAAGCTAACTACGTAAAACTATGAGAAGTAAAAAATGATGACAGTTCATGCCAAACAACAAAGACAAAGGATACATTACTGGTTTGATGTTCTAGTTATGAAGGCTGCAAGTATAATCATTGTTGCTGATCAAAAAAGAAAAACAAAGTATACGTTGTCAACCAAAAAAAGGAACCGGTTAATGTGACCTTTCACCGTCGTCTAGAATTCGTTAAGCACAGGCATCCTATCAGTCCTGTAGGAAAAAAACTAATACAATATTTACAAAGCGCTGCTTATGACCTAGATTGCTAGATGACTAATTCTCCATATTAATTCATGCAGTGTTGATAATGATGATATGGGTGCTTCTAATTATGTAAGTTAAATTAGTCTAAACTGTTAAAATATAATCCGGGTATATTATTCTTATACTTTATTCATCATCCTTCAAAACAAATCCAAAGATCCCTGTTGACATATACCCCTCCCTCTGCTGAGTTCCTCCCAAATCATGCCACAGGATAAAGATAGAGAATCTATTTTGCTTTTCCAATAGAGCGATGGCCTAAGTCAGAAGTCCAGCATCTGGAAGCGAGAGCAAAAGCATGACAGCAATAGTTTCCAAACCAAACCAAACCGAGCCTTGTGTCCTATTTTACCATTGAGCTGTGTCTAGAGCTACCTCTTCACTTACATTTAGTAAGCCCAAGTCCTTCTATATCACGATATCCAAAGTCAGTTTAGGTCTTTCTCTTCCCCAAGCCTGGCTATCCACTACTATCATGTCACTCTTCTTGACTACTATGTCTACAGGCCTATGGTAAATGTCTAAACCACATTTATCTATTTTCTCTCAACTTATTCTGTATAGGTACAACTCCTACCATCTCACGAATAGTTTCATTTCTAATTCTATCACTCCTAGTCTTACGACTCTTACCACACATCCACCTCAACATCCTCATTTCAGCTACACTCATCTTACTCATTTGTTGCTTCTTGATAGGCCAATACTCCATCCTATAAAGTATTGCTGGTCGGATAGCAGTTCTGTAAAATTTCCCTTTCAATTTGTTAGGTATCCTTTGGACGCTTATAAAGAAAAAATCATAGACCTTTGGAGCATTTACATGATGTATAATGCATAGATTGAAGGGAATGCTTTAGACTCTAGACTGAAAGAAGTAAGTAACGCCTTGATGCCTAAATTGAATAAAGTAACCAAGACTCCCATGAGTTCTGCAATTCAGTTCTCGAATTACCAAAACTCAACATGAGAATTTTCTGTGCATCCATTACCGACTAAATTGAATAAAGAATAGCGTTTTTTGAGAGGGTATGTTGCCCACTCTAAATGAATTATGTGACTAGGGCATGACTTGCTTGCTTGGCTGTTTTTCTGTTCCTAGCCCCTTGCTTTCTGCTGTATGCAGTATGCAATTTCAAAGACAGAAGAAACAAGAACTATCAGTTGCTAAGATGAGTCTAAAGCATTAACACATGACAAGAATTCAGATTTTCATCACCGTGTATGAGAAAATACCGCAAAATATCCAGTAAGATCAGAAGAGTTAGCAGATTTCAAATAGAAAGAGAGAGATTCCTACCTCATACATACACAAGTCGGACATTCCTCCAATTTGCTTTATCCAGCACTTAAAGCACATGCACTTGCCTGATGAGAAGTCATATTTAAAACACAAATACTCCCTTCGCCTCCATTGGTGAAGCAATAAAGCAACAAGAAAACTAAAGCAATTAGAAAAGAATAGCGATAATATTTTCTCTAGTTATCAATTTCTACCAACCCAACTCTACACCCCGCAAAACCCCACCCCATCCCACCCCCTTCCTTACGGCCTCATTCAGCTGCTGACAAAACAAACAAACATAAGTTTTAAAATTCCAATTTTCTCAAAATATGAAACTAACATACTCAAGTTATCCAAACAATCAATCATGCTCAGTCCATTATCTAGTGAAGCTTTCAGTTTCTTCCAATCCCCCAAAATAGGAATGAATACTCAAATCAAGGTTCCTATTCTTTCCCTGTGCTTTCCCAGCAGCCAAACAAAGCAAAAATGAAATCAATACCACAGCTTCAGCTGCTTCACCCAAAAATAGGAGCAGAAAACAACATGCTGGAGCATCTCCAGCCCTTACTCTTTTAATTTACTCTCAGAATCAAATTCTCAGTGAGAGCCGTCTAAACTTACTCCAACTCATACCAGATTGAGTTTTGCTCAAATTTCTATCCAAAACAGACTCGAATTTTAACTCAAAACTTTAAATGGTCGTTTTATCTGTATAATTTACAACTATGCCATTAATGAATCTTTTACTCAAAATTGTGCTTAGATTTGGGTTTTTCCATTGGAGTGCTTCATACCAAATGGAGCTTATACTAAAAAATTTACTAAAATTTGAGAAATAGTTACTCATAGTAGGGGCTGGAGATGCTCTAAACGCAGCAAAAACAAATCAATCCGAGCTTTTAGCTAAAAAAAAGCCAGAGGTCCCAAGCAGCCAGGCAAAGCAAAAATGAAATCAAAATCACGACTTCACCATAAAAGTACAAGAAAGAAACATGTCATACTACTAAACGCAGTAAAAAATCAATCAATCAGGGTTTTTTAGCTGAAATTAAAAAAAAATCAACATTTCCTCCAAGATCTCGCCGAAGAACTCACCTGAAAATCAACACGCCGTCGCAGAACCAACAAAGCAGCTGAAATTCGAGGAATTCAGATCGAAAAACTTCAATTGAGAACCCTAATTCGGACGCCTGGAGAGGAGAGAGAGAGAGGAGGAGGGAGAAAAATCGCGGGGGTTCCAGAGAGAGTTGGGGGGGGGGGGGCGATGGGATTTGGGCAAAAAGAGTTCTAACGAATAATTTACCAATTTTTTTAAAAGTCAGAAAAAAGGAGGAGGTCACCCGCAGCGCGCCACGTGGCGAGAAGATGGCGGGTGGAGAGAGAAGGCATCGTGAATTCGTGGACGAGAGAAGAGGAAGGGATACGATCAGTTCCGCCGACGTGATTGGTCCACGTGCGCTTCGGCGCTCCCGATGCCCGACGCGTGTCGCGGCGGGGCCCGCCCCGACCGAACTCTCTCAGTGGTGGAGTGCGCACGTGGTGGAGATTAGTGACAGTTGTGTGTTTTGGGTTTCGTTTTCGTGGGGGGTTTAGCGTTAAAATATGTTTTAGTGCAGTGGTTAGAGATAAGTACTCTCTTAATTTAATCAGTAAAGGACAGTAAACCTGCGCCACCTGTGTGGAGGAAAAATTAGAAAACAAAAGTTTACGAGCACAAACTAAGACATAAACACTCACACACATTCATAATAGGAGTGGGCCCCCCACATACTCAATAGAGGTGGGATCCATACGCACTGGAGGTGTGCAGTGTGTGTGTGGGACCCACCCCCTATTGTGAGCGTGTGTAAGTGTTTGTGTGTAATTGTAGCATTGTTGATTAGAAAATACTCTAGTTGGTCGATTGGTACTAACAATTATTTGATTTGGTTTAATAAGCTAGTTGGCTTCTCTTTTTGGTCTTTATTCTTATTCATTTTTTTCATTTATTAGTTTCGCGTCAATTTTTTGTGAGTTATTGGTTTGTCTCGTCGAGAGAAAACGGAAATGTGATTAAAACTTCCTATAATATTTTGAATAAAGAAAAAAATAAGCAAAAAAGAAAGAGGTTATTTACTTTTTTTATTTTTTTCGTCGAGGTGAACCAATAATCTATAAAAATTTGACGTGAAACTAATAAATGTGAAAAAGATTAAACAAAGACGAAAAATAATTTGTAAATGACTTATTTAACCTAAATTAGACTTGAGTGACTTTGAGTATAGTGTTGATCTGTTTCTATATATGTTTGATGGTGGTTGTAATTCTTGAACTCTTATACTTTTTGTTTTCTCTTATATTGTATCTGAACCTTTGTTATTAATTCCGAATTACCCAAAAAAAAGTTTCTGCGGTTTAGAGGCAGAAAATCGTAGTGTTGTTGTACTACACAATTTGAATTTAATTACAATTAACAAATGTTTGACTCTTGGGGTTTGGCCATAAGAAAATAATTTTTTATGAATTTTTTAGTCCTATTGTGGATGACCTGTCTTTAACCGAACTGAGAAGGCGATTAGTTTAAATGTGTGTAAGCTGACCTCGACACCCTTGACCGTTGGAAAAAAAAACAAAACAAAAGGTACACTAATACAGTAATAACTTAAGTTTTGGTACCTGTTGGTCGGGTGGATCTTGGCTGCTCATTGCAGCAGTGGTTGTTATCATTAGACACAACACTCCATTTCTTTACCGTGTCCTACAAATCTACAATAGTGTAAGGGTCATCATTTAGCCCGAAGACCCGTGACCCGTTTGAAGTCCACTCGGTTCATCGGGCTATTGCCTGGCCCAAGCCCGTCCAATGGGCGGGCTAGCCCAACTAGAAGTTTTCATGGGCTGGGCTTGGGCCTACGAATTTTGTACTCAGCCCACCCGTCAGCCCTGTCTGTGAGTCCTCCCACAAGCCCGCCCGCGATACCTGTACGATAGCCCAAAAATCAGTGGCCTTGGGAGTATATCCATTCCTTCCTTATGCTGTTGAAGACTAAGCATATGCAACTTTACTGCAAGTCATTCCCATTCAAATGTTTCAAGGCAAAAAAGAAGAAAAAAAAGAAGAAGAATGTTTGAATGTTTTTTATTTATTATTTAATCGTTGTCCTTTTCTGCTCAGGGACAACAATTTAGGGGCGTAGTATTTACCAAAAAAAATTAAGGGTGTAGTTTTTTCACGCAAACTTTTTAAGTTTCATTTTTTCCACCATTCTTTTCAAAATTTGTGCAGCCCTGCCTGTGAGCCCGCTAGAACTTTGGCCCGCTAGTCCAGCAATTGGGCTAGCCCGTGGGCGGGCTTGGGTTTCACCTTAAGAAACACAACCCGGCTCGCAAGAAAGAAAAAGCTCGCTCAGCCAAGCGCACAGACGGTTTTGGGTAATGATTTGGCGGCCCGGCCCGGCCCGTTAATGACCCTTACAAGAGTGCTTGAGGCTTGAGAGTAATAATCAACGACCAAAACGATTGTTCGAAACAAAAACACAGGATTTGCATTATACTACCAATTCATGTATGTACGAGTGCGGAAGTGCCTAAGCCACAGAAATGACTCATAACCATGGAGATCGATCGGCATGGATTTAGCAAAGCCGAAGACAACAGACATGATCGACTTAGTTTGAGCAGTGATATGTAATGAATATATGAGGTACAGTATTCGAAGAAAAATATGAATACATATACTCTTAACAATTAATTAACGCCGATGAAAACCCCTTTCAAGTGCTTCAAGGTTAATCACCGGTTAATTCCACGAACAATCTATATTCATAAGTTCGATTTTCAAGTCTCTTTAAGATAATTGAGTTGTGCACATAATATATTCCATTTTTCATACGAATGAAATGAGAAAGTGAAGAACAAAGAGACGTAGTACATTTGAACAAAAAGATGCCGGCTGTGAGTGAAGTTTGCTTTTCTATTCTATATTAAGTTTATAAACACAGGTTCGTTCCAGATTCTCTCAATAAGTACTTAAAAAATAAGAACTTATTTTCAAGCTTAAAAATAATAGGCTTACGAAAATAAATTTTCAAATTTTTTTTTGGCAGGGTTTGATAGATCTCATTATCAAATAAGATTCATATTGCATATTTTTTGTTTATTTTAGTAAGCTTATTATTTTTAAGCTTGAAAATTACAAAAATATTTATTTTTTAAAGGGAAAGGCGGAACACCACGGCCCGTTCTAGAACTACATATAAGTACTTATTTGCAATTTTCAAGCTCAAAATAATGAGCTTACTAAAATATAAAAATATGTAATATCTATGGATCTTGTTTGAAAGATCTCAATAAGATCTTTTAAATGATGCAAAAAAAATTAAAAAATTATTTTCGTAAACCCATTATTTTTAAGCTTGAAAATTACAAATAAGTATTCCCTTCGTCCCACTATGTTGTGCCCTTATTCTTTTTTGGGATGTCCCAAAATAATAAGCTTGTTTCAAAACTTTCTGATTTTGAATGTCCATATTACCATTTTACCTTTCATTTCTCTTTCTCAAATTCAAATTTTGAACTTGATTTGAAAGAAAAGTGGTGCAAATTAGATTTGTCTCCATTTTCTCAATGACAAGACAAGAAAAGTTAACAAAAAGTCAAAAGTTACAAAGGGAAAAAATGAAAAAATTGACACAGTCAATATAATTAAGATCTTTTCTTAAAATTACGTGAAAATCAAAATAGACACAATAAATTAAAATTAGGAAAATATTTAAAATTATAAATTACAAATAAATATTTTTTAAGAAAATTTCTGAAACGGACTTATGAAGTGGAAACATGACAGCTTTTTGAAATTTTGCCCAATATATGGGTTCAAAGACCATTTTCCAGTGGTACATGTCATTAATACACGAAACTTTAGTAAAATGTACTTCTATTACTGCACTAGTATCAATTTGCGGGTGAGTGCGCTCCAGACACCCCTAGTAAACAGCTGGCATCGCCACTTGCTCTGATAACACTGAGATAGGGAGATGAACCATCCGCTGGAGAAATTTTTCAGTGCCGAGTGGGCACGGCCACGTGGTGTCGAATACGCATTTTAGCCGTCCAAACGTATTTTAAACAGTCTAAATTTGTTTGGACTTGAAGGGGTGTTTTGATAATTTTATACTAAAAAACTATCCAAACAGATTTGAACCATTCAAAATACTTTTTAAACTGCCGAAAATCGTGCTCAGCACCCTGTGGCCCGTGCCCACCCGGCACTGAAAAACTTCTCCATCCGCTGGTACTAGTAATCAATTTGCACACTACGCACAACGCACGGATCTCCCGTATGTCTACGTTGACAGCACACGACTGTGTCTCATGATTTTTCCCAATAATAAAAAGACCAATCAGGGTAGGACAACTTGACCACCCTCTCTCTTTAAGGAGCCGGCCAGTGTGTCACAAATTATAAGAGTATTTTTTCTTTGAAAATTGATTTCTACACTTCCTTTTTCACTACATACGTTTTTTTTTTTTTTTTGTCTTTATTCATATAAATTTACTTTTTCACCCTTACATAAATTCACTTTTTCATACATTAAGGGACAATAGAGTAAATTCACACCAAATAAAGACAAAAAAGAAGTGTATATGGTAAAAAGTGGAGTGTAGAAGTTATTTTTTCTCACTATATTGTTTTATAAACAATTAAACATAAACGAACTTATTTATTTATTTTTTGTCTCTACAAACAAGCAAATGAACTTAAGAATTGATCGTACGTCATTTGGATCATCTCCAATGACAGAATTGTTCACTTTTTTAAAGATAACATCATATGGGTTAAAAATTACGTCGACCAAATATCATTTAGTATGATTTCGGAACACATTCATCTCGAGATAAGTTGGACAAAATAGGTTTCGATTCAACTTGCAATTCTTTATAATTTGAAAATAAATACGCTCCAAATGATACCAAACGGTGTCCGATCAGCAAATTTTAAAATAGAACAATTTCAGATGATTGTTGAGCAGTAATGCTACACGCACAGCAACTGTGCACAGATTTTGTGCACAGATTTTTTGTGGGGCCCACTACGGGTCCCACACAAATAATCCGAGCCGTTCATTAAATGTAAAACATTTTTTTAAGGCCCCCCGCAAAAAATCAGCTCAATCGGATACTCATAGATGCCTGATTCAATCATTTAACTTTTCATTCGAATCTCAGGATAATGAAAAGTTAAATGATTGAATCAAACACTTATAGATATCAGATTGAGCTGATTTTTGGTGGGGGACCTTGAAAAAATGTTTTACATTTAATGAACGGCTTGGATTATTTGTGTGGGACCCGTAGTGAGCCCCACAAAAAATCTGTGCACAGTTGCTGTGCGTGTAGCATTACTGATTATTGAGAGAGGTATAGAGGAGAGAAGGCCCAAAAGGTAATTGGATTGGGCCCTTGGAATCCATTTGGTCGAGATCAAATCCATTTAGGCATTTACTGAACTCGGGTCCTATTCAATTTTCAGCCGCCAGCAGGGGGTGCGCACTGATCCCACCCGCGCGCCACAGCAACACCGCCACAGCATCGTCTCTTCACAGGTAGTTACGGTACACGCGAGACAATACGCACCCTTTTATATTTCCTCTTTTTAACTAAATAACAGAAACGCGTTCAGTATCAACCAATCACATTTCTTCACACCTGCTTCTCTTCGATCCCACACCTAGGGCTTCCACCCAATCAAACCATCACTCGCTGTACACATCCCGTCGGAATTCGAGATGGAATTCACCTGATCTAGAGAGAGAGAGAGAGAGAGAGAGAGAGAGAGAGAAGAATGGCGGAGGAAGGATCGGAGGGGCTGAGGACGGAGAACGGGGGGAGGCTGTCGTCGATGGATTCGGTGGAGTCACGGCGGTGGGTGTTTCAGGACGAGGACGACGAGTATGAGGCGGAGGACGAGGACGACGACGAGGATTCGACGCCGCGGATGGAGGTGGATTCGGACGACGACGATAATGCCGAGCAGAGACTGGTTCGGACCGGGCCGCGGATCGATTCGTTCGATGTGGAAGCGCTCGAGGTCCCCGGAGCGCATAGGAACGACTACGAGGTGCTTTAATGGAGCTTTTTTTGTTTTTTTTTGTTTTTTTACTAATTTTGCTTCGGTTTAGCTTAATTTACTGTGCTTTAGCGTTTAGCTCTATTTTTTACGTGGATTTAGTTCAGTGTCTTTGATTGCAAAATGTTATGTTGTGTTGGGCTTGTGAAGCCTGATTCCATTCAAGTTGCGGTCCGCTGACTATTCGGGTTCTGGTCAGGTCGGGGAGGTACTGGGCAGTGCCCATGGCGGTGGCTTGGGCTAGCGCCCATGAAACCTAGATAGTTGTATTACGGTAATTGGTGATGTAAACGCTAGACGGCTAGAGTATAAATGCTTATTACACGGAGTTTATGTAACTTTCTACTCTTCGTCATTTGATACGTGGAAAAACTGGTGTGCGCCGTGGACAAATACACAGTTGGGCGACCACGTAAAAACTTTGTGTGTCTTGCGTTCTTTGTTTCGTTTCTTGACTTTTCTTTACGTGTTGTGTTGTTAGTTTGGCCGATTTCTCAACAATGCGCCGTATCGATAGTATGTTTTGGTGCGGTTTGATTGTTGCAAGAAAGTAAGAAATGAGGAAAAATGTAAGTGCCGGAGCATTTCCAATGGTTGGATAGCTCATGAATGAATGGTCTATTCCTGTAATTCAACAATGGGTTGTGTCAAATTGCTAAATATATATAAGTAATGTTGTGACGAGCTATGTGGGCTCAATGATGGAAGGGATAGAGAGAAGTGGTATTCCTAAACTTGAGCTATTGTGAAACCTTGCGTATGTGGTGCACAATGGCAATAGCTTAATTAGCAAGCCTTTTTAGATTACTTGGCATTACTTAGCCAAGGGGGAGATTTTTTTTTTCTTGCTTCAGGCCAAAAGTACCAGAGTGTACCTGAACCGAAATGAACCTATAACATGTCTGTTCCAATAGAGAAAATGGGGCTTTATGCTGGTTTGTGGTTCCCCAGTTCAGCTAATCCAGCCTTTTACTTGGCTTACGCCCTTATTTAGTAAAGAGAGCAAGTGAGGCGGGCTAAGATTCGTTGGAAGTAATGTAAGAGATTTGATGTTGCACCATCTTCGCACTCTCGTATTTTAAGGAAATGCTCCATTTCAACAGGGAGACTTCGAATCTATTAATGAAGTTGGCTAACATTGATCAATGGGGTGACCATCAGTGACCATCCCTGCCAAAGCTAGTCGTTGCAGATGTACATGCTCTTTCCTCACAGGAAGAAGTTATTTTTGTCTTCTAGATTATTTGGTAGCTATAACTTGGACCACTAAAATTTCATATGCGGATGTCCGAGCAAAAAGATGAGCCTAGAAGGTATGGTCATTTGTAGACTTTCTCATCTATCAAGTACGCTGCTTGTTGCTTCTGTTGCTCCCTGTTCATCCTATAATTGTTTTACATCCTATAATTGTTTTATTTGCGTATTTTCTTCATTCTGTATGGTTCTGTTGAATCACCCAACTAGGCATGCTAACAGATAAATGTAATGGGACATCTAATCTGGGAACAAAGTAGCATGTGTGGTTTTTGATCCTAGACTATTAATGCAGGATATCAATGTGGGAAGGAGAATCATACTGGCTTTTCAGACACTTGGGATTGTTTTTGGTGACGTTGGAACAAGTCCATTGTATACATTCAGTGTGATGTTTAGCAAGGCCCCTGTCAATGGAACAGAAGATGTTATTGGAGCATTGTCTCTGGTCTTATACACGTTAATTTTGATCCCACTGGTTAAGTATGTCTTTATCGTTTTGTGGGCCAATGATGATGGTGAAGGTATGCTGGTTTGATGAAGCGAAGCTTTCCCTTTTATGTGTCTTTCAACTGATTCATGTCCATAGTTATCTTCTACATTTGCTTTCTCTCTGTGGTGCATGTGAACAAGTACTTTCTTGTTTCTAATTATTGCAGGTGGTACGTTTGCTTTGTACTCATTAATTTGTCGGCACGCTAAGGTCAGTCTTCTCCCAAACCAACTACCTTCTGATGCACGTATTTCGAGCTTCAGACTAAAGGTGCCATCTCCAGAACTTGAGCGGTCGCTAAAAATAAAGGAGCGACTTGAAACATCTCTGACAATGAAAAAATTGCTCCTGATGTTAGTGCTTGCTGGTACTTCTATGGTGATAGCGGACGGGGTTGTTACACCAGCAATGTCAGGTTATATATTAATGGTGTTCCCTTCTTGTTTTGTTGTATGCTGCTGGAGGATCTGGCAATAAATCATAAAACTGTTCGGAAAAAGGAGAAAGGGAAAAACAAAGTTGTTCCACTTGTTTCCCTTTTTCGCCTATTGCTTTGTCAGTTGTGTGCTAGCTTCATTTGGCAATGAGCAAACAATGGCTTTCAAGTTCCCTTGCAATGGGGGGCAGGAGCCTTAATATCTGGACACGTGTTGGCCTCATCTTTTGAAGTGATGTTGTCGTTCAACTTATTATTTCTTTTACTTGATGCAGTGATGTCCGCTGTTGGTGGTTTGAAAGTTGGAGTATCTGCGATTGAGCAAGGTGACATGATATATTGATTAACTAAGTGAATCTACGACAACTCCAGTTTATTTTTTAGTTGTTGGCTTAGTTTACTTTTGTTGCTTATTATATAGTCAGCACATCAGGACATTAATATTTAAAGTCTGAAATGTTGGCATTCTTAATTCTGTTGAAGTGTTGATAATGTTTACCAATCATGGGCTTCTGATGCAAAGGACAAATAAGAGATTGTTAAAGTTAGCATTAGGTTGACTTAAGCATTTAAAGCTTAATTTGCCATAAGTGTGTGTTTGTACAATCCACGAGAACTTGTATATTATTCAAATGGAATTACATGTGGTCTGCCATTATTCCTTGCTCCTGATTCTAGATTTTGGAACTTCTAAACTCTTGCTTTTGAGTTTAAACTTGACTATCACATTCTAGGAAACTTTGGTGGCTTGCGCATCTGATTCTTGGTTTAGGTGATTAGGTACTGATTGCCTTCCTATATTAACTCTCCTTTTGTTCTGTTTTGTACTAATAATTTACTCAATAAAAAAACCAAACAAAACCAGGACATGCCTTGATCATAAGTTCTAGTGTAATTGGAACTTGATAACTAAACGAGATTGAGGATTTGAAGCCTAGCATCTATCATGCTGTTATTGCAGTTGAAAGGGGTTTACAACCTAGGGCGCAGGCTGTTGTTTTTCCATCTTCTGACACATGTTTAAGATACTAATGTGTCTTTCAGCTGTGATGCTTTTTGTGTGTGCTAGTGTTAGGTTCCTAGGTATCTATGACATTGTATCACGTCACATGTAATGATATTAACCAGCTTTCTTTATTCCATTTTATTTTGTTCGCAGATCAAGTGGTGATGATTTCGGTAGCATTTCTTGTGATTTTGTTCAGTTTGCAGAGGTATGGAACGAGCAAAGTTGGGCTTTTAGTTGGTCCTGCTTTATTCATATGGTTTTGTTCTCTTGGGGCCATGGGCATCTACAACCTTGTAACATATGACAGTAGCGTCTTGAAGGCATTTAACCCTGTTCACATCTATTACTTTTTCAAGAGGAACTCAACTAAGGCTTGGTATGCACTTGGGGGGTGTCTTCTGTGTGCTACAGGTAAACAAGGATTCTGGAAATTCAGATCTTATGGATCTGGAAACTTATTCTTTTGTGGATTTATGGGGAAATGGGGATAACTTTAGATTTGGGCTTTCCTTTGGCTGAACCTAGATGTCTCCTTGTTTATATTGTTCTTCTTGTATGTCATATTGATTTAGTCTTGTTCTTTTTTACATCTTGTTTTTCTAAATTATGGGGGCAACACATGGAAGTTGCACTGTTGAACAAGTTTTGATCAAGTCTTGCTTATTAATTGGAGTTTCTCTTTGATATTTCTGGATCTACAAAAGCCGTCTATAGAACACAGACACCTCTCACTTCATCCATCTATTTTCCAGGGTAGTTGAATCTGACTCATAGTCACATACATGTCAAATGCATTTCTAAGTTCAGATAAAACAATTAGGTGACAAACACTAGTCTTTTGGAAGTAGTGTGGAATCTATGGATTCATGGAGGTTGGACAAAATGGCTCTCTGGGGACCAGGGTGTACAGGTTTGAGATGTGGTGCTTGTGGTGAATTACAGTGTGGTCTGTAGAGTGAAGAACGGTACTTGGTGTCTGATGTGTAAGCTTGATAGCAAAACATGATGGCAACGAGTTTGGTTTTGCTTCGCTGCTATTCTGCTCTCAACGTTGGTAAATGGTTCCCCAACTATTTAGTGAATGAGAATTTCCACCTGTACTGTTACTTCATCGCCTTTCAGGTTGTTGAATTTATAACCTTTATCATGGGCTACTCTCTCAATATCTTAACCAAAGATGCCTGTCAAAAAGCAAGAAAAGAGCAATTTGTTAACCAGTGATAAGTATGTCAACCTGCAAACACCAAACACTATTTCCATCAATAAGTGCAGAAGAAAACTGAAAGTCAAAAAATTTAGACGAGCAAATTAGGGGGAAATAAATGGGTGTGTTTTAGGAACATATGAAAAAACAAGATTTTGAGATAGCAGGAGCAAGAAAAATAATTCATAAGCCAACCCTAACCCTACTAAATTGAGATACGAGGCTTAGTTTGGTTTGGTTAGTTAAAATCAATTTTTTCCTTATTGGTCTCTGCTAATATTTGTCATGGTTTTCGTTTACGACAGTATGTACTTCTGTGACTGAGTCTGCCTTCCTTAATTTGGTGCATGGCACATCCCATTTCTTCACTGTAGTTTTGAAATTACACTTTTTCCTTTCTCTTTTCTTGTTCTCATGGATGATTCTAATTCAGGTTCAGAGGCAATGTTTGCAGATCTCTGCTACTTTTCTGTGAGATATGTTCAGGTAAAGCAGATCAGCTTTATGATATGTTACATCTGACATATGATAATGACAGTTACGGAAACCTAAGAGTTCTTTTCTCCATCACTGCTCTGCTGTTGTCCGATTAGTTAATGAGAAAACAATATTCGTTGTTCGCAGCTTACCTTTGTGTTCCTTGTACTTCCTTGCCTCCTGTTGGGATATCTGGGTCAAGCTGCATACGTTATGGACAATTATAGTGATACAACACAAATATTCTTTTCTTCTGTTCCAGGTCAGCTTCATCCTTTATCTCTTCCAATTTGGAAGGTCTTGCATTTTTTCCCCTTCACTTTGGGATATGTTATTTGTTTGGAAGACCTATATGTATGTAGTAGTCATGCATTTTTCTTTGGAAGGCGCAGCTCTCCATCAGTCTTCTACATTTTGGGAAGTTGCCTTTTCAATTGGTATGTTGTATTTGAAATTTTGAATGCATTTTAGTAAACTGGACATTCTATCTGCAGGTGGTGTATTCTGGCTAGTCTTCCTCATTGCTAATATTGCGGCCTTAATTGCAAGTAGGACAATGACAACGGCAACATTTTCTTGTATTAAGCAATCAACAGCACTTGGTTGTTTCCCTCGCCTTAAAATCATTCATACATCTCGGAAATTCATGGGTCAGATTTATATACCAGTCATAAACTGGTTTCTGCTGGTATTTGCCATAGTGTTTGTCTGCTGTATTTCAGGCATTGATGAGATGGGAAATGCTTATGGTACTACTTATTCTCTTCTGCGTACGAGTTCCAGTTTATTCTGGTGTTCAATTTCCTACAATTAACTTTATTTGTATATTTGTGTTCATTCTAAATTGTCCTTGGGAACTAAACTACATGGAGAACAACTGGAAATTATTTGGGTCTGGAGAAATGCTTATGCATGTACTGAAATATAGCTTGCTTACAGCAAGTAGCAATCTTTTTCGTTGAAGGAAGTTCATTTGTGCTTGAAGTATATATGCAGGTATATGTGTGTCAACATTGCGGGGTGTGTGTGTGTGTGTGTGTAATACAATAAGAAAGCTACAACAATGCTACAAAGATGCCTCAATCCTCACGGCCAATAGGAAGTAATTATTTCAATGGCATAAATGGGGACAAGAAATGGCACTGAATCTTCTGACCATGCATATCTTAAATCCCTGAGTATACCTTGATCAGATTGATATTGGTCGGCTAAAATAGGACATCATTTATGTTTATCGAAAAGTCACTCCATACGAAGCACATACACGGACATAACATATGGTATATGACGTTCATATCCCTTGAAAAAGTTGGAACTCCTCATAGCCTCATAGGGACAAACAAAAAGTGTTTTTATGTATGTTAGATGTTTAAGTGATGAATATGTGGGTCCCCAAGTGTCTGAAGCGTGTCCCGTTCTTAATATCAATATGACACATTTAAACTAGTATCTGACATGGACATTCCCCTTTCCCTGGTTCTTAGGCTTCAACAGGACCAATATGTCCCTTACATCGTTAAGCACTGGAACCCTTTGTGCAACAGAGAGTCATCCATTGCAATAAGTTGCTTGTTCGGTGCATCAGTACTTTTAGTTTTCAATTTTTTGTCTTTGTTATTTGTTTAAGTGCCTTATATGACTTAAAAAGTTTATACTGGCTATAAATCTCTCTCTCTCTCACTCTCTGTACAATAAATTTCGTCTCTTCCCAGAGACATTTCTGCAATTTTCTTATTTGGTGTCGATTCTTCTTCACAGGCATTGCTGAGCTTGGAGTCATGATGATGACTACTATCTTAGTAACCCTTGTTATGCTTCTTATATGGCAGATAAACATCATTATTGTGCTGAGTTTTGTTGTTATTTTCTTGGGGATGGAATTGGTATTCTTCTCGTCAGTTTTATGGAGTGTGGGAGATGGAAGTTGGATCATATTGGTTTTTGCCATAGTTCTGTTTCTGATAATGTACATCTGGAATTATGGAAGCAAGCTTAAGTATGAAACCGAAGTCAAGAAAAAGTTGTCGATGGATTTGATGCGGGAACTGGGTTGTAATCTTGGAACTATTAGAGCTCCTGGCATTGGCTTGCTGTACAATGAGCTAGTGAAGGGCGTGCCTGCAATATTTGGACATTTTTTGACCACTCTTCCAGCTATCCATTCAATGATCATTTTTGTATGCATCAAGTATGTTCCTGTTCCTGTAGTGCCTCAGAGCGAAAGATTCCTGTTCCGGCGTGTCTGCCCGAAAAACTACCACATATTTCGTTGCATTGCCAGGTGAATATTATCAGTGTCTGCAACTCTAATACTGTTTCTCTAATAGATCTGGAGTTTTTGAGATCCACTGTCCTAAACCTTCTATAAGTACTGAGCCCATGATACACGAGCTTATCCTCTTGGGGTCGTATTCATAGGACAGCAAATAGTCTTGAAATCGAAGTGATGAACTTCATCCATGCATGCTTGACCCCAGTTCATCATAGAAGATACTTTTCTGTAATGCATGTGCATGTGTGCTTAATAATGGGCATAGGGCAGTGTGTCTCTATAAATTCGTTTCTATTCCTAGTTTGGCTTGTCTAAACTACCAGGCTTTTGGCCTTTTTAGCACCAATATTTGCTTGTCTGCCTTCTCTATTTCAGCCAAAAAGCCACCTCAGACAGTCATAGCCCAAACAGCTCGGTTAAAAGTCGCATAAAAAAGCTCCACTTCTTTCTCAATAAAGTCAAGAAACCAGAAAGGTCAACTTTAGGCATCCCAAACAACTTGGCTTTTTAAGCAAAGAGCGAAATAGTAAAAGTAAGCCCATTTTCTTGGACATCATCCCTAAGCACAATTAGTTGAAAGGGAATTCATGCACGTGGACATGATCCATGTATGATGGATACCACAAACAACTAGTCTTTATGGCAGTTGCTGCAGCACTGTGTGTTATACAGACAACTATTTATAAATATTTTCTCCTTTTAGTCAGATACTTGCACCTTGCAAATCAAAACCCACACTATACTAACAGGTACGGTTACAAGGATGTTCGCAAAGAGAGTCACCAGACGTTTGAGCAGCTGTTGATTGAGAGCCTTGAAAAATTCATCCGGAGAGAAGCCCAGGAACGCTCTCTGGAGAGTGATGGAGATGAAGACTCGGATTCAGAAGATGAGCAATCTATCTCCAGAGTTCTTGTAGCTCCGAACGGTAGTGTGTATTCACTTGGTGTCCCCCTCCTGGACGAATACATAAAAAACACTGGCCAACCCATCTCAAAAGCAAGCACTTCTGGTGAAGTGAAGCCAGAAGAGCCTCCCACAGACCCCACAATGTCCGATCCAGAGCATAGTCTTGAAAAAGAACTTTCTTTCATTAGGAAGGCCAAGGAATCGGGAGTTGTTTATCTTCTCGGTCATGGGGATATTAGGGCAAGGAAGGATTCCTGGTTCATTAAGAAACTGGTCATAAATTACTTTTACGCTTTCTTGAGAAAGAACTGCAGGAGGGGGGTTGCAAATTTGAGCGTTCCCCACTCGCAGCTGATACAGGTGGGTATGACTTATATGGTTTGATTTTGTTGCCGACCTTAGAGAAACTTGATTTACGTTTGACAGAAGGTTTGACTGAAGCGATTGAGTTCCAGAGGGGCCATGGTTGACCCGCATGTCCTCAATTTAGGCAACTGGTTGCAAATGCTCCTCACTGCTTGTTTCTGTGATTACACATATGCCCATTTTTGGACCTCCTCGCAGCCCTGGTGGTAGGAAAATTTTGTAGTTTTATCACCTTGGTCATCTTCCACGCAGTGATTCTTACAATCTTGAGGCCTTGGGCATTCGGTTGTGTATTACACCATGTCGATGATATCTGAATGCAATTTTCATAATGTGTTTCTAGCTCCAGTTTTGTCCTCTTGCTCTCAACGCAACGGCAGAATTGGCTTTCAACAAGGTCATGCATTCAACTGTAGAGGCATCAAAAGTTTGGACTTGCTAAGCGTCCAATGTTCATATACTATCTGCGAATGATTAAGGAATGTTATTTTTATTTATTTATTTTGCTTGAATTGAATGAGTTGCGAATTGGTGCTTCATATTGCTTCAGTTGTATGATTTCAACGCTCTCCCATGTGTCCGTTATATTGCATATCTTCGAATAGTTGAATGTAGGTTTTCACAATTGCCAAATTTGCGCTATCGGGTTGCTGTATGTGTTGGTATTTTTTGACTATTTAACACTACTACTGAGATGTTCTGTATCGAAAATTGCAAAGAAAGTGAAGATCCTTAATGTTTTTAGAAAGTGAAGATCCATCTCTCTATTTTTCCTTTTGTCCGCCCTTTTCGAGAAAGTGATTCTTCATTGCAATCCTGGTACACAGCTTATAAAAGCCAAGTTCATGAGCTGAAGCAGGTTATACTGTCTTCACTCTTATTAAACCTCATAAGGTTTTATTGACCATTTTGCCAAGAACAAGAAAGTGTGGTTTTCCCAGTGAGTTTCGTTTGAGATATGTAGTCTATCAAACTGTAAAATCTACAAAATCAAGAAATGGTAACTCTCTCTCTCTCTCTCTCTCTCTCTCCATTGTTGCACGTTGGTTAAAGAAGTAGCAACACCAAGTTGCCTCGGTTTGTGCCTATTCTAAAATATCAAGTGGCCTCTTCAATAAAGGCAGTTTCCTTATCTAGCGGCCACATATGGGTGCTTTAACTTGTCCTTCTGGTCTGCAAGAAGATCAGAGTCTGAACCTGCTTTGATACTCAGCAGGTCCGTATAGTTCTTCTGCTGTTTTGAGGCAAATCTCAACCTCAAAAGCAATGAATTTGTCATCACACCAATTGAGCTCAGACCCATAAGGGCTCCAGCAATTGATGGAGTCAGCATGGTTCCCGTCACTGGCAGCAACATTCCCGCAGCAATTGGAATTCCAACCTGTTCATAAGAGAGAAGAATAGGGTGGGCTGAAAAGAGAACATCAAATGTGAATAGAGGGTGGCACCAAAAATAGCAATCTGCCGTAGAATATTATCGAAGAACAGAATTATGAAAGGGCCCCGAGGACTAAAATGTGCAGACACAGTACAAGAATCAATCACATAGTCTCCCCAGTATAAATTACACCTTTTTGCTGATAATCTCTTTTGGAGAGCTTTACTGGGTCTGTGTGTGTATTTATGTGGTGTAAACGTCTCAGAACTCCACAACTGGAGTAATGGTATGACTAAAAGCATTGATATTCAAGTGTCTGAACCCTATGAGTCTGCCGGTGTCTCTGTAACCCAGGATTGGCAAAATCAAAATAAATGCTTTAGTATTAGCTCCATGACTCAATGCAAGCAATTGTGATCAAGATTGAGAATCAAAACTGACCAACTTTCCAAACTAAAACACAGCACAAGTTTGTTTAAGGGCAAACGAACTTGAACCTTACCATGTTATACCCAAAGGCCCACCACAGATTTTGCTTCACAGTCTTCATGGTTAGTCTACTAAGCTCCAGGGCATCAAGCAACTGCATGGACGTGATATACATAAGTACGTATACAATTGTATCCCAAGTCAGGGATTGGCGGGATCATGCTAACATGATGAAAAATGAATAGATTAGTGACCGTCAAGCATTTATCCTACAACTTACATGCTACTTTAATAAGCAAAAGTATTTGGAGATGCAACCAGGATAAGAGATATGGCGTGAAACTACTATGATCCCTGACCAAAGGCAGAAAATATATAAAGATGCAAAAAAAAAAAAAAAAACACACACACACACACAAGTTCCTTAGCAGGTTAATGCAAACAATTTCAATACATCTTAAAAAAAAAAAAAAACACAATAAGCACAAAAACAAACAGTTAAGATCTTGCCTCCGATAGTTCCGAGCATTTCTAAGGTAAAGACGAGTTTGAAAAACTGTCACATTACACATGCATGAGAATGCAGAATTGTTTGACAATTTGTGCAAAAATCTGATTCAACACAGGCAGATTAATCGAAGTCTTCCACACGAATCTGACAATCAAAAGACTGAAAAAGTAAATCTATCTCAACTAGGAGAGTAAATTGCAAATGATAAACTATATACCTGGGACAATCTGTTGCCCATCAACACAATAGAAGACACCTCACTAGCAGCTCCTACACCTCCACCCATGGCAACTCCTACATGTGAAGAAGCTAAGGCTGCAGCATCATTGATTCCATCACCAACCATAGCCACTATTTTTTTATCCTCTTGAAGTTTCCTTATGAACTTCTTCTTTTCCTCTGGTTTTACTCCACATAGGACCTGCAATCCCAAGCATGTTGTTTGAAATAAAATCTTTGGACATTCATGCAACAACAATTCAAGCTTAAGCACCCACTTCCTCACACACATGCTACTTCCCCTAGATTGAAAAATCGAATGCCAATAAAAAAATGTGATACACTTCCCAAGGAGAAAATTTGAAAGATCCAAGAACAAAGACTTGAACTACTATCAAAGGGTCCTAATGCCATGTCGAGCATATGCAATATTGCAAAAACAAATAAAGCCCATTATTCTCTCACGTATTGAGTAAAAAAAACAAGGATTTCGCACAGTGATTTGAGAGAATGAAAACCAAAGCTTTATTTTCAGCTATAAAATCTTGAACCTCCAAAATTAAACAATTCAGCACTAGTTTCTTCTTTTGAGCTGGTCTTGCTGGGTTTCGTTCTCATTGATTTTCCTTTATAATGCAGACACTACTAATGTGTTCATAGCAGGTCTGTAAGTCCCATTTTGTCTTTGAATTAAAAAACTGTACCTAAAAAGATGAGATTTCATCAACCCAGCGATTTCGGTGTTTATCAATTATGAGGTGGCCAACAGCATAGAAATTAACAAAAGCAGTTTTACCTTTTCCTTCGGGATTCCAACTGCAGACGCAACATATTCTGCAGTAGTCCTTTTGTCCCCAGAAAGCATATAGAGATTGACACCAAGCTTACTCAAGGATTCAATAACATGTTTAGCATCTTCTCTGATCTGATCCTCAAAGTAAATAAGCCCAGCTAGTGTATCATCTACTCCCACATAGACAACTGATTGATTCTTAAGCTCCTCCACTTCTTGAAATGAATTCTGACCAACTCCATGCCTGCAGATTGAAATAGGAATACAACACTGCCAGTGAATCTCACAAAATTACTATACACTGTACTTGAAAACAAATCACAGTTACAGTGGTAGATTAACATCTTCCTTCAAAAGGAACCACTGCGTGCCAGCAAAATGAGGAATGACAACATTCAAACATGTTACCCGCGAACTTAAAGCAGATTGCGCTGCTGATACAAGTCAATGTAATTTGTGCCAATCTACTTCATTGACAATGAAGAGAAACCAATACTTCCATGGTAGATTGGTAGGAAATCATTTTAGTTATTGCAAGGAGCCAGGGAAATAAACACGAGGATAGGAAGGGGGATACTGAGGTCATTCTGTCTCTGGTAAATATAGTATACAAAGTCACCCAATGAGACTAGTAAAGATTCTATTGGCACCAAAAAATGTGGCAGTTTAGTATCTACATTGATATGACACCTAGTAAATTCTAGAGGTATACACTTAAGAGGGAAAATTTTGAGCATCTCCACATCAATCCAAGATCATGCTTGCTGTTTCATTGATAGATGTCTGAGAACTGACCCTTAAAGTTAAAATCCTCAGATAGGGATGAATTGGCTGATATGAACCGAGCTACGAATGAGCTCACTCAAGTGTAGTTCATATGTTAAAGGACCCAAATACAAATCCAATTCATAGGCCCACTTAATTGATGAGCCAATCTTGAACAGTCCGCAGAAGTCGCACACTTGTACAGGTTCGTAAACATGAATCACAAAGATCGTTACCCATTGTTTGTCTTTGTCTTTAGATACATTCTTATCCCTTTTCCAAGACAACCAATAGAAGCATAATTATCTGCGAGCCAACCTGACTAAAAAATAATGTCAAGACCTCGATTACCAAGCTGAAGCAATATTGACACCAAACCAAACCGAGCCTTGTGTCCCAATCTATTGGGGTCGGCTGCATGAATCCTATTTTTCCATTGAGCTCTCTCTGGGGCTACCTCTTCACTTAGATTTTAGTAAGTCCAAGTCCTTTCGTATCACGGCATCCAAAGTCAGTTTAGATCTTTCTCTTCCCCTAGCCCGGTTATCCACTACTATCATGTCACTCTCTACTGCGTCTGTAGGTCTACGATAAATATGTCCGAACCTTAATCTATTTTCTCTCAACTTATCCTATATAGGTACAACTCCTTCCGTCTCATGAATAGTTTCGTTTCTAATTCTATCACTCCTAGTCTTACCACACATCCACCTCAACATCATAGCTACACTTGTCTTACTCACTTGTTGCTTTTTGAAAGGCCAACACTCCGTCCCGTAAAGTATCGCCGGTCCGATAGCAGTTTTGTAAAATTTCCCTTTCAATTTGTTAGGTATCCTTCGATCACACAATACACCCGAAGCGGCTCTCCACTTGAGCCACCCAACTTGGATCCTATGGGTTACATCGTCCATAATCTCTCCATCCTTGCTTAAAATTGAACCTAAATACCTAAAATGCTCACTTTTTGGTATCTCCTGATCCTGAATCCTCACTTCTTTTGTTTGGGCACTTCTATTGTCGCTAAATGCAGCCACAACCAAGTACTTGCAATTTAAGAATTTTTCCTAAGTATTGTGGACTTCATAATGAAGGTTATAAGAAGATTAGCACAAACAATTATTTTCTCCATCTAAAGAAATTCAGCACAGTAACAAAATAACAAGTTAAACTGCCATGTCACTGAAAAAGAACAAAGCCAAGACTCACATACCTTTGAACCCAATCAACTGTCCCAACAGATACCTTTTTATTCTCAATAGTTGCTAAAGCACCAGATCCAGGTTCCTCCATGAATGTTCCATCAACCACCTGCAAATTGAATTTCCTTCGAAAGTTTACCACATGCAAGTAGGGAAAATTTGACATTGTGAAACTTACGGGTTTTACAAGGCACTAAGGCCTATAAATGACCTCTTCAAGAAAACAAAATTAGGTCCTGAAGAATGGAAAAAGCTGAAAAGCTTTGGAAGAGCTCTTGCTCTGTTTCTTCTTATTCTTCTTCTTGTTTCCCCTCTTTCCCTATGATATATCACCGCTCTATTACTCACCAATTATAAAACTGAAAATAAGATCTCAGCTCTCTATCTCATCTCCTTTTTATTTCCACTCTTTCCCTCATTTCTCCAAATGGTTGTCTGCTTCTCTTTTCCTTCACATCTCTTCTCCTCTTATTCGCTTGCCAGATGTCTCACCTCTTCTCCCTTCAATAATTTATCTAAGAACCAGCATATCATTCTAAGTCATTACTTGCCAAAAGGTTTCAAGAAACTACCATGACTCCAAGTGACTGAGGTGTGCAAGTGGAGTTTTCAACTTATCTTCCCTTATTTGCGATAGCAGTGGGGAACGGTGTTTTAGTATCCAATACTAGGAGGCTTGAAGGCATTGAGGTGGTGTACGATGGGAAGGTTGTGGAGGTAGACTCTCCAGTGGTCAGAGCATTTACAAATGCAATAGAATCAACAGTCAGCGCTTTCATTTGTACAATACATACCAAATAAAATATTCCTGAGAAATGACCATGCTGAAACGAAGACAGCAGTCAAGCCTGAGAATGTACCTTCACGTTCTTACAGTTAGCAGCCCGGGCGGCTTCCACAATTGCTTTCCCAATTGGATGAATAGTATTTGATTCAACTCCAGCTGCCAACTTTAGAACCTCCTCTTCCGACAATCTACAATTGGACATTGTCGGCAGGAAACCATCTCAATGTCAAAACTGGATATTGATGCACATTAAATTAACTGAAACAGGTCAACTTTTAACATAGTACATTAGTGACTGAATCCACATGGATAGCTCAATGATTATATAAATGAGCGATGCTTTAAACTGAAGGCTTTGGAATATAAATTTCTAAATAGAAACTGGGTATAAAAGAGAAAAGAAGGATTGGAGCAAGAACATATTTATAGAGCCAATAATATAACCATCCAGTTTCCGAAAAGACAAGATCACAAGATTGGGTTCTGTAGGCACCAGATTGGTTTCCACTTCAATTTGGCACAAGGGATAAATCAATTATGTTAATTTTTATCTTACTCCAGTGGTGGAACACATTTCACAGAAAGAAATCTTACAATAATATTAAATATGATTGGTAAAATATGCTCAGTGGAAACGATATAAGTTATTCCAGAAAACTGTTAAGATTTAACATAACAGAAACTAACAGCAATCTAAATATTAGCAACCAGGAAACTCTTTACTAAATTACCGGAGGGGGAACTCGCATGCCAGAAAACTCGTTTCCGGAGCAAAAGACATGATATTTTTATTGATCCTATTATAAATATCCTACCCAATCTTATGTCGCCTAGGCTTTCTTAGTTCCCCAAATTTCTCGACCACATTTCAGATTTCACGCTTATCAACTATGGGCTTAGTCCAACTTTTAACATAGTTTTTCATTAAATTAACAAAATAACAATTATGTGTCTACTCAACTGTGCATTTTCACTGCCACATGCCCGGGTAACAACCTTTGTCACAACAGGTCTGCCAATTGTCAATGTCCCTGTTTTGTCAAATACTACAGTATCCACCATTGCAAATTTCTCCAAGACATTTCCACCACGCAAAAGCAGACCCCTTGTAGCCCCTAGTGAAGTTCCAACCTGTAAATTTGCTAGATCAATTACTGGTGTTCAAGTACAAGGCAAAAGGCATATAAACTATATCAATGGTTTCACACAATTAAGATTTTTGTTCACGAAGACGTACCAGCACAGCAGTAGGTGTTGCTAGGCCAAGTGCGCATGGACAAGCGACAACCTGCATCCAGAAACCATAGCTTAACAACTGCTAAGCAAAATGTTGGCATGGCTTAAAAGGACACAACAGAAGCATAATGATAAGCAAGCTAACAAACGAGAAATATTTTGCGTTGGTTGTCTCACAAGCTTTTTCGGAACCCGAAATGTGGAGGGTGTTGGATATTTCTAGGTTTGTTCAAAAGCAATAAGACCGATGGATTGCTGCTGATTTCAAAACTGAAGGGCAGGTTTGTGGAGGTTTTGGTTTGGGCGGCAGAAGAGAGACAAGGATTCCTCAAAATGAATTTGGGGAGAGTTGGAATGGAGTTGCTTGGGTATTGACGCATTTTGATCCAGAGTAAGATGAAGGAGTTGCTTTAGGCGCTGGGGATCGTGGATAAAGTTGTGTTGGCAGGCCAGAGGAGAGTTCCGTTGGTACATTGCATTTGGAAGGGGCAGAAAAGGGAGTCTTGCAGGAAAACCTGGTCAAACTTTTCAAGGGGTGACCTTATTTTCAATTGGCAACGAATTGTTTGCAGATGCATTGCAGTATCTATGCTGTTGTTTCGAGGGAAATATTTGGTCATTCCCAATTCCAAGGGTTTCGGCAGTGGCTGATGAGCATCGAGGTAGTGGTGGGTTTCAGCTGGAGTCAAAGACCGAGAGGAGAGCTCACTGGGGCTTTTTTCTATTTCATCCTTCATTCTTCCATTGAAGATGCGAGAATTTTGGAAGAAAAAGGTTGGATATTTTAGGTCAGCAAGTTTTCCAAGATTGTTGGTTGTGGATCATTGTTGCTTAAAGTAAGGGGCTGGTTCGAGAGAGGTATGGGCTAGTGCTATGGGTGTTCCCCTTCACTTAGGGAACTCAGGACTCCAGAGTTTTTCATGCCTATTGTCATGAGTGGAGGCTACATTAAGCTAGATGACAAGACGGCATGTGTTTACAAAGAAGAAGCTCCCATCACCGACTTGTATAAACTTCCATAAGTGGAAACAGAAGCCCACAATTTTCATGTAATATATTGCCTGATTATCATACCAGAACACTGCAGGACAGCTGTAGCGCCAATGAAACTGGACTTCCTTGAAGACAACCTGGTAGAACTTGAGGACCAAAAAGGTTCCAGAACAAAAAAGTGGCAGCAGAGAGTGCCATGACTCCATAAGTGAAGTGCCCAGCCACCTAGTACAGGAGGCAATGTCATTAAAAGGGTCCTGAACATTTCAGAAACAGTAAATGACACTTATCATGACTTTCGCTGCACACAAAGGAGGAACCTGATTTCTCAAAAACTTCTTATTTTGATTCTGTTTGGTCAGACTAAGATTACACAGAAACCTTTTATACAAATCAGGCAAAGTATTGAGGATATAAGTTTGACTTTCTGTTGAACTTTTGGGTGTGAGCCACAATATAAGCAGAGCAACACAAAAGGATATCTTTAGGATAACCTCCCCTAAGCTAAGCTTCAAAATACGATCACCGGTAAAATAGATAAATTAACAAATCAATTTCAATTAAGGAAATAGGGTTTCAAAAACTTCAGAGAGAATATAATGAGGCAAATGTACTCTAAATCAGCTCTCCCGCCCTTTCTTCCCTTCTCCACTGTGGTATTTCCTTGTACACAATTCTTTACAAGAACAACTTAATGCAACAAGATAAATTCAGGCTCAAATCTAAAATTTCCATGCCATATATAGAGCTTTTCTGGATTAAGGGTAGTGGCAACTCTCTAGATTAAAAAAGGTGACTGACTAGGTGTTGAGGTCAGAAATTCAACAAAAGTTTCACTCAAGTTATCAAAATCTTAAATCTTCACTCTCTAATGAATAAAAAGATTACATATGCATATATAGGTTGATGGTCCCTAGGTGTGCTCAAAATTCGCCCCTTGTTCTATTTATTTTCCCAATGTTCTATATCGAAGCAATCACAAGCAAGGTTGTCAAATCATGAATCGAATCGAGAATCAAATTGACCCTTTACCGAATCGTGAATTGAATCGAATCGTGAATCATAAAAATTCAGTTCAATTTTTGAAAATACATTGGAAATTGTATCTACGCACCTACATAATAAACATACATCGTAACATTCAAAAATCTAAGTTTAAATTTATATTAAAGTTTTTCCCCTATAACTAATGGATGATCACATGGTCTAATAGGAAAAACACTTGTACATAATAGGAAAATAAATAGTATAGTAAAATGGATATGTGCATATAGATGTTAAACATTCATTCTAAAAATGAAAGCTTGGCCTCAACGCAATAAAAGTTTGTAGCTTGGTAGGTACGAAACTAAACTAGCTTGTATGACAACATATGTGGGTCGGTTCGAGGCTCTTAGCCTTGTACATGATTTAAAAAAGATCGATTTGTGAGACAACGCATCCATATAGATATCATCCTCAACAATATTCAAAGTTGAGCACATCTATTGACTCATATCATAACAGGATATGAAAACTTACCAAAATAAAATACATAACTCATCAATGTAAGGCATGTTAGTCGTAAAGAACTTTAGAGTGAGTATTTAAAATTTAATAAGAATGAGGAAAAAGGGGTTAACATGCTCCGAATCAAAATAAATACCAATATTAACAAATTTTGCAAATGTGGTTTCATATTCGTCAAAAGCAACATTTATGATAAACCATGATACACCTATAGATTCGTATCGTTTTTGCATGAATCGTGAATCGTACGATTCACCACCGATTCTATATAAACCTTGATTCACCTATAGATTCGTATCGTTTTTGCGTGAATCGTGAATCGAATCGAGAATCGTATCATGAATTGTACGATTTTGACAACCATGATCATGAGTAGCTTATAGTCCTATTTGGGTTGACAGGTTTTTGGTGGCTGACATAGTTGAACTTACAGTTTATAGGGATGACCCAATTTTGGTAAGAAGAAATTACAATGAGAAGAAAGGCTATCGACGCAACCTTTATTTCACCAAAGTAACTTCTTTTAAAAAATAAATTAATATAATAAACAACAAGGTAAACACATAAAAATTAACTACCTTTCATTAATAAGCCTCTATAAAAAGAAAAACTCTGAAATGAGAGACCAGTGTAATTTACTAATTTACCAGGTCACATGCATGATAAAGAAGTGATCAATCTAAGTCCCCCTTCCCTTTTCATCAGTAAAACAATAGGCAACTGGTAATAATTAATAATGACAACAATAAAAGGACCTTATCAGCCAAACGCTGTACAGGAGCTTCTCTACTCTGAGCTTCTTCGACCAAGCGAACAATGTCACCCATGGAAGTCTCGCCACCTGGTCTTTGTACTTCAACAGTGAGCATCCCATTAAGGTTTATAGTTCCTGCTGCAACTTCAGCCTAGATAGACATGCAGTACTATAGTAAGACCAATTGGAAAAAGTAAAACCATGCAATAAGAAACAGTTTCCTGATATTAGATCTGTAACTAAGCAGTAAACCAAATTTGATAGTTTAGTTGTTGTTACCCCTGGTAGTTTGGTCACAGGCAGAGGCTCCCCCGTAAAACTTGACTCATCAATTGCACTTCTACCAGCTCTAACAATTCCATCAGCTGGAACACGGTCCTAAGTAATAGAAGAACAAGTGTCAGGCAATCTATATACTATCCCATACTGTGTACCGGATTCCATGTCATTGCAAAGTATTTCAAACCACAGACAGGGAAGAATTAGCAACCACTAGAACCTTTCCGTTGCACCCTAAATGCCAGCAGAACAAAAGCCTATGGCACGAAAGGTTCAAGATAACTACAAATTCAACCTTCAATGCAAAGCCGAAGCTCAGAACAATATAAACTGTTGGAGACTTCAGAAAAGAGGAACGAAAAAGGAAGGCCAGGATGAGGTAAAAAAAGGACAAATAGAGTCAACTTTACTCACTCCAGGCAGTATAACAATTTGATCTCCAATGGAGAGACTGTTACAAGGAACTTCAACAGTTGAGCTAAACTCTTCTGAATCACCCTTGACCACAAGACGAGCTTTAGATGGTAAAATACTTAACAAGCCTGTCATGTCACTGGTGGCTTTAATTTTAGCCCTCTGCTCAAGATTCCTCCCCAGCAAGACAAATGCTATCAACATGATGGGCTCCTCAAAAAATGATTTCCAGCCCTGCAAGACAAACAAATAGATCAACATCACATGTAGTGTCCCAAATGTCACAGTAACAAATGACTTTTATGTCAAATATTACCAATTGAACTCAAGGAAAAAAAATGAACTCAAGAATATGCATGATTATCAAGCACTGAAGAGTATTAACTAGAACAGTATTCTATAACACAGAGTCTCTAATTTGTATTGATAATTGCGTTTCTAGTACATCTCTCGTATGGCCCAACTTCCCAAGAACACTACACCAAGTTCATAAGAACTTAAATTCAAGATAAGCAACACAAGCTCGTGAGTCAACAGATGCCAACTTTATCTGGACAACCTCTGTTATTACCAAGGCATATACTTTTCCTGATTATGCCGCATAAGCTGCCTTTTCTTCATCATGTAATCTGTTGCACTTACAACCTCATGCCCGTCCATTGACAGCAGCGGATCTAATATCATGGTGCTCCAGAAAATCTTTTGTAAAACCTCTATGAAGGAACAAAGGGCTAACAACCTTTTTATTCCTACTTTTTCCTGTCATCTACTCCTTCTTTCTATCGTAATTCCCTGAACATCCATGACAACTAAGTTCACTAACTATCAAAGTATAATCGTAAAAGCTCCATGAATGTAACTAAAGCAATATGCTCAAAATTTCGCATAATCAAACATCTAATTATGTTTGAATCACCATACCAAAGGTAGGTCACATAAGTAATACCAAAGGGAGACTAGTATTGGTTCTTTCTTTCTGTAGTTTAAAGGATGCAATGGCACTTTAATCATCCAGCCACTGCTTCAGAAGGCCGCATATATCTTCAAAATGAGTGTGAGGTTGAGATTAAGATCTCTGCTACTATAGGAGCCTTTTGCGATCTACAACTTGAAATTTTCAAAGTCACCTTTCATGAATTGAATATCTCAACATTTTGACTGACAAGAGCACCTTCAATTTCTATCTTGTTATGTAATACAACAGCTGGCATATGTGTGATAACCAGAATAATGTCATGGCACTAAAAAGATGGTTATAATTACCAGTTACCAGAGTCATACCAGTTGGGGAATTAAGGCAGCTAATGAGCTGACTGCAAAAGATGATAAAGCACCAAGACCAACTAAGGTATTCATGTTTGGACCTCCCCTAATAAGGCTTTTCAGACCATCAGTAATGAGTTGTCGTCCAGGACCAAGCAATGTTAGCAATGATAAAGAAAGATGGAATCCTGTTGAATGGAAGGCGTGAATCCATGAAGCATTCGCTCCAAATAGATGAGAGACATGGCCAAGGAGGCATACAGCACATAAAGCCCAAGAGACAGCAAGCCCACGACCTTTAAAACAACTGAGGAATTAGTACCACTACATAAGCAAAAGGTGTAATCGGCACATTGTCTCACAAATGTTTGGATGCTATAGCCAAAGCCCCAAACATTTATGCGAAAATGAGAATAAACATTTTCAATATCGAGTAAACAAGTGAAATGAGATGGTTACCACTTTCTTTCAACTGCTTACGCTTTTCATCCATCTTCCTTTCAAATACTTCCAAGAAGTTATCATTCCCAGAATCTGTAAACAAGCAAAGACAACTGTTTTTAAGAGGTCAAACAAGTAAGAGACCTTAAATTCCCAAACAACATAAAGAAGTAAAAGCGTAATAGTTACACTCCAATCAGGATTAAAGCTTTACCTTTCCATAGAATTACAGTATCTCCAGAAATGGATTGACAGGTGGAAGTTTAAGGAAGCTGAAGACATTTTAAAAGAAAAAATAGCTACCAAACTGTACAGAACTTGTTTCCTATGTATGCTCATGCAATGTGATCTTCAAGATACATGAGCATACACAGGCAGATTATATTCTTGCAATTGAAACTCACAAAAACTTTGGATAGATCCTGTTGTACAAAGTGATTGATCAGCAGAGAAAGGCCGTGCTCCATTATGGTTTGTACAAATTGCCAGAAAAATGATAATAAACCGAATACTGTTTCTCAAGATTGGGAGATAGTAACAAGAAAAGATAAAACCAAAAAATCATATGAGAGCTGTTCACTAATACACAAAGTTTCTTACAGTCAACTATCAATACACATTGAAATCTGCCATACAAAACTACTTGAAGAATGGACATCCACAATATGACCAATGATAGCGAACAAATTGCTCGAGTTCAGATCATGGAATGGTAAATCCAAAATAAATGTTATCCATGGGCACGGAAATGCTTCCCTCCAACAAATCCACCACTAGTGGCCGAAGCAACTGACCTACTGATGCAAAGAGGTACTTCATTAACTTTATTTTTGAACCTATCCTTTCACATCTGATCTGACATAGTGGAAACAGAATTCATAAGCAGCAGAACAAGTCCCTGAAATAAAAACCCAATGTCACAGGACATACCATTATTGACTGGTTGATCTTACAAGAAATCCTTTTTCACTTCTATGATGGAATATCTCCTTCAATAGCTCCCTGACCTGCCAATTACCCACCAAGCTACAAGTAAGTTATGTGAAAGCCTGAATGAATCGTGATATCTACTCTGTTCTAGAATCTAGGGGAGGTTATTTAATGACCACAGATTGATACATAATCCCCCTTTTTGAGACAAGGATATGACTTGTCTTAATTCTCATCTACAGCGCATAGGTCTTCTACATCCTCTATTGCTTTGTTACAGTGATAGAATGACTCATTTTTAGTTGTTAAGTTTGTACACTGATGTATTTAAAACAAAGAGTACAAAGAAAGAAGAACACGGCCAAGTAGTTAACTCCTTGCTATTCTAACCGAGAAACCTGGATCATATCAAGGCCACCTTAGACCTTCAACCAAAGGCCCCAATAATTGAAGGCCAAACCCACCATGTATGAATGTAAGGCAACCATTATGCTCCATCATACACCGTATGCCTACCATTTCTACTCTACTAGGCTCGCTAGTTGAGATCCTCAAATAGGGGAACATCCAGAGGGACTCGACCAGAATGTCTATTCTATTGCCCTTTCCATCTAGAAACAAAAGATGTGCATTCTAACTTACGATTCAGTTACTCTCAACAGGTTAGATAAACAAGATATCAAACATTGATAGCAATCCCAACAAGACTACCAACTCATCACCACCTGGGGTGAATTTACAGTGACAAGGTCAGGAGAGCAGATTGTGGAAGGAATCTTGTAAGTCAACCATCTATAGACCAAATGCTATATCTTCATACTTGCAGAACAACAGAGGAATCAAACTCCTACTTATGGACTCCCCCAATATATTAACCGCGTCTAACTCTAACTTATGGACTCCCACAAAATACCCTTTTGCCAAGAAATAAAAACATGTTCTGTAGAACTTGATAGCGTATAAACATTCCTCCACTTAGAGGAACTCACCTAGTCTTCTCGTAGCAAAGTGATTAGACATTAGAGTCCCAAAACTTAGAAAATACATTAATAATCATCTTTAACATTATCATGATGCATTCCAGACATTCAGTGGCAATTTTAGTCTTTGCTTTCCACTATGATTAGAAAAAAGGATAAATCCAATCTCGGAAATCGATAAGTATTTTAGGTAAATGATGATGACAACCATTTGTGACATCCAATAACTATGGTATGCAGCTTGGGCACTCAAAAATATTACACCTAAAAGTTGCTCACCTCGAAGATTTGACTTAAACCCACAACTCGTCAACTGCTTTGCAAGGGTCTCTCCTATGCACTTTTGCCAGTTTGGTACAACCTTGGCCTCAGATACAGGCCATACAATTGCTGTCTCCGTAGCAAGATTAACACTAGCAGAAGAAACTTGTGGCTGCCAAAACAAAACAGAGGACTCTAGTGAGCTGCAGATTATATCTAACAGTGAAGCATATTCCACAAACCACAAGGCTGAATCCATTGTAAATTATAGAGGGTTTGTCATATGGTATAGGCAAAAGCAATGGAATCAAGCTTCACAAGAATTTGTTTTGTGCTAATGAAGGTTTCATCAATGTCCTATAAATTCTAAACAAGTATCAAAATGTCGTAAACGCTTCCCATATGATATGGGAAGAGATCAGTTACCATCTTTCCTGAAGGTTTTACCTTGGTTTGGTCTTAAAACTTTCAAACTTCAACAAAGCCAAACTACAATGAAATGGTGAATGTTAAGCAGGTGGCAAAAAGATTTAGCCTTTATCTAATTTTCTGATACCTGTTTCCATCTTTTGTCGAGTCTAGATTTTAAATCGTGTCATTCTGTTTGAATATGCACTTTCCAACCTTTAGCTTTCATATATAGAGGAATTTTTCATCCATCCAACAGAGAATACAAAATAGTAGAACATGGACGGACAACATCACATATCCTGTACTCGCCTGGCTTTCCAAAATTCTCTTCACACTTGCTGCACATCCCCCGCATGTCATACCCTGAGAGAGAGAGAGAGAGAGAGAGAGAGAGAGAGAGAGAGAGAGAGAGTACAAGCAACAAACTATTACAGCACGAAAAAAACATTTCAGAGAGAAACACACAGAATACCAGGGCTGTAAACTAGCTGAGCCGGCTCATTCAAACTTAGAGATCAGTTCGTTTAGTATAAAGGTATTCTGTATTCAAGCTCGTTTCCTTTACTAAATAAGCCTATGTAAACAAGCCGAGCCGCTACAAATAAGCTGAGTCACAACTTCTTTTTTTTATAGGAAAAAAAATTCCATTCATCATCAACTCAGCTCGATTACTAATGAGCTTAAAACGCTCAAGCTCGGGCGTAAACGAGCTCGAGACTTGAGTTGCATGCAAACAGCTTGGTTCATTTTCAGCCCTATAATAAGTTAATAACCAAAGACATCCTAGAAATGAAGCTCAAAAATGCTTACTCCGACGTCAAGAATTATCACATCAGGCGACAAAGCCGACACCTCTTCAGCCCCCACCGCAACCGAGTCCGGCTTTCCTTCCCGGCCGTCCGACGCCCCATCGCCGCCGCCTCCGCCACTTCCTCCAATCCCTCCCCCGCCGCCGCCGCCGCCGCCAGCGGAGGACTCAAACGAAGCAGCAGAACTCGCAACGCAATCCAAGCGAGACAAACGCCTGAGCGAATTCGACGAACAAGAGACCGCATTAAACGCCCTGGATCTTTGAAACTCGCTGGTCAAGAGTCGTGCGAGTCCGAGAGAAACGAGTTGGCTCCGGAGGCGTTGGGGAGCGGGGCGAGTCGCCGAGAAGTGGCGGTGGAGTCGGTAGAGGAAGAAGGGGTTGGGCGTGGGAGTTAGGGTTTTCGACATTGTTAAGAGCGTTGATGTTGTAGCAGAAAAGGTCGATTCCATTGGAAACTACGGCTTCGATGAGAGAGATGGTGAATTGAAATCAGAATCTCTCTCTTTTATCGCTTTCTCTATCTTTCTGGTTTTCCCAGGCCTCTCGATTCTCAGCCGTTTTTGGTTTGACTGAGCGGGAGCGTAACTGAATTGGGAAGCGCTTCTAAATACACATCCAGTTGTTCTCTCCACGCCCAACAAAAGTCCAAAAGGATTGGCCCGATTGGGTTTCCTGTAGTGCACAGTCGCACTGTAACCGTATGGCCATACATTCTGGCACGAACGACTTAGTTTTAATTCGAGCTCTTATTAATTTGAATTGTTTGTTATTCGGATAAAAATTCGAACCGTCCAAACTAAAAGCAGTTTTTTTCGACTCTACCCGAACAAAATCGACTTGGCCCAACTTATGCAGCTGTAATTAGGTATTGTGAGGTTGTGTGTATAGTTTTCAATGAAGAAAAAATACCACGGGTGGAAGTTCAAGTGGACAAGGCAACCATGTTAAACCCTCCCCGAGTTCTAGTCAACATAGTATCAGATAGTTAGGTTGTAGGGGCCTCGTGTCCACTTGTATTTCGGTGAAGTTTTGGTGACAAATCCCGCAAAGTGATGATGAACTAAATATTTTCTCTGGACAAGTCAATTATGGCTCAAACTCGGGCATTTCAAATCTGGTTGATTCTCCTATGGTGATGCCCAAAAAAGATCAACTATGTGGGTTGCCGCACACCTTTTTTGTAACATCCTTTTTAATTGAGGTGCTTTAAAGTTAAATTTAATAACTTAAAGGACTAAAGTGCAATTTTTTTTTAAATTGTGCATGTGTGCCGTGTGTATGTGCTGATGTGTTGGGTGTGTGTGGGTTTCTTTAAAACAAAGAAAACAAAAATAAAACAAAAACAAGAAAATCCATCAGGTTGTTCCAACGTGAGAGAGTGAGTGAGAGAGCAGCGTGGAGAAGAGGAAGAAGAAGGAGAAAAAAAGAAGAAAATTAGAGCTAGGTTGATTGAAGCTTAATTAGGTGATTTCCATCTCCTTCAAGGCTGAATTTCATGTTTTTCATGTTAGGTTTCATGTTTTACATCTAGTATGTACTTGATTGAAGTAATTAGAGATGGATTGAATCCATAGCAGAAGGTTTTTGAGCTTGGAGTTGAGTTTATTCCTGAAAATTCGTGTATAACATATGAATTTGCATAACTGTGTTTTGAGCAGAGTTGAGCCTGTCCTGTTTTTGACGAATTTTTACCATTGACATACTGATCATGTTATTTTCTGGTATTTTTACTGTAGATGCGTCTTTGTGTTTAGTTTATGCTGTAAAAATTTTAGAATTTTCTGAGAAACCTGGAAAAAGATAAAAATCTTGAACCGGACTGCAGTCAGATTCGCGTCTGTGCTGACAGCCCAGACACATGTTGGAAAAACGGGCATAACTTCTTGCCCGGGTATCGGTTTTACGCACCGTTTCTTGATTCCGAAACTAGACTTGTATATCTTTCTGAATCTGTAAAGATTGTGCCTTAGTTTGGTCTGAGAAAAATCAGTTTTGGTTCCGAAGTTAACAGTTTGGTGATTCTGAAATTCTGGGCAGGTATTGTAGCTGTGTTCTTCATCAATTTTGTCATAGTTGAATATGCTTACTGACTATGGATGCTGTTGAGTCTCAAACATTGATCAATTGCTGATGTTTTGGTGTTGGAATTATTGGAAAAGATTGAGTATGTGATTTTTAATGAGCATTCGATCGCAGACTGTTCTGCCGGGTCTGTAGTTTCTGTTTTAGATGTGTAATTTCAATTGAGCGTATCTTGGTCATTCAGACTCCAATTAGGGCAAATTTTATATTGAGATTGATGTTCTGAGAGTATATTTTCTAATGGTTATAGTCTCGAAGTCTAATCCTAAACCTATAGAATGCTATAGTCAGAATTCGATCAATGGTTCTGCTAGAAAGTGTGTGTTTGTGAGATTTTTGGTTTTGAGGTACAAATTGATGAATTTACTTCTTTGCTTTTGGAATTAAACTTTGAGCTCATATGTGCGGAATATTTGTTAGGTTCGGAGGTGACAACGAGTACCGCAGCTCCACGTAGGGAGTGACTGCGTTGGTTTTCTTTTTGTTGGAGACCGAGGTGAGTGTTCGATTCATAGATGTTCTTCAATTAGATTGAATTTGAAATATTGGACTGTGACTTCGTGTCGGTAGGCAACAACGGCCAATGGCCGGACTTTGTGTCTTGCCTTTGACTTTGTGTCGATTCAATGGCTTTATGCCAAAATTATGACTTTGTGTCGAGCTAGTGACTTTGTGTCGGATTAAAGACTTTGTGTCGATTATTTGCTTAATGCTTAATTAATGATGAACTTGGATTTATTGTCTATATTGAACAACATCCATGTCTCATTTACACTCCTGGAACTCGTTTTGGGTTCCAGTTTTGCAGGTATAGGTCGGTGTCCACTACAGGTCGCGTTTTGCATTTTGTGACTCACTCGAGAAGTGCGTAGTTGAGGCCTGTGGGAGTCTTTGTCTCCTGGCCCGTAGATGATTTTTGCTTAATTTAGTTTTGGATAATAGTTGGTTATGTAAAGTTTATTTTTTGTCAGACTTCCGCTGTAGTTTGTAAATGACAATCATTTTTGAGATGTAAATAAAATGTGGCTGTTGAACTGTAGTTGTTCTTTATTCTTGGATTTGCTAGTAGCTGGTTGTCACGTGTCGTATCGGGATAGGCCGATGAGGTGCTATTTCGGAACGGGGCGTGACATTTTTGGTCTAGCAAAAAACAATGAAGAGAAAGTTGACACCTTTGTTAGTGGGTTGTAGAAAGAGATTTGAGTAGTACATGCAAATGCTTCTATCGTGTGACATAAAAACAGACGTGTCTTATATTTCTACGTAATTGTAAATTGCAATAATTAGTCAAGTCAAATTTTTTGTCAAGCCCAATGTTCAGACATTCAAACGTCAATACATTTTAGTTGACTTTTCGTAGTATAACTACTTCTATATTTCTTTAGTTTTTCTTTTATTTTTGGATAACAAAAGGTGAAAGGGAAAGTAAAAAAAAAAAAAAGAAGGTTAAGACTTCTTTATTTCATATCAACAATTTTATTTTTGTTTTTTGTTTTTAACATGAAGAAATTTCATTTAGTAGCTGTCCATACTATCATGCATGGCCATTCAAATTTATTTTGGCATTAGATAATAAAGAAAGGAAGTGGATCCTCTTCGGTCCAAGTTTTAGACTGGTGCGGACAGTCGAAATCTTGACCGTCTTTTGCCTCAACTAATAGTTCGGCTATGTTTAGAGACTCTTCGCGTGAAAAATTAAATTATTCTCGCGAAAAGTTTGCGAGTAAATCTGAACTATTAATTTTCTTAATGTGAGGCCCGGATTAGGATTGGAGAGGATCCGAACCCGGAAAGAAACTTCATTTCTCCTTATTAATTCACACTGTCCAAAATAATAAAGACCACCTATCGTTGCCTCATTTCGTTCCTAATTAACAGGAAAAACCATATAATGGAAGGTCCACATGCAAGTAGCCAGTGAAAATGTGTTCCACTCAGCAAAATTAATAAACGAAGGAAAGAGATATTCCTTTTTCTGAACAGCCAAAGGAAAGAGAGAAGTGATTTTTTGTGAGTTTCATGCATATGCGAGAGGCATCGAAAGAGAAGGGGGTTTGGAACAGCAAATGGATCAAGACAAGGTAGAGAATGGCCATGTTTCTGATAGCGCTGAAGGAAGTTTGACAACTTCAGTTCTCATCATTTGCGTGATTGCAGCCTCGGCTGGGTTAATGTTTGGCTATGATATTGGTGTTTCCGGTAAGCTTTTCTCTCTTTCACAGCCATGCGAATGCTCATGCATACGAACACGAGAATCTATATGGTATACGCTACAATGGCTACATTGATACATCTACATTGACACTAGACTTTCGTCACTTTTCGATCATCGGACCGTCTACTCAAGGTACTCGTGTGCTTTTTTGATCTGAAGGTACCTATATGTTTGTGAGTTGTAAATTTGAATACTAATATTTAGAACATTGTATGTCATTTTGTTTTTTTTCGTTGCACCTATTGTTAACAGTTTATTTGCATTAATCTCGTGATTGCCGTTCCATTTTTGTCCAGACGCCCTGAACAAAAACAAGCCGAAACTCGCCCATGATAGTTACATTCTTCATAATTAGTTTTGTATTTCCATTTCTTCACTCTCTCTCTCTCTCTCTCTTCATGAACGCAGGGGGAGTGACGTCAATGGAACCGTTTCTGAAGAAGTTCTTCCCGTCGGTGCTGAAGAAGATGGCCGATAATCACACCACACAACAAGACGTGTATTGCACATTCAATAGTCAAGTCCTGACGGCGTTTACCTCCTCATTGTACGTAGCCGGTCTGGTGGCATCTTTAGCCGCTGGCCTCGTCATGAACAGCACGGGGCGCAAAGGGACTTTGGTTATTTCGGGCATCTTATTCTTAGTGGGCTCCGCCCTTGATGCTTCTGCCATCAACGTTGAAATGCTCATTTTCGGACGCCTTTTTCTTGGAATCGGAATTGGTTTCGCCAATCAGGTTCTGCATTGCCTTGTTTTCTCTTTAGTGAACTATAGTGAAAACTCACCCACACTCTTGCAGCATGCCCTGTTCTGGCAATAGTTTCCATTATTATGTACCCATCTCGGGCCTAAAAAGAAGACTCGGATCTTTCATTTCACAGGCCTCGTAAATAAAAATCTTTATGTCAAAATCAAATTGACCGGACATCGATATCTATATAAACACATCACACTTTGCAGTTCTATTTTTTCTTGCACTAGTTGGATTTGTTAATTAATCAATCGATGTCAAATTAAGTTCATTTCAAAATGAAGATTAATCTTTGTGAGGTTTACCGAATGAACAATTGTAGCAGCTCCCCCATAAAAATCCAACTTTTCAAGGCATAATTGCATGTGCAGGCGGCTCCGATCTATCTCTCAGAAATGGCTCCACCAAAATGGCGCGGCACCTTGGCCACAGCCTTCCAGTTCTTCCTCACTTTCGGCAACGTTATGGCCACTCTAGTTAACTTTTTCGCAGCTGGGCTCAAGGAGTCCGGCTGGCGCGTGTCCCTAGGCTTCGGTGCAGTACCCGCCGCCATCATGACAGTTGGCGCGCTCTTCATCCCCGACACCCCTGGTAGCCTTGTCCAACGCGGCAAAATTCATAAAGCCCGAGAATCTCTCAGCCAAGTCCGAGGGATTGACTCCGACAACGAAGCCGAGCTGAACGACATCATGAGCTCCAACGAGGCAGCAAAAGCCAGTCATGAGGGGCCGTATACGCTGATACTTCATCAGCGTTATCGGCCCCACCTCGTGCTGACCGTAGCGGTAGGGTTGTTCCAGCAGCTCACGGGGATCAACCTGGTGGCCTTTTACGCGCCGGTCCTGTTTCGGACGTTCGGCTGGAGTGGCAGCTCGGCTTTGCTCGGAGCCATCTTACTTGGCATGGTTAATTGTGGCTCTACCCTCGTTTCAACGTATTTGGTCGATAGAGCTGGTCGAAGGTTTCTTTACTTGGAAGGTGGGATCCAAGTTTGCATATCTCAGGTAACGTTTCATATTTGCAACGTCTAATAACTTAGCCTTTTGCAACTGATCGAGCAATGCTGTAGCAACATGATTTTAAAATACAATTCCGAATAAAGCTGCGTCTGGAGCATATGGGTCCACATGCATCGAATGACTCCAAAAGTAGTTGTGTCCGGACCTACATGCATTGAATGGTTTTAGACGTAATTGTATCCGGAGTTGTGTCTTCAAATTTTGTTCATGGGCTTCAGTTTGCAAATGTTTTTACCTTTAGGCTCCCTTTGTTTCAAAGTAAAATTAATGTTTTCCGATGTAAAAGTTTTTTCATGTAAGATGTTTAAGCAAAAAACAAAAGTTTTGTTTGTATTTTCCGGTGTTTGGCTAATAGTTGTAAAATGATGCATGTATTTCTGTATATACATGTATACATATGTGTTACATACAAAATTTTATCGTCTTCGATGAGAAAGCACAAAGTTAGGTAATAGATGGATAAGATTGAGGCTGTGGAAGAGCTCAATAAAGCAATGTAACTATTTGTCAAGTAGCGAATCCAAGTTCGAAAAATGTCTTACCACCTCTTCAAGAAGAAAACTTTTTCAGCCATATATATGAAAGTAAAATATTTTACGTGGTAAAACATTTTCTTGTTTTTTACACAACTACTCGTAAATACCAAAAAATAAGTAAAATAGTTTTCAGAAAAATATTTTACATCCAAACAAACAAACAGTATCAGGTTCAAAATTTTACAAGTAGACGAATCGATTGGAAAAATATAAACCAAATTTTAATCTTTTCATTGGCTTTGTCAATATTGTTGAAGGTGGCCATTGCATGCATAATAGCATCCGAAGTCGGCGATTCTGGCACCGCCGCACTCTCCAACACCGGAGCTGTAGCCATACTAGTCCTCATGTGCAGCATTGGCGCGGCGTTCGGGTGGTCATGGGGCCCTCTCACTTGGATCATTCCAAGCGAGATACTGCCTCTAGAAGTCCGGCCAGCTGGACAGGCTATCTGCATCGCCTCCAACTTCGCCCTCACGTTTGTTCTTGCCCAGATATCCCTGGCCATGTTCTGCCACCTCAAGTACGGCGTGTTCTTGCTCTTTGCTGCGGTGGTTATGATCATGACTGTTTTCTTGGCTCTGTTTCTGCCCGAGACGAAAGGGATTCGACCGGGATCCATGGGAGAAGTCTGGAAGAACCACTGGTATTGGCGTCGATTCGTTGAACAGATGTCCATTGGGGATGATCACTTATCAACGTAGCTGGGTAGGAATGGCAATCTGTTATCGTGAGGGTGTATAAGCAGTTTCTCACCCGAGAATCGCTCGAGTAGCTAGGAAAGATAATGTATCATTAAAAGGTTAATCCTGCAGACGAAACCAGTGTTTCGAAAGGCATAGTTGACTAAGTTGAGACTCGCCGCAAGGCAAGGCAACCAAAATATGTATTAGAAGTTCGAATATTTATGCATCATTTCCGGGTAGAAGATGACACTCAATATTCAACCTGTGTAGGACAAACAAATTTCCTTCTAACAGCTAAATATATATTCCCTAGGTCTTTAAAAAAATGCATTTTATTTCGTTAAAAATTTCAATTTTTTCAGAAATCAATAGATATCAATGAATTCTTTCAAGTTGTGAAAAGAGTTAGAATTTTTTAACTAAAAAGATGCAATATTTTTAAAAGCTTAGGTTTGCGGGCCGGACATTTATTTTAGAGACGGATGCATATTTTTTGCAGAGTTCTAATAGCTAAATACAAAACCACAAAATTTTGCTAAATTGTTGATAGATGCCAACAAAAGATTCACAATCGAGTCTTCACAATATAGAAGCCATCTTCTCATGAACTCATATGACCCCAGAATCAATTCAAAATTCAAAAATTGCAGAGCATGTAAAGTTGCTCCTCATTGGCTTCTTATTTACAATTACCAGAAGAAAGAAAGATGAAAGTAACAAATGGCGCAATGGATTATGGAACACATGAGCTCCAGTGGAACATAAAGTCAACAGGTGGTACGACAATCTTCTACTGCTAAACTCATCAATTCTAGAAGATATGGTCCTCCAAAACTAGTATATGACTGGATCAATTCAAACAGGTATCTAAGTAAAGCTCTACATGGAATGGATCAACAAGTTAATGAACGGGAGAATTCCCACTACCGTTGGCAGGCCAACTGGGCCGTGAGTGCGGTGGGAACGGGCTTCCCAAAAAGCTAGCCCGGGCTGGGGTCAGCATAAAATGAGGGGATGGCCCTAATTTTGTGTTGGCAAAGCCAACTTCTTGGGTTGCAGGTGGAGAAAAGTGGACGTGGGGGCTTGGGTCGGGGCGCAGCGCAACTAAGAGAGCCATTGGGCACAAGCGGTTTGGTATCCGAGCCTATTGGTCAGACGACGACTACTTCACTTATTAGATTACTATTAATCGTTTAACCCGGAATAGAATGGAAAGAACGCAAATTAAGTGCTAGCACTATAGGGTAAATGAAACTTAACTTGGAACAAAGGATGCGTATCTGGAAATGAAACTTGAATGCGGTTGGAGTAAATGAAACTTCCTATCATAATCATCGATCTGCGCTTCCGCTCTTAATCTTCACTCTCATGAAATTCAATGGTTTGGGATAAAGTTCGTTTCGTTTCACACTTACCTACCAGCTATCTCATGTGCTCAAGCAAGTGGATAATTATGTAACTAAGATTAATTGAAAATATCTTTTTTGGCAAATCTTTTATTCAAAATTTTCTTGCATCTTTAAGTTTTTTGTCAAATTTTTGCGAATTATTGATTTGTCTCAATAAGAGGAATCGGAAAAGTAAAAAAGTATCATTGAAACTAATACTTAATTTTTGAATAAAAACAAAAATAAGCAAAAAAAATTAATCAGTCTTTTCGGCTTATTTTGGTCTTTATCCAAAAACTTTTTAGTTTGGGTTAGTAAGTGTTTACTCATTCAATTTCTCTCGTCAAGTTAAATCAATAATTTATAAAAAAAAATTGTCAAAAAAACTCATTTGTGAGATTATTATTATTTTTTTTTGAAGAAAAACATAAAATGAAGTCGATTTATTAATTGGACGGACATAGACGCTCAGAAATTTTCTTATGGTGGCCCAAACCCAGCCTGGTCCATCAATATCATTCGCGGTGTATTTCAACAGGTTTTGTCATACATAAATGGGAAGGAACCTCTTCATCAAAGGCTATGTGCTTCTCTCTGTCCCCCACTGGAAGCTTCTCTGCAGAATGCACGGTCATCGAAACCGAAATAAAGGGTTGTACCCTTTACTACGGTCAGGGGCATTGTTTCGTGAATAACCTCTATTAGCTCCTCTTCATTATGGAAAGAAGTTTCCGTGTCAATTGCTTTCATTCCCATCCTTATATGACCATATGAAGAAGCATAAAAAATTAGGAATGATATTACCTGGCATCGCACAGTAATCGGTAACCCATTATTATCTATACCTTCAACTACCACAGCGTTATAAAACTTTGGCACCTTGTCCGACGGAAAGTCGATTTCTAGGGCTGGCCCAATCATTTTAACCACATATCCCACTTTTTTTTCCACTCTTACAGAATCATTCTTTTGGAAAATATTTTGTCATAAAAAATAAATATTTTGTCATAAAAAATCCTGTCCCCCACTGGAAGACTTGAGAACCGGTTGCTATTGCCTTTATGTTGGCTTTTCTGTCCCATTAGGAGACTTGAAAACTGGAGAATTGGTTGTTATTGGCTTTCTGTGTTATCAAACTCATGTTAATTAATGAGTGGAGAAGCCATCCAGGATCATATACTAATTTTGGAGGAGAAAATTAACAGATGTGGGATAATTTCTATTTTCCAGCGACTCGCACGTGGAGAGATCTCTCCCAACTCGCACATGAAGAAATCAACAAAGAATTCGAAATACACGGATCACAACGAGATAAAATAGACTTGATGGACCGGTTGCTATTGCCTTTCTGAAATACACGGATCATTCGCGATCTCTCCGTCCCACAGGGGAAGACTTGAGAACCGGTTAATATTGCCTTTCTGTTGGCTTTCTGTCTCATTAGGAGACTATTGGCGTACTGGACTTGACTTTGCTGGACAAGCTTTAAAAGTGAAATTGCTAATCCCTCCGTCTCAATTTTTTTTTTCAAATTGTCAAAATTCGTATCTTTCAAAAAAATATTTATATCTTATATTTTATAATATTTTTTTAAGATTTTGAAGATTTTGTGTAATAAAACTAATTGAAATCTACCAAACAAAATTCATATTGCATATTAAAAATATTACAAATTGAAAATTATAGAAATTTTTTTTAGATATCAAACACTCTCAAAAAGTTAAAAATAGGACAAACAAATTGGGACGTAGGGAGTATTTGATAAGTGGGCTTGGAAAATGTTGAGTAAAATAACAAAAATATTTTACAGACGGGTAATTGTCTAATTGAACCCCTCCCGAATAAATAATTTTCTAACATGGAATATCATGTTTTACTTTTTGCCTTAACTTTTTTGGTACTTTTTTTTTTTTGAGCTTTTCGTCGTAATTTTTAGGATTAATAATTTGTTTCGGTGAGAGGAATTAGAAAAGTATAAAATTGTGGGCCGATGTTGAAAAAGGTTCCTATAAGACGACGCTTTAGACCAAAGAACAAAAATATAACACGAATCAAACAAAAATTCAGAAAAGACTAACAAAACGCATATAACGAAATAGACCAAAAAAAGTTAAGGAGAATGGAGCAATGTTACAAACTTGTGGAAGGATAATGTAATTAAAGTATTTGACATGGGGATATAATAATTTTCGGGCGCCACTATTCGCAGCCCTCTATTTTCTCCCATAGCCCGTTAAAAATTTTCAATTATACTCGACAGTTAGTTACCGAAATTGAGATATATTTTCAGCATCCAATTACCGAAATATAATATTTTTTTCAACAGATATTTACCGAAAATGTATGTTCGGCAGTTATTTACCGAAAATTGAACATATTTTCGACATGTAGTTACCGAAATATGATCTTGTTTTTAACAGAAATTTACCGAAATGTTATTTATGATTTTCAACAACCATTTACTGAAATGCAGTGGGTTATGAGAGAAAATAAAGGGCTGCGAATAACGGCGCCCTAATTTTCACACTCTCTTCTTTGATTACGACACTCATTTTTTTTATCTTTTAGTGAGAAAAATACACACAAAAGTTTCACTAAACAATAAATGGAGTGCCATAATAATAATAAAAGAAAGTGTGGAAATCATTTTTCTTTGATATGTGGTCTAAAAGCATATTATTAGATTGTTGATCACCAACTCATCTAAAAGTTTAAGTTGTTAGAGAGAGGGACAACTTTATTACTTATACCTTCAAGGCTTCAACACGCCCCTTCACGTGTAGCCAGGCTCTCCTCTAGAAGCGGGCTAAACACGTGTAAATATTTTAAAATTAGGTAGGCGGTGAGGTTCAAGCTTAAGCTGTTAGAGAAAGGGACAACTTTATTACTTATATCTTCAAACACGCCTCCTCACGTGTAAGAGCATCTCCGGCCTTGACCCATTTTAAGACTCAAATTTAAAAATGGGGCAAAAACCACAAAAATCTTTCTCCAATTTTTGACCCCAAATCCTTCCCCATTTTGGGTTTTACCCATTTTTTTGTCCAAATCTGAGACAACTTTTGCCTTACCCATTTCTCCAACGGCTAGTTAGAGAGAGAGAGAAAGAGAGAGAAGTGTAAAATTTGGGTTTGGTGGTTGGAGATGTGTCTATCCAAAATGAGTTTTTACCCAAAATTTGACTCAAATTTGAGGAAAAATATGGGTGAAGGCCGGAGGTGCTCTAACCAGGTTCTCTTCCAGAAGCGGGCTAAACACGTGTAAATATTTTAAAAGTAGGTAATGAGGTTCGAACACATGATTTATTGTCTACTCTGATACCATATTAGATTATCGACCATCAAGTCATCTAAAAGTTTAAAAACAATCTAACACATATTAATTCGGGCCAATTGATTTAGACCAGAAAACAAGTACACTAATCAGGGTCAAGCAATGTCACCTTGACTAGAACACGAACACTCTATTAAAGCACGAACATCAGCAAGCAGCAAATGCAGCAATAACATTTCCTCTCACCACACGGGTATGGCAATGTTAAAGCCATTCTTCCTTTTCATGCACTTTGTTGTTCTGTTGTGCTTGCATTCTGGCTCTCCTTTTGTAGCTGGCTTAAAGCAAGGCGGGAACGAGACCGACCTTCTAGCCTTGTTTGCATTCAAAGCTGCAATCAGCGACCCCTTTGGGAGTCTGGACTCGTGGAATGAAACTGTTCACTTCTGTCAATGGGCAGGCGTAACATGTGGCCGACGACACAAGAGGGTCACTGTGTTGTATCTTGAACATCAAAAGCTATCCGGTCCTGTTTCGCCCCACATTGGAAATCTGAGCTTTCTAAGGACACTATGGTTTACCAACATCAGCTTGAGTGGTGAAATCCCCTCTGAACTTGGCCGCTTGCAAAGACTGCAAAACATGTCCTTGGCCAATAATACGTTTACGGGTGAAATCCCTGCCAATTTATCTGGTTGCTCTAAGCCTCTAAGGTTGTTAGCCTTTATTTAACAGGCAATCAGTTGACTGGGAAAATTCCTGCGGAGCTTGGTTCTTTGACGAAGCTCGAGTCACTATATATTGCCAAAAACAATCTAACGGGAGGTTTGGCTTCTACTCTTGGGAATCTATCTTCTCTTAAAATCTTTTTAGCACAGTACAATCATATTAGCGGGAACATACCAGACACTGTTGGTCAATGGAAAAACTTGTATGTTCTCAGATTTGGGAAGAACAATTTGGTCGGTACCATTCCTTCCTCATTCTATAATCTTTCTTCTATAAGAGAATTCATGGTTCCATATAACCAACTTGAAGGAAATCTTCCCTCAGACATAGGAATCACTCTTTATAATCTCCGAGTCTTAAATGTTGGTGGTAACTTGTTTACTGGTTCCATTCCTGTAACGATATCCAATCTCACCAAACTATATTACTTTTCCATTTCGCAATGCGGATTTACAGGAAAAGTCCCTTCTTTAGAAAAATTGCATGATCTTGGGAAAATACTGCTATATGACAATCATCTAGGAACAGGTGAAGTGGATGACTTGAGCTTTTTTGACACTTTAACCAACGCCACTAGATTGTCCTTAGTATCTCTAACCACCAACAACTTCGGAGGTGTGTTGCTGGAATCAATCAGCAACTTCTCTAAGGAATTTTCGTTTCTCAACGTGGCTTGGAACAGATTAGTCGGGACCATTCCATCCGGGATAGGGAATCTAATCAATTTGCAATTGCTTTTCTTGTCCCACAACCATTTAAGTGGTAACATTCCTTCTGATATTGGGAAGCTTCAAAAGCTGCAAGTTTTGGGACTAGCACATAATACATTTCATGGGGAGATACCATCATCCTTCGAAAATTTAACTTCATTATTTTGGCTGACTATGTATGAGAATAATCTTCGTGGCAGCATCCCTTCGTATGTTGAGAAGTACAAATTTTTACAGGTACCAAGCCTTGATCATAACTCTCTTAGTGGTGTCATACCCAAAGAAGTTGTCAGTCTCTCATTGTTGCAGTATCTAAGCCTCGCACATAACAATTTGATTGGTTCCCTTCCATTGGATATTGGACTTCTACGAAATCTAGAAACACTAGATGTTTCCCAGAATATGTTGGTTGGTCAGATTCCAGCTTCTATTGGTAGTTGTGTAATGTTGACGTCATTGAACATGGAGGATAACAAATTGTCTGGAATCCTTCCTTCAGCTTTAGCCCATTTGAGAGGTATAGAGGAGCTAGATCTTTCTCACAATAACCTCTCAGGTAAAATCCCAGACTACTTGAATGGATTTGTCGTTTTAAAAAAACTAAATTTATTATTCAATGATTTCGAGGGTGCAATACCAGAAGGAGGTGTATTTAAGAATTCAACTATCATTTCTGTGGAAGGAAACAAGAAGCTCTGTGGGGGTATACCCGAATTGCAGCTGCAAAGTTGCAACTCCAAAAGGTCCAGAAGTAGAAGATTTGATCTTACTGTGAAATTAATTTTTTCTATATCTTTCGGGCTTCTAGGACTGCTTCTTTTGTTATGCTTCCTATATCTGTGTTGGTTTAGAAAGACGATAAATGTTCCGCTCGTCAAGTTCTCAGGAAACTCATTTCTCCAATTGTCCTACCAAAGTCTACTCAAAGCTACCGATGGCTTTTCTCCTGCCAATTTGATTGGTGGGGGTAGTTTTGGTTCAGTGTATAAAGGAATTCTTGATGAGGGTCGGAAAGTTGTTGCAGTGAAGGTACTTAATCTTCGATTTCCTGGTGCTTCCAAGAGTTTCATAGCCCAGTGTAAAGCCTTGAAGAGCATCAAACATCGAAATCTTGTAAAGATTATCACAGCATGTGCAAGTATTGACTATCAAGGTAATGATTTCAAAGCTTTGGTTTATGATTTCATGGTCAATGGAACCCTAGAAGAGTCGTTGCATCCTAATGACCACAACAATGCTGCACATGAGGAGTCAAGGAGATTAAACTTTCTACAGAGGTTAAATATTGCAATTGATGTAGCTTCTGCTCTAGATTATCTTCATCAATACTGCTCAGAACCAATAGTACACTGTGATTTGAAACCGAGCAATGTTCTTTTCGACGATGAAATGACTGCACATGTAAGTGATTTTGGATTAGCAAGGTTCCTTCTAGAAGCCACCTCCAATTCGTCTGCAAATCAATCAAGCTCCATTGGCATAAGAGGGTCTATTGGTTATACTGCTCCAGGTAAATGTACCACTTTGGCTCTTCAAAATTTCCCTTTGTACCTTCACTTAAATCATTATTTGGAGATGATTCATGTACGCATTGGATAAAGTTGATTGTTCATTTGTTGGTCGTCACACAACATCTAGCTTCCGAAAGCATAAGAACCAATTTTAGACATGAAGTTACCATCTTATTATTAAAACTACATATTGTATAGACATGATGTTGTCATCTAGCATATAGTATAGGCAAGCTAGCATAGGAGTGCGGTGAGTGCCCAACTAAATGAATTCATAATGACACATTTTTCATACCTTGCCCACTCCTCTGAATATTTCAGCTTTCTCTTTTTGGCTTTGTAGTTCTTGTTGGCCTGTGAAGGGAGTGCCGGTTGGCTAGTCTGACTATTCATTGCTTTCCATTGGCCCGCTTTATGTACTTTAAGCGAATTTTCATATTTAGTCAACGTCACTCCGTCATTTTTTTTATTGTCTGCTTTCCTGAGGAGCATGTGGTATAATACAGCACAAGGCGGTGTTCTCAAAACTGATTAGTTTCTTGCTTACATGTGCCATCATCTTTAGGCATTTTATAGTAATTTATGTCTTCTATTATGCAACTCGTAGTTTACTTGAGTTTGAACTAGAGGTATAACATGTTACATAGGTGATGTTTTACAAAAACCATAGTCATAGGAGTTGGAAAGTCTGAAAGCTAATCATTAGATTTCCAACTTACAGTGGTTTTTCGTTATCAAGTTGGTAGCAATGCCAACATCCTGAATAATGTAGAGGGACAATTAGGTAATGTAGCCAACTGGTTATGTGCTACAGGGACTGGATGGCTGCCAAGCTATGTGGTTGAGTTTTTTTTTAGAATATATAAAAAAAAAATTATCATCTTTCTAACAGCCTTAAGTTATTAGATGAGTTGGTGGACGTGTTGAGAATTATTAGTTTCCCCCCTCACTAACAGCTTAAGTTTTTAGATGAGTTGATTGTTAACAAGCTGATAAGTTTTGTTGAGTGGGTGCTGCTTTTCCCATGCACTTCAACTATAAGAGTAGACAGAGTTTTCAATTTCTTTCAGATGATACAAACCTAACACAAAATTTTGATGAGAAGGTATGGGTAAATCAACAAATGGCTCAACCAACAAATAGGTTTGTTTAAGTTCGTCTCGAATCAGAAGTGCATTCCAAGATAGGCCTTTTTACTACATAAACATAAAACTGTATTGTTATGACACCTAGAAAACACAATTCATTCCTATCTTACAATAAACAATACAGTTCCCACCACTCTAAACTTGTTTCATGCAGAGTATGGCATGGGAAATGAGGTGTCACCATCTGGCGATGTCTATAGTTATGGAATACTCTTATTGGAGATGTTTACAGGGAAGAGACCTATTGACAGCATGTTCAGCGATGGTCTGACTCTCCATAAATTTGCTAAGGTGGCTTTGCTTGAACAAGTACTGAACATTGTGGATCCAACACTCGTTCAACAAATGGGAATGAGGGAGGCAAGCTCAAGCATACAAATTGCTCAGAACCATAGCTCTTCTAGCACTCACGAAATTCAAGAGTGCTTGGTTTCAGTGCTTAAAATTGGAATTGCTTGTTCAGATGATCTACCGACAGATCGAATGGACATCAAGGATGTAGTAAGCCAGTTGCATGCAATCCGAGCACGTACTATGCTTGAAACTGTAGCTCAGGGAGGCAAAAGTACTAGAAATGTCGGGTGATCATGAGCAGGTATGAACCCTGCACTTTCTTGGCCACCTCAGGAAACAACACGCATTTAGCACTGAACACAATTTTTGCAAAGCCAGCAACCTTTTGTTCGCTCTATGGCTTCAGAAAAAAACATAAGGCAGCCTTCCACTTCATCGAGGTGGTCCTAAAGGACCTAAACCAAGGATTTGAAGAAAATGGAGGTTATCCATGTTTCAATTACGTTTGAATATCGAAGAAAAAAAATCTACTTGCGACAAATGTTAACTTCCAGCCATACTTGAAAGGAATCCATAATCAATCATTTATCCGATATTTCTTCTTTTATTTTGCTTTGTTTTTCTATACAAATAGCTTGAGACAAATGTTAACTTCAAAGTCATTTATTTGGTAAGGAACCATTAAAACTGATTTTCCAAGCTGTGGTAGTTATCTTTCTTTTCTTTTTCCATCATATATATATATCCCAACCTACAACTTTACGATCTAACTTCATTTGTCTCTTGTCCAGGGTTTTTGATGTCTACTTCGACTTGAAGATTCTGTTGATACTGGAGATTTCTTCTGCTGTGTGTTACAGATGTTATTCTATGCTGTAATTTCCATTTCGCCTCTTTTATGTCCTAAGTTTGTCTCAATCTTGAAGTTCTTTGCATGATTGAATGTACTTTAATAAAGCTTGACTTCAATTGATTATCATGTCTAAAAAGACTACAACTATGGATCTATAATTTGCTCGTCACTTTTACTCTATGAAATGCAGTCTTCATGTGAATCCAGCATCCAGTCATTCTATAAGGTGTATTATGGAACAAAGGGGAACCAATAAAGAGAAAGCTCTGCAAGCTATTTGTATTAAAAAAAAAACAGTTTGACAAGAACAGGAAAAAACAAAGCAATTGCCAAGACCTGTGTCAAGTTCAAGGCCTAGATTCGTATGTCCTTCTAGATCAGAAAGCACGTTCAAAATCCAGAATGGTCAAGTGGGATTTGAGTAACCCAAGCAGAATCAATTTACATTGAAAATTTCAGGGCATGTAAAATTGCTCCTTATTGGCTTAGTACTAAACTGAAGAAAGAAAGATAACAGTGACAAAAATCACAAAATGGATTGCAAACCGCAGGAGCTTTAGTGGAACACAAAGTCGACAGGAGGTATGACAATCTTTCTACCTGCTAAACACATTAAGACGACGTGGTCCTCCAAATGTATGACTGGATCAATTCAAACAGGTATCTCAGTAAAGCTCTATATGGAAATGGATCAACATCTTAATCAGGAGCTGGTGCCTCCCTCAACTCCTTGCGGCCAGTCTCAACTATGCCATATTGCCATGTGTTTGCTTCACTGAAATATTTTGGAGATGACTTTTGGATGCACGAAGTCTCTTCTTATGCGCAAGGCAGATTACTAACGTGTTGATTATCATTTACATGTTGATCCATTTCCATGTAGAGCATTGCAGAGATGACTGTTTGAATTGATCCAGTCATATATGCAGATCGAGGACCGTGCCTTCTAGAATCGATGAGTTTACTAGTAAGAGATTAAGTCCTACCCCCTGTTGACTTTACGTTCCACTAGAGCTCATGTGTTCCATAACCTCTATGTGAGTACTGTCACAAAATAAAATTGACAAGTAGCTCCAACAGCAGTTGCTTTCTGTTTTCTCCCTTGACAAACACCACAAAAAATAACTAAAGTGACAATTTTCAGGAGTGCCGGAGGCAATGGGGAATCCATCTTTCACTTTAATTGTAAAAAAAGGAGTAATCCATAACTTATTCATGCAAATATGAAAATCAACATATTCGTGAATTAATTTTATATGTCCATCACACACCAATATTCGTAAAGAAACATGTAATAAAAATCATATACTGTACTAAACTTGGGGGAAAAAAAATTTAATGTTCAAATGAGTCACGTGCCTCTCCAATTAGTAAAAAAAAATTACATACCTTGTGGGAGTTTATGGAAAAATTTACAAAGAGCGGGGGGGGGGGGGGGGGGGGGGGATTGCTGATAGTAGAGTTTCCCAGAAAAAATGAAAAAATTACATTCCCGTGATTGAGGTCGAGAACATAGCAAGTGTTTTAGTCACTCTGCCAAATTGCTCTTTGAGCAAACTTCTCATATATTCATATTCAACATTTTGCTGTGCAATATTTTTTTTTTTTTGGTTTATATTTTTGAAACGGGGGTGGAATGTGCCACTCCACCCCACCTGGTAGGTCCTTCCCTGTTAATGATAACCAAGAGGAGCTGGTGCCTCCCTCAACTCCTTCCCCTCGTAATGAATATCCTGCAAGACAACGGTAATAATTAATCTAGTGAACTCATGAAAAAAAGAATTGCGGAAGTACCAGATTGAAATGTTTACATTGTCTATAATCTAAGCATGAAAAATGTTTGCATTGTCTATACTCTAAGCTTGAAAAAATATGGCATATTTGGCATGCAATAATTGTCAAAACAGTTGATTATAAAAAGCCAGTTTGACATATTCAATGTTCGTTAACAGTTCTCAAAACTACCGACAGAATTAGGTGCAAGTCCTAGGGCACAAAAACACAACTTATAATAGTAAAATTTTCAGTTACCATTCCCATTCTTCAAACTTGTCAGCCAATAGCAAAAATGTTAATTATAATCGGAGAAAGCAAGGTATTGTAAGACATCACATCTAGCAATCATCAAAAATTACAGAAGAATGTGGTCAACAAACACCATTTAGTCTTTCATCATCGACAGAATACATTCCAGTGGTCTAAACCTTTCTCTAAGCTTATTCTGTACTCTGGCTTGCGCAGTAGGAATGACTTGTTGCATCCAAAAGTTATTTCCGTTAGCGTGGCACACACATGGCTTATAGTTTCACTTTTGTAGCTGGACATGGTTCAATGAGATTATGCAGTTACTTGGCACCCCACCATTACCTGAACTGGTGGAGGATCCACCTTGTCTAAGTACAAACCAAAGGCCAATAACCTTCCAAGTTCCAGCTTATCTTCACTGTAGGTCATTACTCTTGTAGGATATGATAAAAGCATCATACATACAAATCTAGAACAATATGAAATTGCATAGAGCACCCACAGGCTCATTTGCGTGAATGAAAACTAAAAGGTTTGAAGGTTTAAGCCACATTCGGATGCGATTTCCTATGGGTCATTTTCTTGTAGGACATGATAGACTGCCCTATCACCTGATGTTCTTTAATTGCAAATCCAAGTGATGCTTCCCTTGAGCCAGAATTAGTCTACTGTTTCTTTTGCCAAAGACAGATTTGTAAGGCAACACCTATCGTGGAACTGAATTCCACAAACCAAAGCTTCTCTTCCTCCATTTTGATATGTTTTTCTTGAACCCATTATTTAAGAGTAACAATGACATTTCACTGGCGGGTCCATTCTCATAAGTAAGCACACAAAAATGAGATATTGTTGAAACAATTTTCCACAGACAAAAAAAAACACAATGATCTGATGACGAAAAAACTTGATTTGTAACAAGCCAATAATAAAAAGGAAATGACGGATCCAATAGTACTCACAGAAGCAAAATGATTGACATCTCGATGGTGAGCTTCATCAGCACGAATGACAGTGATAACATCCTTCAGGGTTGCATCTTTTGGTAGCCTCCAGTAATCTATGGAGATAGCTGGAGCTGGTACGTTTTCTATTTTCCCGTCATCAATATCCCTCAGATACTCCGTATATGAATGGACAGCCTCCTCCTCCACATATCCAACAATTCTATGTGCCAGTTTGGGAGAAAGCAGATAAAGCACAAAGAAGCCGTTGAAAAACACCCCCTGCACAGTAAGAACCAATAGCCTCTCATACCATTTTGGCTGCACAAGCTCTACCATTGTCATCAGGTGCATCCTCTCATTTTCTGCTTCTTCAAGCAGGGCTTTAATCCAGCCTCCGCTTTGCTGAAACTTGCGCAGAGACCTTAGGTGTAGCAGCATTCCTCCCACCATTCCTGGAACAGCTGCCACTGTTTCCAGCATCATTGCCCGACAGCCATATCGTCTCTGCAAGCAAATAATAGGGAGTCGGGAGGCGTAATGAGTACAATAGCCAATAAATAATTCACAAAAGGAATCTTTCTCATTTTCCATTTATTTGTAAATCCATTTTCCTTTCAGTACCCCCAAGAACAACAGTTTGATAGCTTAGTCTATTGAGATGCTTCCCAAGGAATGTCCTGCCACAATTCGAAAGGTATACAGAAAAGACCAGAAAAGACCGATGTCTTCGATAGACAAATATCCAATGCCAATGAAGAATTTTTTCCCTAAATAGTCACTATTAAAAGACCTATAACCATGATTAATCTGGATCAATCCATTTACTAAATTGTCCTCTCAAAAGCTTTCGCTGACAAATCAGCCTTATCTTTCTCATTTGATCTCACTCAGAGAAAGAAAATCAACATGGCACTGGATAATGAACACGAGCATTAAATACTTCACCCACTTAATTCCCATCCACAACATGTTGGACCATAAATTGTACTATATGTAGTCCTGCCATTAACATCCAGCAATATACAGAGAGCTATGTGATATCTTCCTATTCAACTGATTATGCTCATTGCATTAAGAATCCCCTCTATCAAATCAAAATTGGGCATTACTTGAATGATCTGTTTCCCAGTTAGTTTTTTGTTACAGAAACAACTAACATTTTACTTCATGCTGCTGAACGTTGCAAAATGCCATTTCTATACCCTCTTGTGATCTCTAGCCAGGGTAGAAGATCTTTCATCACATTTATTGAACTAGGGCTTTTCTATTCTCGCAGTTTCATGGTTCGACCATTTACAGTCTATGACTCATGTAGGTGTCCAGCTACAATGCCAATGCCACACCGTATAAATGTTACCGTGTATTCAACCTCAAAGTACAAAAATATTAAGCCAAAAGATTGCCCGATCTTTTACTTTCACATAGAATATGTTATCATTTGCCAACAGGTAAAGCCATTGACACAAGGAAGTAAAAGTAAGAAGATCAATGAAGATAGCCCACCTTGAACATTATGTCAGTCGGAACTCTGAGAATCTTCACAGTTCTGAAAGCAACTTTATCTAGAAATGTTGTTGGAACATGGTGCTTGTGAAGATCTATTGACAAGTTTGATTGGTAAGTCTCCCATGGCTGCAAAAGGAAGACAAACAAACTTGAAGACTTGAAAACCGAAAATGCAAAGTACAAGCTTTTTCAAGAAAGACAATAGAAACTAGCAACAAGCAATAGACACATATAAAGCTGATTCCAGGCAATGATTTGGGCAAAGGCATCCATGTTATTAAAAAATAAGCCACTTCATCCTTTCACCACTATTGTTCCCCCCATATTTCAGAATTGTGAATTACCTAGAAAACAAGAATGAATCTCCAAATTTCTAGCATGGCATCCAACTAAATAGCAGTTCAACTTCACGGCATGATGTGGCATATTGGGGTAAAGCAAACTTCCAAGTTCTATTTACTAATGAGCAGTTCAAGGCCGCAACTGACAAAAGGGTTCAAAGTTGACTTATTAATTTGAAAAAAGTAGGTGGCTCTGCTATTCTCTGCACTTCACAATCAATTTGAGGAACTTCTGATCACTTCAGTCAGCTAATAAGATTCACTGACAGTAAAAACACAACGGTGCCGAGACTACCTCATAAATAACAAATCAAAATATAAGTTGGTTTCCAAATTCCAACCAATCTGAGTGCACCAATTTAGCAAAAACATAATCATTCCCGGGTCCATCACGTATGAAATCAAATGAAATAACTGAGTAGCCAACAGAAATAAGAGAGCAGCACAGCAAGAACATGTATTCGTTTTTTCTGATATCCGGATATTTGGGCCAACTTGCGTACATCTCGATTAACTCTGAGGCCTAAAATGAACAACTAAGCAAACCCTCCAGTGGCCTCAATGTTTGGAATGTTCGGCCTCTTTGAGATTTGAAAATGCGACCTTATGGAAGACAAACACTTATTAGTTTTTTCATGCCCACTTGGCAAAACCTCTTGGGGTTAAGAACAGATATTCATTACGAAGTAGTAACCCCTTAATCTGCCAGCACAACGCACAAGAATCCAATAACACATCCACACGGAAAAACAAAACAAATAGCAAAGATCTTAGGCAACCAATTTTGTAGTAATGGTGGAAGTAGGATTGCAAACGAACCGAGCTGCTTGCGAGCAGCTCTTGGCTCGGCTTGGCTCAGCTCAGCTCGTTTGGTAATCAAGCCAAGCTCGAGTTTTGGGCTCGTTTACTAAACGAGCTGAGCTCGACACTCAAAAACTCGTCCCATCTCGCAAAAGCTCGACTCATTTAAAGAGGCTCGTTAAGTAAATTAGCTAGACTCAACTTGATAAGGACTCAACTTGTTTACGATCGAGCCGAGCTCGAGCTAGAGTTTTAGGCTTGGCTGGAAGATGTAAAACACATTCATACACGATTACACGGACACAAGATGCGCATATGCTGATATGCAAGCATTGAAGCATGTGTGAATGTATACGTATAACTCGTACGTAGATGCACGTCTACACAAGTCATCAGAAAAGAAACACGAAACCCGATCAAGTAATAAATAACGAAATGCTCCAAACTAACATCCGAAATCACAACGAAAGAAACTTTTTTTTTTTTTTTTTACCAAAGAAATTAAACAAAAGAATCAGGCTAACAAATATATTACCAAGAAACAGTTCCAGGGCCACACGGTCCCATCCTCCTTGGTGATCTTCGGCCTAGAAATGCCCCAATAGCTCGAAACCGCCGTCCCACTCCCCTCCCCCATTTTCTTCTTCTCGTCCGCCGCCCCCTCCTCCCGCTCCTTCTCCGCCACCCCCACCTTCCTCCCCGTCGCCGTGCTCATTGTCCTCCCCCACTGCTCCCCACCGAAGAACCCTAGACCCCGGCCCCGCAACAGCGGCGCCGACTCACCAAACCGCATCTCGTGAAACGGCGACGACGAGGACGTCGAGATGAACGAGTTGAAGGTCCGGCCGCCGGCCAGACGTCGTAGAACAGCCCTCGCCATCAGGTGATTCATCGTCGGAGTTGGGGTTCCGAGTTTTGGAGAATGCGTGTCCGGATTCAGTGGCTTCGAATCGGTGGATTGTGGGTATTGTAGAGCGGTGGCTTGGAAACGGTTACTACAATAACTGTAAATGAAAAGGTGCATACTCTCTCTCTCTCTCTGCGTCTGGATGGACGGGAGAGCATGATTCAATGTGTCGCAGCTTCTTCCTTACCCTGGGTACCCCATTCTTCCGTAGTCCGTATCCCTTGGATATTCTCAATTTTCGTCTACATCTCGAATTTACCACTATGATTTCAATCAATTTTCGTCCACATCTCGAATTCACGACTATGATTCCAATCATTTATCTCGTAAGAGCATCCACACACGTGAATGCTATTTTGTTATTGTCATTCCAATTTTTATGCAACGATATTGTCATTTTGCAAAAAACAAAAAAAGAAGGCAAAAGTGATGCACCTTGTTTTACTGTTTCTTTCCATCTCGCCTTCAATCTAAAAAATTACTACGTAAAACTTTGTCACATATGACAAAGGAATTGGAATTTTCCAAATTGAGAGAATTTTTTTTTGTTTATGGTTGTATATGGTTTTGAGCTTAACATCAACTTTAAATGATTTGTTCATGTTGATATCGGTTTTCATTTTGGGTAACGTTTTAGAATGCAAGAGCTACGAGATAAATAGTCTGGATATTTTTTTTGAGTTCACGATGGAGCCAAAATAGGTGAGTTTGGTGGAGTACGGAGGACAAAGGTACGTAGGAGAGCTTCGATTACACTTTGTTTTCAATCTACACACATTGTGTGAAGAGAATGTGGCGTGGGGCAAGGACGGATTCAGGAATGTATCCTAGTGGAGACACCTGTTAATTATAAGGACGAAAGCTTATTTTTTTAGTCAACCATAGTATGATCGTTCAAAATTATAGCATGCAATATTAATTACAAAAGTTTATAAAGTGTACTTTAAGTTAAATTAGGTAAAAATGAGCACAAAATCTCAGACAAAATTTTTAAAGTATGTTTTAAATGAACATTAACAAATTTTAGAATGATCGAGTTAGTTTTGTTAATGTCTTTATTTTAAAATATTTCTCCGAGACGGTTAAAAACAAAGAGAATCAAGAAAGAATAGCTCCAAATAGACAAACAGCTCGTAAAGTAACAAGGATAAATGCATCGTATGATGACATTAAGGCATAAAACTAATTCTATATGTGTATTTTCTGGGTATATACAAGTGTGTATGTTTATAAATTAGCATACTTTCATAATTATGCTAATTTATACATAAATATTCTTAAAAAAATATTTTTATTTCGGGTGGGGGCACGTGCCTCCGCGTGCCCCATGTCCGTCCGTCCCTGGTGTGGGGCACCACATGGATTTTTCTTTTTTTACGGTCCCTCTCGTGCTTTGAAAGTTGATGAGAGAAAAATGAGTTATTTTGGATAACGTTGGGTAACTTTTTTTCGCAAGATAATAGAAAGGGGTTATTTTGGTTAACGTTTTTTTCGTAAATAAAAAGTAATTCGTAGCTTTACGTAAAAGAAGAAGTGACAAAGTCCCATTTTTATTGTCTTGAGTGTCACCTTCATTTTATGAGCTAGGCCTAATCTTTGATGGTGAAGGGAGGAGTCAAACTTCAAATGTGAGGCCTAATCTTCCGAGGTGAAGGAATGAGTCAATCGTGAAATAACTACTAATATACGGTGTATACCCATCTTATATATTCTAGTGTACTCATCTCTAACCACATCTATATCACACGTCTAGTATCACTTTTAACTCCTCAATTGGATAGATTATTACTCCTATGTCGAAGACCCTCAAGCCAGTTTTTTAATTGAAAAGGCAAAATATCATCATCATACAATATAATATAAGTGAATTCATGAGATTAGAAGAATTGAGTCTAAAATTAGAAGGCTGCGTTCTTTTAGACTTAACTTAAACTTTATTTAAAATTGAAAATTTTGTCTTTATTTGATTTGTTTTTTTTTGCATTTGTTAGTTTAGCCCCAAATTTTTGTGGGTTATTGATTTGTCTCGATGAGAGGAATCGGGAATTTTTTTTTTTTACTTTTACTCAAGTATTTTGAGATATAATCACTTTTTAGCGACATTTTTACGCTAAAAAATTATTATTTTTAAAAATATTTGGATAAAAGTGCCAAAATTCAAAACTAATAGAACCCATCTATTTTAGCCTAGCCTGCAAGTTCGACCCTCGAGTAAGTTCAAATGTTGAAAAATCGTCCGCCTTCTTTAAACTATTTGACCGAACCCACCATTAAGAATAAAAAACTAAACACACCCAAATGGATAAAATACTTGCACACAATCATATTAGGTGGGGAATCCACACTGAAGAGTTTTCATGTAAGTTCTTAGCATAATTGCCCAACAAAAGAGAAAAAGGTTTTTAGAAAGAAAAGAAAGAGATGGACTAGGGTTAGTTTGATTGGTTAGTGGGTACCTACATAATTGATTATGGTTCAATTTTGACGTCAAGTCATAAGAAAATAATTTCTTAATCATGGCGTAGGTGACTTGCATTTGATCGGATCGGAGAAAGAATTAATTAAAGTGTGCATAATTTGGTCCGGACACCTTGACCGTTGAGAAAAAAAAAGATGGACATGAAAGTAAAAAGGATTAAACAGTAAAGCAGAGGTTACATTTGAAGTTGAAAAAAAGTAGTAAAAAGGGCTGACTTCAAAAAAAAAAAGGCCAACAGGGTAAACAAATCAAACAAATACTACTCCAATTTTGCTAACCTCCGTCCACTGGGCGGATAATAATATTCCAATAATTTCAAAAAAATTCGAATATCAATATGCATATTACGGATATTAATACATTTTTATAACTATTAATATATTTTTTTTAAATGTATTTTTTACCGATTATCCTCCGCTCCGCCTTTAAGGCGGACGTTAACATTTTCCAATAAACAATAGGCATTAGAACTAGGACAAAGGAGGAACTGAGATACAGCTGTAAACAAACGAAACAAACTTTTTAACCCGAAAAGAAAAAAAAGAAAAAAATTGAAAACAAACAGTGCCTCTGACCGGGGGGCTTCTTGTAAACAACACACGCAATAAAGAAAAGAAAGGAAAAAAAAATACAAAGTCAACAAGGGGTGGCCAAAGCTCTGGCATCGAATCCAAGACCAAACCCAAAACAAAAACCAAAAACGGTTTCACAAAACCCACAAATTCCGACCTCATCACTGCATATACTTGTACAATAACTCATATCCATTTCCATATGCGTATGAATCGCCGGTTTTTGGATTTAATCAGGATCCAGCAGCAGATTACAATCCATACCCCTCTTTTGGGTCTTCTTGTTCTGCGTTTCTGAAGATTTAAGAGGCGTGGATCGCTCGTGAATTCTGTGGTAACCCATCTGTTAAAATCAGTTAAAAATTCCATCTTTTTGGTTGTTTCTGGACTTGTTTATGGTGTTGACACTGCTCGTTTTCAACAGTTTGGCAGGAAAAGTTGGTGTTTAAGGTGACCGGGGCTAAATTTGATGGATAATTTTTGTTGCTTCAGTTCTCAGGTTAGGATTTTATTGATCTTCAATTTCTGAGTATTTCGATTAGCCTTGGTTTCTGCACACCTTTTGGTGAAATTCCATTTCTTTCTTGTGGAATTACGGTTTCAAATTCAATGATCTGGTCAATTTTACTGATTTTACGGTGAATTGTGTATTTTTGGGAAGGTAGTAAAATTTGGGGCTTTTCTGATTACTGAGTTTAATTAGGGTTTCAGTTGAATGGTAGGGTAATTTTCATTTGAACTGGCTGGTTTGCCTCTCTATCGAGGTTGTCTCTGGGTAAACTCTAGTTATTGTGGCTGGTTGCTTTATCAAAGATTACTGTAAAATTTTAAGGCTTCTTTTAGATAGATGTTTATTTTGAGGGGATTTTTTTATGTTCAGTTTCTACAAGAAAAATCAAAAGCAGATTTAGATTTATAGGTGGCTCCAGAACCCAGAGTGGGATATTGTTTAGAGGTGGAAGATGTGTATTTTTTGATGATCTTTGGGCAACTAGATTCCTAGGATCCTAATCATGAAGGTTTTCAAATCACTCTTATCAAAGAGCTAGTGCAAATCAATCATGATAAAGCTGTCAATACTAATTTTGATATCCACATGTAAGCTATCAAATCTGTTTGAGTGACTGTAATCTAACAGTAATGGGATCCAATTCTTTCTTTTGATGTCCCTGTTTATCCAAATGGTGCCTAATGATATCTCTGGAGTTTGTTTGGTTTTTGACACTGGAACTAAGAGTTAATGGTAAATTGGCTGGTTTATATCTGCAGCACCAAACCAAAAAAAGGTAAATTGTCTGGTTTCATTCTGAAAGGTTGCCAGGTTAGATTTCTGTGTCGGTTGATGACGCAACTATTGGCTTCGAAGAATTTGTGGCTGGATCATATGGAATAATGAATTTTAATCCTATCTTTTCACCTGAAGATCATTGAGGACATATAAAGGAATTGGGCTTCAGAGGCTATGTACATATACGTACACATGTTTGGAGTTTCTCCGTTTATTTTCATGCAAGATATGCTTTGAAATTAAATGTCGTCTTCCACCTTTAGCTTTCAGGGGGACGATCATCATATGGCTCTGGAAAAGGAAGAAGCCATCAGGGGCATACCAAGTATGGATTCACTCTGGTTAAAGGTAAAGCAAATCATCCGATGGAGGACTATCATGTTGCTAAATTTGTTCAATACCATGGACGCGAGCTTGGACTTTTTGCTATTTATGATGGGCATCTCGGGGATAAGGTACCAGCGTATCTGCAAAAGAATTTGTTTCACAATATCCTAAAGGAGGTGGGTTTTAGGTCTGAATTATCATTTCATTGTGTATGCTCTATTGCTGCATCTAAATGCTGCTTCATACCCTATTTAGAGAGCATATTCCCTTAGCCCATTTGTTTAACTGGACTAATAGTGAAAGGATATAGTGTCATAGTGTATGTCATTCCATTGGACTAATAGTGATGGTATTGTGGGATTTCATATCCTACAGATGTTTAATCCTGATGGTAAAAGCACCAACCAACCATAGGATATGTGATACTCTTGGATTAATAGTCCAATCCAATGCTCAAAACAGCAAACAAACGGGCCCTATGAGAAATGCTGCTTTTGATACACTATTTTGAAAGGGATAAACACTTATGTGATCATATCACTTCAGGAGGAGTTTTGGACTGATCCAGGTAGGTCCATTTCCAAAGCCTATGAAAGAACAGATCAAGCCATTTTATCACATAGTCCCGACTTGGGTAGAGGTGGATCTACTGCTGTTACTGCAATCCTTATGAATGGTCGAAACCTTTGGGTAGCTAATGTTGGAGATTCAAGAGCAGTTCTTTCAAAGAGAGGGCAAGCAATTCAGCTGAGTGTTGATCATGAGCCCAACACTGAGCGCAGCAGCATCGAAACCAAGGGGGGATTTGTCTCAAACATGCCAGGTTCTATCTGCAATCTTTTCTTATTTTGTTCTATTGGGAGCTATATGATTCTATTTCTGTTTGAGTGCAGTTGGCTTTGTGTGTTTTACCTAGTTTTTTTTTTCCTGCTTGTGTGGGCGTACTAGCCATGTCAACATCTATCTGACTTGTTCCACAAGAACTGCAGGCATTATCCGGTAAAGAAAAATATGCCCTAGGTAACTTAAGCGGACGCAAAGCAATGCAACCCAAATGAATTCAGTGGACTGTAATCTAGTCTCACTTTTCTGTGAATGGACAGTTTTAAAGGGAAATGGTTTACACTGGTGCTGTTCATAATTCTTGCTATAGCCCGTGGTGTTTGATTAAAATGTGGACCGCATCAAGGTGCCAAGGTTGGCCTAACATGGCAACATGCTTGTAGAGTTTTTCAACCCAAGTTTTGTCCACCCATTCACTGTGTATGGCCAATTTCCGGCACAAGTCTTCTCCTCAGGATTGGTCTGAGTTTTCGATTGTTAGTCCCATGTATGTTTCCAATCTGAATGCTCACTCAGTCCTCTCCAACCAAAATTGGTCCCACACTCACATTCCCTGAACTACTAGTATGACTAACAATCTCCTGCTACTTGCATCCGGAAATCAAAGTTAAAGATGGTTAAAGTTTTGCACTCGTACTTGGAATATGAAACTGAGAACAAGAATTTATCAGGTGAAATGATGTCTCATTCACGACAGTGAGAATGTTTTCTAGAATTGCTCCTCATGAAGGATTTAAGTATAAAACTGTAAATATAGATATTTCTTGCTTGCATTTGAAGTAGCCAGAGCTTAGGTTTGTCGAAGCCTGTTTGTCTACAGGAATTAGTGCTTTTTGTCCTGTCCAGTTGAACAAATGAATAGAACTTATATGATATTTCAAATCAGTTTAGCATATCGAAGCAAAAGATATGTGACATTGAGTGTAACTTACGGAGCAAAATATATTTGGCTTTCAGTTGGATACTCTGATACTTGGCTTTGAAATCTTATATGGTAATGAAGGCAGAAATTCTTATAAAACAATTGGAGAAAAACTTTTTGTTTTTTTAGCAGTCTTTTGCTTTGGAAGAAGACCCTAAATAAGCATAGATTGATCTCCTGTTTCTGTTCATTTTCACATTTGCGTTTTGCTTCTTTTTTGATGATTGCTGCACATTGGAGGTCTCCTTTTCTTTAGTTCATTTTTATCTCATATTAACTTCTGCATTTTCTTTATACCCTTAGCAAAGTAGAAGAGGACTTTGAAATCGCATTTTGAAAGCTAACTGCAGTTGGGAGCATTCTATCCCTTTTCAAGCTGACACTGACATAAAATGGGGTTTTGAAATGGAAGAGTTCCTCTCGTACACTTTTTGCTATGTTGTAAAAGTCATAAACCCGTGTCCTTCGATAATTTCAGGAGATGTTGCAAGAGTAAATGGACAATTGGCCGTTTCCCGTGCTTTTGGAGACAAGAACCTGAAATCGCACCTGCGATCTGATCCTGATATAACGAGTGCTGATGTGGATGGGGATACTGATCTTCTCATCATTGCCAGTGATGGTGTATGGAAGGTAAAACTCTCTCTCTCTCTCTCTCTCTCTCTCATTTTTGTCTTAGGGGAAACATGGCTCATACGCCTTTTTCATATTTATATATTTATATTTCGATTAATCCAGGTCATGGCTAACCAAGAGGCTGTTGACATAGCAAAGAAGATCAAGGACCCGCAGAAGGCAGCCAAGCAAATAGTAGTCGAAGCATTGAACAGAGAGAGTAAAGACGACATCTCCTGCATTGTCGTCCGTTTCACCGGGTGAAACGCAAGAGAACAATCCCGGCATGCAGGATTTGTATATTAGGGGGTTTCTGTTGCAGGGGATTTTTATTGCTCGTTCATGCAGATCACCATAAGATGGAATTTATTCCCAAACAGGTTATAGATACTTCGTTATATGCCCTCCCTTCGTGTAATATGTTAATTTTTTGTGCTCGGGTTGCGTGGTTTGCCGTTGTTTTTTACCTTTAGTAAATCAGCCATTGGATAGCTGCGTGCTGTTGACAGGATATGGATTCTTGTAATATCAATAGTGTATTCATTTGTTTGAGAATGGACGAACGACATTTCATATAAGAGCCGAGACTGCGTTCTCCCAACTTCTTTGTTGCTGGATGTTGGAAATGCGTCGAGCTTCCTGTGGATTTGAAGGCTTATGATTCTTATGGTGATGTCTGCTATCTCTGTCCCATGGCGCTTCGTCTTTTGAAATGCACTGGATTTGGAGTTGAAATCTGCATAGGAAAATCGGTGGCTCAAAGTGAGAGTGGTGGTATCTGTGATTCCCCATCGCATCGCGCTATTGTGGTATCAATATTCTTTTGTTGGACGAGTTTAAACAGAGTTTTGTCTTGATTTTAATTGGCCCCTCCTCTAGGGGACAGTGGGGTGCGTGGGTTTCAGATTATTCGGTTTGTATGGCAAAAAGAATTGGCCAAAACTGAAACTCGTACAGTAAAATATCAAATAAGAGTTTATGAGAAAATTAGAACCATTGAATCCACCAATGGACGGTCTAGATCAGACTTTCTCCTCCAGTCCAAAACACTACTTACTTTCCAGCTTGCATGGCAACAATGTCCACGTAAGCAAGTAGCACATTATCAGATGGCTCCAGTGCGTAAGGATACTGCCATTTGAAATAGCCCTAGGTCTTCACTATTCCGGTATCCCAACGGTCGCTTCATTTGTTCCTCTAAGCTCTCCTTCTTTGCGATCTGTTACCTCGCCCTCTATACGAGCTCGCCGTCTGTTAACTTGCCACATTCTGCCGCCAAAAGCCTGAAATGGGACTGCAGATGGTCCTATTAAGGCTTTTGTGGGTCATATTTTGTTCTACACTGGTGGTTGAAATGTTTAATTTTTCAGAATTTACTGAGAACATTAACCACGTCAAAAACTTAATAATAATAATAATAATAATAATAATAATAATCAAGCCGTAAACTTGTGCTTGTTTACTGAACATGAATTTGTGTTGAGAGCCGGAGTCCGGAATAAGGAAATTTGGAAGCTACTGTAATATCTATTGGATTCGTTCTTCATCCAGTGTTGCCTATAAATGCTGCCATATTCATCCAGTAACAATCAAGAATACAGGCTGCTGTCAAAATTGGAGAAGCTCAAGGAGTTCACCAAGCACTTGAAGGCATTCCTGGTTGATTCCTCTTTGCCTTACCAGAAATGTGATACTCACAGTTTGTATATCGATTATCGACTATCGTACATTTTTCTAGGTTCGAGAGTTTTGAAGCTAGTTCACATTTTGCTTCATACAAAAGAACCGATGCCTTTATTTTTTTTTTACGAAATATCTAAATAGCGTAGGGCAACTGGGCAACTGAATATTGTATTTATGTATATCCGAAGTACCAAAAAAAAAATGGTGTTTAATTAGTTATCAACATTGTGCATGGCATTTACAAACTTATTCTTTTGCAAATCTCTACAATTCAGGGTTCACCACCTATGATCTATCACGCACTAGCTAACCATGGATTTTGATCAATTGCACACGCGCGTCTTGTGTGCCCAGATGCCTGTGCATATATCATGTGAAAACTTTTGCGACAAATATATATGTATGGTCTGTGTATGTCTTATTCTATAATTCTATGCATTGTTTTTTTTTTATGCGCATGCTGTATGCATAGCAACTTCGCTAGCACGACACACGCATACACAAACATTTATACACACTCACATGTATGAGTGTAGGCGTTTGTTTTTTGTGTGTGTGAGTGTTTGTTTATGAGAAATTGATATTTGCGCTCCCTTTTTTTTTATGCATGCACTCCACTTTGTTCTTCACGTTGAAAGTGGAGCGTCTGCATTAAAAAAAAAAAGCGCGAATATCAATTCTCTTGTATATGTGGGTTGATTTTAGAATTTTTGGCATACCTAGCTAGTAATAGCTTTGGAAGTGGAAATGTATCCAGTAAAGCTTTGGATGTGGAAATGTATCTAGTAAAGCTTTGAAAGTTTCAAATGCATCACATCTCAGAGTAAATGGGTCTAGTCATCATTTGCTAAAAGGAAGTTCCACATTTGTGTCACAGACCATGTCAAAGTCAAAATTTGGTACTATCAAGAAGAGCAAAACCCTCTCCGCCCTCATTTCAAATCAAACTGTCACATTTCAGCATCGTCATTATTGGTGCTTGACAATTGTCAAACCCCGTATCATCCTCGAAATGCGAGAAAGTTGGTTGTAAATGATGGAGAATGCGAAAAACGCGGTTGTAAATGATGTAGAAAGGTCGTTATTCTGATGAGGAGTGCTAAGTATCTCGAAAGAGTATCAAGAAATTACTTCGAATTTGAAAATCGATGGACCATTGATTTTCAAATTCGAGTCAATCTGGACCATCAATTTTTAAATTCAGGATAATTTTTAGGTACTATTTCGGAATACACAGAATTTTCCTATTCTGATATAACATTGTACTGGTAGAGCAATTCTATTACTTGTTGACAAACTAACACTCTTATCAGCAAAAAAAACCAAAAAAAAAACTTCTAATAATTTCATTTTGGCACCAACAAATAGATCACTCGCTTTTACCTGTTAAAACATGCTCCTTGTAGAAAAGTCTCAAAAAAATTCATAGAAGTCGCCAAAGAAAAGTCATAGATATATGTTTGACTGAAAGGCCTCAATTGGAGACCATTATTGCTCAATCTAGAGAAGTATTTATAAGAAGGTCCACTTAATTAAGGATATGGAATGTTAAAATTACACGGAATTGAAATTCACATCCAAACATCTTATTATTGCGTATGAGCAATGCTGGGTACCCAGAAAATACCCAGAATGGAGAATCCGAACCGTTGGTTTCTTCATTCGGAGTATTTTTTGGGTACACAAAGTTATTGATTGCGTACGTATTACTTTCCTAGCCTCACGCATTTATTTTTTATTAATAATTAAATAATCTGCATTTATTTATTTATTGATCTGGATTCTGCATTTATGTACTCCCTCCATCCGGATTTAATTTTCCTTCATTCTATTCTAACCGGCTAAAAAACTTGCTATATATTTAAATTCGTAATGAATTTTATATCGAATATAGATCTTGTTTAATAGATCTCGATTAGTTCTTTAATACAGTATTTTCGAAATCACATAAAATATTATAAATTACAAGACATAATCAATTGAAAAAAGATACAAACTCCCAAAAAATGACAATTAAATTGGGACGGGGGAGTAGTTCAAAGGGAAAATGACGGCCCAGGACGTGTTTTGATAATTAATATCCGCCAAGGACATGCTGAGAACATTTGAGAACATTTGTTAATGCTGAAAATGTCCTTGGAAGGTATTAATTATCAAACACGTCCTTGGCCGTCATTTTCCCTAGTTCAAAAGTTGTTGCACAAAGTTCTTATCATGGGCGGAGAAATTAAGGAGCCAGTGGCCCATAGTAAAAAATGGCTGTTGATTTTGACATTCTCTTTTTTGTTAACGTTACTCCATTGCAAATGTATTTTTGGTGCAAAAAGTGCAAAAATACACTTGCAAGGATGTGGCGTTAACAAAAAGAGAGTGACAAAATCATTTCCCTTTAAAAAATTCATAATACTTTTTAAAACGCTGTCATATATATGGAGTACTAAAAAAAAGAAATACATGAATTCTTTTTTGGAAATACAAAAAAAAAATCATGTATTTTTTGTCATGAAATTTATTTTTGTCAAAGACAATAAAATATTCAGATTAATTTTACTCTTCACATACTATATTGGGTATAGTTATCTGAGGGCACATGGTAGTTTATTGTTAAATCATAATATCACGTGCTGTTAATACATGATATCAACTAGCTACTTGTCGAGATTTTGTAATGACTCTGATTTTCGGTAAATAAAAATTTCGTTAAATATTTAAATTTTATTTTAATTACTTGGATTTTTTTTTTAAATTCATTTTTAATTTCTAATAATCCGTCATAATTAGATTTGAGGCTTATAAAATTATATATTTTCGCATCGGACGATTTAGTCCTTTTCTAAAGACAAGTATACTTGTAGAAGCATTTGTATATTTTCTTAGCTAGTTAAATAAAATTTTAAAATTATATTTCTTGGCTAGAAATCCTACTTGGCAAGTAGAATTAGTTTCCAACCGATTAGTTAGAGAAATCTAACTACCGTTTCAACCTAGTTATAATCTCCTAATCCTAGATGGACCTTTTTGACCGTTTTTGAGCCTTGTGAACCCATCCAAACCCTAATTGAGCCTTTTGGACCAAAGGATGTAATTATTACACTTTCATGACTAGTCAATTCTTGACTTTATTTCTCATCATTACATCTTCCTAGTATATCTTTTCTCTTTACCCATTGAACGATAGTTATTAGGGAAATTCTTATCCTTTGGGTAATAAGTTTTGTTTCTAATCATTTAGTTAGGCAAATCTAAGTACCAATTAACTTAGTTATCTTTCCCTAGCATTTAAGAACCATTGGACAAAGATAGTAATCATTATACTACCAAAAGTAGCACTCATAACCTACTTTAATCATGACTACTTGACCATAGACTTACTTTCTAGGAAACTATTAACCATTGGTCCATAAGATTTCCTTTGGAAGCTTAACCTTTAATCATAACTTACCTTAGCCTTATAAGCCTACTTGGACCTAACCATGTCTAGTCACATCAAGACCTTACTTCTCATCATTATTCTTTTATCCATTGGATAATAATTGTTAGGAAAATTTTTATTCCTTGGACAATAGATATTAGAAATTTCTGATGAATGTATTGACTTGACAAGACAAGTCATACCAAAGGTAGTCATCATTTAGCTTCCAAAAGAAGCAACCTTAGCCATGCCATGCATGCAAACCTAGAGTTATAGCCTTAAGCCTAATTATTTTAGGGTTACTTTCCTAGATACTTATATATATATGTACATAGTACAAAAGGAAGGGGAGAGAGAGGGAGAGAGAGAAGCCGAGAAGGAGAGGGAGAGAGGGAGGGCGAGCGTGAGAGGGAGAGGTGGAGTGTGTACATGTGTTTTGGACACTTGCACAAACTACCTATTAGCCTTAAGCCTATTTGCTATATGACACTCATTTCTAGTCAATTTCAAGTAAAGAATCCTAACCTTAGTCATCTTAGATTTGCTTCCAAACTAGCCTTTAATCACCCTAGAATTTGACTACAACCTAGACCTATGAATGACTAAACATGAAAGATTACTCTTTAGCCTAATCAAACCCTACCCTAGACTTGTAAGACTTGCCAACCTAGACTATGATCACCTAGATTTTCCTAGAAAGTCTAAGATCCTACTTGATTTTATAACCTTATGCCTAAAGATTTGATTTGACAAATCATGGTGAGCTTGAAAGATGAGATTTGAGTACACAATGGAGCAAATCTATGGGAGAGAGAAAGAGAGAGTATGGCTGGCCAAGAAGGGGAGAGAGAGAGCTAAATTTTTGCTATAAATAGGACCCCTCCTCATGCCATTCAACTCACACCTTCCATCCTTCAACTTCTCTCTCTAAAAAATCCTTGAAACCTTACTTTGTTCTTCTTGTTCTTGAGTTCTTCCTAAAGTTCTTCAAGAAACTCATCCTAAACCACCCTTTCGATCCATAAAGTTTAGTAGTTTTAGTCACGAACTAGTTTCGAGAGAAACCTTTCTCTTTCGAAGCTATCGGAAGCTTACCGTAGAAAGTTACTTCATCCGGCGTACTTACTCTCTCCGTAGTTGTCACTACTGTCAAGAAGCAAGGTAGAGTCCCTTTGTCCACTAAACTCAACGTATAACATAGAACCGTATGTTGAAAAGTATAACGTAGAATCTTCTTATACCCTATCTTTAAGTATATAAAGTTATCTATTTCCTATAAGGTTTGAAATGCATGATAGTTAGTAAACTTATTTTCGCTAATGGAAGTATGAGCATGTTGGAATAATCGACTTTTACTCTAATAAACATATGTTGTTTTGAACGTCCCATAAAGGAAGAAAGAACAGATTTTGAAAGATAGGAATTTAACATTGATTAGAAGTATTCGTATTTTGATCTTTAGGATAGTTATGAGCATGTATATATGAATTGTTTGTATTACTTGTGGTGTGATAAAGCATAAGTAATTTTCACTTCAAAGGCGTCCGTACATGTGGCGTTATGCTTTAAGTAGTGATTTGAGCATGATTAGATGATATAGAGTTGAATGATCTTACTAGTTTAGTTTCAAGATTACAATGAATGATTTATGATTACGTATGTAAAAAGTCCTACCGCGGAGTTGTTCATGAAAACGAGACACGAAAATCGAGAAAGTAGAAACATGACACCTAGGGTGTGGTTAATGAAAATGCATGTTTTAAAAATGTGAAATATTTTGGAAATCGCAATGTGGCCGGACGTGGTAGCCCATTGTATGGTGTGTGTTTTGTGTGCCAATGGGAACCCGGTACGGCGGAACCATTGTGAGAATACTCGGGAGACCGGAACTACGGAACCGAAGTTGGGTGTGTGGCTTGGTTATCCGCGGAGAGGAGCCAATGGAAACCCGGTGCGGCGGAACCATTGTAAAGATACTCGGGAGACCGGAACGGCAGAACCGAGGTTGGATGTGTTAAAATCGATTTTGAAATGTTAGTAATATGATTATGAAATGTGAAAAAATGGTGACACGATCTAGGAGGAGTCGCGTAGGAGAAACTTGAAAAATCAAGGACACCAACGTTAGTTTGGATAATGAATGTGGATATGTCATTGTTAACTGTTTCTTCGAATATGTATGAACTATGTGGAAGTCATTGAAATTGTGATCGATTGTTGTAAGTTAAGGGTTAGAGGGTATGAGTTATTCTATTGAGCTTTTGTAACTCATGGTGTTACTTTTGGTGACTCTGACATATTATATTGATGGCAACACCGGTATAATATGTCAGATCTTGTAAATGAACATGATGAATTCTACACTTTGGAAGCTTTTGGAGCCGAGGAGCTGGTCAGAATAGAGGAACAAGCGGAATAATAGATAAAAATCCTAGTTTTCCCTTGTTTTGTTGAATAAAAATACTTTTGTTAAGTTTATGATGTAATATTGAACTAGATTCTATTTAGTTTTTCAATGAAAATATCTATTTAACGTTCTCAAAATTCGGAGCGTTACAGATTTAATGTTTTAATTTGTATAAAAGTTAATTTGTAAATACCCCGTTGTGAAAAAAAAAAAAATTTCTTTTCTACTTGACCCTCATTTCAATAAAAATTCTAACTTCACGCCTATTTCAACCGTTGCCGGTCCGTAAAAAATCAGATGTAGGCGGCCGCGACGCCATAAGTACACAAACGCCACTTTTCTCCTTGTCCCGTTGTTATCCATGCATGTTCTCGTAACGCATGGTATGACGGTCCATTGCTTATAATATTCTTTACAAATAATTTAAATAAGTCTTCTCCGGTTGTTCCTCAAATCTTCTCATTTTAGAGCATCCACAGTGGTATAATCAAAACAAAAAAGTTAATAAGATTAGCAACATTTGCTTAACAAGAACTCACATTGGAATAACCAAACTTAGAAATATCTTAGCAACTTATCAAATTTTGGCCATTTAATAATCAAAATTACCAACATTTTGTCAATAATCAAATTTAACTGTCTTCATATTTCCACAATCAAGTACACCATCATTACAAAAACATTCTTTCTTTCGTTTTCAACATGTTTATAACAAAAATACTTTTAAAAGCAGTTTTTATTTTTTTGCAAAAATAGTTTTTTTTTATTAAAATTGTTTTTTCCAAATTTGTTTTAAATAGTTTTATTTCAAAACATTTTTTTTATTAAAACATTTTTTTTTCAAAAACCGTTCTTTTGAAAAAAAAAACATTTTCTATTCAAAAACTATTTTTTTTAACTTTTTCCCGAAAACTGTTATTTTTTTAATCAAAATTTTCAAAAAACTATTTTCTATTTTTCTAGTAACCTTTTTTTATTAGTTTGATAATTATTTAAAAAAAATTATTTTCTATGTCACAATTTCTAGATTTTTACAAGTTAAAAAGATAATGAGGTAAGTTTTAGTTATTCAATTTTGATTGTACCATTGTGGACCTCTACATTATTAACATTTTCAACCCTTAAATGAATAACCAAAAAATGATGTGATAACTTTTAATTATTCACTTTTGATTATTCCACTATGGATGCTCTTAGCCTCGTATATATTAGCTTTGTTACTTGTCTTAATTTATAGCTAACGTAATTAATTAAGATATTCAACTTAAGCTATGCAGTAGTTTTTTTTTTTTGATCCGCGCTATGCAGTTGATCTTGATGTTTACTTTACTGTCCTCTCTACAAGTAAGACAAAAACTTCACCACAAACGATTAGATAAACACTTAAAGTGATAATTAAAATATTGTTTAGTACTTTAGAATAATAACTCTTCCCGAAGAATATTACCTACACAAGTACTACAAGATATACTCACATTAGCCAAAATGAAATGATGGTGATCATTATATTTTTGTAACATCTATATCTATATAATAAGAGAGAACGGTTTTTAAATCTTATGTTCTACATAAATCCTAACTATTAATTTGTACCATAAATTCTACGGTTTGCTCAAGCTCCCACCGTTGTCCAATCTATCACGAGAATGTTTAACTTTGAGTCAAGGTTTGATTTTGCAATTTTGTTTTGATTTTAGATTTATTTATATTGTAGTCCTCTGTGATCCCCCAAAAAATAAAAATAAAAATAAAAATAAAAATAAATAAAAATAAAGCAAGACCAACTTTTCACATTCTGTGTGCTATTTATAAATTTTGAACATTACAAAGAGAGAAACCAAATCAAAGGTTTTCAAGTTTCTATCTTGGCTTCTATCCTATGGGTATATTTTGATTTAACGGTTATTTGTAATGTTCTCTCATGTGAGGTGGGATATACACATACACGGAATTCACCCCAGATGAGATGGAGTTAAAAACAACGTTGTATCCAAAAAAATTCAAAAAAGTGGGGTTTTTTTTTTAATCCAAAAACAACTGGTATTTGATACTTCATTTAAATTGTGTTTAGAAAGCGTTGCGTCGTTCCTTCAGGCACATGCATGCACTAGTATATAGATACCGCATTACATGTTCACTTATATCGGTTGTGAAATACATTGAGTAATGTATTTGGTGCCGTACATAGTACCTAAATATAGTACTCCAACTAAGAAAACGTGCTAGGTATACATTCAATGTTACATCTATTCTTATACCATTTTCTTAGAGTAAATGGTGGTACCATTTTGAAGTAATGAAAGAATCCTCTAAATAGTGGAGCTATGAAAATCTCTCCATTAATTATGAGTATAAATTCTATCCACCTTAGGTGGAAATCATGAGTTTTCTACCACCATCCATTATGGGCCCCGTCGTGTATTTTTTTCAGTATTTTGAATCGTTCATCTTGTAGGGCTCGCAGAGTAGTATATTTTCACCAAAAAATCAGCTTTATAAGACACAGATAGGTATATAAAAAATTGAATTTTGGTTTACAAATTCAACAGTAGATAAGTTTAAAGTTAAACAATCCATGACCGTCTATTTTATAAACTAAAATTTAATTTTTGATGTACCTATCGATATCCGATAAATATAATTTTTTGAGTCAATATATTACCCTACGGGCCCTACAAGATGAATGGTTCAGATTATTGAAAAAATCACACGATAGGGTCTGCAATGGATGATGGAAACCATGGGGTTCCAACCTAAGGTGGAAATAATTTAAACTCATTAATTATAGGTAACGAATAATGTATTGAAGGCAAAATTAAATGTTTTGTAATCATTAGTCAATTATTCCGAGCCCTAATCACCATACCATGAAAACATTAACGATGGTTATTAGTTCTCTGACAGTGTCATTGTTGGAATGGTTCTTCTGCCTTGGGACATCACGAATGTTTATGATCAGGGCAGAGCTTGGTACTCCCCATGAGCACCCATTTTTAACTTGTCTCGAGCTTTGATCCAGCTTGAATATACATTATTTTGTACGGTCTTGCTATTGTCAGCCCACTGGGCTGACAATAAACACACTAAAAGACAAGGAAAACACGTATTCCTGTGTACTTTATACACCCTTTAATACACATTCACACATTCATTATCGTCAGCCCATTGGGCTGATTTTAGAATTTTCCTATTTTGTATAGCACCCAGTATTTTTTTCTTGTCTGGAGCTAGAATTGGTCGAGTGAGAGAACAAGAAGATACGGGTTTCCTATTTTAGGTTAGCAGGTTCGATCCTCGGACTCGGATCCTGTCCATTTTTTCCAAACCAGTTCGGTCTATTTGGGTGCATCCGAGTCGTCCAAAAGTGTTTTGAACGGTTCGGATTTAAAGTGAGTGTTATTTATTTATTTTTTTTAAAAACAGCTTTAAAATCTGAGCAGTTTAAAACACTTTTGGATGGCTCGGATGCACCAAATGGACCTAACTAGTTCGGGAAAAATGGACAGGATCCGGCCCCTCGATCCTCACCCCACTAAAAGAAATACAGCATGAAATACATAGAATATTTGTACAACCCGAAAAATAATTAAGACTCGAATAAACTGATCAAAACACCTAATTATATAAGGCAATCTCAATATAGGTATATCCAATGAGAAAGGGAAAAAAGTCAAGTGTTTGTGAGAAAGCAATAAGTGTTCTTTTTCGAGGTTATAAGTTTCATTTTCATGAAAGCCAAAGATTCCAAACCTTTTGGCCACTAGGATGGATCCTAAAATTAGTCGAGATGCGTATAAACTGTCTGGACATCCGATTATTAAAACAAAATAAAAAATTTCAACGGCCCCAAACAAACAACTTGGGCCACCAAATTTTCGTCCCCACTCCTCATTAACGAAAAGAACAGGCCCACTTCTCCTCCTCCTCCTCCTCATTCCGTCCTCATTACGTACAAAAGTAGTAACAACAATACCCAATTACACACCACACAAAATCAACATCTGGTCGAACCAGAGAAGGAGAGAGAGAGAGAGACATAGGCCAGCAATCGATGATGGAAAGCACACCCACGTTCATCCCCCCTCTCCTCCTCCGCAACATCCTAACCACACTCTTCCTCTACGCCGACAAACCCCTCCTCACCCTCTCCCAGAAATACAAACTCCTCCACTTCCTCCGCGCCCTCCTCATCTCCTCCTTCCTCTTCCTCCTCCGCCTCCTCCCCTCTCTCCTCCCTCCTGATCATCAAACCCACCAGTACCACCACCACAACGACAGCGTCCATTACCCAACAACAAACTCTCCCAAATCCCACAACAGCTACCCTCCCGCCTCCACCACCGGCGCCAACTCCGGCATCGCCCGAGCACTCTCCCAGCTGCTGTCCATCGTCAATGACATCCCCGTCAGCTCCCGCAAATACGAACTCGTTCGCTCCTTGGCGGAGAGAATAATCGACGAGAATCTGCTGGAGGGGTCTGAGGCTCTGATAGAGGTGAACTGCTCCGTTCTCTCCGCAGCTTTCTCGCGGACGCTCGGTCAGCTGGAAGCTGCGGTGTTGGACCGGGTTCGGAATAACGAGTATTCTGAGCCCGGTCCAACTGAGGAGGGGACAGGCGGAGCGGGAGCGGGAGGGGAGAATTATAGGAAGGTGAGCCGGGTTTTTAAGGCGGTTCGGTTTTACGGGGACGCCGCGTGGAACCGGCTCGGGAGGAGGAGGAGGGGGAGGGGGGAGGCGGGGCTGTTGAGGACGGGTGGCTCGGCGGAGAAGCTGGCGGCGGAGGTGCTGTGGCTGGCGCAGAAGATGGCGGCTTGTGGGTGCGTTGAGGAAGCGGTCGTGAAGTGGGCGTCGGCTACGCACTTGGCTTGGCTGGGCTTGTCGGCTGAGCCAAGGCTTCAAGGATCTCTTGTTAAGGTCTCAGGTATGTCGTTTTCAGTCCATTTGGGTTTTCTACGTTGTTTTGCCAACGGTTGTTGAATATTCTTTAGCGTATATTGGGTAGTATAGTCATTTAGGCAATTATTGGCCTTTAGAGTGGATGTTGAATTCCAAAACCAAGTCGAATAGGATTCTGACGTGTTTAGCTTGAATTGAGCTGGCTTAGACTTGGACTGGTAGATTAGGTAGTATGGGTAATTTTTGGTCAACCCTCCTGGTGGAGAAGGGTGACGAGTGGAGAAGGGTGTTGAGGTACTACGTGACGGTGTTATGAAATTATAGCATAATTTTTTTTAAGCACGTAAGACTCGATAAACTGTCTGCCCCTACTCTCACTCTTTGTTATTGCAAAATTTTAGTAGTTTGAGATATTTTTCAAAGATGTTTCCACGCTTGTTTGCGTGCATTATATGACTTGGGTGGTGATGGAGGGCGTTTGGGCATTGTGTCCACCCAATAACTTTTTGAAAATTATTGAGACTCGAATGTTTCCACAGCGTCCGATTGGTGTGGGTCCTCCATGCATCTTTGGAGTCTATTATTTGCATTGAACGATTTCGGAAACATGTGCGTCCAAATCTCTGTACCAAAATGTGTGTATGTAGCATTGCTCATATCTTTTTCTGTGGTTGGGCTATATATCTACCAATCGTGTACGAACACGATCCTGCTTCCGGGAAGCTTCAGATTTGACACCAACTTTTGTCGGAAACGCGGTCACTGTTCATGTTTTCGGTGGTGGTTGATTTTGGATAAAGTCAACATTTTCTCGAAAACCTTGATTAATTTGCTAGTAATAGTATTACAGTTGGCTTTGTAGCGTGAAGAAATGGCCCTTTACTATTCTGGTGTGACCATCATGCATTACTTAACTAGAGCCATAGTGTGTTTTTTTAATAACCGGACGTTTGGGTTAGTTTGAGCACACTTCGACTAATTTTGTGACCCTGAAGTTAACGATCGGACAAACATCCAGTGGCCCTAAGATTTGAAATCTTTGACTTTCGTGGAATTTGAATTTGCGATCTCTTGAGGAATGAGCCGTATAGTTGTTTTCTCATGTTTACTTAGTCAAATCCCTGAGATTATCTAGATCGGGCCATAGTTACTTATGTAGGTGGCCTAGAGCTAAGTGGTCCCAGAACCGTTCAGAAAAGAAGTTGCCGCTGGTTGCAATCTTTGACATTATTGCACACCATTGTAAGGCATTGTGACATATCTAACCAAACAATCGCCATCTTTTTCTAATTGAATCTGCAGGTACTAAAATGAATGGGCTCATTGATTCAGCGTATGCAAACCACCTGATATAAAAACATTTTCATATTTAATTAGAGGAGTTTTTTTTACAGTTCTTTAACCGCAGTCAGATCCTTGTATATCTTTAAGTAGAACCCTCCGTTCCCATTATTAGTATTCGCTTCCGCGAATTTCAGTACTTTGGGATGTTTTCAAAAGACGCTTTCACGTTTGCACTCCTGTACGCGCACGCGTATTATGTGAGGGGTGTTTCCGGGAGTGAAAAATTTGTAAATTTTTACTTGTAGTTGAGAAGTTGTTAGGTGTTTCCGGTAGTGAATAAGTTGTTGAGAAATGTCAAGTTGTTTTCGATAGTGAATAAGTTGTTGATGAGCTTGTGAATAGAGTTACTATAGCAAAAAAAGTTTTTGTTGACAACTTTTTTGTTAGTGGAAACGAAATGATAAAATGCTAAACTTTTTTTGTTAGTGAAAATGAGATGATAAAATGCGTAGTTTTTAGTATTTTTTGTTTGTAGAAACGAGCCTAACTAGACAGATCAAAGATTTGTGGAGTAATTTATGCAAGTAAAGGAATTAACCACCAAAGTACATCACGAAAGTGTTTCTCGCGTACAACAAATCTTAACCATTGCAATTTCTTGTTCTATTCCACAGCATTCTTATTCAAGCAAGCCAAAAACCTTGGAGTAGAGGAGGGAGACGAAGGCAAGAAGGAGCAACAAAGGCAAACCAAGATGAGGATGCTCATGTCGTGGCTACCGCTGTTGTGTCGCGCGAGCAATGGAACCGATGCTCCGGTGCTGAGCATCAGCGAAAGAGCAGAGCTGGAAAGAGTGTTGGAAGAGACCATAGAGACGCTGGAACAAGAAGAGGAGCAAGAGAAGGTGTTGTCTCTATGGCTCCACCACTACACCTATTGCCCGTCCTCCGACTGGCCGAACCTCCGTGCGTGCTACGCCAGGTGGTGCAGCGCTTCCCGCAAGCTCTTGCTTCTCCATTGAAGGGCGCTCGTAATTCTCTCTCTGGTCGGACATCGGTACATTCATGCCTCGAAAATCGTATTTTTGGAGATTGCCAACGATGGAAACGCATTGGGACAAGAGACAAAAGGCCTTCGGAGACAGAAGATCTACGAAGCGAAAATGACCTCAAATGTTTTCGCTTTGGTTAATAATATGTTACTCCTAAATTGTTCCCTGAGTTTAGATAGGGAAATGCTGTTTATACAGTATGATAAAGAACAGTTGTATATAATTATGCAGCAGCGATATTTTATTTGGGTAATGATTTTCGCACTACTTTCTTATTAACGCACTACAAAATTTGTCCTTTGGTGCTTAAATTACTCACAACATAAGCATTAAAAGATAAATTTCGGAGTCCATTCATGAGAAAATAGAGTGCGAAAAATCGTTTCTCATTTTAATATGTAGCCTATGTAGTACGATCCCAGAATCGGATCGTAAAAATGCTTCGAATATTCACATTGGGCGGTTGAAAACATGTGGGTCTAACACACTCGAGTGAATCTGGATCGCGCGCTTTAAATGCTTCTATAGTTTCTCCCTTTGGTCTCAACCGTAGATTTTTTGGTTCTATCTATATACGTAGAAAATCGGTTCCTATTGTCGGCAACTTTAATGTGGTTAAGTTACTTTTGTGGCCATATGTTTTGCCTTCCATAAGATGGCATTGTCACGATTTTTTGGGCAAAATTACGAATGTGATGCACAAGGGAAAGTATAGGTTGGAAAGAGTACCTTTCACAATGAAGCCGTGGTAGTTTGATTCATAGTACTATCTTCATTTATTTAGCAGCAAACCAAGGACCAAATTTGGTGTCTAGTTACAGTGATAGTGATGCGACACAGATGTTAGATCACGACAATTATTTTTGCAATAAAACTATGGATACACCATTTGGTGCTTCTGGAATGGATAGTGACTCTCTTTCTTTCTTTTTCGACAATCAAGGGTATTCGGGCAAGTTTACGCCCGCCTGTCAACTATTTCCTCCCCGGTTCGGTCAAAGATAGACCGTTCACGCCGGAACTAGTGGATTCACAAGAGATTTCTCTTTTGCGGCCTGACCCTAAGAAGTTGCCGAGTTCGAACTCAATACGTTTGCGGATCAGTTTCGAACCCAAGATGTTGCCAAATTGCGGCCTGGCCCCAAGAAGTTGCTGAGTAAAGGCCAAATTGCGGATAGTATTTTTAATTCTCTCATTATAACCAAACATATCTAAGCCTCACTTGGTTTGGCACAAAGGTCAAAATGTGACAGCCATTTAACTTATTTAAGAAGCCAGCTGACTTAATGGATCAAATCGCTGCGTCCATAGGATTGGCACTGGCTCGGAAGAAACCTGTGAGCTGGGGTGCAAGATTATTGAACTCCAAACATTAAGCGGGCAGATACAATTTCATCGTTAGCAAACAAAAAATAGTAATGCATTGGACCGGAAAGAGAAGCTAAACATTGCGCGGGCAGATACAATTACATCGTTGGCAAACAAAAAAATAATGCATCCGACCGGAAAGAGAAGCTAATTCCATTTGCTAACTTTCATAAGAAATCTAGTTGAACAGGTGCTTTAGTAGATGATGGTGACATATGAAGTAAAAGTTTATCGCTCGTAGTTTCGGTGAAACTAGAAGAAGAAACCATTTTATCTAGATCTGATAACAAGAGCTTAGCTTAGTCGATGGTATTTATTTCTTGGTTGCAGTAATAACTTGGCTGGCACTTGGCTGTATGCGCTCCTAAATCGTAAATGGTTTCGAGTTGATGTCAAACTTCTCAGAGGAGGAGAGTTGAGGCACCTACAAAAATTAACACCCTATGTTAGAATCAGCTTAACAAAATGTACCCTTATTTCCAAGTACTACTTGCAACTGTTATGGTGTCAATAACATTGCCTGCTATCGGAAATGACTGGCAAAGATAAATATACTTGTATGCATCAAGCGCAATATCTGGTTACTACTAACAATCATAGAGAAACATACCTGCGGTGTAGAAGGTGTGTTAGGACCATTTACGCGTTTCTGAGTCTCGCGAATTTTAGAGCGTATGGAGTGAAGTAAGCGGCCGTATGTCAAACCGCGTTCATTTTGCACAGCTTCGATGAAGCTATAGGTCAGGGCACCAGTCACAACATCACTTGTGAAAGCCTGTAAAAATGACATGGATGGTAAACAAGGTTATGGTTGGATACAGGCACTCTCGGGGGATATTTCTTATCATCAACGTTCCACATATATACCACGTATATCAGTATGTGCATTTTTTCTTAAACTGTATAACTCATTTCATCAGTCACATGGTACTTTTGTGTTTTTAAGCCTTTTCCTTAATTTCTCGAGTAATTGAAAAGTAAAAAGGATGAATTAGCGAACAAGTTTTAAATCTCAGTGTAGAAGGCGACTTCTGTAATTTGTATGTTAGATGGTTTGGTATATTGATGGCCTTATTCCATGTGGCTTAAGCTTTTGGAACATCGACTCTTAACATGGTATTGAAGTTTGAAGTCTTAGGTTCAAGTTTCATAGGATGCGTTTGTTCCCTCGTCGTCTATGTGCACCCTGCAGTTAGACAAACTGGTGCCACCACCTACTTTGAAAGGTAATGCAAATGCTCTCACTCCAAAAATTACCTTCAGGAAAATGGTCTTAGATATTTGATCCAAGGACTATTAAACTGACGTAATATTAGTTAAGCATATGTTCCTGTCATTTGCTTTATAGCTTTACTTTCATGGCGAAATACAAATCCTGCTGTACATATGTAGGAGGAAAAGAGACAGTGTGTCAGTCTGACCGTAGTATCTAATGAGGTTTCATTGTCATCACAAGCACTAAAACAGATGGCTGTTCCACCACTGGTACCTTTATAAGCAGTTGAAATTCGGCAATCTTGCCACACGTAGTTTCCTTGCCTGCTAAACAAGAACAACAGCAATGATGTTTTATGTTTTGTTCAGCATATATATGGTACTAAACAGGATATCAAGGGTTGCCACCTACCACCCGCTTCACTTCAGACAATATTGTCTACACAGCGGAAGCAACAATGCATAGGATAATAGGTAGCAGCTCTCCTCCTTAGGATAGCGCACAATGGGGGCTCTGTCTATGATAGCACTTCCAAGGCACTTCGATGCACTCAACTACCAGCCCATTAAGCCTTCTTTTTCAGGTTAACGATTCAAATGCAAAAAAAGTTCACTTACTTGTTCATCTTGCACATGAATGGTAGATCTAGAAAAGTTCCACTGCGACAAGTATCAATGATGGCATGGAGTTTGGCTCCATAGGGTAGTGGCCTTACAATGGTGGCATTAATCTCATCATCGAGTATTTTTCCTTCCGTGTGATAATCAACAGGGCAAAGTGACTCGTCAAACCCATCTACCTCATCCCCATTGAAGTCAGGCACTTGAGAGCCATGGCCGGAGTAGAAAAACACCAAGGAATCCCCTGATTGGCAACCCTCCATGAGCCAACGGAAGGCCATCCTGATGTTTTGTTTAGTTGGTACCAGGTATGGATTCCTCTCTTCTTCTGCAAAGTGGTCATATTGCCAAACAAGATATGGCAACCGTTGACAGGTTAAGTCATAAATTTGGTTATATCATGATCTGAAACAATCTTTTATGAACTATTCTAGAGCTCAATTCAGCATCACGGATAATCGTTACATGTTGATACACAATGAATATGTATTAGTATGACCATTTCGGTCCATGTGTGCTAACATGAGACAATAGAGTTGAGCGGCCAAGAAGCACGTATACACATATGGGACATGTTGAGTATAAAATCTGCTGAAAGAGAGAGAGAGAGAGCATGGGAGATACCTGTGAGGACTGAGAGCGATTCATTTGGAAAGCCCAACCAATTAACTAGAAAGTGAGTCATGAACCTTACGTCGTTAACACTACCCTTGACACTGTTCCCCTGCCCTTGGTAGCTTATTCCGATCAACACTGCTCTCTTCTTTCCATGCATTGAAATAGGTGAAAGCTGAGGTAATGGTCACGGCAGTTGGCGGTGGTAGTAACCATTATTGTACTGATTTGCTGCAGGGAGATAGTAACCATCGTTGCTGGGGCAGTCAATTGTAGCATAGCACCTAGGACATCGCGCGGTTGAAACGCCTTGCGGCAACGATAGTAGCACCCCACGAGTGCATCTCACCCTTGCCATTTCTTTTGTTTTCCTGATGTTTGTAGTGTTTTGTGGTGTTGTTGGAAGAACGGCCATCTTTATAGGCCCTTGAAGTACTTGAAGAAAGATGTTTCAAGGGGAATTTTGTTCAACTAGAGGGGAATTAGCTTTTATTGATTAGAAACTTTCCACCTTCATTCTTCATTGGTGGGGAACTAAATTCGTTCTTTTTAATTGTGGAATTGGTTAAATCCCTAAATTCTATTCGTTTGTTCAACTTCAGCCGACGAGCCTAAACAAAGACCACATTGGACCGCCTATCCCATTTTTGCCATGCGTTCCTATCTCAAATTTCCTTTTTATCCCATGATGGGACTTGAGGCTCAGTTTGGTGTGACGAATCTTTGTGACTTTGATAAGGTGATCGAAGGGTTTGGGATACAATGGTACCTATCTGGGATACAGTAAAAATACGAATCTTTGTATTTTGGTTCGATTCTGTTGTTGGTTGATCATTGACCGACATTATCTAGTTATTTTGGTTCGATTCGATTTTGTTTTTGCTTGATGCGGGATCGTGTTTCGATCTAGAACTTTTATAGGTAGATGTTGAGGCTTTGAGTATATGCACGGTTTAGCATCCTTGTTCTTTTTCTTGTTCAGATCCTGAATGATTTGCGCTTTTGCCTTTGGTCAATCTGTTATGAAACTATCTATTCTAATCTACCATCTAAAGGAAGAACACCGGTTGGTGAAAGACTCACCAACGGCAGAGCCCTAGTTTGAAAGCCAAAATATAGCGTTGAAAAGTTTGGAGTAAAGAAAGAGTCTCCCTTGATTGGGCGTAAAATGAAGAAGAGAGAAACTCGTTTTTGAGTGAAGGAGTGGAGAAGGATTTGATAGGTTTGTAACTCAAAGTTATGTTTGCGTGATTGTGCGACTTATGGATGGGCTATGGAATGTTTTATGAGCTTAGGCTGTGTCTTGTTCTTGTGTGAAGTGTCCATAGTTGGTATCTTTCATTAAATCTAGTCTCTGTTTGTTACCTCTTGGACTATTTGGTTGCTTACGTGTCAAGGTTGTGTTTAGTGGTTGTTCGTTTGAGGCACTCAAAACTCCTGCGCACGGTTTTCAATAAATTTTATCTATCTATCTCTCTTCACTTATTATACTTTAAAATCTCTTTCAAAATCCAAACCGAACAAGCTTGTGTTTTCATTATTCCCAATTTTGCTTATGCTTTCAAGCGCCTTAGCGTGTTTGGGCATGTGTTGCTGCTCTTGGTTCTTGGCTCTAGGAATTACTTCCATTGTCTTGGCTTTGCATTGCAAAAAATATTTGAACTGAAACCCTTTGCGTATGCAGTTGCCGATATACAAGTGCCATTGATTTTGGTCGACAGCTGGCTTAAGTAGAAAGCTTGCTTTGGGGGATATTATATGCAACCGGAGTAGAGTAAAATGTCATTCCGTAACAGAGTTCGTGAGGTAAGAGATGGTTTTGGGAGCTTATCAAGGAGGAGTTTTGAGTAGCGGTTGACTGGGCATGGCAGGGGGAATCAAGTCCATTATTAGACAGAGCAGCTGCTGGGCTAGCCTCCCTCCAGAACTTCTTTCCGATGTGATTAAGAGGTTAGAAGCAAGTTTTCGCACATGACCTCACAATTGACGCTGCCTTCCTTCCTCAACTCTGATCACTCTACCCGGATAATGGTGATCGGTTGACGCTCGTGGAACTTGACAACAGCAGCTCTAATACTTTTGACACGTCTTTCTATGCAAACTTGAGGAACGGAAGGGGAATACTCGAGTCAGACCATATGTTATTATGGACGGATGCTTCAACAAAATCCGTTTGTCCAGAGCTACTTGGGAGTGAGGGGATTGCATGCTTTGGATTTCAATATGGAGTTTGGTAAAGACATAGTGAAGACGGGTTCCTATCTTCACCTCGATGTTTGCTCATATTCACCATGGCTACTTTTTACGATAAATTATTCTTAGTTTTCAATGATCAAAGACTGCTCGACGATAGAGATTGAAGACTACTGCAAGATCCAAATGTTTTGCACAAAACGATAATATGTCATATTACTCAAAGACGGAATTAAGATTTGAAAAACTGGGGTTGGAGTGTGACTGTTTGAGTTTCTTTTTTGAACTAAATTTGAGCTTTCAAAATAGAGAATTTGTGAGAGATAGCTTGGAGATGCTCTGAGTGATTGTAAGAGCATCTCCGCTCCTTACCAATTTTATTTTTTTCTTTCTCGAACTCAAAAAATGGATAGAACTCCTAAAATACTCAAAAAATGGGTAGAACTCCTAAAATATTCACTCCATTCATTTACTCATACGGTCAAACCTATCCCAAATTAAATTTTACTCCAATTTTTATCCAAATTAAGTGAGACTCAAAATTTTACTCAATTTTTCAAGGCTATTTTCTCCCCTCCCAGATTTACAACAATGTCATTAATAAAGTTTTTACTTAAATTTGTGCTTGGAGTATGTTATACCGAATGAAGCTTTTACTCGAATTTAAGTAGAAGTATGAGCAGGGTTGGAGATGCTCTAGGCAAAACAATATGTAAAAGGCATGAGAAAAAAACCAAAAAAGAGAATAAGCAAAGCAGAGGGGGATGATTCGGATGAACTACAACCTGAATGTCTTCTACAAGAGGCCCCATCATGATTTCTTCGGTGCATCAGGAAAATGTTTACGAAGAGATTTTAGCAAGAAATTCACAACTTCTCTCATGTTGGAGGCATTCGCCGCGGATAATCTCCCACCTCTCTGAACTCACTTCTCAAATGGAAGTAAGGGAGCTCTTTCTTTGTGTGTTGTGTGCGCGTGTGTATGTGGGAGAGAGAGAGAGAGAGAGAGAGAGAGAGAGAGAGAGAGAGAGAGAGAGAGATTGATTTCATTTTTGGTTGGTCGATCTCGGCACTGTTTATAAGACGGAGAATACGGGAGAGCACACACGTTGCCGATATACATGATGTTGAGGCATTGTTTCCGGCCGCAATAGAGAACGTCACCCCGATCACACGCCGGCCGGTTGCAATATAAACACCGCTTCCAGCAGATGGAAAAGAAATCTGGGTTTGTCATTTGTAATGATAAAGAGGGGCATTTCGGAAATGTAAAGTATGGGAAACATTAAGACCGCGTTCGTTTTGGGATTTTGCAAAATCCAAATTCTAAAACGAACATGGCCTAAAATGTTTCCAGTTTTTTGAAGTAGTAGAGATATTGTTCCTTCAGGGATCACCATTTTTCTCTTACTTTGGTAAATGCCTCATGATAAGTAACAGGCCTCCATTTTGTAGGTTTTTGCTTTCGGATGGTGGTGGAGGTGGCTGCTTGGTGGAGAGGGGGCTGTTAGGAGGCTGTTGGACGGTGGCAGGCGGCAGAGGTTGGTTTGCGGCAGCATGTGGTGGATGGGTTGTGGGTTTCACGGCTGCAAAGGTGGATGGGATCTTCGGTGTTGGTGGTGGTTGGTTCCGGGCAACTTGTAGCGGGGAGATCGGGCCGTTCTTCGGGGCAGCAACAGGGCTTGTTCCTGAGTTCCGGCGACAGTGGTGGCAGCGGTCCGTCTCATTCCAGGTGGCTGCGGTGGGTGGTGGAGTAGGGTTGATATTTTAGGCTGGCCTATGTTATCTATGGATTGGTCTCCGGCTTAGCCTATGTTGTCTATGGACTATGCCTTTTAATTTTTCCCTTTTAGTTTTTTACTTTTTTGGACTATGGATTGATCAGACTTAGCGTATGTTGTCTATGAACTATGTCTTTTAATTTTCTCTTTTTTTGGGCTTGGATCTCATCTTAGGTGTTTGGGCTGCGTCTCATGTGCAATTTATCGTTTTATTTGGTTTTTAGGCCATTTAGGCGCTAGGCTTTGTCCCTTTGTGTTTTTCTTGATTGACATCTTGCCAATCAAGAGTTTCTCCTTGCTCCTTTTGATCTTTGTATTCACTTTCAAAGATTAATATAATCTTTTTTCGTCATTCAAAAAGTAATAGGCCTCCATACGTTTCATTTGGTCACTTGACTAGTCACTTGTTTACTTTTCCCTTTATTCTGTGTGGAGTTCTTAGGTTCCAGGACTTGACTTTCCGTTTTCTCCCAAGCGGTTCTACGTTTGCTGGCCGAAGGAAAGAGAAGACAGAAGAAAGGGAAAAGATGGAGGAGAGAAGCTGAATTCTTCCACTTTGGTAGGGTTATAGAAGTTGCTCAAAATGACTTCTCGTTTGACCAAAAAAAAAATTGCTCAAAAAAATTTTAGGGTCAGGATAGGGCCTGAACGGTTTTGTGAGGTCTTTTCTGGACCATTCTCGGGCTCACCTCGATTGTCAGAACCGTTTATTTTTTCACATGGTATGCTCACCTTATAAGCTCAAATGTTCCTCCATATCCAATAGCTACTGCAATAGGAAGCAGAACGCGGAAAAGATATAGGAGAGATAAGTAGTGAAACGATCAAGAGACAGAATCAAAACCTAATACGAAACGAGGAATCACAACTAAGTTGCACAAAACAGAGGAAAAATCAAAACATAAAGGATGCTTATTTGGCAATAAGAGAAAACAATAAGGAAGCTAATGAGAATGAAATTTCGATCCTTAAACTCTACGGACCTCTTTGTTGTCCTCAATTGAAGCATACCAGATCATATGAAACAATTCAACATACATAGATAAACATCAACATAGTAAACAAAAGCCAGCAAATGTACAGACAAACATTTCATGAAACAAAATCCAGGTAGGTAAATCTCTCCGTCTTCCAGCATGAACCCAACCATAGACATAACTATATATATACATGACTTGTAGCTACAAAACAGTTACTTTCCACAAAAGATTTACTGCATCCTCTTCATTGTTGCTATTTGTATTACGAAGCACTCTTCTGCAAAAGTACAAAAAAAAAACAAGCAGTAAGAATGTTGGAAATCAGAAGTTGAATTGATTGTTAACATTAACTTGCCATACGTTAAGTATCAATACATACGTCTCTAGGGCTGCTGGAAAGGGAAGAAAGAGATGGCGAAATAAAGGGAGGCAGACTACTTAGCGAGTGTCTTACATTGTGTAAATGTTTTGATAAAGCCGAATTACACAACGAAATTGCATGCATATAAATGTAAACATGCACGAAAAACTGCATGGAACCCCCTTGCATAATGCTCGTATGTTAGCATGAGCCATGAGCCAAAGTGCAGGTCACAGAACTATGAAACAAGGGGACCAAGTTTTATCTTAATGAGAAAACAAATTTGACACGAATCCAACAGAGCAGAAGTTACCCATTTCAGATCTAATAATTTTCCATTCACAAAGGCAATAAGCGCAAATTTGCATCGCCTGTGATTTCGCCAAGAGCAACCTTGCAGGAATACGAAAGTCATCTTACAGACCGAAATAGCACATTCAGGAAGCTCAGAAAAAAAGAGGCCACGATTAGTCTTTGAATCTGTTGTGTGAATCTTTTCATAACGGTAAAGAAAGCTCATGTGTTGGGTCTGATGGGATAAGGGAAGCGGTAAAGAATACGTGTCAGGAATGTCTGCAGCAGACAAACAACTCTGCATGTAATGTAACAAATGACATCTATCCTGATGGAACTGGAAATCCTACAGGTTCTTTCTTCATTCATTTCATCCATGGCATGAATATTTCCGAACAAATAAAGCATTCTGGTTGGAGATAATATCCTCAAAACTACTTCACTTTGACCCCGGGGCATACCTCTTAACTAGTGACTAGTCCAACATAGGGGTCAGTAATCTATTGGGTAAAGTAACTGTTTGCTAGGAATTAGAAACCACTTCCATTCCAGGATCTTATAAACGTAAAATTCTTACCACTATTGTCCTTCTACATGTAAATTTTAAGTATCTTCTACTAATTTATTTACTTGACGGGCTGGATGCACACAATACCATGTCCGAAAACGGAGGGAAGGATTTCTGCCTTAAGTATAATAGATAACACCACTCTAGCTTATAGCTACTAAAAGTTCTTTTGGAAGATATACTATCTCTTAATATATCTTCCGATCAAATAACAATGCATTGCATTGCATGTACAAGCCATAAATTAGCAAGGCAAATCAGGCAATAATTGAAATGAAGTTGTCCACAGAAGTTATTGACCATTTGAAAATCAAATTCAGGCCTCTCCAACCAAAAGCAAAACCAACCATTAAAAATAGCTTCTAGTACGAACATAACCTCAAAACTCGGTTCATTATCCCTCAAATTAGAAGCAACTTCTCAACCTATTTAAATTTCCTCCTTTATATTTCCTCGTTAGCAATGCGTGTTTCTACGTCGGAATTTTTTTGAGAATAGTGTCAGTCTATTTATCAAATAAACCATCTATACATACGAGATCAGTCTAAGTTCAATTTCACTACAAGAAAAAAGGCTCAAAAAGTGTTCATACCATAAGCCTGATGCGACTTGAGCTTTAAATAATGAGGGGAGCGCAAGAGATTGATTACAGACGATAATTTATGGACGAGAGCTGCCCAGATATTTTTGTTTTGCAGGATGGACACATAAAACCAACTGAATCTGATTGAGCTTCAGATTCAAAGGCCTCATAGTTAAATTCTGTTGTGCACCATACACACACAGCTGCAAATTGGCGTCTGCAATCAATGTTTACCTCTGATTGAAATGTGGCAGAAGAATTAAAAACCTCTTCCATTATTTCATCATTTGCCACATTCACGGATACCTCTGGAAAAGGTGGTAATTCTTGCCCATTCATAAAACTGAATTGGAGGTGTTCCATTTCCTCCAACCTCAGCTCATCAAAGCCAGTTACATTGTCCAGCTTCTGATATAGGGTGCCAAATTCATCCTCACCCTGTGAATGAACACAACCGCAGGACCATTAATTCCTCAGATACAAAATAGAGCAGTTAAGCATCTCATGAGGGGGAAAAGGAAGATGTGCCCAACTATCATATAATAGAAGACAAAAGTAAATTGTAAAGGAGTCTACCACACCTGGTGTAATCTGGCCAACAAGAAGTACCAGAGAAGGCAAACCAAATCTTTATTTCCCATTTAAGCTTTACAGCATCTCATTTTGGAAATTTTGTGGATATAAAGTTCAAGACAAATAGAACAAAATGCTTTCGTTCTTTTTGACATTTTGTGGACCCTAGAAATTTCAGAGAATCACAAAGAACAAGAACAAATAGCCCAAAGAAGGCCAAAATAACAACTGAAATTGTGAAACAAATATACGCGAAATTTGAACTCTTTCCAACCAAATAAAAACTTGCACGGCTCAGAGGGCTAGAATTGTTACCTTATTCGAGAGGGCGGTAGATGACGGAAAGCAGTCGAATGATTGCGTCATGGTCATTGAAGAGTCGGCAATTCCACTCTGAAGACCAATTTCATTGACAGTTTGATCTGAAGACCAAGTTACTGCAACATGACTTGGTGTAAGTTGGCTGTTCAAACCACTTTCTTGCTCACTATTTCCATGTTTTTCCACTTCACTACCTTCAGTATGCTCAAATGTACCAGCGCAAACTGCCATCACATTACTCTCAACATGAGAAATGTCAACACTGTTCACCTTCTGTTTTTCACTGATTATGCACTGGACATAATTCTCATTAAAGCCTTGATTCTTAGTCATGCAATCTTCCAATTCCCGTCCATTATGATCAGAAGCCAATTCATGGTCAGAAATAACAGCCTGATGTTCTGGAGAAATCTCAACACTGTTCACCTTCTCTTTATCACTAATTATGCACTGGGCATAATTTTGATTAAAGCTGTGATCTGGAATGCTCTTAGTCGTGCAATCTTCCGATTCCCGTCCATTAGGATCAGAAGCCAATTCATGGTCAGAATTAACAACATGATGTTCAGGAACACTCGCCACTTCCAGCCTATCAGGAGAGGAACCACCATTTGCTTTATCATTCTGTTCGGCAGATGAAGTATCTAAAATAGAACTTTGGGCAATTTCGATCAGAGCATCCATTTTAGAGATCCTAGGTGGTAACTTATCCTGAGATGGAGACGCATCGCTCTTGTGAACGGTGGCCTCACCTGGCAATTCTTCTGAATGTCTAACATGGTTTCTTACATGGACACCCACATGACCATTGTAACTCCGTCGTTCCTGAAATACCTTGTGACAAATCTGGCATTCATATTTTCCATCTTGTTTAATAATTACACCTTCTCCAATGGATGAACCCAGTCTATACCTCTTAGTGGTCCTCTGGTGAAATGTCATCAGGTGCTTCAAATAGGGATTCTTTTCATCAAAGGTCATGTTGCACTTGTAACACTCGAAGAGATCCCGTACTTGAACCTCAGGCAGATTGTCAATCCCTATTAAGTTAAATTCCATCCCCTTCACATGAGGTATAGATGTCTTGGGCACCAATTTGAGATTCTTATGAAGAACACCTGCGCGCTGTGGCACATCCCGTTAACTATTGCAAAAAAAATCTTACTGTAACAAACGCTAGACACATAATCTACTTACATCGTCAGAAGCCAATACATAGACTTGCAGATTGTCATCTCCCATCAGATCCATTTGCTGGCTTGCATCATTGAGTCCGAAATATGACTGCAAAAATGAAGAAGCTTCTTTGCAGGATGCAAACTGTTGTCCATCAGGGCTGAAAAGTGCCAAGTACATTAACAACATTTCAGGCCCAGCAAGCAAAGGAGAATGTGAGACTAATGGCTACCAATATGTGCAAAACAATACTTGCAGCAAATCAAAAGAATCAGAGGAAGTCTAATGTCTGAAGAAACTGATCCCGTTGTAAAAGAAGAGCTTAGAAAAGCATGACACAAAACTTCGTTAGCTGATTAGCTCCTCCAACACAAATCCTGGCATGATGTCACTCAGACTCACTCCTAATTGAAATACACACCTGTCCTCTCTTTCCTTCTCCATAAGCAAAATATCCAAAAATCCACCAGCACCATGAATTACTTTTTGGTTTCTAAGACCAGCAATGGCAACAAATGTAGACATTTCAATAAGGCAGGAACCAATCATTGGGATAGTCCAGCATGTGGTCAAGATACAAGGATGCCATATCCCCATCACCGCGAAGTAAGTGCTTACTGGAGTTAAAAGTGTGAGCTTGAACATTCATTGTACAACACATTATACCACAGGTCAAAACACGAAACCGTGATTTGAATAAGGCTAGTTCCAGTATAAAAGTATAAAAATTTTAGGTTAAAAAAGACGCATATACGTATTAAGGAAGGAAATTTAACCATATTTTCAATCACATACCCTTAATCCAGAGTAAGTGCCTAAACAAAACATCAAAATTCCAAATGTAACATATGTAATTATTATATTTGCAAAACACATCAATAACTCTGAAGTAGAACTGTAGAAGTGCACCAGATCTCCACAAGGCAAAAAATGTATAGTCCCTTCGGGGGACATCTGATAAAATTGGAACAAAAGAAGACAGTGGAAAACATGTTAAATATAATGCATCGGCATATCAAGGCAAATAACAAAACAATTCCCAAGTAAAACAAAGTCCTTTAATCACAGTGCATTTGACGAAACGTCAAGCAAAGGATAAAGTAAAGGTTGGACATTGTAAATATTTACACCACCCAAGTATATCAAAGTCCTTTAATCACAACATGGCTAAACAAGATCCATGGTGTAACAAAATCCACAATTTGGCAAGGCAAGAGACATAAAGACATGGAAAATAACAGTCTCTCTAGACAAAACAAGGGTCCAAGAGGTGGCTTGTACACATTCTAAAGGTGATTGCCATTAATTTTAGTATAGTTCCGTACTATGAAGCACGGATACTCCGAAACTAGTCACGTACGAGTATCGGATACGCGAGGGATACGGATACGCGCCCGATACGCCCCGATACGTATCGGATACGGCAAATAAGTATCCTGCATTTAAATTAAATATTTTTTTATTTCGGATACGTTTCGGATACGCGAGGGATACATGGGGGATACGGCAGGATACGTTTAGGATACGGCAGGGGTTAAAATGAATTTTTTTAAAGAATCAAGTACAAATTAAAAGGGAAAAATTGTAATAATAGCATCACTAAAAATATAAAACTTAGGAAATTATGCACATCGATAGATCATTCCATGAACCGGTCGATATTTTCCTACCCTAGATCGCTTGAACCTTTGATCACAAGGTTCTCTCTCTGTTTTACTGGTGTGGGTTTCTATTGTTTACATTATATAATAAATTATATCTAATACATACACTGGTACATAGATATGTATATATATGAAGTATATTATATGCATACCGATTAGTCTATTGCCTACTAACCTGTATTTTTTTTTCTTTTTTACAAAATTCTAATCTTTTGGATGATAAGTTCCTACTCTTTTGAGATTGACATGTACTTCATGCTTGGTATTAGCAATTCAACTACTCCTTTATTTCTTATGACTTCACTTTTATGCCTAGGAGACTAATAATTATAAAAATGTATAATTTATACAGCCGTATCCCCGAAGTATCTGTATTCTATTTTTTTAGGTTTTGACGTATCGCCGTATTTGTATCGTGTCGTATCCGTATCCCGTATCCGTATCTGTGCTTCATAGGTTCCGTACAACACTTTATTCTTGCAAGCAATAAACTTGCCAGGATTCCCCTCTCAGCAGGGAGTATCCGAGGATGGCATGTACGAATACATTTGAGACATGGTGAACACTTTCTGAGTAAACAAGAGACATCCGTGGCCTTGCACATTCAAATAGCATGTTAAACATTGCCGATCAAAAAAAAAAAAAAACATGTTAAACATTCTCTGAATTACGAGGGAGGCATATTTGATAGAATTTCACATTTCCAACCACACCACCTTCGACCAAAAGTGCACAAAAAACTTCTACTCAACTCACTCCCCAACTAGTTTATTTTGAGCTATCCTCCAATGTTCCCACACAAGAAAGTGCATATATCTTCAGTAATGCTATACGGGTAAATCATGATCTAATGATATACCAATAGGTGTTTTGCAACACTGGACGACTGCTCAGCCACCCAATTCTAGGACTGTCGGACATATTTCATATGCCGATTGCAAACATGCATGTCTTACACGTTTGGACTAAAGACTACAATTACAGAAAATTGTGTGTCGTAGTTGAAGTCTTGCAAGTCAAATTTCTAAACATACGCCCATTGACTCTAAGGTAACTCCCTTCACCGCCTTACCGCAATAAGTTGCGGTAGTCGTTGGTCCACATCGCGGAAGTTTGGTTTCCCCCGCCCACTAGTATGTGGGCAGCTATCGATTATGAGAACATTTCCATTGCCATGTTACGGTCCACGAAACCTATTGGCCAAACAAACAACCATTGTCTACATCTATAAGATTTCTATTAGAAAGAGAAAAGTGGAATTCTCACAGTAAATAAATTGCCTTTATTAAGAGCGTATTGATTAGATTAACATCAATATCTTTCCCTCTAGGCCCTTTTGTACGTTTTTACACTCAATGGGTGTTGAATTTCAACAAAATAATTAGATTGTTTTAACTTGATTTCGCCCATTCTCTTTTCCTTCTTTTTGGGTAGTTTCACAGAATATGTGATCCCCTTTTTTGTGAACCAAAACATGTTCGTAAGAAACTTTCCCGTTGATTCCCTTTTTACTGAACCAAAACATGTTCGTATGAAACTTTGCTGAATACTAAATGCACGTGCCTCCCTTTCCATCAATTATATTTGTGAGAAAGAAGGAAAGTGATATTCCCCATGGCGAAATTCCTTTATTCCCAATGTATTGATTAGGTCCCCTTCCCATTGTCCCTTTTGTACTTTTCCCCAATGATGGTTGTATTCAGTGGAACTTGAAAGCATATAGGAAGAATGATAAACCGTATGGATTGGTTCACCAGTGTTGAGGCTTATTGACTCTACAACATTGATTCCAAAATAATTAGGGAGCAATAATGAATACTTCCTTATTTCGACAATAAAATAGTACACTACTTGCAGGCGAAGCAAAAGCACTCGTCGATGTTGATATGGTCGTAAAATGTGTCTTTTAACACCTCAGTAGCACAATATGTTGACATGAATATCATAACTGAAGTCTTTAAGTGGGATGGTTGAGATCAAGGGTTTCTACGCATTTTTTTTTTCATATTCCCAAATTGTATCTCATAGTAGCCATCTCTTCAGAATTCATTAGATCTAGTAAAATCACAAACATCTTAAACTCAATAGAATTGAAAACATCTTGTTTTAAGTCTAAAATGTGAAAAATGACAACTTGATTGCACTAATGGAACACATATAACTTCACCATTGAATTTGCCTTACATTAAGTGCACGGACAACTTAATCAATGCATGTCAAATTTATCTTTCAATTGAAGTTTGCATAGCTCCAAAAAATTTCAGGGTTAAAGTTCATGGGCGTTGAGGACACTGAGTGTTTTCGATCTTTTATCGAAACTAATATTTATGGTACTATAACCTTCGGTCTAACAATAGTTGCCGATGGACTTTCTGTTTCTTTACTTAAACGTTAATCAATAGTATTTGATAAGCATCCAACTCAAAACCAATTGGCAATGAGTGGAGAGTCCACTTAGGCTCATATACTAGGTTTGAATGTCATATTTAACCAATATGGGACAATCTCTAACACTCCCCCGCGCACGTGACCCCTGACTCGCATGTGGTGAGGTAAACAAACGATTCGACTCATACACAACAATCAACTATCAACGACAAACAAAAGGGGAACCAACTATCAACAACAAAGTCTTGCCCAAAAGCCCACGAAAACCCCACGAAAACCTAGTTCTGATACAATGTTAAAGCATCCAACTCAAAACCAATTGGCAATGAATGGAGAGGTTGCTCAGGCTTATATACAAGGTTTGAAGGTTATACTTAACCAAAGTGGGACAAGCTCTAACAAGAACGTATTTAATTTTGAATTAAGCCAACTTATGCATGATTAATAATCACTTAGCGCTCGAGGACGATTTCGTTAGGCAAAGCTATACCACCATCGGAGCACCTACATTGCATGTGCCCAAACTAGTATATATCCATATGAATAAACACTCACATTGCCATTCAAGACAAATCTAAGCATCTATTGTCCAAGATTCACTAAAAGATCTCCAAGTATCTAGTCTAAAATGAGTGGGCTAAATCATAAGGTCAAATTCCACCAATTTAAATTGATGGAGGGATTCACATCTCTTTCACACATGTAAGGATGAAGATAACTTAAGATTTCCTTAGAGAGGTTGCACAAATTTTGATAATTTTTTTCCTCCTCCGCCTTTTCCATTTGTAAAGTATGAGACCCAAAAAAGGAAGTCCATTCCCTAGTTATGAAACAAATTTCCAAAATATATCCAGCCATGTTTGAAAAGCATCTACTTTAAGTCTTAGAACCCATATTTCCCTTTATTAACCATCCAACTTGAAACCAATTATGTGGAGAGGTAGTACAAACTCGTGTACTAGTTTTGGGGGATATAATTAACCACATGTGGGACAAACTCTAACTTCGTGACTTTTCGCCATTTCTTTCAACCAAACAAGATGACCTATTCAGGAATCTCGGGATCTATGATAATCTTCTACTCCTTGAAGCATTTTATCATACCGTATCTGGTGATTCTGGTTCCCAGATATCAACTTTCATAAGCCTTTCCCCGTTTGAACCTTGCCCTACACTTCAAGGCTAAGCCATGAACGGTACTTGTGAGATAATCATAGCCATAACATCATTAATGCCATCTCTATTACAGAATCATATATGGGATTATCACCTCATACAGCTCCTCGCGAGTCTCTAATGAAATTAAGGATATGTTGGATATGGAATTTTATCTTGATCTCTTTGCCACCACGGCTCCTTCAAGAATACCATTATGAGTGCTTCATATGTAAAAGGCCGAGTGGTTTCTTGGTCCTCTTCCAATGCTTTTGGATTTAGGGGTAAAAGAAGAAGAACCTCCTATGCTACTCAAACACAGTGGGAAATGCTATTCGTACAGTAGTGGATCAAGGTCTTCAACGAGCATAAGTCATGATAAAAGGTCCTGGTCAGTTATGCTCTTCATGTAGAATTCAAACCAAATGACTCTAATGAAATTACATCGAGACTCCCACATATTATTGATAATGTATGAGACATCTCCATTTCCCCGCGAGGAATCTGCAGAACTACAACTGCTTAGCTTTCAATTTGCCTCTGACCATCAAATGAAATATGAATAACTCGTCCATATCTCTTTGAAACAAGGGGATCCTTGTTTACCAACCAACCACTATCTAATAAAATCCAACTCTATCTTGACACATTCCACCAAAAACTGGTTTCGTGTGGACTCTTTTCCCAACTAACAAAGAGACCTTGGTGGAATGAAATCCATTCAAGTGAGAATCCTCTCGTGCGCATGCCCACCTTTAAATGAATTCTTCATCCGCACGTCTACTCCCACAAAAAGGAAGTCGTCATCAAGCTCACTGAGATTTCACGTTTTGGGACCTTATCTTATGTTGGTGGATGGAAAGACCACAGGGTTTGGTCGAGCAGTGAGCTTGGAGAGTAGAATAAAGGTAAGGTCAAGAAGGGTAGCGTTATCCCCAAGCATTTCACGATACCTTTTTTTTTTCCCATACGTAAGGAAGTGCATCTCTTAGCTGAATCCTCTTCCATAATGGCACAATATAATAGGGGAAATGATATTGGCACTCCAAAAATTGATGCAGGTACTCCAAAAACAAAAGAAAATGGCTTTGGAATTACACTGATTTTGGAGTGCCTGCATTAATTTTTGGAGTGCCAATATCATTTCCCTATAATAGAATCAGCTGGAGTAGACACACAAATTACTTTAAATACGAAAAGCCAAGTAGGTGGGTTAGTTTGAGTGGAAAAGGGAAAAAACAATCGAGCTTGAAATCTTTTCCAGAGATATCCATTTACCTAGGGAGACAGATAAGATATCCCGACACGACATTTTATTTTGTTCATAACATAAGACCAATCAATTGAATATTGATTATCACGCTTGGGCTGCTTTAATATTAGTATCTGCATTTTTGCACCGAAACAGTTTTACTCCTTGTTCAGTCAACTGCTATGCCTTTTACGCATTTAGCCATAACCAGCTAGGTCTAGGTTCAAGTGGCATTTAACCCCTAAACATAACTCATCCGCTGAAAAGATCAGCCGGTTTGGACTTCGACTTACTTTCCCCAAGCTCTTTCGTGCATAATCTCGAATGTTACTAGCTCATGGTATAATCTCTTCCCGTCGCCACTTTGTCAAAGACTTCTCAGTTGTTCAAGAAGATGTGCTGCTACTATGCCCTTCGTGGCTATTCTCTTTCCTCGTGCCACAAATGATCTATGAATAAGAAGAATGCCAAAACAAAATGAGAGGTAGCTAACAACTTCTAGGAGAGACGTAATTGACTGCCTTGGCCATCTTTTCATTTGCATCTGAGGCTGCCCTTCTTAATTTAATAACCCTTCGAGCAAAGGAGTGTCCTACTTTTGGAAGACACTGTGACCCCGGCTTCCGCATGAAGAGGTAACCATAGAATCCATTACTTTGGAAAGACAACATTCTGTACTTAAGGCGCAAATAAGAGGCAATCAACCAATGGAGCCTTGTCAAAAAGCATCTGAAAAAATCCTAGCTCTTACATTCTATTAGAGCATTCAAACCAAAATTAATTGCCAATGAGTGGAGAGGCCGCCCAGACTCGTATATACTAATTTTGGAAGTGATAATTCATCATTTACAAATATGGGACAAGCTCTAAAAGAAAAATACATTGGATTGTATAATCGTGCGCGAGATTCCTTAATAACCACATGGAGCAGGATAATCCAGAATCTTGCATTAGTGTTCTACCTGATGTATTAAATTGTACTAGAATATGTTTGAATCGACAGATGTTAAGAAGCTGAACACCAATCATCCTCAGATGACGAAAATGTGGACAAGGGGGCAATTGTTGGGTTAGCCTTCCCATGTGGTCACGATACAACTCATACAAGGATATCACGTCTCCCATCGCTTGGTGAAGTATGCACACCAAGTCCTTTTAAGTGAAACATGGGGTCCTTTAATGGAGAACTCAATCCATGTGAGTCTGGCTAGCAAAAAGGGAAAACATTATTCAATGTGTGAGGACATTGCCTAGTCGTATCAGGAGCGTCCGTTGACAGCATATCAGCTTAAATGTACCCTACTCACTTGAAATCCATAGTACCACATCATCATGAAATTCAAACAAACTAACAAAAGCAACTACTCGAAATAAGCGTATACTCTCAAGTCTCAATAGAACAGTGAGCACAATAATAAACATTACCAAAACCCCTTTATATACAAAGACTCCACTGCATATACTTCAACAATCTCAAATTATTTCCATACACCAAACCATGATTGGTCGTATCCAACTCGGAGTTGTCCACCTAATATTCAAGCAACAAACTCCCGATGACGTGCCCCATATATCAAACCGACTTATATTGATGAGAAACCAAGACACATATTAGTCTACAAATGCACAATCGTTTCAGAATAACCTGACAACCAAATAATCAAATCAAATAGATTATACAAAATATCAGTGTATATGCCGTGAATGTAAGCGTGTAAATGTGTATATATCAAGAGCAACAAATGCACAAAATATATAGCATGTTCTAATAAGAAAAAGTATCATCTATTGCATCATGAATCACGTGGATATCCCAAGAATATTTGCATAAACATAAGAGACATTTAGAGATACTTTACATTTTACTACTCAAGGAAGAAGCAAAAGGGGGGCCAAGGGTTGCCTTGGTCACCCTCAAGTTTCTTGTAATTCCTATACTACCCCAATATTTTTGCAGATTTCTATAATATACAACATAAAATGGTCCCTGTGTTTTGTAGAATTCCTCTTGTTGCCTCTCTCTTTTGAGAGTATTCTCTAAAATATGGCATGACTTCACTTATTTTCACATTAAACAATACCTTCAATTCTGACAACTTAATAAGTTTCATAATGCTTTTGTATGAAATACCATTTGTTTTAGAAGTAACTCTTTTTTCTTGGCTGTAATTATATTGGTCACCCCAACATCTGATTCCTCACCTTGTCCATATTACCACCAAACATACTAAATTAAAACATATGTATCATATCATATAGATATCTTAAGATATTTAAACATAAGAATTAAGATACATTAAGAAACATATATTTAGAGATACGCATCAATTTTACCTCCAGACCTTTAAACGTGTATGGAATCGTAACCCATACGATATCGTGAATTGTAAGATCTTGACAACATTACATATAAAAGAATACACAATTGAGAGCAACAAATGCCAAATATCAAGAGAAGACCAACCCATATCATGAATTGTAAGATCTCGACAACATTCCATATAAACGCATACACAATTGAGAGCAACAAATGCTAAATATCAAGAGAAAACCACCTTATGTATCGGCGGCAGTAAACCGACACGCGGCCGTCTTTCCTCTTCAGTGCCAGCAAAAGCCTCCAACCAACGGGCAACCAGTCACCAAACTCACAAGCACTAACAATCCTCCGCTTCTTTCTCCTGCTCCCCCACTGCCCTTCTAAACCCCCCAAAACCCCTAGAAACTGCTCTTCACTCTCCAACCCCACAGTCCTCCTCCTGAACTCCCCTGCATACAATTCATCCCCATTCTCCAAGGCCTTGAAATCAACCACCACCCCATTCTTATTCACAATCTCCAACTGAGTGTTCGCAACCGGTACCGCCACCGGATTATTACTAGGATTCCTCTCTCTCTTCCGCTTCCTCGGCCCTTGAGAGACCACCATTTGCATGTCCCCGGCGCAAACGACCGGTTGCGGCGGCGGCAATTCGGTTTCGCTGCCGCCGGTGATGAGGTGTTTGAGGAAATTGACGATGGTTGTGTTCTCGGCGCGTTCAGGGTCGTTCGGGGAGAGAGAGGAGGGGAGGGGTCTAGGGTTGGAGGGGAGGCGGTGGCGCAGGCCGGCGGAGGAGTGGTGGTGGTGGTGGTGGTGGCGGGAGTAGGTCTGGCGGCGGCTGCCGGCGCTCTCGTTGAAGATGGAGGGGTTGATTTGGGGGGCGATGGCGTCGTTTGGGCGGCGGAGGTCGAGGGCGAAGTCGGAGCATAGGGAGAGGGCGTGGAGCTCGGATTGGGAGAGTTTGGTTATGTCGATGTGAGAGAGGGATTCCGGCTTGGGCCCACCTGGTGGTAGTGGCGGCTTGGTGGTGGCGGGCACCGTCACCATTTCTAGTAGAGAGAGAGAGAGACTGAGAGAACTAAGTGGCGAAGAGGGGAGAGAGTGAAGAGGGGGAGGAGGGAGAGATGGCAGGAGTTTTACAGATGCTTTTCCTGTCTGGAGTCTGGAAAAGGTGACACGTAGAAATATTTTTTACAAAAAAAAAATGCAACGCTACGTACACTCGACCGATTACTACTCGACTACTTCTCTCACATGTGTGTTTCTCCGAACTCAGGGTCCTGTTATGCACAATTTCGGCCCTTGGATCAATTTGACGACTCGAATCTCATCTTAGAATTGTTCCCATTTTCCTCGGCTCTATATATTTAATTGTGAAATGAGTCCTATATATATATATATATATATATATATATATATGAAAGAAAAGTAATTGAAGAGTGGCCGCTAGACGCATCCACACAAATCTTTTTATTCATGTAAAGTTATTAAACTACCTTATCATTATTTCTCACTGTCATTTTTATATGGAGGATAATTTGATAATTTCGTGCGGATAAAGGCAAGTGCCAATGGAGAAAAAGATGTGCTGAAATTATTTCGTATAGTAATAGGATTTCCCAAATCCATTTAGAATGTCTTAAATATTTACCTTTTTAAAAAAGATTTCCAAAATCTATTTAGGATGTCTTAAACATTTACCTTTTAAAAAAAGATTTCCCAAATCCCAAGCATTATGTATAGTCGAATCTGCTTTTCTGAAATGTCTGAAAAAAAAATAATGTTTGACCAACTCTAAAAGTCTCTTGAGTATTTTTTTAATTTCTGATTTGTATAATCATGTTTCTTTATTCTTTTCTGATTTGAGGAAAGAAACATTAAAAAGTACTTAGACCAACTTAAAAAAAAAAAGTGGTAGAAATTAAAAAATAGGAGGATTCAGAATAAGTCCTTTTTAATCGTTCTTAATGTATGATTTCTTTATGTGATTCATATTATTTTTATTTCTTCTATTCCTAGTTGGGACAAACTAAAACAAAACAATTATCTCCTGGGATTTCTTTTTTCCTTTTTAAGTTATCATTACGTTTAACATTCACATTTTTTGGAAAGTTTTCTTTTTGACAAGAACACATTTTCATTTTTTGTTGACCAGTTTTAATCTAATAATTTCCTAAAAAGTATATGTCGAATGTGACATTATTGCATTCATCCCGAGTGATTGCGGTCTTATCCCGAGTGATTGTGCACCATAACTTGCATTCACAATGACATGAAATAAACATTAAATGGATTAATTTACTTTCCTAAGGTGTTTTTTTCCCCTGGATTTCGCATTTTTCTATGTATAAATAATGGTTTCCCTATAAGTACTGTAGAATTTTATTCTTCTATGATTAAAGTTTATTTATAAGCGGCCAATCCTCCCCTGAAACGATTTTTCTATGCGGGGCTGTTAATAAATCCGTGGTTGAGGAATTACAAGTATGAAATGATTTTCTTTTTTTTTTTTAACATCAATATTTTTTTTTTATTAACCTTTGAAATGGATACAAACAAGGAGCAAGGAGCAAGGATAAAGGCAACAAGGGCCCATCTGAGACCCAGATCTTTGATTGGTAAGATGTCAATCAAAGAGAAACCCCCAAAGGCTGAAGCCCAACACCTAAAGGCCACAAGCCCAGATAAAACAAATGAAGACCAAATAGGACGCAGCTCAAACACCAAAAAAGTCCTAAAAGCATGAATACAAGGGGATTAGGCCCAACAATAAAACCCCGACACCCAAAACATTATGAAATGATTTTCAACGCCATATGGAGACATGAAGTAAAAGTAAATACCAAACAGAATTGTTCCTGTGACTGGATTGTGTTGCACAAAACATGTTCATGGAAGAATTTGATCGGAAATTCGTTTTCCCGTCGAGTTGATAAGTGGACTATGAGTTTTGTTTTCCTTTTACTTGCACCAAAATGCAATGACATATGTTGTCCTCGTCGTCGTTTTTGTCGTTTTATCTCATTAGTTACGTGGCAAAACGAAGAACCAATTACGAGAATGCAAGTATATTTCCAAACAAAACAACCGACGTACTAATACAAAACGCTGTTTAACATTTTTCTGTTGGTACTGGGTTGATTTTGATCACTTTCTTCGTTGATCTTCCATCTATTGGAGCTCTTATTCATACAGAACAAGTAGATAGTAGCCATGAAGCAATGTTTTTGGGTAAGTTAATTCGTTGAAAAACAAAATCACTATGCTAATCGGGTTGGGGTTAAGATTGCCACTGCTGCCCTACGGGTACGGGTGAACAAAAGCGTACTCCAAAATCGGAAACAAAACCACCCTACACACAAAAGAGGTAAGGGTATCCTACTACGTATGGGGAACAATAGGCTAAGTTGTGATATTCCGAAATCGATTCTTAGCTAAATTCGAGAGAAATCAATTGGAGTGTCGATTCTCTAAAATTAACCAAGTGAATGAAAAGCTATGTTAAAGAGGTAATCAACATATAGGAAAAGATATTAGGGTTTCAAATCCACCCTAGCTCACAACTATGGTATGGCTCAAGTCTCAAGATTTAATGAATCGACTTAACATTGACCTGCGCAGCTATAAACCCTAGCAGTATCGCCAAGTAGATTGATGGAATCAAAAACTGGCATAGCCCATCTCCGAATAGCACGGATGTCTTTCGATGTAATCTACAACGATCTGCCTTCTCTAAGCATTGCCTATCTCACTTTTCGATTGCAATTACAAAGAAAACCATTGCATAACCGTGTAATTGTAATAAAAATCAATCACAGACAAGGAAAATCGATCATTCCATAGATCAGAAGCCTAAAACTTTGTACAATAGTCGGCCAATCAACAAATATGGAAATACAAAATTAAATGTTAGTACTTGCTAGGGTTTCATCTAATCCCTAAGGAGATGGTTAGCTGCTCATGGAGGATATAAGATTCAAAGCTCTCGATAAAATCTCCATGGAAAACCTTCAAGATTTCCTTCTTATTCAATCCATTGGCATCTCCAAACCTTGAACCACCATAATAATCATTAGAGGTATATATCCATCCAATTGAGGCTGAAAAACTCTTTAAGAAATGGAATCAGAAAATTTTGTTGAGTTGCATATATGCCCCTCAGCAATCCTTGTGCGCCCGGGCGCATTCAGAATCTCTTTACTGGTGTAATGTGCCTCAGGCGCATTTAAACTGCGCCCTGAGCAAATCCAAGTTTTCTCTACTGCTGTAATGCACCTCAGGCGCAATTCCTATGCCCACCCCCCCCCCCCCCCCCCCCCCCCCCCCCCCCCCCCCCAGCACATCCAAGTTTCTCTAATGATGTAATGCGCCTTAGAGCAATTCGCATGCACCCCCGGCGCACTTGGCCGAATTTCCTAGATCACTCTTTTTTTCCATTTGGCTCCCATTGGGAATCCATGTTTGACATTCCTTTGAGACTTTCAAAGTTTTCAAAACAATGTCAAACTTTTTGCGATTGGCTTAGTCGACCTACGATCAAGAAAATGACTTAATGTACCAGAAGTAACAAGGGAAGTAGATATAAGAAATGCAAGTTGGACAGGTGTGCATTTCGGCACTTATCACTAATCAACAATTATCGACATAACTCTAATAAAATGCCACCTAATGTGTTTGAAATAGCTTTGAGACTGAGCTACTAGTAGATATCACATTCTTCAACTGCGATTTTGAGCCCTTCGCTTTCTGGAGAAAACCACACATCTAACAACTAACAGCAACGCAAACGTTACGAGTACGATCACAGTAATGAGAACAATCTTTGTTGTCCTAGACGATCTTGAATGCCTTCTGGGAATGCTCTCTTGTGTTGAAGGGCAAGACAGATTGTGAGGCAAACATAGATTGGCATTCCCGGCGAAAGATATGTTACTAAAGTACTCAAACTGATTACCACTAGGTAGTCTTCCTGAAAAGTTGTTATAAGAAAGGTCTAAGATTGTCAAACTAATCATCGACCCCATTTCCTCCGGTATTGGACCACTCAGATGGTTCCTTGACAAGTCGAGAAAAGTCAGTTTCCTCAGCTTTGAGATTCCTATTGGAATTTCACCATCCAAACTGTTTTTGCTCAAATCAATTGAAGTCAGTTCAGGACAATCAACAATTGAAGTTGGAACGCGACCACTAATGTTGTTGCCACTTATGTCCAGCTTCGAAAGCTTCTTTAGATTGGAGATTTCCACCGGAAGCTCACCAAAAAGTCTGTTCGTTTCCAGAGATAAAGACGTCAAGCTAACCAGATTTCCGATCGCAGGAGGGATTTTACCGGCGATGGAATTGTTAGACAGTGCGAAGGTATCAAGCTTTTTTGCTGACATTTGAGGTGGAAGTTCTCCGGTGAAGTGGTTGTCGTTGAGTTCAAGAAAGTTTAACAATGGCAAGCTGAGGAGCCTAGAAGGAATTGTTCCATTTAACAAATTCTTCATCAGTCTCACCCTAACAAGCGATTCACACTCTCCAATTTCTTCAGGAATGGATCCGGAAAAGTAGTTTTCCATCAGTATTAACATCCGCAATTTCCCTCCTCTGCACAAATGGCAAGGAATTTTTCCAGTGAGTTTGTTGCCAGTAACATCAAGCAGTTGCAAGTTTCCTTTTAGGCCAAGATTTTCTGGCAGTTCTGAGGTAAAATTGTTTCCCCATATCTGTAATACCTCTAGATTGGGAAGATCGCCAATGAAGGACGGAACGGGACCATGAAAATGGTTTACAAAAAGATTAAGCAAGATAAGGTTCTTCAGTTCTGACAAACTCTCCGGTAAATGGCCACTGAGTTCATTAACTGAGAGGTCTAGAGACTCCAAACTGATCAAACCAGAGAGTTCAGAAGGTATTTGACCCCCGAGCTGATTCGTTTGGAGATAGAGTTGTTCTAACATCTTTAAATTACCCAGAGTTTTTGGAATTTCACCTGATAGGTTACAACTAGCCATATCTAGTATTATGAGCGAGCTCAGTAATCCAAACTCAGGCGGAATCCCTCCTTCAAAAGAATTGAAGTACCCAAGATGGAGTTCTGTAAGGTTTAACAAACGGCACAAACTCCCTGGAATCTTTCCAGTAAGTCCATTTCCCTGTAAACCTAAACTCTCAAGGCTCTGGAGCTCAGAGTAAACCTTTGGAATTTCCCCAGAGAAGTAATTCCCACCAAGATGAAGAGTTTTGAGCCCCTTCAGCTTTACAAACTCTGTTGGAAGTTTTCCGGAAAGGTTGTTATTGTACACATTGAAAACCTCGAGCTCTGTCAGTTTAGCTATCATGCTTCTATGGATGGTACCACTGAAGTTGTTGGAAGATATGTTAATGAACTTGATGGAGGTAAGATTCGACATTTCCAGAGGAAGCTCACCAGTGAGATTGGTAGCAGAAAGAGTGAGACTGATGAGGTTTTTCAAGTGGCCTATCTCCGGTGGAATTGAACCGGATAGAGGGACAAACGAGATGCTGATAGATGTTACTTGCGAGTAGTCGTCGCAAGTTACTCCGGAGAACGAACAATGGGCAGAAGGAGGGGAGGAGTGGTTCCAGTCTTCGAGTCCTGATCCCGATGGTCCCACCATGGAGGACTTGAGCTTCAAAAGCACTTCCAGGTCAGAAAGAGAATGGGAGACTGAAACAAAGAGGATGAAGATAGAAAGGAGCAAGAAATAACTAAAAGACATCTTCATCTTGGTGTTTTTTTTACAACTAGATTCAGATGAGCACTAATATATTGTAGTCTTGGGAGTTCAAAACAAAAGGAATAAACAAAAAAGAGGGAGAGCAAAAGGAGACCATACGTAGCTTCTTCTTTTTTGGTACATCGGAACCGACCATGCGGAGCTTTGCTCTGGCTTCAAATGGGCTCCCCGCAACTGGGCGGTGGGATTGGGCCCTAGGATTAGTCGAGATGCGAGAAAGCTGGCCCGAACACCTGAGTGATAAAAAAAAGAGAGGAGAGGGTAGCAAAGCCACTATGTCACTTTGGTTACTTCGATGTCAGTGTCATGGAACGTAGTTGGCTTTGTTTAGTATATATCCCTCTGAAAACCAAAAGATGAGAACTTGTTCACTTTCTCTATAAGGTTAATCCACGTTAGTAAAAGGCACAATTGAAGGCTAGAATCTTATTCTTACCCAACCAGCTAGTGGAATCAGAATTGTAAGCTGAGTGACTGGGAATAAAGACTGCTACTTTCTTGATCATGGCGGGCAGGCATTTATCCTGAAAGAAGAACCCTATGCTTGACCACATATACGGAAGCTTGAAGCAAAATACACCAAACTTGGCTTGAACAAGAAATGGTTTGAAGGCTGACTCCTTCTAAGTAGTTTTGTGCTCTTTGGTCTGATCAAATCTTTGGATGCTAAACCAGTTTTCAAAAAACTCTGGACAGTCTTGAAAACCAGTCAATTTTGAGGTGTGACTCGGTGTAAAATCTTCGATGTACCTTAAATGAGCTGTATGTTACTCCTAAAATTTGATGACACAGTCTTGTTTTCTATATCACTAGGTAGAGTGCCAGTTACTTCTAAATTGTGTTGTTTTTCAACAGAGGAAGATGCAACTTTGCACATTAATTCCCACTACTGGATCAACAGTTACTGCAATGCAGTTCTAAATCCATGAAAAACAGCACAAACTATACGACACATACCCGTCAATCAATGGAATCCACTGAATGGTGCATTTAGACAAGTTGAGACTTCGGCCAACTTTTATTTTCAGCCGTGGAATAAAGGTATAAGTTCCAGAAGAATGTGATCCCTCCTTCCGCAGAATTGGCCCCTCCTCACATGGAGTATCTGTGCTCATTACACCATTCAATAAGAAAACAAAGCAGTTCCCATAAAATGCGTGTCTTCCCTTAACCTCTGGAAAAAGGTCAAAACCATTGGCTACTCAACGGACGATGAATAATATAATCCATTTCAATATAGTCCACTACAAAAAAGATGGATCAATAGCTTAAATCCCTATTTGTGAATCAACTATGATGGAAAGAAATTGGAATAAAAACAGCAAGCGAACAAGCAGTATGCAACATAATGCATCTTACAAGATTGGTTGGGGACTAACAAAATGACAAGTTTTAGTGTGTTACCAATCTCAACTATTGATGCAGAAAACAGGAGACTGGTTTTATAAGTCAAATAACTTGAATTTCTTGTCCGATTTTCACTCTGGACGGCAATATAAACTCAATTCTAGCTTCCAAGCAAAGGCAACAATATCCTCCCAGGTATATACAATAAACCTACATATCCTTGAAAATGAACAAATTACGACACTGCAAAAAATTGAGTAACTTTCCACATGGAGGATTTCTTACATAAGGCAAAAGCCAATCTAGATTAAGTTCACATTATTTCTTCAAGTCCCGGAGACAAGAAACCACCTGAAATTTTTTGTAACAGAAGATTGGGTGATAACTAAAAAGGCACCAACGAACCAGAAAACCCATTTTCAGATATCAAAGGCCCTTTGATTTATTTTTGGCTGCAAAACAAAACTTTGAGATGACAAAAGCCCTTTATACTTGTCAAGGCTTCCAGCCTCCCACCAAAGCTTTTTCCTATTTAGAAACCTCTTCACTGAAAGCCATGCACAGCACCATCAAACATGCACTAAAATGCCTCCCACAGCTAGATGACATGCTTCCTTTGGAACTAGCCGACATAGCCGTACAAGATGAAGACAACCAGAACCCAATTTATCAACCTTCAACACTACTTGAACTAAAGAACTAGCTGGCCAAGGCAGTTTGCACAATGGTCGTGGAATACCACTTTGCAATGTGAGGTCTTGATTCGAGCTGCATCAGCTGATAAAGCAACATCAAAACCGCTAGTAGTTTCTAACTAACTTACCACTACTCTTGTACCTCTGGCACAAGAACAAAACCTGAAAGAAAACGATTCGAAATCATTTTACCTGGGACTGAAAAACAAAAGAAGCTACCAAATCTAAGGTGAGGGGTCTCAAATAAATCACTTTCCCAATTAGTAATTTGGTTTTTCTACCAGAACCAATAAGCTCCTCTAAGCAACTCTGAAAATGTTAGCAGCCTCTCTCACCCCACAGAGAAAAGCTCCATGCATTAATTGATGTATCCTCGGTAGCCAACGGCCAACACTCAAAATAGTATTAATATGGATTTCTGAAGCACCAATTCCATAAATATGAACAAGCAGTTTGTTCATCAAGCTTGGTTTGGTTTTAAACTTTAAAGTTTAACGAGCTTTAAAATATATATTCAAGCTTAGCTTATTTTTGAGACAACCGATCTCAAGCGAACTTTCATCAAGCCTAACACGAGCTGATTTCAAATAATTTGAATTTTTAATGACTCGTAACCCGAACAAGTCAAGTAGTAATTTATTCGAACTTGGTATAAAACTTTAACAAGCTTAAAAATAAAAAAATCATGCTTTAATACTTGAACGAGCTTTTAACAATCAAATACTAGCTCGAACTTGAGTAGCTTGATTCTTTTTGCAGCCCCATTTAGGCTTAATTGCAAGAACACCCTCTAAACTATCGCGTTTTGGCAAGTTCACCCCCTTAAATTTAAATTCGAGCAACTTCACCCCCTCCCCCATTTTCCGTCCATTTCTGTTATAATTTGGATGGAAAGTTTCCACATTTGGTACTGGTACCGAATTTTAGGTGGTACTGGTACCCAATTTTCTGTCCAAATTGGTACTGGTACCGAATTTTAGGTGGTACTGGTACCCAATTTTGAAACTTTCCATCCAAATTTATAACAGAAATGCACGGAAACTGGGGGAGGGGGTGAAGTTGCTCGAATTTGGTAGTTTGGAGGGTGAAGTTACTCGAATTTAAACTTAAGGGGGTGAACTTGCCAAAACGCGATAGTTTAGGGGGTGTTCTTGCAATTAAGCCCCCCATTTAATATCCTCACAACATGGCTTCGAGTACAGAAATATTCCAAATTTAATCAACAAATAAATGGTCCTCGTGAGACACATGAACAGTGAAGAGCAAAAACAAATTTTGAAAATACCCAGAAAATAAATCCTCGTACTCAATCTTCTCCCAAATTCCCAAACGTATCACTTTCAATTCGGCAACACTGCTGACCGGAGTGAAGCCGGAATTTTATGTAGCCGGAAACTTAAGGCCACTCTTTCTCACTGGCTTTAATTTCGCTTTTCTTCCCTTGAACTTTCCGAATTTACTTTATTTAGCTAATAGACTTCCAATTTAACATATTGAGTCCCTCAACAATCTAAAGTTTTCGGTGGAGTTGCAAGAACCATTTTGCCGCTAGTTTCAGGGGAAATAGGAATGATCTGATGTGTCGTGCAAATGTGGGGCGAGAGAATAACTCGTACACATGTACAGTATTTAAAACCTTAACTAGTACTATTATTTGTAATATTTTTTTACAATCATATCGATATTTGGGTCAGTTTACACATATCTCGACTATTTCGGATTTTGAAGTTAACAATGGCCCAAAGGTTTGAATATTTGTTCGCTGTGAAATTCGAACATACGAAGTCATGCAGAATAAACATTTATTAGCTTTCTTATACTTATTTGGCCAAACATTTGACGTTAAGGCTCCGTTGTTTCGATGTAAAGTGTTTTTTCAGAAAACAAAGTTCAAACTTTTTATTTTCTGGTGTTTGATTGACACTTGAAAAATATTTTCAGAGATCGACAAAATAGTGTATAGAGAGAGGAAGATTTAAACGGTGAAGAGATTTGCGAATATTGGAATTGATCGTGGGTTAGGATTGACAAACAAGGAAATTGAGCAGTGAAAATTGCAGTAGAAGGCAGCGGGCCAAAAATAACTAACGGAAGATTTAAGGGTAAATCATTTTCATCCAATTAATGAAAAAATGTTTTACATGTAATATGTTTTCCTATTTTTTATAACTAAACACCGAAAAATAAGTAAAACATTTTACCAAAAAAAATATTTTACGCCCAAATAAATGAAGCCTAAAGCTTGACTATTGTTGCCATTTAGAGAATTGATATGCAATTGGTGTAATCAAGACATGTTTTCCATATTTTAAAAGGTCTGATTTACTTCGTGTTATTATAAGCTCTTTTTTATGGGAATGACTTCGGTGTCCCCGGTCATTTTGGGGACACCATAACTTTTGACATAACAAAACCATTATGAGTATAACCAAAACTTATTATGAGCATAATCAAAACTATTATGAGCATAACAGAACCATAGCAAAACACAACTTGTTTGTTATGCCTTGGTTGGGTTTGGTTATGCCTTGGTTGATTTTTTGGATATTCCTTGGTTATACCTTATTTGGGTTCGGTTATGCTTGTAATGAGTTTAAGTTAGGGAATGACTTCGGTGTCCCCGGTCATTTTGGGGACACCGTAACTTTTAGCATAACAAAGTCATTATGAGTATAACTAAAATCCATTACAAGCATAATAGAACCATAACAAAGCATAACCAAAACCACAGTAAGGCATAACTTGTTTGTTATGCCTTAGTAGGGTTTGGTTATGCCTTGGTTGATTTTTTGGATATTCCTTAGTTATGCCTTGTTTGGGTTCTGTTATGTTTGTAATGGGTTTTAGTTATACTCATAATGGTAAAGTTATGCCAAAAATTACGGTGTCCCCAAAATGACCGGGGACACCATGGCATCATCCTTTAAGTTATGCTCATAATGATAAAGTTATGTAAAAAATTATGGTGTCTCCAAAATGACCGGGGACATCATAGCATCATCCCTTTTTTATATGATGATGACACATCTTCTTTACTTCGGGAATGACTTCGGTGTCCCCGGTCATTTTGGGGACACCGTAACTTTTGGCATAACAAAAACATTATGAGTATAACCAAAACCCATTATGAGCATAACAGAACTATAGCAAAGCATAACTTATTTGCTATGCATTGGTTGAGTTTGGTTATGCATTGGTTGGTTTTTTGGATATTCCTTGGTTATACCTTGTTTGGGTTCGGTTATGCTTATAACGGATTTTAGTTATGCTCATAATGGTGAAGTTATGCCAAAAATTACGGTGTCTCCAAAATGACCAGGGACACCATAGCATCATCCCTTTACTTCCAGTATCATACTTTGTGGGGAAATGGTATGGTGTCTACCGGTCAAAATGGGACATTATAATACATTGGTTATGCCTTTCAAAAGTTTTTTGTTATGCCTTCGAGTTATTATGTTATGTCATTTTTAAAAAGTGTTATGCCTTCGAGTGGTTGTATTATGCCTTCGAATGATTTGTTATGCTTTTTAAAAAAAAAAAGTGTTATGACCTAATATAAAAGGGAATGACTTCGGTGTCCCCGGCCATTTTGGGGATACCGTAACTTTTGGCATAACAAAACCATTATGAGTATAACCAAAACCCATTATGAGCATAACCAAAATCATTATGAGCATAACAGAACCATAGCAAGACATAACTTGTTTGTTATGCCTTGGTTGGGTTTGGTTATGCCTTGGTTGATTTTTTGGATATTTCTTGATTATACCTTGTTTGGGTTCTGTTATGCTTGTAATGGGTTTTAGTTATGCTCATAATTGTGAAGTTATGTCAAAAATTACGGAAGGTTATAGGCCCCGTTTCAGAAACCTTCTTAAAAAATAAGCAGCTTATTTCACATTTTCAAACTCAAAAATAATGTAAATGAAAAATAATTTTTCAATTTTTTTGCATCGTATAAAAGATTTCATCAAGATCTTTCAAACAAAATCCATATCCATTACATATTATTAGATTTCAATAAGTCCATAACTTTTTAGCTTGAAATGATCTTCTTAAAAAATAAGAATTTTTTTTGAGTTTTGAAACGGGGCCTCATGGATTGAAGACACCGTAACACTATTCTACTTTACTTTGTATACCATATAGGGAAAATTTCAAAAAAACTCCTGAACTTTATAACAACTCGCAAAAAAACACCTAAACTTTCACTATTAACAAAAAAATACCTAAACTTAGCATTCCGTTAACAATTTGACCCATGCCGTCCAATTCCGTTAGTTTGTAACGGATGGAGCTAACGGAAGGCGTTAACTTTTTTTTTTTTTACTTTTTACATTCAAAAATTACTTTTAACTCTTTCTTTTTTTATTGGTAAATAAATATACAATAAAGTTTTTTTTTCTTATTATTTATTGAAAATTACTTTAACCCTATTTTTTATTTTCAAATTTTACCTTTCCCCCCTCTCTCTCTCCCCCTTTTTTTTTTATTAGAATCGACTCCACACCACCAGTTACCCCACAACCAACCGCCTAAGCCTTAGCTACAATTTCAGAAATTCAAAAGATCTTTTAACCTCCTCTTTGTAACCTTTTCTTTTTTTTTACTACTTTCCCTATTTGTAACTTTTGAATTTCTGAAATTGTGGCTAAGGCTTAGGCGGTTGGTTGTGGGGTTAGTTGGTAGTGTGGAGTCGATTCTAATAAGAAAAAAAAGGGGGAGAGAGAGAGAGAGGGGGGGAAAGGTAAAATTTGAAAATAAAAAATAGGGTTAAAGTAATTTTCGATAAATAAAGTTAACGCCTTCCGTTAGCTCCATCCGTTACAAACTAACGGAATTGGACGGCAGGGGTCAAATTGTTAACGGAATGCTAAGTTTAGGTGTTTTTTTGTTAATAGTGAAAGTTCAGGTGTTTTTTTGCAAGTTGTCAGAAAGTTCAGGGATTTTTTTGAAATTTTCCCTACCATATAAATGTTGCCTTAATATTTTTGGGATTCTTAACTAAAGATAAGAATTTCATGTAACGATAGAACGATATGTGTACTCCCTCCGTCCCAATTTGTTTGTCCAATCGTCGAAATTTGTATCTTTCAAAAATATACTTATATCTTACATTTTATAACATTTTTTATGATTGTGAAGATTTTGTATAATAAAACTAATTGAGATCTATCAAACAAGATCCATATTACATATTAAAAACATTACGAATTGAAAATTATAGACAATTTTTTGAGAGGTCAAATGCTCTCAAAAAGAGAACAAACAAACCGGAACGAAGGGAGTACTATGTAAGATGAATGGTGGAGAGCGGGTTTGGCCATAGCTAGTGTGAAAATTGTTGTGATCTGTTTTCTTCTCATAAAAAAAGAAGTACTTATTTACAAAATAAATACTTACTCCGTAGTTTTTAAATATTTATTTGAAGGGAAATGCTACGGTGTCCATCCGCCGTTCAGAGACACCGTGACTTTTGGCATATGTCAAAATTACGGTGGCATTGTTAGTTTGCCATTTTAGTTTTGTTTTTCAATCATTACCCTACTTCTTTCTCCGATCATTACCCTATTTTTTCAATTATTACTTTCACATCTCTCTCCAATCATTACCCCTATCTTCAATCATTAGTCTATTTCTCTCTCCACTCATTACTTTATTTCTCTCTCCATCTACTATCAAAACTAAACTAAACTAAACTCTCAACCAAACACAACCAGTGTTTTCAAAATGACCGGAGACACCGTAACATCGTCCTTATTTGAAAATCTGGAACTGGAATCCACGAGCCCCTTCGTCCATTTACGCATGTGAAACGGCAAACGACTATGGCTAGGACTATGAGAATCCAAGTTGCCTTTTAAAGAAATTAGAAAGGAAGAAAAGACGTCCGGGTCGGAGATCTACGGCCCACTGTCTATCTCTATAGTAGACAAACGTAATTACACTATCGGGGCAACAACGCAGCCACTAATTTTATCAGGGCGCAGTTGTATTTATACTTCTGGTTAGCCCTACGTTTTCTCTCTCCTCCGCATTTGGAGCCTCATCTTCCTCTTCCGCCCCAAAGAAGAAAGACAGAGTCCAAACTCACTCACCAAACCCACCCCCCTTTTCTCCAACTCTCCACCAACCTCAAGTCCCAACAACAGCTTCTCATATTCTCTCCCAGGTTCTCTCTCTCTCCACACACTCACATGTATCAAGATACTATAGTATCGTCTTCTACTTAAACGGGTTTCTTGTTATCAACTGATAGGACGCCGTGATCACAGTATTGGTAGAGTTATTATAAAAGGGTGATTTTTGAATTGTTTTGCTCTGTCGTTGATTTTTTTATTTGTTGGGATTTTTTGTACGTGTCAAGATTGGGTCGATTTTTATTTTTGTGGGAAATGTGTTGTTGGGCTCAATTTGCATCTTGGGAATGTTTTGGAAGGAGGAAGTGATTTGCTCTGTTGTCATTTTTGGTTTTAATGTGCATATCAATATTCGCCCTTTTCTAAAGGGACTGATTTAGATTGGAAAATCGTGACTTGTGTTTCGCTTTGTATGGAAAATTCGTTATTGGGGTCAATTTGTATCTTTTCTAGTTCGAAAGTTGAAACAATGGCTTGGATATTTTTGGGCTTGCAAAATGACTGTGTGGTTGTTTGCTGCTGCTTATTGGGTTGCTTATAGCTTATCCTATGTTGGGAGTATGTGTCATTTGTCACAACTTCTGTTTACAGCTAATGTGGAAAAGTAACGGGAGTAAACTGAAGTTAGTTGGTTATCCAGAAGCATATGCATCATTTGATCATTTCCCCCATTTTCTTAGGAATAAAGACACAGAATCTAGGTAATGCCTCTTCTTAAGTTGGCCCATTTGAGTCTCGGAATTAGGTATGCCTGGCTCGTTGTGGGACAAATAGCTCTGACATCTGAACCCAACTAGACGCAATTGTTTTGTAACATGGTAATCAGTTAGGATTGAAATGTGATTGGTATTTGATGCGAGACATGGTTTAGTTTTGTAAAAACGATTGCTACTAATATCTAGGTTGTGGGTTGGAGTCAGGGGTTAGCCACTTTTTGAAAGTTAATGCCAAATGTTAAGTCTGTACCTAATCTACTCCTTCCAGGCACCATTAAAGGATACTTAATGAGCGTACTTTTTTGGGTGTGAATCTTAAGGTTATTAAGGTATACATGGGCAATTATCCGAAATTTGGGTACCTGAGTAGCTGTACTTTCACAATTTCCTTCTTCTCCCTTTAGAGTTAATGTAATTATTGTGCTGATAATGACATGAAACTTGTCTTAAAGCTACCTAACCTAATAGATGTTGTGGATGGCGAGTGTCTATGTGGATTGAGATCTTATGTTTGATGCTTTTGGTTTTAGTATTGCATTCTCATTCTTTGAGTCACAATTTTCATCTTATGAAATTCCAAAAATGCACCTTTTGTTAAGACATTTTTTTTCTCATTTTCTAGTAGTTGGATGGCGATTATACCCTGTGGAAGTACATGGGTGGTTCGGTGTGGACAACCTCGTTTGACATTAACATCTTCTGTTGCAAACAAATGCACATATTCGCATTGGTAAGTATTAGTTACTTTCTCTTCGTAGTAATATGCTTATGAAGTTTGCTGTTGGGTATTTATGATGTTTTGCATGTGACAAGATGAATGGATAAATGATGATTGATCAACGAGAGTCTTTTAAGACATTGAATCCTAGTCTAGATATGGTCTCTCCATTTCTAATTCATTTAGGCTTTCTGTGTTCATTCGACACCAGGGATCATAATATCCAATTATCGGTTTTGTAGATGAAATATCCTTATGGCAATTTTATCCTAATTTCTTTGTGTTTGTGTGCAAGTTGATGATAGGAAACTAGTAATTGCATTGAAATTCTTGGCATAACATTGTGATAAAGCACATTGAGAAACCCCAGCAAATAGAGCGTTTCCACCTCGTGCCAAAGTGCGGTCTCGACACCAAGCATGTTTTTACAATGTTCAATCAGGCAACATCTTGATTCTCTTATGGATTGGAGCACCGCTTCTAGGCATTACAGGCCATCCACACAAGCCACAAACATCAATAAGCCACTGAAACAGCCCTCAGAATAGAGCAGTGAGAACATTATCGCAAACCACACGTATTTAACCATCGCAATAGAGCAGGAAGCACATGTCAGCTCTCCTGATTGATACAACCACCCCTGTGCTCACTAGTTCTGAAAGACTGAAACATACTACCAAACAGTCCATGACCGGCTTTGACACACTTGATATTAGCTTCGCCACAGCTGTAACATAAGTTTATATTTAATGCATTTTCATATGTCTTTTCCTGGTTCTCTTCTGTTATTCTTGAAGACCACATGTCCTTAGACTGACATTTGGCATCATTAACATTCTGTTGTAGCGTCTCAAGCAAGATAAGAGCCTTGGCATCATCAAGTTCGACCATATTTTCTCAAGGCTCCTTGCATGCATTATTCCATGCTGTTCCATGTAGGAATCCGCATCATCGCAGGGGAGCTCGTTTGATTGTTAGAGCTAGTAGTGTGAGTTTATAGCTTGGAAAATTTTCCTTTTGAGTCATTTCATGTTTTTGGTTTTGCAAGTTCCTTATCATTTCTACTTTTAACAGCCTTGCATTTATACAGGATTACTATGCTGTCCTTGGGGTGTCAAAAAATGCTGGCAAGTCTGAAATTAAAAGTGGTAACTAAAATCTTGATCCCTGCTCTTATGTCATCAATTTCGTGGGATTCCTGTGATTGTTGAGTGTCTGTGTTGCTTTAATTATGGTTTCTCATTCTATGAAACTAGAGGACTGGATGTTCATTTTTTTTGCCAGCCATTCTTGGTGAGGATATTGCTGTGTGATCTATTTCGGGATGAAAAATGAGCAGAGATTTTTTAAAACTTGCCTTAGTTAATGTTTGGTAGGACCAGCCTGTGACACTTGATGAACAGGCTATTAAAAGTTTCTTGAAACCCAGTCCGTGAAAATGTTACTTGCTGTGGAATTATTCAGATGCTTCTTAATGGTTGGATATCTGTACTCACTCCATAAACCTTAATATTTGCTTCTTTTGTGGAGAGGAGCAAAACCTTTTTATACAGTATCACAGATGTTCGATTTGTATTCATCTTTATGTATTCTTCACTTGGCTATATGCTAACCTAACCTTCTTTTCTTTCTTTTTTAGCTTATCGGAAGCTTGCCAGGAGTTGTCATCCTGATGTGAACAAGTAAGTTGAACTACACTTTCTATCTGCTGGTGTAAATTTTGACAGTTTCTATTTGATTTTCTATCTACTACTTTCTTGGTTATATTGGTTATGTATGCCAAGCACCTCTTCATGAGAAGACCTTCCTTATGTTATCGTCATATTAAGCGCTTGATACAGTAATTTATTGGTCAGACAAGTCGTATGTCTCTTAGAGGCTTTACTTTCAGTTTCAGGATGATGCCATAAGAATTTGTTTTCTTTTCATGAAGACGTGTTTGCGGTAGGACTTTATTGCATATGTTTCAGAAATTGGGATATATTTTAGTTATTTTCTGCAACTAAAATAGAAGTCGACTAAGTTCATGCCAAGAGAGCATCTCCCCATAACTCATAGAAACCCAAAAGATTTTGAAATTCTACAAGTGAAATGCTTTGTTTGAACTCTTGTTCTTCCTTTCCTGCAGAGAACCTGGAGCAGAGCAGAAATTTAAAGACATCAGCAATGCTTACGAGGTAAACTTCTAGTTCCATATACGTATTTATCCTGCTTGATGATTTCCAGTTAAGTAATGGCAAGTCTAATGGATACTTACAGGTATTGTCAGATGATGAGAAACGTTCGATATATGACAGGTATGGAGAAGCAGGGCTCAAAGGTGCTGGCGTGGGCACAGGGGTGAGTTCTCTTTTACTGTGAATGAATTTAACAACGAAATAAATGTGTTCACAATTTCCAGCATCTTTTGTGTTTCTCTTGCTTCACATTCTCTTCTCATTTGGGTTGTTCATTATTGCAGGATTTCAGCAACCCCTTTGATCTGTTCGAGACATTATTTGATGGCTTGGGGGGTATGGGTGGGATGGGTATGGGTGGAAGGGGTTCTAGGAGTAGAGCAACAGAGGGTGAGGACCAGATTTACAATTTGATTTTGAATTTCAAAGAAGCGGTATTTGGTGTAGAAAAGGAGATTGAAATAACTCGGCTTGAGACATGTGCTGCCTGTGATGGGTCGGGTGCCAAGCCAGGAACCAAACCAATCACGTGCAACACATGTGGAGGACAAGGACAAGTCGTTACAGCAGCACGGACTCCACTTGGTGTATTTCAGCAGGTAATGACCTGCTCTTCTTGTGGTGGGATGGGGGAGTCTTCTACTCCTTGCAATACATGTCGCGGCGATGGGCGAGTTAGGAAGTCGAAAAGGATTGGCCTAAAAGTCCCTGCCGGGGTTGATTCCGGCAGCCGGTTAAGGGTCCGGAGCGAAGGTAATGCAGGAAAGAGAGGTGGCCCCCCTGGAGACCTCTTTGTTCTCCTTGATGTACTTGGGGACCCTGTATTGAAACGAGATGACAGAAATATTCTCTGCGATTGTAAAGTTTCTTATATCGATGCTATTTTGGGAACGACGAAAAAGGTTCCAACAGTTGATGGAACGGTTGACTTGAGGATTCCGGCAGGGACCCAGCCGGGTACAACTCTAGTGATGGCAAAAAAGGGTGTCCCATATTTAAACAAAAGGAACACGAGGGGTGATCAGTTGGTGAAGGTGCAAGTTGAGATTCCAAAATGGGTAAGTGGTGAAGAGAAGAAGCTTATTGAAGAACTTGCAAACCTAAATAAAGAAAAAGCTCCTAACAGTAGGAGATAGTCAAGTCACAGATGGTGTTCTTGTGTTGTCGAACCGTATCTTTCTCGCTGATTTGTTAGATACAGCTGCTATTTGTTTTCCCTCCACTTCTGGATGTCAAGTGATCCTCTTGGGAGTGGGAGCTTTTGTGCTGATTTTGTCAGGTACAGCTGCTTTTCATGCGGGGGAATTTTGAGGGGTTGAATTTGTGCTGCGCATTATAGTACTTTATAACATAGGAAGAAATATAAAGGTCGAAGACACATTGCTGCTATATGTTCTGGCCTTTCCTTTATGTTGCCGAGATTCCGATAACATGTTTTCTTGTAAATCTGGGTACAACCCCACAAATTTTGTTATTTAATCTCTCATTCGTCTTTCAATATATATTTTGTCATCTCAAATGTGCCTTGCTCTTGAAGTCCTTATTTTGTTGGCTAGGCAGGGTTTGATATTCTGTTCAGGACGTAGAAACTATGTACTATGTCTCTATGATGACATTCTGTGGAGATTGGCACCTAGTCATGGACAGCTGATCTGGTTTGCATGGTACCTTATCACCTGACATTTTCTGGGGATTACAGCTTTTGATAGGTATATTGGAAAACGAATTTTGAACAAAATATTTATCGGTACAGAACCCTTATGGAGTAGAATAAACAGGAACGGAACAATGGTTGCTGCAGATTGTGAGGATAGCAGGGAGAAGAAATTTGTATGTTCCATTATACTTTTGGGAAAAGTTTTTGGCTGTCATAAACTTCGAAAGCGTCGTACACTAGTAGTACTCTAAATCGGTTGAATTTTGGTATTTTTGTGATAAATGAAGAAATCTATATGTGGAAGTTCATGCAGTGGAAACTTTTGGTATGGGATAAATTTTGTTTCAGTGATCTGTGGCAAATTATTATGCTTCAGGCATTAGAGACTGTCACAAAATCTTTAAAGTGCTTTCATTGTAGATACTGTATTTTGGCATGGGCTAATTCTCAAAATTTCTGTATATGCTTAGTTACAGAACGGGGTAAAAGGAAAAATTAAAAGGGTAAATTCTGTTAAATTAACCCTCAACACTTGACATGTTTAGATTATACGAATTCTAGATGTCAAACATGGCGTCAAAGGAAAATCACAGTTATTATTCCGAAGCAACAAGAAAGATCACAATTATCCTCTTGACTCTCGATCATTAAGCCCATGACGTTTTTTTTTCATTTTAACCTTCACTCATAACCCCCCTAAAACCGCCACATCAAATATCAAATCCATTCACCACACTCTAACGAAATCTATTCAAACCCTAATCACCCTTTACACCACGATTCTCCCACACCTAATCCCAACAGTTAGGTTCTTTTCCCTCCCCAACTTCTTTTGATTTTGAAAAATTACCGTTAGATGAAGAGAATGATAATTTTGTCATAAAAATTTATCATGTCATTTTTTGTTCAAATGACAAGTTCCATCCAAAATCATACTAATGTCATTTTTTGTTCAAATGACAAGTTCCATCCAAAATCATACTAATATCTTGCCGAGGAGGTTAATGTTGAGTTTTAAACATTAATAAGAAGAATGTTGAGTGAAAATCATTCATGATAACTTCCACATTAATGTAGTTTAAACAAATTAAAAAAAGAAAGTTTGGGGTGAGAGAGGCTCGAACTCTCGACCTCAGGATAACTCAGAAGCTATGAGACCTACGCGCTAGCCAACTGCGCCACCACCCCAGCTGCGAAAGAAACTTTGATTTTACAGATTTTACTTCTCTACATATGGAATTCACTCACCATTTGTGTCAGCCGTGGCACAAACAACGTGACTGATTCATCCAAAAATTTCATATAGGTACGAGCGTGCATGGTTGGATTTTTTTTTTCGCCTGCAGTCAAGGGTGTTTTGGGCCAGTTTACACGTACTGTGCGCGTACACTTGGACTATTCTCCTTCCCGATCTGATCAAAGGCAGGATCACGTGAAAAAATTATTGTTAAATCTGGGGCACCACGTATTCATGAGCTTTATATTATTAATGTAGAGGACACCTGGACGTGTCACGTGGCGATGTGCCGGAGACCACTGAACTATACTCCACCTCATGATCCAAGTCAAACATCACCCTTTTTTGTGTTGTTTTTGCCTCAACACTAGAACGTTTGATTTGTAAAAGAAACTACTAATGTTTATTTCAAGATGTGCGCTTTTAAAAAAACCCCAATGATTTTTCACTAATATTTCGTTCTCCTAAATTTTGACCCAAAAAGGAAAAGTCTACAATACACATCCCTTAAAAGGGTGTACCATATGCACGTATTTTTGGTTTATTTATAACATTTTAGTGTGTTTCATAACTTTTGTTCTAGAATTCATAATCTTTCAGCAGTACGATTCGTAACATTTTCATTATGACTCATAACATTTTGGTGTATTTCGTAACCTTTATACGATTCGTAACTTTTTAGCAATATGATTCATAACATTTTATTTATAATTCATAACATTTTGTGGGGTGCATATAATACACACTCAAATAAGGGGTGTGTATTGTAGTCTTTTCCAAAAAGAAAGGTAAAGACTGATAAGAAAACTCAATTGTTGAAATGGCAGATTGGGAAGAAAAAATAAAAAAATATACGAGCCAAAGCAACAGTAAGAATAAGATCCAAAATAAAATTTATGCTATTTAATTTGAAAGAAGTTTTTTTTTTTTGGGGCGTAAAATAGGGTGTCTAAAGCCAACTTATGTGCACCTCAATCAATCCCAATGGCTCCACAAGTTAATTAAACACCCTTGTTTTTTTTTTTTCATAATACATGTAGTAATTTTATCTCAAGTTTTGTTTTAACACTTAGTTCTGCACCATGAACACCCATAAATTCTGGTCATTTATAAATTGAACACCTAATAATGTTCACACTCTTAATGAAAAAATTAGAAAAATAGAGGGAGAACAAAGTATCTATTTGTATTGGTATCACATTTTGACTTCTCTCTGTGCTCTATATATCTAAAAATAAGGGCACATGTCCAAAAAGATCTGTGCAAGCCTATTCGCCACACAATTTCCTAAGAAAAAAATTAGCTTGTAGAATTGAATGAATTCTTGAGAATAGAGCTTGTAGAATAAAAGGAATTCATGAGCACTTTGTTAAGATTTTTTGGAGCTGTCACTACTACAGCCTCTTTCACAGTCTTTTCGCACAGTTACGCTCCTTACGCATGAGGGCGATGACGAGCACAAGAGTCGTTAAGAAGGAGAATATTAAAAGAAGCTTTATACGTGCATATAATCTTTTTTCTTGGCCAATGATAATGTCACTCCCTTTTTTACCAATGTCACTCACCTTTTGTCTTTTACTTAGGTGAACCCCTCAATGCAATAAATTTTTACAAAATGCATGGACTATTGTGTAAATTCACACACTACAAGACAAAAAAGGGAGTGACATCGGTGAAAAAGAAAATGGCATATCATTCCCCTTTTTCTTCGTATCTGTATACTCACTTGCTGTGCTTTTTCTTGTTTGTCCGGTTTCAATAATTTATAGGTCCCTCCCCATCTAATATAGATTTCTTTACACAAAATAGATCTCTGAAATGTGTACGAATTAATTTTTTCAAAAAAACTTTAAGACACAGATATAGAGAGTGTAACGTGCACAACACGTGGGAAGAGAATCTCTCTAGGATCGCGCTGTGGAGGTTATTTGTGGGTCTTCATCGGACTTAAATGATCGAATGCGTTTAAAAAATTGTCTAGCTTGTTGAAAATATCCCCAAAATCACGTTGATCGGTTTTTGATTAATATGATATCAAAATGAATTTATCCTAAAAAAAAAAGGTTGACGAACTAAATCGAATCAAATTCTACAAGATACTCGACCAATAAGATTTGAAGTTTTTGACGAGCTTTTAAAAAAAATGAATGAAACAGACGTCCAAAGTGAGCACAAAAAGGCCCAACTCACATTTTTTTAGTTCAACAATCAGGGTATGTGGGACAACTTTAAGCACCTCAACTAATTCTCTTTTTGGTCCAATACAAGGTGATTCCATACCGAAACTAGGAAATTCAAAAAATAATTTTTTACGGTCTGACCTCAAAAACTAAACCCTGCCCAATTGGATGGAAAGCAAATTCACCAATCGACAGACTAACCCTTAGGGCTGGCTCAACTGGCATCGACAGTGCGGCTAGTAGCTGTATCCAAAGTCCTTACACATGCATGGATTGGATTCTCCCGGATTTCAGGAATAATTGAGATCTGCACAAAAGCAAGAATAGTTTAACCACGTATTGAACAACTCCAAAGTGACCATTAATTAGTTAAATAAAAATGCTACTAACACAACATCAAATACAATCTTTCATGTATATATGGGCTCCACACACATTACTATGTGCGGGTCCCACGTGTATGTAAAATGTTATGTTTGAATTATTGTGTGCGTAGAATAGAAATAAAATCAAGTTACCGCTACCTAAACCCTTGGATGAACTTTAATGGAGCATAGATTAGGTCAAACAAGAAGGCATTGGAAATCCCTCATCTCGATTTGATAATACTAGTACCCAAAAGCGAATTGGTCACTAAAATCATTTAAATATACCTTAGTATTAATTTTGAGGACTCAGAGAGATTTGCTAGTCGAATTTGGATAGTATAAAATTAGTGGTGGAAGAAAGAAAAAGATGAGAATCCCGTTCAAAAAAAATAGAAGAGAAAAATATAGGTGAAAAAGTTTTTTCTTTTGTTTGAAACCAACAACTTAAAATTATAGTACTTATTAAGTCAAAAGGAGTACAAGAGTGATAGTTTTTTACAAAACGTGGAACTATCCTTATACAAAGGGGATAAAAAAAATCGGGGACAACTCGATGTAGAACAAAAAAACATGGAGTTGCTGCTGCATTAAAGCTAACAATTCAGCTACCCCATTAGCTTCCCGATAACAAAAGGTGAGCTTCAACAAGGAGAACTTAGAACCCGAACCTGAATGGGTTCTAATCTAAAACCAATTGGCTATAGATGGAGTAGCCTCTAGATTTTATTAACCAAACTTGGGTGGCTTAGATGAGCAATGTGGGACAAGTCTAACACTTCCCCTCACGTGCAGCCCGGATGCACGTGGAGGTGACAAATCAGGAGACTTGGAGCTGAGCGATTGACTCGGGTGATGGAGATGATAGAGACTAATATTAACATAATATTAGAAAATATTATGTTACCATATTTTCTAGGTTTCAATATTATACAGTATTTCCTGTTTAGGCCTAAGTCAATATTTATGTTTCCTTGTTGGTCAGTTTCTTAGTCACCAAGTCCTGTGGCCTATACAAAGGCATGTTAGGGTTATGGATAGACATGTAAATGTTTACATTAGCGCCCTCTAATTTATCTTTGTTAAGTCTCATTTATATTATTATTCAGAGCTTAATGCATAATTTGTGTATTGCATGTATTTTAAGGATTTGGAACAAAAAGCGCGAAATTAAAATATTATACAGTAATTGAGGCTGATATTGTTCTACGTCGGTCTCTACCCTACGCTTGGGGCAACCCATTAATTTAGGACTAAGAAATCGTATAAGCAGTTATGGTTTATACACAATCAGTAATTCATCATTTTGCTTTTCTTCACATGGCATCAGATCTATAAGATCTAGCCCTAGTGGGATTTCGCTCTCTGCAGGCGGCCTAAGTTTCGTCGCCATCCGCCGGGCACTTGTAGCAACATATAACTGGCTTGTGCAATGGGTTTTCAAATATCCGGAACCTGGGGGAATCCAGATATGGAGGATAAATTATTTTGTGGTTTTGCTAGTGCTGCTTCTAATGAGTCTGAGTCAAATGTTGAAGCTGCACACACAACTTTGCGAGGAAAAACTTGCACATAAGTGATGAGTGAAAAATTAGAGATTTGATGAGTGAAAAGTTACCAGTGAGCTCGAGGGGGGAATGGGGGCTCGTGCAATTACCTTGCCCGGGGACTTGGGTATATATGGGTGTAGATTTCACTTGAATTTCAGCTATCTCACAATATTGTAATCTTTACTTATAATTTGGAGCAAACATTACACACTCTACGACTTTCATAATCAGCCATAACAAAATCAAAATTCTACATTTCTAACCGCATAATCCACCGGCAACGTGACAATCAAAAATACCAAGTAACTAACACGAAAAAATCGAGATTCACAACTGATAGCAAAATCATATCCACTTTTTGGGGGCACACACAAAGTTCATCTTGATAAAAAAAAAAAACGTAGGTGTAAAACGAAAAAGACAATACAAGGTTTTATTTGACTAAAGCCTTTTCCTGTGATAAAAGCTAGAAGTGCAACTGGTACAAACTGAAAATAACTACTGCATTTTCTACACCAATTTATTTTGATAGGAGCACCTCAGTAATCAACTTGTCCAAGTTGAGGTACGATGACCCATCAGGCCCAGCAGCCTCCTCTGCTTTCTCCTTCCACTCCATAACCTTCGATTTCATCTTCTTCCCCTTCTCTCCCTCCATCAACTCTCTCACTTGCCTCTCCACTTCCTCTCTCCTCACATCTGTATCAATCTCCATCCCAATCCCCCACTCACCACAACTATACCAGCAATTCGTCGGTTGCTCCGCAAAAAACGGCCAACAGATCACTGGAACACCACCACACACGCTCTCCATCGTTGAGTTCCACCCGCTGTGAGTCAAAAATCCTGCGATCGCCGTGTGTTTCAGAATTTGCTCCTGAGAGCACCAGCTTGCCAACATCCCTCTCCCTTCCGTCTCCGTTATGAACTCCGGCGGCAGCATGGCCGACTCTCCAACGACCAAATCCGGCCTTACAATCCAAAGAAAATCATACCCGCTATTAGCTAATCCCCACGCAAATTCCACAAGTTGTTTGGGCGTCATAACGGTAATGCTACCAAAGTTCACGTACAAAACTGAATTGGATTTTTTCGAATTGAGCCAGTCGATGCATTGGGATTCTTCTTTCCATAAGTTTGAGTGCATAGATTTCAATCTCTCCTCGGAGATTTGGTTCGCCATTAGATGAAGTGGACCGATGGTGTAGATAGGAGGAGGGAGGGAAGAGGAGAGAGAATCAAGGACAGGCTTTTCGAAAGCGTCGAAGGTGTTGATGATGATAGCAGAGGCTTTGCGCGTTCTCTCGGCCTCGGCTGCTAGGAAGTTGACCATTAGGTCATTTGGGTCTGTGGTTCTGATGAAGCTTGGGAGATCTTTGAATCGAATGTTTTGCATTCCTGGAATCCAATCGATTGTTGTTTCCAAATACCCATTTGTCAGGTAGCTTGCATCTGTATTCCACGGCAGTAGTTAGCTTCAAAACATGCATGGTTCAACAATAGCAAAACAAAGGCAGTTCTAATGGTTAATAACTCCTTTTTTTTGGGATGACAATGACAGTGAAAGGTGTCCGGATCAGCTGAATCACAAATTGACTAATCTCAACGTTGGTCTAATCAAAGACAGGTCATTTTTATTGGGACTAGAGAATTCACAATAAATTGCTTTATTTCGACCATGAACCATGTTACCAAACACATTTAACATTTGTCAACTGATCAGAAGCGATTCTATTTTGGTAAAAGCAATACTAGTAACACAACTATATTAAGAGTCATTCCCCATATATGTCGAATGGCTCCAAACTCAATTTCGTCCGAAATTTGTAGTCCTACGTCTTGTTCCGGAAAAGATGCAAAGGATGAAAATTACTAAACTTTAAAATTTTAGTATGAGATAGTCAAGGGTTGTCGTCATTGCTCCATGTTAAGGGGAAAAATAAATAAATGACCCTCGATCAAGAGTTTGTTAAAAATAGGGCAAAGTACACTTTCACTCTCTGTGGTTATTGTTATGTGCGGATACTCCTCTCATGGTTTAAAATTAATCACATAACCTACCTATGGTTTTGAAAATGTGCGGATAGACTCTCTACAGTCATGTTTTCTATCAATATTAATGGATGTGTATTTTACACGCCTCTAGAATGTAATCTGAGTCGTTCATAATGTATTAAATAAAGAATAGAGTATCTCTGTCAAATATCATCTCGATCAGATATCAATAACCCAATGATCTAATTTTTAGTAAATTCAAAATTGAAATTTTAATTTCATAACAAAATCGATTCGACCATGAACATTTCATTTTTTGATTGACTTGAATTTTGGTATAGATGTAGTACTCGTCAAAATTTACAATATCAACGGTTAAAATTCAATTTTTGGTATACAGAATAGTGTGGTTAGATTTAAAAAGAAGAAGAATCAACAGACATGATGAAGGTATATTGGTCTTTTAATGTTGTGTCTGTTAATATGGATGAAAAACATAACAGTAGGGGGTTTATCTGCACATTTTCAAAACCACAGGTAGGTTATGAGGTCAGTTTTGAACCATGAGAGGGTATCCACACATGGCGATAACTATAGGGGGTGAAAGTGGACTTTGCCCCAGACCATTTCTCGAGAACTTGAGGATAATTTCTCCAACAACAAAAAAAAATATACGGGGCGGTTCAAAGGACAACAAAAAAAAACCCCAAATCTCAATCTCATAGTTTTCGATCAAATTTTTAAGATCCGAACCGTTTAATATGTGCAGAAAATGATTTTAAGGGTGCCCGCGAGAAATTAGCCAAAAAAATGACCGGAAAAGACTTGATTTGAGCAGTTTTTATTTGAACCGTTCCGTAAAAAATTGTTCAAAACTGTTCGGATCAAGCCCTTCCTGGTACCTTTAAAATCACGTTCTGATCACATTGAGCGGCTCGGATCATCAAAATTTGATCGGAAACTATGAAGTGTTTTTTTAGGTGTACTCGGAATCGCTCCGATATATATATATATATATATATATATATATATATATATCTTGTCTTCAAAACTTTCCAGCTAAAAATGGTTACTACGCTTAGATTCTTTTTCGATCACCAAAACTGGTAATTACTAGATTAAAAACAGAAGAATATTCGAGGTTATGCCGGGCAAAAAAAAAAAAATCGAGATTATTACTAGTACCTTTTAAAGGCACAAGGCCTTTTTCCACAAGATATTTATACTTTGTATAACCCAAGAATCCACAAGCACTGGGCGTCCAGAAAAGCACTTCAGGGACCCCAATTTCCTCAGCAGCTTCCACAGTAAAACTCATACAACCATCCGAAACGATGCACGTCACCGGCGGACCGGTGGACAAGACCGTATCGTTCAGTTTGTTGAGTAACTCGCGGAAGTGAGGTAAGCAGGTTTTGGTGGTGGATTGGCAGAGAGCAGGGATGTCTTGGGTGACGTCGGTGTCGGTGGGCGGCAGGCCGTCGGGGATGGTTTCGTAGCGGAAGTCCGGTATGCCGTCGAGGGAGTGGGGACCTCTGGACTTGAGCAAACGTCTGTGGTTGTACTCTGTGTTTACAAAGGTTATGTGGAAGCCTTTGTGGTGTAGGAGTTTCGCTACTTTTAGCATTGGGTTGATGTGGCCTTGGGCTGGGTATGGTACGCACACTGCGTGTGGCTTTTCTGATATTCTTATGGAACCCATCTCTCTCTCTCTCTCTCTCTCTCTCTGTGTGTTTGTGGGTGATGCAGCTGCAGGAAGAGAGGGCAACTAGCTTCTTTTTATAGAGTAATTAATCATTGCTGAGATCGGATCGGTGTTTAATGGGAAAGTCTACTATACACGCTCTTTAAAATAAGGTACTATATGTACTTATTTTATGATTTATTCATAATATTTTAGCGCGTTTTATAATTTTTTTCTTAGAATTCATAACTTTTCAGCAGTACGATTCGTAACATTTTCATTATGATTCATAATATTTTGGTGTATCTTGTAACTTTTATACGATTCGTAACTTTTTATCAATACAATTTGTAATATCTACCTAATAAAACACAAAAGTGTGGAGACCACACAAATACAAGTTGAAAGGAGAGCTGAGATTCATTTGATCTAAGAGCTGATGTGTGCTCTCCAACTCTCTTACAAAAACACCCACACTCTTACAAATACTCCATCCGTCCCTTTTTAAGTGTCATGCTTCATAATTCCAACTTATTAAAAAGACATCATCATTATACTTTTCACATCAACTTTTTCCTCCACTTTCCCTACTTACCCATCATCATTACACTTTTACTCACTTACTTTTTAAAAAGAAATCTACTTTTAGGGATAAAATAGACAATACAAAAATTTTTACCCACTAACTTTACAAAATGAACACTTATTAAGGGACAACCCAAAATGAAATACTGGACTCTAAAAAAGGGACAGAGGGAGTATATTACAAAAATGCCATACCCAAATCAAATTTTCTCGGAAGCATACAAAAAAAAAAAACCCTTGCTTCTATTAGCGATTTGGGTCTCTCTTTCTCTCTCTCTCTCTCTCTGTCTCTCTCAATCGATCGACATCGCTCTTTCGAATCTCTGACGAAATCTTTCAAATCTGAGCCAACAAAATTGCTTGAAATGTTCTTTACCCGACGAAATCTTTCAAATCTGTTGAGTATCATGGATGGTGGGAGCTTGGCCAAGAAAGCTTTGTGAAAGCAAATGTATTTGAAATTTTTTGGATTGTGATTCTTTTTTGGATTTTTGGTCTCTGTTTTTTTGAAGTTTTGGTGTCAGCAAAGAGGGTCTAACAAAGAAACCATATCCATTTGGAAGAAAGCCTACGAGCTGTGTGGACGGTGGCTAAAGAAAGCTCTCTGAAAGCAAAGGTATTTGAAAATTTTTGGAGTTTACTGGGATTGAGATTGGGATTTTTTTAGATTTTTTGCCTATTTTTTTTTTTTAGAGTTTTGGTGTCTAAAAGCAAATGCAATGTTCTATTGTGATCATCGTTGGCAGTTTTGGTGTTGGAAATGTTCTTTGTAGCTAACTTAAAATTTTAGTTTGGAAAGTGCTGTAAATATGGGTAATTCTCTTTCGCGCCATTAAGAAAAGGATCACATACTACACACTAATGAATCAATTTAGTGTCGCAGGCATTACGAGAAAGTAGTTAAAGAATTTGGAATTTCACTTTTTGTCACATCAAATGTCACATGAGGGAGTTTACTCTCAATTCTCTGTCTTTAGGACGAATGCACAGTAGTAAGGCCCCGTTCCGGAAAGAAAAATAAGTATTTATTTTTTAAGAAGGCAATTTCAAGCTCAAAAATCATGTGCTTACGCAAATTATTTTCCTATCAATATAGATCTTGTTTGATAGATCTCATTGAAATCTTTAATACGGTGAAAAAAAAATTAAAAAATTATTTTTCATTTACATTATTTTTAAGTTTGAAAATGTGAAATAAGTACTTATTTTTTAAAAAGGTATTCTGAAACAGAGCCTAATATTTAACGTCGGTCTAGCTAACAAGCGCGCTAGTACTACTAGTTTAGCAACGTGCAATAATCCGAAAAACTTTTCAACCGGTGTACCCCCTTCTACTACTTCTAAGAAACACTACTGCATGTCCCTAGCTAGTACTACTAGTTTAGCAACTTGCAATAATCCGAAAAACTTTTCAACCGGTGTACCCCCTTCTACTACTTCTAAGAAACACTACTGCATGTCCCTAGCTATAAGCGAATCGGACAAAAAATATTTTATAGTATTCATCTCTTGTTCTTGCTAGAATATATAAAAACTATGCATGAATCTAAAAGTGATGATCAAGATATGTATTGGTAGAGATGCAAATGAGTCGAGCTATTCAAGAGAGCTCGGGTCAACAATATAGCTTTTTTTTTGAATTGGGGAAAAAACAATCTAAGCTTGGTTTTGTGAAGTTCGTAACCGAGCTCAAATCAGAAATTCAAGCTAGTTTGGTCTATGGGTCGAGCTTGAGTTAGCTCGGTGATAAGCACCTAATTTTGTAGATATTTGGTGCATCTATTTCCGTTTTACGTCATTTAACTTATTTTTATTTACTGTTTTAAGTGATTTTGCGTGTAAGATTTTCTGTTGAGCGTTTCAGGCAATATGCATTAAAGGGGCATGTTTTGATGTGTTGAACAATCTTTGAGAGGAACCGAGTGGCAATGCCTTATGGAGCGTAGTTGTCGGCCTATGGGAATGAACAAAGGTATTTGAAAGCAAAGGTATTTGAAAATTTTTGGAGTTTACTGGGATTGAGATTGGGATTTTTTTAGATTTTTTGCCTATTTTTTTTTTTTAGAGTTTTGGTGTCTAAAAGCAAATGCAATGTTCTATTGTGATCATCGTTGGCAGTTTTGGTGTTGGAAATGTTCTTTGTAGCTAACTTAAAATTTTAGTTTGGAAAGTGCTGTAAATATGGGTAATTCTCTTTCGCGCCATTAAGAAAAGGATCACATACTACACACTAATGAATCAATTTAGTGTCGCAGGCATTACGAGAAAGTAGTTAAAGAATTTGGAATTTCACTTTTTGTCACATCAAATGTCACATGAGGGAGTTTACTCTCAATTCTCTGTCTTTAGGACGAATGCACAGTAGTAAGGCCCCGTTCCGGAAAGAAAAATAAGTATTTATTTTTTAAGAAGGCAATTTCAAGCTCAAAAATCATGTGCTTACGCAAATTATTTTCCTATCAATATAGATCTTGTTTGATAGATCTCATTGAAATCTTTAATACGGTGAAAAAAAAATTAAAAAATTATTTTTCATTTACATTATTTTTAAGTTTGAAAATGTGAAATAAGTACTTATTTTTTAAAAAGGTATTCTGAAACAGAGCCTAATATTTAACGTCGGTCTAGCTAACAAGCGCGCTAGTACTACTAGTTTAGCAACGTGCAATAATCCGAAAAACTTTTCAACCGGTGTACCCCCTTCTACTACTTCTAAGAAACACTACTGCATGTCCCTAGCTAGTACTACTAGTTTAGCAACTTGCAATAATCCGAAAAACTTTTCAACCGGTGTACCCCCTTCTACTACTTCTAAGAAACACTACTGCATGTCCCTAGCTATAAGCGAATCGGACAAAAAATATTTTATAGTATTCATCTCTTGTTCTTGCTAGAATATATAAAAACTATGCATGAATCTAAAAGTGATGATCAAGATATGTATTGGTAGAGATGCAAATGAGTCGAGCTATTCAAGAGAGCTCGGGTCAACAATATAGCTTTTTTTTTGAATTGGGGAAAAAACAATCTAAGCTTGGTTTTGTGAAGTTCGTAACCGAGCTCAAATCAGAAATTCAAGCTAGTTTGGTCTATGGGTCGAGCTTGAGTTAGCTCGGTGATAAGCACCTAATTTTGTAGATATTTGGTGCATCTATTTCCGTTTTACGTCATTTAACTTATTTTTATTTACTGTTTTAAGTGATTTTGCGTGTAAGATTTTCTGTTGAGCGTTTCAGGCAATATGCATTAAAGGGGCATGTTTTGATGTGTTGAACAATCTTTGAGAGGAACCGAGTGGCAATGCCTTATGGAGCGTAGTTGTCGGCCTATGGGAATGAACAAACGGAAGGTCGGAAAGAGTCAAGGGCCATCGGGTGTTAAGTCGGGGCACAAGGGGCTTGATTTTGCCAGTAAACAGTACGGTATCGATACGATTCTTGGAGTATCGATACTTCATTAGAACAGAAGGAAATCCAGCTCTCAGCGTATCGATACGATTTTTGGAGTATCGATACGGTTCCTCTTTGTGAAATCCTGGATTTCTGGTCAAACAGCATGGTATCGATACGGAGACAGCGTATCGATACGGTTCCTTTACGGGGAATTTTGGAATTCAGAGCAAGGCTGCACGGTATCAATACGGTATTAGAGTATCGATACAGGTGACTCACCGATATGTTTTTTGACAGATTTTAACTTTTCATTTGTGGCATGTTTCCACTTTTTGGATATTTTCTGATATTTTTGAAGAGAGAGAATGCATTTTTGTATAAATAGCCATCACTCACTCTCTCTCTCTCTCTCTCTCTCTCTCTCTCTCTTTTATCATCTAGTTCATTAGAAGTTTAGTCTCTCCTCCATTAATGTTTTGTTAAGCTTTTCAAGTGTAATTTTCCTAGAATTCAAGTAAGTAATTCTCGTTTGTTAATTTGTCGTTCATTAAAGCTGTAGCTACGGACTAGATTCTCTTTAATATCAAGTTTATTTTCGTTTTCGTCGGTTAAACTTCATGTCTCGTTTTTATACTCTCTTCTATGCTTTAAGTATGTGTGAGTAGTCGTTAGGCTGAGTCTCGGGATACTCTTTCCCAAGGACTAGGGTCGTTATTCGGTTCTCAAACCACCGGGTTTAAAAGCATGATTCTCGGAATAGAGCTTAACTTGCATTTTTGGTCTAAACAAGGGGTGTTAACTCCTTGGTAAGACGTTTAGTCAAGCGGTCTTGGCAAGCAGCTTATCGAGGACTCATGGCCTCCTATGTGTTTGATAAATGTTAAAAACAAGTTGGTTCGCCTCCGTTTAATCACATTTTTCAATAAACGTAGTCTTTAAAGCTAAATCTTCCTGGCGTGAGCACGCGGTCATGATTCTCGCTTGAGTTATCATAAGAACCGGTAACGGCCTCAGTCAAGGGATAGACGATCCCTAGACTTGCCTCTTTTAGTTTATAAAGCTCATTTCTAGTCTTCGCTTTATCTTTTCCACCGTTTAAAGGAAAACCAAGTTGGCCGTCTTAAACGCCACAAACCACCATATGAAACCTACAATTCGATTAAGTTATATTTGAATTCCTTGTGGTACGATCCCGGACTTTCCGGTTATTATTCTACCGACGACCTAGCCCTACGCTTGGGGTGTTTCAACCTTATTGGAAGGCGAGGTTATGGAGGTTAAGCATTTTTGGCGCCGTTGCCGGGGATTTCTTATTAAAAGCTTATTTGGAGGATCGACAAGCCACTGTAAGTACTCCATTTAATTTTCCTTTTGTGTGTATTGAACTCAACTTAGCGGATACCTCTAACTGAGCCACCAATTCGACTTGAGGTTTAACGAAGCTAATTTGAGCATCAATTGCCTTGTTACTGTTTCTAATCCTTTTATATAGCCGTGGCGGTGGCATAACCCCACGAGACTGTTTGAGAACGAGGCGGCAGCATAGCCCCTCTAGTCTGTTTGAACTAACGTGTGCAGGTTATATGCTCAATATCTATCGTAGCCCTTTTTCCCATCGGCTGCATAGGTCTGCTTCTCCTCCACGGACTTGTAATATTATTCAATCGTATTCTCCCCCGCGTGAGCTATCACCTCCGTCAAGGCCCATGGCAGAACAATCGGCTCGTACTTTGCGTGATTACCTAACTCCGGAGAGAGGTCCACACGTTTCATCGATAGCTGTCCCCAATTGCACCGCTGCCAATGCGTTCGCTTTCAAGCCAGAATATCACCGAGTTATACCGAAATTTCGAGGGCGTGAACTTGAGGATCCTTATGCTCACATTCGGGAATTTGAGACCATTGTTAGCACTTTTGTGACAGGACCGGGACAGCTAGATCAAGCTCGCCTTAAGTTATTCCCTTTCTCGCTCAAAGATAAGGCCAAGCAATGGTTCCATTCTTTGAAGCCTCGGTCCCTGCTAACTTGGGCTGACGTCCAGGATGTTTTCACCACCAAGTTCTTCCCGGTCAGTCGAACCAAGCTTCTCATGGATCAAATTCAAAATTTCAAGCAAAAAGATGGGGAGGTCTTCTATAAGTATTGGGAGCGTTACAAGGATTTACTCGCAGCTGTCCCACACCATAATTTTCCCATGTATCTTGTGATTAACTACTTCTATTTGGGTTGTGATCGGGAGTCCAAGCAGCTTCTGGATACTATGAGGAGCTGTGACTTTATGGGGAAGGATCCCGACGCCGCTTGGGAATTCTTAGATGCTTTGGCCGAGAGAGTTCAAACTTGGCAATACATTGATCCGGGTGACCAAGCTATGAGAAATCAAGGACCGGGAGGCTTCGGTAAGTTTTTGGTGAACGAGCATAATGGTTTTGAGACGCGGTTGGACGAATTATCGTTAAAGTTGGACTAAATAAAGCTAGATTCGGTCCAAGTGAAAGAAGTGAAGGAGGTTCGCCAAGTGGAAGAAGTTTGTGTCATTTGTGAGACAGTGGGTCACTCTACTGACAATTGCCATACGATCCCCGCCCTTCGACACCATTATAGTCAACTTCCCACGGAAGAGGTGTGTGCATTGAACCAACGTTGGGATCCATATTCCAATACTTACAATCCGGGGTTGAGGTCTAATCCGGCTTTCCGTTGGGGTAACCAGAATGAGGCAGGCTCGTCAACTTTTGAAGCTCCTCTTCCTCCTCAGAATCAAACTTGGCGCCAACCTCAATTTCAAGGTCCGCCACGGTTTCCTACGGCTCAAGGACCTCCCGGATTCCTACCGCCAAACCAATTTCAAGGGCAAAATCAGTTTCCACTTCAAGCGCCTCCTCCTCGACGATCTTTGGAAGACACCATGAATGCGTTTTGTCAAATGCAAACTACTACCAACGAGCAAACCGCTCAAGCTTTGAACGATATAAGGAATCAAATGGGCAAGTTGACTACGCCAATTGGCATTTTACAACAAGAGAAAGGGAAGCTTCCTACTCAACCTTTGGCAAACCCTCAAAGTCAAAATTTGCTTGGAAGCTCTTCGGTGACTTTCCCCGAGCAAGCCAAGGCTATTATTTCTATGAGGAGTGGGAAGACAGTGGACAATGCCCAAGTGGAGTCGCCGGTGACGCCAAGTTTACTATAGTTTCCGGCACCATTGAAGCCAACAACGCCAAATGGGGAATCTCCCAAACCAGCTCTTACGGAAGAAGAGAATGGAAAAGCCAAAGAAGTTGAGGTTTCACAAGCTTTCACCGTTTCTGCTCCATATCCTAACCGACTAAAGTCGCCTGCCAAGCCAAATCTGAATATTGATATCTATGATGTGCTTAAGCAAGTGACCGTCAATCTTCGCTTGCTTGACGCTATCAAATAGATTCCATCCTATGCTAAATTTTTGAAGGACTTGTGTACTCACAAGCGCAAGATCTAAGTGCAAAAGAAGGTGTTCTTAACCGAGCAAGTAAGTTCACTCTTTCAGTCCACCCTTCCTCCCAAGTATAATGATCCAGGGTGTCCGACTATATCCATCACCATCGGGGGTAAAGTTTGTGAAAAAGCTCTTCTTGACTTGGGGGCAAGTGTGAACCTCCTACCGTCCTCGGTCTATGAACAACTTGGCTTGGGAGAGATGAAGCCAACTCGGGTGACTTTACAATTGGCAGACAGGAGTATTCGCATTCCCAAAGGCATGGTGGAAGATGTTCTTGTTCAAGTTGATCAATTTGTGTACCCGGTTGACTTCGTGGTTTTAGACACGTGTCCAGTGCCGGCGGCGCATGCCTCCGTTCCAATTATTCTCGGGCGACCGTTCTTAGCAACTTCAGATGCCGTGATCCATTGCTGGGATGGCCGACTTAATATGAGTTTTGGTAATATGAAGATGCAAGTCAACATGTTCCACATCGGTAGCCAAATGGGGGATGATGATGATGTATGCGGAGTTAGCATGATTGACTCACTTATTCAAGATCATGTTGATGAATTTATTTGCAACGATGAGTTGGAGCTAGCACTTACTTCCTCTGAGGCCGATTTTCTTGATGCCCCCGTGGTTGCGTACTTGTGTTCTTTGTTAGATGAGGAGGAGATGTGTGGTATCAACCCGTGGATTCCAAAATTTGAGGAGTTACCCCCGATTGAGAAGCGCGCTGTTCCGTCTTTTGTGGAACTCCCGAAGCTTGAGTTGAAGCCACTACCGACCACTCTTAAGTATGCCTATCTTGGTGATGGCCAAACATACCCGGTGGTAATCTCCTCCGCCCTCACCGAACTTCAGGAGTTTCAATTACTCGCTAAGTTGATGAGGCATTCAAAGGCTATTGGGTGGTCCATAGCCGATATCAAAGGAATATATGCATCTCTTTGTTCTCATCACATTTACATGGAGGATGATGTTAAGCCCTCTCGCCAGCCTCAACGACGATTAAACCCGATTATGAAGGATGTCGTGCGAGCGAAAGTTCTTAAATTGTTGGATGTTGGCATTATTTACCCGATAGCGGATTCTAAGTGGGTGAGCCCGATACAAGTGGTACCTAAGAAGTCTGGGGTGATTGTGGTGAGAAATGACAAGGATGAGCTTATTCCAATGTGTGTTCAGACTGGTTGGAGGGTGTGCATTGATTATCGGAAGCTGAACGCCAGTACAAGAAAGGACCACTTTCCCCTTCGCTTCATAGATCAAATTTTGGAGAGAGTAGCCGAGCACAAGTTCTACTGCTTCTTGGACGGGTGCTCCGGTTATAATCAGATTGAGGTGGCCTTGGAAGATCAAGAGAAGACTACTTTCACGTGCCCATTCGAGACCTTTGCTTATCGTCGTATGCCATTCGGGCTTTGCAACGCCCCCGGTACCTTTTCGCGGTGTATTATGGGTTTATTCAGTGACATGGTGGAACAAATTATGGAAGTGTTCATGGACGACTTCTCAGTTTTTGGTGACTCTTTTGAGGCTTGTTTTACCAACTTGGGGTTAGTGTTAACCCGATGCGAGGAAAAGAACCTAGTGCTGAATTAGGAGAAATGTCACTTTATGGTGTCCGAAGGCATTGTCCTTGGCCATATTGTATCTTCAAAGGGTATTGAGGTGGACCGGGGCAAAAATCCACTTAATTGGTAATCTCCCCACCCCAAAGTGTTTGAAGGACATCCGCTCCTTTTTGGGACATGCCGGTTTCTATCAGCGGTTCATCAAAGATTTTAGTGCAATTGCCCGGCCTTTGTGCCATCTGCTCGCCAAAAACATGCTGTTCGAGTGGACTTCAGCTTGTGAAGCCGCTTTCACCAAGTTAAAGTCAAGTCTCACTTCTCCACCTATTGTGTGATCTCTGGATTGGGAATTGCCCTTCGAGCTAATGTGTGACGCCAGTGATTACGCTGTTGGAGCTGTTTTGGGCCAACGGAAGGGGAAAGAGCCGTACGTCATCTACTATGCAAATAAGACGCTCAATGAGGCTCAAATGAACCATTCGAATACGGAGAAGGAGTTGCTTGCTATAGTCTTTGCGTTGGACAAGTTTCGGTCTTATCTAGTGGGAGCTCCGATCACCGTGTACACCAATCATTCCGCTCTCAAGTACCTTTTTACGAAGCAGGATGCCAAGGCGAGATTGATTCGGTGGATTTTACTCCTACAAGAGTTTGACCTCACTATTAAGGACAAGAAGGGTGTAGAGAATGTGGTGGCCGATCACTTGTCTCGGCTAGAATTCGAAGGTCATACATCGCACATTCCTATCGGTGACTCTTTTCCTGATGAGCAGTTATTTGGAATCTCCACGGCTCCATGGTATGCGGATATTGTGAACTACTTGGTTACCGGTTTGATGCCTGCCCATTGGAATTTGCAAGAGTAGTGTCGATTTTAGCGGAGGTGAAACGGTTTTCTTTTGACGACCCATATTTGTTTAAGTATTGCGCCTAGCAACTTATTCGCCGTTGTGTGCTTGATTCTGAGCAACAGAGTGTTATTAAATTTTGCCATACAGAGGCCTGTGGCGGCCATTTCCCATTCAAGAAGACCGCCGCCAAGGTTTTGCAAAGCGGGTTCTACTGGCCACAGTTGTATAAGGATACTTTTGCTTTCTGCCGGGCGTGTGCACGCTGTCAACTTTTGGGGTGTGTGACGCGATGGAATAAAATGCCGCTTACGTCCATCTTGATTATTGAAGTGTTTGATTGCTGGGGTATCGACTTCATGGGGCCATTTCCTACATCTTTTGGGTACCTTTACATCTTGTTGGCCGTTGACTATGTCTCCAAGTGGGTGGAAGCCATCCCCACTCGTACCAATGACGCCCAAGTTGTAGTGGAGTTTCTCCGGGAGTACATTTTATCACGGTTTGGGATGCCGAGGGCTATCATCAGTGATCAAGGATCTCACTTTTGTAACCGGTCCATTGTGGCCCTCATACGGAAGTATGCCATCATTCACAAAGTTTCAACGGCATATCATCCTCAAACGAATGGCCAAGCGAAGCTTGCGAATCGGGAGATTAAGCATATCTTGGAGAAGACGGTTAATCCTACCCGTAAAGATTGGTCAACTCGATTGATCGATGCTTTGTGGGCTTACTATACTGCGTACAAGACTATCTTGGGGATGTCACCATATCGGCTGGTCTACGGGAAAGCGTGCCACTTGCCGGTAGAGCTTGAGCATAAAGCATATTGGGCCATTAAGAAGTTGAATTTCAATATGGCCAAAGCCGGTGCCCGCCGCAAGCTCCAATTGACGGAACTTGAGGAGTTGAGGTACAATGCTTACGACCATTCTAGCGTTTACAAATCTAAACTCAAAGCCAAGCATGATAATAAAATTGTGATTAAAAACTTTGAGCCCGGTCAAAAAGTGTTATTGTATAATTCTCGGTTGCATTTGCATCCCGGTAAGCTGCGCTCACGTTGGGCCGGACCTTATGTTGTCAAAACTGTTTTCCCTCACGGGGCGATAGAAGTAAAAAGCATGAGTAACGGTTCCTCTTTCAAAGTTAATGGTCAACGGCTTAAGCCTTTCCTTGGCGGCTTTGAAGCTGATGAGCCCGATGAGGTTTTGGCCGATCCTGTTTACGCAGATGGCCCATCGGTTTAGTTTGTGTTACTCTAATTTGCACGGGGAGTGAAAGCGTAACCGCCGAACTTAACTGTTTGTCGGACCCGGCCCCCGGGTAGGGGGTACCCACCATTGACTTGGGTATTTGTAGCTCTGCACGCCGCTACTAAAAAAAGGATTGTGTGCCCAGCTCCGGTTAGTAAGGGCAATGTTCATTTCTTGCACATATTTGCGTGTTTTGATTGTTTTGGGATTTTCAAATCACAAGATTTCACCAATGCATCATCGTATCGGGCTTTCATTAGTCCTTCTTTGTAGTAGTTTGCCGTTAATGATCCATGCTCACCAGATATGTCCCTATCGGGGGCAGCTTAAGTCTTTGGGTGAGACTTGATATTCCCGTGCTTTGGCGCTAGGCTCTGTTTTGTCTCACTTTGTTTCGATCATAGGGAACACTGGGCTTAATTGCTTGGCGCGGTCAGGCGGTGAATTTTACTTCGGGCATGATGTAACAAGTTTCAACGGTCTAGTATAGCAACCCGTGTCTTGTCTACCCGGTGAGACACGGGAAGAAAAGTATGACTCATAAGATTGCGTGAAAATCGGGTGGTGTTCTTTGTTGTTTTCCTTTGTTTATCTGTATGTTAGCGCCCGGATAACACGAGCCGGGCGGTTCTAATGTCATTTGTTTCTTAGTAGGTAATTCGAGCTTAAGTCTTTTACAGGGTGTACGTGCTACCATACCAGCCTTGGTGGTTTGGATCTAACGTCGGAGTGATTGAGGCATTCAGGAGCCCTAAGCATGGGTGCGATTACATGTCGCGGTTGTTAGTCCAATAAAGTTTTGGCCATGTTCCTGTGTGACTAGTTGTGGTTCAGTTGGAAGAGCCGAAGGAGTCGACCTTGAAAGCCGTTCGGATGACAAACAGAGCCAGTGACGCAAAAGCCTCCAACTTGGTCGAGGTATAAGGGGGTTGACATTCCCCCGTTGGTACGATCTTTTATTCCTTTTTCCCTACTGTTGTTCTCCATGCTATGAGGGCATAGCATATTTTTAAGTTGGGGGGAGGGACATAAATATGATTTTTATGTTTTATGCTTTTCGTATAAATTTTTCGTTTTCGTTTAAATTTTTTGTCTTTAGAAGATCAATCCTTCCGTTATTACAACATTAGTGGATTAAAACAATTTGGCACATGCTCATGAGGTGTTATTCGCAAGAGTTTGTTAACACAAATTTTGTATTTAGCAATTTGCATGAATGGACTAAGGTGGAATTCACGACGTTTGAGTATGTTTTCGTCAAGTTTTGCTCATATCCCGCTTTTGTTCTCTTTACGTTCGTAGATGTGTAGATCATCTCATGTTCATACCTAAGTGTGTTTATTATTTATTTTGAATTAATTGGGAATCTATGGCGCACTTAGGATATGATACAGAGCATTTTTGTATGATAAAACCACATATGAGTCTCATTGTCCTTTTTAAAAAGCCAAGTCCGAGTTGTTCCTACTCTTAACCATAGGAAGCCAGATGTTTGGTTGGATTGGTTTGCTTCTCAATGGCTGATTGGCAAGTTCTCAAGGCTCCGGGTGACGTTTTGGGTGTGTGTGAGGTGCATATGGGTATTGGCAAAAAGGGCTGGAAATGAAGGAATGCAAGGGAAATAGAACCGTATCGATACGGTTAATGGCGTATCGATACTTCATTAAAACAGTGGGTTTTGCAGTTTGCAAGCTTCAGTGTATCGATACGAATTTCATGAGTATCGATACGGGTAACTTACAGAGTTCAAGGGAAACAGCTCGGTATCAATACGGTAACTGCGTATCGATACGGTTTGGAAATCTGGGTTTTTTTTAAAAACAGATCGGGGGCTTGACCTTTCACTTCCAAACACCCCTCCACCTTTTTTCTCCTCCACAACTGCCCACCTTCATCAAACCTTACTCTCCAAAACCTCCAATCCATCACCAAATCTCACGAATCCTTCACCAAAACCACTCCAAATCACTTTCTCTCCAAGTTTCAAGCACCAATCCGTGGGTTCCAAGTATCAATCCCCAAATCCAAGGTAAATCTGACTCTTTCTTTCTCTCTCTTCATTTTTCTTGTTTCCCCCACCACGAACCCATAAAATCTTCATTTTTCTTCCATATAATCATTCACAAACCTATCCCCAACATCAATTTCACCCCCACTTACCAAAAATCCGAACCCCAACTTTACCCCCTTCTATATCTCAAAAAAATCAAGAAATTTTCTTAAAATTCGATAATGCCTCGACTTAAACGTGCTGCAAACAAACCCCCGAGGGTTCGGGGTCAGAATGTGGCTTTTTCCTCACTTCAACCCGGAGTTGAGAAGGGGGACGAGGTTCTTCGTGACATTGAGGAGGAAGAAGAAATGATGGAGAATCCGAAACAAGCGGCCCAGGTTGGTTCAAGGCGGAAACAGACTTCGGAAGAGGTTAAAGCTGATAAACAGGCTAGGTGGGAGAAGAGTTTTGTGAAGAGGGGAGTTAAAAACGAACGCCACGTCGACGTGGAGAGCATTGGGCCAAACCACATTTGTGTTCAGAGAATCGCTGCTCAAGGTTTGGCTTATTTCTTTCGTGAAAATCCTGGGTATATTAAGGGTTTAATGGCTGATTTTTATAAAAACATGAAAGTTCTCGAGTTGGGGAAAATAGAGGAAAAGGGGGCGAGAATTACTTCAAAAATTGGTCGGGTCAATGTTATGGTAGACCCCGAGGTAATTGCTCGGGCTTTGAACTATGAGCGACCCCATGCTGCATCTGTTAATGTGCCAAGAGAAAATTTTGCCCCGAGGGATGAGGTAAATCAGGCTTTATATACTAATCCGGCGGAAGCCAAGCTTCCTCATATTCCGAGAAAGTTTAAGGATGAGTACCGCTTGATCAACCAGTTTGTGCATCACAATTTGAACCCGAGGGGTACTGAGAATAAGCCAACTAAGATTGATGGTGAAATGTTTTATTTTTTCATGGAACCAGGGAATGTGTATGATTGGGCTAAGTATATCTTCCGTCAAATGGTTGAATTTAAAATCAATGTTCCCACTTATACAAGGATGCCATACCCGTGCATGGTTACCAAAATTTGCTTGGAGAAGGGTGTTCCGAGAGATGAATATGGGGAATGGGGTAAACTCGAGCCAGGAATTCTTAATAGTAGCATCCTAACTAGGAGTGTTTCACAGTCTCGAGGGGCTTTGGGAGAAGAGGGTATTCGCGGTGGTAGCTATCTAACTTCAATGCCGCCTAAACGTGCCAAGCAATCGGTGTGGCAGAAGCTACTTTTCTGCCAGGGCGTGGCAACTATGAACAACCAAAAAAGCTTAAAAGGGAGATTCGAGAGAATGCCAGGAGGCAGGACAGGATCGATCACAAGTTAGACTATGTGTTGAGTAGGCAAGAGGGGTCTACAAGTGAGCCTTATGCGCCGTTGCCAGTTTACAAAGCTGAGGACAGTGATGACTTTGCCGGAGAGGAGCCGGAGTCGGGTGATGAGGAGTAGTTGGTGGTTTAGGTTGAAATCCCTATACTTGGTCGGGGTGCTTGGTGGTTGACAGTTCACCTATCCTATCTTGTTTTACTTTCATTAGTGAACTCGTAACTTGTAGTTTAAAAGGTTTTTGTTTTGGCCAGCATGTGGCCGTTGACTTGGTAGCTTAGTATTGGTGGCGGCCAAAGGTAGATAAACGGAGCCAGCACGTAGCCGCCACCCTTTTTGCTAACCGTTCTTTGATAACCAAGGTCAATATAAGCTTAATGAAGTCCTTAGTTAATCCGTAGTGCGCATTTATTCCTTTTTGATTCATTTGTTGATGATGTGCATATTTAATTATGGCATGCTTTCTCTTGGTACTTTAGTCTTTGGCTTGTAGCTCCTGTTTCTGTTTAAAGGTGTTCTCCTCATATTTGGCATGGCTTTTGTTTTTCTCCATTGCCTTGTTCCGAGCCCTTTTCCTTGGGATGTGGTTCGTAGCGTGTAGTTGCATTTGTTTTGCATGTATCCTCCTTCTCGTTAAGGGTACAGATTTTTGTACTTGACTTGGAATGTGCTCAATGCTTAGTTATCCATTTCAGTTTTTAGTTGTTAGTTGTGAGGTGTGAATAAATTTGTTTTTGGAACTCTTGTTAGATGTTTTCGGTGTGCGCATGTGCAAAGTTGTTTTAACGGAAGGATTGCATAGTTAGTTTTAGCAGTATGTTTTTGTTGTTCGGGGCTAGCAACATTCAAGTTGAGAGGTGTGATAAGCACCCAATTTTGTAGATATTTGGTGCACCTAGTCCCGTTTTACGTTATTTAACTTATGTTTATTTACTGTTTTAAGTGATTTTGCGCGTAAGGTTTTCTGTTGAGCGTTTCAGGCAATACGCATTAAAGGGGCATGTTTTGATGTGTTGAACAATCTTTGAGAGGAACTGAGTGGCGATGCCTTATGGAGCGTAGCCGTCGGCTTATGGGAATGAACAAACGGAAGGTCGGAAAGAGTCAAAGGCCATCGGGTGTTAAGTCGGGGCACGAGGAGCTTGATTTTGCCAGAAAACAGTACGGTATCGATACGATTCTTGGAGTATCAATACTTCATTAGAACAGAAGGAAATCCAGCTCTCAGCGTATCGATACGATTTTCGGAGTATCGATACGGTTCCTTTTTGTGAAATCCTGGATTTCTGGTCAAACAGCACGGTATTGATACGGAGACAGCGTATCGATACGGTTCCTTTACGGAGAATTTTGGAATTCAGAGCAAGGCTGCACGGTATCGATACGGTATTAGAGTATCGATACGGGTGACTCACCGACATGCTTTTTGACAGATTTTAACTTTCCATTTGTGGATGTTTCCACTTTTTGGATATTTTCTGATATTTTTGAAGAGAGAGAATGCATTTTTGTATAAATAGCCATCACTCTCTCTCTCTCGCTTTTATCATCTAGTTCATTGGAAGTTTAGTCTCTCCTCCATTAATGTTTTCTTAAGCTTTTCAAGTGTAATTTTCCTAGAACTCAAGTAAGTAACTCTCGTTTGTTAATTTGTCGTTCATTAAAGCTGTAGCTATGGACTAGATTCTCTTTAATATCAAGTTTATTCTCGTTTCCATCGGTTAAACTTCATGTCTCGTTTTTATACTCTCTTCTATGCTTTAAGTATGTGTGAGTAGTCGTTAGGCTGAGTCTCGGGATACTCTTTCCCAAGGACTAGGGTCGTTATTCGGTTCTCAAACCATCGGGTTTAAAAGCATGATTCTCGGAATAGAGCTTAACTTGCATTTTTGGTCTAAACAAGGGGTGTTAACTCCTTGGTAAGACGTTTAGTCAAGCGGTCTTGGCAAGCAGCTTATCGAGGACTCGTGGCCTCCTATGTGTTCGATAAATGTTAAAAACAAGTTGGTTCGCCTCCGTTTAATCACATCTTTCAATAAACGTAGTCTTTAAAGCTAAATCTTCCGGGCGTGAGCACGCGGTCGTGATTCTCGCCTGAGTTATCATAAGAACCGGTAACAGCCTCAGTCAAGGGATAGACGATCCCTAGACTTGCCTCTTTTAGTTTATAAAGCTCATTTCTAGTCTTCGCTTTATCTTTTCCACCGTTTAAAGGAAAACCAAGTTGGCCATCTTAAACGCCACAAACCACCATATAAAACCTACAATCCGATTAAGTTATATTCGAATTCCCTGTGGTACGATCCCGGACTTTCCGGTTATTATGCTACCGACGACCTAGCTCTACGCTTGGGGTGTTTCAACCTTATTGGAAGGCGAGATTGTGGAGGTTAAGCACTCGGCAACATATGTTCTTGACAAAATATGTATCATATATATGATTTTATTGGATTGGTTTGATAAGGTTTTCACTTTCAATTTTTGAGAGTTTAGAAAGTTAATTATAAAATAATACAAGTAACAATTTAAAATGTTTTGAGTGTAACCAAGACCTATATATTATCGTGGGGTAATTTTATTTTATTTTTCATCTTCTCTTCTTTGTCATCCTATCCACCACCATTAACCTCTAAGGCCTGCCAATTCCACCATTGTCGTTGTCATGTCCCTCAATTCCTCTTTCACCCACTAGAGGGGTTAGTGATTGTGTCTTTACTAGATTGTAGCCCTAGCGGTAGAAGCGTGTCTTTACCATATTTACCATATTAGATCAAGATGATTTTAGGAGAGGCAACTCGAAAAAGTAGTTTTAAATTAATTAATGAATAATTTATGTAGTATTTGGAGTGGGCCCCCTACACTTATTAGTAGGTACACTATCGACACTTCGTTTATCCTCTTGACCTCTTGTAGATCTTCCATTATGGGGATAAGAAGGGTTCGCGCTCAAAACAACAATCGCCACCGCCTATTAGAGCATTCTCATTAGGCTCTTTAGATTTTAGACAAAATTACACCTCAAAAGCCCACATTATTATTTTAGTTACTCGCTTTTAAAATGTCTACTATATCAGGCTCTTTGTATTAAAGTTATCTCATTAAAAATATTATTTACTCACTTTCTTCTCAATTAAATATTTCTTGCCAAGGGCTCTGTTTAGGGCACGACAAATGGGTAAATTTTTTGAAGATAAGCGAAGCCCATTATGAATTTTACAAAGATGATACAAACCGCAAGTCATTCATGAAATGTTCTTTTATGGGTTTCTAAAAAAAATTAGCTCAATCCGATATCGGTAAGAGTTATTCAAATTCGCCCTACGAATTCGTAGGACATTCTACAAATTCTAAAATAGCTCTTACCAGCATTGGATTGAGCTAATTTTTTTCAGGAACCCATGAAAAAACATTTCAAAGGATGACTTGTAGTTTGAATTATTTTTGTAGAACCCATAATGGGCCGAACAGAATTGAATATTTGGACAGGATCAGTCCTGGAAATATTTGGACCAAACCAAATCGGTCTATGAAAATTTCAGCCCGAACCAAACCGAAATCACTCCTAGTATTAGGTATGAGGTTTTTATGTAGTGATGATGATAGATAGCAGTGATTACAAAATAAAAAGTACATTTAAATACTTTACATATATATTTTGATTTAATTTCATATGTTTCATGTGTTTTTACATTTTTTAAAACTCGAACTATCATCTTGATGTGTTGCGGTTATTTTCAGAAAACTCTTACCTTTTAAATTTTTATTAGGGTTTCTGGAGAAAAAAATAACTTTATTAGAGGTATTTATTGTGAACATTTCAATCAAAAATCGCTCATTGGGATTTTATTCACGACCTTTTACTTAAGATTTTCATCCATATATAAGTGTATGTCACCAAATAGTTGATAGGATAAAGTACACTAAAATGGTTAAATGATTTTGGATTAACATCGGTAATTATAGAAATTAGATTGATCAATTCGATTAAGATGCCAAAACAAGTACTCTAGTAAACAATTTACTTCGATTGACGCTATGTAGTGAGGATGATAGATAATAGTGGTCAATAAAGATTAGTCGATCAGTCAGTGTCCGAAGGGGGATGATTAAATTATCGATTGTGACAACCTATGAAAGTTGACCTGTCGATTTAACTAAGCGTTTAACCAATTAAGATACGATTTGAAAATCAACATGACAAAGAAATAGCGGACAAATTTTAAATCTCGGTTTACAGCATGGACTGTGGTGGTAAATATTTCTATCTCGCTTTAAACCAAATTGAGATAATAATTTGAAATATTTCCATGTGTTCACGAGGAGTGCATACCGCCTTAATTTATGGGCTGAGATCGGCCCAACACCAAGACCTGAAGCACTTCAGAATATTTAGGAGGGTTTTGGAAATGAGATTAATTCTTTTCACCGGCGTGGAAAATTCCATATTTTTACCACCTCTTTTTTCGGTCCTAATGTATGTTTATTATTTATTTGAATCGTTCATCTTGTAGACCTCACATATTAGTATATCCATGCAAAAACTAAATTTGATCGGATATCAATAGGAGTATAAAAAATTAAATTTTATTTTGTAAAATGGATAGTTCATCTTTATTATTATTGACAGAAATCAGATCATCCATTTTATAAATCAAAATTCAAATTTTGACATATCTATCGACTTCCTATCGATCAAGCTGATTTTTTGCATGACAATACTATATTACGGGTCTTAAAATATGAACGCTTCAGATCAGAACAATAGACACTCGATGGGACCTATAATAGGCGGTGGTGAAAAAATGAATTTTTAAACCCGCGGTTGATAGAATTTATTCTCTTTAGAAAGTTATTAGCCATAACGTACAGTACGTAACATTTCTAGGCGCATATTCCTATATTTTTGGATAATGCAGGTTCAACTTGCATGCTCCTCTAACTAATCTCTACAACTTCTCTCACAACCGTTTCATACGCTTACGTATGAGATGAAGAGTAAGTATAACTGTTGCGAATAAATAAACATAAGAATCCAAACTTTCACATGATTTTTCATGATACACATACTTTCACATGAATTTATTATTATTATTATTATTATTTGTTTTTTGCTTTTTGAGCACAAGAACCTAAACTTTCACATGATCAAACTACAATAAATTGTAACTACCACTCTACAATAAAGGTTACGAGTATTGTCCTATAGCTTTTTGGGAAATGTAACAAAGGTAACGTAGTAGTGCAAGTTCCGTGAATGTAACTTGACTTCATTTTTACATGCACCAATATGTAACCACAGAGAAAACAACGGAGGTTCTGTGAACAGTTGTTTACGAAGGTGTTTACGAAGGTGAATCGCTACTGTCCAAGAGTATTTATCGATACTTATTATGGAGTGTATCGATACCACGCTCCCGTATCGATACAGCCTTAATTTGTATCGATACAACATTCGCTGTCTTCCCACGAAGTCAACGCGTATCGATACAGCTTAAGGTTGTATCGATACAGAGAGCTTATCTTCAGGTCTTCATGCCAGCCTTCAAAACTTGACACCCCCGGCCTCGGAGTTCACCCGACGCCTCACGCCTTCGCTCTTAAGTCTTCCTGGCAGACGTTCCACCGGGCGTGGATACTTGAACTTACTTGGGGGTTGGCTTTGCGATCAAAATACGCCTTTTAGGACGTTTTACCTGAAACATTCAACAAACTACCTTACGAGCAATATTGAATAAAAACAACAAATTATGAATAAGAACGCTACGTACTAACTAAAGGACTTAAGCACCACGATGAAGCAATTTTAGGTGCTTATCATGTATTCGAGAATGTTGTACTCGAGTTGCGGTGTTCTTCCCCATGCTAAAAAAAGAGAGGTTGAAACTTGAATTAAATAAATAAAAAAGGGCCGGGGAAGACACCAATATACTTGTTGCAAAAAAGAAACAAGTTGTTTCATCGTGGAATTTTGTGAAGGGTGAAGAATATGAGGGATATAGCGGAGTTGAAAAGAGTTAAAAGAGGGCGCACATTATTATTTGCCTTATGTGTTATCGGACACTTGATTATGTCTTACCATAAACTTGAAACACTTCCTTACCTAACGATATAACCGAATAGAAGTCCTATTTGATCTTAGGGGCAATGGGTTGTGGATTGATGGATAGATATAGTCTCCAATACTCGGCATTCCATTCATGAGATTGTGTGTCCACTATATAAAGCTTTCTTTTCATGTCAACTTGTGCGGATACTTTGCTTTCATTTACATAATTTCTGCCTGCGCTCATATATTGAGAGTAATATGGATCTTATTTTGAGTGATTTCATTTGTTGAGAGCATGACACGGTGAGATTTGAAGTCAAGACTCGGTCCGGAGAGAACTTTTAGTTATTTTTCACTTGTGACCGAAGCTAGCCCATGTTCACACACGCTGAGTTTAGGTGCCATCACTCATTTTTATGACTTGATATTATCTAGAACTGCTTATGCCCATTATCTCTTTACGATGACTTCATATTCTTTGCTTGAGATATCATTGAGCAGTCTTATAGATTTTCGGGTTTCGTGTGAAAAGAATTCACAATGTTTGTGGGCATTCATTGCTGTAACCCCTCATGAAACTCCACTCATCCTCTGGGGATCACCTAGGGGTTCAAAAGGCTTGTTGCACGGGGTAAGTGCAATCGTGAGTCTTATGAAAGTAGCGTAATTAAAATTTATCTTATTTGCTTTCTTTGCTCGGGACTAGCAAAGTATAAGTTGGGGACGTGATAAGCACGTAAATGTTCACATTAGCGCCCCATAATTTATCTTTGTTAAGTCTCATTTATATTATTATTTGAAGCTTAATGCTTAATTTGTGTATTATAGGTATTTGGAGAATTTGGTGCAAAAAGCGCAAAATTAAAATATTATACGGTGATTGAGGCTTATCCGTTTGAAGGTCAATACAGAGTCAAGAATTTTGCTATGAACTTAATTAGTCCACGGGCATGACTACATAGGATAATAACGGCAATTCCATTGGGAATTAGGTTGGCAGTAGCCAGTAGCCAGTTGTAGCGTGGCCCACGACTGGGAATTTAGAGAAGGGTTTTTGGCTCCATATATATTTTCTGCTCACGGACGAAACAGGGCGGACGGGGCTGCCGAGCTTTTTATTTCGAATATAGTTTACTTTTTTTTTTTTTTTTTTTGAGTTTTCTTTTAAGTTTTGAAATTTTGTTCAATTATTTGCACTTTGATAACTTGTTTTAATTTTTGTTCTTAATAAAAGTTATTCGCTGATATTCGATTAGTTGATGTTTCTTGTTTATTTTTTATCTGTGTATTAAAATCATGTTTTAAATTAGGGTTTCTTTCGTTTTTTGCGCAATGATTAGTGAGTAGTTGTATACGTAGGGTCGCGGGGTGATTAGCACACCGTGGCCGGTCCGGGCACTACTCCTATTTTCAAACAATGAAAAAGACAATTTAAGATTGGTAAAATACTTATCGTAGACGAACCTGGGCATTGTCGGAGCCCATGTGAACAGGAGAATAAGGGTCCAAAATTCATTCTCCGCTACGCATGGTAACGGCGACCATAAGGTTCGCATCTCGCGGGGTATCTTTTTCAATCGAGAGTTGAATATTTTTACAAACACTGAATGGAGCAGGATAATCCGGACTGGTTGCGAGTACTAAGAATTCTACGACCATACTTTCTTTTAATTATTTGAAAAGTACAATCACTTTCTAGGTTTTAGTTAATCTCAATCAATTGTCAATGGGTGGCTATCTAAGAGCTAGTTTAATCAGTAACAACCCGAGTTTTTAGTCAGCACACATTACTGTCTCTGTGAATTCGAATCCAGACTTACTGGATATTGTGCTACGTCGGTCTCCGCCCTACAATAGAGGCAACCCATTAATTTAAGACTAAGGAAAATTGTATAAGCAGTTATGGTTTATACACAATCAATAATTCATCATTTTGCTTTTCTTCACACGGTATCAAATCTATAAGATCTAGCCCTTGAGGAATTTCGCTCTCTGCGGGCGGCCTAAGCTTCATCGCTGTCTGCCGTGCACTTGTATTAATATTTTACTGGCTCGTGCAATGGGTTTTCAATGGAGGAGAAATTATTTTGTGGTTTTGCTAGTGCTGCTTCTAATGAGTCTGAGTCAAATGTTGAAGCCGTACACACAACTTTGCGAGGAAAAACTTGCACATAAGTGATGAGTGAAAAATTAGAGATTTGATGAGTTAAAAGTTACCAGTGAGCTCGAGGGGGGAATGAGGTCTCATGCACTTCCCTAGTTTAATTAGAGATTTTTTATCGTCACAATATTGTAATATTCTTTACTTATAATTTGGAGCAAACATGACACACTCTACGACCTTCATAATCAGCCATAACAAAATCAAAATTCTACATTTCCAACCGCATAATCCACCGGCAATGTGACGATAAAAAATACAAAGCTACTAACATGAAAAAATCGAGATTCACAACTTATAGCAAAATTATATCCACTTTTTGGGGGCACACACAGAGTTCATCTTGATAAAAAAATCGTAGGTGTAAAAAGAAGAAGACAATACAATGTTTCATTTGACTAAAAGCTTTTTCCTGTGATAATAGCCGTGATAAAAGCTAGAAGTGCAACTGGTACAAACTGAGTAACTATTGCATTTTCTTCACCAATTTATTTTGATAGGAGCACCTCGGTAATCAACTTGTCCAAGTTGAGGTACGATGACCCACCAGGCCCAGCAGCCTCCTCTGCTTTCTCCTTCCACTCCATAACCTTCGATTTCATCTTCTTACCCTTCTCTCCTTCCATCAACTCTCTCACTTGCCTCTCCACTTCCTCTCTCCTCACATCAGTATCAATCTCCATCCCAATCCCCCACTCACCACAACTATACCAACAATTCGTCGGTTGCTCCGCGAAAAACGGCCAACAGATCACTGGAACACCACCACACACGCTCTCCATCGTCGAGTTCCACCCGCTGTGAGTCAAAAATCCTGCGATCGCCGTGTGTTTCAGAATTTGCTCCTGAGAGCACCAGCTTGCCAACATCCCCCTCCCTTCAGTCTCCGTTATGAACTCCGGCGGCAGCATGGCCGACTCTCCAACGACCAAATCCGGCCTTACAATCCAAAGAAAATCATACCCGCTATTAGCTAATCCCCACGCAAATTCCACGAGTTGTTTGGGCGTCATAACGGTAATGCTACCAAAGTTCACGTACAAAACTGAATTGGATTTTTTCGAATCGAGCCAGTCAATGCATTGGGATTCTTCTTTCCATAAGTTTGAGTGCATAGATTTCAATCTCTCCTCGGAGATTTGGTTCGCCATTAGATGAAGTGGACCGACGGTGTAGATAGGAGGAGGGAGGGAAGAGGAGAGAGAATCAAGGACAGGCTTTTCGAAAGCATCAAAGGTGTTGATGATGATAGCAGAGGCTTTGCGCGTTCTCTCTGCCTCTGCTGCTGCGAAGTTGACCATTATGTCATTTGGGTCTGTGGTTCTGATGAAGCTTGGGAGATCTTTGAATCTTATGTTTTCCATTCCTTGAATCCAATCGATTGTTGTTTCCAAATACCCATTTGTCATGTAGCTTGCATCTGTATTCCACTGCAGTTAGTTAGCTTCAAAACATGCATGATTCAACAATAGCAAAACAAAGGCGGTTCTAATGGTTTCCAACACCTTTTTTTTGGTATGACAATGTTAATGAGAGGCGTTCGGACATAGACTCATTCCCTTATTGCTCTGGTCGAAGGCGGCCTACGCATGTCATTGAGACCAGGGGATTCACAATAAATTGCTTTATTTCAACTAGGAGGCATGTTACCAAGCACACACAACATTTGTCAATTGATCATAAGCGAATCCATTCTAGTAAAAGCAATACTAGTAACACAACTATATTCAGAGTCGTTCGATGTGCTGAGCCGCGGACCCACATATATCGAATGGCTTCAAACTCAGTAGTGTCCGAATCTCCAATAGTTGTATTCCTACATCTTGTTCCGGAAAAGATGAGAGTGAAAATTACTGAACTTTAAAATTTTAGTATGAGATAGTCAAGGGTGTACAGGGGAAAAAAACCAATAAATGACCCGCGATCAAGAAACTTTTAGCTGTTAGAAATATGAGACCATTTCTCGAGAACTTGAGGATAATTTCTCCCATTAAAAAAACAAAATATTTATCTTTTCTTCAAAACTTTCCAGCTAAAAATAGTTAGTACGCTTAGATTCTTTTTCGATCACCAAAACTGGTAATTACTAGATTAAAAGCAGAAGAATATTCGAGATTATTACTAGCACCTTTTAAAGGCACAAGGCCTTTTTCCACAAGATCTTTATACTTCGTATAACCCAAGAATCCACAAGCACTGGGCGTCCAGAAAAGCACATCAGGGACCCCAAATTCCTCAGCAGCTTCCACAGTAAAACTCATACAACCATCCGAAACGATACACGTCACCGGCGGACCGGTGGACAAGAGCGTATCGTTCAGTTTGTTGAGTAACTCGCGGAAGTGAGGTAAGCAGGTCTTGGTGGTGGATTGGCAGAGAGCAGGGATGTCTTGGGTGACGTCGGTGTCGGTGGGCGGGAGGCCGTCGGGGATGGTTTCGTAGCGGAAGCCCGGTAAGCCGTCGAGGGAGTTGGGACCTCTGGACTTGAGCAAACGTCTGTGGTTGTACTCTGTGTTTACAAAGGTTATGTGGAAGCCTTTGTGGTGTAGGAGCTTCGCCACTTTTAGCATTGGGTTAATGTGGCCTTGGGCTGGGTATGGTACGCACACTGCGTGTGGCTTTTCTGATATTCTTATGGAACCCATCTCTCTCTCTCTCTCTCTCTCTCTCTCTCTCTCTCTCTCTCTCTCTCTCTGTGTTTGTGGGTGATGCAGCTGCAGGTAAGAGAGGGCAACTAGCTTCTTTTTATAGAGTAATTAATCATTGGTGAGATCGGATCGGTGTTTAATTATTGAGTTTACGATTAAATAAATGTGGTTGAAGTGTTCACGCTTTTTACTTACTTAGACATCTACGAATGCAGATATGTACATTAATCTATTTATAATACTAACCTGAAAAACTGCAGTGAATAATAAGATGGAGGAGCCGGCCATTTCAGCATTACGAGAAATTAAATGGTTAAACAATTTGAACGTCGTCAACTTCAGCAATTTCGAATCACATAAGCACCGACACATACGTATGGAGAAATTATTTCTAGAGAATCGTGGCCTAAACTAAATAACCGCATGCGCCTCGACAATCCAATACTAATATGTATCCATCGGTTTCACATGATTCATCTAAAACATAGGACCTCTAATTTTTAAGGCTACAGTGACTTCGCAAGTTTTAAATATGCTACACCAAAAGATCTCGGTCAACAATTTGTGAAGAATCTGATTTTTGCTCCCATTTTTATAAAGAGAGATAAGAACCTCTCAGGCCCCGTTCCAGAAACCTTCTTAAAAAATAAGCAACTTATTTTACATTTTCAAATTCAAAAATAAAGTAAATGAAAAATAATTTTTCAATTTTTTTTGCATCGTATAAAAGATCTCATTGAGATCTTCCAAACAAGATCCATATTGCATATTTTCAAATTTCAATAAGTCCATAATTTTTGAGTTTGAAATTGCCTTCGTAAAAGATAAAAGTTTTTTTTTTTCCCGGAACGAGCCCCAGTTGACAATATCTCATGTGATATGTCATGGGTGACTCGGTATTACGGTTTAATTTATGAGCATTGGAAATTTCACCTTTTGTCACATCAAATGTCACATAAGAGAGTTTACTCTCAATTCTATATCTTTAGGACGAATGCACAGTACTAATATTTAACATCGATCTAGCTAACAAGCCCGCTAGTACTACTAGTTTAGCAACAATAAGCCGAAAAACTTTTCAACCAGTGTATCCCTTCTGCTGCTACGTAGAAACACTACTGCATGTCCCTAGCTATAAGTGAGTCGCACAAAAAATAGTTTATAGTATTCATCTCTTGTTCTTGCTAGAATATATGAAAACTATGCATGAATCTAGAAGTGATGATCAAGATATGTGTTGGTAGGGATGCAAATGAGTCAAGCTACTCGAGAGGGCTCGGGTCAACAATATAGTCTTTTTTTTGAATTGGGGAAAAAATATCTAAGCTTGGTTTTGTGAAGTTCGTAACTGAGCTCAAGTCAGAAATTTAAGCTAGTTTGGTCTACGTGTTGAGCTTGAGTTAGCTCGGCAACATATGTTATTGACAAAATATGTATCATATATATGATTTTATTGGGTTGGTTTGATAAGGTTTTCACTTTCAATTTTTGAGAGTTTTAGAAAGTTAATTATAAAATAACACAAGTAACAATTCAAAGTGTTTTAATTGAGTGTAACCAAGACCTATATATTATCGTGGAGGTAATTTTGTTTTATTTTTCATCTTCTCTTCTTTGTCATCCTATCCACCACTATTAACCTCTAAGGCCCGCCAATTCGACCATCGTCGTTGTCATGTCCCTCAATTCCTCTTTCACCCACTACAGGGGTTAGTGATTGTGTCTTTACTAGATTGCAGCCCTAGCGGTAGAAGCGTGTCTTTATTAGATTAGATCAAGTACTGATAGTTATTTGATCAAGATGATTTTAGGGAAGGCAACTTGAAAAAGTAGTTTTAAATTACTCCAATGAATCATTTGTGCGGTATTTGGAGTGGGCCCCCCATACTCATTAGTAGATACACTATCGACAATTCGCTTATCCTCTCGTAGTTCTTCCATTATGGGGCATAAGAAGGGTTCGCGCTCAAAACAACCATCGCCACCACCTGTTACGAGCTCTCCCGATTATTACGAATCCTCCTATTATAGTATTAAAAACAGAATAATATTCGAGATAATTATGACCTTTTAAAGGAAAAAGCCCTTTTTCCACAAGATCTTTATACTTTGTATAACCCAAAAATCCACAAGCATTCGTCGTCCAGAAAAGCACTTGAGGGACCCCAAGTTCCTCAGCAGCTTCGACGGTAAAACTCACACAACCATCCGAAACGATACACGTCACCGGCGGGCCGCTAGACAAAATTATCGGGATCGTTCAATTTGTAGAGTAAGTCACGAAAGAGGGGTAGGCAGGTTTTGGTGGTGGACTGACAGAGAGCAGGGATGTCTTGGGTGACGTCGGTGGGCGGGAGGCCATCGGCGATGGTTTCGTAGCGTAAGTCCGGTAAGCCGTCGAGAGAGTGGGGACCTCTGGATTTGAGCAAACGTCTATGGTTGTACTCTGTGTTTACAAAGGTTATGTGTGTTGTGCGGCGGGCCCCTGAAGGACCCAACCGCAACCCGACGATTATTGATGTTTATGATATTAGGAAAATAACCAAACCAAACATAAGCGAAAAACAACGGAGAAACCAAACCAAACAAAAAAACAAATAAGAGAGACTAGGATATACGTGGTTCAATTTACGGCTGTAAACTTACCTCACGGGCAAGCGAACGAGAGATGATTCCACTATGTGAAGAGATCGATGCTCCGAAGAGCTACAATGGTGACGAACAAACAAAGCACTCACAAAGAGACTCTCACCAATCCCAAAATACAAGTTCTCTCATCAAATAAAAAACCTAATTGAAATCTCTCACAAAATACAGATTTTCTCTCATCAAGTCTCACAAAACCACTAGGGTTTTTAACCAAGAGCTACAAACGGAACATAGCTCCACAGACGTGACCGGATCTCACACAGATGCAAATGATTCTCAAGAAATCCTACGGTTTCAACCAGAAAGAATCGCCGAAACAGATGATCTTCCAGATAGCCGGAGGCTTACAGAACCCACTGTAGAAGGGGCAACCAGATGCAGATGAAGATCGAATAGATGAACTCTAAGGTTCTACAAATGAGACCCCCTAGGGGTCTCTCAGAGGGATTCACTTAAGAAGTCCAAACCCTAATGAGAGAGTAAGGCTATATTTATAGCCACAGATTACTTCCTAAAGTCAAAATCCTTGCCAGATTATGGACTTGTTTGATAACCTAAATTCAGTACTTAAAACTGAATCAATTAAGTAATAAGTGATTCAGTAGGTTTGATAACAACATTATACATTGCTTAACAAATTAAGTGCTACTTAAAATATATGCTAAAAAGTTGAAAAAAATTAAGTAGCTTTGAGCTATTTAATTTTGGCTGAATTTTTATGTACTTACATTTAATCACCATACCACCACCATAACCACAACCACTCTCGCCACCACCACTCCTACAACTACTCCACCACCACCACCACTTCGCCATCATCACCACCACTCCACCACCACCACCACCACTTCACCACCACTCCCCTATTACTCCATCACCACCACCACCATTACCACATTGCCACCACAACTACCACACCGTCGTTGCCACCACCACCACAATGTGACCATTGCACAACTATCATTCCACCGACATCACTTACTATCACCATTACTCCACCGCCGCCACCACCATTACACCACCACCACTCATTGCCACCGTTACATCACCATCACTCCACCACCACAATTACACTACTATCGCCCTCCAACACCGCCGCCGCCGCCAACACCAACACACCACCACCACAATCACCATTTCACCATTATTATAAGTACATTGTGACCATTAGTAAATTAAGAGAGAATCGAAGCTAAAATTAATTTATTATTTTTTTAATTTAATACTTAATATGTTTACCAAATAGCTTTTCAGCTTAAAAAATTCAGCATTCAGCTTTCAATACTAAATTTTTCAGCATTTAGTTTCAGTTTTTATCAAACAGGCCCTATGTTTCCTTTGCATGTAGAGTCCAAAACCAAAAAGGAAACTCCAAAATCAATCTTTAGGAAGTCCAGAGTATAACCAAAATCGGCTGAAACGTGCATGTTGGTCCGGACCTAGTGTGCGCTAGTCCGGACCAAGATTCCGGCAAGCACTGCCATCAAAACGGGATGGCTGGTCCGGACAAAAGAGGAGCTGGTCTGGACCAGAATACTGGCAAGCTCCAAAAACGTATAACAAGCACTGGTTCGGACCACCAACACCTTGGTCTGGACCATAAAGGCCGAGAAGTTCAAAACGAGGTAAAAAACTACAATGTGGAAGCCTTTGTGGTGTAGGAGTTTTGCCACATTTAGCATTGGGTTGATGTGGCCTTGTGCTCGGTATGGTACTCACGCTGCGAGTGGCTTTTCTGATACTCTTAGGCTCCATCCAGTTGCCAGGAATATTGTACGGAAAGTTATTCTCAGGAAAAGTCAAGTAAAGTGAAGTAAAGGAAAAAAAAAATTATTTTCCTGTGAGTGTTCATTTGACAAAAGAATTTTGCAAGAATAATTAAGGTTTAGTTGTTCATTTGTCAGGAAAAAGAAACTTTCGGAAAAATTTTGTGAGTGTTCACTCATTTTTCTTTTCCCGCGACGCAAAATCCTGTGTTTTTTGCAGGATCACTTTTGCAGGAAAGTAATTCCTGCAGAAAAACTTAAAAACATGTTTCCCACTACTTTCCTACCAACTGAACACTACAAAAATCATGGAAAAGTTGATTTTCTCATCCTTTCTTGTACTTTCCTGACAACTGAACGGAGCCTTATGAAACCCATCTCTCTCTCTCTCTGGGAAGAGAAGGTGGCTAGCTTTGGGGGTTTTAGATATGTACTTAAGAGATAGTTATTGAGAGATTGTATCGATGTTAAATTATTCAGTTTATGATTAAATAAATGTGGTTAATTTACGTGATTTCGAAGACTATATAAATGCATGTTAGTCGTAAAAAATGTCGTTCGAGATGTAGGTTTCTAATTTTACCAAGCTTAGTTATTTTTTTGGCAGTTTGATTTTTGAAACTAAATTTGCAATTTGGGTTGAGTTCTTCTGTTATGTACGTTAGGGATCGAGATTCCGGTTATGAGGATTTTCATGCCTGTTTAGTTTAGATAAGTTCGTCATATGTTTTTTTGGCAAAACATATCTGGCTATTATCAGCTCTCTTTGGTTTTAGGTAGAGGTGTTACAAAAATCGACGGACCGAAACAAACCGACCGATCGGTTCGGTTTTCAGTCGGGGTGATGGCGAATATTTTTCTGACCGGACCGGACCGAGCCGAACCGAAATCGGTTTGGTCTCGGTTTCCTGGAATTTTTCCGGACTGAACCGACCGACTATATATTTTAACATATTTATATATATCAGTCGGCTTCTTATACAAACACCCTTATTTTAGTTATTTGCGGTCTATTCATGCGAATAGATTGTCCGCGAATTCAGATCATCCAAACACAATCCAACGGCTGAGATCTACATCAGCAAATAATCCTCTCTAAGGGCATCCTTAGGAGAAGATTCGTGTTATACACACACACACACACACACACACACATACATATATATATATATATATCGGGGCGGTTCCGGAGACACTAAAAAAAACACCTAAAAAAATACCTCATACTTCCCGATCAAATTTTGATGATCCGAGCCGCTCAATGTGATCAAAACATGATTTTAAGGGTACCCGTGAGAAATCAGCAAAAAAAATGACCGGGAAGGGCTTGATCCGAACAGTTTCGAACAGTTTTTTATTGAACGGTTCAAATAAAAACTGCTCAAATGAAGCCTTTCCCGGTTATTTTTTTTGCTAATTTCTCACGAGCACCCTTAAAATCACATTCTGCACACATTGAACGGTTCGGATCATAAAAATTTGATCGGGAACTATGAGGTGTTTTTTTAGGTGTTTTTTTGGGTGTCTCTTGAACCATCCCGTATATATATATATATAGACACACACACACACACACACACACAAACACCTTAAAATCACATTTTGCACACATTGAATGGTTCGGATCATAAAAATTTGATCAGGAACTATGAGATTGAGATTTTTGGTGTTTTTTAGGTATTTTTTTGGGTGTCCCTTGAATTGCCCCGATATACATAAATATATACACTTTAAATTAAATGAAAATTTTATATTTCGGGCGGACTGAAATCTCCGACCGGACCAATCCCACCCCAAACCAAACCGAACTCAACTTTGATCGTGATCGGTCCTGGAAATATTTGAACCAAACTGAATCGGTCTTCAAAAATTTCACACCGAACCGAATCGAAATCACCCCTAGTTTTAGGTATGAGGTTTTTATCTAGTGACGATGATAGATAGCATTGATTACAAAATAAAAAGTACATTTAAATACTTTACATATATATTTTGATTTAATTTCATGTGTTTTTACATTTTTTAAAACTCGAACTATCATCTTGACGTGTCGCGGTTATTTTCAGAAAACTCTTACCTTTTAAATTTTTATTAGGGTTTCTGGAGAAAAACTTTATTAGAGGTATTTATTGTGAACATTTCAATCAAAAATCACTCATTGGGATTTTATTCACGACCTTTTACTTAAGAGATTTTCATCCATATATAAGTGTATGTCACCAAATAGTAATAGGATAAAGTAGACTAAGTTAAATGATTTTGGATTAACATTGGTAATTATAGAAATTAGATTGATCAATTCGATTAAGATGCCAAAACAATTAATCTAGTAAACAATTTAATTCGATTGACGTTATGTAGTGAGGAAGATAGATAGTAGTGGTCAATAAAAATTGGTTAATCAGTCGGTGTTTGAAGATGGACGACTAAATTATTGATTGTGACAACCTATGAAAGTTGACCTGTGGATTTAACTAAGCGTTTAATCAATTAAGATACGATTTGAAAATCAACATGACAAAGAAATAACGGACAAATTTCTAATCTCAGTTTACAACATGGACTGTGATGGAAAATATTTCTATCTCGCTTTAAACCAAATTGAGATAATAATTTGAAATATTTCCATGTGTTCACGAGGAGTGCACACGGCCTTGATTTATGGGCTGAGGTCGGCCCAACACCAAGACCTTTTTTTTTTAAATGAAAAAAGCATATTCATTAATCAAGTCATACGACATCTACCGAATAATTCCGAATATAGATCAGGTCATACGGCAAATACAGATTTTCACCAAAAAACAGAGATACAGAGACAATATATGAAAAGACTAATAGACGAAACAAGTGTCTAGCGTCTATGCACGAGCCATTGCTCACTTCTTTACACCGTCAACATGGATCGGCTAATGTGGAGGTAGAAAATTTGGGAGGGTTTTAGAAAGGAGAGTAAATTCTTCCCACCAGTGGTGGTGGAAATTTCACTTTTTCACCACTACCTTTTTCGGTCCTATCTTATGTTTATTGTTGATCTGAATCGTTCATCTTATAGACCTCATATAGTAGTATACCCATGCAAAAAATAAACTTGATCGGACATCGATAGGAGTATAAAAAATTGAATTTTACTTTGTAAAATGGATAGTTTATCTTTATTATTATTGACAGAAATTAGATTGTCCATTTTATAAATCAAAATATCTATCGACTTCCAATCAAACTGATTTTTTACATGACAATACTATATTGCAGGTCTTAAAATATGAAAGGTTCAGATCACAACAATAGACACTCGATGGAGCCTATAATAGGCAGTAGTGGAAAAGTAAATTTTTACTCCGACAGTGGATAAAATTTATTCTCTTTAGAAAGTTATTAGCCATAAAAATACGTAACATTTCTAGGTGCATTATCAATACACTCGTAATAAAAGAACCTAGCATGGTAAGCCAAGGCATGGTGTGAAATTATATTATTGCCATCCAAACTTTTTCTTTTCATTTTGCCCTTGCAAGTGTTGGTGTTTGGGTAGGTTTGGTATGTGACATTATCAATCAATACACTTGTAATTAAAGAATGTAGGATGGCAAGCCATGCCACCAGGTGAAATGACCGATTTGCCTTTGTAGTTTGTTCGGAGAATGGCTACACCAAGCATAACCATAATGTGATTTGACATAAATGCCCTCCTTTATTTATGATGAAAGAGGTATTTTTGTAGTTTGGTATTTTGTTGAAGGGCAAAATAGGGAATTGTGTTTGGCATAGCCACATCATGAACAGATGAATTTGCCCTTTTTAAAGGGATTGTATTGGACTTTTGAGGGTATTTTGGACTTATCCTGTTGAAGAAAATTGAGTGGCTATCCTTATTTTGTGTTTTTTTTCCTTAATTTATGGCTTACTTTTGACTTTTGAAGTACTTTTTTCACTTTTCCCCCCCTTAATTTATGACAAATGTTGCTTTGTCAAGAAGAAAATGAGGTACATTGTGAAAAAGATGAATTTGCCCTTTTAATTTGGCAATGATGGATTTAAGAGGTTGAGGTGTTTTATGTAGCTTGATATTGAGTTTAAAGGCAAAAGGGAGAAGAGTGGCAAGCATAGCCATTTCATGAATATATGAAATTACTCTTGTAGTTTCGCAATAGTAGATTTAATAGGTGGGGTATTTTAGGTATTTTTTGTTTTCCTTTGCTTAGTCAAGAAGAAAATGCTTTTCGGGGGTATTTTAGGTATTTTAAGTCCTCCTTTTCTTAGTCAAGAAGAAAAGGTTTTTCGGGGATATTTTAGGTATTTTAAGTCTTCATTTTCTTAGTCAAGAAGAAAAGATTTTTCGGGGGTATTTTAGGTATTTTAAGTCATTTTCTTAGTCAAGAAGAAAAGGCTTTTCCGTAATTTAAGGGTATTGAATCTATATAAAAACCTCTCTCCTGTTCTCTCTCTCTCTCTCTCTCTCTCTCTCTCTCTCTCTCTCTCTCTCGGTTCTCGGCTGCAAATTCGTCTTCATCACTGTTCAGAAGGTCCTGATCTCTTTCTTAATTCATATGTTGTTTAATTTAGTATTGCATAAATTTATTGGCATGAAATTGCTATATCCATATTGTTGAATGTATACATGCACTTGGAGTTGCATGAGGATTGGAAGTTATTGCAATCATAAAAGCAATCAAACACTAGCTGGCTGCGTCCAACCATTAACCAAGTTGTACTGCTCCGAAAGCCCATTCCTCTAATTATGCTAAAATTTTCTCAGTTATTCAATTTTATGATGCACTTCATGTTCTTATGGTTCTCAAATTTTGCAGAACTTAGAGTCTGATATCACAGTTGACACTGTTTCAAACGTGAAGAACTTGAAGTCCATGTTGGTATGTATTTTAGTCCCTCTTACTGAAAATTATGAAACTACAGAAGCATAATGCTTAATCCATACATGTTGTTTATTGGTTAAAAACCAAGGACCTTTAAGTGCCTTTGTTACATGTTTTTGCTTTGTTGGCAATGAAGATAATATATCTCTCGCAACCTATATAATAATCAAATATTTGAACATTTTGTTATCCAAATTCCTCATATTCCAACATTGCTTTGCGAATAAATAATATTTCAACATTTACTAATCAAATTTGCCTATTTCGTGCAGGTATCTCTAACTCATTTGGCTTTGGTGGGCATAATGTGGTGATTGTTTTCGCTCCATTCAAGCCCTAGATGAAGGTAAATCGAAGTAGCTTGACCTTTTTCCTTTTGGAAAAATTTGATTTTGGTATCATTTTGATTATCTAAAGCATAACTACAAAATATTCGAGTATATCATGGTTTCGTCATTTTATGATATTTTAGTGATGTTTGTTGAGATTGAACCGTTAAACTTACACGAAAAGTATACAGTTAGTAGTATGAATAAAAATAACATATGTATATTAACTTCCACACTATCAATTAAATTAATGAGCACGCAGAAACGTGCAAAGCATGAGCATTACACTAGTATTACTATAGTAGTGCAAGGTCCGTGATGCAACTATCTTCGTTTTTACATGCACCAATATGTAACCACCGAGAAAATAACAAAGGCTTCGTGAACAGCTATTTAAAGTCGAAATAGACGGCTGAGATCTCGTGGCTCTGTGAATCCCTGTCTTCGTTTTTACATGCACCAATATGTAACCACCGAGAAAATAACAGAAGCTTTGTGAACAGCTGTTTAAAGTCGAAATAGACGACTGAGATCTCATGGCTCCGTGAATAAGCCAACCTAGCTCATAACCACCACACTTACTTTGATAGGAGCACCTCAGTGACCAACTTGTCCAAGTTGACGTACGATGACCCACCAGGCCCAGCCGCTTCCTCTGCTTTATCCTTCCACTCCACAACCTTCCTTTTCATCTCCTTCCCCTTCTCTCCTTCCATCAACTCTCTCACTTGCCTCTCCACTTCCTCTCTCCTCACATCGCTATCGATCTCCATCCCAATCCCCCACTCACCACAACTAAACCAACAATTCGTTTGTTGCTCGGCGAAAAACGGCCAACAAATCATCGGAACACCGCCACACATGCTCTCCACCGTTGAGTTCCACCCGCTGTGAGTCAGAAACCCCGCGATGGCTGCGTGTTTCAGAATTTGCTCCTGGGAGCACCAGCTCGCCAGCATCCCCCTTCCTTCTGTCTCTGTTACAAACTCCGGCGGCAGCATGGCCGACTCTCCAACGACCAAATCCGGCCTTACAATCCAAAGAAAGTCATACCTGCTGTTGGCTAATCCCCAAGCAAATTCCTCAAGTTGTTTGGGCGTCATAACAGTAATGCTACCGAAGTTCACGTACAAAACTGAATTGGGTTTTTTGGAATCGAGCCAATCGATGCATTCGGATTCTTCTTTCCATAAGTTTGAGTGCATAGATTTCAATCTCTCGTCGAAGATTTGGTTCACCATTAGATGAAGTGGACCGAGAGTGTAGATAGGAGGGAGGAAAGAGGAGAGGGAATTGAGGACAAGTTCTTCGAAAGCCTCGAATGTATTGATGATGATAGCAGAGGCTTTGAACGCTCTCTCAGTCTCTGCTATCACGAAGTTTACCATTTGGTCGTTTGGATCTGTGGTTCTGACGAAACTTGGGAGATCTTTGAATCGTACGTTTTCCATCCCCGGAATCCAATCGATTGTTGTTTCCAAAAATCCATTTGTAAGGTAGCTGGCATCTGTATTTCACTACAAAAGTTAGCCTCAAAAACATTGTTGGATTTTGGACTCTTTAATTAATAGCACTATAGCAGAGGAAAATTTGACTCGTTATTACTACACATATGCCACAAGAATCCTCAATTAATCAGAAGGAAATCCATTCCATTCTGTAAGGGATGAGATCATAAATCTTTAGTAATAAATTTGGAAAGTCTATGAGGTATGGAATCATTTAAGGCCGATAATTAAATGATTTCTTGAAAAATAGATACTACTGGATTATCATTTTAGTGAAAATATATTTCTTCCTCCTGTTCCAATGCATTCAAACTATGTTGTGAAAATCTTGAAACGTAAGTCTAAAGATACAATATGATTGTACTATAGAAAATTTATGTACATGAGTTTACATGTAGAGTCTGTATACGTATGTGTTCGAAATTATTGGATCCACATGAACTTGTCATTATTTCTTGTGATCCACGTACATTGATCAGCTCGTGATCGCGATGGACATAATAATTGATATAGATTGGACCTTGTGCTATAAATACAAGTCTCATTCATTGAAAGCCAAAAGGAAATGATATTGATACTCCAAAAATTGATGCAAGCACTCCAAAATCAGTGTAACTCCAAAGCCACTTTCCTTTGTTTTTTGGAGTGCCAATATCATTTCCCAAACCAAACTGAATCTATTAGTGCCATTATTGGCTAGCAATCTGTCATATTTAACGGTAATTTCTATGTCAGCTCCTTTTGTTAGGTGGGGTCTTTGGCCAACTGCATTAGAGGTTTACTTAAGTGCTAAGAACAAAGGAGGTCAGGGGTTCAAGTCTTCCTTTGCCGTGTTAATCTAGCAATTGTAATAAGGCTGACTTTTGACTATAAAAAAAAAAAAACCAATCTTGAGAAAACAAGCTGAAATAAAGAAGCCATGTTGTCGATAGTCCATTGCAATTAAGGCAAGAAGAATTAAGAAAATAACACATTTCTTGATGTTATTCAGGAATTTGATATTATTCAACCTAATTTGATACACTTTTGACATAAATCAACACACCCTTTTACTCTTAACGACTTAAGTATTTTTTTTTTTACTTTTAGCAACAACCCATTTACTTTTGGCAAAAGCTCAATGGTTTTTTTTTTTCCAGTACTTTCCATAAACGATAATACTCCAAAACTCAGACGTTTTGTAGGGGTGTTCAAGAAAATCGCGCAAACCATGAAATCAGCCCGATCCGGACCGAACCGTCCTATTTGGTCCGATTATGCGGTTTTGTGGTCAGGTTATGGTTCCAAAAAAATAAGAACCGCTAATTTTGGTTTGGTTACTGGTTCTCAATTAAAGAACCGTGGTTAGAACCGGACCGGACCGTTTAGAACTAATATATATAATTATATAAAAATAAGTATATGTGTAGAGATTGCTCTACTTTTTGAACATGGAAGAAGTTAGTGCTGCTGATTTAAGTGATATTTTGGGTATTGGAGCTGCTGTTCTTTACTTCAAGATGTGCTGTTATATTTTATAGTTTATGATATAAGTTTAATTTTAGTCCTAAATATAATGGGTCATTAATGTCTTTTGTCGCTAAATTTAATTATTCCATAAGTGGTTTTGGCTACTTTATTGTTGGCTTTCGTTAATGTTTTTCGGTCGAGTGTCAAGTATTTTTGAACCATATTGGGTTTTGATTCTTAATAAAATGTTTATTATTATTTTATGAGTTATTTGATGCTTTAAATTTTTAAATTTATGAGTTTATATTTTGTGAATAAGTGTTTGGATATTAGCTAATTGGATAGAACCGGAGCCGAACCAAAACCGGACCGATTTTTGCGGTTTGGTTCTGGTTAGGTTCCACACATATATTAGTTAGGTTTTGGTTCGCAACTTTCTAGAACTATTAAAAATGATTCGATTACTGATTTTTTAGAGAACCGGACCAATTCAGACCGTGTAAACCCCTAACGTCTTGTTTCTCTGTTTGGGTCATTTTCTTGCATCAAGACATCAAAACTCCTTCCTCACAACAGGTCAGAAGAACCACCGCCTGTCTTTTGTTTTATAAGGCCAAGTGGCCAACTAATGGCGGACATCAAAACTCCTTCCTCACAACAGGTCAGAAGAACCACCGCCTGTCTTTTGTTTTATAAGGCCAAGTGGCCAACTAATGGCGGTACTACTTGATAGGTACAAATACTCTCTCTGTCCCACTTTAAATGTCTCCTATAAGAATTCAAGCATTTTTAAACTCTCAAGAATTGTTATTCTATATTTTATTTTTTCCAATTTTTTACACCAATTAAATTAAAGCATTCATTGAGTATTTTAATTTGGTTTAATGCACGAATTTGCGTATGAGACATTTAAAGTGGGACTGAGGGAGTAATAACTTATGAAATGAGAATACATAATTATACATATATAAGTATGTAAATGTTGATATAAACTACATGGTTCGGTTTTGGTCCAACCATGGTTTTAAAGTCGAGAGCAAATGGCCCTTATTTTTTCAGAATCTAACCATAACCATAGAATCAGGCCAAATAAAACGCCGTCTTTTTTCATTAAACAAAATTGCTGAATCTGGTCCGGATTGAATCGGTTTAGCAATTATTTGGGCTGGTAAGGAAAAAAATCATATATCAAATTTTCCAGCTAAAAATGGTTACTACACCTAGAATCATTTTCTATCACCAAAACTGGTAACTGGTAACTTTAATATTAAAACAGAAGAATATTCGAGATTATTACCTTTTAATGGAATAATGCCTTTTTCCACAAGATCTTTATACTTTGTGTAACCCAAGAATCCACAAGCACTGGTCGTCCAGAAAAGCACTTCAGGGACCCCAAATTCCTCTGCAGCTTTCACAGTAAAGCTCATACACCCATCCGAAACGATACATGTCACCGGCGGGCCGGTATTGGACAAAGCGGGATCGTTCAGTTTGTAGAGCAAGTCACGGAAGTGGGGTAAGCAGGTTTTGGCGGTGGATTGGCAGAGAGCAGGGATGTCTTGGGTGACGTCCGTGTCAGTGGGCGTGAGGCCGTCTGGGATGGTTTCGTAGCGGAAGTCCGGCAAGCCATCGAGGGAGTGGGGGCCTCTGGACTTGAGCAAACGTCTGTGGTTGTACTCTGTGTTTACAAAGGTTATGTGGAAGCCTTTGTGGTGGAGGAGTTTTGCCACATTTAGCATCGGGTTAATGTGGCCTTGTGCTGGGTATGGGATGCACACGGCGTGTGGCTTTTCTGATATCCTTATGGAACCCATCTCTCTCTCTCTCTCTCTCTCTCTCTCTCTCTGATGCAGGGGAAGATAGGCGGCTTCTCTCCTTTTATAGAAAACTTGGTGGTGAATAGTATTAGGCACGTTTGGTTTTGTAGATATGTACAGATATATTCTATTAATATTTATAACCGGAAAAACTACAGCGAAAAGAGGTACCATTTCCACATTTCCGAGAAAGTGGCTCAATAAGTTGGACCTCAAGGTCGGCAACCTGAGTAATTGCTATGTAGTCTTGGAGCACCACCACATTTAATTTAGTATGGCGCTTCACAAAAATATATTGTAGAAAAAGGTGTTGGATCACCATGCAATGGTACTGTCCCAAAACTACCAAATAAATTTTCCCTCACTATCCATAATTTCCACAAAGTGCGATACATACATATGAAAAAATTATTTGAGAATCATGGCTGATAGGCACGCCCTCTAATTTATCTTTATTAAGTCTATTTATATTATTATTTGAATTTTTTTGCTTTATTTTTTGTATTGTAAGTATTTAGAGAGTTTGATACAAAAAGTGCGAAGTTAGAATTTTGAATGGTGCTCAAAGTTGGGCTGGTTGAGTTTAATCTGAAGTACAAAATGGAGTATTGATTTACAACTCAATTGGCCTAGGAATTATTGTTCACCGAAAGTAAGAGAATAGGACGTGGACTTTTGTTTAGATTTACAACTCAATTGGCCTAGAAATTATTGTTCACCGGAAGTAAGAGAATAGGACGTGGACTTTTGTTTACTTCGTGGGCCCATTGGTTCACAATTTTTTTGATTAAATGGTGGGCCTTCCAAAGGCAAATCTCGGTGGAGATTAACAGGAAGGAAAAAAATAGAGCTATTAAAAAAAGGTCGGCTACTGTAGAATAAAAGGAGATCACGCTGTCAGAGAAAAGGGACAAAAAGAAAAAGCTGTGTTGTGGGATTTTTTTCGATGGACGAACGAAACAGAGAACAAAGTGCATAGATCTCTTCGTAGACCATGCATGGACATCAGGCAAAACAGAGGCAGGTTCCCTTGAACGAAAAACAGGCTGCCGATTCTTTTTGTTCCGAAAATTGTTAAGTTTTCTTCTGCGTTTTTTCTTTCCTTCATGTTATTTTATATTTTGTTCAATTACTCGCACTTCAGTAATTAGTTTTAATTTATGTTTTTAATTAAAGTTGTTTGTTAGTTATTAGGGTAAATTTCACTTACCTCCCCTGAGGTTTCTGATAATGACAGACACCTCCCCTCACGTTTCTGAAATTGCACTTACCTCCCCTGTCAGAGTTGTCGGGTAACTTTTCCTAACAGAAGTTGGGCTTTTACTTTTTTACCCCTTCTCAAATTTTCTTATACTTTTGTCTATTTGACTAAATAAATAACTCAAAAAAATAAACCTAATCACCTCAACATTTGATTAGTCACCTCTGCTCTATATGGGATCTCAAAAATTAAAATTTTGAAACTTTTTATTTTCATTTATTCTTGTCTAATTCTTTACCAATTTCTTTAATCATTCGAGGGACAAGTATAAAATTGAACCAAAGATAGTAAAAGTTCCCTAACAACTAAAAAATCAAAAAAGAAAAGAAAAGAAGTTATAGAGTTAAAAAACTTGTTTAGTAGTTTTTTTTTGTCTTTGTAGCAAAAATTAATTTGAGATGCCAAATATTCTTTTTGTTTTTTCGTTGGCTCAAAAAAATTAACATACTTACGCAGAGCTTTTAAGGTGGGTTTAAAAGAGTTATGTTGGGTTATTTTTGGAGACTTATTTATATTTATACAAGTTGAGAATACAAGGAAGTTTTTTTCCTTAAAACACAAAGAAATAAATGTTCGTTCATGCCAAACTAAGCTTAATTTCACGTAAATGCCAAAGATTTATACATGTTTATGTGTAGCCTGAAACTAAAAAATCAAATAAGTAGTTGAATAATAATTAACAACCACCCCGTATCTTAAAACCACCCATTCACTTATTACAAATCTATAAATCCTATTTTACTTGGTTTTTTTCTCGTCATTAGTGAACCTTTTTAAACTTTGAGTAGAATAATTAACAACCACCACGTATCTTAGAACCACCCATTCTAATTTTTAGGTTCGTCTCAATGAGTAGAATAAAAAAATTAAAACACCATGGACCATATTTTTCAAACTTTAGAAAAAAAACCCAAAATAATTAAAACAAGTTGATTTATCTTGTTTATTTTATTTATTTGGTATTAAATTAAAATTTTTAAATTGGTCCATATTTTTCTACTTCATAGATTCCTCTTATGTAGAGAAACTAAAAGAAGTAATAATTTTTTTACCAAAATTAAAATTAAAAAAATTAGAAAAGACAAAAAAAAAAAAAAAAAAAACTTTTGGCTAGCCCAAAATGTTGAACATGTATTTTCTATTGTTGATATTCATTGAACATATATCAACATGCGGTGTTTTGGTATATGTTTATTGCATTTTTTGGAATGAAAAAGAGGGTATAAAAGGCTAAAGACAAGAGATGAGGGCAAAATGGAAAATGAATCTTCACTTTTGGCTGACCTCACCATTTTCCGTCACCTTTAGTGACAGTTGACTAACGGCTGGGGGAATCTGCAGCCGACAAGTAAAGCAGAAGGGAGGTAAGTGCAATTTTTGAAACGCGAGGGGAGGTGTCTGTCAATTTCAGAAACCTCAGGGGAGGTAAGTGAAATTTACCCTAGTTATTATTTAACTTAGATTCTGTGTTTATTTTATATCCCGTGTAATAAAAAGCATGATTAATTCTAGGGTTTCTTTCTTTTTATTTTTAATAATGAGTGAATAGTTTTTCTGAGGTTTGGTTGCTGGGTAAAAGCGCGCCGCGACCCAATTAGGATTCGTCTTGCAATTTTCTGCACATTAATTTAATTAAATAAATTTAGTTGGTGAAAACTACGTCCGTTGGACAATCCAAGGCATTGCTAGGGCTCATGTGAGCGAGAACAGCGGACCAAAACCTGTTCACCGCTGTGTACGGGACCGGCAACCTTAGGATTCGCATCCTTCAGAGTTTTCAATTCTCCCTAAATTTAACCATTTTTTTAGAACATTGAAAAGCGAGTGGATTCTAATTGGGTAGCGAGCGCTGGATTCCCTACGACCGTGCCTCTCTTTTTAATCGTTTGAGCAACTTATCTGTTAGCATTAGTTAATTAATCAACTAAAAGACAAGGGGTGGCTACCTAAGAGCCCATTAAACTAGTTAAACCCGAGTTTTTAGTCGGCACACATCATCTCTGTGGATTCGACTCCGGACTTATCGGATATTGTGCTACATCGGTTTTAGCCCTACGCTTAGGGCAACCCATTAATTTAGGACTAAAAAATCGTCAAGCAATGGCCTAGCTAGGGCACCGTAAAATGGTGTTGCAACCTCTTCCAAGATCCAAAACTAAATGTAGCGGCTTCACATAATTCAGGTAAGTATGCCATTGTGGAGAGAGGGTGTTATGACATTGCGTAACGATGCACTGAATTGCTAAATATGTAACGACCCTGATTTTTGGTAAATAAAAAATTTCGTTAAATATTTAAATTTTATTTTAATTCCTTGGATTTGCTACTAAAAATTTCTTTTTAATTTTAATAATCCGTCATAATTAGATTTGAAACTTATAAAATTATATCTTTCATGCCGAGCAATCTAGTCATTTTCTAAAAACAAGTACGCTTATAAAAGCACTTGTATATTTCCTAACGAGTTAGATAAAATCTTGAAATTATATTTCTTGGCTAGAAATCCTACTTGGCAAGTAGAACTAGCATCCAACCGATTAGTTGGTGGAACCGGACCACCGATTCACCTAGTTACAATTTCCTAACCCTAGATGGACCTTTTTGACCGTCTTTGAACCTTATGAAACCCTCCGAACCCTATTGAACCATTAGACTATAGGAGTAATCATTTTATTCCTATGTTTAGTCATTTCACTTTACCTAGCATCATTACTTACCCTACCTATTGGATAATAAAGGCAAGGGAAAACTTTAACCTTTGGTCCATAAATGTTAGGGAAAATATTATCCCTTGGACAATAGATTCCCATGACTAGTCATATCAAATTATTACCAATATTCCTTTACCCCTTAGTCCATAATTGTTAGGGGAATTTCTATCCCTTGGTTATTAGACCTTTGACTTGCCAAAATGCATGACAAGACAAGTCATACAAAGAATCTCATCATTTTGCTTCCAAAAGAAGCAAGACTAGCCATGCATGCATGCAACCCTAGGATTTTAGCCTTAAAAACCTAGTAAACCAAGACTTACTTTCCTAGACACACATATATATACTTGTACACATATATATATGTACCAAAGAGAGAGAGAGAGAGAGAGAGAGAGAGAGAGAGAGAGAGAGAGAGAGAGAGAGAGAGAGAGGCCGGATGGGGAGAGAGAGAGGGAGTGTGTGTGTGTGCAAATTATGGACACTTACACAAGCTACTACTTGACAACCCATGACTAGACCACTTTAAGTATAATCCTAGCCAATGATGTTATTCTCTCTTACAAGCCAACCCATTCTAGGATTTGACAAGCCATGGAACCTTCATTATAACCTAGGATTTGGCCTATTATTGGATTGACATGTGAGGAAAGGCTAGGACTTTGACTAAGGTCTTGAAATGACAAGACTATGGAGCAAACCCATGGGGAAAAGAGAGGAGAGGGGGGGCCGGCCATATGGAGAGGTGAGGGAGCCAAGACTTGTGCCTATAAATAGCAAGCTCACTTCAAGCTCAACTCACACCTTCACTCCCTTGCTTTCATTCCTCTCCAAAAACCATTTCCATTTCCAGACAGCTTACTGTCCTCCACAAATCTTCCCTTTTCTCCTGCTTAAAGTAGTTTTTGGAACCAACTCCCTTCGGAAAAGTTGTAGAGCACTTCGAAACCTTCAAGTTAGACCCAAGAACCATCCAAATCGGTGAAGAAATGACAAAGATATTGGCATCCGAAGTTCAGTAAAAATCTCGGATTCCTATTTCCAGACAGCATACTGTCTTCTCCTTTATCACCATTTTTCTCCTACCTAAAGTAGTTTCTAGGATCAACTTCCTTCACGAAAGTCGTAGAGCACTTCGATAGCTTCAACTTCGACCCAAGAACGATCGTATTTGGCCAAATATTGACCAAGTTACTGCCATCCAAAGTTCGGTCCAGATTTGCAAGTTCACCGCCCGTAGAAAATCTTCCAACTAGCTTATTCGGCCCCGACTAAGTTTCGGATCAAGGTAGATTTTCTCTACTCACTTCCCTAAGTATACGTAGAACCCTAGTCCAATAACTCTACGTATAGTATAGAATCTACGTTAGAAAGTAGCATGTTCTTGATTCAAAGTATCACTATCGTAGATAAGATTATCTATTGTTTGGTTTCAAGTAAATAAGCTTATCGTTTAAAATGCATAATTGTCAATAAGTTTATCTCACTAATGGAGGTATGAACATGTTGGATAAATGACTTTGTCTTAAATAAACATATGTTGTATTGAATTTCTCAAAAAGTAAGATATAACGATTTTCGAAGGATAAGATTTTAACGCTTGATTTGAAGTATTCATATTTTGATCTTTTCGAGCATGCTTAGTAATATTGAGTTGAATGATCTTGCTAGTGTAGTTTCAATAAATGATTTATGCTTATTTTTGTGAAAAGTTCTACCGCGGAGTCTATGCATGAAAACGTGACACGGAAATCGAAAAAGTTAGAAACATGACACCTAAGGTGTGGTTAACGAAAATGCGTGTTTTGAAAAGGTGAAATGTTTTGGAAACCGCAATGTGGCCGGACATGGTAGCCCATTGTGTGGTGTGTGTTTTGTGTGCCAATGGGAACCCGGTGCGGCGGAACCATTGTGAGGATACTCGGGAGACCGGAACGGCGGAACCGAGGTTGGGTGTGTGGCTTGGTTATCCGCGGTACGGAGCCAGTGCAATCGTGTGCCAATGGAAACCCGGTGCGGCGGAACCATTGTGAGGATACTCGGGAACCCGGAACGGCGGAACCGAGGTTGGGTGTGTTAAACAAATGATTTTCGAAAGATGGATTGATATGTGAAAATGGGGACACGGTCTACGATGAGTCGCGTAGGAGAAAACCCGAAAATCTTGGACACCAACGATAGATGATTAACGAATGTGGATATGTCATTGTTAACTGTGTATATACGTATCATGTGGAAATTGATGCTTTATTATAGCCTTGTTTGTAAATTAAGGTTGGTGGGTAAGGATTTTCTATTGAGCGTTGTAGCTCACGGTGTTGCCTTTTTGGTGACCCTGACATATTATATGGGTGGCGACGCCGATATAATGTGTCAGACTCCTTAGATGAACAGGATAAGATGTACACCGTGGAAGCTTTTGGAGCAGAGGAGCTTCTTGCTAGGATGGAAGAGCAAGCAGAGTAGTGTTAGGAACCCTAGTTTCCTTTCTTGTTGAATAAATGTACCCTTTCCTTATGATGTATTTATGATGTAATAATGAGCCAGGCTCTCTTTATTATATAATAAATGCCTCATTTAACGTACCCAAAATTGGGGGCGTTACAAAATAAGTTGCAGATGGGATGCAAAACTTGTTGCTGAGTGTGAACAATTAGTTAAAATGTCATAACTTGTTGCCCAATATTGTTAATGGAAACACGGTCTCAATTCATGACCAACTCGGCCTAAGCTCGGCTTATTGATCTTTTGTTAAAGCTCAAACTTTCCATGACTTAACATTTATAAAAAAAAAAAAAAAAAAAGCTCTAGGCACACCGGATCTCGGCTTTAACTCAACTCGTTTAAAGCTCAATGTAAACAGAAACTTTTTAAAATAACCCCCCCTCTTTTCTTCTCTCTGTTAATAAAGAACTGATCACCTTTGCCCTGCTCCCATTTTGACTCCCAGATCATCGTCTCCCGCACAAGTAAGACTTCACTTAGTCAAACACCATCAAGCGTGTAATTTTCAAATGTTGGCAGATTCAAGATTGAATTAATCACCGCGCGATAAAAGTAGTCTTAGAGAAAGGACAGATGTTGAAATTCTCAAAAAACTTTAGACGCAAATGTGACGCAATTGGTAGATCATGGCGGAGCTAGTTGAACGAATAAGATATCGTTGCAATCACGGCGGAGCTAGTTGATGGGGGGCATGGGGCGGTGTGGCATGGGTCACTCTCGATTGAAAAAAATAATTATTCTATGACCACAAATTCATTCACATTCACATGGAAGTTCACACACACTATGCTTTCAGTACATGTGGACCCCACCAAAAAATGTGAATATAAGTGAGTGTGTATGATTCTATAATTATTGTTACTTAAAGACTCATTGGAATGACGAAATGATTGGCTCCGTTCCGTAACTCAAAATAAGTACTTACTTTTTAAGAAGGCAATTTCAAACTCAAAAATAATGTGTTTACGCAAATAATTTTCCTACCAATATGGATCTTGTTTGATAGATTCTATCAAAATCTTTATACAATGCAAAAAAATTTAAAAAATTATTTTTCATTTACATTATTTTTGAGTTTAAAAATATAAAATAAGCTGTTTATTTTTTAAAAAGATTTCTGGAACGGGACCTGCAAGCAAGGGTTGAGCTAGTTAATTGGTGGGGCAGTGTGGCACGGGTCATCTTCGATTTAACAATACTAGTTTTATTACACTACTAGATTAAGCACTCAGCAGTATCCAAACAATTTAATTTTTCACAAGAATGATGCAAAATTAGTGTTATCGACGGGCGCGTGGGGCCCACCCCGGATATCGCATGAATGATCCGAGCCATTCAATAATTGTTTTAAAAAAAAAAATTCGACTAGACTTGTGAAAAATTAGTTTAATCCGATATATGTAAGTACTCGATCTAATCTTCTATTTTTTCCATTTAGATTATAGGATCTTGAAATCTGAATGAAAAAATGGAAGATTGGATTAACCACCTACACATATCAAATTGAGCTGATTTTTCACAAGCTCACTCAATTTTTAAAAAATCATTGAACGACTCAGATTATCCGTACGGAATCCAAAATGAGCCCTACATGCCCTTTAGTTCACCGTCAGTATGGTCACCGTCAGTAGCTTTACCATTATTGTTGTTACTCTAGTAGAGTAGATTTGGGTATGAGAAATTGATATTCGCGCTTTATTTTTTACTAATGACGTTTCAATTTTAACGTAAAGTTACTAATAACTACATGAACAAAGTGGAGCGCAAAAATCAGTTTCTTTAGGTATGGGCTGACTGCACAGTGCAGCCTCCTTTTTAGACTGCCCAGAAGCGATCTCCTTGTTTTTACGTGTTTCAAAATAGGGTACAGACACGAAGTGGGTACAAACACAAAGTAGGTTAGGATCAAAAGAGTACAAACACAGGGATATAAACACAACAGATATATTACTTAAGTCTGTCTTTACATCGGTGGAGGCCTCCTCCTTTTATAGGAGTAAAGAGAAGAATACGAACAATACACATATAATTGAACATAACTGTTTTTGGTTTTCTACTGACAATATTTCTTGACTACAAACAAACTAGAAGGACGACTAGACTTATTACAAGGACGACTAAACTTATTACACCAATTATTGACTATGACATTTCATACAACTCACACCTGCTTAAAAAAGGAAGGACATGTACCTTACTACCGTATATTACATTACTCTTATTACATAGCATTTTTCTCTTCTCCATACATGAGGGGCAGTTGATATCTGTACCAAGAGTCAATGACCACTGAACAATAGTAATAATAATTGTTGTTGTTATTATTGCCAATTTAATTTGCACCCTTATTTTCCACCTGTAATTGACAGGACACACCTACAGAAAAATTAGTCCTCTGATAATGGAAAATAAGAGGGCAAATTTTCGTAATCATCTCTCGAATTTTATGGTTGTCTCAATTTTGTCCCTCTAATTTCAATTGCAATTAAATAAATCCTGTAGCTTGTTTTATGTTCTAAATTGGTAAAATCATTCACACTATGAATGAAACTAACGGAAAAATTGATTTTAGTTTCATGGCTATTTTGGGTACCCATTGAAAAGCCTTAGAGCTAAAAATTCATTATGACCATTTAAGATAAAATGATCAGAAAAATTAGATCTTGGCACCGATTTAAACAGATTAAAAATTGAAACACTTGATTTTTTAACTATTTTTTTAATATATAAACGGTGTAAAAAATAAGTGTAATTTAGTAACTTTGCCCTAATGGAGACAAAGAGAGGAGCGCCTTCAGAGAAAATTGTCACGGAAATCATCCTCCTTCCATAAAAACTGACAAGCGCTTGTGTTTTATCTTAAAATCATCCTCCTTCCATAAAATCATAATGGATTTTTACACTGTTTATATATTAAAAAATACAGTTAAAAAATTAAGTATTCCAATTTTCAATATGTTTGAATCGGTACCAAGATCTTATTTTTCTGATCATTTTATTTAAACGTTCATAATGGATTTTTGACTCTAAAGCCTTTCAATGGGCACCCTAAGAGAGCCCTGAAACTAAAATCAATTTTTCTGTTAGTTTCATTCACGGTGTGAACGATTTTACCAATTTAGAACATAAAACAAACTACAGGGTTTATTTGGTTGCAATTGAAACTAGAGAGACGAAATTGAGACAACCGTAAAATTAGAGAGACAACTACGAAAATTTGCCCAAAATAATATGTTCACTCTCTTTCTATCCTCCTTTACTCCTTTTTCTATTCTAGTTAAATTATCAACTTTTTTTTAATAGGCAACACAAGTTTTATTAAGAACACTTGATAAAGGGTACATCAAGTAGGGGGAGAGGGGGATGGGAATTCAACTAAGAGTTGGATGAAAAGAAAAAAATGATGGGTCAAAACCCATCAACACCCAAAGGGCCAGACCCCAAAAATAAATCTAGAAACCACATGGGCCTGACCCAAAAAGAGCCAAAACAAACCCTAAGCCCAAATCTCTTCCAAACACTAGCAAAAGCACACACTGCTGCCGCCGCAACACATATCCTCCACCAACCCAAGCCGCCACCACCAACCACCTGAACCCCAGGCCCTCAAACCACACCAGCCGCCTCCTACCACACCAGTCGCCTCCAAGCACACACTACAAGAAAATCGGGATCTACCAACGGTCAAAAGCGTTACTAAAAAACACAAAAAACGTTGCTAAAAGCAATACCAACGGTTCACCAACCGTTGCCCAAACCATTGCGAGATATCCGTTGGTGTAGATGTATAGCAACGGTTTTGACGAGCGTTTGCTAAAGGCAAGTTTTTTTTTTTAAATCTGGGGTAAAATATGACATGGCAGCCATGTGGCTTCCACATGTCGCCCACGTGGCACATAGAAGGCAACACAATAATTTTGCTCCTCCTGGGAATCGAACCCAGGACCTCGCGTATGCGCGCGCGAGTGCGAACCAGCTGGGCTAGCCCAGCACTTTATAATATTGAGGGCCTTTTAATATTTATACTATGCAAACCGGTTGAGCTAATTTATGTCATTAGAGTTTTATCGATTTATTCTTAATCCAAGTTTTTAAATTCGGTTTATACTATACAAACACCTACTTTTTTTTTTCGATTGAAACCGTCTATTTTTTACATAGCAAAGATAGCTACGCTTGTTTGGACAAATAAGCCAAAATGGCTTATTTTTTGTCCTTATTCAAATTTTTTTTGCATTTGTTAGTTTCTCGTCAATTTTTTTGAAATTATTGCTTTGTCATGACGAGAAGAATCTAAAAAGTAAAAAATTTCAATCAAAACTTAATTTTTTTGAATAAAAACAAAAAATAAGCTAATAAACTAATTTTTTCGTCTTTATAGTCCGGTTTTTAGTAACGATTATGGAAAACCGTTGCTATAGTCCGGTTTTTAGTAATGGTTATGGAAAACCGTTGCTATAGTCCGGTTTTTAGTAACGGTTATGGAAAACCGTTGCTATAGTCTTGTAATCTAGTAACGGTTGCATGAAAACCGTTGCTATAGTCCTGTTTCTAGTAACGTTTTGCAAACCGTTGTTAAACACCATCTATACCAACGGTTTTTTCAACCATAACTAAAAAAACCGTTGGGAAATTCCAAATTTCTTGTAGTGACACCACCACCTGCCCAAACCACCACTAGCCGCCTCCACCCTTATCCGCAACTTATGGCCACCTCCACCCACCAAACAGACGACAAGCAAGTAATCCGACGCCAACGCAAACCCCGCGAGCAACTGGAACCTGAGAATAACCGCCAAGGAGACAGCGATTCAGTCCTCACAAATGATTTGGGAAGCTAGAAACTGAGCACTTCCATACCTGATCACCAAAACTACCGCCGTGCCGACCACCACCTCCCTCAACCTTCCACGTCCAACCACCGGCCAAAAAGACCCACAGAGTTGTTCAGCAAAACCCACGCCCGTCCAGCAACGGAAAGCTTGGTGGGATCCATTCTACCTCAACACCTCTGGCCACCGTCGGATCCAAGCCGTTAGGACAACCGAACACCCCTAGATGTGGTGATCGACGGAAACCAGAGTGGCAAGCAGGAGAGGCGAGGCAGAGAAGTCAAAACGGCGACAAGGAAAAATTGGTGAGAGAAAAAGATATCGATCTTGAGTTTGGGGAGAAAAAAGAAAGGAGGGAAGAGAGAGAGAGAGAGAGAGAGAGAGAGAGAGAGAGAGAGAGGGGGAGAGAAGGAAGGAGCCCCGGGGGAAGAGAGAGAGAGGGGGGAGAGAAGGAAGGAGCCCCGAGAGAGAGAGAGAGAGAGAGAGAGAGAGAGAGGGAGGAGGGAAGAGGGCACCTCTCCCAGGTGGCGGCAACTGAGACTAGGTCAAGGGTTCTGGTTTTTTAGAAAGAGAGAGAGAGAATGTGTGTTTCCTGTTAAATTATCAAGTTATAGTTGTTCTACATTCATTTTTTATACTCCTTCCGTCCCTTCTTTAGAGTCCATTATTTCATTTTGGGTTGTCCCTTAACAAGTGTCCATTTTATAAAGTTAGGGGGGTAAAAGTTAGTGCATTGTCTATTTTGGCCCTAAAAGTAGATTCCATTTTGAAAAGTTAGTGAGTAAAAGTGTAATAATGATGGGTAAGTAGGGAAAGTGGAGGAAAAAATTGATGTGAAAGATGTAATGATGATGTCTTTTTAATAAATTGGAGTTCCGAAGCAAGACACTTAAAAAGGGACGGAGGGAGTATATGAAGTGTAATTTCGTGATTTCATGTGAACAACAACAAGAAAATGAGAAAAGAACGATGAAAGGAGAGTGCGAGATTAATCATTATTTACTGCGTCGAATGTTTTGTTCTTAAAAAAGTGTAATTAAACTATGACTCACACAACAGATTTTTCTAAGAATAAAAAGTGTGCTTCATAGCTCCAGAGTCACTAATATTACACGTTATTGAGCTACTATTTTCTTTTCTTTTACTAAAATTGTGTACGTGACGAATATATAGTTTGGCGATATAACATACATAGCAACAGTGTTTTGCTAGAATTGTTAAGGTGGTAACTGCCATCACTTGTCCATCCTCTTGAACCAATCAAAATTGTGTTTTGCTAGAATTGTAATATAACTAATATTACACGTTATTGAGTTTCGCGTTGTGATATGAACCAATCAGAATATATATAGGGTCTGTAGAACAATACTTACTTGAAGAAAAAACGTTCAAACAAACCAGTGGCGTATAGAATGATCCCTTAATGTTGCGTGTATTGAAGAGTCGCATGGGATTCGTACTCCTTTCAAACTAATCCCATATGGCTGCCTAATTTATGGTGTAGCCAAGTTGATGGTTTAAAATACCATTAAAGAGTTTGAACGTGATGAAATGGCTGGTCGTATTCATGGGCTGTTCCAAACTGGTAAATTCTACCGACTTAAACAGATTCTGTATTTATTAATGAGCTTATAACGTATGCAGATATGTCACGTAGTGTGCGGACGGGCGTTGACACGTGTACGTGAGCGCAAACACGAGCATGAAAATGTCTTTTCACCAAGAAATAACTAGAATTCGGGAGGGCGAAGATTGATAGCGCGAGCGACGATTGAATACGGAAACAAAAGCCATTTTTGAAAAACTGTGCAACGAAAGTGCGTGTGAAGCATGAAAGGGATCTGACCTGGATCCCAAAAACACACATTGCTAGGATTCTCTAAAGATGTCCCAAAAACTCTTGGGCAAACCATTGGACCTACCGACCAACTAACGTTCATTATGGAAGGTGCGCAACGTGATAATTAGGTAGTGATTAATGAGAAAACACTAAATGGAAATAGTAATTAAACTCACTCTTTAAAATGTCAATATTATGAAAAACACCACATATGGATAACATATTATTACTGTTGAAAGGTACTAATAAAGTAATTTCAGCGATGATTTGCTGACACCTTTGTAATGCTTTGTTAATTGTCGTTCAACAACTACGAAATTATATAAGTATTTAAGAAAATTAATTTTGTCACTCCTTTTTTTATTAATGCCACTCACATTTTCTCACAAAACCAATCACTTAATAAAGACACGAAGGAGAGTGACATTAACAAAACAGTTGTGGCAAAATCACTCCCTAAAATTTAAATGTTTAAATTAAATTAACGAAGTCAAAAGGCCATGCATTATAGTGCTCGGTGATGGCTTGTTTCTGTAACCGAGATAGAAGTGTCGTTTAGAGTATTTTGTAGTATTGTGTTGTTGGATAAGTTTTACACTTTCTATTTGGGAGGGCTTTAGAAAGTTATTAGCCATAAAAAAACGTAACATTTCCAGGTGCATTATATTCCTATATTTTTGGATAATGAAGGGTGTCCCAAGCCAGCTTGCGACGCACCTCGAACTAATACCTACAGCCTCTCTACAGTCGTTTCACACGATTACGTATGAGGTGAAGAGTAAGTATAATATGCAAATGCTGCGAATAAATTAACATAAGAGTCCAAACTTTCACATGATTTTTCATGATACACAATACTTTCATGATAAACACACTTTCATTGATTCAAATCCTTCTTTCATGATACAACTATGTACTTTCACATGAATTTTTTTTTTTTGTGTGGCCTTTATAAGAACAAGAACCCAAACTTTCACATTATCAAACTACAATAAATTGTAAACTACCACTCTACAATAAAGGTTACGACTATTGTACTATAGCTTTTTGGGAAATGTAACAAAGGTAACGTAGTAGTGCAAGTTCCGTGAATGTAACTGACTTCATTTTTACATGCACCACTAGTAACCATCAAGAAAATAACGGAGGAGGTGACTTGCGACCGTCCAAGAGTGTTTTAAACGGTTCAGATGTTAATGAAATTTTTTCGGAAAAAAGTTAAACTCTTTTCTGAAAAAATTTCATTTAAATTCGGACCGTCTAAAACCAAAATAGAGGCCGAGATCTCGTGGCTCCGTAAATAAGGGTTTCACTGAGCGTTCGTGAATAAGCGAACCTCGTAACCACCACTCTTACGCTTTACTTTGATAGGAGCACCTCAGTGACCAACTTGTCCAAGTTGACGTACGATGACCCACCAGGCCCAGCCGCCTCCTTTGCTTTCTCCTTCCACTCCACAGCCTTCCTTTTCATCTCCTGGCCCTTCCCCCCCTCCATCAACTCTCTCACTTGCCTCTCCACTTCCTCTCTCCTCACATCGCTATCGATCTCCATCCCAATCCCCCACTCACCACAGCTAAACCAACAATTCGTTTGTTGCTCGGCAAAAAACGGCCAACAAATCATCGGAACACCGGCACACACGCTCTCCACCGTTGAGTTCCACCCGCTGTGAGTCAGAAACCCCACGATGGCCGCATGTTTCAGAATTTGCTCCTGGGAGCACCAGCTCGCCAGCATCCCCCTCCCTTCCGTCTCTGTTACAAACTCCGGCGGCAGCATGGCCGACTCTCCAACGACCAAATCCGGCCTTACAATCCAAAGAAAATCATACCCGCTGTTTGCTAATCCCCACGCAAATACCTCGAGTTGTTTGGGCGTCATAACAGTAATGCTTCCGAAGTTCACGTACAAAACAGAATTGGGCTTTTTGGTATCGAGCCAATCGATGCATTCGGATTCTTCTTTCCATAAGTTCGAGTGCATAGATTTCAATCTCTCGTTGGAGATTTGGTTCACCATCAGATGAAGCGGACCAAGAGTGTAGATAGGAGGGAGGAAGGAGGAGAGGGAATCGAGGACAGGTTTTTCGAAAGCCTCAAATGTATTGATGATGATAGCAGAGGCTTTGAGCGCTCTCTCAGTCTCTGCTATCACAAAGTTTACCATTAGGTCGTTTGGATCTGTGGTTCTGACGAAACTTGGGAGATTTTTGAATCGTACGTTTTCCAGCCCCGGAATCCAATCGATTGTTGTTTCCAAAAATCCATTTGTAAGGTAGCTGGCATCTGTATTTCACTACAAAAGTTAGCTTCAAAAACATTGTTGGATTTTGGACTCTTTAATTAATAGCACTATAGCAGAGGAAAATTTGACTCGTTATTACTACACATGTGCCACAAGAATCTTCAATTAATCAGAAGGAAATCCATTCTATTCTGTAAGGGATGAGATCATAAATCTTTAATAAATTTGGAAAGTCTATGAGGTATGAAATCATTTAACAAAGATGCTACATGCACAACAGTTGTGCAAAACATCAAACACAACCAATCTCCATCAATTCATTGTTGTAATAAATGGTCAAGATTCGTTCAAATTTTTCCTTGGAAAAGTTAAAACTTTTCATTGGAAGAGTTTTTTAAAAATCTAGAGCGTCCAAACACATCTGAACGGTTAGAATTGGTTACACAATACACACAACGGTTGTGTGGGTATCATTTCCGATCATTTAAGGCCGACAATTAAATGATTTTTTGAAAAATAGATAGTACTGGATTATCATTTTAGTGAAAATATATTTCTTCCTCCTGTTCCAATGCATTGAAACTATGTTGTGAAAATCTTGAAACGTAAGTCTAAAGATACGACATGCTTGTACTACATAAAATTTACGTACACGAGTTTACATGTACATCTTGTACACGTATGTGTTCGAAATTATTGGATCCACATGAACTGCTCATTATTTCGTGTGATCTACGTACATTGATCAGCTCCCGATCGACGTAATAATTGATACGTGGGCTTAAATCTAGCATGTGCATAGTGACTTTAGATTGTACCTTGTGCCATAAATACAACTATACAAGTCTCATACCTCGAAAAACCAAACTGAAACTGTTATTAGTGCCGTTAGTGGGAGAAATTATTCGATGCCCCAAGGGCAATGACAGGTGTTGCCTCCCACCTTTGTTTTTTTTTTTTTTTAATCTGCAGGTGCCTTCCACTTAAATATCTACTGACACGCGTTTTCTTCTCCCCTGTCCCACTAGACACAGTCTTTTCTCTAAAATTAAGTGTTTCAAATTTCAATCCGTTTAAATAGGTGAGAAGATTTTATTTTTTTATCATTTAATTCTAAAGGGTCATAATTAAATTTTGACTATAGGACTCTCGTTGATTAACCCTAAGAAAGTCGTAGAATCAAATATCTCTTAGGACTAACCAACGAGAGCCCTAGAGTCAAAATTTAATTATGACCCTTTAGAATTAAATGATCAGATAAATAAAATCTTCTCACCCATTCAAACGGATTGAAATTTGGAACATTTAATTTTTCAACCTTCAGGTTATATATTAAAAAATATGGTTAAAAAATTAAATGCTTCAAATTTCAATCCGTTTGAATGGGTAAAAAGATTTTATTTATCTGATCATTTAATTATAAAGGGTCATAATTAAATTTTGACTCTATGGCTCTAGTTGGTTAGTCCTAAGAGATATTTGATTCTTCGATTTTCTTAGGGTTAATCAACGAGAGCCCTATAGTCAAAAATTTAATTATGACCCTTTAGAATTAAATGATAAAAAAATAAAATCTTCTCACCCATTTAAACGGATTGAAATTTGAAATACTTAATTTTAAAGAAAAGACTGTGTCTAGTGGGCGTGTCAGTAGATATTTAAGAGGGAGGCACTTGCAGATAAAAGAAAAAAAAAAAAAAACAAAGGTGGGAGGCAACACCTGTCATCGCCATTGGCGCATCGAATAATTTCTCCATTAGTGGCTAGCACTCTGTCATTTTCTAGGTCAGCTCCTTTTATTAGGTGGGGTCTTCCGCCAACGGCATTAGAGGTTTACTTAAGTGCTAAGGAGGTGTTTGGACAAATAAGTTACTTTGACTTATTTTTTATTTTTATTCAAATTTTTTTTGTATTACTTGGTTTATTGTCATTTTTTGAGGATTATTGTATCCTCACGTCAAGAGGAATCTAAAAAGTAAAAAATTTTAACTGAAATCCAATTTTTTTTGAATAAAGACGAAAAAAAAATCAATAAGCCAATTTTTTCGTCTTTATTCAAAAAAAATTGGATTTCGGTCAAAATTTTTTACTTTTTAAATTCCTCTTGTTGCAATAATCCCCAAAAAAATAACAATAAGTCAAGTGATACGAATAAAATTTGAATAAGGACAAAAAATAAGCCACTGTGGCTTATTTGTCCGAACGGACCCTAAGAACAGACGAGGTCAGGAGTTCAATTCCTCCTCTAACGTGTTAATCTCGCAATTCTAATAATACTGACTTTCGCCAATAAAAAAAATAAAATAAAAACCAGTCTTAGGAAAACATGCTGAAATAAAGAAGCCATGTTGTTGATAATCCATTGCAATTAAGGGAAGAAGAAATAAGAAAATAACACATTTCTTGATGTATTATTCAACCTAATTTGATACACTTTTGACATAAATCAACATACCCTTTTACTCTTAACGACTTAAGTATTTTTTTTGTACTTTTAGCAACAACTCTATTACTTTTAGCAAAAGCTCAATGGTTTTTTTTTTTTAAGTACTTTCCATAAACGATAATACTAAAAAACTCAGATATCTTGTTCCTCTGTTTGGGTCATTTTTCTTGCATCAAGACATCAAAACTCCTTCCTCACAACAAGTCAGGAGAACCACTGCCTGTTTTTTGTCGTATAAGGCCAACAAATGGCGGTACTACTTGAAAGGTACAAAATATTCCTTTCGTCCCATTTTAAATATTTTTTACAGAAATTCGTGCATTTTCAAACTCTCGAAAAATGTCATTCTATATTTTACTTTTTTTCTATTTTTTACACCAAATTAAAGCATTCATTGAGTATTTTAATTTGGTTTAATGCATGAATTCTCGTATGGGACACTTAAAGTGAGACGGAGAGAATAATAATTTATCAAATGAGAATACATAATTACATATATAGGTATGTAAATGTTGATATAAACTATACGGTTTGGTTTTGTTCTAACCATGGTTTAAAATTTGAGAGCAAATGGCTCTTATATTTTTTCAGAACCTAACCAGAATCATAGAATCAGGCCAAATAAAAAAAAATTGCTGAATCCACTCCGGTCCGGATTGAATTGGTTTAGCAATTATTTGGGCTAGTAAGGAAAAAAAATCATACATCAAATTTTCCAGCTAAAAATGGTTACTACACCTAGAATCATTTTCTATAACCAAAACTGGTAACTAGTACTCTCTCCGTCCCTTTTTAAATGTCCTACTTCGTAACTCCAACTTATTAAAAAAACATCATCATTATACCTTTCACATCAACTTTTTCCTCCACTTTCCCTATTTACCCATCATCATTACACTTTTTACTCCCTTACTTTTCAAAATGGAATCTACTTTTAGGGACAAAATAGACAATGCACCAACTTTTACCCACTAACTTTACCAAATGGACACTTATTAAGGGACAGCCCAAAATGAAATACTGGACTATAATAAAGGAACGGAGGGAGTATAATATTAAAAACAGAAGAATATTCGAGATTATTACCTTTTAAAGGAACAAGGCCTTTTTCCACGAGATCTTTATACTTTGTGTAACCCAAGAATCCACAAGCACTGGTCGTCCAGAAAAGCACATCAGGGACCCCAAATTCCTCGGCAGCTTCCACAGTAAAACTCATACAACCATCCGAAACGATACACGTCACCGGCGGACCGGTGGACAAGACCGTATCGTTCAGTTTGTTGAGTAACTCGCGGAAGTGCGGTAAGCAGGTTTTGGTGGTGGATTGGCAGAGAGCAGGGATGTCTTGGGTGACGTCGGTGTCGGTGGGCGGGAGGCCGTCGGGGATGGTTTCGTAGCGGAAGTCCGGCAAGCCGTCGAGGGAGTGGGGGCCTCTGGTTTTGAGCAAACGCCTGTGGTTGTACTCTGTGTTTACAAAGGTTATGTGGAAGCCTTTGTGGTGCAGGAGCTTTGCCACATTTAGCATTGGGTTAATGTGGCCTTGTGCTGGGTATGGGATGCACACTGCGTGTGGCTTTTCTGATATCCTTATGGAACCCATCTCTCTCTCTCTCTGTCTCTCTCTCTCTCTCTCTGAGGGGTAGATAGGCCGCTTCTTTCCTTTTAATCTTTTATATAGACAAATTGGTGCTGAATAGTATTAGGCACGATTTTATATGGGGAATGTTAGTTTTGTACGTAATAGGTAAGAGTGTAAGATTGGATTTGTATACCGTTTATGATTAAACAAATGTAGTTGAAGTTCACATTGGGTAGACATCTACAAATTGGTTTTGTAGATATGTAAAGCTATATTCTATTTATTAGCGGAAAAACTACAGCGAAAAAAGGTACCATTTCCATATTCCGAGAAAGTGATTCAATAAGGCTTCGTTCCAGAACACCTTCTTAAAAAATAAATACTTATTTCACATTTTCAAACTCAAAAATAATATAAATGAAAAATTATTTTTTATTTTTTTTTCACCGTATAAAAGATCTCAATGAGATCTATTAAACAAGATCCATATTGATAGGAAAATTATTTACATAAATGCATAATTTTTGAGCTTGAAATTACTTTCTTAAAAAATAAGTACTTATTTCCGTTTCCGGAACGGGGCCTAAGTTGGACCTCAAGGTCGATCGGCAACTTCAGTAATTGCTCGTTAGCCTTGGTCCTCTTGGAGCACCGCCACCTTTAGTATTGCGCTCTACAAAAATGTGTTGTGGAGAAAGGTGTTGGGCTACTATTTGACGGTGTTCGAAAACTAGCAAATAAGTTCTCCCTCAACATATGCAATTTCAACCAAGCGCGATACATTCATATGGAAAAATTATTTGAGAATCATGGCCTAGGGCACTGTAACATGGTGTTGCACCTCTTCTGCAATCCAAAACTAAAATGTAACTCGCGTCGCATGATTCACGCAAGTATGCCATTGTGGAGAGAGAGGGTGTTATAACATCATGTAACAGTGCACTGGATTATTGAATAAGTTATATATGGGATGCAAAACTTGTCGCTTAGTGTGAACAACAAGCTAAACTTGTTGACTCAGATCATCGTCTGAGTGGAAACACAATTGTTAGTGGAAACACGGCCTCAATTCTTGGCCAACTCAACTTGAGCTCAGCTCATCAATCTTCCATTAAGCTCAAACTTTCTCTCACTTAACATTTAATAATAATAAGTCACATAGTGTGCGGGTGAACGTTGACACGTGTACATGAGCGCAAATACAAGCATGAAAGTGTTTTTTCACCGAGAAATAACTAGAATTTGTGAGGGCGAGGATTGATAGCGCGAACACAGAGCGACGATTGAATATGGAAACAAAAACCATTTTTGAAAAACTGTGCAACGAAAGTGCGTGTGAAGCATGAAAGGATTCTCTAAAGATGTCCCAAAGTAATTTCAGTCACCTCTTGCTGACCCTTTGTAATGCTTTGTCAATTGTCGGTCAATAACTACGAAATTATACAAGTATTTAAGGGAATTGATTTTGTCACTTTTTTTTATTAATGCCACTCATATTTTTTTACAAAACAAATTATTTAATAAAGACACAAAGGAGAGTAACATTAACAAAAAATGAAGTTGGCAAAATCACTCCCCGAGAATTTAAATGTTTAATAAATTAACTTAACGAAGTCAAAAGGCCATGCATTATAGTCCTCGGTGATGGCTAGAGTAAATACAAAAATAAATAATTGTATATTGGTCTATATTTTAGTATTATCGTTTATCATTTTTTTATATACTCAAGGAGGAGAATTGGTCGTAATCGCAAGATTTTCCCCCCTTAAAGAATGCAGTAGTAGAGATGGAAATTCAAGGGGGCATTTTGTAACTATTCCCTCTGTTCCAAATTCTTAGTCATCTTTTCTTTTTTTAAAATTCTAAAAGATTGGCCATATATTCTATTTTATAATATTTTTTATATCAAATATGAAACTTGTTTAGATCTCAATGAATTCTTTTATACAAAATTTTTAAAATCACTTAAAAGATTATAGATTGTAAGATATAATCAATTGAAAAATGACATGCGCTTCCTGACCAAGAATTCGGAACAGAGGGAATACATATTTGCTAGCTATACATATGATAAGTCCAGAGTCGTTCACGCATGTGGAACACATGTACATCATGTGAGATTCAAACATATTTGTGTCCGAATTTGTGTATGTACCATTAATTCATTGAAAGAAATTTCAAATATATATATATATATATATATATATATATATATATATATATATATATATTAGGCTCCGTTCCATTAAGAGAAATAAGTACTCCTACTTATTTTTTGAATTAAATATATTGTTAGATAATTAATGATGTGTTTCGCAAAATAGAAAATAAATACATCACGGAGCTAATTCATTGAAGCTGTGTAGCCAAAAACTACTCAGAATTGAAGTTAATGGAGCTATCTATAGACTATAGTGTAGAACTGTTCCAGTAGGTCCACTGCATGATCTCAGTTTTTAGTACTTCTTCCGTCCTAAAATGTTGTCCAGTCCGCAAAACTAAAACTCAAAAATAATACAATTCTTTCAAGAAAAAATTCAATTTTTTTTCATAAATTTAAAGAACTCATTAATATCTAGTGAATTGTTGAAAAAAATTAAAATTTTTCTTACAAAAATTATACTCCCTCCGTCCCTTATTTATAGTCCGGTATTCTATTTTGGGCTGTCTCTTAATAAGTGTCCATTTTGTAAAGTTAGTCGGTAAAAGTTGGTGAATTGTCTATTTTGTCCCTAAAAATAGATTCTATTTTAAAAAGTAAGTGAGTAAAAGTGTAATGATGATGGGTAAGTAGGAAAAGTGGAGAAAAAAATTGACGTAAAAAGTATAATGATGATGTCTTTTTAATAAGTTGGAATTACGAAATATGACACTTAAAAAGGGACGGAGAGAGTATTATTTTTGAGTTCCTATTTTACGGACCGAATAATTATTATTGGACAGAAGAGGTAGTTGATAACCGTGTTGCATTTATTAATAGTATGGCCATGGGGATAAGATGTCATATCTTATTAATGCATTAGATGTCTGCAAAGGACATGACAGAATATGAGGAGCCTCTTTGTGCCACCTAGCCAGTAGCTACCAAAAATACTAGTACTTGTGCCACCTAGCTGCTCGCTTGATAACCTTTGACTGAGTCACATATGTTGGATTTGGATTTTGAAGATATTTTTGGAAATGATGAGTTAAAAGAGATAGAAAGGGAAAACTTATTAAAGATCGTACGTTAAAATTTTGAGACCGAGAACAAACAAGCTTGTTTCGGATTTTTATCATTTTACATAAATGTGTAGTGGTAAATGGAGGAAAAAGATTTATATAACCGACTCCAAGTGATTGAAACATAAAACTTGATTTGGTTTGATTTGATTTGGTTTACATAAATATGCAGTGGGCTGTTGGGGCGGTGGCCGCTGAATATAATTACTCAAATAAATGGAAATGAGCAATCCACAGGTTGACTCAAATTGCGGGCAAATCAAAATGTCTCATGCGACTGAAAGGCAATACTAGTATTATTCTAATTTAGTGGTCAAAGGTTAGGTACCATACAAAATAATATTACTAGTAAAACAAATTCAAAATCATTCAAAATCACGTGAAGCTGACATTTTTTCCTTTGACTCAACTTGATTGATTGCATTCTACTCTTCCGCAGTTTACTTCTCGATCAACCAAATTGCTTCAAAATTGTCTCTTTTAGGGATAATAATTCTCAACTTTTGACATCTTAGGCTTTTGACTTCAAATTGGAAAGAACTGGCATTTTTTGGAAGAAAAAAAAAAAGAGATAGAGCCTATTTGATTCATTCAAAAAAGGCATGTGGTCTCATTTGTGCATATTTTTCTTCAGTTTGTCTGTATGTGGATTAAGAAAAATGAAGATATCAATCCCACCAAAGCTATCCATCATGAAATGAATCTAGAACACTATCAAAAATTTTTTTTTTGACATGGAGAACACTATCAGCTTACTCTTCAAAAACTCCAGCAACTCCAATCAGAAGGTTTGATTGAGTCCATAACCTCTCAGTGGGCATGTGAAGCATTTTATGTAAACAAAATGACAGAGCAAGTAAGAGGAAAGTTTCGACTGGTTATCAATTACGAGCCTTTGAATCATTTTTTGCAAGATAATAAATAGTCTAATCGCTGCTACATATGCAGAAAGAAAGGGCACTATGTCAAACAGTGTCCAAATAAAGTAACAAATGACAAAATGGTGAGCTCTTTGGCTCTTATTGATAATGATCTTGAAGATGCTGATATTGAATCTCTGTTTTTTATTGATGATGAAGCAACAGCTGAAGCACTCCTTGCATTCACTTTTGATGATTCAGATAATTCATCAGAATCAGATGATTCTGATTCATTACCCTATGAAATTCAAACATTTGAGTTCTCAAATATCATGGTGGCTCAACCTTTAGTTAAGGTCAAAATCTTGCTTGGAAAATATGAGAAATTCATACCAGTTATCACTTTCTTCTATACTGGTGCAGCAGCCTTCATTCTCAACTCAGCAATCCTCCCCAGATCCTACTGGCAATCGTGTTTTAGACCCTTTACAGCAACCAATGGAGAAACTTTTGTCATCACTCTACTCAGTAAGCCTATTACCATTCAACTTTTTCTTGAATACATCATAAAACACCAAGTCTATGGTTTTGATCTCTCAGGAAAAAATTGTTGTGTATGTAGTGGAAATTTGGGAGGCACCATCAATTTGAACTTGCACTTTCAGAGCTGTTAGCAGATGAGGATCTGCTAGTGGCATGTTGAAATTGAGGTAAAAGGTAAATACCACAGTTCCAGCATTTAACGTGGTTTGGATTGTAGTAATACATTCATGCTGATACTGTATAAACCTGGTGTCTACCAGAGCAAGTCTAGAAGTAACAGAACACCACAGGGAGATGTATTAATTATAGAGAACATACTGATTTACACTGACTTGTACTAACTCGGTTATTACAGTAGGTAGAACCCTCCTTTTATAGGCGTAAGGAAAGATAGCTTGCGTCATATCTTACATCATTGAATAGTATTAGATATAATTTGTTTTTCCTGCTTCATACTGTTTCTACAGACCCTGGTCAAACATGTTTGTTAGTGCTTAACTAGAACAACTAGAAGACGACCCAACCATCAAGGGGTTGGACTGGTGGGTACAAGAAGGTAACTAAAGGACTTGCCGTCAAGAGGCAGGTAGATCGAATTCCACGAAAGCCAAATATTCTCAACCTCGGGCCACTGGAGATTTGCCTGATCGTTAATTTTAGAGTCCTAGTATTAATCAAAGTGTGTGCAAGCTTATCAATAATAAAATAAGGGAGACATAACCAAATTTCAAAGAATTTCTGGCAAAAAAAAAGAAAAAAAAAGAGAGATAACATAAGAAGTTCAGGAAATCAATCATTGAACATTACAGGAAATTTTTGTGGAGAGCATCAAGTACATTACACGACCTAATGAAATTTCAACACTTTTCAGCAATAGGAGTTTGAGATTATATCACAAGATCCAAGTCTTCTACAAACAACCAACAAAAAAAGAAAAAAAGAAAAAACAAAAGGCTAATGACAGGGGGAGAGAATCAGCGGTTTTCAAAACTAAAAATGACTGATGAGGAATTGAGCCTCCGCAACAAGCCTCTCAATCACTTCGCGCGCGGGTAAAATTTCGTTGATGAGGCCCACGCCTTGCCCAGCATACATTGCCATGCTCTCGATATCACCCGTTGCCGTTGCATTTGGAACAGTACCGGCTAAACGACGAATATCTTTTTCCTGTTGAACATGAAAATCAATCAACTGAATCCAGAACAGAACTGAAGTATCTACATAAAATTTCAGCACTTTTTGGAAGCAATAACCCTCCTAGGATAGATGAATTATGAGAATAAGGAATCAGTCCAATAAAATTTAACCCTGGGTGGGTACTTTTTATGATTAACTAGCATTGCAATGCAAAAGGGTGTACCAGTTTGGTCATTGCTGCACAATCACTAGTTTGGAACACTTTCCAGAATACTATTTGTGAAATACAAACACTCATCATTTCTCGCACTAAGTCATTTCCAGGTGAAAATGGTTTTTCAAGATTTCGAAAACATCTTGTCGGTGTTTTCTGAAAAATGGGTTATTTTCGAAAAGAAATGCTTCAAAACTAGTTTCAATGCTTAAAAGGTCCTAAGTGGCATATGATTGTTTGGGAGTGGAGGTGCCAACATAGTTGGGATACTTGTGTCCTCTCGTCCTCATCGTGATGTTGTTAGGCTCAGGGTCTGTTTAATCTTTGTAAATCCGATACTCAAAGATTAATAAACTCTCTTTCTTGTCTGAAATTTTTTTTTTTTTGAAGTGTTCTTAAATTGATTCTGGAAACAGAATCAAAAAGAAAATTTTGAATAAGAAAACTAGGACATTTTCGACATGATGAGGTACTAGGGTAGAAGTTTTCACCATGTCATGAATGGTTGAATGGCCAATGATCGGTTGATTGGTCTCATTTTCATCACTTGGAAGAGTTGTCAATTGAGCAAAGAAAGGTGTCTTCAGGACACGCTGAGGTGCTCCAGGCCACCTTGCACGACCAAATACATCTGTGTATTCTGTTTCCTCAAGTTCAAGCAACTTCCTCTTGTACGTTGGATGAGCATTGCTTTCATCCGTTGCAAGAAACCTACAATATAACCTTGAGTTTATACTAGAGAATGCAAACTAGTTATTGAAAAAAATCAAACTAGAGCACAAAAGGGAAATAAATTTTCAAAAAGTTTGATTGAACGTAGAAAACGGAAAGACAGAATAATGATACCTGAGGAGCATTTCTTGGAACTGAACAAGGCAGAAAGAGATCGCTAGGTTTGGAAATTGGAACCATGATTTTGTTTTGAAATCAACAAATATGTGAGAGGATTGGCTGTAGGAGACTAGGAGTTAAATGGGACTAGAAAGACAGAGTTGAGGTTGAGTTGGATAGGTAAAGCCAACTAAAACACTTTAAAATTTCCAATGCTTTATACAGATAATTTCAATTTCTTAAATAATTATCTTCGGCTTCTTGTTTCATAACACAGGAGGTTCTCAAATCAATACAAAGTTCTTAATATCAATTTATTAGTTGTATAACCTGTATTTTTATTGGCTAGGATCAAATTCAACTAAGCTAATTCAAATCCATCAACCCCATTGCTGCCTAAACTCGTTCAAGATTTTAGGAAACAAAATGAGATAGTTTCAAGGTTTCAAACCTAGTGCCTAGACAGACACCCTGTGCACCGAGGGCCAAAGCAGCAACGTAACCACGTCCGTCTACAATTCCCCCTGCAGCAATTACTGGTATGCCCCCACCACCAACAAGATCAACTAGTCTTGGCACCAACGAAATTAATGCATCCTGTAAACAACTCAACCAGGCAAGGAGAAAATGATCATTATTTTGTAGTAGTAGTAGTAGTTAGTCAAGCTGAAGCTTCCAAAAATGAAGGTTCTTCAAGCCGTCACATTCATGCATACGTTTTAGGTAATTACTATTAGCCACTGCCTAGAATAATCGAAGGTACTGGATAAAAGCTGAAGTAAAAGTCCATCATAAAATGCTTTTATGCCTTTCAGAGTTGTCCTGTCAAACAAAGATTTTCTAATAATGAATAGTGTCCTATTCGGCATTTCCTCACTTGAGGCTGGTTGATAAAACATCCCAATGACAACTGACAAGTGATTGTAGTATTTATGTGGATTGTGGGAAGTATGATGGGACCAAACTTGCAACTATTTGTAGTGTTAAATCCACCAATAGTATACACGACCAACCAATTCTATTGCATTTTTTCTGTAAGTTGCCCTTCTCAAAAAAGGTGTAGCTGGCGGTATGGGGCAAAAACAATAGCTCTCAACAAGGTGCTTCGTGCAAAATGAAGAAAATAATTGAATGGTGTGTCCAAAATGCAATGGGAAAAGATTCAAAAGTTTTATCATAAAGTGCTCAGCAGCAGCCACTCTGTATCTCTATGGCTGGAAAGAAATCAAAGGATTTTCAGGAATAATACCACAGATTGTGGGCAGAGTATCCTCAAAACTAATTCAGGGGTTACTTGTGCTCAAGGAGGGATGTGAAATCTTCTTCAGGAAATAAAGACTCTGTAAAAGAAACCAGAGATTGTGCTGTGTCTTGCTTAAAATGCTTTTCTCTACTAGTACATTGTATTTGTTTTGACCGCTATTGCATTTCAAGGAGGAAATTTAAATTTTGTTTCCATAATTAGATAAAATGCATACACAACTAAAAGACCCATTTAGCAATCATACCTGCCCGATTACATGCCCTCCTGCTTCCCGCCCTTGGACAATTATCGCATCTACACCAACATTAATAGCTTTTTTCGCTTCTTCAAAGCTCCCAACCTTGAATGACAATAAATTGCAGGTCATAAGATTTTTGCTTTGTTTGTCCGATGCATAACTAGAGAAGAAATCAGAAAGGGAATATAATATGACTTCATATATCATCTAGAGTCCAACTCTTGCAAGAAACCAAAGGAAACAACACAACTCCTGTATTTCAGGAATATACATCAGTTCTTATAAACATGGATATGGTAACAAATGCATACTTTCTTATCCAAGAGAGAAGCCCGAATTTTAACAACCTATTAGTCAGGTGTAAAACAAACTAAATAAACCACTTATACCTAGAAACGGATACAGTATTATACAGATACAGTATCCCTAACATATGGTTCAATGACCTTGAAAGTTTTAGTATAAAGCAAGAACATAATGGCCATTGAACCATTGTTTGACACATGCATGTAAGCAAACTGATGGGGCCTTTGTACCGAAATTGCTGGCTCTTTTTCTATTAGACTCACGGTGATAAGATAACATCAGCGCAGTGAAAAATAGGCATACAATGCTTACCTGGGGAACAACCTTTACGCCGGCTTGATGAGCTTCAAGGACTAGCTCCTCCGTACATTCACCCCAGTAAACTTGCAACACAGCAACCTTTTCATCCAGTATGGCCTTTAGATTTTCTCTGTGGGGAAATGCTAAAACAAGACCAATCCCAAATGGTTTATCGGTCAAGGTCCTGGTCTTTCTTATCAAACCCCTCAAGTACTCTGGCGACTCCTGGTACACAAGAAGATTAAATTAAATTATATGACATCGCCCAAATTGTGAGTCCCTACCGAAAATGTTCACCACCCCACTTGTCAGAAACATAGGCCTTCGTCACAAAAATAGAACAAAAAAGAAGGGTTCTGGTAGAGAGGCAGTTGCTAAGATGTAAAATGTAACATAAGTTGTTAGAAGAGTTCTTTTCGATCTTTCCTTTTTCAATCAAAGGCATGTCCACAGTTATAAATTATAATCATGCTGAGCAATCCTGTTAAGTTTCTAGAAGCACTTCCATTTGCATTTGCTTTTATATTCAAACAGTATTGAGAAAACTCGACTAAGATTAGCCAACTTATGTAACGAACCAAAGATTATGTGATCTTTGGCGCATTTCTGCTAGTTTGCTAGATCGATTGATTCTAGTAGTGTGTAGTAGGTTCTCTTTGTAAAGATTGTTTGTAGAAGGGGTTCTCCCCTGAGATTCTTGTTTGGTTGGCTATAAAATGCATCATTTACCAAAAAAAAAAAAGATTAGCCAACTTATACTTCCAACAGCAATCTCAAGTCCCAATTTCAAGACTGGGAACATGCCCACAATTAATTGAGTATAAAGATGAAGATTACACACTTCTATTCCTCCCACGTACTCAATGTTTAGTTATGACATGTTATACCGTACTTGATACAAAGGGTGCCAAGGAGCATTGAGCATGTAGTAAGAGTGTAAGACTGCAATGGTTGGATTACTTGCAAGCTTATATCAAGAGACCACCAATTAAAGCAATCTCTGGTAGACAAGTTATAGAAGCAATTATGTGGGCAACTTATAAAAAGATTATCCCTGTAGGATTTAATGAAAATTACACGGGTATATATCACAACACGAAATTTCCTCTTTTTCTATCGTTTTCCAATTGACTTGGCTTGTTAACCATAATCTTTCCATCAAATGGTGCATATGATATGCTGCACTACCGCTAATAGTCTAATTGCCAATAAAGCATTCCCAACAGCTTAGCAATTCCAAATTGCAACCAAAAGTAAAATCAATAACGAAAGAGTAAACAAGCGAGCGATCACAAGTGAAAAAATTGATAATGTATAACTCCCAGAAGATTATAAGTTGGATCCCAGTTATTCATGATTGACTACCAAGTAGAACAGATAAACAACAACAACAATAACAGCACCCATCTAGTCCCCAATCATTGGGGTATGGGCGGGGAGGATCGCAGACATACCTGACCTTTGGCAATATATGCACCAAGTGGCTCTCAGAACAGATTTAAAAAAATAAAACAAAAAACAAAAAACAAAAAAACAAGAGAGTGATCATAAGTGAAAAAACAACATCAAGAACCAAAATTGTGGTCCCGTGAGAATTCACTGCTAGTTATGTGCAATTAACAGATAATGAGTGCATATTATGATTCATAAATCAGGAAAGGGTAATCAAATTATTCAAGATTGCCACAAGATTAGCGTTTGGGTTATTCTTGATCAACACCTTGTATATGTTGGAGAAAATGTAGCAACCAAACAAAATACGGAGGTGGGGAAAAAGAGAGGGGAAGTGGGGGGGAACTGACCCAGTCGGGGGCTCTGAGTAGACCGAGTCCACCAGCATTGGCGACAGCAGCAACTAGCTCCGGGCCAGAAATGTCGGGTCCTAATGGTGCCTGCACTATTCCGTAGTCAAAACCCAGTATTCCTCTCCATCCCCCCATCTCTCTCTCTCTCTCTCTCTCTCTCTCTCTCTCTCTCTCTCTCTCTTCTATGACACAAATCTATATATTGTATGATTGTAGAGCAAGTTTTTTACTCCTGATTGTTATGTATAGATCGTTTATCTATGGGGGTATATATATGTAAGGGAGTGGAGGAAAGTGACTCTTTCTTTCTCCGTCTCCTCATCGCCGCGGAGGGGCGTCAGCTAAGGGTCTTCGTTATTTTCCATTGCTTTCTCTCTCCATTGCGTGGGCACTGGCTTTTAAGGAACCCAACGGGTAAAGGATTTGCTCCCTCCTAACTGCTTGAGGATTCGAAATGGAACTTTGCTACGGCTTTTTAAAACAGAAAGTCTAATGGTACACTGAAATTGGTCCTCTAGAATTTAATCCATATACGTGCAAATTAGTTCGACAGATATACCGAAACAAAAAGAATTATACCGAAACAAAAAGAATTAGCATAGGGGGGTCTGCTTAAAAATTTCGGAACAGGTGGAGGGACATAGTTTTTGTTTTGTTTGATCTATACGGATGGTGTGATGCGAAACCCACATGCGTTATACAGTTCTAGATATATCCGTTCACATGCGTCATACGGTTTTAGACATATGCGTCTAGTTATTCAGTCGTCGTCTATGTTTTGTTTTTGGCATTACTATCTGAATTATAAATGTGTTGACAAAATTCGAGAAGGATTATAATTTCACACTCTTCTGTGTAAGTTACATGTAAAAGACAATGCGACAGTTACTAAAGGTATTTCGCAAGTGTAAATCCCAAAAGGATCCCCGTAAGAATATGTTGTATTGTGAAAAAAATTTAGACTGTGGGACACGTGCCACCCCGATCGGAGAAGATACATAGTATGTGTGGGATCTATCTCAAAGTCCCACATAAATAATCTAAATAGTTCATTTTGTTTAAAATAGTTTTTTAAGTGCGCCTACAAAAAAAAATAATGAAGTTACGTATTTGTAAGGACTTGGTTTATTAATTTGATTTTTGGTCTATAAATTAATAGGGACAAAATTTTGAATGATTGACCACGCTCTTTGAGCTATCCAATTAAGCAAATTTTTTTCAATGACCCTTACAAGAAAACTGCTTGAATTATTTATGTGAGACACCGAGAATCCGAGATGAATTCCATATCGAATCTGTAAACTATCGGTAAAGAAAGAATATGTACAAGATGAGTTCATTATTGTTTTCGGTTGATAAATAAATAATTTTTCAAATATTGTAATTTACTACCCTTAAAACACGTCTAATTTTTTTGTGTATTACAAATTTAGATATTCGTGAATGCTATTTCCGATTTCAGATTCTGGCTCCGCCGCTGATTGTCCGAGAGTACGGGACAATAACTTGAATGTTGTAAATGTGTGAAAAATAGAATCGAACCACCCATCCGTTTGTGGAAAGGGCCGCCATGTCACTATCATCCTATGCACTTAATAAAATATAAAAAGCTAGAAAAGTTTCTCATATCGCTATCATACTATTTGTGCTTGGGCCTTGAAACTAATGGGCTTTCTAAAACATGTGCCACTTCCTGGAGTGGGCCTCATTGAAGCCATAAGTACAAGGCCCACCGTAAACCGGCCCATGTTTGTCAACCACAATTCTTCTTTAAAACTTGCATTCACTTGTACTCTCTGAAATTAAACGGTTTTATTTCCACCAAAAATTTTAATTCAAAAAAGAAGAATTGTAGTAATTCCTTGTTGGAAAATAAAATAGCATTGGTGGTGCAAATACGTTGGGAAAAAACAAAACTTTTGCTTCAATCAGCTGATATTGATTTGTTGTGTTTTTTTTTAATATGAGGGAAAATTTATTCACATCCTTAAAGCGGAGCCGCATAGTCAAATTTGGTTTGCTTTTCCATAATTCAGGCAGAAAAGGTAGATTTTCATGAATGGTCGTAGATACACCTCCAATCCATGCACAATGGGGTGAATGGACTATTGACAGGCTACCTCTTTTATGGACCCGACTGCACAACTCAAATCTTGGGGAGAGCTAGCTATAACACACCAGCTGCGACCCCCCACTTAAACACCAGCGTACTCATCCGATGGGAAATCGAACCCTAGATCAATGGAATTACTCCCTACGTTTGGCACTCGCCCTTACTATTGGGGCAATTTCTGGGTGTGTATCTTTTATGGTTAGTTACACATAAAGTGGTGATGATACTTATCCAAAAAAAAAAAGTAGTGATGACCGTTTAAATGATGATTCATGCAGAGTGTCAAGACCGGCCTAAGTATACTTTGCGTAATTTAAGACCCGAAAGTTTAACAATCAGATAAAACTCTAGCGAGCTGATCAAGAGTTCTTTTCTAACGGTGAAAGACGAACTTGTCTTTCGAACTGTCTGAGATTGATGCATGCAATATTGGCACCCATATAAAATACCAATAGATAGAGATTAAAAGTGGACCTATGTTTTTATGGTTGAGAATTAGCTTAGATCGTTTGGACTAGAGGTAGTATACTATATAGATAGCTTGGGATAGGCTTGTCAATGGGCCGGATCCGATCCGGATCCGACAGATCCGGATCTGGATCCGATAAAATCCAATTCGATCCGGATCCGATAAGACTCAAATCCGATAGTGATAATCCGGATCCGAAAAATCCGGATCCGATCCGGAAACTTTTTTTACTTCAAAAATTTTAGCAAAAAAATCAAAAAAATACAATTTTTTTTTCAAAAAAAAAAATTTTCCGAAAAAAATTTAAAAAAATTAAAAAATTAAAAAAAAAAAAAAAAATACAACTTCTGAAAACATTTTTTGTTTCAAAAAAAAAAATTACTATTTTTTTTAAATAATTTAAAAAATAAAATTCGGATTCGGATTGATAACGGATTTAATCCGATCTGATCCGGATCCGTATTGAATTACCGGATTCGAATTATCGGATCGACGTTATCGGATCCGGATCCGAATCGAATTTTTCGGATCGAATCCGATCTATTGACAGGCCTAACTTGGGATATAATAGTCCAGCTGATCACAGGCTGTTGTTTCAATTTTTGAGCTTATTGACGATTGGCTATATGATTAACAAAAGTTCTGCCAGCAGTAGCCTTTTGACTTGGCACGCGGATACCAAACTTGACTTGGAGTCTTGGAGTGACGTTGGAGAATTTGATCAGTCTCTAATATTGTAAAGAGAGTTTTCGTAATAAGAGTTATTATTGGGAAGAGATGAGTGAAGAATAGAGTCCCGCGACCGATAAATAGAGAAAGAGTTGAACCGTAATATACAATTAGATGGCTCACCACTTACAAGACTTGGATATAAGTAGTCACTCAGGCAAATCAAACTCCAAACAATTATGGTTGCACCGAGTGGCAGGAACTAATTGACAATCCAGGATTGTGGCGTGGGAGGATTGCCTTGTCCTCAACTCTTGGCAAGCCAACATATATATTGCCAAAATAGTTTTAACTAGTTAGAACAAGTTTACCAGTTGTCGTGAAAATGATTTTAAGAAAGTTAAAAGTTTTAGCTTGCTATAGTGCCAAAAAGTCAAAAAAATAATAATGTTGTACTGGTTTGGTGTCATTTTGGCAAATCCCCAATCAAGACCATTAGATGATGTGACCACATGCCTGATAGAGTTTCCCATTAGCATTATTGAGGGGCCATTTTTGGTTCTTGACAAAAATGGGATTACAATGCATTCACGAAACAACGTACATATATATATATATATATATATATATATATACACACACATTCCACTTTTGCAAAAGACCGTAAATAAACTAAGCCATATATTCGCAACTTGTTCGAGGCTTAAGTCATTTTCAAAGGGGCTCAGTGGACCAAGATTAGAAAGGATCTCATACCAAAAAACTTAAAGCCGAAAAGCTAAAATTTTGCCAGACATCAGCCTAAAAAGTTTGTTATAACTCAGTACACACACACATATATATATATGTATATAGTTTGTGTATTTTTAGATTAGATAAGTAACAAATAAAAATCAACTCAGCGAAAAGACGAAAATTCAACCTTGCCCCATATTAATTAATACATAAACGCTACCTTATCACAACTACTTAGAACCTAATTAGATAAGCAATCTATGAAAGTGGGGCTTCAGAAAATAGAAATATGGCTCAATTAATCCTCAATGTGAAGGGAAAAAATGCCTATAAAATGTAGATGCATGCTTCTTGAGGGGTACGTGGGTTATGGTCTGGCAATTAGAGATGGACCCAAAACGCATTAAACATGAGTCAAATATATCCGTGTATACATCATTCAATTGAATTATTTGAGAGATCGATGAAAAAGATATGGGCATCAATGTATTTTTCACTTCTCATTATCAGACAAATTATAAGATAGCTAAGCAGATGTGATCTCATCTCATCTCCCTAATCCCAATAGGTTGGTGAGTTGGAGTATAACAACACAAGTAAGGCATTTTTATTTTTTATAACCGGATATCCGAGCCGACTTGCATGCACATCGACTAATTTCGGGGCCCTGAAGGTAACGACCTGACATAACTCCCACTGATGACCCCAATGTTTGAAATGCTTGGCCTTCGTGAGAATGGAACTTGTAACTTAAGCCTCATGGAGGATCACGCGTATTGTTTTCTCACAATCACTTGGCTAAATCCCTTGGGGTTAACAAGTAAGGCTGGCTTTGCTCTCTTGAGTTTGACATTTACCATCAGGGAAAATAGATAACCTTGAAGTATGTGGAAATATTTATTTGGTCGTTAACTCTAAGATACTAAATTAATTGAGGTACACAAACTGACTCGGACACCCATTAACAAAAGGAAAGACCCCCTCTCCATCCATTCATGGTAGGGTTGATTACCAAAATATCGTCATTACGTTTGTCAGCCCAACCCCTCCTAGATGCACCAAGCAATGGTTGGCAAGTAGTAATTGACTTGCAATACAAGCCATTCCTAATTCATTTTACTTATTTTTGCAGTTTGACTTCTCTTTCTATTATGTTTCTTGTAGAGTTGCATAAAGATCCTCATTTTTTAAGTTCACACCTTGAACTCAAAATGTCTGTGTAGTCTTTCACAGCATATATAAGAATGGAATTTTCAAACACCTTAGTTTGTGCTTATAGATCATGAATCTATGAAGAAATTTTGAGATGGTATAAACAAGGTAAGTAAAACAAAACTTGCATTTGTAGCGAGGAAATTAATCCCTTATATAACTCGCATTTAATAGGCGACAAACATAATTTTTAACTTAAGCCGTCCATCTTATAAATAAACATATGAATTATCCAATTATCTTTCGATATCGATTGATCAGTTAATTTTTTTATAGGGATAGATATTCTTCTTGAGATGTACAAAATCAACGATTTGCACGATCAATATGGGCTTGGGATGAGACCCCTAAGCAAGGGCAGAGCTATGTTGGGATCCGAGTGTCTGAGTTTTAAAATTTTTTATTTTAAATATAATTGATAATTATTCGTGTATAATTACTTATAATCTTCATAATTTTGGTTTGATTGGATAAAAAAATTGGTTATTTTACATTCTCATTTATCAATTTCTTTCATAAAGTGGAAAATAAGCACATGACAGTTGAAATAGCCTAAGAAAAAAAATAAAATAATTAGTATACTTTAACTACATTAGGCTAGAATCATTTCAATATATAAATGTAGTATATTGGAAAGTAAAAATCTTATGATATAACAATATATAAATGGAGTATATGTTATGCTAATTAAAATAATATGTGTCTGTTAAATTGATCCCCAAGTTCAAAATTTTAGCTGTCACTGCTCATAAGCATTGAAGGACATAAAGCCCTTGTTCGGTTGTGGGTTTGGAAAAAAAAATTCAAACCCAAATCCACTCATTACCTATATTTTCAATCATTACTTTCATTTCTATCTCTCTTCACTCATTATCCTTATATCTAATCATTAATTTCATTTCTCTCTCTATTTCTCCCCACTTATTATCCATATTCCCAATTATTTTCTTATTTTCTCTTCTCACTCATTACCCAAAAATTTTCCGAACCCACAATTGAACAAGGCAAAATGAGGGTATGGAGGGGAGGTGACCCCTAACTACACCTTACATGAAATGGTGTAAATATAAGATGGGCTAAATTAAGGAGTGGAACCCATGCACCCACGTTAATTAAGCACTCCCCTTCCTAGTGGAACAAGACATTACAAGTACTCTACTAATTAAAAAGCTAATTATAGAAGCTATTATACACGACAAAAATGCTTCTAAATTTTATGAAGTTAATTGGGCCCGTGCTTTGAATATTTCCCGTCCTTTCAATTATCACCCTACAAATTAGTCTAGTTTTCCTTTAGGTTAGGACGACCAACAGTACTGCACCTACTCTATATCAAGCTCTGCCAAATTTATATTATTGAGATTGCCAAAGCTATGGGGCCGACAAAAGACTTAGCGATACGTATGACAATTACTCATTTATTTTTCGATTCAACATATTCCAGACTTCATCCTGATTAATCTCCCACGGACCGAAGCTATATGGAGTCACTGTATATACGAAGTAACCTTTGATCGAGTTGTTAAATATGGAAGCTAGATAGCTAGCTATATGGATGAAGTAAACTTTTCATTGTTTTTTTTGTTTTCTTCTAGCTCGTTTCTTCAGATCGTTTGATCTGTGAGAGTTTTGTCTCTCGTCTTCTCGAGAGCTGTATAGTTTCGTCTTTTGACGAATATTTCGTCTGCAGATCGGGTTCTTTCAAAGACGATGTTGCTTCGCAATGATATATGTGTCAACAGTGCTCTTACCATAGCATGATGTTTTTAGCGTGGCAACTCGTGTTGGCTTATCAGATCTGTAGCTTTTGAAATATGCATTGGTACGTTTATATTTGGTTGAAGTCCATCTAATCGTCTGGATTTTTGTTGTTTTTAGGATCTTTGACTAGTACTTTATTTCTTTTAAAACTGATGATTCTATGTATGAATTTACAGCAGATAGTGAGTGTCATTGTTAGCATTAAGCACAATGTCTGTCTGAATTGAGGTGAAAGACATCTATTTACTGTCTTGTGTGTTTCTTATTTTACATTTAGATAATTTATTTGGTTTTCTCCCAAATATTTTTAATAAACTCTGTGTAATAAGTGCCGATAGATTATTATCAATTCTGTGGAAAAGAAGGGGTATAACGTTGGGAAATCATAAGATACTGACAAGGAATGCCACCCTGTGTGGGGCGGGCCAAGACTTTACACAAGTCAACAGAGTCGTCGTTTAGCTCCGCCTTTATGCTTGGCGTATTACGCACATATCATTAATTAAGAGGGGACGGCATCTCGCCCAATAATACTACCCCATCCCAAGTGAGTGCTATTTACGACGCCGTATTTGCCGACCCTGCTTCCGCCCTCCACACACGGATTGTCACGGACTTATTCTCCCTCTGCTTTCGCATCCGGCCAGCTTGCAAAATCCAAGCTATCTGAACGGAAATTGGACAACTATTCCAAAAAAGCAGAAATTTACACAAATACCAAGATATTTTCACCTAAAATTCATGCAATAGCTGACATCAACAGATTGGAGTAAAATATTACTCCCTCCGTCTCAATTTATTTATCTCAGTTCTAATCTAATTGAATTAAAAAATTAGTTATATTTCTAAAGTGGTAATAAATTTTATATCCAATATGGATTTTGTTTGATAGATCTCAATTTATTCTATAATTCGATATTTTCGAAATCACGTAAAATATTATAAATTACAAGATATAATTAATTGAAAAGTGGTACGAACTCCAAAAAATAACAAGTAAATTGGGACGGAGGGAGTATAATTCACCTAGTAGTAACGACACATACTTAGGCCTCATTCCCGAAAGGGAAATAAATACTTATTTTTTAATAAGGCAATTTCAAGTTTAAAAATTATGTGCTCACGCAAATAATTTTTCTATCAATATGGATTTTGTTTGATAGATCTCATTAAGATCTTTTATAGGGTGCAAATAAAACTGAAAAATTATTTTTCATTTACATTTTTTTTTGAGTTCGAAAATGTGAAATAAATACTTATTTTTTAAGAAAATGTTCTGAAACAGAACCTTAATTAAATCGGGTTGTATGCTGTTATTGGCGTTTTAATCTGTCCTCCTATAAATTGCTTGCTTTTATGTATGAATTTATTACTGCCTCTTCGTCGTAAAAACAACAATACTACTCCAGTAGGAAACATACTCCATGATTTCCGTGTACCAATTCAATTCACAAACTTTGAAAGTTGGTGATCTTACTCAACTCATCCATGCCTATGATTGAATCAAATTCTCAACGGGTCTGAAATTAATTCTACAATATCTGATTGAGCATACAGAGCCTAGCATTCGGTTGCGTACGTTAGTTTTGATTTGAACGCTTAAAGAATTTTCAAAATATGTTCAACTTTAGTCTGGTTACAAGCCGAATCGATTTCAAAACGAATTTTAATTAAGCAAAACACGACTAATTTTGAGTAATTTATATGATTTTAAAAAAATACGAAAATCTAATTTGGTTATCAAATAACTTGATCTCAAGTACACTTATAACGAGTGAACATAAACTCAAAATCAAATAACTTACTTTGTTTATTAGGCCCCCTTCTAGAAACCAACTTAAAAAATAAGCAGTTTATTTTACATTTTTAAACTAAAAAATAATGTAAATTAAATTAAATTTTCAAATTTTTTTTGCATCGTATAAAAAGATCTCGATGCGATCTTTCAAATAAGATCCATATTGCATATTTTTAAATTTCAACAAGTCCATAATTTTTGAGCTTAAAATTGTCTTCTTAAAAAATAAAGATTTTTTCCCCCTTGCGAAATGGGGCCTTAGTAGCATCTTATTTTAGTAAACTAGAATAGGTACAAGTATGAAGTAAAACTCCTTCCGTCCTAATTTAAATTTCCTCTATAATTTTTTGTACATTTTCAAACACCCAAAAAATATACTTCTACACATTATATTTTTTATTTTCTTACACCAAATTAAAGTAGCTCTTACAAAACTAGTATATGAGTCTGGACAGTCTCTCCACTCATTGCCAAATATTCTAATTTGGTGTAAAAAAATAAGAAAAATAATATATACAAGTATATTTTCTGGAGTTTGAAAATGCACGAAAAAACGTAAAAAAAAAGTATTTAAATTTGGACGTTGGGAGGAATATTTGTCCATTTTGGTTTTGACGAAAATATTAGTGGATCCAATCTTAGGAGTAGTAGAAATCACACGGACGCACATTTATGTTAGTCCAGCAGCATCTCATTATCACCAGCCGCACCCATTAATTTCGAGCCCAAAGGTCGGCATTGAAAAACCAGAATCACCACCCACGTCACTTCCAGAACCTCACAGCCTGGCAGTACACACATCTACTCCTACGCGCCCTCCAGCTGTTCCCCCCTACTCTCACCATATAAATACCCCACCACTCTCTCTCCCTCTCTCTCATCACACCATTCACAGTTCTCTCTTAAAAAAGATCAAAAACTTTTGACCTTCAAAATGGCCTTTACTTACCGATTCACCACTAACCTCTCACTCCTGCTCCTCTTCTTCTTCTTCTTCTTCTTCGCCACCTCTTTCGCAGCACTCGTAAAAGAACAACCTTTGGTGCTAAAATACCACAATGGCCCTCTGCTCAAAGGCAAAATCACTGTCAACCTCATCTGGTACGGCAAATTCAGCCCCACTCAACGCTCCATAATCGTCGACTTCATCGAATCGCTCAACTCTCCTGCTTCTCCGCCGCCGCCCTCCGCCGCTTCCTGGTGGCGTACCACCTCGAAATACAAGGGCGGCGCCTCCAACCTCGTCATCGGAAGCCAAACCCTCGACGAGAATTACTCAATGGGAAAGTCTCTCAAAACCATGCAGATCACCGCTTTGGCTTCTAAGCCGAACCGGGTCGGATCCATCAACGTCGTCCTGACGGCGAAGGATGTCGCCGTCGACGGGTTCTGCATGAGCCGGTGCGGGACCCACGGATCGACCCGGGGGAAGACCCGGGTGGCGTATGCTTGGGTGGGGAACCCGGAGACTCAGTGCCCGGGCATGTGCGCGTGGCCGTTCCACCAGCCCTTGTACGGCCCGCAGACGCCTCCGTTAGTAGCGCCTAACGGGGACGTTGGGATCGACGGGATGATTATAAATTTAGCTACAGTATTGGCTGGAACTGTTACCAACCCGTACAACAACGGGTATTTTCAGGGACCCGCCACAGCGCCGCTGGAGGCGGTTTCGGCTTGCACCGGGATTTTCGGGTCGGGCGCTTACCCGGGTTACGCGGGCAACGTGCTCGTGGATAAGAGCACGGGCGCGAGTTACAATGCGAATGGGGTGGGCGGGAGGAAGTTCTTGCTGCCAGCCATGTGGGACCCAGAAACGTCTACGTGTAAAACTCTCGTGTGATGTTTTTGGCGGAAAAATGATTGGGTGTGGGCATGTGTATGGTTGCGGATATACTCGCACGTTGGATATAAGTATGGAGGCTTGGGGCAACATCCGGGTTGTCGTTTTAGCGTGACGTGTAAATTGTGCTTGTTTGGAAAATTACTACTGTACTACGTCGAGGAAGTTGTGAAAATTTAAAACAATAAGTCCACGTACATTCTTATTGACCACCTCCGATCATTCATCTCTTACATATATGTATGAGATTGACTTTACAATTAATGTATGAAACCGATACATATGTAAGAAAAGAGTGGTTCGGAAGGAGTTGGTAAGAATGTACATAACATTGTGGAATTTAAAAAATAAAATTACATTTGAGGGGTAATGAATTTTGAATATACTGGGACAAAGGAAAAGCTAATCCATAAAGATAGTGGTGGCACTGCTCTACTTATATTCTTTTATGTTGCTTAGATGTTAAGCACAAGTTAAAAAAAGTAAGATTAGCGAGGGCCATATTTGTGACTTTATTGATTTTGATGAATAGGAAAGGAGTATATTAAAAATGTTGCTTCCAAATAAAAAATAAAATAAAATAAAAATGTTGCTTGAGGCGGGGAATCCATAATGGAGGCATTTGGTGGGTATATTCCATATTCCATTGGTGTTGCGGCGGTCTAATAATGTTCTACTCCGTATCATTGAAATGGGTCCCTTGTGGAATTCGCTTCTGGATTTTCTATGTGCTCACTGGACATGAATATATATACACAGACACACATGAAGTTATATATAAGAGTAAAGTACATAATTTGCTTGTAGGTGCAGTAGTGTGAGCGCGAGCATTAAAGTTTTTTTTGAAACACATATTAAACTATTAAAATTGACGTGATTAAGAATTGAGAACGAAAGCACGTGACATTTTGAAGAACTGTGACGAGTGTCGTTATAGCTATTTCATTTATATTTTTCCCAAGTTAAAGTAATTCCAGAAGGGGAAAAGTTTCACACCCTATTTATTTGAAGAAGAATGGAAGAAGCAATGAAGCATGTTCCCATTTTTGGCAGATAAGATCAACCGTAGAATGGAAAAGGCAAGTTTGTTCGTTTGGGGATTCAAAATCCTTACGCATGGTTCTCAATAAATTTTTTTTTTCTCTCTAATCATTCCACTTTAAAACCTCCTTTAAAATCCAAACCGAATAGGGTCGGTACCAATTGTAAGGAGCAAATATGACCCCTTCGTCCTTTTATTTCCAAAAGAGTTCCAACTGTTTGTTGATGGAGCATTGGGCTGGAGCGGATTTGATTTTATAAGGGGCCATAAAACAGGAGACATACAGAAAGGTCTTTTGTTGCTTTGGGCTTTTGTTTAGTGGCTTTGTTTTGCAGGCCTTTTGTTTCAGTTTGGGTACTTTCTTGCATTCCAATCTGCTTCTTGCACTTAAATCCATCTTCCCATCTAGTGATGTCCTTGTATTTTCAACCAAGGAAAAGAAAAGGCACAGTGGACAAATTATTTGAAGAAAGGAATATTGTGCTACGATGTTTTCAAAGCCGAGTTTTGATATTTGTCTAAGCTAGATTTTTTTATTTCATTTTTTAAAAAAAGTGTTGCTTTCTTGTGGGTATTTTCCTGAAAGTTTCGATTAAATGTTTGTGATACAAATAGAAACAAAATTGTGTATCGATCGTTCCCACAAAAACCCATAACTTATACAGAAACTTTATGTTAACTTTGCGAGTTCTCTCCATATTTTCCCATCTTAAAATTGGTTGACCCATCAACTGTGGGCAAAGTAACATCAAAATCATCACTCAAAAACCCTTCCTTTTCACTATTGGGACTATCCATAACTCCTTTGAGAAACAGATTAGGAAGAAGACTAGTTGTTACTTCAATAATTTGAGAACCATAATTCAAAAAATTTGAAATTGAACTAATTTGGTTATACCATGGTGTAGCCACTGTCATATGTTCTTTCCATTGGGTAGTATCGCTATTAGAAGTAAGAGACTTATTAATGTTGAGATGACCCATGGACCACCCACATACACTACAATTAGTTGGCACTCCTTCGTCACAAAATTGATTTCCGGCAACAAATATATTTCCTTGTAGTGTTGTAGTCAACTCCATTATGGGTGATTCTTCAAGCCCAAGTACACAAACCTCCGATGCAATATTCTTTTGTTCCTTCGCAACCGCATCCGAAACAATTTCAGTATCCTCTTGCACACAAGCATCGATGTCAATTTCGTCTTGATCTTCAACTTCAATTTTGACATCTCCCACGGCTTCTATAATAATTTATTTTACATGATACTGTTTTGGCCAATATTTTTCCTTCAACAATTGCTCATAATTCCATGATAAAAATCTCTCCGTCATACATTTTTTAATTCTATACCATGCATGAATTCAATGCTTTCCCAATCAATCTCTTAGAAATTGCATATCTAGCCACCATCGTAGCACTGGACTCGTAAGCTTCATTAACAAATACCTCCACATTTGTTATGTCGGAATTTTTGCATACTCGAAGGAATCTTCGATATCTAGAATCCAATCCAAATGATCTTCAAAAAATTCAAGACCAATAAATTTTGGCAAATTATCATAATACCTGAAATTTGGTTGTCGCTTTATTGACTGATAATCATCATGGTTTTTGAATAGCTCTCCTTTAAATTTATTCCTACTGCCGTCGTGATAATAAGAATATCCTCTGGAGACGTTTTGGTTAATAGGTTAGTTGTTGGCAAATCTCTCAACGCGATTCCTATCAACTTTGCATTTAACAGATTGATCATGAGCAAATCCCTTGGTGCGAGTCCTATTAAATCCTTCACCACGACCAACGTCAATGGTGTGTCTTCAATTTGGTTTGGTGCCATCGAACCAAGAAAAGCGTAGCTCTGATACCACTTGACGCAGCGGAATTCACAAGAGATTAGTTAACATACTAGTTCAAACGTGATAAATAACTCGTCGCAACGAGCAAACCTTGCGCATAAGGAAAAAAGAGAGAAACTCTGCGATATTGATAAAAGCTTTTCATAATTGAATAAGTTACAGTCCTTTCTATAAGACCCTAACCCTTAAATCATGCTAAAACAAGCGGAATTAAAGAAAAGATATTTCTTATTTAATTAAATAAAATCCTAATTCTTGTAGACCAAAAATCCTAATAAAGGTAAAAATTAAAATCAAACCGAATACAGAAAGTTAATAATTCTAACTTAAACGAAAATATTCCTAGTAAAAATCTTATTCTAAAGCAATATAGAAATAAAAAATATAGAAACACCCAAATCTTGTACTACATCAGGCTTCACATTTTCCACAATCTTGATTATCACCCAAAAAAGGACCCTATACATTACCACCATACCAAACAATATCCCCAGATCAACCCACTTGGAATATACCCCCTTTCCACCTCAAATTCATTTTTTAAAATATATTCACCGGAGATCATGCCCATTCTCCCTGTTTGGTTACTCGGAAAAGTTAGTCCTTGAAATTCATTCTCGTACATCCCTTGATACGCGTACTGCTGGAAGGTAATATTAGTACATAGGGTATTTCCAGAACGGCTTGGGGAGATTGTTTGGTAACCGGAAAAATCCTGCTCCTAATGCCATTACCGCTTGGATTCCTGCACCTGTGATTATGCCCATGAGGAAATTGGGCACGATGCTTGCGACGATCATCATTAGGCTTTTTATGAGCATCATGGAGACGAATAGCGCTGAATCAAAGTACAGGAAGTGTTCGAATAGAAATAAGAAACACAGGTACACAAGAGAATCACCTAGAAGTAGCAGAGTGGCCTTCCCAGGTACAGACACCTGGACCACTATTATCTCTCCTTGCCAAAGAATGAGTCATCCCATTCCTACTCCTACTCCTACTCCTACTCGCAAACATAAACTCACACTGATTAAAATCCAAACACCCATAGCAGCAAGGCCAACAAACGTATCGATATGATTAGTCATTGGATCGCCAAAACCATCGTCTTCCTTCGTCAGGGAAAGACTCGGAGATTAATGATTATGGACAAAAGATTTAACTCATGTGATTTACCAGGGGAAAAAAAAAAGATCAACTCATGTGAACTGCAGTAGCAGTTGGATTCTCCATCACTTGAGTCATCTGTTGAGGCTTCACAGAAACGAATTTGCTAATGACAGGCTTCACTTTTTCAACAATCTTGATTATAACCAAAAAAAGGACCCGGTAAACCACCACCATTCCCAACAATATCCCAAGATCAACCCACTTGGAATACCCCATTTCCACTTGAAATTCATCTCTCAAAATTTCTTCACCGCTGATCATCACATCCAATCCCCCTGTTTGATCACTAGAAAAATACAATCCTTCAAAATCGTTCTTGTACAGTCCCTGATACGCGTACTTGTGGAACGCGATGTAGTACACGGGGTATTTCCACAACATCTTGGGGAGATCATTTGGCAACCGAAAGATCCCGGATCCTAACATCATTAACCCTTGAATTCCTCCACCTGCGATTATGCCCATGAGGAAGTTTGGCACGATGCTCGCAACGGTCATCATTAGGCTCTCGACCAGCATATTGCAGGTGAATAACACCAAATCGAAGTACACAAAGTGTTCAAATCCTCTTTGGAGTCCGGTTTGGTAATAGGATAGTGCTCCGGAAATTAGTGAGATCAGGAGCAAATATGGCACAGAAGAGAGTGTGTTGCCTATGACAAATGCAGTGGTGCCATAGTGACCATTTAGTCTTTCCACTTCAAAAACCTGGATAGATTTGGGGAAAGTTTATTAGTAACAAGAAAAAGATACAGAATTCGCGCACATGACACTCCCAAGGCATAGGGGCTACTGGCCACAGAACTATGGGCTTACACCGTTTGAGTTTTCTTTTAATTTTTACTATAGCCGTGGCAAAACTTAGTTGAAAATAAGGTCATGACATGCATGAAATTCAACTAATTTGGAACCATACATTACTTAGAGAGGGGATTGCGATCTTTTCCTACCTTCATATCTTCCACGAACGAGGGGAAGCCACCAATTGCCATGAAAGTCAGGAATGAAGCCATAAACATGAGGAGTGCACCCCTGGCCTGAACACCTAAGCCTCTGTTCGGTTAAATAAGTCACTTAGCTCATTTTTTTTTGTCCTTATTCAAATTATTTTCGCATTTGTTAGTTTTTGATCAATTTTTTGGGGATCATTGCTTCTTCATGACAAGATGAATCTAAAAAGTAAAAAATTTCGATCGAAATCTAATTTTTTTTAATAAAGACGAAAAAATTGACTTAGAGCCAAGTGGCTTATTTAACCGAACAACCCCTAAGTTATAAGCCAACAGTTTGAGGATTTCCAGGACTTATAGATCTCCAATTTATGTCTACCACGTTTTTGTGCAGTGAGCCACAGAAGTCCAATTATGTTTTGCCCTGTTCTGATTGTACTAAGTTTGGTGCGAAGTATAAATTATCGACAGGAGAATTAATGTAATTTGTATAGTTAGCATTTAGTGCTCCGCTTACTTTCATCACCTCGAGGCAAACACAAAGAGCGCATTTTATTTTATTTTTTTAAATCGAACCCACAGATTAGGCCTAGATTTTCCATTAATGGGTTGTTAACTTTTTAAAATTGAACTAAAAGAGAGTTTGTTCTTGATCTCCAACTTTCTGATCAATTTAAATGTAATATAGTTATTGTTAGCATAATATTATGAAAGATTATTTTTTAACAGTCAAGGTTAATAATGGCATGCTAAGGCTATGTCTTAAGTAATACAATAAATGAATGCAGTACTTGACAATCGACTTTTTTTTAACAGTCATAAGAATGCACATAACTGGGGAAATATATACATCATTTTCTTTTCGTTGTATTGGGCTTCTGTTTAGCTACTTATTTTGTAGGCTTAACCCTTGAAATTTTTTTGGTGCATGATGGGATATGCAGATTAGCAGATAGGATAATGTACGTGTTACCTTGCTCCATTTATATTGTCGGGGTAAGAACATTGAAAAATATGCATGTTTAGCTTCATCAAGTAGCTATAGAGACTAGAACCCTAACCGTGTTTGAGGAACTCAAATATTTACCTATTAGTACAATCACTGCGTGGTGTTGCTTCAACCTACATGTTGGGACTGGGGGAAGCTGCTGTGCAGCACGAAGCTGCACAGCGTGCTGCGCACCCGCCGGCGAGCCTTGCCGGCATCGGTCCGGCGATCGGAAACGTTCACCGCGTAGAGCTCATCGAGTTCTATGTGTACGCCAAAAATCAGATTGATCAAATATTGTTAAGTGCCTCATCGGAATATATATAACTTGAAAAAAATAAATCCTAATGGATACAAAACACTGGATCAAAACCATTGAATCCATTTTTTTCAAGTTATATGTGTTCGGATGAAACACTTATCGATATTTGATCGAGCTAATTTTTGGCGTACACGCAGAACTCGATGAGCTCTACGTGGTGAACGTCTCCGATCGCTGGACCGATGCCGGCAAGGCTCCCCGGAGGGTGCGCAGCACGAAGCTGCACAACAGCTTCCCCCAGTCCTACACGTTGTACTTGAATTCCGTATTACTGACCTCTAAGATAATCTAGAATTAGAAGGTCTACACCCTTCAAATATAGGAGCCCTCGCCCTACCTGAATTCTGCCTCTCCTTAGGTGAATCCTGGTTCTATCACTGGCTCCACCTACAAACTTGAGACGAGCAATGCTACATCCATCTTAAAAATTCTCTCGCAAGTGATTATAGGACCCAAGATATTAGTTATAGGGTCTGTTTACACTCATTTTTGGCACCTAATCCTAGACAAGTGTTGGAAGGCCATTTAATTGAAATTTGATTAAATTGGGCCGAAAAATAGAGATGTATTGGACTAAAATTAATGGGCCATGATAGTGTTGATTGGGCCCGGTTAGTTTTAATTTGTTTCAGTTGAAATTCTGAAGTTATGAGCTATGAGTTTTCTATTCTAATATAGAAAGGGGGAGCACCACTTTGGTGTCTCCATTTTTTGAAGCCTGTCATCTATTTTTCTTTTTCCTAAATGCCCTAAAAAAAATACAAATCAAAACAGTTAACGTTGTTGGGAAAAATATGCGGAATTTCCCATAAGTAAATCACGAAGGAAATAATCTATTTTAATATATAAATGGGGAGTACCACTTTGGTGTCTCCCTTTTTTGAAACCCTATCATCTATTTTTCTTTTTCCTAAATGCCCTAAAAAAAATACAAATCAAAACAGTTGACGTTGGGAAAAATATGCCGTCCATTTCGATATTGGACGGTCCAGATTTTAAATAAAATTTTTTCGGGAAAGAGTTTAATAATTAATATCTTGACCTTCCAAAACACTTTTGGATGGTTACAACTAGTGCCGTAAACAACTATTCACGGCAGAACCATGAAAAAGATTTTCTCGTACCGATATAGTATCATGGTTGTAAAACACCAGATAAGAGCAATCAGACTTGTGCTTCCGAGCTACCTCCATCGGAGAAAATGAAGGGCATTTTACTATTGCACAAAGAAAATTACAATCCTTCATAATCGTTTGGTCACTAGAAAAATACAATCCTTCATAATCGTTCTTGTACAGTCCCTGATACGCGTACTTGTGGAACGCAATGTAGTACACAGGGTATTTCCACAGCAGCTTGGGGAGATCATTTGGCAACCGAAAGAACCCGGATCCTAACATCATTAACCCTTGAATTCCTCCACCTGCGATTATGCCCATGAGGAAGTTTGGCACGATGCTCGCAACGGTCATCATTAGGCTCTCGACCAGCATCATGCAGGTGAATAATACCAAATCGAAGTACACAAAGTGTTCAAATCCTCTTTGGAGTCCGGTTAGGTAATAGGCTAGTGCTCCGGGAATTAGTGAGATTAGGAGCAAATATGGCACAGAAGAGAGTGTGTTGCCTATGACAAATGCAGTGGTGCCATAGTGACCATTTAGTCTTTCCACTTCAAAAACCTGGATAGATTTGGGGAAAGTTTATAAGTAACAAGAAAAAGATACAGAATTCGTGCACATGACACTCCCAAGGCATAGGGGCTACTGGCATGGATATATATCTACCTACGTGGTATGAAGTTATATAAGAGTAAAGCTGCATAATTTGCTTGCAGGTGCAGTCGATCATGTGAGCGCAAGCATTAAAGCATTTTTGAAACACATATTAAACTATTAAAATTGACGTGATTAAGGATTGAGAACGGAAGCACGTGTCATTTTGAAGAATTGTGACGAGTGTCGTTATAGCTATTTCATTTATATTTTTCCCAAGTTTAAGTAGTTCCAGAAGGGGAAAAGTTTCACACCCTATTTATTTGAAGAAGAATGGAAGAAGCAATGAGCATGTTCCCATTTTGGCAGATAGGATCAACTGTAGAATGGAAAAGGCAAGCTTGTTCGTTTGGAGTACTCAAAACCCCTACGTACGGTCCCCAATAAATTTTTTTTTCTCTCTTTACTCATTTCACTTTAAAACCTCTCTTAAAATCCAAACCGAACAGGGCCGGTACCAATTGTAAGGAGCAAATGACCCCTTCGTCCTTCTATTTCCAAAAGAGTTCCAACTGTTTGTTGATGGAACATTGGGCTGGAACGAAGTTGATTTTATAAGGGGCCATAAAACAGGAGACATACAGAAAGGTCTTTCGTTGCTTTGGGCTTTTGTTTAGTGGCTTTGCTTTGCTGGCCTTTTGCTTCAGTTTGGGTACTTTCTTGCATTCCAATCTGCTTCTTGCACTTAAATTCATCTTCCCATCTAGTGATCTTGTATTTTCAACCAAGGAAAAGAAAAAGCACAGTGGACAAATTATTTGAAGAAAGGATACCAATCGTTCCCACAAAAACCCAGAACTTATACAGAACATGAACCAAACAAGGCCTAAAATATCATAATTTATTTGAAGGAGTTTGAAAGCTTCGAGTGATTGAACCTATTTCGTAAGATAATATTGTTAGGAAATTTGTTTTAGCTTTCTCAGAAAGCAAAGAACAATTTATCTACGGGGTGAAAAAAAGGTGGTGGAGGTATGCTACCTAGTAAAGTGAAGGTGATGGTGGTGATTGCGGTAATCAAGTGGTGGTGGAGGTGTGGTGATAGTTGTGATTAATTATGGTGGAGGTGGTGGTAGAAGCAATGAGATGGGGATTGTGTGGTTTGGTGGTGGTAGTAGTTGCTGTGGAGGTGCGGTGGTGAGGGATTGGTGGCAGAGGTGAAATGATGATGTTGGAGGAATTGTGGTTTTAGTAGTGGTGAAATGATGGTAAATGGTGGTGGTAGAGGGGTAGAGATGGTGGTGGTAGGGTAGATATTGGGGTGGTCAGGGTGGGGGTGAAGTTTTAGATGTTAAAACAATAATGTGTTGCGTTGTCACGATAAATAGAGTGTTGTAGTTATAATCAAGGCAAAATGTGTAACCTTCACCTGGATGGGGAGTAATTATAAATATTTTGCACTAGATTTATTGGGTAGTAGTAATAAGTAATAAAAACTACACTTAGTGATGAATTATGTTAACCTAGTTCTTTAATTGATCTTAGCTTCAAAGATTTAGATAATTCCCTTTGTTATCACCTTTTCAATCCACTGACTTTCAACGGAGGAGTTTACCGTGCTAGGATTACAATTTTAGTGGAACCGCAGGCCTCCAAGCCATTTCTTATAAATTTTTCAAAGAAATGATTTTGATAATATTTATCTTGAGATACTTTTACAAGAAAAAATATGTGGGGCTAATTAAAAGATTGTGAAAGGTTGTTTTGAATTTGCTTCAATTGTTCTTCGGACTTGAAATGGAGGTAGGCTAGGTCCAATCGAGCCCAAGAAGCCCAATTTCTGACCCAAAATCTAACATTACGGCCATGACATACGACTTTCGGGCTATATGGTTCAAAAGTTGCGTCATGATAAAACACTTTGCGTCCAGGTTGTTAAAGTTTGCGGTTGAGATCTCCGAAAAAAAACCGTCTACACTCTTCCTTCCTCATCCTCTCTCCTCTTTACTTCTCCCACCTCCACCCATCATCCTCCACCTCTCTCTCCCTCATGCCCCGCCCCCGGGGAGTTCTAGGCAGTAGTTGACCGCCCTGAGGGCGGTTGGGACCCGTGCAGGACTGTTTGACCAGTGACTAGAGGGGTCAGAAGGGGTGGTCTCACATTGCTTGGTGAAGTGTAAATTGCGTGCTATAAAATTATAAATAATATTTAGATCGTCATCCTACCTTGTACCCGACCTTTTAAAGTCGCGATGGGGTTAAAATTTTGAGCGGGTCCTTACACTCTCCCTCGCTCTCTCCTCCTCCGCCACCTTGACTCAGAGCCAGTGCGGTAGAAAAGAAGAACGTCCCATAATGACTATTTGACGAAGAGACTTAAAAGTTGAAGAAACCCTCATTCAACAGATTCTCGGTAAAGCTTCCATCTTTCCATTTCTGAAAGTTCTATACGTACATCTGTGTGTATGGACTGTTAATTTGGGTCTTTTTTTACTACTTTTTGGGCTCATGATGAATTTCTTGAAGGAAAATTGTGGGTCTTTGGTTTTCCAGGAACCCCGTTCAACAGATTGTCTGTTGATATTTAAATTCAACAATATGTGAAGAATGTTAAATTCGGCAATTCTTTGTCTTGGAAAATATTTTACATAGAAGAGCCTGGCTGGCTCAGTCATTCTCCTTGCTTCACCCTACTTCTTAGGTGCATAACTGTACATGATGATAATATATTGCCCATGTAGCATGGCCACTAATGTCGGGGCCGAAGCCAAGGTTTCATTACCTGCTACGATGCTTGAATTCAAGCACCGATCGAGCGAAAAACTCAAATACTTATCCATTGAACTAACCATGTTGTACTTAATTCCTTCGTCTTCTCTATGATAGTTCTTGAATTTTCAAAAGATATATACACAAAACGAGAGACAACGATGAGATAGAGTACCAATAAACGTCCAAGATCAATCCCAGGACTAACTGTGTAAGATTACGAAGTACAACTAATTTTAGTGACTACATAGATTAATTTATACAGCAGTTCAATAAACGTCAGCGACGAACAAGTGAGATTATGCCCATGAGGAAATTGGGCACGATGCTTGCGACGATCATCATTAGGCTTTCTACGAGCATCATGGGGACAAACAGCGCTGAATTAAAGTACAGGAAGTGTTCGAATGGTAATAAGAAACACAGGTACACAAGAGAATCACCTAGAAGTAGCAGAGTGGCCTTCCCAGGTACAGACACCTGGACCACTATTATCTCTCCTTGCCAAAGAATGAGTCATCCCATTCCTACTCCTACTCTCAAACGTAAACTCACACTGATTAAAACCCAAACACTCATAGCAGCGAGGCCGACAAACGTATCGATATGATTAATCATTGGACCGCCTCCACCATTGTCTTCCTTCGTCCGGGAAAGACACGGAGATTAATGATTATGGACAAAAGATTAACTCATGTGATTTACCAGGGGAAAAAAAAAGTTCAACTCATGTGAACTGCAGTAGCAGTTGGATTCTCCGTCACTTGAGTCATCTGTTGAGGCTTCACAGAAATGAATTTGCTAATGACAGGCTTCACTTTTTCAACACTCTTGATTATAACCAAAAACAGGACCCGGTAAACCACCACCATTCCCAACAATATCCCAAGATCATCCCACTTGGAATACCCCATTTCCACTTGAAATTCATCTCTCAAAATTTCTTCACCGCTGATCATCACATCCAATCCCCCTGTTTGGTCACTAGAAAAATACAATCCTTCAAAATCGTTCTTGTACAGTCCCTGATATGCGTACTTATGGAACGCGATGTAGTGCACAGGGTATTTCCACAACAGCTTGGGGAGATCATTTGGCAACCGAAAGAACCCGGATCCTAACATCATTAACCCTTGAATTCCTCCACCAACGATTATGCCCATGAGGAAGTTTGGCACGATGCTCGCAACGGTCATCATTAGGCTCTCGACCAGCATCATGCAGGTGAATAACACCAAATCGAAGTACACAAAGTGTTCAAATCCTTTTTGGAGTCCGGTTAGGTAATAGGCTAGTGCTCCGGAAATTAGTGAGATCAGCAGCAAATATGGCACAGAAGAGAGTGTGTTGCCTATGATAAATGCAGTGGTGCCATAGTGACCATTTAGTCTTTCCACTTCAAAAACCTGGATAGATTTGGGGAAAGTTTGTAAGTAACAAGAAAAAGATACAGAATTCGTGCACAAGACACTCTCAAGGCATAGGGGCTACTGGCCACAGAACTACGGGTTTACACCGTTTGAGTTTTCTTTTAATTTTTACTAGAGCCATAGCAAAACTTAGTTGAAAATAAGGTCGCGACATGCATGACGTTCAACTAATTTGGAACCATACGTTACTAGTACAACTACGTAATAGAGGGGATCGCGATCTTTTCCTACCTTCATATCTTCCACAAACGAGGGGAAGCCACCAATTGCCATGAAAGTAAGGAATGAAGCTATAAACATGAGGAGTGCACCTCTGGGCTGAAAATAATCACAACCATAATTATCAATATTGCCTATCTTGTTGCACAAATCTGTAAAAGATGGAATCACACATTCTATTTGTTGCATCCTAACATCTGTGAATTCTTTACCTCTCCAATAATGACATATACACATCGAATTTTCGTTGAAAAGCTTCTACATTGCAGAAGTTCTGATAGCACGCGTCTTTTTAGCAACGAATGCTATCCTACCTTCACAATATTAAGTGTTCACTTTTTCAAAAAAGACAAAATGGTGAAATTGTTTTGCTCCTCTGTTTCTTACTTGGATTGAACTGTAACTCGTGCCAACATCATAATAAAGAGTTCCCAAACCGACAGCCAAAGCGATATACATTGCTAGGCGCAGCCAGTAATAACCAACATCGCGAGACATGTTGACAGAAGACCTTTTGGTGAGAACAAGGCATTGAGTAAAGAAGCTAGCATGGCTTGTGCTCGTCTCAAGTGATCCACCTCCCTGAAACACACAGGAACAGTTGCCGTTATATTATGTCCATCAGATTTCAAAAATGATAAATTCCAAGTTTTACTTATTTCCTGAGTTACCTTTCTGCATATGTCAGAAACTTGTCTTTTAACTCTTTGATGGCTATCAGATGAGTTATAGGATGTTACAAGAATGTCGATCACTTCCACTTTCGCTACCTTTCCATTAGATCCGTGCTCTATGTCCTGTTAAAAATGTTCAATCTTATCTAAGTAGGAAGTTTTTTTGGTAATTAAACCGTTTATTAGAAAGATCGAACACTAAGTATGAAGTTGAATGTATCGAAACGAAGGTGCAGTTCAATAAGGTTGTTACCTCGTCAAAATCTGTGTTTATCATTCTAAGGAATTGATCAGCTGGATTCCGAAGAGTCGGGTAAATGAAGCCGTTTGATGTGAAAAACTTCAACGAATCAAAATCACGAATGAATGAATTAGTAGCTACACAAACTTTTTTATGAAAACACTTCCAGGATGTATACATGGAATTTCCTTTGCTCTTACCTCATTTGTTTTGCTAGCAGGGCCAAAGTACACCACTCTACCCAAAGACAAGAGACAAAGGCTGTCGAACAGTTCGAACACTTCACTGCTCGGTTGATGGATGGCCGCGATGATAGTCCTCCCCTCTCTTTGCTCTAGTTGGGTGATTCTACTCATGACATAGTAGGAAGCAGCACTATCTAGTCCGCTCGTTGGCTCATCGAGGAAAAGAAGCTTTGGGCGTGTCAGGATCTCAATGCAAATGCTTACCCGCCTCCTTTGGCCCCCACTGAGGCCTTTGGTGCCCCAGCCTCCAATTCTTGTGTTCATACAATCATGCAATCCCATTTCTCGTATCGTGATTTCTGCTCTCTCCTTTTTCTCGGATTTGGACATGGAGTTTGGTAGCTGAAATTGAGCGGAGTAGTAAATGGCTTCTATGACCGTTAACGTTGCAATCAAGGTTTCATCTTGAGTCACATAAGCCTGATTTGATGACAAACAGAAAAAAAGTAGTTATTGAAGGGATTGGAGTTTTTAAATAAGTTGAGGAATTTTTATTTATTTTTAATCTTTACCGATGTTCCATAAGCCAGAGCCTGTTTGCGACCATTCATTAGAATATCACCAGTGTGTCTAGTGTTGGCTCCCAATCTCCCTGTAGTTTGTGATATGTTACTAAATATACCAAGAGGAGAAAATCTTGTTTACGGATTCAATCGTAACCGTCCAGAACACTTTTGGACGGCTGTGATTGGTTGGTGCTGTAAACAACATGTTTATGGCACATCCGTAAATAAGAATATCTCATTCTAGAACACTTTTGGACAATCACGATTGAGTTCTATAAACAAGTGTTTACAGCACATCCGTAAACAAGATTTTCTCATAAGTAAATACTTTAATGCATAAGTTGTGACATTTGAAAAAAGAAGAAGGGAATCTGACATTGGTTTTTATCGGTGCATCGCACAGGAGATACGTGCACTTGTTTGTCAGTATCAGAGTGTATATCATTGTCCTGAAAATGGGAAAATAGTACACGTACCTGCTAAGGCGTCGAGTAGGGTAGTCTTGCCACAGCCGGAAGGGCCCATTACGGCCAAGATCTCACTGGGCTGCGCGTAACCCGTAAGGCCTTGGACGATGGGTCTCCGTCTACCTTTTATATCTGAAACCGTGACCCATAAATCCTCCCATGTCACAGAAATGCCTCCATTGTCGTTCAACAGAGGTTCAACTCTAACGTCCTCGTGATCTACCATTACTCCATGGTACTCCGGCAATATTGGACTAGTGCTGGTTTCCACCTCCACTGAGTGAATCTTGATTTTCGTATCGGTATGTGTGTCTGATGAGTTGAAGTTGATCAGTTGAGAGGTACCCACATTAGGTTCCATGGAGTGTTGAAGTGTGGACATTGTTCTGTCGTGTGTATTTAAGAAAGAAAGAGAGAGAGCTGGTGAGAGGGCATGCAGTGACAAGGGAAGGCAGAATTTTGCTTATATTGACTTATGCACGGTAATTGAGAAATCTCAGTTATTGATATTTCTTCTTGCATTCAGTGCGGTTCTTTATTAGTCGGTAGGTGGGGTGGTGAGATATCATAATCTGGCCTGAACACCTAAGCCTTTGTTCGGTAAAATAAGTCACTTAGCTCATTTTTTTTGTCCTTATTCAAATTATTTTCGCATTTGTTAGTTTTTGATCAATTTTTTGGGGATCATTGCTTCTTCATGACAAGATGAATCTAAAAAGTAAAAAATTTAGATCGAAATCTAATTTTTTTTAATAAAGACGAAAAAATTGACTTATAGCCAAGTGGCTTATTTAACCGAACAACCCCTAAGTTATAAGCCAACAGTTTGAGGATTTCCAGGACTTATAGATCTCCAATTTATGTCTACCACGTTTTTGTGCAGTGAGCCACAGAAGTCCAATTATGTTTTGCCCTGTTCTGATTGTACTAAGTTTGGTGCGAAGTATAAATTATCGACAGGAGAATTAATGTAATTTGAATGGTTAGCATTTAGTGCTCCGCTTACTTTCATCACCTCGAGGCAAACACAAAGAGCGCATTTTATTTTATTTTTTTAAATCGAACCCACAGATTAGGCCTAGATTTTCCATTAATGGGTTGTTAACTTTTTAAAATTGAACTAAAAGAGAGTTTGTTCTTGATCTCCAACTTTCTGATCAATTTAAATGTAATATAGTTATTGTTAGCATAATATTATGAAAGATTATTTTTTAACAGTCAAGGTTAATAATGGCATGCTAAGGCTATGTCTTAAGTAATACAATAAATGAATGCAGTACTTGACAATCGACTTTTTTTTAACAGTCATAAGAATGCACATAACTGGGGAAATATATACATCATTTTCTTTTCGTTGTATTGGGCTTCTGTTTAGCTACTTATTTTGTAGGCTTAACCCTTGAAATTTTTTTGGTGCATGATGGGATATGCAGATTAGCAGATAGGATAATGTACGTGTTACCTTGCTCCATTTATATTGTCGGGGTAAGAACATTGAAAAATATGCATGTTTAGCTTCATCAAGTAGCTATAGAGACTAGAACCCTAACCGTGTTTGAGGAACTCAAATATTTACCTATTAGTACAATCACTGCGTGGTGTTGCTTCAACCTACATGTTGGGACTGGGGGAAGCTGCTGTGCAGCACGAAGCTGCACAGCGTGCTGCGCACCCGCCGGCAAGCCTTGTCGGCATCGGTCCGGTGATTGGAGACGTTCACCGCGTAGAGCTCATCGAGTTCTATGTGTACGCCAAAAATCAGCTTGATCACATATTGTTAAGGGCCTCATTGGAATATATATAACTTGAAAAAAATAAATCCTAATGGATACAAAACACTAGATCAAAACCACTGAATCCATTTTTTTCAAGTTATATGTGTTCGGATGAGACACTTATCGATATTTGATCGAGCTGATTTTTGGCGTACACGTAGAACTTGATGAGCTCTACGCGGTGAACGTCTCCGATCGCCGGACAGATGTCGGCAAGGCTCCCCGGAGGGTGCGCAGCACACTGTGCAGCACGAAGCTGCACAACAGCTTCCCCCAGTCCTACATGTTGTACTTGAATTCCGTATTACTAACCTCTAAGATAATCTAGAATTAGAAGGTCTACACCCTTCAAAAATAGGAGCCCTCGCCCTACCTGAATTCTGCCTCTCCTTAGGTGAATCTTGGTTCTGTCACTGGCTCCACCCACAAACTTGAGACGAGCAATGCTACATCCATCTTAAAAATTCTCTCGCAAGTGATTATAGGACCCAAGATACTAGTTATAAGGTCTGTTTACACTCATTTTTGGCACCCAGTCCTAGACAAGCGCTGGAAGGCCATTTAATTGAAATTTGATTAAATTGGGCCGAAAAATAGAGATGTATTAGACTAAAATTAATGGGCCAAGATAGTGTTGATTGGGCCTGGTTAGTTTTAATTTGTTTCAGTTGAAATTATGAAGTTATGAGCTATGAGTTTTCTATTCTAATATCTATTCTCATATAGAAAGGGGGAGCACCACTTTGGTGTCTCCCTTTTTTGAAGCCCTGTCATCTATTTTTCTTTTCCCTAAATCCCTAAAAAAAATACAAATCAAAGCAGTTAACGTTGTTGGGAAAAATATGCGGAATTTTCCACGAGTAAATCACGAAGGAAATAATCTATTTTAATATATAAATGGGGAGTACCACTTTGGTGTCACCCTTTTTTGAAACCCTGTCATCTATTTTTCTTTTCCCTAAATGCCCTAAAAAAAATACAAATCAAAACAGTTGACGTTGTTGGGAAAAATATGCCATCCATTTCGATATTGGACGGTCTAGATTTTAAATAAAATTTTTTCGGGAAAGAGTTTAATCATTAATATCTTGACCTTCCAAAACACTTTTGGATGGTTACGACTAGTGCCGTAAACAACTATTCACGGCAGAACCATGAAAAAGATTTTCTCGTACCGATATAGTATCATGGTTGTAAAACACCAGATAAGAGCAATCAGACTTGTGCTTCCGAGCTACCTCCATCGGAGAAAGAGAAGGGCATTTTACTATTGCAAAAAGAAAATTACAATCCTTCATAATCGTTTGGTCACTAGAAAAACACAATCCTTCATAATCGTTCTTGTACAGTCCCTGATACGCGTACTTGTGGAACGCGATGTAGTACACAGGGTATTTCCACAGCAGCTTGGGGAGATCATTTGGCAACCGAAAGAACCCGGATCCTAACATCATTAACCCTTGAATTCCTCCACCTGCGATTATGCCCATGAGGAAGTTTGGCACGATGCTCGCAACGGTCATCATTAGGCTCTCGACCAGCATCATGCAGGTGAATAACACCAAATCGAAGTACACAAAGTGTTCAAATCCTCTTTGGAGTCCGGTTAGGTAATAGGCTAGTGCTCCGGGAATTAGTGAGATCAGGAGCAAATATGGCACAGAAGAGAGTGTGTTGCCTATGACAAATGCAGTGGTGCCATAGTGACCATTTAGTCTTTCCACTTCAAAAACCTGGATAGATTTGGGGAAAGTTTATAAGTAACAAGAAAAAGATACAGAATTCGTGCACATGACACTCCCAAGGCATAGGGGCTACTGGCATGGATATATATCTACCTACGTGGTATGAAGTTATATAAGAGTAAAGCAGCATAATTTGCTTGCAGGTGCAGTCTTGTGAGCGCAAGCATTAAAGCATTTTTGAAACACATATTAAACTATTAAAATTGACGTGATTAAGGATTGAGAATGGAAGCACGTGACATTTTGAAGAATTGTGACGAGTGTCGTTATAGCTATTTCATTTATATTTTTTCCAAGTTTAAGTAGTTCCAGAAGGGGAAAAGTTTCACACCCTATTTATTTGAAGAAGAATGGAAGAAGCAATGAGCATGTTCCCATTTTGGCAGATAGGATCAACTGTAGAATGGAAAAGGTAGGCTTGTTCGTTTGGAGTACTCAAAACCCCTACGTACGGTCCCCAATAATTTTTTTTTCTCTCTTTACTCATTACACTTTAAAACCTCTCTTAAAATCCTAACCGAACAGGGTCGGTACCAATTGTAAGGATCAAATGACCCCTTCGTCCTTTTATTTCCAAAAGAGTTCCAACTGTTTGTTGATGGAACATTGGGCTGGAACGGAGTTGATTTTATAAGGGGCCATAAAACAGGAGACATACAGAAAGGTCTTTCGTTGCTTTGGGCTTTTGTTTAGTGGCTTTGTTTTGCAGGCCATTTGCTTCAGTTTGGGTACTTTCTTGCATTCCAATCTGCTTCTTGCACTTAAATTCATCTTCCCATCTAGTGATGTTCTTGTATTTTCAACCAAGGAAAAGAAAAAGCACAGTGGACAAATTATTTGAAGAAAGGATACCAATCGTTCCCACAAAAACCCAGAACTTATACAGAACATGAACCAAACAAGGCCTAAAATACCATAATTTACTTGAAGGAGTTTGAAAGCTTCGAGTGATTGAACCTATTTCGTAAAATAATATTGTTGGGAAATTTGTTTTAGCTTTCTCAGAAAGCAAAGAACAATTTATCTACGGGGTGAAAAAAAGGTGGTGGAGGTATGATACCTAGTAAAGTGATGGTGATGGTGGTGATTGCGGTAATCAAGTGGTGGTGGAGGTGTGGTGATAGTTGTGATTAATTATGGTGGAGGTGGTGGTAGAAGCAATGAGATGGGGATTGTGTGGTTTGGTGGTGGTAGTAGTTGCTGTGGAGGTGCGGTGGTGAGGGATTGGTGGCAGAGGTGAAATGATGATGCTGGAGGAATTGTGGTTTTAGTAGTGGTGAAATGATGGTAAATGGTGGTGGTAGAGGGGTAGAGATGGTGGTGGTAGGGTAGATATTGGGGTGGTCAGGGTGGGGGTGAAGTTTTAGATGTTAAAACAATAATGTGTTGCGTTGTCACGATAAATAGAGTGTTGTAGTTATAATCAAGGCAAAATGTGTAACCTTCACCTGGATGGGGAGTAATTATAAATATTTTGCACTAGATTTATTGGGTAGTAGTAATAAGTAATAAAAACTACACTTAGTGATGAATTATGTTAACCTAGTTCTTTAATTGATCTTAGCTTCAAAGATTTAGATAATTCCCTTTGTTATCACCTTTTCAATCCACTGACTATCAACGGAGGAGTTTACCGTGCTAGGATTACAATTTTAGTGGAACCGCAGGCCTCCAAGCAATTTCTTATAAATTTTTCAAAGAAATGATTTTGATAATATTTATCTTGAGATACTTTTACAAGAAAAAATATGTGGGGCTAATTAAAAGATTGTGAAAGGTTGTTTTGAATTTGCTTCAATTGTTCTTCGGACTTGAAATGGAGGTAGGCTAGGTCCAATCGAGCCCAAGAAGCCCAATTTCTGACCCAAAATCTAACATTACGGCCATGACATACGACTTTCGGGCTATATGGTTCAAAAGTTGCGTCATGATAAAACACTTTGCGTCCAGGTTGTTAAAGTTTGCGGTTGAGATCTCCGAAAAAAAAACCGTCTACACTCTTCCTTCCTCATCCTCTCTCCTCTTTACTTCTCCCACCTCCACCCATCATCCTCCACCTCTCTCTCCCTCATGCCCCGCCCCCGGGGAGTTCTAGGCAGTAGTCGACCGGCCTGAGGGCAGTTGGGACCCGTGCAGGACTGTTTGACCAATGACTAGAGGGGTCAGAAGGGGTGGTCTCACATTGCTTGGTGAAGTGTAAATTGCGTGCTATAAAATTATAAATAATATTTAGATCGTCATCCTACCTTGTACCCGACCTTTTTTAAAGTCGCGATGGCGTTAAAATTTTGAGCGGGTCCTTACACTCTCCCTCTCCCTCTCTCTCTCTCCTCCTCCTCCACCTTGACTCAGAGCCAGTGCGGTAGAGAAGAAGAACGTCCCATAATGACTATTTGACGAAGAGACTTAAAAGTTGAAGAAACCCTCATTCAACAGATTCTCGGTAAAGCTTCCATCTTTCCATTTCTGAAAGTTTTATACGTACAGCTGTGTGTATGGACTGTTAATTTGGGTCTTTTTTTACTACTTTTTGGGCTCATGATGAATTTCTTGAAGGAAAATTGTGGGTCTTTGGTTTTCCAGGAAGCCCCGTTCAACAGATTATCTGTTGATATTTAAATTCAACAATATGTGAAGAATGTTAAATTCGGCAATTCTTTGTCTTGGAAAATATTTTACATCGAAGAGCCTGGCTGGCTCAGTCATTCTCCTTGCTTCACCCTACTTTTTAGGTGCATAACTGTACATGATGATAATATATTGCCCATGTAGCATGGCCCACTAATGTCGGGGCCTGTTTGCTCCATATCTGTGATTTTTCTTATCCTCGTCGATTGAGTGACACATGGCATGAAAAAGAATGATATTATTGGAAATTGAAAGGTGACTTTGGTTTACCTTAATATTATGGGTTTAAGTTAAGGAAACTTGATTAAGTAAAATAAAACTATGACAAAGTTTTATGCGTTACCCTTCCGTCGATTGGCCCGTTTATTGGCCAATATGTGGTGTATTCCCGTTAACATGCAACTAAGCATTATTTGGACTTGTTTCTTCTGATGAATTCAGTTACAGGTGTTAAAAGAAGATGTATGCAGTTACCCCCACGATTAAGGGAGCAGTTTTGCTTAGTCATGGAGCAGTTCCACAATGTGGAAGTTATTTGCTTCACTGCTCGTGGGAATTGTTTAAAGGCAGAACATGAAAGAATAACTGCCATACTGGAGGGAGGATTCAAATTCAAATTGAAGGAGGCCTATTTAAGTACAAGTTAGTAGCAGTTTCAAACACACACAAACAACGCCAATCAGGCCTTTATCTTTTCTTTTCTAGGAGTAGAATTAACTTGTAATTGTTCACTCAATCATCTCGATTGATTGTTCTTCTACTTTGAGGGTTAATAAAGTCCATTTTGTTAATCTTCTTTCATACTTCACCCACTTCATTGTTTGTTTCCAAAGAAGTCCTGAAATACGGCAAGGAACCAAACTCCACTTTTCACATCCACATTCCAGCAAGCTTTACGATACAGTTTCCCGTCGATTCTCCGTCGATTGGAAAGAAAACAAGAATTTTTTATAACAGGGCCGAAGCCAAGATTTCATTACCTGCTACGATGCTTGAATTCAAGCACCGATCGAGCGAGAAACTCAAATACTTATCCATTGAACTAACCACCAAGCCACTTGGTGGTGTTGCTTCACCCCGTCCAGAGACATGCTGTACTTAATTCCTTCGTCTTCTCTATGATAGTTCTTGAATTTTCAAAAGATATATACACAAAACGAGAGACAACGATGAGATAGAGTACCAATAAACGTCCAAGATCAATCCCAGGACTAACTGTGTAAGATTACGAAGTACAACTAATTTTAGTGACTACATGGATTAATTTATACAGCAGTTCAATAAACGTCAGAGACGAACAAGTGAGATTATGCCCATGTGGAAATTGGGCACGATGCTTGCGACGATCATCATTAGGCTTTCTACGAGCATCATGGAGACAAACAGCGCTGAATTAAAGTACAGGAAGTGTTCGAATGGTAATAAGAAACACAGGTACACAAGAGAATCACCTAGAAGTAGCAGAGTGGCCTTCCCAGGTACAGACACCTGGACCACTATTATCTCTCCTTGCCAAAGAATGAGTCATCCCATTCCTACTCCTACTCGCAAACGTAAACTCACACTGATTAAAACCCAAACACTCATAGCAGCGAGGCCGACAAACGTATCGATATGATTAATCATTGGACCGCCTCCACCATTGTCTTCCTTCGTCCGGGAAAGACACGGAGATTAATGATTATGGACAAAAGATTAACTCATGTGATTTACCAGGGGAAAAAAAAAGATCAACTCATGTGAACTGCAGTAGCAATTGCTAATGACAGGCTTCACTTTTTCAACACTCTTGATTATAACCAAAAACAGGACCCGGTAAACCACCACCATTCCCAACAATATCCCAAGATCATCCCACTTGGAATACCCCATTTCCACTTGAAATTCATCTCTCAAAATTTCTTCACCGCTGATCATCACATCCAATCCCCCTGTTTGGTCACTAGAAAAATACAATCCTTCAAAATCGTTCTTGTACAGTCCCTGATATGCGTACTTCTGGAACGCGATGTAGTGCACAGGGTATTTCCACAACAGCTTGGGGAGATCATTTGGCAACCGAAAGAACCCGGATCCTAACATCATTAACCCTTGAATTCCTCCACCAGCGATTATGCCCATGAGGAAGTTTGGCACGATGCTCGCAACGGTCATCATTAGGCTCTCGACCAGCATCATGCAGGTGAATAACACCAAATCGAAGTACACAAAGTGTTCAAATCCTTTTTGGAGTCCGGTTAGGTAATAGGCTAGTGCTCCGGAAATTAGTGAGATCAGGAGCAAATATGGCACAGAAGAGAGTGTGTTGCCTATGATAAATGCAGTGGTGCCATAGTGACCATTTAGTCTTTCCACTTCAAAAACCTTGATAGATTTGGGGAAAGTTTGTAAGTAACAAGAAAAAGATACAGAATTCGTGCACAAGACACTCTCAAGGCATAGGGGCTACTGGCCACAGAACTACGGGCTTACACCGTTTGAGTTTTCTTTTAATTTTTACTAGAGCCATGGCAAACCTTAGTTGAAAATAAGGTCGCGACATGCATGACGTTCAACTAATTTGGAACCATACGTTACTAGTACAACTACGTAAGAGAGGGGATCGCGATCTTTTCCTACCTTCATATCTTCCACAAACGAGGGGAAGTCACCAATTGCCATGAAAGTAAGGAATGAAGCTATAAACATGAGGAGTGCACCTCTGGGCTGAAAATAATCACAACCATAATTATCAATATTGCCTATCTTGTTGCACAAATCTGTAAATGATGGAATCACACATTCTATTTGTTGCATCCTAACATCTGTGAATTCTTTACCTCTCCAATAATGACATATACACATCGAATTTTCGTTGAAAAGCTTCTACATTGCAGAAGTTCTGATAGCACGCGTCTTTTTAGCAACGAATGCTATCCTACCTTCACAATATTAAGTGTTCACTTTTTAAAAAAAAGACAAAATGGTGAAATTGTTTTGCTCCTCTGTTTCTTACTTGGATTGAACTGTAACTCGTGCCAACATCATAATAAAGAGTTCCCAAACTGACAGCCAAAGCGATATACATTGCTAGGCGCAGCCAGTAATAACCAACATCGCGAGACATGTTGACAGAAGACCTTTTGGTGAGAACAAGGCATTGAGTAAAGAAGCTAGCATGGCTTGTGCTCGTCTCAAGTGATCCACCTCCCTGAAACACACAGGAACAGTTGCCGTTATATTATGTCCATCAGATTTCAAAAATGATAAATTCCAAGTTTTACTTATTTCCTGAGTTACCTTTCTGCATATGTCAGAAACTTGTCTTTTAACTCTTTGATGGCTATCAGATGAGTTATAGGATGTTACGAGAATGTCGATCACTTCCTCTTTCGCTACCTTTCCATTAGATCCGTGCTCTATGTCCTGTTAAAAATGTTCAATCTTATCTAAGTAGGAAGTTTTTTTGGTAATTAAACCGTTTATTAGAAAGATCAAACACTAAGTATGAAGTTGAATGCATCGAAACGAAGGTGCAGTTCAATAAGGTTTTTACCTCGTCAAAATCTGTGTTTATCATTCTAAGGAATTGATCAGCTGGATTCCGAAGAGTCGGGTAAATGAAGCCCTTTGATGTGAAAAACTTGAACGAATCAAAATCACGAATGAATGAATTAGTAGCTGTGGGAGGTAGGAGTGGGAAGAGTACCTGAGGTCGCCCTCCGGGTATATGGCGGTTGCTACAACGGTGCTCGGAAACCACCGGAGGTGGAGGAGGAGAGAGCTCGGGGCGGACTTAGAGAGAGAGAGGGATGGCAGCGGAGAGTAGGTGTGTGTTGAATGCCTTGAATTGGTTATTGATCGGTATTGAATGCTTGTCTTTTATATGAACCTTGGAGATGAGGGAGAGCCAGGTGTAGGGCTCCTCCCCATTGGTGGACAGAGTGGAGGTTGACCTCTTTTTTCTCTCTTAGTCCCAAGTCAGGCCTTGGGGCTTGTAACCAAGGAGCCGACAGGGGCTATTTCGGTGATACATGGAGACCCGTATCATCTGCTGAGTCAGGCGAGGTATGATACGAGCTCCGAGGTGCCAGGCGGTAGGTATGATACTTCTTCCGAGGTGTCAGATGGCGGTCAATGCCCCCTCTCTCTCTAGGACCGGTCAAGTTAGAGCCTTGACAAACCCCTTGCTCTAGCCTCCAAGCCACATTCCTCCGTTGGTCCCGAGCGGGGTACCTAGGCCCTGCTCCCGGCCTAGGATGGTGTATAGAGCCGCCTTTAAGAGTTCGTGGAGTCTTCGAAGTGTCGAGTAGGAGGTGAGGTGCCCGGAGGTGACCTCACCCCTCCGCGGGTGGAGAATTCTTGGAGAAAGCCTTGCTCCTTCGGAGACGCAGTTTGTGGAGGAAGCTTTGCTCCTCCTGGAGGTGAACTTTGTGGAGGAAGCATGTTCCTCCTGGAAGTGAACTTTGTGGAGGAAGCATGCTCCTCCTGGAGGTGAACTTTGTGGAGGAAGCATGCTTCTCCTAGAGGTGAATCTTGTGGAGGAGGCATGCTCCTCCGGGAGGTGAATGTCACGCCCCGCCCTGCAAACGGCACCCAAAGTGGGCCCGAGTCAGTGCGGCCATGTGACATTCCACACAATAGACCACACCACACTCTACAACCAATCAGAATACAATTTAGCGGAAGACTTCTCACTTAAAATACAACCAAGTCAACGCCAAAACCTCAACTCACAAGTTATAATAAATACCCCTCTCTCCAATTAATTACATAACATTTAGGTTAGCATCTAGACGAATCAGCTACGCAACAATCTAACCAAAGACATCACCCGACGCTAGTCTCAGCACTCTCCAAAGCGTTGACCAGTAGTGGACCCACTCTAAGCCACCTGCTACCTGGTAGTCCAAAAAGGAAAACCAGAGTGTGTGAGATATAGAAATGCTCAATAAAATGTCACAATACCCAAAAGAATATCAATAAGAATATTCACCACCAACATAACTGCAATACCCATATGAGTACATTAGTTATAACCACCACATCTGCCAAACATAGCAATATTATCCAATAAACAACCACATAGCAATAACTGAATCAACGACAGCATGAATATAAATCACATAAGCATGCAGTGACACGTTTGCCACATCCCATGTACCCAAGGTATTGTGTCCCGCACACCAAGCTCCCATTCACCGTAAATAGAACGGCACGGCCCACGACAAGGTGTGACTCACTCCACAAACCTTATACGGGTACAATCAACATACACCAATCATGCATGCCAGTAACTAAACCAACCATAGCATGATGCACAACCAACATGTTAACATCTTATTGAAGATATAAGATATCAAACACACTCACCTGTGAGTCGACCGAAGTATGCCAACTTATGATTTTGGCACCTCCCGATTACTCAGCTCGTTACCTAACCACACGCTTAACCGTATTAGTAATAAGTTCAACGAACGATCAACACAAGAATAATAAGCTCATAAGGAACTAAACAATGGCCAAAGAATAACACACATGAAGTTCAAATACAACAACACTCCCAAAATAACAAGACATCCTACAACCAGCCTGTCTTTAAAAGACTGTAGCATTTTATAGGATCAAAGTTGGGTCATGAAACCATCACCATTAGAAAGTAGACTTTCAGTACACCATTATCGATAAAGAGTTTGTCCTAAATAGATTTCGAATGACAAAGTTACGACTGTCCAAAGATGCACACTTAGAAACACAACTCTGCAGTTTCTGCAGAACAGCCTGTGATCGAATGCTCATTAAAAATCACATACTCAATCTTTTCAATTAATTCTAATACCAAAACATCACCAATTGATCAGTGTTTAAGACTCATGAGAACCCATAGCTAGTAAGTATATTTAACTATGATAACATTGATGAATAACATAGCTCCAAAACCTGCCCAGATTTCCAGAGTTAACAAAACCTGAACTTTAATTCTAAAACTGCTATAATCTAGAAAGAACCATAACACAACCCATACATATTCAGAAAGATATACGAGTCTAGTTTCGGAATCAAGAAACGGTGCGTAAAACCGATACCCGAGCAAGAAGTTATGCCCGTGTTTCCAACACGTGTCTGTGCTGCCTGCACAGACGCGAATCTGACAGCAGCTCGGTCCACGAATTTTGTAGGCCAAACCACTTTGTGTTATTTTCTGAAAATTTAACACGATGCAATAAACTCACAGATAAACATTCAGGATTTGTTTCAAGAATTTAGAAGATTTCTAGGTACCTTGAATAAATTCGTCAAAAACAGGACAGTTTCAACTTGGTTCAACACAGTTATGCATATTCATAATATACCACGAATTTTCTGAAATTAAACCCAATTCCAACCTCAAAAACCCTCTCTCATGGCTTCAATTCAGAGCTAGCAATATGCCAAGTATGAAATTGAACAATAAAATCATTGATTTAAGTATAGGAAAGCATGAATTACCGGCCAAATAGGGTCTTCAATTCATGTTCTAATCCTAATTCCCTTTTCTTCTCCTTCTTCTCCCTCCACCGTTGCTCTCTCTCTCTCTCTCTCTCTCTCTCTCTCTCTCTCTACGTTGGAACAAGAAGAAAATAGGGGAAGAAATATCCCCCAAAATACCCCCCAGGATATTTGATAAAGGCTATGGGAAAATTATTGTATGCAATTGAAACATAAACTTACTTATGCTCCACCCATGAATCACATACAAGCCCCTCGAACTTCCGTCATAAACAAATCAACCCCAAAAACATATAATTCAATTAAAAGATGAATTAAATACTCTAATATTCGGGACGGGTATTACAGTGAGTCTTGTGGAAGAGGCATGCTCCTCTTGGAGGTGAAGTTTGTGGAGGAAGCATGCCTCCTCCTGGAGGTGAAGCTTGTGGAGGATGCATGCTCCTCCTGGAGGTGAACTTTGTGGAGGAGGCATGCTCCTCCGGGAGGTGAACTTTATGGAGGAAGCATGCTCCTCCTGGAGGTGGATCTTGTGGAGGAAGCATGCCTCCTCCTGGAGGTGAGCTTTGTGGAGGAGGCATGCCCCTCCTGGAGGTGAACCTTGTGGAGGAGGCATGCTCCTCCTGGAGGTGAGTTTTGTGGAGGAAGTACATTCCTCTTGGAGGCGAAGCTTGTGGAGGAGGCGTGCGTGCTCCTCCTGGGGACGAATCTTGTGGAGGAGGCCTACTCCTCCTGGGGAGGAATCCTGTGGAGGAGGCCTTGCTCCTCCAGGAGATGGTCACCGGCAGAGTTCTTGGAAAAGGTGCATCCGGTTGCAAGATATATCATATACCCACAGTAGCTACACAAACTTTTTTATGAAAACACTTCAAGGATGTATACATGGAATTTCCTTTGCTCTTACCTCATTTGTTGTGCTAGCAGGGCCAAAGTACACCACTCTACCCAAAGACAAGAGACAAAGGTTGTCGAACAGTTCGAACACTTCACTGCTCGGTTGATGGATGGCCGCGATGATAGTCCTCCCCTCTCTTTGCTCTAGTTGGGTGATTCTACTCATGACATAGTAGGAAGCTGCACCATCTAGCCCGCTCATTGGCTCATCGAGGAAAAGAAGCTTTGGGCGTGTCAGGATCTCAATGCAAATGCTCACCCGCCTCCTTTGGCCCCCGCTGAGGCCTTTGGTGCCCCAGCCTCCAATTCTTGTGTTCATACAATCGTGCAATCCCATTTCTCGTATCGTGATTTCTGCTCTCTCCTTTTTCTCGGATTTGGACATGGAGTTCGGTAGCTGAAATTGAGCGGAGTAGTAAACGGCTTCTATGACCGTTAACGTTGCAAGCAAGGTTTCATCTTGAGTCACATAAGCCTGATTTGATGACAAACAGAAAAAAAGTAGTTATTGAAGGGATTGAGTTTTTAAATAAGTTGAGGAATTTTTATTTATTTTTTATCCTTACCGATGTTCCATAAGCCAGAGCCTGTTTGCGACCATTAATTAGAATATCACTACTGTGTCTAGTGTTGGCTCCCAATCTCCGTGCAGTTTGTGATATGTTACTAAATATACCAAGAGGAGAAAATCTTGTTTACAGATTCAATCGTGACCGTCCAGAACACTTTTGGACGGCTGTGATTGGTTGGTGCTATAAACAGCATGTTAATGGCACCTCCGTAAATAAGTACATCTCATTCCAGAATACTTTTGGACGGTCACGATTGAGTTCTACAGACAAGTGTTTACAGCACCTCCGTAAACAAGATACATGCACTTGTTTGTCAGTATCAGAGTGTATATCATTGTCCTGAAAATGGGAAAATAGTACACGTACCTGCTAAGGCGTCGAGTAGGGTAGTCTTGCCACAGCCCGAAGGGCCCATTATGGCCAAGACCTCACCGGGCTGTGCGTAACCCGTAAGGCCTTGGACGATGGGTCTCCGTCTACCTTTTATATCTGAAACCGTGACCCATAAATCCTCCCATGTCACAGAAATGCCTCCATTGTCGTTCAACAGAGGTTCAACTCTAACGTCCTCGTGATCTACCATTACTCCATGGTACTCCGGCAATGTTGGGCTAGTGCTGGTTTCCACCTCCACTGAGTGAATCTTGATTTTCGTATCGGTATGTGTGTCTGATGAGTTGAAGTTGATCAGTTGAGAGGTACCCACATTAGGTTCCATGGAGTGTTGAAGTGTGGAAATTGTTCTGTCGTGTGTATTTAAGAAAGAAAGAGAGAGCTGGTGGGAGGGCATGCAGTGACAAGGGAAGGCAGAATTCTGCTTATATTGACTTATGCTCGGTTATTGAGAAATCTCAGTTATTGAGATTTCTTCTTGCATTCAGTGCGGTTCTTTATTAGTCGGTAGGTGGGGCGGTGAGATATCACAATCTGGCCCGAACACTTAAGTTATAAGCCAACAATTTGAGGATTTCCAGGACTTATGGATCTCCAATTTATGTCTACCACGTTTTTGTGCAGTGAGCCACAGAAGTCCAATTATTTTTGGCCCTGTTGTGATTGTACTAAGGTTGGTGCGAAGTACAAATTCTCGACAGCAGAATTAATGTAATTTGTATTGTTAGCATTTAGTGAACTCGGATCGTCTGTTCCAATTGCCCTGTCCCCATCCCTGTCCCCGTATCCAAAAGCCAACACGTGTCCATCACTATAGAAAGCCAATAGACTAAACTACACCCAATCCCCCCTTCATCTTCTCTGCTTGCTCACACCTGCAGCAACCGCACATCACCAACGCTTCGTCTGGCCTCGGCGTCGTCGTCCCTCACTTCCCCTCGACCACCGCCGCCTTCTCACTTCTGTAACCAAGCAAACCATCTCACGCACTTAAGTGAGATGACTAGAGATCCACAGGTGCTTATTCAAAGTGAAAATTAGTAGATCGGTTTGCTAATTCCTGCTTGACAATCTATAAAAAAATACAAATTTATGTGTTATGGAGATACAACCAAAGAGCAATTAGGGCTTCTTACGTTTTTGATTTGCTAATTCTGCTTGAGAATCTATACAAAAAGATTATTGTGTTCTGGAGATTCATACAGAGAGCTATTAGGGCTTCTTATGTTTTCAATTTTTCTTCTAATTTTGCTGATCAATCCGAGATAACCTATTTGTTAATGTAATAATAATAATAACAGACACAATAGTTTTTTATTTTGATCCGCATAGACACAATTATTTGACGGGGAGAAAAGTGAAGCGGCGGCAGAAATTTGCAGAAGAGGAAAACACAGATTTTAGGCAACAAGTTTCACACCACAGGAGGGATTGGGTGTAGTCTAGTCCATTGGCTTTCTATAGTGCTGGACACGTGTTGGCTTTTGAATACGGGGACAGGAATGGGGATAGGGCAATTGGGACAGAAGATCCGAGTTGGCATTTAGTGCTTCGCTTACTTTCATCACCTTGAGGCAAACACAAAGAGCGTATTTTATTTTATTTTTTTAAAATCGAACCCACAGATTAGGCCTAGATTTTCCATTATTGGGTTGTTAACTATTTAAAATTGAACTAAAAGAGAGTTTGTTCTTGATCTCCAACTTTCTGATCAATTTAAATGTGATATAGTTATTGTTAGCATAATATTATGAAAGATTATTTTTTTGAAGGTAAATATTATGAATGATAATGTTACCAAGTTAGGTCTAGGTTAATAATGGCATGCTAAGGCTATGTCTTAATACAATGAATGAATGAATGAATGCAGTACTTGACAATCGACTTTTTTTAACAGTCATAAGAATGCACATAACTAGGGAAATATATACATCCTTTTCATTTCGTTGTGTTGGGCTTCTGTTTAGTTACTTATTTTGTAGGCTTAACCCTTGAAATTTTTTTGGTGCATGATGCGATATGCAGATTAGCAGATAGGATAATGTAGCTGTAACCTTGCTCCATTTATATTGTTGGGGTAAGAGCTTTGAAAAATATGTTTAGCTTCATCAAGTAGCTATAGAGACTTGAATCTTAACCGTGTTCGAGGAACTCAAATATTTACCTATTAGTACAATCACTTAGTGGTGTTGCTTCAACCTACATGTTGTACTTGAATTCCGTATTACTGACCTCTAAGATAATCCAGAATTATAAGGTCTACACCCTTCAAATATAGGAGTCCTCGCCCTACCTGAATTCTGCCTCTCCTTGGGTGAATCCTGGTTCTGTCATTGGCTCCACCCACAAACATGAGACGAGCAATGCTACATCCGTCTTAAAAATTCTCTAGCAAGTGATTATATATAGGACCCAAGATACTGGTTATAGGTTCTGTTTACACTCATTTTTTGACACCCAGTCCTAGACAAGTACTGAAAGGCCATTTAATTGAAATTTGATTAAATTTGGCCAAAAAATAGAGATGTATTGGACTAAAATTAATGGGCCCAATATAGTGTTGATTGGGCCCGGTTAGTTTTAATCCATTTCAGTTGAAATTCTGAAGTTATGAGCTATGGGTTGTCTATCTATTCTAATATATTAAGGGGGAGCACCACTTTGGTGTCTCCCTTTTTTGAAGTACTGTCATCTATTTTTCTTTTCCCTAAATGCCCTAAAAAAAATACAAATCAAAACAATTAATGTTGTTGGGAAAAATATGCGGAATTTCCCACAAGTAAATAACGAAGGAAATAATCTATTCTAATATATAAAGGGAGAGTACCACTTTGGTGTCTCCCTTTTTAAAAACCCTGTCATCTATTTTTCTTTTCCCTAAATGCCCTAAAAAATACTAATCAAAACAGTTAACGTTGTTGGGAAAAATATGTGGAATTTCCCGCAAGTAAATCAAGAAGGAAATAATAAAACTGTAGCGAATGAAATCCGAAATGCGCAAAACCACAAACCAAGCGAGATACAAGCAATTTACGTGGTTCCCCAAAAAATGTGAGGTACGCCCACGGGATCGGAGTCCGATTTCACTATCAACGAACGTCTTACAAATGGGTTTACAAAGAGATTCAAGATCTCACAAACACCCTAAGGTGTATCCAACAAACTTCAATACAAAAAGGAAAGACCTCACCAAATTAGATAAACAAAACCTTCCAAAGTTGCCGAATGGAGAGTCACGGACTGAGAGCAGATCAGCCCCCAATGAGCACAATAAGTTGCTGCCGCTGATTGCTTCGAAAAACAGAGAGTAAATAGCTACCCCAATTTTCTTTGACCTCCGAAACACAAAACCCACACTTGTGCACTTCACTGATGAACACACACACGAGGACTTCTGTTTCTCTTTTTCTGGTAGGTTCTAATTGTATTCTCCACCAAAGACAAAACAAATACTATTTGGCTTTCAAGAGAAGATAAGTACAAAACATGTGCAAGTCATGTGCTTCCAAATGTGTAGAATATTCCTAAAATTAGCCCACACAAATATAACTTATTTAGGCCAAACACAATTATAATTGTTAATAAAATATTGGGCTTCCGCTAATTTCAGTATTTCACATAAGGAGGGAACCCAACAAATCTCTGTACCCAATAACTAAATGGGCAACAAAGTAAAATAACAACCACCCTACATACAAACACTACTTGCAGTTACTCACCGAACAGTTATTCTTCACCTTCTGCAGTCCTATCCCAAAATGGTGAAATTTCATTTTACTGGTTGCTGGCAAAAGCTTTGTATACCTACAAAGTAGTAACTCCAAAAGAGATATTAATCTATGTTAAATTAATGAAAGCTAGAAAAGCATAAATGTTATTGAATCTCAAAGTGCGTATATGTACTAGTTACATGGGAGTACATCAGTTACAAAAGATAAGGATAAAAATCCTTGTATCAGAAAGATAAAGGAAAAAAAGAATAATGTAAAACAAGATAAAATACAACTCGTAGGTATCCAACTGCTTGGATAAGTGAGGAAATCTAGAAATAATTATCTAGTGCTTGACATGTGCTTTCCAACAATGCTTCACACGAAAACCAAGAAATCAGAAGAAGATTTCTTTCATCCTCTTTCATGGTTCCTATGAATTCCTCTTCCAGTTTTTGTGTTTTCTATGAATATCTCTTCCAGTTCATGGTTCCCATAAATTAACGGTTTCACATGGTTCCCTCTTCCAGTTTTCTCCTTTCATACAAAATTACTACCCCGCCCTCTCTCTCTCTCTCTCTCACACACACACACACACTTTGTACCCATTAATTTACCACTTATTGCAAAAATTAATAATCAGTGTTGGTACCCATATAGATGTTTTGCCATTTTCTGTCAAATTTTGACTTGCACATGCATCGCGTGTACCCCAACTCCTAGTATTATTTAAATTGGAACCAGAGAATATAAAGTTCGGCATTGGAAGGTGGAAGCCCATGATGGAATTGCACGAGCAAAAATAGGAATATGTTAGTAGGGGATTCTGCCAGTCAAATGGCCCATTCTTTTTCAGTCTCACGAAAACAAGTAGTAGAGGGAGCCCATTATCTTGGTAACTACCCATGATTGAAGAATAACATGTGCCATATTCTGCCAACTTCCAATAACTGCTGCTCAGGAGGGAAAAGCTCAATCATGGGACACATGGCCTCACAAGGAGAAGCCAGCAGGTACCCTTACATGCAGAACCGTGGAAGCTTTTGGCCAATAAATACAAGATCCGAAGGAGAAAAAAGAGTTCCCACGTCAATCAAGCCCAACGCGTACAACCAAAATCTTCACTGCGAATCATTTTATCTTTATTTTCCTGTCAATCAATCCATTTACTTCCTTAAGTAAATTGGATCTTTTAATTTTCAGTTGTACCCAACTTTATTACACGGTTAATAAAGTTATCTTTTACGTTATTACTCTTTTCCTACACGGTTAGGAAATTGTTAAGTCCTCGCTCGTTGAGGCAAAATCACGAATCATCACTGTGATCCAGCCCTTAGGGTCGCAGCACTCTCGCTCACGGTCAAAAAGTCAGAAAAATGGCATCCAGTCCTTTACGTTCACCATGAAAAGTCTTGGCACGCCCGAGCTCAGTCCTTGAGCCATTTTGTTACCAAACAGGTTCCACCATCACTTGTGAGATAGGATATAATTATTAGTATTAGTATATAAGATGGAACATAAACTTAGATGTGTGCCCATGGCAGTTTCAATTGGAGGTAAAATGCGAAAAACCAGAAGTAGATCAGTCCACACACTCACAAAAACACAGTCTTGGCTGCCAATTGTAGATCTCTAGAATAACGTGAGATCAAGGTCTATTCGAAGATGAAACCTACGAACTTAACTATATAGAAAAACGCAAGTACAATGACTACATATATAGGTTGACGATTACATGAAAACTCAGTAAACGCGGAAAAGGGAAGAAATGGTGAGAAAGCTAATTCATGTGAATTGGAGTAGCAGTGGGAGTCTCCATCACTTGTATTTTCTGCTTAGGCTTCACAGACAAGAATTTGCTAATGGCAGGCTTCACATTTTCCACAATCTTGATTATCGCCAAAAACAGGACCCTGTACAAAACCGCCATACCCACCAGTATCCCAAGATCAACCCACTTGGAATACCCCATTTCCACCTGAAATTCATATTTCAAAATATACTCACCGGTGATCACGCCCTTTCGCCCTGTTTGGTTACTCAGAAAAGTCAGTCCTTGAAATTCGTTCTTGTACATCCCCTGATACGCGTACTTGTGGAACGCAATGTAGTGCAAAGGGTATTTCCAGAACGGCTTGGGGAGGTCGTTTGGTAACCGGAAAAATCCCCCTCCTAGTATCATTAAGCCTTGGATTCCTGCACCTGTGATTATGCCCATGAGGAAATTGGGCACAATGCTCGCGACGATCATCATTAGGCTTTCTACAAGGACCATGCAGGTGAATAGAACTGAATCAAAGTACAAGAAGTGTTTGAATCCTGGACGAAGCCCGGTTAGGTAATAGGCTAGTGCTCCGGGAATAAGTGAGATTAGGAGCAAATATGGCACGGCAGAAAGTGTGTTGGCTATGACAAATGCAGTGGTGCCATAGTGCCCATTCAATCTTTCCCTTTCAAACACCTGCGGTCATTTGGAGGGAAGTTCATCAGTAAAACGATTTTCATGTTCTGAATTCTGACTTTTTTGAGTCTGACTCACAAGACATTTCAAAGCTAAACATGGGGGACACAAATATAGGAAGAGCGGGGATTTGGTGATGGTTTATACCTTCATATCCTCCACAAATGAAGGGAAGCCACCGATTGTCATGAAAGTAAGGAATGAAGCTATGTACATGAGCATTGCACCTCTGGCCTGGAAATGATCGAAACCATACTTATCAGCAGAAACTTATTGGTTGAAGTCTGTTTGTTTCAACAGAAACTTAATGCAACTTCTATATCTTACCTGGATCGAACTGTTCCCCAATCCAATGTCATAGAAGATAGTGCCGACGCCTAACGACAAGGTGACATAGATTGCAAGACGCAGCCAGTAATAACCAAGATCGCGAGACATGTTGACACAAGACCTTTTGGTGAGAACAAGGCATTGGGTGAAGAAGCTAGCATGGCTTCTGCTCTTCTCCAGTGATGATCCAGTACCACCCTGAAGTTATCCCACAAACAATAAGTGATCATTGTTTCAAGTATAGAAACTAGATTGAATTCACGACAGAAAAGATAGGTTTTAAAGGTATTTGCTTCGTTACCCATTTACATATTTCAGAAACTTGTCTTTTAACTTCTTGGTAGCCATCAGAAGATTTAAACGATGTTACGAGAATTTCGATCACTTCCTCTGTTGCTCTCTTTCCTTTCGAACCCTGTTCTATGTCCTGGTATAAAATCACATGATCTAGTATAAAATATAATGCGTAAACTTGCATACGTATAAGAAATTGAAATGCAATCAAAACCAAGTTGCGCTACTAATTGGTGTGTTACCTCGTCAAAATCCTTGTTTATTGTTCTAAGGAAGTGGTCTGATGGATTCTGAAGAGTTGGGCAAGGGAAACCATTTGATGCGAAAAACTAAATCCATCAAAATCAAGACCAATTAGTCGTATCAAACGGTTCGGGAAAAAAGAAGAAGGTATGCCTGCAATTTAAGGAATTCTCTGTGCTTTTACCTCATTTGTCGCGTTAGCACGGCCAAAGTACACCACTCTACCCGAAGACAAGAGACAAAGGTTGGTAAACAGACCGAACACTACGCTGCTCGGCTGATGAATGGACGTGATGATAGTCCTCCCCTCTCTCTGCTCTAGTTTCGCGATTCTGCTCATGACATAGTAGGAAGCTGCACTATCTAGCCCGCTGGTTGGCTCGTCGAGGAAAAGGAGCATTGGGCGCGTCAGAATCTCGATGCAGATGCTCACTCGCCTCTTTTGGCCCCCGCTGAGGCCTTTGGCTCCCCAACCTCCGATTCTTGTGTTCATGGAATCCTGCAATCCCATCTCTCTTATCGTCGTCTCCGCCCTCTCCTTTTTTTCAGATTTCGTCATTGAGTTTGGGAGTTGGAGCTGAGCGGAGTAGTACACGGCTTCCTTGACCGTTAGCGTTGTGATCAAAGTTTCGTCTTGAGTCACATAAGCCTTGTTTAATGAAATGCAAAACAAGTATGTTCAAGTGATGGCAAGAATTATAAAGATTACAGACAATTAATTTTGGGATGCTAATTTTAGCGCTCCACTTTTTTTTTTTGGGCTAAAAAGGGCGCTCCACTTTTAACATGAAGTGGAACGTTTGCGTACAATAATGAAGCGTGAAAATCAATTTCTTTAATTTTGTTGGTAGGTTTATATTTTGCTTACTGATGTTCCATAAGCCAAAGTCTGAGTGCGACCGTTAATCAGAATATCACCAAACTGTCTAGTGTTGGCTCCTAATCTCCCTGCAGTTTATCAGTAGATTTCAACAAACAGTTCCTTAATTATTTAATAATTTCTAAAAATTTGCACTCTTAACTGATTGTTTAGCACCTGCTAAGGCATCAAGAAGAGTGGACTTGCCGCAGCCGGAAGGGCCCATTATGGCCAAGACCTCACCGGGCTGAGCGTAGCCCGTGAGGCCTTGAATGATGGGTCTCCGGCTACCCTTAGCATCTGGAACTGTCACCCATAAATCTTCCCACGTCAAGGAAATGCCGTTGTCGGCATTCGACGGAGGTCCAACTCCAACAACCTGATGAGCTGCTTCTCCATGGTTTGGCATTGGAGTGGTTTCCATCTCTAGTGGGTTAATTTTGATCTCGAGGCTACTATGTGTGGCTGATGAGTTGGAATTCAGTTGAGCGTCAGCAACATATGGTTCCATGGAGTGATGAAGGGAAGCCATAGCTAGATGTATTCACAAGATGTAGAGGGGCTATATATGGAGAGAGAGAGAGAGAGAGAGAGAGAGAGAGAGAGAGAGAGAGAGAGAGAGTTGCTTGTGGCTTTGAGATGGCAGACTTTATATAGACCTAGCTTTGGAAAGGAAGTACGTACATGCAGAACATCATCAAAGAGAAATTTCCCATTACTTCCTAGGTTAAATTACTGGAGAATAAATAGAATAGCATATACTCAGTTTTATATGCTATTATGATAAGTGAAAAACAGAGTTACCTATGCCATTTAATTTTAGTTGGTAACACCACCTAGGAAGGAAGTTCGTTTTTAGAAATTTTAGAAATCTGCAGAACATAATTCACACAGGATTTAGGGAATCAATAATGGTATGGTGACTATGTTTTTGGATACATTGCAAATTGTCTTAAGGAAAAATTATTTTGTGCACAAGAGCATGGCTCTAGAGTATCGAATAACCTTTATATGTCTTTAGTGCATGGGTGGAATAAAATGAAATTTGCCCCACCCATATTTTCCTGACAATTCAGGAATGACAACTCACACGTAGGCCTGTCAATGGACCAGATCTGATCCGGATCCGAATCCGATAACGTCGATCCAATAATCCGAATTCGGTAATCCAAATACGGATCGGATCGGATCGGATTAAATCCGTTATCGATCCGAATCCGAACTTTATTTTTTTTTAAAAACAATAAATTTTTTATTTTGAAAAAAAAAAGTTTAAGAAGTTGTATTTTTATTTTTTACTTTTTGTTTTAATTTTTTTTGGAAAATATTTTTTTTTGAAAAAAATTGTATTTTTTTGAAAAATATAGTTTTTTTTTTCTAAAATTTTTGAAGTAAAAAAGTTTTCGGATCGGATCTGGATTTTTCGGATCCGGATTACCACTATCGGATTCGAGTCTTATCGGATTCGGATCGGATTTGGGTCTTATCGGATCCGGATTTTTCGGATTTCGGATCCGGATTACCACTATTGGATTCGAGTTTTATCGGATTCAGATCGAATTTGGGTCTTATCGTATCCGGATCGGATCTGGCCCATTGACAGGCCTACTCACACTGTATCCTAACTGGGTCACCAAATGTGGTCACCATAGTATTGTTGTTAGAAAATACTAAAAGGATTGAAAGCACGATATTGTCGATTTGCTGACAACGTAATTTACAGATCGAGGGTGACTTCATGCTAAATTTTGCTGTCTTCAGAATAACGTCAAAATACCAGTTGTTTTCAGTAAAAATTCCAAGGTGCATCTAAATGGTATTTTTGAACCTTCCATTTTGACAATTCAGACAAGATCTAGTCTTCACAGTGTAGACAAGAAATCAAAAATACCATTTTACACGAGTTATATGTATTTATTTCACTAAGATGAAAATTAAAAAGATTTTAGGGCAAAGTCTACTTTTATCCTCTGTGGTTATCGCTATGTGCGGATTTTCCCTCATGGTTCAAAACTGACCACATAACCTACTTGTGGTTTTGAAAATATGCGGATAGACTCTTTACCGTCATGTTTTCCATCCATATTAATGGAGGTATATCTCATACACTTTTAGAATGTAATTTGAGTCGTTCATAATGTATTAAATTAAAAATAGAGTATCTCTGTAAAAAATCATCTCGATCAGGCATCAATAATCCAGTGATCTAATTTTTAGTAAATTCAAATTTGAAATTTTAATTTCATAACAAAATCGATTCGACCATGAGCTTTTCATTTTTTGATTGACTTGAATTTTGGCATAGATGTAGTACTCGTCAAAATTTACAATATCAATGGTTTGGATTCAATTTTTGATATAGGGGATGGTGTGGTTAGATTTAAAAAAGAAGAAGAATCAAGGGACATGATGAGGGTATATCAGTCTTTTAACCTTGTGTCCGTTAATATGGAGGAAAACATAACGGCAGGGGGGTTATCCGCACATTTTCAAAACCACAGGTAGGTTATGTGGTCAGTTTTAAACTATGAGAGAGATATCCGCACATGACGATATCCACATGGGATCAAAGTGGACTTTGCCCAAGATTTTAATCGGGTCGTGACGAGAAATAGCTAGGCATACATCACAGCCCATAGGTGGAGCGTTGACCCGCAAAGCTCCAAAAACTAGTTAGATTCGCGACTCGTGTAGCACGGATCTTGTATCGGTCAATGAAAAACACATGCATCATACAAATCAACTGCATTTCAACCACACATTTTAGAGCAAGCCGTGCGAGGGAGGGCACGTACAAGTTGACAAGCCTTGGCTCAAACGTTTTTCTCGCGGATGCATCAAAAACCAAAATTTTCCAAACTGATGTTACATTGTATTTGACGTTCGATACTAGTACAACACTCCCAATTAATAAGGGACATCAGAAGCCAGAACGTAAGATAATATTCTCCTGTGTATAGGTTCATTACATTTTGCAAATCCCCATCCATCTTCACACGTGTACAAATAGCTACCTGGGAAAAGTGAGATACGAGGTTTGCTCGGAAACACGTTTGAAAGCAATGGATAGTGCTATACTTGTAGCTCTACATGCAGGAAGGACAAGCTGCCATTTATCAATCTGAATGAAAATTAAGGTTCCAATTTGGGATACTATTTGCAGGAGTTTTGTGGGTATAATAAGGTGGTGTTCCAGTTTCTTCTGAAAAAACCTTCTTTTTGAAAAAAAATGTAATTTCAAGTTAAAGAATTATGTGTTTACGCAAATAATTTTACTATCAATATGAATCTTGTTTAATAGATCTCATTGGGATCTTTTAAACGGTGCAAAAAAATTGAAAAATTATTTTTCATTTTTGTTATATTTGATTTTGAAATTACCTTCTTTTTGAAATAGAAAATTTTGAAAGAAAGCGGAACGGGGCCTAAATCAGTCGGCCACGTTTTTCGTGAGGAAGTAATTATTCATTGATTTTGGGCACCAATAAGCAATGCCCCAACCCCATTTTCTACCATACATTACTGTAAGCCTATAAGATTCAAGTATTTATAATTGGGTCTCGCAAAAATGTGCGGTGCAGAAAAGTTGTGGGTCACCGCCACAACCCTAAAAAAATTTCTTGGAGGTGGGTGAATGGGGATGGAGAGAGTTTGAATTCTGGTTCTTTTGTTTGTACTGTGGTTGGTGCGGAATATCAATTCTAGGTAGACTTTTGTAGACTATAATTAAGACGAAATTTGTTGGGACACGTATGGTACTCCTTGTTTAACTTTAAGATAAGACAAAATCGTTAGTACCGGTAGAAACTTATTATTCACGGCTCCTTTCGGCCGTCCATTTCGATATTGGACGGTTCAGATTTAAATAAAAAAAATTCAAAAAAGAGTTTAATTATTAACATCTTGACCTTCCAAGACACTTTTAGACGGCTACGACTAGTGCCGTATGTGGGGCTTCATTCCAAATGATTCGCTCTTTTAGACCAAGGGTTTGAGATCTGCTCCTACCCTCCAGTGCAAGAGTCAGTTCACTTGCAACGAGAAATTAAGAACCAAGAGTTAGGGTTTTTCTGTGCATACCTCTTCCAAGAAGGTATAATGGGATATTTATAGAGAACCTCTTTGCTTGATCTCCAAGATTGCACCAACGCTCAACATGCGTCGGCTGATGTCACCATTACGTCATATTTAGGGTTTTGTAACCGTTTGTAGGATGAGCTGGCAGTTTCACGTGCCCCTATCCTTATCCCGATAACCGCTCGGATGACGTCACGAACGTCACCACGAACAAGGTTGTTGTTCCCATGCGGGTGAGCTGGAATGATGGCCACGCTCATTCGGCACCGAGCGTGCTGTGTGACCATTGGAGGGTTTGCAATCGAACGTGTTTCCCGTCCGTATGGGGGCCGGAGGCCGAGGCGATTAAGCGAATCATAATTAACAGGGCCCTCGGCTATGGAGGTCGTCAGCATGCCGAACGTTGAGGGTAAAATGACTTAGAGTTGATTGGACCACTGGATCATGTTCGGAAATGGCACGAGCTATTTCGCTCGGCCTGCTACAACAGCCCCTCAACTCATGCCGAGGCCCTATGCTCGGTATGGATTGAACTCAGATCAAGCCGAGCTTCGACCCAGATAAGGATCCTCTTTCGGAAGGTGCAACGGTCGAGTTCGAGCCCCAATGATTGAGTGACAGATGTCGAACATTCAAACGGGCTTGTCAGTTGAGAGGACGTCCTGGTAGAGGGAAGGACGGTTGGCACGAAGAGCGCTCTGGGAGGCCACGTGCATACTGCAATTGGCCAATGGTTCGGCGATGGAATATGGGTGGGAAATTTGAAATGGCTGCCCCGCCTATAAATATCGAAGAGGGAAAAGAGAGAACGTTCTTTACGTTTTCTCTCTCTTCCATCTCAGAGCTTCTCACTCTAGGATCTTCTGTTCCAGCTTTCAATCGCCTTCTAGATCTTCATCTCCAGGCTTGATTCAAGCAGCAAAACTTCAAGTAAGTAATCGTTTATCATCATTCTTCGCTTTTCATGCATTTTCTGGGATTTTTGGGACGATTTTGGGTTTTTTTTTGTTCTAAATGAATAGTGGAAACTAGAGTTGAATAGTGATGTTCATCCCCAAATTCAATCTGTTCTTTCGAGCCCCAATGGGGTGCTAGAGACTATCTGAATGACTTCTTTTGATGGGGATAGATAGCCGAACGTGATCCACTTCTAACTGTTTGACCGAAAGTAGAACGACTTTTAGGAGTACCGAACCCCTTCTAGGATAGCTGTAACTCATGAGCCGATAGGACGAGCCGAACTTCTTGATTATTTTCTCTGCCGATGCAGATTTCGACTGCTTATCTCCCTTTTGTTCTTCTCCTAGGTCTGGCTCAAGAGGTCATCGACGTGTCTTCAGACTCAAATTGCTCGGAGACAGAATCTAATCGACAATTCATTAACGAACTTCTTGAGCAGCGTAGAAGGAGGAGCGGCCGAGCGGTCGAATCTATTTCTACTAGGATGTCGGCAACTTCTCCCGCATTCGATGATTCGAATGCTGAGCGTGATCATGAATACGCCGCGGATGACTTTTTGACTGACCCCGAGATCAACTTCACTCCGGAGACACAATCTGAAGCTGAACCTCAGATGGGCCACGAGGCCGAATCGAGGTTCCTGTCAGGTGTCGAAGCTTCGACGTTGGCTCCAAGCGACGTCAATCTTTTTGATAAGGGTTTGCTTTGCCCCTACGCTCATTACTTTAGTGGAGTTCTTAGGGAGTATGAGGCGTTTTGCCTTAAGTACCATATCCCTGATGATGTGCTGCGTCATTGAGTCAGGAGCATGGAAATTAAGGATAAGAGGGAACACCGACCCGAACATATTACCGTGCCCCTGATGGCCATCTGCGAGGCTGGGCTCTGCTTTCCCCTCCATCCCTTCCTTAGGGAAATAATTTGGAGGTTCAATTTGGCTTCTCATCAGCTGGCGATTAATAGTTACCGAATAATTATGTCGGTGATCGCCGTAATTGAGAGTCAGGATCTCAACTTTACAGCGACGGACCTTTTCTTTACATGCGCCATGTCTCGGCATGGCAAGTCAAGCCATCGGTACCTCATGACGCACCCCAAAAAGAGTCCTTTGATAGACGGCTTGTCTGACACGGATAAGTGGGCCGACTTTTATCTCAAAGTTCATGGGAACTATGAGTTCGGCGATGGTTTGCGTCGGTTCTCCGTTCCTAAAATTAAAGACACGAGAGGTCATACCGAACCTTTATCTCTTCTCTGAAAAATATCTTTCCGACTTGTCCTTTTGTTTCTGATGCTTTCACTCTTTTTTTTTTTTTTTTTGCAGAGCTCGGTCCAATTTCAAAGGGCCTCAATACCAATTCCCGGGAAAAAGCCTGTGATACGCTTCTCGCCTATGTTTGCCGACATGCCCCAACCCTTCTCGATTATACACCCTCATACAAGGGTGTGCTTAGGAGGAAGGAGAGGAGCAAAGAGGTTGTGCCGAGAAAGAAAAAGATAAGTGGCCACTCGAATACCGAAGCTATTCGGAAAAGAAAGCAGCTTCAAATGCAGAAGGCATTCGGAAGAAGCGGCAACAGGGGATAAGGTTGCCGAAAATTGGATTTACTGCCGAGGAGTGGCTTACACCGCTCGAATCTAACGACGTAATCGAACCTGCGGTCCCAGGCTTAATCGTACCACTTCAATTCATAGATCCTACTGCCGAGGATACGTCAAGAAGAAACATTCCTAGGCCGGTGATCCCAACGAAGACTGCTAACCCAGCTCGGTCAAGGGCTTCATCTGACCAATTGCAATCTAGGGAGAAGAGGCAAAAGACCTCCGAGGATGCTCTCCCTCCAAGCGTCTCCGATCACACTCCTTCCGGGAATGTCCAAGCCTCTCCTGCGAAGGAAAAGAAATCAAAATTGATCCTGAAGTCAATCTTCCCGACCCTCAGGCAAACATGGCTATTCTTGGGGAGTTTAGCCCTTCTTACACTTTTCCCGATGGCAGGGTCGTGCTCTTAAAGGACTCTGTCAAGGAGGAGCCGAGTCTCGCTGTTACGCTTCTTAGAGGGCTGGCTCTACCAAGGGATGTGGATCAAGTGCCAACAAATCTTTTCCTAGGGCTCGGTGAAATGTGCTCGCACTTGGTGCAGGTATTCCTTGTACTTAGTTTATTCCTTATAACCCAGCCTTAGAATTTTCGTGGTCATCTCTGACTTCGTGTTTTGTCAGGCCAGGCAAGCTGCTTTGAATGCCTATGACAAGGCCACCAAAGTTTCCGCCAAACGTGAACGATATAGGTCTGACCGAGATTCCTACCGAACCAAATGGAGGATCTCAGATCAGCAGGCTAAAGATGTGAAGGCTGAGGTAGATATGTTGAAGAAGGAACTTGCCAATGCTAGAGCTGCTGCTAAAAATGCCGAGGCCAATGCGAAAAAGATGAAGGAGGAGGAGAAAGAGAAGCTTAGGGCTACTGATGCCAAAGGTTATGAGGCTGAGATCAATCGAGCCGCTTTGGAGTACACCCAAGTAGCACACAAGATGGTGAATGACGAGCTTGAGGCTCGGCTTCCTGATTTTTATAAGCTTGGGTATGCTGCTGGTGCCGACGCGATGGCTAGGGTGATGGCTATAAAGCCAGATTCTGGTTTTCTTAAGCAACTTCTTGAGCCAGTGGTGCCTGATCACGAGCTTCCATATACAGAGGAGGAATGCCAGCCACTGCCTCCTGAGGATGATGATGAGGAGATGGCCGATGCTGATCATCAGGAGAAAGTTGGTGATCAAACAACCGAACTTCAAGAGAAAAATGCCGAAGGTGATCATTTTCAAATCGACTAAGGTGAACAAGTTTAAATCGGCTGCCGTTGATGAAGATCTTTAACTTTTGAGGAATTTCTCTCAAGTCTTTTTGCTTTCCAAATGCTTTGAACTTTGTTTTGGACTGGATGGCTCCGAACATTAGGAGTTTACCATGCCAGATGTAATAGTTTGAAGGGGGACGGCATCAAACGATTTACCACGCCGAGCCTTCTTGCTAGGATTTTCTAAATTCTCTGTATATCTTCAATGCTTTAGAAAAAATCTCAAATGTGTTGCTTTGTTAAATATTCCTCTATGCCTTAGAAATATTTTCTCAATTTGGCCAAAGGTCAAGCAACCTTGGCTTGTTTCCAAGTTTTTGTTATTTACTCATAACAGCCCCTACGTTGGTATAAGGCTCGGCTCAAATGCCAGTCTTAAGCCAAGGTAACATGTTAAGTAAATGTTTCAAGTGGCCAATTAGTTCAAGTCAAAGTATGAACATAGCCGAGCCAAGAGCAAACTTGTAAGTTTGTTGATCGTGTTGTGGCTGGACGTCAAGTTGTCCGAGCCACGATGTGTTTTGTGGATGATTGATCCGAACGTAGTTGTAAAGGCCAGAAGGCCGAGCTTAAGTGATCGAAGTTTGAACAATTCAATCGAATAATAAAGAACATTGATGCTTCAGAAATAGGTGGGACTTCTCATTAAGTAAAGAGTTGACCAAAATAGGTACAAAATTTTGCTAAGTAATAAACTGGTAGAGGCCGTGATAGACCAAAACTAAGCAGAAACTTCATAGGTATGCCTTCCTGAGGTTTAGAGCATTCCAGGGTTCTCAATCTCCCGTCTGTCTTTGTCTTCCAACTTGTATGAGCCATTGCCGACCTCTTTGACCACCTTATAGGGACCTTCCTAATTAGGTTTGAATTTTGTCTTCTGGTTGGCTCGGACAACCTTCCTTCAGACCCAAGCGTCGATTCTGAACTTCTTGAGCCTTACGTTCCGATTGTAGCCCCGAGCGACTTCCTGCTGATAATTAGCTAGTTTGAGCGGGGCATCGTCCCACTTTTTTTCGGCTAAAACAAGCTCGGTAGCTACTGCTTCATCATTAGTTTGTGGATCAAAAGTTTTCAGTGCGCAGGGTTGGGAACCTGAATTCAAGTGGAATAACAGCCTCCATGTCGAAGGCCATTGCAAAGGGAGTTTGGCCAGTGGAGCGTCTTGGGGTTGAGCGATAGGCCCAGAGAACCTGAGGCAGTTCCTCGGCCCATCTTCCTCATTTGGAATCTAGCCGACGCTTGATGCCAGCACATACTGTCTTGTTTGTGGCTTCAGCCTGGCCATTGCTTTAGGGATAGGATGGGGTAGAGTTAAAAAATCGAATGCTGAACTCAGCACAAAGTCCTGTTAACTCCTTGCCGATGAATTGAGAGCCGTTGTCCGAAATGATTGCATGAGGTACTCCGAACCTTGTTACTATGTTCCTCCAAATGAATCGCCGAACGTCTGCTTCAGTAGTTGTGACCAGGGGCTCGGCTTCCACCCACTTTGAGAAATAATCAGTTGCAGTTATCAAAAACTTGAAGCCTCCGGGGGCAATGGGTAGTTTGCCTACTATATCCAAGCCCCATTGAGTAAAGGGCCAGGGGCTGGTGATAGGCTTGAAGGCCTGAGCAAGCTGCTTCGGTATTGGAGAAAAAAGCTTGCAAGGTTTACACTTCTTGACCACTTCTTCACAATCCTTCTTCATTTCTTTCCAGAAGTATCCTTGACTTAGAGCTCGCTGATAGAGGGAACGACCACCGGAGTGATAGCAGCAGCTTCCAGAATGGAGCTCGGCCAATATTGATGGTACTTCGTCAAGATGGATAACACAGAGGTACGACCCCGTGAAGCTTTTTCGGTAGACTTGGCCGCCTTCAGAAATCCAGTAGTAGGCCTCTTTGCTTCAAATTCGATGGGTTTCTTTCTTGTCCGAGGGTAGCGTATCGTTTTTACGGCAACTATCTCGTCTATCCAGCTGGGACCGAGACTAATGCTAAGAATTTCCTCTGGGACTTCAAAGCTTGGCTGGGAGATCTCGCCGAGGTTGATGCTTCTGTATTCAGATGCTTTGCTTGCCGAAGCTAAACTTGTAAGGGCATTGGCATGAGCATTGTTCTCTCAGTTGATCTGTTCAATGTGGAATCCCTTAAACCTTCGGATTAGCTCAAGAGTTGTAGCCTAGTACTTTAGTATCCTGGGGTCCCGAGCTTCATAACCGCTTGTCACTTGGTTAACAATTAGTTGAGAATCACAGAAAATATGTAGGTCTTCAACTTGTAAACGTGCAGCGGCTTGGAGCCCAGCGAGCATTGCTTCATACTCAGCCTCATTGTTTATGGCTGGAAAGTTGATTGTGATAGCACTTTCATGAAGGACGCCACAAGGAGTTACAAGGACAACCCCTACACCCGCATCGTTGTTGTTTGATGCTCCATCAACGTGTAGCTTCCAGATGTCTCCACTAAATAGGTTCCATGTTTTTCGAGCCCCGTGTTATTCCAGCATTCCATAATTAGGCCTAACCAAAGCTTCTTCATCTGGACTTCCTAGAGTGAATTCAGCAATGAAGTCTGCCAACACTTGGGCCTTGATCGCGGTTCGAGGCTCGAAATGAATATCAAAGTTTGCCAATTTGACTGCCCATTGGGAGACTCGGCTTGATAGATCGGCCTTCCTTAAGAGGTTTTTTTTAGTGGAAACTCCGTGAGGACGATGATGGGATGCTCCTGAATATAAAGGAGTAACTTTCGAGCAGCTGTAACCAATGCTAGAAAAAGCTTCTCCAACGGTAGGTATCTGGTTTGAGCTGGGAGTAACGTTCTGCTAGTGAAGTAAATGGGTTGGTCCTCAGGGCCTTCCCATCGAATAAGTGCGGAGCTAACAACATGTGGAGAAAAAACCAGGTAGAGGTACAACGTTTCAAAAGGCCTTGGTTTGACGAGGAGTGGAGCCGAACTAAGATAAGATTTCAGCTCGGTTAGGGCTGCGTCGCATTCTTTTGTCCATTTGAATCTTCGTCGGCTTTGCATTTTTAAGGTTTGGAAGAAAACATGGCATTTATCCGAAGAGCGGCTAATAAACCTGTTAAGGGCTGCGGCCATCCCTGTCAGTTTCTGAATTTCCCGAGGAGTCAATGGTGGCTTTAACTGCTAAATTGCCGAGATCTGGTTCGGATCCGCTTCGATGCCCCGCCGAGTGACAAGATAACCTAGGAATTTTCTGGAGCTAACGCCGAAGGCGCATTTTTCGGCGTTAAGTCGTAACTTGTACTTCTTCAGTATTGCAAAGACTTCGGCAAGATGAGAGGGGTGGTTCTCAGCTTTGAGACTTTTGACGACCATGTCGTCAATATAGGTTTCCATGATTTCACCGATGAGCAGGCCAAACAAAAGGTAGACCATTCTTTAAAATGTGGCCCTTGCGTTCTTCAGACCGAACGACATAACAAGGTAGCAAAAGATGCCCCTGGGGGTGATGAAAGCTGTTTTTTCCATGTCGTCTGGGTCCATGGCTATTTGGTGGTAGCCTCGGTAAGCGTCGGAAAAACTAAGCCAAGCATGACCCACTGTTGCATCGACCAACTAATCTATCTTCAGAAGGGGAAGGCAGTACTTTGGGCAAGCGTCATTCAAATTGGTATAGTCCACGCAGACCCTCCATTTTCCATTTTTCTTCTTTACCACCACAGGGTTTGCAAGCCAAGTGGGGTATTGCACCTTTTTGATAGCACCTGCTTCAAGGAGCTTGCCCACTTCTTCGTTTACCACTTCGGCGTGAATGGCTGCCAATCGTCGAGGCTTTTGAATCACCGATTTTGCCGACTTGGAGACATTGAGTGAGTGTTGGATGAGCTTTGGATCGATACCTGGCATGTCGTACGGCGTCCAGGCGAAGACTTTAATGTTGTTTTTCAGGAACTGAATCATTTTTTCACGCTCGGCTTCCGACAGACCTATGCCGAGCATGAAATATCGTGATGCATCTTTGTTAAGTGGGAATTTCACAAGGTCTTCAATTGATTTTTGTTCGGGTAGAGATCCGACATCCTCTAGAATCGGCTTGTCTGGGACTTCAACCTAATGTACTCGTTTGGAGCTTGGTGTCTTTCCAATGGCTGAAACATAGCATTGTTTGGCCTGTAACTGGTCTCCCAACAGATCTTCCTATCGGCTGTGAGCACCGATGTATCAAACCACCTGGTGGTAGGTTGAGGCGACAGCTTTTATAGAATGGAGCCAATTTCGGCCGATGATTGCGTTGTAGGGACTCGGGGCGTCCACGACGACGAACTCCAAGTTAGAAGCGACCGAGCCTGTGACAACGGGAAGAGTGATCCTACCGAGCGGCCAGACAGGCGTTCCACTGGATCCAATTAAGGGAATCTCGGCTGGGAGAAGGGATGACTATGAGATTTTAAACTCCTTGAAGAGGGATAAGTACATCACTTCTGCCAAACTTCCCTGATCTACAAGCACCCTTTTGATTGAGTGAGTTGAGATCTGCACTGTGACCACCAAAGTGTCATTATGGGGTGTTTGAATTCGTTGAAGATCTCACTCGGTGAATGTGATTAACCAGGAACGCTCAAGCGTCTTTAGCCGTTTAGGAGCACTGCCAATAGAAAAAATGTGGGTAAGTTTCTGAGCTTTATCAAGTTCTGAACGAAGCTGCTTTGGTGCTTCTTTTGTTGTTGATCCATGAATAACGTTGATGACTCCGACCAGACGAGGAATAGGGTTTTGTCCACCGGTGTTCGGTTGTCTTCTCAGCATTTTGGTCCAGTCAATATGATCATCTAGAAGCCCTTGGGCGGCCAGATTCTCCAATAGGGCTTTGTATGGAGTGCAAGCCGTAGAGTAATGCCCAAGCTCGTTATGGTACGAGCACCTCTTCCGATTATTATCGTTCCCATCTTTAGTGTTAAGCTTTGGAGGGTTCGGCCAAACAACGAACGGCTCTCTCTCAGCTATGTAGTCGTGGGCTTTGGGAACCTTCTTGTTTGCCACCTTGACTGTATTAACTTGTTTCTTCGGCTGGGCTGCAACCACAAGCTTAGGGGCTACTATTTAGGGAGTAGGGATATGAAGGCTTTAGGGCACGGTGGAATTTTGTCCTCCTTGGAGTTCTCGTTCGGCGAGGAACTGTTCGTAGGAACAGAACTGTTCGACCGTCCTCATTAGCTCGTTCATGCCATGAGGTGCCCGAATCGCCAGTTCGTCCAGAATTTTGCTTCTTGTCTCCAATCCATTTTTGAAGTTCCTTGATGCCCAGTACTAATCAACACTAGGTATTTCGTTAAACAATTGCCAGTAACGCTCGGCATACTTCCGAAGTGTTTCACCTTGCCTCTTCCTCATCTGTGCCAAGGCATCTTCTTCCTTGGCTTGCTTGTTGCCTGTGATAAACTGATAGTTAAAAGCTCTTTCGAGCTCTTTGAAGCTATGGATCGACCCTGCTTCCAACTGATTAAACCACAATAGGCCGAGGCGTCCAAGGCTTAAGGGAAATGCCTTACACATAATGGCGTCTTCATTGGTTACGCATGAGATAGTGCTTCGGTAACTGATGAGATGGGTGTAAGCCTCGGTTGTGCTGGGGTTGAACTTCTACAACTTCGGGAGGTGGAGCCCGGGCTTCGGCAATGTGGCTTGACAAAACGCGTTCATGGTGTCCTCCAAAGATCTCCGCGGAGGCGGTGCTTGTTGTGGCTGAAACTGGTGCTGCCCTTGAAATTGACCCGGTGGAATGAATCCTGGCGGGCCCTGAGGCGCAGGGAACCGTGGTGGGCCTTGAAATTGAGGTTGCCGCCAAGTCTAATTTTGATTAGGAGGAGGAGCTTGAGCAGTTGACGAAGTGCCTGCTTCATTCTGATTACCCCAACGAAAAGCCGGATTCGACCGCAACCCCGGGTTATAAGTATTAGAATATGGATCCCAATGTTGGTTCATAGCGTACACCTCTTCTGTGGGGAGTTGACTATAGTGGTGTCGGAGGGCGGGAATGGTATGGCAATTGTCGGTCGAATGGCCCACAGTCTCACAAATGACGCACACTTCCTCCACTTGTCGAACTTCTTTCACCTCTTTCACTTCTTTCACCTGGACCGAGTCTAATTTCATTTTGTCCAACTTCAAAGATAATTCATCCAACTGTGTCTCAAGACCGTTATGCTCGTTCAACGAAAACTTACCGGAGCCTCTCGGACCTTGATTCCTCATTGCTTATTCGCCTGGATCAATGTATTGCCAGGTTTGATCCCTTTCCGCCAAAGCATCTAAGAACTTCCAAGCAGCATTGGGATCCTTCCCCATAAAGTCGCCGCTCCCCATAGTATCAAGAAGCTGATTGGACTCCCGATCACAACCCAAATAGAAGTAGTTAATCACAAGGTACATGGGAAAATTATGGTGTGGGATAGCTGCGAGTAAATCCTTGTAACGCTCCCAATACTTATAGAAGACCTCCCCATCTTTTTGCTTCAAATTCTGAATTTGATCCATGAGAAGCTTGGTTCGGCTAACCGGGAAGAACTTGGTGGTGAAAACATCTTGGACGTCAGCCCAAGTTAGCAGGGATCGAGGCTTCAAAGAATGGAACCATTGCTTGGCCTTGTCTTTGAGCGAGAAAGGGAATAACTTAAGGCGAGCTTGATCGAGCTGTCCCGGTCCTGTCACAAAAGTGCTAACAATGGTCTCAAACTCCCGAATGTGAGCATAAGGATCCTCAAGTTCACGCCCCCGAAATTTCGGTATAACTCGGTGATATTCTGGTTTGAAAGCGAACGCATTAGCGGTAGTGCAATTTGAAATAGCAATCGGGGACACATGTGGACCTCTCTCCGGAGTTAAGTAATCACGTAAAGTACGAGCTGGTTGTTCTGCCATTGGCCTTGACGGAGGTGATAACTCACGCGGGGAAGAATACAATTGAATAATACTATGAGTCCTTGGAGGAGAAGCAGACCTATGCAGTCGATTGGAAAAAGGGCTACGATAGATGTTGAGCATATAACCTGCACACGTTAGTCAAACACACTAGAGGGGCTATGCCACCGCCTCGTTCTCAAACAGTCTCGTGGGGTTATGCCACCGCCATGGCTATATAAAAGCAATAAAAACAATAAAAAGACAATTGATACTCAAATTAGCTTCTTTAAACCTCAAGTCGAATTGGTGGCTCAGTTAGAGGTATCCGCTAAGTTGAGTTCAATACACACAAAAGGAAAAAAAAATGGGGTACTTACAGTGGTTTGTCGATCCTCCAAATATGCTTATAATAAGAAATCCCCGACAACGGCGCCAAAAATGCTTAACCTCCGAACCTCGCCTTCAAATAAGGTTGAGAAAAATCCCAAGCGTAGGGCTAGATCGTCGGTAGCATAATAAACCGGTAAGACCTGGATCGTACCACAGGGAATTCGAATATAACTTAATCAGATTGTAGGTTTTATATGATGGTTTGTGGCATTTAAGATGGCCAACTTGGTTTTGCTTTGAATGGTGGAAAGGCTAAAGCAACAGATTAGAAAAGAGCTTTATAAACTAAAAAAGACAAGTCTTGGGATCGTCTAACCCTTGACTTAGGCCGTTACTGGTTCTCGATTATAACTCAGGCAAGAGTCACGACCACGTGCTCACGCCCGGAGAATTTAGCTTTAATGACTACGTTTAACGAAAGATGTGATTAAACGGAGATGAACTAACTTATTTTTAATATTTGTCGAACACATAGGAGGCCACGAGCCCTCGGTAAGCTGCTTGCCAAGACCGCTTGACTAAACATCTTACCAAGGAGTTAACACCCATTGTTTAGACCAAAAATGCAAGTTAAGCTCTATTCCGAAAATCATGCTTTTAAGCCCGATGATTCAAGAACCAAATGACAACCTAAGTCCTCGAGAAAGGGTATCCCGAGACTCAGCCTAACGACTACTCACACATATTTAAAGCATAGAAGAAAGCATAAAAACAAGACATGAAATTTAACCGAAGAAATAGAAAATAAACTTGATATTACCAAGGATCTAGTCCGTACAAACAACTTTTGTAATGCCCCCAATTTTTGGGTACGTTAAATAGACAATTTTATTGAATATCTAAATAGAGTCTGGCTCTTTATTAGATCACAACCTCCGTAAGAGTACTTTCATTACACAAGGAAAGGAAAACTAAGGTTCCTAACTACAGCTCCGCCTGTTCTTCCATCTTAGCCAGCTCTTTGGCTCCAAAAGCCTCCAAGGTGTACAGCTCACCCTGTTCATCTACAAAGTCTGACACATTATACCAGCGTCACCGCCGATATAATATGTCAGGGTCACCAAAGGTAACACCATGGGCTACAAAAGCTCAATAGAATAACCTATACCCACTAACCCTTAGCTTACAAACAATAGATCATAAAACTAACAATTTTCACATAGATCATGCATACATAATGAAATGGTTAACAATGACACATTCACAGTCAATATTCAACTAACGTTGGTGTCCAAGATTCTCTGTATTTCTCCTACGCGACTCATCGTAGACCGTGTCACTGGTTTCACCTTTCATTTACCAAATCAACATTTTCAAATTCGTTTTAACACACCCAACCTCGGTTCCACCGTTCCGGTCTCCCGAGTATCCTCACAATGGTTCTGTCGTCCCAGGTTCCCATTAGCACACAAAACTTTGCATTGGCTCCTCTCCGCGGATAACCAAGCCATATTACCAATGAAGCTACCACGTCCGGCCCCATTGGCAATCTTCACAATGGGCTACCATGTCCGGCCACATTGCGGTTTTCACAAACATTAAATTACCTCCAATGAGACTACCACGTCCGGTCCCATGGCAACACACACCACACAATGGGCTACCAAGTCCAGCCACACTATGGTTTTCAAAATCCTTACATACAATGGGCTACCATGTCCAGCCACATTGCGGTATCGAAACACATCTTTTCATTAACCACACCCTAGGTGTCATGTTTTTACTTTCTCGATTTCCGTGTCTCGTTTTCATGCATTGACTCCGCGGTTGGACTTTTCACGTACGTAATCATAAATCATTCATTGTAATCTTGAAACTAAACTAGCAAGATCATCCAACTCTATATTAATCATCATGCTCAAACCTCAACTCAAAGCATAACGCCGCATGTACGGACGCCTTTGGAGTGAAGATCACTTATGCTTTACAACAAGGCAAGTAATACAAACAATTCATAATACATGTTCATATCCATCTTAAAGATCAAAATACGAATACTTCCATGCATTTCGATATACAAACAACATACAATATACGTAGAGTAGGTAAGTAGAGGTATTGTACATATACTTAGAGATAGGGGATGAGAATAATCTACCGTTCTTCTTGGCGGTAGGACGGCTACGGAAAAGTAAGTCGGCTATCGGACGGAGTGACTTCCTACAGTAAGCTTTCGGTAGCTTTGAAAGAGAAAGATTTCTCTCGAAACTAGTTCTTGACTAAAAACTACTAACTTTTGGATCAAGAGGGTGGTTGGGTGGCGGTTTAGTGGCGGCTTGGGATGAGTTTCAAGAAGAACTTCAAGAAAAACTCAAGAACACCAAGAACAAGAAAGAACAAAGTAAGAACTCAAGAATTTCTAGAGAGAGAAGTTGAAAGGTTGGAAGGTGCGAGTTAAATGGCAAGAATGGGGTGCTATTTATAGCAAAAGTCTTGGCTATTACCCAAGGGATAAAATTTTCCCTAGCAATTATTGTCCAATGGGTATAGATTTTTCTAGAAAAATAATAGGCCAAAAGGTACATGTACCCATATATATATATATTTGTGTACTTAGAAAATCTAGTAAAATACTTTACAAGGTACTATATAATCTTTTAAGACTTCCTAGGCCAAGATTTTCCTAATAAACTAATCTAATAAGCACATGTTCTTATTATATTATTATATTAGAGTACTTTAGTACACATATTTATATAGAGTACTGCTATGGGTACCGACGGTACCCATAGGGAAAATGCACCGACGGCCACCGGACGGCCGTCTCCGGTCACCGGACGGCCGATCCGAGCCGTCCAAAAATTTTAAAAAATAAAACCGAGTGGCCTTACGCGAGAATCAATGGCATCCGAGGTGTGTAGGGTACTTGATCCGAGCACCCATTTTTCGTGTATATTTGTATATACGTGTATATACACGAAAAAGGGGTACTCGGATCAAGTACCCTACACACCTCGGATGCCATTGATTCTCGCGTAAGGCCACTCGGTTTTATTTTTTAAAATTTTTGGACGGCTCGGATCGGCCATCCGGTGACCGGAGAAGGCCGTCCGGTGGCGTCGGTGCATTTTCCCTATGGGTACCGTCGGTACCAATAGGATTTCTGTATTTATATATAACAATATCTTTAGAAAATCTATGGCAATAGATTTATAAGGTACATATACATATTTTTAAAGATATAATCACATGAAAAATCTAGGAAATGACTATTTAATAAAATCCTAGTACTTATTGGTAGACTAACCTTATTATCCAAAGGGTAATATTTATCCTAGCATGTATTGACCAATGGTTAAAAAAAAGATAAGACTTGAATGACTACATGTCCTTTTAATCAAATATATATGTAGGTACTATTAGGTACCATATAATCTATCAAGATTTCCAAGTATCCAATAAAAAATTATAAGATCAAAATCCCTTATTAAAATAATCTAAATTAGCACATGTTTCTTATTAAAATATTAAATTAAGTACTTTAGGAAATCTAGGCTTTAATATAATATGATATATATATATATATATATATATATATATATATATATATGTACCCATGTCCACATATTCAAATATATAAGTAGGTACCAAGGATCCAATAAAAAAAATTATAAGATCAAAACCCCTTATTAAAATAATCCAATTTGACACATGTTTTCCTATTATAATAATGGATTTTGTACCAAGAGAATCCTAGGGTATTTTATTATAAAGTACATACACATATATATTATCTCATGGGAAATCTAAAAAATGATTTATTAAATAACCCTTGTACTTATTGGAAAGACCAATGCTATTATCCAATGGGTAATAATTTTTCTAGCGGTTATTGACCAATGGATAAAAGGGTGAGGTACTTTATTCATTAAAATAATACCATAGTCCTTTAAGCATGTGTATATATAACAATATATAACTATATATATGTACCTTTAACAAATCTAGTAAAGTACTCTTGGTAGAAATCTAGATTTAATCTATTGTCCAATGGATAAAAGTTTTCCTAACTTTTATCGACCAATGGGTAAAAGTTCATCTAGGGTTAGGTTCTTCAACTAATTGGTTAGAAACTAATTCTGTTTGCCATGTAGGATTTCTAGTCAAGAAATATAATTTTAAAAATATTATTTACTCACTTAGGAAAATACACAGATGCTTTTACAAACATACTTGTCTTTAGAAGATGACCATATTGTCCGTGCAAAAAGATATAATTTTATAAGTCTCAAATCTAATTATGACGGATTATTAAAATTAAAAAAGAATTTCAAACGCAATCCAAGTAATTAAAAATAAAAATTTAAATTTTTAACGAAATTTTTATTTACCAAAAATCAGGGTTGTTACAACTTTAATAAACGAGAAAAGAACAAACGAGAAGTACTTACTAGTGTTCTTGAAGAAATGAACTAAGAAAGCTTGGAGACCATTAATGGAGTTCTAGAAATTAAAAAATGACTTAAAGTGAAAAATGACAAGAAAGATAAAGAGGAGAGAGGGAAGCCTTAAAGTGAAAAATGACAAGAAAGATAAAGAGGAGAGAAGGAAGCCTTATTTATACAAAGATACCTCTTCTCTCTCACAAAATATCTTATAAATATCCTAAAAGTAGTCAAAAGTGGAAAATATCCGAAAAGTGGAAGGTTGAAAAAGGTAGCAAAACGTGGAGAAATTCTGCAACATGAACCGGTAATGGCCAAATCCCAATACCGGTACAAGGTCTTCAAAAACTGCCAATAACAAAACTCTAATCAGCACGTACCGGTATTGGCCAAATCCCAGTACCGGTTCATAGTCTCCAAAACTTATATTTTGGGCTTCCCTTGGTCTTATCAGCCCGACGACGACCCGACGCTCTACCCCTTCTCCAGTAATCACCCGAGGGGACTTAATGGGGCGTCGCCACAAAGCCTTGGATGCTTGGAAACTTCCGTGAGCAATCCTTAGCTATAAAAACCGCTTTAATGCCACATATTTCCTAAAACTATCAAAACACAACCTTACGTGCAAAATGGAATAAAAATAATAAAGTAAGAAAACAAACGCTACAAATCAAAGGATTTTAAGCGCCAAGACTTTACAATCTTGGCCGCTTATCAGCGCCGTCCCTGAGAGCCGGAGTGGGAGGCCGCCGGGCGTTCATTGGCCTTGATTCTTGCGATCTCCATCTTGAGAATGGCGACATCAACGTTGGTTTGTTCCTGCTGCTATTCTAGCATTTGTACGTATGCTAGAGTGTCTTCACTTAAACCAACCGGACGCTGAATGGAAGCGCTTACGCCCGGTAGAGCAAATCCAGGGGTGGGATGGGGAGGCGGCGTTGATACCGGTTTTAGAGGTGATGTGTATAGAGGATCCGAGGGGTTGAAAGAGAGAAGGTGGTGGTGCTCCGCCCATTTTTATTAGGGGGAAAATGGTGGAAATTTGGTGGAAAGAGATCTATGGGACAAAAGAGGTGGAGGACACGGAGGAGCCGCCGTGGATCTGAGAAAAAGGGTTCACGTCGGGTTCACCAAATTGTGGGGCTCCATTCCAGATGATTTACTCTTTTGGACCAAGGGTTTGAGATCTGCTCCTAGCTTTTCTCTTTGCCCTGCAAAATGAAGCACGGCTAAAGACCACACCGGAGGTTCTCCGGAATGGCCCTCCGGTGTAAGATTCAGTTCACTTGCAGCGAGAAGTTAAGAACTAAGAGCTAGGGTTTTTCTGTCCATACCTCTTCCAAGAAGGTATAATGGGATATTTATAGAGAACCTCTTTGCTTGATCTCCAAGATTGACCAACACTCAACACACGTCGGCTGATGTCACCCTTACATCATATTTAGGGTTTTGTAACCGTTTGTAGGATGAGCTGGCACCTTCACGTGCCCCTATCCTTATCCCGATAACCGCTCGGATGACGTCACGAATGTCACCACTAACAAGGTTGTTGTTCCCATGCAGGTGAGCTGGAATGATGGCCACGCTCATTCGGCACCGAGCGTGCTGTGTGATCATCGGAGGGTTTGCAGCCGAACGTGTTTCCCGTCCATATGGGGGCCGGAGGCCGAGGCGATTAAGCGTATCGTAATTAACAGGGCCCTCGGCTATGGAGGCCGTCAGCATGCCAAACGTCGAGGGTAAAATAACTTAGAGTTGATTGGACCACTGGATCACGTTCGGAAATGGCACGAGCTATTTCGCTCGGTCTGCTACACCGTAAACAACAATTCACGGCAAAACCATGAAAAAGAATTTCTCGTACCGATATAGTATCATAGTTGTAAAACACCAGATAAGAGCAATTAGACTTGTGCTTCTGAGCTACCTCCATCGGAGAAAGAGAAGGGCATTTTACTATTGCACAAAGAAAATTCTTCATAATCATTCATAATTGTTTGGTCACAAGAAAAATACTCCACAATCCTTCATAATCGTTCTTGTACAGTCCCCGATACGCGTACTTGTGAAACGCAATGTAGTACACAAGATATTTCCACAACAGCTTGGGGAGATCATTTGGCAACCGAAAGAACCCGGATCCTAACATCATTAAACCTTGAATTCCTCCACCTGCGATTATGCCCATGAGGAAGTTTGGCACGATGCTCGCTACGGTCATCATTAGGCTCTCGACCAGCATCATGAAGGTGAATAACACCAAATCAAAGCACACGAAGTGTTCAAATCCTCTTTGGAGTCCGGTTAGGTAATAGGCTAGTGCTCCGGGAATTAGTGAGATCAGGAGCAAATATGGCACAGAAGAGAGTGTGTTGCCCTTGACAAACGCAGTGGTGCCATAGTGACCATTTAGTCTTTCCACTTCAAAAACCTGGATAGATTTGGGGAAAGTTTATAAGTAACAAGAAAAAGATACAGAATTCGTGCACATGACACTCCCAAGGCATAGGGGCTGCTGGCCACAGAACCATGGGCTTACACCGTTTGAGTTTTCTTTTAATTTTTACTAGAGCCGTGACAAAACTTAGTTGAAGATAAGGTCGCGACATGCATGACATTCAACTAATTTGGAACCATACATTACTAGTACAACTACGTAAGAGAGGGGATCGCGATCTTTTCCTACCTTCATATCTTCCACGAATGAGGGGAAGCCACCAATTGCCATGAAATTAAGGAATGAAGCTAAAAACATGAGGAGCGCACATCTGGGCTGAAAATAATCACAACCATACTTATCAATATTGCCTTTCTTGTTGCAAAAATCTGTAAAAGATGGAATCACACATTCTATTTGTTGCATCCTGTTTACACCATATTTCACCGCCTGTCGATGATCGACCGAAAGGTGGCAATTATGAGAATGCTTCCTATTTTATTATTATTAAGTATTCGTATTAATATTAGAACTAATATTAGTATTCCTTTTATTATTATTTGCATGCAGGACACTTGGCTTGCTCCTACACATGTGGAAGTTAAAAGGACACTTGTCATGCTCCTACACATTTGAAGGGAAGTGGGAAGTTATTTTGACAAGTGGAAGCAAAAGATTGAATGAAGACTAGTGGAGAAGTTAGGAAGTTATTTCCTACGTTTGTTGTTTTCTATAAATAGTCTTTTAAGACTTCATTGTAATTCCTCTCCAACAAATCAAAGTCTATCTTTATTTGTCTTAATTTTTGGCATTACTAACCCATTCGGGTTATAATTAGGAGTAGGAGTAGAATTTCATATTCTAAGCTTAACTTAGGATCTTCGATGTGTCGCTCACGGCGATAAATCAATCGTTGAAGATTGATGGAAGTCTCTTCTATTTGTCTTCAATTTCGTTCTTAATCTCACATTTGACTCGACTGCCATTTCTCTTCCGGTGAAGTCCTGAAATACGGCGTGGAACCACGGATCCGTCTTGTGGAGACATGGCCGCATTCGCCCTTATTTTTGTTGTTGGCTTTGTTTCCCAAAATCTCCGTCGATTTCGATTGAGGAAATATTGGTAAACAATTTTGGCGCTAGAAGGAGGGCATCATTACTAAATCAGAAGTAATGGTGAAATCATATGTGAAAAGAAAACCTTAAAGGTTTTTGACATTTTACGTAATAGATAAACGGCCATTTGTTGGCCAATTGGAACAGTCAGGTTCCGGATCAAATGTAAAAATAATAATTTTCAAGCTTTGCATGATGGGCTTGAAAGCAATTTATTGTTCAAAAGAAGCCGGCCAATTGTTGGCCAACTGTTTGAGGGATTTGAACCATGTCTCTGCCTTTGACAAAAAGGTTCAAAAGAGACATTGATTTGCCTCGTAAAGAATTTGTCTTTGCTTCTTGTTAAAATTTCAGCCTTGTATGAAGGCTTGAACGAATGTGAAATGTGTCATTTGTAAAGAAGATTAAATAAACAACTGGCCATGAAGTAAATCCTTTATTTAGACCCAAATGTGAGGGTCTCCAATAAAATTTAATTTGCCATAAACATGGAGGCTTCGATAATCTTTTGTAAAAAAGGCCATTAGTGAAATTTGTCCCTAAATTGGAACAAATGTAACTGTTAATTTGGCCATTAATGTGCACAGAAAGTCTCGTTGGTAAGAAATAGTGCAGGAGACTATCATATGGCTTAATACGTTAATCCAATTTTGGATTAGTGTTAGCCTTTTTAATTCAAACATTAAATGGAGTGAAGACCTCATTCAGGTATGCATAAAGCCACTGTGATTGGCTGTGTTGCAATTGCTCCTCGACAGGGTACATGGCTTTGTTTGTTTCGAATATGAACCCAAATTAGAGGGTTCATTATAAACAAATGTAAGAGATGAAAAATTCTAGCCTAATACAGAGGCTACACTAATTTATGTGTTTAAAGAATGTCATCCAATAGGAAGATTAACCTTATTAAGTGGGACAATCTGTGAATTCTTGGCATCATTGAAAGGCTATACCCATGAGTCTTGGGGGGCAAAATTCGTCCCTCTTTTCGATGATGAATTTGGGGGGCAGAAATTCAACTTTGGATATATGGCAACAATTGGTTTGGTTGCTTGGTCTAGTCGACTTTGAACACTTTGCAGTCGATAATGGACATGTAGAGACTTGTAATTTTGGGCGCCACCTGTGTTCCTAAAGGCCTTCATAGTTTATGATTTTCAACTGTTTTAAAAAGAGGCCATGGTTCATCGTTGGCGACTGGAAAATTTTCAAAGGTCTTGTTGGCATCTATGTCTCCTTCATCCAGATTTTAGTAAGGATGATTGAAATGGATGATTGAAATGAGAATTAGCCCTCTTTTGATATCGAGTTTGCAAGGGGGGCAAACTCATCTTTAGAAGAGCCAATTAGGGGCTCGAAAATTTGAAACTCAAGCAAGTCGAATCATGAAAATAGTCATTCGACTAGAGTTTTTCAATTTAGACCATAGATGGTTGACGTAGAAAATGATCCTCCCATTCCTCCGTACTGGTTAAGAAGAGTAATGGTGAAAATTTAACCATGGAGAATGTTTTCAGCCAAACATGGCTATAAATACTCTGCGTATTGATTTCTGTCGATCAATATACATTTTTGGAGGACACGGAAAATTAGTTTTTGATGGAGTTGGCTAATAGATGTTGGTATTTGGTATTAATGCATATATATAGTAGCCAACGTGTGAAGCCAAATGATGCCTATTAATTGGCTGTTGTTTGTGACTTTAAAATTCATTATTGTGGGGTTCATTATTGTGGGGATTAGGCAAGGCTCATGGCATATGCGTAGTGCTCTGATCGACTAACCATGTTTCGACGTTCCCGGTTTCCTTCCTGTAGGAATCAAAGCCTAAGGGAAACTAATCGACTGAGGCATGCCACCATTCGACGGTGGTTATTAAGCCTTGAAGGCTTTATGGTACCAGTCGAAAAATGAAAAGATTGGTGTAAAATTTATCAAAAACTCTTCGAAAGTTGGGGGCATAAATGTTTTCACTGTAAAAGGTTATTACTTGCTTTTGGCCCTTACTCTTGTTTCAACTTTGTTTTCCGAAATCTCGGATGAATTCGATAGAGGGAATGTTTGTCGTTTGCTACGAGCGTGTTTTGGCCTTTTCTTTATTGAAAGAATCTCAACTCCCATAATTTGATCAAGGGGAATGTTTGTCGTTTGCTACGCGCGTGTTTTGGCCTTTTCTTTATCAAATGTTGGGGGAGAAATTAAGTAAACAAATGCTTGTGCTTGATTAAGGCTCATGGCATAAATCCTTTTATCGATATGCCATTCGTAGAGTTTTGATATATAGGCCTTTATTCGATAGGCCACGTATGTCCAACATGATCTGTTTCTGGTATCAATTGATTGCCCAATTGAGTTGGAGGGCATAAATGTTTACACCATAAAGAGTTATTACCCGTCGATATCGACAGAGGGGTGATTTAAAACTAGTGAAATTATTCACTTGGGTTACGTTAGCTCTTCACCCAAATGAATAAGGGGGGCATTGTTTACACCATATTTCACCGCCTGTCGATGATCGACCGAAAGGTGGCAATTATGAGAATGCTTCCTATTTTATTATTATTAAGTATTCGTATTAATATTAGAACTAATATTAGTATTCCTTTTATTATTATTTGCATGCAGGACACTTGGCTTGCTCCTACACATGTGGAAGTTAAAAGGACACTTGTCATGCTCCTACACATTTGAAGGGAAGTGGGAAGTTATTTTGACAAGTGGAAGCAAAAGATTGAATGAAGACTAGTGGAGAAGTTAGGAAGTTATTTCCTACGTTTGTTGTTTTCTATAAATAGTCTTTTAAGACTTCATTGTAATTCCTCTCCAACAAATCAAAGTCTATCTTTATTTGTCTTAATTTTTGGCATTACTAACCCATTCGGGTTATAATTAGGAGTAGGAGTAGAATTTCATATTCTAAGCTTAACTTAGGATCTTCGATGTGTCGCTCACGGCGATAAATCAATCGTTGAAGATTGATGGAAGTCTCTTCTATTTGTCTTCAATTTCGTTCTTAATCTCACATTTGACTCGACTGCCATTTCTCTTCCGGTGAAGTCCTGAAATACGGCGTGGAACCACGGATCCGTCTTGTGGAGACATGGCCGCATTCGCCCTTATTTTTGTTGTTGGCTTTGTTTCCCAAAATCTCCGTCGATTTCGATTGAGGAAATATTGGTAAACACATCCTAACTTCTGTGAATTCTTTACCTCTCCAATAATGACGAATGAATGAATTAGTAGCTAGACAAACTTTTTCAATGAAAACACTTCCAGGATGTATACATGGAATTTCCTTTGCTCTTACCTCATTTGTTGTGCTAGCAGGGCCAAAGTACACCACTCTACCCAAAGACAAGAGACAAAGGTTGTCGAACAGTTCAAACACTTCACTGCTCGGTTGATGGATGGCCGCGATGATAGTCCTCCCCTCTCTTTGCTCTAGTTGGGTGATTCTACTCATGACATAGTAGGAAGCTGCACTATCTAGTCCGCTTGTTGGCTCATCGAGGAAAAGAAGCTTTGGTCATTTCAGGATCTCGATGCAAATGCTCACCCGCCTCCTTTGGCCCCGGCTGAGGCCCTTGGTGCCCCAGCCTCCAATTCTCGTGTTCATACAATTGTGCAATCCCATTTCTCGTATCGTGATTTCTGCTCTCTCCTTTTTCTCGGATTTGGACATGGAGTTCGGTAGCTGAAATTGAGCAGAGTAGTAAACGGCTTCTATGACCGTTAACGTTGCAATCAAGGTTTCATCTTGAGTCACATAAGCCTGATTTGATGACAAACAGGAAAAAAAAAGAAGTAGTTATTGAAGGGATTGGAGTTTTTAAATAAGTTGAGGAATTTTTATTTATTTTAAATCCTTACTGATGTTCCATAAGCCAGAGCCTGTTTGTGACCATTAATTAGAATATCACCAGTGTGTCTAGTGTTGGCTCCCAATCTCCCTGCAGTTTGTGATATGTTACTAAATATACCAAGAGGAGAAAAATCTTGTTTACGGACTCAATCGTGACCGTCCAAAAGTGTTCTGGACGGTCTGGATTTTAATGAAACTTTTCCGGGAAAGTATATGAGATATACTTATTTACGGAGGTGCCGTAAACATGCTGTTTACATCTCCGACCAATCACAGCTGTTCAGAACACTTTTGGACGGTCAAGATTGAGTTTGTTTACAGCACCTCTGTAAACAAGATTTTCTCATAAGTAAATACATTAACGCATAAGTTGTGACATTTGAAAAAAAAAGAAAGGGATTCTGACATTGGTTTTTATCGGTGCATCCAGTGGCGGATCCAGGAATTTTCTTAAGATGGGTCACTTCTTTAGAACCAGCTCTATACATTTGAAAGTTGTAGGTGAACTCACATCAATTTTTATTATTCAATTTGAAAATGAGTATATAATATATCACATATTTTTTTGTTAGTGTTAATTAATTTTGAGCTAACATAAAAAATAAACAAACAGTAAAATATTAAAGTAAATAAGCATTTTTGTTCATTTTTACGTAGAACTTATAGTTATCCTAATTGATTTGTGTAACAAATAACATTAATTTTAATGGGTTTGTGGTACCAATGCTACATATGTTAGTTTAAATTTAGGTTCGAGTTGCAATAGACTCAAAATTTTGGGGGAGAAGTGTGTTTTTTAACTTCTGAAAAGACAAAAACAAATTTGTAAGCACTGGGTTTCGAACCTCCACCGTGCATGCAGAGGTGCCATATTTTACCACTGGAACAATAGAATAGGCTTGTGTAGTTTTCAGGAGATTAAATATACTCCATATTACCTCCTCAAACTTGGGGGCCCTCCTTTGCAGCCCTATTTTCAGTTGGGTCACGTGACCCATCTAGGCTTATACTATATCCGCCCTTGGGTGCATCGCACAGGAGATACGTGCACTTGTTTGTTAGTATCAGAGTGTATATCATTGTCCTGAAAATGGGAAAATATTACACGTACCTGCTAAGGCATCGAGTAGGGTAGTCTTGCCACAGCCGGAAGGGCCCATTACGGCCAAGACCTCACTGGGCTGCGCGTAACCCGTAAGGCCTTGGACGATGGGTCTCCGTCTACCTTTTATATCTGAAACCGTGACCCATAAATCCTCCCATGTCGTCGTCCAACAGAGGCTCAACTCTAACGTCCTCGTGATCTACCATTACTCCATGGTACTCTGGCAATATTGGACTAGTGCTGGTTTCCACCTCCACTGAGTGAATCTTGATTTTCGTATCGGTATGTGTGTCTGATGAGTTGAAGTTGATCAGTTGAGAGGTACCCACATTAGGTTCCATGGAGTGTTGAAGTGTGGACATTGTTCTGTCGTGTGTATTTAAGAGAGAAAAAAGAAAGAGCTGGTGAGGGCATGCAGTGACAAGGGAAGGCAGAATTCTGCTTATATTAACTTATGCTCGGTTATTGAGAAATCTCAGTTATTGAGATTTCTTCTTGCATTCAGTGCGGTTCTTTATTAGTCGGTAGGTGCGACGGTGAGATATCACAATCTGGCCCGAACACCTAAGTTATAAACCAACAGTTAGAAGATTTTCCAGGACTAATAGATCTCCGATTTATGTCTACCACGTTATTTGTGCAGTGAGCCACAGAAGTCCAATTATTTTTGGCCCTGTTCTGATTGTTCTAAGGTTGGTGCGAAGTATAAATTCTCGACAGCAGAATTAATGTAATTTGTATTGTTAGCATTTATGTTTATTTATTTATTAAATCGAACCCACAGATTAGGCCTAGATTTTCCATTAATGGGTTGTTAACTTTTTAAAATTGAACTAAAAGAGAGTTTGTCCTTGATCTCCAACTTTCTGATCAATTTAAATGTAATATAGTTATTGTTAGCATAATACAGTATTATGAAAGATTATTTTTTTGAAGGTATATTATGAATGATAATCTTACCAAGTTAGGTCTAGGTTAATAATGGCTATGTCTTAATACAATGAATGAATGAAGTACTTGACAATCGATTTTTTTTTTTGTTAACAGTCATAAGAATGCACATAACTGGGGAAATATATACATCCTTTTCATTTCGTTGTGTAGGGCTTCTGTTTAGTTGCTTATTTCGTAGGCTTAACCCTTGAAATTGCTAAGTCCTCGCTCATTGAGGCAAAATCACGAACCATCACTATGATTTAGCCCTCAGGGTCGCAACACTCTCGCTCAGGGTCAAGAAGTCAGAAAAAGGGCATCCAGTCCTTTACGTTAGACGCGACAAGTCCAGGCATGCTCGTGCTCAGTCCTTGAGCCATTTTGTGACCAAACAGGTTCCACCATCACTTGTGAGATAGGATATAATTAGTATATAAGATTGAATGTAAACTTAGATATGCGCCCATGGCAGTTTCAATTGGAGGTAAAATGCGAAAAACCAGAAGTAGATCAGTCAACACACTCACAAAAACACAGGTTTGGCTGCCAATTGTAGGTCTCTAGAATAACTTGAGATCAAAGTCTAATCGAAGATGAAACCTACGAACTTAACTATATAGAAAAACGCAAGTGCAATGACTACATATTTAGGTTGATGATTACATGAAAACTCAGTAAACGCGGAAAAGGGAAGAAATGGTGAGAAAAGCTAGTTCATGTGAATTGGAGTAGCAGTGGGAGTCTCCATCACTTGTATTTTCTGCTTAGGCTTCACATACATGAATTTGCTAATGGCAGGCTTCACATTTTCCACAATCTTGATTATCGCCAAAACAGGACCTTGTACAAAATCACCATACCCAGCAGTATCCCAAGATCAACCCACTTGGAATACCCCATTTCCACCTGAAATTCATTTTTCAAAATATATTCACCGGTTTTACAACAAAACGTCCCTGTAGCTCCTCGGTTCTTGGAGGTTTAGGGGGGCCACTTTTTCAGTGGTATTCTGAGAGCAGTCACTTTGTGCATATATTGCCAAAGGTTAGGTCTGTTTTCAATCATCCCCCGCCCATACCCCCAATGATTGGGGACTAGATGGATTATGTTATGTTGTTGTTGTTGTATATTCACCGGTGATCACGCCCCTTCGCCCTGTTTGGTTACTTGGAAAATTCAGTCCTTGAAATTCGTTCTTGTACATCCCTTGATACGCGTACTTGTGGAACCCATTGTAGTGCAAAGGGTATTTCCAGAACGGCTTGGGGAGATCGTTTGGTAACCGGAAAAATCCTGCTCCTAATGCCAGTACTGCTTGGATTCCTGCACCTGTGATTATGCCCATGAGGAAATTGGGCACAATGCTCGCGACGATCATCATTAGGCTTTCTACAAGGACCATGCAGGTGAATAGAACCAAATCAAAGTACAAGAAGTGTTCGAATCCTGGACGAAGTCCGCTTAGGTAATAGGCTAGCGCTCCGGGAATAAGTGAGATTAGAAGCAAATATAGCACGGCAGAAAAGATAGGTTTTAAAGGTATTTGCTTCGTTACTTATTTACATATTTCAGAAACTTGTCTTTTAACTTCTTGGTAGCCATCAGAAGATTTAAACGATGTTAACGAGAATTTCGATCACTTCCTCTGTTGCTCTCTTTCCTTTCGAACCCTGTTCTATGTCCTGGTATAATATCACATGATCTAGTATAAAATATACTGCATAAACTTGCATACTAATAAGAAATTGAAATGCAATTAAAACCAAGTTGCAGTACTAATTGGTGTGTTACCTCGTCAAAATCCTTGTTTATTGTTCTAAGGAAGTGGTCTGATGGATTCTGAAGAGTTGGGCAAGGGAAACCATTCGATGCAAAAAACTACATCAATCAAAATCAAGACCAATTAGTCATACCAAATGGTTCGGAAAAAAAAAGTATGCCTGCAATTTAAGGAATTCTCTGTGCTTTTACCTCATTTGTCGCGTTAGCACGGCCAAAGTACACCACTCTACCCGAAGACAAGAGACAAAGGTTGATAAACAGACCGAACACTTTGCTGCTCGGCTGATGAATGGACGTGATGATAGTCCTCCCTTCTCTCTGCTCTAGTTTCGTGATTCTGCTTATGACATAGTAGGAAGCTGCACTATCTAGCCCGCTGGTTGGCTCGTCGAGGAAAAGGAGCTTCGGGCGTGTCAGAATCTCGATGCAGATTCTCACTCGCCTCTTTTGGCCCCCGCTGAGGCCTTTGGCTCCCCACCCTCCGATTCTCGTGTTCATGGAATCCTGCAATCCCATCTCTCTTATCGTCGTCTCCGCCCTCTCCTTTTTTTCAGATTTCGTCATTGAGTTTGGGAATTGGAGCTGAGCGGAGTAGTACACGGCTTCCTTGACCGTTAGCGTTGTGATCAAAGTTTCGTCTTGAGTCACATAAGCCTTGTTTAATGAAATGCAAAACAAGTACTATGTTCAAGTGATGGTGAGAATTATAAAGATTACGGACAATTAATTTTGAGATGCTGATTTTCGCGTTCCTTTTTTTTTTTTTTTTTTTGGCTAAACAAAGCACTCCACTTTAGCATGAAGTGAAGCGTTTGCATACAAAAGCGAAGCGCAAAAATCAATTTCCTTGATTTTGTTAGTAGGTTTATATTTTGCTTACTGATGTTCCATAAGCCAAAGTCTGTGTGCGACCATTAATCAAAATATCACCCATAGTTTTAAATCGTGGTATCGGTCATTGTCGCGGTATCGGTCGTGGTATATCGGTATCGGGACGTATCGGTGATACGTCGCGAGAATCGGGTGTCGCGGTCATGAATTTTTAAAAATCATCAGCAACATGTATAAAACTTGAAAAATATACTTTTGCCCCCAACATTGGCTTAAATTATCACATTTTAATTAATTTAAAACATGTAATAGCCCATTCTCTTCATGTGAAATATCCGATAATTTATCAAAACCCGCAAGTCAATAAGATTTTACAAATATGAGAAAAATGCAACATTATGAGTTTCGATATAATTGACATAAATATCAAAAATAAGATGAAGACATTAAAATAAACACACCATAGAGGTTTTACATTACATAATCGCTAGCCACAACTAGTTTCAAGCTCATAGCTTTTAAGTCATACATAATTTTGCCCCGCACATTCATAAGTCACTAACGTACTAAACTACTTTTTTTTAAAAAAAATTATATAATAGTTGCTCCGGTCCTTGACAGAGGTGGTGAATAAAGAAATTGGTTTTGTAACTTTTACTCTCGTGAGTCGTGCCATGCAAAATCAACAATAGAAGAGAATATAGAAAATCTATTACTCTTGAGCCACGCAAAATTGGTAGCCGCGGCTCTCTCTCCTCCCCGCTCCGGTCCTTGACAGAGGTGGTGAATAAAGAAATTGGTTTTGTAACTTTTACTCTCGTGAGTCGTGCCACGCAAAATCAACAAGAGAAGAGAATATAGAAAATCTATTACTCTTGAGCCACGCAAAATTGGTAGCCGCGGCTCTCTCTCTCCCCCCCCCCCCCCCCCCCCCCCCCCCCCCCCACAAACAAAAAAAACCCCAAATCAAAGTATCAGGGGAAAGAAATACCTTCAAAGTTCTATGTACAACCATTCATTTCTTCTCCTCTTTCCGCTTACTTCACCAAATCAGCAATTGAGCACCAAATGCTCTGCATCAGCAATCAATACCATCCGTTTCTCAAGAATCTTAAACTATTTTTTTGGAATTTTTTTCCTTTCTTGAAATATGTTGAAGAGTGACTTGTTGAAGAAAGAAATTTGTGAAAGAATGAAGATAGAAGAGAAGATAAGAAAGCCACGGCAGGTAATGATCGGATTTGGGTTTCAACTTTCAATTGCTGTGTTATTTACTTATTTTCCAAGACAAGATCCAAAATTTTAGGGAAAAAGCAGTGAAAAGTGGAAGGAGTTGATGTTTGATGCTCTGTAGAAGGAGCTCTGTTTTTTTTTTTTGGCCGAACCGGTTCACAAATCCGTTACATACCGATACGTATCGGGAATCGGCCGGTTCACCTGTGATTTTCAGTCTCCCCGTTATACCGGCCTATATTCGAACCGGAACTCTCAAATTTCGGTACGAACCGGCCGATATGGTTCGTACCGGCCGATATTAAAAACTATGATATCACCATACTGTCTAGTGTTGGCTCTCAATCTCCCTGCAGTTTATCAGCAGATTTCAACAAACAGTTCCTTAATTATTTACTAATTTATCAAAATTTGCACTCTTAACTGATTGTTTAGTACCTACTAAGGCATCAAGAAGAGTGGACTTGCCGCAGCCGGAAGGGCTCATTATGACG